>NC_089275.1:25393964-27793964 GCF_963678975.1 Dysidea avara
CATAAATAACGAGAAACCAATTATAATTCTGCAATTTTGTAATAAATGCTCAACAAAAACTGTCATTTAATTTCTGGTATCACATTCTCATGAGATGTAGGGAAGCTAAGTGAGACTGTGATTGTATCTAGTCAAGAGATAAGTAAAAGTTGTTAGACTGAATCAAGAATGAACCCTCAAGAGATTGTCAAAGCATGTTGCACTACAATTAAGCAGATAACAGTTGCTATAGCAATTGAAGATCAAGACACACGGTAGTGTGTCGTGCGGCTCAAGAAGCCGGCGCGTAACACCCGTGAGTATATTGACAGGAAGAAAGAAAATGCAATTTTCGCACCTCCGTAGCTCTGTGCTGCCTTGATAAAACAAGACGATTTTTGCTGTGGACACTCCCTCAACCTTCAGCACTCCACATTCCAAATTAGAGCAAAATCGCTTCAAGCGTTCCCAAGATATGCAACTTCAAAAATTGGCTTAGTTTCTTCGGGTTTTTTTTCCTTCTTATTTTTCTTCCTCTTTTCGCACACTTACAAAAACTGCTATAAAACGTGATCGCTACATCCGATTTCCTTAAAATTTGGCACACAGAAGGGGGGTATAAAGGCGCATCTCTGTACCAACTTTGGCTAGGATACGATAAACAGGAAAAGAGTTATGATCGATTATCCATGAAAATAAATACCAATATGTTGCAGACATGGGGCCAAGTACATTTGAAAGTACTTAAGTAAAGTACAAGTACTTTTAAATTTTCCAAGTATAAGTACAAGTACTCTGGCGACAATCAAGAGAGTACTTAAGTAAAGTACAAATACATGCTGGAAGTACTCAAGTAAAGTACAAGTACATTTTACTGTAGCAAAATATATATTGTATTCAGTATATTGTAGTATGTAAGTGTACCTAGTGGGGTTGGTACTTTCAGGTTTTTGTCAACTATTCACTCTCTTAAACATTTAAAATGCACTAACTTTAGCAGCAGCATTGTTTTTATTTGCCAGAATTCTATGACATCATTAATCGTGGCTACATGATACATAGTAAGGTTAGGGAAGGCACTAGAAGAATTGTACAATGCACCTTCATGCAATTTTGTTAAGTACCCACTGTGTACAAACTATGTACAATGTTTGCAGTACTTACAAGTACTTAAGTACTCAAGTACATACAAGTACTTAGTGAAGTACTTGAGTATAAGTACAAGTACACTGGGGAAATTAAGAAAGTATTTAAGTATAGTACAAGTACTTTCAAATCTGTACTTAAGTATAAGTACTCATGTACTTGGCCCCATGTCTGAATATGTTGTCACGCCTACAGGGTAAACCGCGTATGGGAAGAAGCTGAAAATCAGTGGGTGAACCGATTAACTATTGAACCTCAAACCTTTCGTGGTTTGAAAGAAATCGAGCTAAAAAACAGGAAGATACAACGAAAAAACCAACAGTGTGTAACAATTACGCAATCGAGATTAGCTAATAAAAAACAACCACTTGCCACGACTACCAGATAAACCGCTAGGGGGAATGCTTTGAAAATCGCTGTATAGAAGGAGTAATCATCTTAGAAAGGCTCTTCAATGGTGTAGAAGAATCAGACTTAAAGCCACGGAGTTATAACACGAAATCCAACTTGGTGCAGCAAGTGCGAGATCGAGATACTCTAATAGAGCAGTCATCCTAATAGAGCAGTCACCCTGAAGAGAATTCAAGAGATCAGCTAGAAATAAGTAACCTGTATAGAGATCAGCTAGAAACAAGTCACCCTGTAGAGAGATCAGCTACAAACAATTCACCCTGTAGAGAGATCAATAGAAGAAGTTACCTTGTAGAGAGTTCAGCTACAAACAAATCACCCTGTAGAAAGATCAGCTAGAAAGAGTCACCTTGTAGAGAGTTCAGTTACAAAGAAACCAACATGTAGAGAATTCAGCTACAAACTAGTGACCTTGTAGAGACATCAGCTAAAAGAAATTACCTTGTAGAGAGTTCAGCTACAAAGAAACCACCATGTAGAGAGTTCAGCTGCAAACAAATCACCTGTAGAGAGTTCAGCTACAAACAAATCTCCCTGTAGAGAGATCAGTTAGAAGAAGTTTCCTTGTAGAGAGTTCAGCTACAAACAAATCACCCTGTAGAAAGATCAGCTAGAAGAAGTTACCTTGTGGAGAGTTCAGCTACAAAGGAACCATATTGTAGAGAGTTCAGCTGCAAACAAATCACCTATAGAGAGTTCAGCTACAAACAAATCTCCCTGTAGAGAGATCAGCTGGAAGAAGTTACCTTGTAGAGAGTTCAGCTACAAAGAAACCATCATGTAGAGAGTTCAGCTGCAAACAAATCACCTGTAGAGAGTTCAGCTACAAACAAATCTCCCTGTAGAGAGATCAGTTAGAAGAAGTTTCCTTATAGAGAGTTCAGCTACAAACAAATCACCCTCTAGAAATATCAGCTAGAAGAAGTCACCTTGTAGAGAGTTCAGTTACAAAGAAACCACCATATAGAGAGTTCAGCTACAAACTAGTGACCTTGTAGAGTCATCAGTTACCTTGTAGAGTGTTCTGCTACAAAGAAACCATCATGTAGAGAGTTCAGCTGCAAACAAATCACCTGTAAAGAGTTCAGCTACAAACAAATCTCCCTGTAGAAAATTTAGCCACAAACAAATTGCCCTGTAGAAAGATCAGTTAGAAGAAGTTACCTTGTAGAGAGTTCAGCTACAAAGAAACCATTCTGTAAAGAGCTCAGCTGCAAACAAATCATCTGCACAGAATTCAGCTACAAACAAATCACCCTGTAGAGAGATCAGCTAGAAGAAGTTACCTTGTAGATTGTTCAGCTACTAACAATTCACCCTGTAGAGAGGGCAGCAAGAAGAAGTCACCTTGTAGAGTGTTCAGTTACAAAGAAACCACCATGGAGAGTTCTGTAATAAATATATTTATTATATATATAATTTGTACATTTACTGATAAAATCAGAAATATTTAAAGTCATTTACTGATAAAATCAGAAATATTTAAAGTACAACTGCTTCATCTTTTCTTCTTCCTGTGGTAAAGAAAAAAAAGACAGGTTAAAAAAGTCCCTAAGCCGGCCTACCGGTGTGGTATACAAATACAAAAAGAAATGAAATCTAATCCAAAACAGCCAAGCTGTAAAAAAAAGTGCGGCCCTCAAAAAGGCTATGGTGAAAAAAGATGTGAAATCCAAGGTGGCGGCCAAGAAATGGCTGTGATGGTAGGTTAATGGTAAAAATTTTAATAACGGTAATTTAGGTGAATTTTTTTGCCAAGACCGAGGGCCGCACTGTTTTTTTACAGCTTGGCTGTTTTGGATTAGATTGGATCAAGAGTAAATCAGTTGTGGTAAATTGTAGTGTCAATAAGCTGCAGAAACAGCAGTGTAGTAGTTTATTTAACTAGTAGGCACAGCCATCCACTTTAACCAGTCTTATATACAAATGTATGAAGAGTCCATAGTGAGATGGACTCGTATTCACAATTGCATGGGCAGAGTTGATAAGAAAGTGAGCCCTACTGTCACAAAAAGTCTACCTACACCACTGTAAACAGTATAGACAGAACATACGTATGTATCAATATGACCACTCAGATTTCAAGTGTGTATTTACATTAGGTAAATCTCTTGCAGCCATAAGGAATGTTACACATTGAATACATTGTATCAATACAAATTAGTGCACATACCTCTGTACAAATTGTGCGAATCCAAAAGTTTCTCAGCACGCACAAAACTACCCTTACATTGCTTTTTTCGAATTTTGTGAGGACAAATTACAAATAAATATGGTTCACTCTTAGTTTCTTTAATCCTCCTGTAAGAGCACATCTAAAACACTATCACATTTATTACAGTGACTTACAAAGCTTTTGGCTTTCCACATTTACACATATCATATGTGTAATCCACAGGATGTTTTTCTGACCACCTACACGTATGTTAGAACACAGAAGTGTACTAAACACATTATAATGTATGTAGACATTATGACTTTGTTTAATGTTAAAGTAAAGATAACTGATTCTAACTATCAGTTATACATACACTGTATGCACTGTATGTATTTGTGTAGTATGAGCTAGGAACAAACAGTACAGGGTATTGTTATTTACGGTTAAGCAGATTTAAACTAAAACCTTTCATACATAAGGTAGAAATTAACAGCCATGATAGCAGTGATTTAGTGGCTAATTAAGGATGTGGGTGTTACTTTATTCCACGGACTGGACTGGACTCGTGGACTGGACTGAGCTGGAAACAGCTTTTAAACAATAATCCAGGAATTACCCATCACTTGCAACACTGGAGACACCACTATCGAGCTACAACTGTGCATGCTGCTGCTGGCTCTTCCTTACAAGTCATGACACTAGTGCATGCACTAATTAATTAGAATACACTTACGATACATGTGTACTAGCAGTGATACAACGTGATAGGGGCTATTCTTGTAGCGTAGATGTTTTCCTTTGTTGCTTTAGCACTAGTGTTACAGCTGTAGAGATGAGCCAGTAATTATTCTTAGCAGGTAGCTAGGTGGCACCACCATGGGGCTATGCAAATAATTTGGCTCATCACTACAACCCTAACGCTAGTGTTAAGTACTGAAGCAACAAAGGAAAACATGTACACTACAAATAGCCTCTGTCACGCTTTATCACTGCAAGTGCACGTGTATCGTAAGTGTATTCTAATTGATTAGTGCATACGCTAGTGTCATCTGATTTGTAAGGAAGAGCAGTACCAGCAGTTATAGCTCGATAGTGGTGTCTCCAGTGTTGCAAGAGATGGATAATGCCTGGATTATTTTTTAAAGCTGTTTCCAGCTCAGTCCACGAGTCCAGTCCGTGTATGTGCTAGTGTCATGACTTGTAAGGAAGAGCCAGCAGCAGCACAGTTGTAGCTCGATAGTGGTGTCTCCAGTGTTGTAAGAGATGGATAATTCCTGGATTATTGTTTAAAAGCTGTTTCCAGCTCAGTCCGCGAGTCCAGCCCAGTCCAGACCGTGGAATAAAGTAGGCCGTTATCTGTGGAGCTATGTTATAAGGTCCCTAGCTGGCTTGAACCAAGAGTTCATAAATAAAAGAAGAGGAGAGTGTTCTACTGCAGCATAGCCTGTACAAACATGAATCTCAAAGTTATGATGCAATACCTATAGTCACTTTCAATGTGTTATTTGATCAGGGATGTACTCAGCATTAAGTTTCAATGAATGTTGTAGTTATGGCTTCAATAAGCAGCCTACTGATGACATTGTCAACACTCCTTAAGGTGGCGCTGAACCGATTTTTCAACCCACGCATTTAATGAGGTATTTCGGTTCCAACCATTTCTCACCTTGTAGAACAATGGACAAATTTCATAATAATGAAAAATCCAACCATTGCCCCTAGCAACCTAAATTTTACATTATTTGTAAGTGTCAGTGTCTTAAGTCACTTCTCCAAGGATAGCATAAATAAGTCATGAGATATGACATTTTGAAGTTGCAATTTTCCCATACATTGTCAATAAGAGGGGCAACAGTTGCCCCTTCTCAGTCATCATACAAATCATGGGATTCAAGGTGTAGTATCTATTATGACCTATATATACCACTTTCACACCTCACTTCAAAGGGAAGAGAAGGTGTATAAGTGGTATAATAGAATGCAGTAATGAGTATAGGAGGTAGTATATACAAGTTATATCCCTCCTAGGAGGGATATAACTTGTATATACTACCTCCTATTCTCATTAATGCATTCCAAGCATTCTCAGAAATCATTTGATTTCTTTGATGAAACTGTGTGATCTCCTCTCCTTTAATATAGCAATACTTCACAGGATCGATAGTGGGTTTTAGTTTTTGTAAAGTGAGCCAAGGCATAGATCATGGACTTGGGGAAGAAGATAGTTCATTGTTTTACTGAATGAAACACGTTACATTCAATAGTCACGTGGGGATGTCCCACAGACACTGGGTGTAGCGCTTAATTGATTTGGCCATTAGTGTTAATAATATTCACTACTTTAGTTTATTCATGGCTAGTAAAGTAAGTACTTTAGTGTAGTTGAATCGTCTTTACATTGCCGTTTTGACACCTGGCGCGATGTCACATACGCGTAGTGACTGGGTGTGGCGCTAAATTGGCTAGGCCATTATAGCGCTGTAAACTTATTATTATTATTATCAATTTACCACAGACCGGGAAGGACAAGTACAAAAGGTGTAAGCCTGTACAAGGTACTGTCCAGAATACAAAAATAACCACAAAATACAACATTACAAAACAAAGACAACATTACACAACAAAATACCAATACACGAAAGCAATACAACATTAACAATAAATTACTTAGAAAATGCCACAGAAGTGTTTATATGCAGCATGGCGAAAGGCAGTACGGGTTGCAATTCCCAAGATATCAATAGGCACTTGATTCCAGACAAAACATACCCGTACAAAGTAAGAATACCTCCTTATTCATGGCTAGTACAGTAAGTACTTTATAGTGCACTTAAGCTTCATTATGAGCTGTTCAGCTCGTATTTGGGCTTCCCGTGTTTAATTGCGTACCCACAATCGAAGTGATCTGCATGCTCGTGACGATACACTTACGTTCGGCCTCTCAGCAGTGCCTTGTCGTTGCTCTTACGACGTTACCCACAATCGAAAGTCACATGGTCCCATATAAATACACTCACAAAGCATTCCTGCAGTTTCCATGTACACTTGCAGGTGATTTCAGGCAAATCACTCATGCCCATGTTACAACTACTACATACACTATCCATTTAAAACTTGGAGAGATTATTGTTGACATTCACACCTACAAATTATGTAAAATTGAGATATATGTACTTTTGAATTTTTGATTTTTGCATACGTTGAAATGCCTCATTTTTGTGATTACCCAGAAGGGGCAACTGTAGCCCTCTCACATAGATATGTATGGGAAAACCACAAATTTCAAAATGTCATATCTTATGACATATATATACTAGATGATTAAAAAATTGGAAATTTTAAAATAGGAACAGGGATCGCTGAAAAAAGCCACGAAACAAGAAGGGATCGCTGGGGTGGTAATGTAAACCACAAATCCCTATTTTGACTCTGTCAAAAACCTTTACTTACATGCTCTGTCATTTTGAAATGAGTCAAAATAGGGATTTGTGGTTTACATTACCACCCCAGCGATCCCTTCTTGTTTCGTGGCTTTTTTCAGCGATCCCTATTCCTATTTTAAAATTTCCAATTTTTTAATCATCTAGTTTGTATACTTTTTATTAATTCAGTAATGGATTATGAAGAAGACTGTTGTTAATAGTGTAATTTTGCATTCTGCATAGTAACGCCGTCAACATTTCAGTACACACATGAAACTGATCAAATTGCAATATGCATACAGACTGAGAGTCTCCTAATATGAGCTACAATGTACATTACTGCATGGTTCCTTTAATAGCTGTCAAATTCAGTGCAAGGATTGTTGTTATACACTTGACTGCAATATACATCAGGGTGAACTCCTTTCAGACTGAAAGAGGGCATATGTAACACCAGTATACAAGAAAGGCCCGTGTACTAATCCAACGAACTATAGACCTATATCATCGACTAGTATTTGCTGCAAGTTGTTGGAACACATCATCTCCTCAGCAATATCTTCTCACTCTAATGACTACAATATCATGTGCACAAATTAACATGGATTTCTTTGATTGATAATGAAAACTGTGGTGAATAGTGTAATTTTGCATTCCTTATAGCGTAGATCCTTTACACCCCTATGTGTATAGTAATGCCGTCAACGTTTCAGTACAAACTTGAAACTGATCAAATCACAATGTGCATACAGATTGAGAGTCTCCCAATATGAGCTACACTTTACATTACTGGTGCCTTTAATAGCTGTCAAATTCAGTGCAAGGATTGTGTTATACACTTGACTGCATTATTAGAGTATTTACGTGACTGCTCTATTAGAGTATTTAATCTGGATAATCCGCCCACGTACAATAATCATGGAGCGAAAAAACCACCTTGCAACAAAGTCATCAGCCCAGATTAAGCTTCCTGGCCTATACTGAGTTTAATAAAGACAGATTCTCTTGGCCACAAGCAGTGCACACCAAAAAACCAAACTTTGAGTGTGTCTTGTATGGCTTCTCGAGCATAATGGCGTTTTGGCAAGAAGAAACGGCCAGGTTTGGGCTGTTTCCATCCGAAAACTAAATCAAAAATAGGTCATGGACACGCACAATGATCCATTCAGCAAGCCTTGCTACTTTTTATCCCAGGATTCTCCTTGTTAACTTCGCTATGCCTGTGAAAGAATAATAATAATAATAATAATAATAATAATATGAACAAACGGGCATATTTCAGTTTTGTCTGAAATACACATACTGTTTCCTTTTCACTTGATACTTACTAGTGGACCTATACTCATTGCAAAGAACCACCAGAGGGTTGTTTTGAGTTGGAGGATACTTTCCAAGGTGGTTTTTAGGCGTGCGTTCTATTAGAGTTTTTGCAAAAAACATGGGCGGTCCCTATTATGAACCTACTATCGTGGTTCATGATGCTATCAAAATTTGGAGAAGTTACTTTAGACCTTAATAACTTAAAAATAAAGGGAAATTCAGGTTGCTAGGGGCAACGGTTATTTCTATATGCTATAAAGCCTTATTATGGAATTCGTCTATGCTTTCCTTTTCACTGATAACAATATGGAAAGTAGTGAAAATGCACACCTGTGGGCTACAACATTGGCTAACAACTCCATCGAACCTGAATCGTGAAAATTCGAAGCGTACTATTGTAGAGTATCGCTTACCCAATGCCTATACCAATTTTTGATGGTCCTGTGGTGCATAATTTTGAAGTTATTTAGTGAGAAAGGAGACGGTGAGGCTAATCAGGGTATAGTCCGTATAACAGTAATCACGCGATGGCAGCTGGTGCCATTCACCAGTGAATTAACCAGAGTTGTGACAAGCTAATAGTTTTAAAGTGTGAATAACATTAGTTGTATCAACAAAAGTAGCTGGGCAGTCTGACAGAGCTTGTTCTGTTAGTCCACTGAGACCTTCGCTGTGGTCTATGAATTTCCGCTTTTTTTCATGCAATACCACAAACATGCTGTACAATTAACTTTGTGCGGCTGCCCTTAATTGGTTCAGCGCCACCTTAACACTGTGTTGACATGATATCCTAAAGTAATCAAAGTTTTACTGTATTACTTTGAGATATGCATTTATACAGGCTATACTGAAGTATGACACTCCTCTCTTTTTATATTATGAACTCTTGCTTGAACCTTGGCAACCTTTTCGAATACATTTTTACCCCATGGTGACTGTTGGTTCTTCGAAGCTGCGATTTACGTATTTTTGCTTTGTAACTCTGTAGCTGTTATTCCTTTGCTTCTCAGACCATCAAAAGATACTTCTATGATTATAAGCTATTTTCTTCCTTCCTGTCAATATAAGTACAAGTATACACACACACACAAATGGAATTTTCAACTAGAGTAGGGACCATAGCACATCAATAAAAAGTACTGAAACAAGCTGGAGTAGTGCACGATATTAAATCACAGTAAAACAATAAGAAGTGTTATATCCCTACTGTGATACCATAATGGAAATGCACAGTAGGGACATAACACTTCTTATTGTTTTACTGTGATTTGATATTACGCACCACTCCAGCTTGTTTCAGTATTTTTTATCGATGTGCTATATGGTCCCTGCTCTAGTTGAAAATTCCAATTTTTTTGTGTGTACTTGTTTGTTAACTTTTTTTTTGTATGACTGGTGAACCCACGCATACCGCGAAAGAAATGGCGCCGTGCACCCCAGCTTTATCAATTGTCGGCTGAAAAGTGAAGTATCCATTACACTTCGTTGTCAGCTATGTTAGACTCGTTTCACAGCATTATGAATCAAGAACTGTTCGAAAAGCACCCTTACAATCCACGCATACTGCATCAAAAGAAAGAAATGGGTGCGTCCCAGTTACACCAATTATTGTCTGAAAAGTGAAATATCCATTACATTTCGTTGTCAGCTATGTTCAACCCATTCCACAGCATTACGAATCAAGAACTGTTTGAAAAGCACCTCTGCAACCAAAGTAGCCTATATAAAAAATGTGGACAATTTCTGGTACAAAAGGAAGCCATCATGTGTTACCGCCAAATCAACACTTTTTGCTGTTAGCAAAGATGAATGGGACACAAAGGAGGACACTGGTAAGTTCATGAAGAATGCATTGTACGTACTGCGGTATACCAAAAGGCACCCCTTGGGCCAAAACAATGTTGAACAGTGAAAAAATCAAGCCCATAGCCTTAGCTGTTATTGAGTTACGCTTGTCTGAAGGCATCAGTCAGTCAGTTACTTACTCAGTTAGTCACTAGAAAATTCCGTTACATATATATACATTTTTTTTTAAAATTTCGTAGCAACTTGTTGAAAGTATTTCGGATCAATCTCAAGGCTAGTTTGGGCTTAGTTTTGTCCAACCAATACTGCCTCATCGTTGTCTGGGAAAAGTGAGGCTGGTTTTGGGTGATGTTTTTTCATGGCCATGCTTACTCCTTTGTGGTCCCTACTATACAATACTATCGTACTGTATGATGGTGTGGTGTGCCGGCATGACACTCTACCATGTGTCAGGATCTATTGATGGAAGCTAACGTATAGAGGAAAACTTTGGCAAATTTGGCGATTCGCTACAAATTCGCCAAAGTTTAACCCGCCAATACCTGAGATTAGCATCTTTATAGCTATAGATTGAGCTTGAATTCGCCAAAGTTTATTTCGCCAAATGCGATTTAGTTTGCTATTTGCCAAAGTTTACCCCCGCCAAAGTTTCCCTCTATTCGGTATATATAAAGCAGTATACATGTACAGCATAAGAATCCATTGAGATACCACGTAAATGCATATGGCAATTTATCCTAGAAACAAGAGTTCATAATAAAAAATAGTGCTATTTTTTACTATAAACTCTTGTTACAAAGTAACAGTTTTTAGTTGAGTGCATGTACATCAATTACGTACCTCTTCATTTAAAATGACACAAATTACAGTATGACATTTGGCTAGTTCACCTTTCCTTCATTTCATCAACAGCTTCAACTAAGTCAGAAAAGCCAGCTGATTCTACAGCTTGTCTAAGATTTTTGTAATTGGCAATCCTATCTTTTGTTTTCTCCTTCTTTCTTTTTGGAGCTTTCTCACGCCAGCTTGCTAAAATCATCAGAAAAGCTCGTTTGTCTTTATCTCTATGGCCATGTAGCTTGATCAACATGTTTTCCACAGTTTGCTTTGGTACTTGCAGGTGATCTGATAACTTGCTCCACTCAGTGTAGCTCTCACACTTAAGTAACATGGAGAAACTGGCCAAAGTTGGTACAGCATCACCAAACCCTGCAATTAAATGACACATGAACAAGATGACCCAATACACCCCATACTAGATTCATCATTTAATTGATGACATACAACGGGTACTAAATCTCATCTTACAGTACAGTAGTGTGATATGTATAGACTGAGAACTTGCACATGCACACACCACACTGATTCTGTATCATGCACACGTAATCATTGTAACTGTATATTCTAATTGTATCGCACCTGACGCATGTGCACAATTGATCTGTACCTCGTGCCTTGTTACATGGTGACAGGAGTGGGATATGGCTAATAGCTATAACGTATCGCTTCAACCTCCCCCGACATTCTGCTTCGATGAACCTGATGAATGGCCCAAGTGGCGACGCCGTTTCGAACAGTCCCGTGTAGCGTCAGGTCTAGACAAGGAGGACGAAGTCCGGCAAGTTAGTACACTTCTCTATTGTTTGGGGGAAGAAGCTGACGACATTTTAACTTTGACCAACATAACAGAAGATAACAGAAAGAAATATTCTGAGGTACTGGCAAAATTCGACGGACATTTTAAAGTCCGCAAGAACGTAATTTTTGAGCGGGCATGCTTCAACAGACGTGGACAAGAAGAAGGTGAAACAGTGGAACACTTTATTGCTAGCCTATACCAGCTTTCAGAGAACTGTCAGTATGGTGAGATGAGGAATGAAATGATCAGAGACCGATTGGTGGTAGGAATCCGTGATTTGGCCTTGTCAGAGAGACTGCAAACTGATGAAACATTGACATTAGACAAAGCCAAAAAACTGATTCAACAAAGAGATGCAGTCAGAGAACAGCAACAAATTCTGAGAAAGGGAGAGGACTCTTCATCAGATTACATGGGGAAACGGCCTTCAGGTCGGCCATTCAACAGAGGTTCATTACCTAAGTGTTCACGATGTGGTAAGAGTCACCCCAAGAACCAGTGCCCAGCCAAGGACACTATCTGTTATAAATGCCACCGCCGTGGCCATTTTGGCAAGTTCTGTTTCTCTAAGACAATGGCAACAGTCTTAGAGGAGACACCTTCTGATGACACAACTGAGACGTCAGATTCCACACCTCAATTTCTGGATGCAGTCTCCCACCAGTCCACAACAACCACCGCTTGGCACATTCGCGCCATGATTAATGGAAAAGAAGTGATTTTCAAAATTGACACAGGGGCAGAAGTCACAGCCATATCTAAGGAAGTGTACATGGCAATCGGCCACCCTAAACTCCAACGCCCTGGTAAGATACTGTGTGGACCAAGTAAGCAACCTTTAGATGTACTGGGGCATATTACAGTCCAGCTAACATACAAGCAATGCAGTATCCGACACAACGTTTACATTGTTCAATCACTCAACCAGAATTTACTTGGACTACCGGCAATTCTAGCTCTGAATATCCTCTCAAGATTGGACAATCTGAGCACCACCTCTACCATTCCATCACAATTTCCAGACCTATTTCAGGGGTTGGGGACAATGAAGACAGAATATGAGATCAAACTCCAACATGAGGCCAGGCCCTTTGCCCTTAGCACTGCACGCTGAATTCCCATTCCTTTATGTGATAAAGTGGAACATGAACTCCAACAGATGGAAGCCACAGGTGTGATCAGTAAAGTGAGCCAACCAACTGACTGGTGTGCTGAGATGGTGGTTGTTCAGAAGAAATCTGGCAATGTACGCATATGCGTAGATATGAAGCCATTAAACAAACATGTCCTTCGTGAGATCCACCCAATGCCTCATGTAGATGACACCCTAGCACAACTAGCAGGAGCAAGAATCTTTTCAAAACTTGATGCCAATAGTGGATTTTGGCAGATACCCCTGGCCACTAGTTGCAGACACCTCACCACTTTCATAACACCATTTGGGCGCTTCTGGTTCAACAAACTCCCCTTTGGGATTTCTAGTGCCCCAGAAGTGTTCCAGAAGCAAATGGGTAAGATTCTAGAAGGTTTACCAGGAGTCCTCTGCCATCTAGATAATATCTTAGTGTATGGTACTAACATGGAAGAACACGATTGTCGATTGAAAACTGTCTTAGAGAAGATCCGCTCTGCTGGACTCACTCTAAATCCCAGTAAGTGTGAGTTTACAAAGACTTCAATTACCTTCCTTGGCCATGTCATCAATGACAAAGGTATTTCTGCTGACCCACAGAAATTATCTGCCATAAAGCAGATGTCACCACCTACAAATGTCACTGAGCTTAGGAAATTCATGGGGGTAGTAAACCAATTAGGCAAATTTTCTCCAAAGGTTGCTGAACTCTCAGCCCCATTACGGAAGTTGTTGAGCACCAAGAATGCATGGCTGTGGGGCCCTGAACAAGAGACATCTTTCAGCGATATGATATCAGAACTGACCACTCCAACAATTCTCAAGTTTTATGACCCCTCAGCTCTCACCAAGATATCAGCAGATGCCTCCTCGTATGGCCTTGGGGCGGTCCTACTTCAGTCCAGTAATTCAACATGGCATCCTGTTGCATATGCCTCCCGTGCAATGACTGACACAGAAACACATTACGCCCAAATTGAGAAGGAAGCTCTGGCACTTACATGGGCTTGTGAAAAGTTCAGCTGCTACATTCTAGGGAAACATATTGTACTAGAAACCAACCATAAACCATTGGTCCCAATACTATCTTACAAACACCTAGACAACCTACCACCAAGGGTATTAAGATTTCGTCTCAGATTAATGAGGTTTGACTATGATGTTGTTCATGTACCCGGTAAATACCTTTATACCGCTGATATGTTATCCAGGTCACCACTGCAGAATTCCCCTGATGAGAACACCTTGGCTCAACAACAAGAAGTGGAGTACTTTATACAAGCAGTGACCTCCCACCTGCCAGCCAGTGAGACACGTCTGAATACTTATCGCCAAGGACAAGCTGATGATGCAACTGTAAGTAAAGTAATCACTTACTGTCAGTCAGGGTGGCCCCATAAGAATCAGATTTCAGAGGACCTTAGACCATATTGGGCTATTCGGGGAGAACTTAGCTTGTATGACAACCTCCTACTATATGGCAGCCGCATTGTGATCCCACCAAAGTTATGCAATGAGACATTGGCCAAAATTCACCAAGGCCACCAAGGGATCCAAAGGTGCCTCCTCCGTATAAAATCTTCCGTTTGGTGGCCAGGTGTCAGTCAGGCAGTTGAAACTTTTGTGAAACACTGGTCTCACTGTTCTTATGTATGTACCACCCAAAGAACCTCTCATCTCTTCAACATTGCCAAATCGTCCTTGGAATAGAGTAGCTACAGACCTTTTTGAACTTAACAATACCCACTATCTGGCCGTCGTCGACTATTTCTCCAGGTACCCAGAGGTATGTCAGTTGCAGTCAACTACCTCAGCCAGTGTAGTCAAGGCACTTAAGAAGTCCATCTTTGCCAGACACGGAATTCCATCAGTACTGTTTTCCAACAATGGACCCCAATTTAACTCAACAGCTTGCAAGGAATTTTCCTCTTTATACCACTTCCAACACATAACCAGCAGTCCTCGACATCCTCAAAGCAATGGACTAGCAGAACGGACTGTAAAGACTGTCAAAGCTCTGTTAACTGGTGCCTCAGACCCATACTTGGCTTTACTCTGTTATCGTGCCACACCACTACCATGGTGCTCAATCAGCCCAGCAGAACTCTTATTTGGCTGTAAGATTGCTACAAATATACCACAGCCAGATACCCATCTATCACCAGATTGGCCATACTTGAAAGCTTTCCGACAAGCTGATAGTGCTCACAAGTCTAAGCAGCAAACCCAGTTCAATCGTAGACATCGCACCAGACCACTGTCTGAGCTACCCCCACATACTTCAGTGTGGGTGAGGACAGGCAAGCAACAAGAGCCTGGACAGATAATCACTAAGACTACTGCACCTAGATCCTACATCGTGGAAACAGCTACTGGGAGAAAACGTAGAAACCGACACCACTTAGCACCCAGACTTGAGAATTCTCAATATACTGACAATGATCATTTCAGATTCAATTCACCAGATTCACATACCATTCCACCTGAAGGTTCCCCAGTGGCTGGACCCAGTGTTGATGAAGCACCAAGGTCTCCGATCAGGACTCGTTCCATGACTGGCACAGCTATCAGACTCCCCAGACGATATACTTAAGAAGGGGAGATGTGATATATATAGACTGAGAACTTGCACATGCATACACCACACTGATTCTGTATCATGCACACATAATCATTGAAACTGTATATTCTAATTGTATCGCACCTTACGCATGCGCACAATTGATCTGTACCTCGTGCCTTGTTACAAGTAGTACTGCATATTAATTAACATACAGTATTGACCAGAAACCTTGCAGCCTCACAATACTTTCATGGCGCCTTGGCAGTATTGGTTAGGTTTAAAGAAAAATTTGGCTAGCTCACCTTTCTTTCATTTCATCAACAACAAGTCGAAAACGCTTCAAATAGGTTGCTACAAATTATTTAGTTGATTGCAGAGATCTTCTTGTAGGGGAGTATGGAAAACCCGGAACAACCTGGATCAGCTGATCAGAATCATGTACAAGCACTAGCATGCCAATAAAGTCTCCACGGTGGAATAAACAAAATTTGTTTGCTAACATGCTCTATTTCATTTATCCTTACTTGCAACAAATCTGCAGAGTACATTATGCATGAAAAACATGAGAGCGAACATTAATTGGGATACAAAAAAGAATATAATTTAAAAATCATTTAGTTAAGGGTATATGGAGTGTAGCTGAGATACGTAGCTAGGATATACAGTTACGTCATAGATATATTATAGTACATTACGTGCATCTGATCCTGTTTATTTGTACCCTACAGTGTAAGTAAGGATTATTCCATGGTGGAGTCTTTGGCATGCTATAGTGCTTGCGCGTAATTCCAATTGCAAAACAATAACAGTTTCAGCTGATCCAGGTTGTAACCTGCCTCTAGCATTGATCCAAAATTACATGCAGTTTCCATTATAAATGTAATTGTCAAGCCATTCATACTACTCATGAATCAACACCTAGCTACGTGTACACGGCAATGAGAAATAGAACACAAAGGAGAACAAAGGTAATTTAATTAAGTCTACCGTAGATTCCCTAAAAATTCGGCAGAAATAAATTAATTCTGTTCGTGTCTGGCCGAACAATTAGGAAAAAAATGTACCAACCTGGTGTTATTGTCGAATTTTTAGGGATCTATCCGTAATACAGTCTGCACGCTTCATGGCTATGTTATTTGCAATCTGCTTACTGGTTACTTTCTGGATTTCTTTCTACAGGGACCAACAGGAACGCCTTGTGGCAGAACTGACGATACTGGCCGCAACACTCACTTCGCTGCAGCACTGACTTATATACCGTGATTGCCTACATTATCCAGGAGAGATGATCAATGTCATTACTACATCGCTTTTGTATACAGTCACTCGACACTAATAATAATAGAAACCACAATCAATACGAAATCTCGCTAGCTAGGGTCCGCAATCCAAAAAATCAACTTTTACAAATCGATCCCCCTACCATTGTGGGTTGTTCATTGCAGTATCCCATTGCTAGATCAACCATGAAACCGGAGACACGATTGTTGTCTTCACAGAAATATCGACTTTAGTATTTCGTGAGATGCAAAAATTATTTTTTTAAATTTCGTGCTCCACACAAAGAACAGGATAGAACTGCTACTTAGCTAGGTATTATCTAGAGTTAATGTAGTTAAAAAGTACGCACAGTAATAAGCAAATGGTTCACTGGGTTCCCAACACAGGGTTGCTTTCTCTCAAAAAGCAGAAAACGAAACACAAATTTTCGAATTCAAACTGCCCTACCAGCCAAGACAAGAAAAGCCAACTCTTCCTCATAGTGATGTGATAAGGTTGCATGCATAGTCTATCTATGCTGTTAGTCTGGAAAGGATCTGAGACTTCTCACCATCTGGGTGAAGAACGTCAAAAATTTCGTGTGTCATTTCAAGGGATTCTCTCAATGGTACCAAAGTGCTTTCCAGTACTTCTGATAACACACTGGTCACTTAATTTTGTTTAGAATGATGATAAAGGATGGATCAAAACGTTTGGTAGTAGTAGTAGTTGGTGTTTCTGTGATTTCATATGGTGCAGTATACCAGCAACTCACCAGGAGCTCCACCCAGCTCGAATCAAAAATGAAAGATTTTGTGCTTTTTTCGGTTTGTTTTTGGATGTTTTGCAGCATAATGGTGATGTAGGATGATCTAGTGAAAACTTGAAGCTGCTGTGGAGCGTGAGGGGTGAAGTCAAATTTGGACGATTTTGCTGCCTCCCTGGATCCATAGCTTAGAGCGAGGCGTGGAAGCCGTGGATGAAATAATAATTGACAACCGCTGCTACCAAACGTTCAGGGACATCTTTTGCCATAGTTTTAGTTTATAATTGATGATTGTTGTGGCTGCAGAAGCGCTGGAAATGGCTAGAAAGTGCAACACAATTCTTTGATGCTGCAGAAAACTTTGACGCTCGTCACCCAGATGGTGAGAAGTCTCAGATCTTTTCCAAACTAACAGCATAGACAGACTATGCACCCAACCGTATCGAAACACTATGAGGAAGAGTTGGCTTCTCTTACCCTGGGTGGTAGGGCAGTTTGAATCCGAAACTTCGTATCTCTTTGTCTGTTTTTTCAAAGAAAACAACCCTGTGCCGGGCACCCAGCAGATCATTTACTTATTTCTGTGCGTACTTTTCAACTACAACAACTCTGGATACGATTTGGCTAAGTAGCAAGTTTCATCCGGTCCTTTGTGTGGAGAATGAAATTTTAAAATAAATTTTGCATCTTGCGAGATACTGAAAACGATATTTCTGTGAAGACAACAATCGTCCCTCCAGTTTCATGGTGGATCAAGCAATGGGATACTACAATGAACATCCCACAATGGTAGGGGGATTGATTTGTAGAAGTTGATTTTTCGGATTGCGGACCCTACGCTAGCTCCCAGTTGCTGCATGAAGTGTTCCATGCATAACAGAGCATTATATCTGAGGATGTATCATGTTTGTGGGCTCCAGGAGAGATGTTATTCTGTGAACAGAAACGAAGATCGTTTTGTGGTAGCTGTGATGTCACACGATGATATCGTTGGGCACGTTCGTTCCGTGAACAATTTCACACTTGGTGCTTCATCCAGCATTGAGGTAGCATATTATGTGAGGTCACTGGGAATCCTCAGTACTAAAGAAACCTTCGTCAACCAGTACACTAAGTGCCAAAAAATTAGCACGCTTATAATAGAAATTTTCCTTCCGCTTGCCGAAATTTAGAGCACATTGTGTTCAAAGCACAGGGAGTGCCGAATATTTAGAGATGCCAAAATTTTAGGGAATCTACGGTATAATGCATATTGTAGCACTAGCGTTGCTTGCAGTAGGTGGAAAGGCATGCCATTGTACGGGTCGAACTGTGAAGAAATCAAGCCTGTAGCCTTAAACTGTTGATTTATGCATAGCTGAAGGAATCAGTCAGCCAGTAGAAATATCAGTAAAAAATTAAAATCATTGTAGGAAGGGCACTTTTTGGGCTTGACTATGCCTAACCAATACTGCCAAGTTGTTGTGAAGGAAACGTGAGGCTGGTTATGGTGGCCTGTAGCAGAACAATGCCACTGAAGACACATAGGAGCAATTTGCACCTCCTGCAAGAACAACCTGTTTCTGAAGTCTAGTATATGATCACTCATGTCCCCCATGGGTGGATAATTTGACTTTTACAAAGTCAAATCCTCATATTTTCCCAGGAGAGGAGGTTTATTAATTTATTACGTGACTTTAATTGATGGCCCTCCCTCTGAACTCTCAATATTGATCACACCTCCCAATACCTTAGCTGTCACTTACACCACTTGCCAAATTCAGTTGCTTCCATTTCCAGCAACATGGCATCGATTAAGTTACCATGGACATGCAAAGGTTCTATCCGTGGTAAATGCCCACCCACGGTTAACCTAACAGACAATAGGGTGACCCTCAAACTTATTTTTAAAACAAGTTGATGTTGTGCTACTTCTAAAAACCAGGCGCCATGCAGCTAACTAACCCATCTGGAATTAACCATAGATAGTATATGCTACTATGAATTAACCAACTATGTATTACTATTTTACAATAGGGTAGTTTTGGGTTGTGCAATAATATTATTAGCTAATTCTTGTATTTTGTAATTCATGAAATTTTCGTAATTCGTTCAATTACGTTGCTATGCACTGCTAAGGAAGTGCTTGTTAAACAAACTGCTTTTACCAACATATTACGCACAGAAGTATCTTCTAAAGTTTGACTATCGTGTTTTTTCCCACAAATTCTCTCAACAAAGCCTCAAAGCTGCTCTTCATTTTCGTTCATGTACGTAAGAGATATGCCCACTTTCAACTCGAAGTGATAGGCTATTCCTGGTAGTGTACAAGGCCTGCACCACTGTTTTTCAGTTGTTAAATACCTGAAAACCTCAAAGGGAAGGTAGTGTACAAAGTCTGAGGAAAGTCACCATGCCCGTGTTTCAGTCCGCCGAAAAAAACCACCTCAGAGCAAAGTTCACCTGTGCAGAAGTTTAATACAGACTTCATTTCGCTTTTACTTCTTATGTAAAAGTTGTATTATTTAACGATTTTGCTCATGTGGGTGTGTACGAACAAACATAGGTAGATAGGCACACACACACACACACACACGAAAACAATTTCAGTAAACCAGACATGCACCTGGTTAAAAAAAAAAAGAAAAAAAAGGGCATTGTCTAGGAGTATCTCACATAGCCAGATTGCTCTTTTCTTGTGTGGGGGCGGGAAACTTTTTTCCTACCCCTACACACACTCACACACACAAAAGTGGTCTTAGCTAGTATATAGGAACAAGCAGGGAAACATCAAGTATAGATATACAGACAAGTACCTGGGATTGGAATCATCCGGTTTTTCGCTGGATCATTGCTACCTGAAGTAGCAATATCTTCGAATATATCACACAATAAACTTAGTAGTTTTATTACTTTCCAAAACAGTAATAAATCGAATTGCTGTGTGCAGCTTGGCCAGTCGCTTTAAGAGACACACCCACAAGCCAGCCTGGCAGCTATTTAACCAACCCTTTCACGAGGAAGGCTTAACAAGTAAAATAAACACTCTCACATATTAAAATTTATACAATGTATTGTGAGTGGTGTATATTACTATCCCACTTTTTTCGAAGAGAGTAACAATAATCTGGCAAACACATTTGTATTGGAGTCAATGGGTTCACATGAGATGATTCCAATCCCGGGTGCTAGTCTGTATATCTATGCATCAAGAGACATTGGCAGGTTATATTTTCCCAGTCACATGAATAAAAAACTGAGTGACAGGGCTCCCAAGCAATAGACCAGTATCCTAGCCACGTACTGCAGCACAGCATTGTCAGCTACCACCCACTCTTTAGTTTCTACCTTATAAAACGTGCAACTGAAGTGACCTCTATGCATATGCGTATTGAAGTAACAAAGGTGAAGAAGAAACCCAACCTTAACCAACCCTAACATAGGGTTAATCTGCCTGTTAAGCATAATGATGTCTTTCACTGTCTGTATGAAAGCAAGATGAAAGTATTAAAGGATGTTATGTTATGTTATTATCAATTTTGTCAAAAGACCGGGTTGTACAAAAGGACAAGCCTGTAGGCGTACTTCCCACAAAAAGCACATACACACCAGAAATTACAAAAACAATGACATAAGCAAATACACCTGTAAAACAAAACTACTACAAGAACAAAAATAAATACTAACAAAACAAGAACATTAAGTATACAGAAGATTCAAAAAAGAAAACGACGGAGGGCTAAACGGAACAAGGGTGACTGTTTAATTCGCAGGATGGTATGGGGTATGGTATTCCACAGAAATGGGCTGTTCACAAAGAAAGAGTAACGAAACGAATTGATAGACGATGTCACAGGCCGGAGAGATAGAGGGTGACACCTTGTGGGAGCTTGGGACAACTGAAAATGTTCACTAAATGGTAAGGAATTCCTGTGGTAGAGACTATCATGAATACAACAAATAGTAAAGTAGTTGTGACGCTGTTGAATGGTAGGCCACTTTA
Organism: Dysidea avara; assembly: GCF_963678975.1. Lineage (NCBI taxonomy): Eukaryota > Metazoa > Porifera > Demospongiae > Dictyoceratida > Dysideidae > Dysidea > Dysidea avara. The sequence continues at coordinate 25,415,549 of NC_089275.1, forward strand.
ATGCTTGGATGCATTCGTCAGAAGACTTACTCCAACAGTGAGATGAAGGAATCCACCTACTATTGGAAGCGAAGAAAATTTAATGGATGAAGGAGCATTGAACAGGCAGTGGCGAAGAAAATTGAGTGCTTTAGTAGCTTTAGCTGAAACATATTTACAGTGTTCATTCCAGTTCAGCTTAGTCTCGCGGCGCCCGATCCTAAAAAGAGGGTCTGGTGAAACTGTGTACAAAAAGTTTGGCGCTGCCGGAATGTTGGAAGCTCCAATCAGATCGCTCCATTTCAAATTGATTATGTAATGCGTACATTTCAAAAGATTCGTGGCTTACGGTTAATTACATCCGGTGACTTTGCTGCTTAAAATCATTGAGAAAACAGCCATACAATTCTGTTGGGTTCGTTATAATGTTGAATAAATAAAGTAGCACCATTAGTTTGGTAATGCTGTAAGCGGATCTGGTTGAATGGATGTTGTGACGTAAACAGTACACTTACATAACACTTAAACGTCATCCAATAAACATTCCAGAGCTCAAATTTTTTGTACACAGTTTCACCAGACCCTCTTTTTAGGGTCGGGCGCCGCGAGACTAAGTTCAGCTTTGTGTCAACTATAATGCCTAGGTATCGAATTACAGGATGGTGTAGAATAACAGAAGAATCTAGATGGTATGAAGGTAAAATTGGGGAACGCTTGTTGGAAATCACTATGCTATCACATTCGAGGGGTCCGCCACGACCTTAAAATCCTGTACGAGATTCCGAATCCCACGAAATTTCAGGCAAGATTCCGGATTCCAAGAAATATTTAAATTACTGAAATCCAATTAACAAAATTAAAATCTGGTACTCAAACAAAATTAATGACACGCTAGCCCTACAGCAATGCGTGGAAAGGTAACAGCTACCTCGAGCTACTCTCTTGGATAGACGATCAGTGCCTCGGACGCTCTCCTCGAATGCCGGCGAGCTCAGACAATGCTGCTCAACTTCGTGTTCAACTCGCACCTAACTCGGCACCTAAACTTCATTAGCTACTCATTGTAGACTTCGCTGTACCTGCGATAGGCTCTGGATTCTCCTTGTGGTTCGCTGTTAATCGGAGACGCAACTACAGACTCGGCAAAACTCGAGACTCGCCGACTATTCAGCAGTTCGACTCTACACTCGTGCTCTGTTGAATCCATAAAAGCTCTTAAACACCTATATAGACTCAGTAAGTTTAAAGCGAAGTGAAATTAACAGCTCAAGGCAAGTTATAACAGGCCAACAAGCTTATAGCTGCATCTCGAGCTGCATACCACGAGTTGCACGCTATTAGAATATCCGGAATTATTCGGAAATTCACGGACTTTAATCAACCAAAAGATTCCAGATTCCAAGGCAAGATTCCAGATTTTGTGCGAGATTCCGAGGGATTCCAAATGACTTGTACGGGATTCCAGCCCGTGACGGACCCCTCGATCACATTTAATTGGATTGAGACGCAAGGATAGTGAGTTCGATGCGAGAGGTTGGCCCGGCTTCACCGGGACGTTCAATCTAACGCCTCAGACTCACTATAAACTTACTTTCATACAACTAGTGTGTTTGATAGTCGAGTTAAATGATGGTATTACGGTAAAATAATCATTTCTTGTTCAAAACCAGTGCAGACACAATATCTCGCACAATATCCACAATTTTATTACCATATAGAACACTATATGAAAGAACCACGTGCACAGAACACTAACTTACCCGACATTACTATGGTATACCGGTATAACACAGATTTTCCGTCTCGATTTTTTTTCTCTCTCCCAATTTTCGCGCCAATAATGTTGATCACGACATAGATAAGTATCCGGGATTGGAATCGTCCGGATTTTCGTCCAGGATCATTGTTACCGCATGTATTATGGTTTTATGCCCTGAGAGTGCAATGAAAAGCGGTAGGGCATGTCTCATTCTAAAGAATTTTTGTACATTCAAACAGTTTAAACCAGAATATCAGCAACTTTTGGCTGAGCTAGATCGTTTGAATATTTCTACCTGCTATAGAACCGAGTATAGAACTGTAGAAGTCAGTGTATCAGTTGGGTCACTTTCAACCTAAGTCTATCCATGCAATCAAGGACGTAACTTGTTTCACCCAGCAAGTATTTTCTTTGTCTAAAGCTAGTATTACAGGACTTTTGAATGAGATGGCCAGAGCCTCAATATCTGCTTCTCAGCAGATATTCTTTGGTCGAAGCTCTAAGGAATGGACTGTGAACCCGGACTGCTTTTAAAATCTGTTTTGTAATTAATTTTTGTGTGTAATTAATTTTTCTGTATGTGTGTGTGTAAATAGTCTTTCTTTTCCTTGCCATGCCCGCGTGCTGACCCAATTACCGGTCAGTTGTGCAGTCGCATATTGTCTGAGGATCCACTTGCTTTTATTTTGTATGCACCTTGTTCATCATGATGGTTAATAATAATAAAAATAAGTACCTACTTATGCAACAAAACAAAATTAAAATCTTTCACAGTTCCATATCATTGTGCTGGCAGAGAGTTGCTCTATCACACCCAGACAGTTACTTAATGGACTTGGACATGAGGTAGGCAGCTGCAGTAAATGGCCAACTATACGTATACAGGCTTGATTTTTTCACTGACTAGATCGTGCTGTTTCAGACGGGTGCTGCTTTTGGCATGCTGCATGCATGATTAATTGTCAAACATGCTCTTTTCTTAAATAGTTTTATTAGCTTAATGGCATAGTATCTATGTTAATGCATGGATTGTCAAGAAGGGGTACGCACATCTTGTACTGGAATACTGTCTGACTCATGCAGCGAAAGGAGTCGTATAGGAGTGCCATGCAACTTTTCAAAACTAACCAATAGCATGATATTATATTTAATCAAAGAAAAACCGGCAATGTCTATAGTGTATGTGAATGCCTGTCCAAAATTATAGTTCAAGTGTTATCTTAATTTGGTCAGACTAGACATTCCTTTGGTTCTCTTTCCTTTACGAATTTCTTCATTAACATGAGGGTTATGAAGAACCCCTAACATTATGTTGAATAGTCGATCACCTTTCAATAAGTCCAGGATAACTTCCCTAAGTGTGTGGGTCATACCTGGGATGAGAGACCAGCGGATGACTGATCCTGCTAACATCAACATGTTGCTGCCTGGCTCTCATAAAGTATTTCTTTCACTGTGCCCATAGCATTTAGTTGTGCACTGCATGACACCTTGATACATCGAGACATTGTATTTTTTTCTACCTAGCCATGCAATCATTTCTGGCAGAAGACCATGGCTAGTATCATGTACTCTTTTGCCAGTTTATGCATTGGCCATGCACTGTAAAAAATTAGTAGTGAATTGCTCTGCCACAATACTCACTACTTTTTGTAGCGAACATCACTACTCGGTAGTCAATGTAGTGACGTTCACTACAAACTTAGTAGTGAACGTCACTACACAAAAATAGTGAGTATTGTGGGAGCCATTAGTAGTGACGTTCACTAGTTTGTTTTTCCTGTGTGGACTTATCTTGATCTGCATCCTGACAGGCACTCTACCTATTTTCTCTGGCAACCTGATGCTATAGAGCATTGTTTCTGCATGGGATCACTTTTCCCTCATGCCAGCTTGGTAGTGTTAGTTATAGGCATAATCAAACCTATAAGGGTATAACTCAGTGGAATATTAAAAAACTGAAAGTCTGCTTGTAAAACTCAGCTAGTGTTCTTGTGATTTGTACTACATAGATCCTGGTACATATATGCAATCACATAATATCATAATGTCTATAGACATTATGATATTATGTGATGGCATATATGTACCAGGGTCTTTAATGTATGTACAAATCAGTGACTTACTACGTACTGACCAGTGTATGGGTTACGTGTAAGGAAAAAATTGAACTTGACACATATAAAACTACAATACAGGACCCTAAAAAATGGTTTACAAGCAATAAAATGGCACTATAACAGTTCGTAAATTAGTGGAAGTCACTGCACACATCTTGGACACAAAAAGTCTGTTAGTTTTTCAGCCTTGGCTTTTATTGCCAATTTGAGATATGAGCAGTGATAAATCTGTTCACAATGTGTGCATTTAATATGGTTTCTTCCCTTTCCAGTGCAAAAACTTTTAGGACATTGTGATTTAATCAGTTCCAGCATCCATTCCAGAGGTACACTGTTGGTCTGTATGTATACGAAACAAATTAACATTTAACATTTACACTGTGTATTGCACTTAATACCAGTAGGTGGGATCGGTACAGTCTTTAGCTTCTGGTCTATACAGGTGAATGTATGTGTCATTAACAAGATAACACCAAAATTATGAATGAAACTCAAGCAACACTTAATAAATACAACTAACATATATTTGTTAAGTACATGCCCCTAATTAAACAAACTTCATCTTGAGGAATTATGAATTCATTCTATTTGGGAGGCCTGCAGCCTTTCCATTAGGCTGATCGAGTAGGCAACCTGCAGAGCGTCTCAGGGCTAAGAGGGGGGCCAGAGCTTCAAGTAATGCCTCAGACTTTAGATTCATATGTTAAATGCTCGGTCCATTGAATGAACACTGGACAATACTGTACTTACTCTTTGATGGTGAATCTGCATGTGGTACAGTTGCTGGTAATTGTACATCTGTCATTGATATTGATGGAGCTAACACCATTAAATGAACACCAGACAATACTGTACTCACTCTTTGATGGTGAATCTGCATGTGGTACAGTTGCTGGTAATTGTACATCTGTCATTGATATTGATGGAGCTAACACCATTAAATGAACACCAAACAATACTGTACTCACTCTTTGATGGTGAATCTGCATGTGGTACAGTTGCTGGTGGTTGTATGTCTGTTGTTGATATTGATGGAGCTCTGATAATGGTGCATATAGTAATAACACCATGAAATACTGAACATTACTGAACTCACTCTTTGATGGTGAATTTGCATGTGGTACAGTTGCTAGTGGTTGAACATTAATTTTGTTGTTGATGAAGCTGCGATAATGGTGCATAGTGATAAATAATACCATTGGATAAACAATTGACATACAAGGGAGGTGTTGCTCTACCTCTATACTATGATCAGTGACCTTGGTTACAGCACTGAGCAAGACTGATTTTACACGATGGATAACAGTCAAGCTATTTCCTAGCATGGTCAAAGCTGAACAAGTAAGTATATAGTGCACAGAAATATTGCAAAAATAAATGGAATCAGAGCAATAATTATTGACAAGGTAAGTTTACTGCAAAGTCATCGGTCAAATCAAAAATCAATTGCTGTTTCCAGTACCATATCATATCAAATGTGCATGACTGGGTCTGAGAAAACTGGTCTTATCGCCCATGACAGTAGATTTGATTTTTCACCAATAACAGAAAAGCTACATGAAAAAACTATCAAATTTCATTATTAAAATCAGAGTAGTCTGCTTATGCTGGCTGCTTTTCCCAAGCACAGTGGCAATCTGTATGAGCAGTCTGGGGGCCTTAATGGAGTTCTGGACAGCCTGGGGATGGCTGCATAGCACCACATGCTGATAGTCAACCTTGGTTTAAAAACTATGGGAAACTTAGCTGTTGGCTACTTGTACAGTGAATGTTCTAAAAGGTAAGGAATTGGTATAAAACGTGTGAAAATTTGGTACACATAGCTTCAACCATTGGCAAGCTACAACACACTAACACTTAAAACCGGCCATTTCTCGATACTGTTAAAATAGGTGATAAGACTGGTTTTCATGGAATTAAGCATTAAATGTGGATGAAAATGATAGCTACCTTTCATTTGAAGAATCATAAAAGAGAGAAATGCTACCAATTATATATATATGTACGTTTCTACACATCCTACAACACTCAGGCTTGTGAGCAGACATTCTCATTGCTGGGAAAATTCCATAAAATATTATCATTCGTGCCAAAGACTCACAACAGTTTTTATCTGCATAGGTTATGTATAGTAGTCAAGAGGAGGAATTTATATTATGATTAAATTACTGCCGCAACATTGGGGGAAAACCAATTATGAGAAACACATAGCATAGAATCCTTGGAAGTTGCCTTTAGCATGTTTAGTTGGTCAATTGCAGTATGAGAATTTAGTTATATATGCCTATATACTTTATCGCTAGCAATACAACATAGCATTGTAAAGCTATGTCCAGATTGAAAACATCACTCAATTAATTCATGGGGATCAACCGAAAAGTACCATACTGTGTTTACTTACTGTATAGTGAAAATGCTGCACCTTCAAAAGTGTAGCCACACTTGAACAGTGCGTGCCATAATCAATTTTAAACATTATTACCTTGAGTTTGAATAGTTTACATTTCTGCATTGATTTCTTGAAGTAAGATAATAAAGGAACGATATGGAAAGAAATATGGGTGGCAAAAACTATATGGATGGCAAAACTATTGTACGCCAAATTTTACTCTTACCACATTTAAGATGAGACCTTTATACTACTAAACTAGTTTGACAGACACATACATCATTACATAATATTATCTAGTTGGTCTTATGTACATGCACCCATTCTCTACATAAGGCCACTCCAAATAAATTCTCTGTTTCCCGTCCTGGACTCAAGCATATTTGCATGCGGGCGGGTGGTTCATTTCCATTATTAGTTATAAGATTGGCAGCTTTTCAAGCCATTATTTGCCTTGCACAACCATAAAAAACTGCATAAAGGTATGCTTAAGCTTATTCCTTCCTTTTGAAATTGCAAAAATAGCACAAACGTGAAGTTTGTGCAGACTTGATAGCACTGCTGACACATGAGCTGACATGGTTTCAAATGAGCCTGTCAGTATGCAACAATAACCGGAAAATAATGGAAGAATACGGGGAAGGGTGGGTGGGCATGCATGCCTTAGTGTACCCCATTTTTATTTCATGTTTACAAGCTGTTTACCAATTTCTAATGGCTTTATTACATATTGTCCACCTCGATGCTTTCATACCATGCAGATATATTGTTTACTTGTTTACTATAGGCTTATAAAAAGTTCATCGCATATCTAGGATGATTTAAAGGCGACATTTTAGGTGCTGCTCATCATTTTGAGGGCGATCCCAATCTAGATAATAGAGTACTTAAAAGGGATAGGAAACGCAATAACGTGACGTCACAAAATACGTACATTTCTATTGGAATTCCGTGTAGTACGTCACGCGTGGCCAGACCGCTTTTTTCTCTTTGTCATTGGGTAGGGAGAAAAAAGGGTCTGGAACAGTTCGAATCCCACATTCGTCTTGGCACTCCCCGGTTAATTCGGGGGTGTTAACCAAAGAAACGTGATGCGTTTTCAAATAGTAGCCGCTTGCGTCAATCAATTTCAAGAGCGTATTTATAAACCTATCAGCATCTAAAGCTGCCTTTGAGGCGATAATAGATTGAATCGAATGTTAGTTGTTTAGGTAAGCTAAGTCTTTGTTTATTGTTGTGCTGTGGCATTCTTGTTACAATGGAGTTTAAGCGCATGGGTTGCATAGAGCAGCTCATGTATTTTCGACCCCCATGAGTTTTCGGACGCGATATTTCCTAGAAGAACAATGAGAGCCGATCATTTATGGTACTATTATAAAGACCTATCACTATAACCTCCATGTATAAAATTTGAAATGATTTGGTTATATCGTGTGGCTGCAGTGACCTTCGAAAGCCACTGTCCAAAAAAATGGATGCTCGGACAAAGTAACGTTCGTTCGGACTCTCCATCTCTACTCTTGCCATGCAACTTACATGCTATTGTGTGGTAGTGATTGGTAGAGCTATCCTTGAGCTATCCCGTGATATAAGCAGATTAGATTTTTATCAGCTACAGTTGCAACTATCGCCTTTTTCCCAGACGTGGTAACTTGACGAATCGTCGGACACAAACTTGCAATTATAATTCCGGACACAGCAACTTATTGCGATTACTTTGGCATTTTTTGAGTTTAAGTATAGTACTAGCTAAGAAACATTTGAAAACAGCTATTAGACACCTGTGTAGAGTGATTTTTTATCAATTCGAGATGGAAATAGTAGCTACCTCATATAGCTACAATACATTAGGCCTAGAATAGCTACATAAAATTGCTCAAACTTAAAATAATTTATATATTTGAACTTACTTGAGACAAGGGAGGTAAGAAATAAACCACAACAATACACAGGAGGTCGCCACTGCTTTATAGCCTTAGTGACTGTTCTATTAGAGTATATATTAATTAAACTTCATTAATTGCATCCATAGTATAATTTTATGTATATGCAGACTATCTAAGGGTGCATTAGTGCGAAAACCAGTTTTAAAACTGCATTAAATTAATATACTCTAATAGAGCAGTCACTAAAGCGATAAAGTAGTGGTGACCTCCAGTGTATTGTTGTGGTTTATTTCTTACCTCCCTTGTCTCAAGTAAGTTCAAATATATAAATTATTTTAAGTTTGAGCAATTTTATGCAGCTATTCTAGGCCTAATGTGTTGTAGCTATATGAGGTAGCTACTATTTCCATCTCGAATTGATAAAAAATCACTCTACACAGGTGCCTAAATAGCTGTTTTCAAATGTTTCTTAGCTAGTACTATACTTAAACTCAAAAAATGCCAAAGTAATCGCAATAAGTTGCTGTGTCCGGAATTATAATTGCAATTTTGTGTCCGACGATTCGTCATGTTACCACGTCTGGGAAAAGGCGATAGCTGCAACTGTAGCTGATAAAATCTAATCTGCTTATATCACGGGATAGCTCAAGGATAGCTCTACCAATCACTACCACACAATAGCATACAAGTTGCATGGGAAGGGTAGAGATGGAGAGTCCGAACGAAAGTTACTTTGTCCGAGCATCCATTTTTTTGGACAGTGGCTTTCGAAGGTCACTGCAGCCACACGATATAACCAAATCATTTCAAATTTTATACATGGAGGTTATAGTGATAGGTCTTCATAATAGTGCCATAAATGATCGGCTCTCATTGTTCTTCTAGGAAATATTGCGTCCGAAAATTCATGGGGGTCGAAAATACATGAGCTGCTCTACTTGTGACGTAAGGTAAGTAAGGGGGTTTCCGGACAGCTGGGTATTCCGGACACTTCACTTTTAATCCGCTACTGAAGGATGGAATAGAAACCGATCAGGCTATGGTTTATGCACCTAAGTACCCTACTTGTGTACTATAAAATACTACAGTTTTGTTCGATAGCTTTAAGGATTACCGAGATACATCACAATTTGCTTGCGCGTGTAAAATATTTTTGTGTAAAAACTTTCACTACGCATGTTACCAGGAGATTGAGGGCACCATTTGTAATTCTAAGCCACCATAGGCATCACAAATGATCAGTCACACTACTCAGTGAACGGGTATATGATTTAGAGATAGTACAACTGGAATCCAAGCCCATTACCTGCGACGTGTTAACTGGCACGCGCAATCAACACAACCAGCATCCCGGAGAATCCCCAAGCAAGGATCCGCGGGGCCACACTACTTAACTATGCTGTTTCAGTGTTAAGTCAAGGACTGATACAGATTTCCGGGCAGTAGATCAAATGTCGCATCTTCGAAAGCGCTGCAAGACACTCACATGGTATGAGCAAGGCTGGTAGCAGTTCTGCTTCTTAAAAATCGCTGTCACCAACAAAGTAACCTGACAAATAGAATGCTTTGAGTCTCTGCTGGGCCATGACACTCAATAGAGTGCAACATTTCCCATAACAATGGCAGGTACGCCTTTTTTAAGTGGTGTCCGGAAACCCCAGCCATGTAAATTTTTGGCATTTTCTCAAACTGCAAATTTAAACTGCTCTTTCTCCTAGCACCCTATACTTTACCATCCACAATTTATACCACCTATAGCCTAGTTCATTAGCTACAATTCGGCACTAAGCATTTTAGAATCCGTTTTTCTCTCGAGGAGAATTGAACAAATTTTTAATACATGTGCAAACTTTGTCCGGAAACGCCCGCCCCTACCTTAGCCTCGTGACGTGTCAAGACGATTGTGGGATTCGAACTGTTCCAGACCCTTTTTTCTCCCTACCCAATGACAAAGAGAAAAAAGCGGTCTGGCCACGCGAGACTACGTCACGAACATACTCGTTACGCTTGCTGCGCTTGTATCAAAGAGAAACAAATTGTTGTAACGACAGAATTTTGTAACCAACGACTGTGAAACTTCGCTACAGTGAACTCAAGTAAGTAATCGAGGGAACTAGGATGGTACCAACCCTCAAGGAAGTTATACGAAAAATTAAAGCAAATTGAAAGTGAAAAAAAACGGCCCAAAATTACTTTAAACCACTTAACTTTCTTCGTAAACATATTCTATCCTTTTAACTGTGATAAACCTATTCCTTACCATTTAACAGAGGGAACCAGAGGAAATATCGGAGCAAAACAGGAACTGTTGCTTGAAGAAACGACTAAGTATCTTGCATTTTTTACCAAAAGTTTAAACCACCTTGCAGTACAACGCAACGGTAAAAGACTGTGTTGGTGACATGCCTAGCTTACCACAAGATTCGAAAGTGGAACCGGCTATAAAAGAAGCGGTATGGACGAGGCATGAAGGTACTATGAGCGAAAGTATGACAGCTAGCGTGTAACAATCACGGTTAATGCGATACGCTTTGTTACAAAATCTACGGTCTGAATTCTCTCGCCAAAATCTCTCACATAGGCCTAAATACTTGCTGTAGTCTGTTGGATTACTATTTACGCTGCTTAGAACACTAATTCCCATGCTTGAGCACAAAACTGTCTTGTCCTTTCAAGTCATGCGTAACGGAAATCCAGCAAACCGGAAATCGCTTGCGTTTCCTATCCCTTTACTCTATTACTGTATTATCTATGTCCCTACTTATAACAGTACTTCGATATTAGGGACCAAAACATGGTAATGTGTCATGCGGCCAAGAAAGCCGGCATGCTACACTGTGAGTATATTGACAGGAAGAAAGAAAACAGCCTTTTCATGTGTGCATATATATAGCTCCATGGCCCCTTCTCCAAAACACACCATTTTTGCATTGTAGCTGTCCGCCAGGTAGGGTAGGCCACCCAACAAATTTGATTAAATTCGAACCACCAATTTGCAAGATATGGGTGTTCAAAGTTTCGATTTAATTTCTTCATTTTTCCTTCTTAAGCAGTAGGAGGGCAGGGGCTTTAATATCTTTTTGCACATGCACTTGGCAAAAATTACTATAAAATGCAAGCATTTAACCGATTGCCTTGATCTTTGGCACATATGAAAAGGATATAAAGGCATGTACCAAGTTTGCTATGAATCTGATTAAAATCCAAGGAGTTATGAGCACCTATTCACGTTAAGACTTGAAAATTGGTGTGTACATAGCTAGGTTGATCATTTTAGCAGTGTATTTTGATGGTTTGAAAAGCATTAGAGTTACAGCTACAAAGTTATAAAGCAAAAACCAAACAAATGTAAAATTTTGGGATTGAGATACTCTAATATAGCAATCACAAAAATGTTGAAAAAACTTACCACAAAACAATGTTGAAAAATTTTTACCATGCAGAGATCGAACCAGGGACCTCCATACCTAACACTCCCATCCTTAACTACTGAACTACTATTATTTTGGCTCATCACTCCACTTATTTCTAGTTTAAGTCTGCTTATAAATAAAGTTCATAATTTTTCATAGATCTACCAATAGAAGTACTAGAACATTCTCCGTATGTTCTATTAGAAGTCCTCAAAAAGTATGTGCTCTATAAGTATTAGTACCAAATACTGAAGTAAAGCATGCCATTGTATATAAGTAAGAAGAAATGTGATTAAAAATAAACCCCAAAGTCAGCCATAGGCTGGTTTTGGGACTAAAGTACAAAAAGAAGTGAAATCTGTGTAAAAACAGCCAAACTGTAAAAAATGGTGCGGCCTTAAAAAGAAAGCCTGGGTAAAAAAAAAGTTGTGAAATCAAAGGTTGTGGCCAAGAAATGGCTGCAATGATGTTAATACTAATAAATTTTAAGAGTGTGCATTCTTAAAATTTACTAGCATTAACGTCATTGCAGCCATTTCTCAACTTTTTTCACCCAGGCTTATTAAGGCTGCGCCATTTTTACAAAGCTTGGTTGTTTCTGTGTGGCCCGGATAGTAATGTCGGACCAATTTCAGGAATAACAAACAGGTAATGAAAAGAATCATGAATAGGATGATTTTCAGAAATAATTTTATTCAAACGCTTATAACATAAAAAGATTGAGATATAGAACATTCACCAACCCAGTTGCCCAAGAGTAAATGTGACTTCTCTATTAGAGTATCTTAATCTTTAACAATTTTATGCTTGCTATATACATTTGCAGAAGAAAACAGATGTAATCTGCTATATTTCAGAAGTCACTCCTTATTAGGGAATTTGAACAGAGGTTATCTGTTTACGTCATTTTAAGTTAGTAACGGTTACTAGAAACCACATTTTTGAGGCAAAAATTAATGGGACCCATGCAAGAAAATAAAACTTTTTGTGATTTTGCACAATTGAAGAAAGACTTGGGGGGAAAATTACTACACTGAGTGAGTTACTTATATTACTGAACAGCCAGTTGAAGAGCGGGAATCAAGGGGACTGTATGGGTTAACTCAGCGGTACAAGCCAGCGACCAGCTGGAGTTTAATGGCCCTGTTTCTTCAGCTGCGAAGCAATATTACTAAGCAACAAATAACATAACAAATGCACCACAGCTTTCTTATTTTCACTAGCGTTCTTCAGCTTGTATGTAACTCATTCTTTCCTCACTCATTAACGAAAATAACCTGTAATTATACAGAAAATATTTCAAATGGATAACCTCCAGTATTGGGAGTAACGCGTTATGTAATATTATTATTTTAGTGGTAACTAAGTAATATAACTATGAAAACAGGTAATATAACTCAAGTTACTTTACTTACAAATGTAACTCGTTACCTAAGTAATATAGTTACTGTAACAAATCTAATATTATTACAAGTAACGAAGTTACTAATCTCGTTAGTAATCCACTGAGTAACGCCTAGCCACAACGAAGTAATGAAGCCTACTGAATGAAGCTTATTCGCCAGCTTCTTACTTATAACCAAGATTTGCACATTGTCCAACAACACAATCATGTCACGTGATAAGGTGGTAGTTTCACACGTGACAGCTTAAGGCTGTGGACACAAAGTAATTTAATATGTAATATTATTATAGTTACTTTATTTTATGGGTAATATCAAGAGTTCATAATATATATACTATATATATTATGAACTCTTGGTAATATGTAACTGTAACTAAATAGTTCAGTTGCAAGTAATATGTAATATGTAACTAGTTACATATTATATACATATGAAGTTTGCTTTCAATAATCTTGAACAGATCTTTATGGCCTGCGTGATCTTTTTCATTCTTTAGTGCCTGAGTAAACTTCTTTATGACATTTCCCTTACTGGCTTTTGTCAAAATCTCATTGAGCGAGAGTATCCTCTTCTGGTGATGTCATTGTACTCAGATTGAGTTAATATCCCTTGTCTCATCAAGTGTGGTGAAAGAGAATCAAATTTCTGGACTTCTGTTCACGTAGACTGCGTATAAATTTGACAGTAGGACTAGAAGGATCTATAAAATGACAAATATTATGAATTCATTGTTCAGCTCATACTTCAGTAGTTTACAATAGATCAATATTTTGCCATGCTAGTGATTATGCATTGTGTGTGACCCATTTAGCAGAAACCCTTTGTTGCATAATTCTAAGTATGCAGGAAATTTTTGAAAGGTTAAATTTATTTTTAAAAATTGAAAATATAGCAATGCATTTTTGAAAATATTTTGATCAGAAATAGCTAGCTAGCTACAAGGGCCAATATTTTATCTTAGTTCTAGGTGATAATAAAGTATAAACAAAGTTTGAGTGTTTGTTTTCTACTATAATACCAGTTTAATAGCTAGCTATAGCTATAGACCTCAGTATAGCTAAGCTGGAAAGGCAAACACGATTCAATTTCACAAGTGACACCATGAGTCTTGAAGCCTAGGAGGAAATTGTTATTCTAGTCTGAGTGAAAATAGCTGGAAGAGATAAGAAAGCCAACCAACTGATCTCCAGGCTGTTCAGTTGGATTAACAGAACAACACGAACTAAATGCAATTCTACCAAAGTCAGATGAGTATTTATCAATAAAAATGTATGTTTCACTGAACAATCAATGTTGCCATTGTCATTATAAAACTTAATACATATAGCACAAACCCTTCTAGTTGTGCAGCATAGTAAAGTGGATCTCTTTCATAAAATATTTTTTAAAACTTCCAATCAAGCACTCCTTTTCAAAAATTTAACCTTTTGAGAATTCTGCACTATACAGTATTCAGAAAAAAAATTAAATGCGGTGAAATATAAAGCTTAAATTAATAAAACCTATATCCAGCTACCATTGTGGTTACTAGGGCTGAGCGATTGTGACACTTTGCTACTTCACGATTGTAGGATGCAACATATTACGATTATGATAACTATCACGGTGTTATAACTCACATGCATCAGCATCATGCATGTACAACTTTGTATGAGTACAACCTGTTTGACACGATTAAGGCCATAGGCAGTTAAAGTTTAATACGAACAGTATAATAAATAATAGTATCCTTAAAATTCAATGATTTCTAACAGGTAAGCTTTAAACTATGCAGTAAGATTTGTTCACACAATGAACTGTATCAGGATTGTTTTCTAGATCGTGTTCTTCCACGACAGTATGTGCCACCATTTTGAATATACTAATATAAATTTGCATGTGATGTTACAACATCACGATTATTTATACCACATATCAACATCACAATGTTCAGAGACAATCACAATTAATCCCACAATCGATATAATCTCCCAGTCCTAGTAGTTACTTGTACTGTACATGAAAAAAAATCTTTTGTTTTGTTTCTAAGGACATTTGACTCGGATACATGTATGTAACAGTTAAATGGCTATACCCCTTAGGCTCTATTGTCTATCAAACAGGCTAGCTTTACTTTGGACTCATTACATGAGATGGAAATCTAAACACCAGTCACAAAAAAGTCAATTAGGAAAAAAAATAGAAACGGTAGCTTTCAGTACTTTAGCTCAACAAAAATTACTTAACAAACATCATGAAGAGAGCCTCTTTACTCATTGACTCATTCCACTGTTCCAGTGCTTCAGCATTACAACTCCCTTCTTTGTTTAAGCTTATAGCTACCTCGCAACATCATCACTATGCAGTGATTCCTCCTGCATGGCTAGGATTGTCACTTATGACTGTCCATGGGCCAATTTCCAACACAAGACTAAATGAATGCACATGCAAATAACAAACCCAATAGTATGTTACTATTTCCCCATGCTATGGTGTTGATGATGTTTTGAGATACCATCACGGCCTTATTGTCACACTAAGAACTTGTACGTTTTATCCTGGTTTTATTAACGATTAATTTATTGTAGGTTGGAGACCTAGCAAGAGGATCTTTAAAAGCTGAGGTGTTCAAAACACAAAGATCAGAGATCATGGTCTCTAACCAATTTAGAAAATGGAAATGGTGAAGAGTTGTCCAAATTAATATAACTGATGCAAGTACTATCTCAAGGGGCTGGTCTCCAAGCAAATTCTCAAAACCTACAATCATTGAATCTAGCAATTGTAAATTGTCGTAGTGTTGTAAATAAATGTCCTGAGCTTGAAACCCTACTCCATGTACAAAAGTTAGACCTCCTCATGGGAACAGAGTCCTACTTAGACGAAAAAATTATGTCCTCAGAAATTTTTCCCCCACATTACACTGTTTATCGAAACGACAGAAATCGACATGGTGGCGGTGTATTCATTCTAATTAGAAATGAGATCCCATCTTCTCTGTTACATGTTTCTACATCAGTCGAACAAGTTTGGGTGCATATCCATATGAAACACAAGCAAAGCATCATAGTGGGTTCAGTCTACTGTCCTCCAAACTCTTCTACAACTATCCTAGATGAATTAGAAAATACCATCAACGACATCAGAAATGCCCATCCAACAGCAAGAATATTTCTTGGTGGTGACTTTAATGCTTCTGGAATTGATTGGCAATGTAAATCATTAACAGAATCATATGTACCTGTATCCTTTAGGGAGAAACTCCTTTCAATTACAGAAGATCTTCATTTCGAACAGTTGGTTACCACACCTACAAGGGGTACAAACATTTTAGACTTATTCTTTGCTAGCCACCCAGATCTAGTGACATCCTGCCAAACTACCCCTGGCATCAGCGACCATAATGCAGTTGTAGCGGATATCTCCACTCAGGTTAAATTAGTAAAGAAACCTCCTAGAGAAATCTTCCTATATCATAAAGCAAACTGGGACCTTATACGAGAAAGAATGTTAGACATCTATGAGAGATATTTTGAACTAAACTCTACCACCCAGAGAAGTGTGAACGAAAATTGGGAATATATTTATGAGAAATGCTCACAACTAATACAAGAGATGGTACCCAAGAAAACTATTGGTAGTAAGTTCCACCTACCCTGGATGAATGCTGCACTAAAACGACTGATCAAGAAGAAACAGCGAACTTATAATCGTGCAAAGAAATACCAACGTACAGAGGATTGGGATGAATATAAAAGACTACAACATCAAACTAAATGTATGACGCGTCAACAGCACAATCAATATCTATCTAATATTTCAAACCCTGAATCTGGTAATAACAAAATGAAACGTTTTTGGCATTATATTAAAAGTAAACGTCAAGACAATATCGAAATTGGCGCCTTAAAGGACCAAGCAGAGAATATAATTACTGACCCACTAGAGAAAGCAGAGATCCTAAACAACCAGTTTAAATCTGTATTTACCTCCGAGGACACTAGTTGTATTCCAGATAAGGGTAATTCTCCCTATCCATCCATCCCAGACATTCACATTACACTAAATGGTGTGAGAAACCTTCTTGCTGAGTGCGATACAACTAAATCCCCGGGTCCTGACAACATACATGCTGCATTTTTGAAACAAGTTGCTTCTGAAATAGCTCCTCTACTGACACATCTCTTCAATCAATCATTAAGAATTGGCACTGTGCCTGACTCCTGGAAACAAGCTAATGTAACCCCAATATATAAGAAGGGTGATAAGACTGATCCCAGAAACTATCGCCCAGTGTCTCTTACATCTTTGGTCTGTAAAACATTAGAACACATTTTAGTTAGTCAAATAATGAAACACCTCGAGTCAAACAACATATTAACTGATGTACAATATGGATTTAGATCAAAGCGATCATGTGAAGCCCAGCTATTTCTTGCAGTTGATGATTTTGCCAGAGCAGTTGATAACAAAGTTCAGGTTGATGTGGCTATCTTAGATTTTGCAAAAGCTTTTGATAAAGTTGCCCATGCTAGGCTAGCTCACAAACTGAATTTCTATGGTATAAGAGGTGAATTGTTACAGTGGCTACAATCGTTTCTTACAAATCGTACACAAAAAGTAATCATTGATGGTAGGCAGTCTTCACCTTGCAGTGTAACATCAGGTGTACCACAAGGATCAGTGCTCGGTCCAGTGTTGTTTCTGATATATATAAATGATATTGTAACTAACATCCACAGTCAGTTGAGACTTTTTGCAGATGATTGTTTAGTTTATCGTCCTATCTACTCACCCGAAGATCATAAGATACTCCAAAGTGATCTTGACACATTATCATCATGGGCTGATATTTGGCAAATGGAATTTAATGTTTCAAAATGTTGCATCATGCAGATATCTACACTACATTCTGCTAGTGAGTTCTCCTATACAATGTACAAAATCCCCTTAGAAGTTGTTGAGAGACATCACTATTTGGGAGTACTTTTAGATAACAAGTTGTCATGGACCCCTCACATAAATTCAGTGTGCAATAAAGCTAATCGTCTACTGGGATTTTTGCGAAGAACTCTCCACCATTGTCCACCTCACTTAAAAGAACATGCATATAAACAGATTGTCTTGCCATCTATTGAATACTGCTCTTCTATCTGGGATCCACATCAACAATCACTCATTCACAAGTTAGAGATGATACAACATCGTGCTGCACGTTTCGTGTTAAATAGACCTTGGAGAAGGAATCATAGGGACAGTATAACTGAAATGTTAGTGGAATTAAAATGGCCAACACTGGAAGATCGTAGGAAACAGGCACGTCTGATGCTGTTGTTTAAGTTTGTAAACAAATTAATTTATGTTCCAAATCAGTATCTGCCAGTGTTATCTCCTGCAACAAGTACCAGGGCAAACCATCCCTTGAAGCTATTACAGTTGTATGCCAGAACAAATCGATATAGTAACTCTTTCTTACCAAGATCAATACCAGACTGGAACAATTTAGATATGGAAGATCTTGACAATATAGACTTACTTACTTTCAAAAACCATTTGCAAAATGCATAGACACTAAAATTTTGTTTTTGTACATTAGCGATTTACCCAATGGGTTTTGCTAATCAATAATAATAAATAAATAAATAAATACAATAATGAAAATTCCAATATTTACTAAGTGCAGAGCGGGACAATGGGCATGGCAGGAGGTGGTGAATACAGGCTGGCTGGGGAGAGGTGTGAGTACTGGTAACTATTAAGTGAACTGGCCATGGATGAGGTGTAGAGCAGGGGAGGGGGTGTTGTTGCCGAAGGTGTGGAAATTGTGCTGTACAAGCTTGATTGACAAAAGGTAATTGATAATGGGCAGAACAGTTGTCACAAGTTGTTGTCTATTAGGTATTTATACCAAGCATGGTTTCATATACGGACCACACCCATGTTACAGATAGCTGCAAAATAACCATTCTACAAGGAAGCTTACCCATCTAGGTGTTTGGTACAGTCCATATACAGTTTAGTTCACTCTATATTAAAGTTATTGTCACTTAATGATGAAAGTGTATTATGTACTATGTCTTTAATAGGTAACTAGTGACCTACTGGGCTTGTAGACATAACTACTAGTGCTGAAGGTGACTTCCAAAATACAACACATAGTGCAGAGTTGTATGTGGCTTTTGCCAAATGTAATACCTTTATTTTCCCTATTTTTTTCAATTGCTTTGGTCAAGTCAGAATATCCAGATAAGGCCTTTTTCATGCAAGTTTCTCCAGTTAGCTTTTCTGATTCCTTGTCCCTTTGCACCTCTCTTTCTCCAAGTAGTCAATGCAAAAAGGAATGCTCTTTGATCTTTACCTTCGAAACCATCTACCATGCTTGATATTGTTTCCAGAGCAGTTTGAGGTATACTCAAGCATATCCCAATCTTCATCCAATCAGCATAACTATAGCAATGTAGAAAAATCCCCCATGGTGGGCAATGCAGTGTCAAACCCTGTAGATTACAACAATTAATTGTGATCACATTACAAATAAGGTAGTAATTAGTATACACAACTCATAACACAGCAAAAATAGTGTTCCAATACTACATATTCTAACCCCGTCTTTATTCAGTATTGGAACAACTATTTTAAAAAACTCCTTATAACGAGACAAAACGAGCCTTAAATCTATAAATGACTCTAATGTTATTCACTATCGGGGGTTGTGGCCTGTTTTTGTTTGAGCCAAGATAGAATATTTGGACTATTAGTTCCAACACCTAAACATAGACGGAACAAATACGGTCAATATTTGTGTATGAATTATGCTGTGTAATTTACTTTCAATCATATCCTTCTACATATATGACCGGATTATCAGCCTTAATAATGTCACATTTTACAACTCAAATATTTATGATCAAAATGAGGCATTCCAAACTACCAATCAGGTTTACAATGATTGGAATCATTAGTCAGTATCCTGAATTACGACAAATTCTGTGAAATATTTTAACAGGTGCACAAGTGCTTTAATGGTGACACAACAAAGTAGCTCTAGATTTCATTTCACATGTAACATTACAACTGATTTTCCAAAATCCAGTCACATATATTAGCAGTTACCATGTAAGAAACCTGATGACACCACAATTACACGGAGAACATGCATGCGCGTCTCCAAATTGTCATGTGACTATGTTAATACACATGACACCCATATGCATGCATTACATACACTTGAAATAACATTGGTAATTCAAATTCATAAAAAGGCAAGTCTAAGGCACACACTACAGTTTTGCATTTGGTGGTTTGATGAGTTTCTTTAGATACTGATGATAAGCAGGATGTACTTCTGACTTGTTCCGAGGACTCTTCAATGCCCACTGATACAAGTGGTTGTACACATCTCCATCATATCGACCTGCCACTGAGCAAAGTAGTTCATCCTTGTAGTCAAATGCATCTACTAGTGGTACGGCTTCTTGTCTGATTAACACCAGCAACTTGTATACTTGGTCTTGTACCATATCAATCTGATTGGAGCTCATGTAACCATCCAGTTGAAATTCTCCACCAATCTCAGCTATTCTATGAAGCGCAAATAAGTTGCAAAGTGCTGTCAAGATTTTCTGATTGTTGGCAGAGGCTGTGGCTGAGTTTATGGCAGTCAAAAACATCTGTAGTACTGATAAATGGCAATGTGCTCTGGCAGCTCTTACCCACTCCACAGAAGCTAAATTCCATGCAGTCATTTCATCTTCTCCTTTAGCCAATGCAGCTCCAGTCATGTGGTTAGCTCGAGACACCAAACGCATAGCACGTTGACGATATGCTTCTACTAGTGTGTCTGCATCTAATACATGATCAAGCTTACGAGGGGTCCAGGTCTTTTGAGGAGGATAGTCTGATGCCAGGTACTTCACATCTTGTGACAGCTGAGATTGTGGTAGTCGCTGTGAATACAACTTGCGTAAGAATCTAGCAGTCTGCAGGTACAGTACTGTGTTTTCTCCCTCATAAGTTTGTGCAGGGAGTGTGGTCATGTACACATATGGGATACCACTGGCTAAGGAATAGCCCATTCCTCCACATGCAAGCCTACAGATCTCCATGCCATGACAAGCCATTTCTGATGAGAAAGCCTTCAAACCTGCACTAGTTGCATGTAGTACTGGAAGTGACGTGAGAACTCCTTTGCTTATCTCACTTGTCGATGACAAATAAAACTGCTTCATTAAACTTCCAGCCATTCTTAATGCATAAGCATTGGCAATTTGTGGGAGCAACTTGTGTTGCTGGGTGACATAGTCTAAAATCTTTACCTCTGGGCCATCTGGCTTAGCCGGTGTCTGTCTTCTAATTATTGAATATCTAGTAGCAATGGTAACAGCACGTGACAGACCATCTGCAGAAAGTGACACTATGCCAGTTCGTATCAACATCATAGTTCCATAAGATAGCCTTTCATGGGATGGTTTAGTATAAGTACCATCAGGATCTACCTTGGCGTGACCCATCAACATATTATCACGTGGAATACGCACATTGTTCATCTTCAGAAAACCATTGTCTATCCCAAAAGAGCCAAACTTTGGTCCAATGTCACCTAAAGTTATTCCTGGTAATGGTTTATGATTCTCCAAGTCCCTCAGTGGCACAATAAAGTGATGGATACCATAATCTTTGTCCTTGATGATGAGTCTTGCAATCACCACTGCATGTGTAGACGTGTGTCCTAGTCCACCAGGCCACCATTTTAGGGAGGTCAACGTTGGACTGTTTAGCACAAACTCCTGAGTAGTGGAGTCATATGTTGCGGTAGTTTCCAAACCTCTGATGTAAGTTCCATGCCCCATCTCAGTTTGACCATATGCTCCAATAATTTCCAGTTTCTTAGCAACATCAAGCCACTGTGCCTTCTGCTTCTCATTAGCTTGACCTTCCAAATTCGGAACGAACATATCAAAATGAACAGATACTGGCAGAACAGTATTTAGTGCTCGCCTGAGGTAACGAGTTTGTACTGGATCTGGTTTTAGTTGATTGATTTTCTTTGTAAAGTGAACAGCCTTTTCCGTATCACGCATAAACTGTTCTTCTGTTGACAAGTAGTACGTGTCCTCATTATTAAATACAGGATCTGAGAATACTATGGCTTCGGTTTCTCGCCTTATCTTTGTTACAGAAGCTCCTCCATCTAGTATATTGGTCAGTTGTTCCACGTCAAGGCTACTTCTACTGCGTTCTTGCGATAATTCCGATGCCATTTTTATCAGCACGAAAGGTCACAGAGGTGTATATCTATGATATAATCTATGGTCACACTAGTCTCCCCAGCCGGGCTCGCGCTAATGGTGTTTGCGGCTGGGCAGAGACTACATCTTATTTTTTGGTGTACCCATAATCTTTATCTATCTAATATCTATGCGGTAATTAAGCTTTAACAATATACACATATAATATATTTACAAACCATACTTGCTGAAGCTGATGCATATTTGTGCCGGCAAAGAAACCAGAGACACGAGCAAGCTCGCGAGCAAGACAAAGTACGCGCTAAAATTGTCACGTGATTCCATTAAAGTAACGAATTTATTAGAATGTCCCCAGCCGCCCACTCGCTCGATCGCGTGGGCGGATGGGGACAAGACTACAGCTAGTGCATGTCAAGGTTCATGCCTTTCCTCTTTTTGTGCATGTGTGCATGAACACTGTATTTTTATGCCGGCGAGGATTGCTCGGTAGCTAGCTACCTAGTACGAAGTTATTACATTCCTTTCGTCGTGCTATAGATTATCTACCCACCCTTAGTTTTTCTGTTTTATCCTTTAATGCTAGTTGTATGGAATCAAGGTGATTGCCCGTATGATATTAAACTATCGGAGGGTACAAAACTGAAGTTGACTATAAAGTGGGGATTGAGTTCCACAGTTTAATTGTTGATTATTATTTTTTTTTACATTAAGATACTAAGACAATGATGATATAAATAAACAATTAAACAGTGGGCAGAGAGGCAAACTCTGCCCAGTCGGACTCAGTCCTGGGATGATGGTATTGTTGCCATTACAGAAGCAGCATTGCCACGTTGAACATCAATGGCAACCTTCTGAATCAAAAATTGGGTGGCCCTATTATCACCAGACTGTTCCATCACCCGGGAACCTATCCGCCTCGCTAATGAGCGTGCACATGATCCCCAAGCATCCAAGGTCTCAACACATAAAGGGGAGAAGTGAAATGATGGAATCAGAGAAGAATACTTTCTGCACTTAGCTGACTCTGCAGAGTTTGCCAGCCGGCTGGCACCACTTGCAGAAGTAGATAAATTAGATGGGGCTAGGGTGTCTGAACAGGTAAAATCCCAGAGCAAGGGTAAGCCCCGTGACCAAGGAATCAATGACATGCCATCTGGCCTCCTACCATTACGACACACACCGACTGGCAGGAACACCTCCAGACACCAGAGCACGACGAATAGTTTCATTCACTGCAGCGTGCCGAGAAATACGGCCTCCACTACGCCTGCAAGACAAACTGTGAGTTCCAAAAACATCAACTTTACTGCCACAAACACACGTATGTTCGACAACGATGGGAACACCGAGACGTAGGCCAAGAGCAATCCTCAAAGATTCATTGTCCAGCTTAGTGCACAAGGAAGGTACAGGCATAGATTATATCTATGGTACAGGTAGAGCACCAAGCCACGCACCAGACTCTGAGGAGGAAACTGACAATAGACGAGCCTTTGTTCTAGCATCAGAGGCAGAGTCCAAAAGAGATGAATAATGGTGTTCGTAAAGCAGTTCGTCCCAACTATGTTGATAATGTCTGCGGTCTTCAGGGGGCATAGGAAATTCAGCAGACCATTGTCGATGGAAAAAAGAAATTTAAAACTAGTTGTTAATGCTGCATCAAATATCTACACCTGCGTGGCGGTTTCCCCACTCTTAATATACTGTACTGAGTTGGTTGTGACTGCTCTATTATAACATCTAAATCATTTCTGTCATCTATGACTTACCAGAAGCTGAAGACAGAGAGTCTGTCTGTTTTAGCTTTGCTCAAAACTGCGTATGATCTTGAAACCCCAATTAATAGAGTTATTATTAACGTTTTACAGTGACCAGCACTGAAGGTCTGACAGCAACTTGTGCTGCAGCCTTAGGTTAGGATTACCTAACCTAGTTACAAGGACTCAGACTTAAACAATGACTTATAGCAAATAAGGTGTAACAGAAAAGGGACCAAAGTAAGGAAAAAATTCCTCCAGCTCCAGGATTCGAACTGCAGGTCACCGAAGTTGTACATATGGGAAGAAGGGTTGAAAACAAGCACAGACCTTTGTTAGTATGCTTTAAGTCTGCTGATGACAAGGCTATTGTTGTTTCCTGTGCATACTTATTACGTTGTCACAATCAGTTTAAAAGGGTTCTTATGACAGCATAATCATGAGACCCTCACACACCACTGCATGGACAGATGTAATTGTTTGATTCTGTATAACTATAGTACATACTTTATGGATGTGCAGGTGCAAGCCTTTATCCTTACAAATATTATAATATGATTTGATGAGTTTTATTAATTTTAGCTACTTGTCGCTAGAAGAGAATTAAAGTCACAAGATCTCATCCCACTCCCTGTTTCAAGCTATTAAAGCATCATTGATTTAATTCACAAGCAAACTGAGGTTTCCAGGAATTGCAATGAGTGAAATGGATAACCATGTGTGAGATAACAAACAAATGTGCAGTGCATCTCATGTATAATGCACAAGTTCAGGTGTCGGCATATAGCACCATGACTGATTGTCGGGACTTGTCATAACACACCATTTACACATTGTTTCAGCTGTATTTAGCATACTTTTGTATGTTGAAAATGACTCTTTAGGCCATGTCAGCTTACTTAGCTGTTTCACAGGTCTGACCAACCCATAGGTTAAAGAAATTAAAAGTTTAACAAGTAAAAATTGAATTGATAACTCGAGTGCAAGCCACATCCGCATGCTCCTTATAATACATTTAACTACTGTTCAGTTCAGTTTCAAATTTCACACCATAGCTACTGTATTGCCTTGAATTGTGGCCTGGGCATTTACTTCATTTAATTACTTTTCACCCATCCAAAGCTGTAGGTTAATAAGTTTTCTTTTGTCTTCAGTTGGTGTTAAGTGATGTCTGTGTTATCAGAGTGTCCTTTTATCTATTCCCCTCTACGTAGAACTCATACCGTTGAGGCTCTCAAATTTTGTAACTGCTCATTTTAGAAATAGACTTAAAAGTTGTGAAAAACTTTGTATTACGTACACTGATATTCTAGGCTCTCCAACCCAAGATTAGTGCTGAAGCATATGTAACTAGCCACAACATCCAGTGCCCATTACTGTTTAGAAATCTTTTATCATCACCCAGTGGTGTTTAGTGCTGGAATGAGCAAGGCATATCACTAAATGCCATGTTGACTAATGGATTACTGTAATAATAATATCATGTAAATGCAGTATGTACATGGAACTGGGGCACTAGCCATGCAATAAAATTCACTGTAATACTGTATCAGTACAAAAATAATAGTAAACTAGATGCCATTATAGCCATCCCTATTATCAGGGAGACAGGAACTAAATGACGTGTCTTATCTTGAGAATACTTGTAGGCAGTTGGTAACAGTTCCATTAGTGATATGTACACCATCATTCCTGCTACAAGGCCAAACAATACTCCATATACAACTGAGCCAAACAACTCTTTAAAAATCAGCCAGCCAAGTAAGGCCCCGATTGGTTCTGAAATTCCAGAAAGGAATGACCACCACAGAGCCTTCAGTTTACTACCAGTAGCAAAGTACACTGGCATAGCAACACACACACCTTCAGGAACGTTATGCATGGCTATTGCTATAGCTAGTGCTGCTCCCAGTGATGGAGATGAAAGGGTGGCCACAAATGTTGCAATTCCCTCAGGAAAGTTGTGTATCCCAATTGCCAGACATGTCAGCAGTCCCATCTTACGAAGACTATTCGTGCTGTGCTCTTGTTTGTTATCAGCAGTGTTTTCCTTGATAGATCCCTTCTCCAACTAAAAGATAAACAACATGTAACAAGTGATGCATAAGTTACTCTAATATACTGTAGGTTTATAGAGCGCCCTGATTGTTAGTAGGATGTAAACTGGTATACAAAATAATGGTTGATGGAAGTGCTGAAACAATTATTTGGTTATTTGACTATTTAGTCGGTATGACACTATTTGATTCATTACCACACTATTCAAATAATTGTTAGCACTTTGTACACTGTATTCAGATGGAAAAGCCAGCTTGAAACATAAGATTGTGAATGAAATAATGTATCTATGCTGTACAAATTCTATTTTAGAAAAGATAAAAATAGCTCTTAGGTTTTACCTTACTCCCTATTCAGTCATTTTGTTCACAACTATTCGAATAGTAAAAATTGCTATTCATTTCAGCACTACTTGATAGCAT
Source organism: Dysidea avara (assembly GCF_963678975.1). Lineage (NCBI taxonomy): Eukaryota > Metazoa > Porifera > Demospongiae > Dictyoceratida > Dysideidae > Dysidea > Dysidea avara. The sequence goes on from NC_089275.1 coordinate 25,441,968, forward strand.
ACATACTTGAATAGTATTTCATACAGGGGTACAGTACCACCTTTGGGTCACATATAGGTGGATGCAAATTATGGGAAGTTATGGTCACCAGGAGCACATCGAATCCTATGGACAAGGCAGCATATAACTTCGTAAACAGCAAAATTCAAACATGGCTGCCATGTACTATAATAAGTAACTTATAAAATTTCCAAATTAGGATATTATGCGAAGGTGCATGCTCGAGTACGTCACATTTCAATGCAACAAAACAAAGCTATGGAAATGAAGTTCAATGGCATGAAGGAGGAATAGTAGCACAGGCTTAGCAGGATAGTCTTCCTACAGTCACTAATCATGTGAAATTACTCTGCTTGACTATTCCAAGCTTTACCTTCGACTCAACAATCTTCCTATGGACTACTATGCACAGATTATCAGTTCAGCCTTCCTGTGGTGCAGTTCTTTATTCTTAAAGTGTAACAGCTACCGTTTTCAGAAGATCTGGGTAAGGATATTCTAACACAAATAGCAGTTCTTATACGCGCAGTTATATGGCTTCTTGTAATTTTATGAAATAGTATAGAGAGGCTTTGTAGTGAGCAAAAGGCTTTTTATTGCATTGTATTTGCCATGCAAACTATTGGTAGCGATATCAGTTCTCAGAGCATTTGTACAGATTACCGATATGGTAGAAATTGCCATATCAGCAGCTGATCCGATCACCGATCCGATTATCGGTACATCTCTAGTAGCAGCCCATCCAGTGTATCTCTGTTGTGCGCAAGAATGATGTAATCAATTATATACATAGTAACATCGGACACCATGTTTGAATTTTGCCCATGGTATTGGTAGTGTACATGCTCCCTTGTCCATAGGGTCCGAATGAGCTCCAGACCATGTTTTCCCTTTATTTATGTGGTGATTGTTTGCCATCCCAATACAATTGTAAAACCCCCTCCTCTAGCATATTTTAACTAGAGGTGCACTGATATGGAAATTTTCCAATATTCCGATAACTAATATATTGGCTACAAAAGTTACTGATTCTGATACCTATATCTGAACATAAAGGTTTTCAGTATGGACACTACAATAAATGTTTAAAAAATGTGGCAAAAAACTTAATCCTTAAAGCCACAAAAAGCTTTACAAAACGCATATGCACCACATCCGCATAGTGGCTACTGATACTGATTGATCGATAACTCGTACAGTATATGGAAGGCCACACGGACTTGAAATCAAGATTTTCGGAATGCTGACATCACAAAGAATAAAATGGTGTCCAAGTTTTACTGATTTTGATGCTCCTTCGCCAAGTTATGACGGTTTAAACACAGGGATGTAAATTCGCATACAGTTTTAGAGAAGAAGCAATCTTTGAGGTTTGTAAACACTGTAGACTCTAGTCGTGTGGAAGGTGTTTCTGTCAATGTACAAGTTGATATGGCCCACTGTGGCACGGTTCAAGCAGCGTTGCTTTCAGCAAGTCCCTCAAGATTAGTCACCTTGTTATCATCTTCACTAGCGAAGCGTTAGAGTGAGCTGATGGCCAATTGAGGACAGATTTTCAATTTAAACTAGACGAAGAAGATCGTGAAACACAAGGAGAAACAGTACTAACTGTTTTATTATTGACATCTGTAAGTATATAACACTTTGTTATGAAAACAGTTGTTGGTTAAACTTCATGCATTTTTCATGCGTTTTCTATTTTGCCACATATGCGCCTTTAAGGGTTAAAAGGTGGTCACTAAAACCTACATGTATGTAAAGAAAAAAAAAGAATTGTGAAAAAGGTAGTGATAAAAAGGTCTGTAAAAAAGAAAAAGTATGACTTGAACCCTGGCCATGAAAACCTTTGCAACTTAAGACTCATGCTTTAACTATAGTGCTACCAAGTCAACCATGGAATGCCTTTGACAATTATAGTACCTATGTGTAATATCTGCTCTTATCCGCTAAAAAGATCAGATTCGATTGTGGGATTGGCTGTCTTCATTATTGTCTGTGATGCTTTCTAACCGATCCTAGGCAAGGCAAGAAGCAAGGACACTTTACTTCAGTGCTTTCTAACATTTCATGACAAGGGAAGTCATATTTCTACAATATATCCTATACTTCAGCTGATTCTGCTGACCCGAGTGGGCACTATTTAGACTCTCTGAATTCAAACTGCAACTAAATGTCTACAAAGAATGCTACATCTCCAAGTAAGCAGAGAGGTATTGACAGGAAAAGGCATGCTAATTTTACCCCACCAAATTCTAAGCAGCAAAAGGACAAGAACAAAGAAACTGTAACTGAACCAGAGGATATATGTGCTGTGTGTGACGAGCCAATCTTAGAATGGTCAGAAACTAGTGATGGACAGGAGGCTATATTTTGCGAAGGCCGTTGTAATGCCTGGATGCACCGTAAATGCAGTGGACTATCTTCAACCTTATTTGATATCCTTAGTAATGAATCGAAAGAACCTTACCGCTGTTGTCACTGCATTTTTACACATCAAAGAGATGAAATTAACATCCTAAAACAACTTGTTGAGTCTTTGACTGAAAAAATTTCTAGCTTGGAATCCAACAACTCTATCACATCCAACTCAACTTCCAAAACTCCGAATTTAATAGAAGCTAACCACTCCATCACAACTTCTGAAACTCCAATAAGTAATCATAATCACCTTTGTACTCCTTCCTCAGGTCTTGTTGAACCTCCCAAGGCAAAATCTGATAAACTGTTTAATGTGGTCATGTATGGAATTAAAGAATCCCAACCAAACAGTTCACGAGCCACTAGACTAAAACATGACATGGAAGCCATGCAAAATGTGCTTACTAATATTGATCCTGCTCTCTCTAAGTCATCTATTAGGGATTTCCATCGACTAGGAAAATACAATACCTCCAATCCAAAACCCAGACCTATATTAATTAAATTTCTTCGCACTTTTGATGCAACATCTGTCTTATCTAAAAGATCCTCAGTACCAAGACCAATTCTAATCAAACCTGTCATGACCAGAGAAGAAAGAGCAATCGAAGCAGTCTATCTGAGAACAAGGTGGCAATTAGCTCAGAATGGCACTGACAAGAATTTTGTCAGGCTAAGAGGAAACAACATTTATGTCAACAAGAGTCTCTTTGGCACAATTGAAAGGTCCAGCAGCACAGAATCATATGTAATGACTCCTATTACTACCAATGATCATTAAGTTATTAACTTTGACGATAAGAGCAACTGTACATGTTACTTAACTTCTTTCTCAAGAATTTATCAATTACAGCCACCCACCTTCAATCTAAACTCTCCTTAGCAACTGTACGTATGTATGTATGTATGTAAATAAATATGTAAATAAGTAACATAGGGTAATGTACAAGGCTGTTGGTACAAGTTACCTTCAGGCCTTTGGTGTGTTTACACCATAAAGTTTTAAATAAAATAAATAAATTAGTCAACTTTTTATTGATACCGATATCAATACTGGTGCACCTCTAATTTTAATCACCAAGATTTCCCAATGGAGCATCCAACTGTCAGTGCTGATACTGTACTGAATGTGATCTAGTTAACCTTATCCCCACCATTTGGTAAACATGTAACTAAACACAATACACACCTTGTCAAGCATTTCGGCATAAGATGCTCTTCTAACCATCTTTGGCTCACTATTCTCCGTGTTATCACCAGGTGTATTTCTCAGTTCTTCACAAGCAAAATTAGTGATAGACGGTAACTCATCAGAAATCATAACATCAGATTTATCCTTACTGATAGTTGATGACGTAGAGTTAGTTTCAGGTAGTACACATGAAGGGCAATTTGATTCAGTTACGTCCACGGTTCCTTTATTTGTTGAGGAATTCTTATACCAACTGGAATTACAACAGTATAAAAACCCACAGTCCAACTTTATGAGAAATTTTGTCAGTAAGTCAAGCACTATTGTTAATAGAATTCCACCGAAAAAGCTAGCAACTGCAACTAGGTCATAATGCTCTGGTATTTCACAGCAAAAGTACTGGTTGGATTTAGTCAGTATTTCAGTGAAGGACACATACAACATCACACCAGCAGCCAGGGCTAAACTACAAGCTAGCCATTGTTTACTGGTTCTCTTCACACAAGGAATAAATGGGAGAAAACTGCCGAGAAGTGTGGCCAGTCCAGCAGCAATAGTGAGACCAAATGCAAGACCCACATTATCACCTCCTTGATCATCACACAGCTCAGGAAGTGGACAATCGTCTTTTGTATAGTTCAGGATAGTAGTAGTGTTTGACATATCCATTATGACCTATAGAAAACACATGCATAAGAACGTAGAGCCATGAGACTATACTGTATCAGTGGAAATCACACCAACAACAATATACATGTAGTTTCAATACAATAAGTATACGAAACTGCAGGATACAGTAATTTGATCCATAAAAAAGTTGATGTGCTTCTTCGTATAAGTTAGTAAGTTACAAACAAAGTAAGTATGCCTTTAACGTATTAGTGTCAGTGGCGGATCTAGGATTTTTAAAAGGGGGTTTCTGAAAGTTGGTATAGCTATAAGGCATCTGATGACATTTCTCCAGAAACTTTGTGATTTTAGAAGCTCTGAGATCAGATTTTAGGCTACTTTAATAAATCCAATGTTTTAAACTGTAAATACTATAGCTAACTATAGGGCAAAGGTGGTGACTATAAGCTGTAGCTTTGATTGCTCTATTAGAGTAGTTACTTGACTGCTCTATTATAGGGTCTGTAATCCGAAGAATCAACTTTTACAAATTGATCCCCCTACCATTGTGGGATGTTCATTGTAGTATCCCATTGCTAGATCCACCATGAAACCGGAGACACAATTGTTGTCTTCACAGAAATATCGATTTCAGTATTTCGCAAGATGCTAATTTTGTTTTTAAAAATTTGTGCTCCGCACAAAGGAGCGGACAAAACTTGTTACTTAGCTAGATATTATCTAGAGTTATTGTGTAGTTAAAAAGTACGTACAGTAATAAGCAAATGATTCACTGGGTTCCCGGTACAGGGGTACAGGGTTGCTTTCTTTCAAAAATCAGAAAACAAAACACAATTTTTCAAATTCAAACTGCCCTACCTGGAGCCAAGACAAGAAAAGCCAACTTTTCCTCATAGTGATGTGGTAAGGTTGGATGCATAGTTTGTCTACGCTGTTAGTCTGGAAAGGATCTGAGACTTCTCACCATCTGGTGAAGAACGTCAAAATTTTCAGTCGTCATTCCACAGGATTCTCTCAATGGTGCCAAAGTCCTTTCCAGTACTTCTGATGTGACACTGGTCACCTAATTTTGTTTAGAATGATGATAAATTATGGTCCACAAGTTTGGTAGTATTAGCAGTTGGTGTTTCTGTGATTTCGTACGATGCAGTATACCAGCAGCTCGCCAGGAGCTCCTCCCAGCTCGAATCGAAAATGAAAGATTTTGTGCTTTTTTTGGTCTGTTTTGGGATATTTTGCAATATAATGGTGATGTAGGGTGATCTAGTAAATATTTGAAGCTGCTGTGGAGCATGAGAGGTGAAGTCAAATTTGGACAATTTAGCTTGCTGCTGTGGTGCATTGCTTAGAGTGAGGCGTGGAATCTGTGCATGAAATAATAATTGATAACCGCTGCTACCGAACATCCAGAGACATCTTTTGCCATAGTTTTAGTCAATAAGTAATGATTGTTGTGGCTGTAGAAGCACTGGAAATGGCTAGAGAGTGCGACACAATTCTTTAATGCTGTAGAAAATTTTGACACTTGTCACCCAGATCATAGATTATCGATAATCTATGCCCAGATGGTGAGAAGTCTCGGATCTTTTCCAAACTAACAGAATAGACAGACTATACACCCAACCATATCGAAACACTATGAAGAAGCGTTGGCTTCTCTTGCCGTGGGTGGTAGGGCAGTTTGAAATCGAAAATTTATATTTCTTTGTCTGTTTTTTCAAAGAAAGCAGCCCTGTGCCGGTCACTCAGCAAATAATTTGCTTATTACTGTGCGTACTTATTATCTACAAAACTCTGGATATGATCTGGCTAAGTAGCAAGTTTCATCCGGTCCTTTGTGTGGAGCACGAAATTCTAAAAATAAATTTTGCATCTCGTGATATACTAAGAATGATATTTCTGTGAAGACAACAATCGTGTCTCCGGTTTCATGGTGGATCTAGCAATGGGGATACTACAATGAACATTCCACAATGGTAGGGGGATTGATTTGTAAAAGTTGATTTTTCGGATTGCGGACCCTATCTATTAGAGTATCTCGATCGTTTTTAATGCAGTGGGAGATGAAAAGTGAAGTGTTGCTGAGGGTTTAATAGTAGTGTAGCACCGACATGAATTTTTTTTCACATTTACCGATTATTTGCCTATTCCTGTAACCGATATGCAGATATTTACCAATATTTTTCAATTCTTCAGAACAGGGGAGGAGGAGCAGAAAATCACCTAAAGTTTATGTGTATAAACTGCATTTGTAATAATAATGTAATCAATGTTATTAATTGTGTGGGCAGCCGACCTGCAATGTTTTCTACAGTTTTGCCACTAACTCCTTTCATGGAAAAGGAAGCCAAGTAGTTATAAAACATCTAAGCCAGCTTATCAAACAGTGTTTATAATGGGATTCCAGTGTGAAGAGTGATCAACTTATTGCGTGGGCGGCCAATAAGTATACACAGCCTACTATAGCCTTGCAACCATACTTGTGCAAGCAAACAAGCCAAAACAGTTACAAAACAGTTATAGCAAAGTGACAGTCACCACCTTCTTTACTTTCACCTGTTCATTGCCGTCATTAACGATTGATTGTGGGTTTCGATTAATCAGCAAATTATTTCCGCTTCGTAGCCGATACCGATACTTGTAAAATTAGCTAATTCGGCTGTTACCAATAATTCAACCGATTATTGGTGCAACACCATTTAATAGCTATAAATGGTGTCAGTTAAGTACAGCTGCATGCACGTGACAGAAACACAGTGGCATAGTTGTTTGATATGACAAATTGTCAGTACAACAATGTTTATGTATTTAGACTTCCATTGAGCTAAATTCAAAAGGGGGTTTCCAGAAACCCATCTAGACCTGCCACTGAGTGTTTAACTATGAACGAGGGTGGATTCAAGGGGGTTCTTTGGAAGTCCCCACCAAAGCACATTTCAAAAATACATTCAACAAACTGTGGATGATTAATAACATAGCAAAATTTGTGTTCCAGTACTACCTATACTAATTCCGCCTTTAATCAGTATTGAAACTAAAATAATCACTATATATACCGAGACAAAACAGAGCACTGATTCTAATGTCATTCAGTATTGGGACCTGTTTTTGTCTCAGTTTAGTGAACTTCGTAGTTCCAATACTGAAATATAGCACAATATAGGCAGTATTTGTACACGATTTTTGCCGTGTAAAAGTCCAGTGTGTGAACTGGCCACTTGACTTCTGCAACACTGTTATGTCATTATAGTGCCAAATACCCTGCTACTTCAAATTTTATGTACTGACAATAATAAAAGCTATACAGGGAATTTAATACTTCTTGCAATTTCATAAGAAATGCGTAGTGTAAATGCGTACTAGTGTGAATGCGTATGCATGCATGTTTTTATAAGTGATTTATCTGGCGCCACAATAATGGTGGATACCCATATCGTGCCTCAGACTGCTTTATACACAAAAATTTTCTTTAACAGGGTACGTGATAGCATAGGGCTACGTGAACCTTACAAAAAATTATTCAAATTTGATGCATGCACATATTCATACATTAGGGTATGAGACTTTATACCACACTAGAATGACACTCGGCTATGAGAAGTAATTCCTGTCCTTAATCATTGCTATCAGGTACCACTAAAACACTTGCAGCTACTTTTGACATTCAAAACTGATAAATTCTGCTAGCATCATGTGCCATTTGATTGGCACATTATTTTGCATGGTTCACGCAAACCGCTGTATTTCACTTCGAGAATAGCAAAATATAAGAGACACGCATGTACAACCACACTACGCATTTTGCACGAAATTGCAAGTATTCCCTGTAACCAAGGTGCCTTTATCACCACTACTTGTGGAATAGTGAACATTCAATGCTGTTTAGGTTGAAATGCTTCCCTTTAATCTTTGCTGGCATCATTAAGGCTAACAACTAAGTGAGCTATGAACACGTTCTACATATTTCATTTTTCTTACTAGCTTGAGAACAACTGCAAAACTATGACCACTGTTCTTTGAATCTAGTGCACCCCTCCTTATGAAATTCTAGATCTGCCTTAACCAAAAAAGCTATATGTCTTGACACTGCTACATGAAAGTTCAGGCTAATAATTAGAGGTGTACCGATATAAGAAAACTAAACCGATCCGATACCGATACGATATGGATTAATCATTTTCAAACCGATACGATACCGATACGATATACCGATATAACTAAGTGTAGCTATTTATGTTTGAAGAACCACATATGCCATGTTTAACTTTATTTTAGCTACTGAAGAAACTACTGAAGACAGTCTTAAGATTATTGGCTATGCTTGGTTACCCATGGTGGTGTGGCCTCTATTGACAGCTCAGACTATAAGGCACCCACAAATATTTTAATACATGCCCCTGCCAAGATTAGTCCAGATTAGTCCGGATTACTCCGCATTTTAATGGCTTGTAGAGATGGCTGGTTGTTTTATGCCGTGCTCTTGGTTAATCTTTTTGCTGTTTCCCCAGGCTCATCACTGAGTGTTTGTTGTATGATTGTAAGCTTTGTGACAACAAAACAGTAATTATCCACGCACTTAGATGGCTTCGCGTAACGTACTGCTTTTAGACAAGGAAGATAACTACTGTTTCCCGCCCTTGTTAGCTAAATAGTAGGGTTTATAATATGGCTTGATCATTGGACAGTGTCCTCAAGATAGTTCAGTTGTATATCGGTGTATCGTATCGGTTTTTAGCAGCAATATCGGCTCCCACCGATATAGTAGAAATGTCTATATCGGCCACCGATACGATATGTATCGGTATATCGGTACACCTCTACTAATAATCATGACAGGTGTTACGTTATTGGTAAGCAAACCCAGTATGGCATTTGAGTACCAGTCTGAAGAACTTACACACTGTAGAAAACCAGTCAAGTAGGTAAGGAGTGAATAAGATCAGAGCCAAGTCAACTCAAAGCAAAAATGTATACTCAACAAATTAACTTGACAACAATGTGGCAAAGCACTGCTCTAAAGTTAGATCTTCAGTTATCATGCTTTTGTGTGTAAATTCTCTAGATAAAAAAGACCACCACATTTTGCATGCACACAAGCATAGAAAGCCAAGTAATTTTAAGTCAGCTTATAGCAGGCCAGCTTTTGAGGGAATTCATAACTCATCTTTAGGCAGTTACTTTGCTCAAACATGATATGAAGATGGATAAGCCTGTGAAACACTTCCACAGCTGTGGAATTCCTAAAGTGATTCACATCATCTAACAAGTGCAGCATAACAAATAACTACCAGTCAACACAAAGGGAAAATCCACATGAAACACATGAGGTAATTTAATACCCAAACACATGAAATCACCAGTTGTTGTCCAGTACAAAGAGTAGGGTGGATACCTGTGATGTAAACTCTCTTTAGGGAGTATCATATTTACAATGTAACTTATGACTTCAAGTAATGATCCACACATGCATGGGAAAATGTGGTATGGTAACTTTATTAAACCTTAAATGATTCAATATGCAGTGACAAAATATCATTTACTACTAAACTGGTATTCATTTCATGGGAAGCATACTAGCTAGATAAACATAAATTCACATACGAGACGAAATTACTTCACTGCATAACGTACAGACTTAGTGCGCATACACACAGCAGACTTTATTGAATATATGTGCCATACCAGTTTTAAAGACTCGAGGTTCAAACAGGTGAACTACCAGTTGGCGGTTAGGGAGGACGTTGCTGTCGAGCGTTGCTGTCAAACAATTAGTATTAAGAGCGCCTCACTTCAGTTTGATGCCTGTCTAGTGAAATTCCGTCAAACACTGGGTGTTTCATACACATGTCTCACACCGCGGTTTTCATTCAAAACACGTGAAATTGCTTATTGCGTAAAATGTATCGCCCAGCAAAAACGTGACGTCATTCACGTGATCTTAGGGTTTTGAGTTATCCTAAAAGCCAGAGGGGGGGTTTCAGAAACTGGTCAAGGCAAAACTATCATAAACAAATCATTATTTTTATGCAATTAGCCAATCAATGGAGTACATTTTAGGAAGTATCAGAGCATGTAGTCAATTATATATTAGCTATCTACTCTAATAGATCAGTCACATTTTGTATTTTTAGACGGCTTAACCAACACATTAGTCTGGCGCCGCCGCCCCCCCCTTCTCGCAAAACTAGAAGGGGCGGGTGGCACCAGACTAACAACATATTAGCTCCACCTCTCAAATCCTTAGCTTGCTCTTTATACTATGCCAGCAGATTTCAGAAGTACTGAAGCATACTGAGCCTATATATCAATTAAAATGTCAGCTCTAAAGTTATTTGGTGAAAATATTATTACCAGATTTAATTTCAAAACACATAATTTTCAAAAATTTTCTGGGGGAGCATGCCCCTAGGATCCTCCTAGATTTAAGTGTGCATGCAACAGAAATCAAACCTGTCACCAAAATTCCTTTGTAGCTACCTCCAGAATACATGTATTACTCTTGACACTGTTTGCTGCACCGGGCTATGATACCACAATAATCCAAAATTCTCAGACTGCTTTTTTTTTTTTTGTGTGTGTCAGTGTGGGCAGGGGTCTGCATGGTGAAATTTGTCTGATTCAGAGAATGCATGGCTGTAAAGAGGGGCGCGTAATCTATGTCAACATTATGCCATTAATCAGCAGCACAGTGATATCATGATCAGGTGCAGCTGCATGACTATTGTGCCATTTAAATAAACAAAGATACAGTCCATGGAGTACTGGTTCTATACACATCAATTGAATAACAAAACACATATGCAAGGACACACATAATATACACAGAGGAGGAAAGCCTTTAGCTGCCATGCAGGTCACACAGCCCACACCTGTCAACTGGGCAGGTGTGACCTCTATATGGCAACCATGCACACAGCAACAAAAATAGTGTTCTAATACTACCTATTCTAACCCTGTCTTTATTCAGTATTGGAACAACTATTTTAAAAAACTCCCTATACGAGACAAAACTAACCTCAAATCTATAAATGACTCTAGCGCTATTCACTATTGGGGGTTGTGGTCTGTTTTTGTTTGAGCCAAGGTAGAGTTTTTGGACTGTTAGTTCCAACACAGTCAGTATTTGTGTATGAATTAATGCTGTGCCAGAAGCTATTCTTTTGTGGGGCCTAGCTCATTTCCAGAAGGATTATGCCAGTAACTCATGCCAGATAAATAAATGCATACTGGCAAATCTGTAGCTATCATGTCTCAAGAATGAAGGGCTGCCTAGGCCAGGCGTTCAAAGGCCAAAGTCCTACAAAGTCCTATACCCATTTGCAAAAACTATATATTTTTACAACTATAGTATAGCCTCCAAATGCATGGGCATCAGCTATACACATAGTCAATAGTAAACTAGTACTGAACCAGTCACAGCTTGCATTTTATAACAGTTATTATAGGTAGTGAACAGAGCTATAGACCTTGTGTGTTAAAGTGTCAGTTGAGAGTAGGCAGGTTGATGAGAGTTCTCACCAGTATGTGGAGCACACTCAACATGCGGGGTTACAATACATGAATTTTTGACCAATGCCTAGCTACCACAAGATTGAATCTGCATGCATGCAAGCCAAATATTAGATGGAAAAATTGTAAAAAAAGGTTGAGATCTGGAACAATTTAAGGAAATAGTGAACAGAAACCAAACAGGAAGAACAACCTATAGTATAGGTATTTGCAACCTTGTACCTATAATTTTATACTGACATAATTTATAAGCTACCTTTGATGCCACTTCTTGTGGTGCAGAATTGCAGGTAATTGCCATTTCAGTCTGACTTATATAAGCAGCCCTGTTACCATTTACAACTAGCTTGTAATTATACATGGCCTTTTGACCACAACTATAGTATGTTCACGTTGAGCTGAACCCTGAAAAACAGCTAAAAATTAAAAGTGGATTTTTTCTCAATAGAGTTAACATTTCTGCCAACCAGATGATTATTGGTAACAGCAAAGGTGTCAACAACAGACATGTACGGTTTGGCTCCATTACAAGTTCGGGAAAGGGCTCTAATGGATACTGTACTTATATGGCTTCTCCATAGGAAATGTATTGTGAAAATTTTGATTGGCTGTAAATATTATGTCAAACATTTGAACAACAAGATTTTGAAATATTTTTAGCGGATCAAGCAGTACTACAAATGAGCCAAATTTCAAGATCATGTGTAATTGCATCCATGAGTTATTAAATGTTTTTGAGGATTCAGCTCAACGTGAACATACTATATGTTTGACTCTTTTTTGTAGCCCCTGAGCGTTACCCAATGTGTGAAACGTATAGGCAGTTGGCATTTGTTCAGTACCCCTGGTCACTAATTAAAAGAACTGGAGCAATGCAACTAAATATCTTGCTCAACAACTCACATATGAGTGCGCATGCACACACATGGCCACACCCATGCACTGCATGTATCAGTCATGTCACACACAATCCATGAAGCAGTTACACTTCAATAAGGTCAGTGGCGGATTTAGGGAGTTTCAAGGTTTCCATGGAAACCCCCTTTGAAAAATAATTATGCATCAGTTGAGCATTTTAATTAATTATTGCGGCATGCACCTATAATAAGCAATGTGCATGCTCGATGTGCATTTATTTTACAGATAATTTTACACTAAATTTTTTGCCAAATGCAGTCTCAGAGCATCTAAATTTCAAATTTCATGGGAGAGCATGCCCCCCCCCCCCCCCCTAGCGTATGCATGCATCACATGTGTGCTTTGCACACATTATACAGCTATACAGGATGAGCTATAGCATTAAAAAGATATAGAAGTCTCCATTGAGGTACGAAATACACTAATTGTGACTTAGATCACCTTAAAATACAGTGATTTTTCAAATTGGCTGTCCAATGTAACTATTATGGTATTTTTGGTCATGTGGCCACTTTTTGGATGTTTTTGTGCATTAAAATTATGCTGATACTCGCTGATACTAATGCTACAAGCAATCCAATAATACTCTAGCACTTGTTTTGCTTTATCTTAAAGGTCAGTCTGTGTGAAAATCTCCAGAAACAACAAAAGGAAGCAACTTTTCATTTTGAGTTGGAAACCCTATATATAAACAAATCAACCTCCTAAAATTTGAGTTGGTCCCTAAAAATCGATAAGGCGCATGTGACTCTATTCTTCGCGCAGCGCTTATCAATTGGAGTACTGTACTCTGTCCTTGAGGGCTCACACTAGTCTCGTCCTCGCAGACCCATTCTCCGGGGTGGCGCTTATCGATTAGAAGCGCCCCCCAGAGGAGGGTGGAAGCTGTTTAAGCGCCGTTAAAATGAATTATGCTAAATGCTCGTTTTCTGGATTAACTAAATCGTGTGGATGGTGTAACGAAGTGTGGCATCATTGTCTTGTTGAAGAATATACATACCTGGTTTAGTGCAAGCGTACTACGCGCTGAAGTGTTTCATCAGTTTTGCCCTGAAAACTAAGTGATTTTACAAAACAAAGTACATCATCATAATGCTAACACGAAGTACAATCTAAATATCTAATGATCCCCACCGTTCGCTAGTTTTGTATTGCGACTATTGAGGCTCACGTGAAATTCTAAACAGAGGTATGCAATTAGCGTAATATTTTCGAGCATCGCTCCGTCTATTATCTATGCTTCCACCCTCCTCTGCTTCCCCCCTTTCAGAGGGGGCGCTTATAATCTCTAATCGATAAGCGCCACCCCGGAGAATGGGTCTGCGAGGACGAGACTAGGCTCACACACAGAAGATCAGAAGATGGACAACGCCTCTGAGAGTGACCACCTCCAGCATCTTTATCTCACTGGAGTGAAACCAAATGGTAATGAAATTGGTGCTGGCGCGTACGGGAGAGTTTTCGAGGTGGAATATTGCGGGAGTGTTTACGCGGCTAAAGAAATTCACTCCATTTTAGTACAAGGAGTTACTCCAGAAGAATATGAAGCGACAAAGAAAACATTCCTTTCTGAGTGCATTCGTAGCGGGGCCCTTAGTCACCCAAACGTGGTACAGTTTCTAGGAGTGTACAATCCTAGTGGACAGTCGCGATTACCAGTTCTAGTGATGGAGAGGATGCAGGAGAGCCTTACGTCAGTGGTGAGGAAGTACCCAAATATTCCAATGTCTGTGAAGTTGTCTATGTTAGTGGATGTGTCTAGAGGATTGTGGTACCTACACAGCCATAATCCTCCCGTTGTCCACCGAGATCTTTCTCCCAATAATGTCTTATTGAACAGCCAGTTTGTGGCAAAAATCAGTGATCTAGGAGTAGCCAAAGCAATCACACCTGACAGTACAAACACAAAGACTTGTGCTCCAGGAACAGTAGACTTCATGAGCCCAGAAGCTTTGTTGCCATCTCCTAAGTATGGTCCTTCCCTTGACGTATTCTCCTATGGCGGATTGATACTTCATGTGGTGAATCAAGAGTGGCCTACTCCATTACACTATGTTCTGACTGATCCTGAAACAGGACGAAAGGTAGCATTATCTGAAACAGAACGACGTCAAGAGCACATGAAGAAAATGATAGGAGAGGCAGTACCAGCAGATTTACGAATATTAGTTGAGCAATGTCTTCATGATAATCCAGATATGCGTCCTCAAATAACAAATGTGTCAGAGAGAATGAGTAGGATGAAAGAAGCAGAGAGTGGTTGGAATCCAGCCGTTACCATGAACTCTGTGACATGGCAAGTAGGACACGTGACTGAGAAGTTGGCCATACCACCAACAGCTAAGGCACAGGTAAAAAAATTCTACATATTGACAGATACTGTGTATTACCTTATTGTTCACAGCAACCGGTGGATGTCCCAGATATTTTTAACAAGGCAGTAAAGGTGAAATGGAACAATGTACCTCCTCTACCAGTTGGTCGATCAACGTGTATTGCTGTGCTATTGCATGGATCAATTTACGTTGGTAGTGGTTTTGAGGGAAGAAGTGTCAATGATCACCTCAGCTGCTACAGATTAGATGTGTACAATTTATATACCAACCGATGGGACCCCAACCCCATCACCACACCATACCGTGCTTTTGCTATGACTGTACTGGATGATAAACTGATAACTGCTGGAGGATTAGTTAATGTTGATGAGACCACCAACAAGGTACTTGTTCTTGGTGCTGGACAATGGATGGACTACAATGTATTGCCAACTGCCAGGAGTTGTGCTACTGCTGTCGGATGCCATTCCATGTTAATTGTTATAGGAGGAAAGGCCATAGTGAAGGGTAGATGGACTGCAATACCAACTGTTGAGTTACTAGACAATACCAATGGATGTTGGTATACTTGTGGCAACCTCCCAACACCACACTTCCAGTTCAAGACAGCTGTTCTGAATAACACACTCTACTTATTGGGTGGACATGATGTGGAAGATAAATCTTCACCAAAAGTGTTTTCTGCTTCTTTGGAGACACTCTCAACTCACCAGTTAAAGTGGCAGTCTCTAAATGATACTCCGTGGCATTGTTCTTCTCCTGTTGTTGTGTCTAACAAGTTCTTGTTGTCAGTTGGAGGAAGACACTCATCTGATGCAACCATCCAGTCTAGTGAGGTACATGCTTTCAATCCATCAACTGGTTTATGGGAACTAATGACAAATATTCCAGTAGCAACCAGTGGTCCGACAGTTGTGGGTGTGGCTGACAACATATTCATATTGGGTGGAACTGTTGGCTTTCAACAAAGGTTGATCTCTGCTAATGTGTGGAGTGGCATATTTGAATGACTATATAATATAGACTTAGCTACCTTTGTGAGTAGCTTATACAGTTATAATGATGTACGGCAATGCATCAGTTTTTAGTCAAAGCAACTGACATTTCAAAATTAGAATTTCATTATGTCTAGACTGTAGGTAGCATACATGACACTTACATAATATGGTAATTAAGTGGCATTCTCTCACAGAAGCATATACAGTGAGTTGTATAAAATGGAGGTCATGCCATCCATCAGTTATTTTTATGCCTCACCATTTAGTCTGGCTGGCCGACCATGCATTTTTAGTGATTTTAATATTGATCATGCCTTCATTTGTAATTATTAATTTTTTATGCTTAATGGAAAAGGTGAGGTGTTGAAATTTTACAAGTGAGAATGACATAACTGTTATATGAAAGGTTAAAGTGGCTGATATAGTGACTAACATTTTTTGTCGTGTAATTATGCATAGCAACAAAAAAGTAAATTAAAATTATAGATGTGGTTGCAGAATCTGCCTGGCTGTGAAGGAAGCATAAGTGTCTGGGCTGGATATAGCCGCCACAGGTACTGAATGAGGTAATGGAACATGTAGGTGTGTATTGAAAGAGGCTGGGGAATACCCTACAGCTATATGCATACACTCCTAGTATACACTTTTTTTACTGTCTATGGGGCCACGTCATGATGTGTAAAGTACGAATGCGGCTACACAAACTTATTAATGTATATTTCCAGTCCCCAATCATATAGTTGCTGATTTGAGCAGTAATTGCATATATACACCATTTAATTATACACAGGAGAATACTATCTGTAATTTAATCTGACTATTATTTTATCAGTACAAAAATAATAGTACACTAGATGCCATTATAGCCATCCCTATTATCAGGGAGACAGGAATTAAATGACATGTCTTATCTTGAGAATACTTGTAGGCAGTTGGTAACAGTTCCATTAGTGATATGTACACCATCATTCCTGCTACAAGGCCAAACAATACTCCATATACAACTGAGCCAAACAACTCTTTAAAAATCAGCCAGCCAAGTAAGGCCCCGATTGGTTCTGAAATTCCAGAAAGGAATGACCACCACAGAGCCTTCAGTTTACTACCAGTAGCAGCAAAGTACACTGGCATAGCAACACACATACCTTCAGGAATGTTATGCAT
The DNA here is from genome assembly GCF_963678975.1 of Dysidea avara. Lineage (NCBI taxonomy): Eukaryota > Metazoa > Porifera > Demospongiae > Dictyoceratida > Dysideidae > Dysidea > Dysidea avara. Next base: position 25,459,133 of record NC_089275.1, read on the forward strand.
GGCTATTGCTATAGCTAGTGCTGCTCCCAGTGATGGAGATGAAAGGGTGGCCACAAATGTTGCAATTCCCTCAGGAAAGTTGTGTATCCCTATTGCCAGACATGTCAGTAGTCCCATCTTATGAAGACTTTTCCTACTGTGCTCTTGTTTGTCATCCTTAGCTGATCCATTCTCCACCTAAAGTGTTACCATAATAACTAGATAAGTATTCAGTGAAGCAGCATGCAGATCTCAACTGTATCAATTGCTCTATTAGAGTAGAGTAGTTTATGCATTCTATTATTTAAGCAACTATACATACTGTAACTGAACAATTATAGCTACCTCATCAGACATTTCTAAATACGAAACTATTCCATCTTCATTATTTACTCCATTGACTACTGGCTCAATTGCTTCAGTGCAATTGGTACCATTGCTGATGGTGCTATTTGGCTGAGTTTCTGGGTTGTGAGATTCAACATTGGTTTCATCAGAGGGCATACATTCTAATTCCTTACAGGTAGGGTTAGTAATTAAGATGGCAACTCATCAGAGTTTGCCTTGGAGTTTGTAACATCCACTTCCTCAGTTGCTGAAGAGCTACTTCCAGGCAGTACACTTAAAGAACGGTTTGACTCAACTGGAATGTCCACAATGTGCTTGTTCTTATACCAACTTGAGTTACCGGCACAGTATGAAAACTTTGCACATGCAGTCCAACTTCATGAGAAATTTTGTAATTAAGTCAAGTACTATTGTCAACAGAATTCCACAGAAAAAGCTAACAACTGTAACTAGGTCATAATGTGGCCACACTTCTCGGCAGTTTTCTCCCATTTATTCCTTGTGTGAAGAGAACCAGTAAACAATGGCTAGCTTGTAGTTTAGCTCTGGCTGCTGGTGTGATGTTGTATGTGTCCTTCACTGAAATACTAACTAAATCCAACCAGTATTTTTGCTGTGAAATACCAGAGGTCCAGCAGCAATGGTGAGACCAAATGCAAGACCCACATTATCACCTCCTTGATCATCACACAGTTCAGGAAGTGGACAATCATCTTCTGTATAGTTTGGGACAGTAGTAGTGTTTGAAATATCCATTATGGTCTGTTGAAAACACATGCATATAGAATGTACAGTGTTATTGCATTGAGACTATAAGCTTTGTTGTATACAGTCAGTGCACTGATGTAGCTATAGGAACAATAATAATAATAATAATACCGATGAAATCACATATTTATGCTGTCCAATGGCGGATCCAGGATGGGGCATTTGGGGCAAATGCCCCCCCACACACACACACACCTTTCGGAGGAGCCATACAGCCATACTTGAGTCTGATTAAAATATTAAACTTTATGTCAGGCCAAGATCAGTTTGTAAAACTCATGAAATTATGCACATTTTATTAGAATTTATTACAAATTGACCAGAAACCAAGTCAAACTAGCAGTGAAATTGTCATCCAGCACATTCGTGCGTACTAAGCACCTCTAAAATTAATTATCGTGTTTTATGATTATGATTATATACTGGGTCGAGACAGCACAGCTGATAATTGACCCAGGTAATTACAAAAACAAAAATAAAAACATTTAACATATACATGCATGCATAAAATTATTTATTGTGTGATGACAAGGTGGTTGGTAAAAATTTCTGTGGGTTGCTCTTCAATAAAATTGTTAGGTGAAGTGTTCCATTCTTTTAAAGTATTCGGAAAGAAACTTTTCTGATACGATACAGTGGAACTGACTGGGATAATAAATCGATGTTGATGGAGCTGTCTAGTTGGATACTGAGTTGGTAAGAAATGAGTTGGTAAGAAATAAGATGGTAGCTGTATGGAAGGAATAAGCTGATGAACAATTTTGTGTTGATGTTGGTTAAGACATTCAGAGTCTTTTAAACAGCTTTTAAGGCTTCACAACCATCTGCAAAGGCCAAAATGATAAAAATCAACAGTGAGACACTGCTAAGAGGTGATTATTTGCTGTTCCAAAAATGCAGCAACTAACAATAGAATCTGGCTTTCCCCAACCACCCACAACTTAGCCTGTTTGTGCCCCTCCCTTTGCCAGCTCCTGGATCCGCCCTTGCTGTCTGTGATAGTCTCATACATAACCAGACTGCTTGGGTCAGCATAGCAGTGTTTTTATTCTACTGACATTCCCAGCATGTAGGATTTTGCTCTACTCTGATTGGTGTTAAGCTGTAGGAAAGGCTTGTTGCAAATTAGTGCAGAACCGATAATACAGCTATACAGGACTTTGAAATACTGCTCTCAAGTTATCATTGAACAACCTGCAGCTTAATGCTAATCAGAAGCTGTTGCTAGATGCAGAACAAGAGGTCCTATACTAAGTTCAGCAGAACATTTTCCATATCAAAACATATGTATGGGAAGCATTTTCAGGTGGTCAACATTAAAAGTTTTCAAAACACTGGGTTAAACCATAGATAATAGAGTAACAGGGATAGGAAACGCAATAACGTGACGTCACAAAATAGTACATTTCTATTCGAATTCCGTGTAGTACGTCACGAACATACTCGTTACGCTTGCTGCGCTTGTATCAAAGAGAAACAAATTGTTGTAACGACAGAATTTTGTAACCAATGACTGTGAAACTTCGCTACAGTGAACTCAAGTAAATAATCGAGGGAAATAGGATGGTACCAACCCTCAAGGAAGTTATACGCAAAATTAAAGGAGATTGAAAGTGAAAAAAACGGACCAAAAATTACTTTAAACCACTTTACTTTCTTCGTAAATATATTCTATCCTTTTAACTGTGATAAACCTATTCCTTACCATTTAACAGAGGGAACCAGAGGAAATATCGGAGCAAAACAGGAACTGTTGCTTGAAGAAACGACTAAGTATCTTCCATTTTTAACCAAAAGTTTAAACCACCTTGCAGTACAACGCAACGGTAAAAGACTGTGTTGGTGATACGCCTAGCTTACCACAAGATTCGAAAGTGGAACCGGCTATAAAAGAAGCGGTATGGACGAGGCATGAAGGTACGATGAGCGAAAGTGTGACAGCGTGTAACAATCACGGTTAATGCGATACGCTTTGTTACAAAATCTATGGTCTGAATTCTCTCGCCAAAATCTCTCACATAGGCCTAAATACTTACTGTAGTCTGTTGGATTACTATTTACACTGCTTAGAACACTAATTCTCACAAAACTGTCTTGTCCTTTCAAGTCACGCGTAACGGAAATGAAACCGGAAATCGCTTGCGTTTCCTATCCCTTTACTCTATTATCTATGGTTAAACCCTTAAAAATTAAGAATTATGCATTAAATAAATCTAATATCTGTTTAATATCTTTTTTGAAACCTCAACTTAGTAAAACAGGCTGATCATAAAATCTCATCATTCCTTGTCATTTGTTGTCCAATGTAAAATACATGTATTTTACACTACATACAAAAAAATTTACAACCTTAACTCACAAAATCTCTACAGGACACCATACAATAAAAGAAAGCCCTTGAATTTCTCCATAGATACAGTATACCAGTATATGGTATACTGTATCTATGATTTCTCTATCCAATTCCGACCGTACAAATGGGAAAATGTTGCCATAGCAACAGTTATTTACTGCTTATGACGACATAATACGCGCTCCATACTAAAATTTAATCATCTCAGCGGGAAAATCCCAATTTACAAGTTGTTGTCCTCCACCAAATTCGCTAAATTTGGTATCATTCTACGCAGCGAAGGATGCTTAATAAGACTCCGACCGTACAAATTGTTAAACGGGTCAGTTTACAAAGATATGTTAAAAAACACGTGTTTTTACGGACTTTCTGAACACGTAAATTTTGCGGTACAAGGCTCCTTTTTAGCTTCCCCTTCGTTACTACACAAAGAACTTACACATGAATCGAATCGCCTTTCATCAAAGAGTCCGATAAACCAAACTCCATGTCTGTCAACCAGAGTACGCGAAAGTTATGGCGCTTTGTTTAAAAGACGGTGTTATTTTATATGAAACGGGCGTAACCCATTCGGAAATCCGGAATATCTTACACAAGTTTTGATATGCAGACCCAGGCTATATCTCACGATGACGAGAAAACTACATACCTATACACGTGTATATTGATCCTTAGGAATTTTCACAACTTGTAAATTGCCACCAGTGGAAAAAACTAAGTGCTGGACAAACTGCAGCACATGCTGTGTACAGTATGAAAGCTATAGGACCATATAATCTCACTGCACTGGAAAGAAACTCAGTTGTAAATGCTTACAAAATTTTCAACACAAAACTGGGGGTAGCTATAATACTACTGTAGAGATGATCTCATGTGAATCTCAATGCTCTTGTGGCTCGAAGTAGCTAGCTACTTGGAAGTCAAAGCCGACACACACATGCAGTGTGCATTTAATTCAGTATGTTAGCATTACTAATTAAGTGACCAATGCTCAGTTTTAAACTAAGCGAGTTAGCTTGTACACTGGGCAGTCATCCAGCAGCTTATCATACAAACGCATCCAGTTCACTTGGATAACTATAACAGTCATTCAGTGCGGACACTGAGAATTTACCACTTACTGGCTTACACGCAGGTACTGCATGCTAAGTCACAGCAACTCAGTCGAGAATATGGTTGTCAAGGAGGACTACGGTATTTGACAGCTAGCAATAGTCTACTTAAAGTGTGCAGTTCTCATCATTGGTTCTTTTAATATACCATCGGTAGCTGTGGTGCATATTACGTCATCGAGAACACGTAATTTGCATAATCAATATTAGTCACGTGAGAGTGTGGGTATGCTTTCACTGCTGCGGAGAGTCAGTTTATCACAGTTCGTTGTACAATATTCCTCCAAGGCCAAGCCTCGTAAGCGAAGATGGCGCTGGAAAATACTCGGCACGTTGGGTGTGTTCCTCGGCGGCTACTACGGGTGGAAATATGTCAAAGAAATAAGTAAACCAACTTTTGAAGGAGGAAGAAAGCGATTGATCATCCTCGGGTCAGGCTGGGGGGCAATGAGTGTACTAAAACATTTGGAGCCAGGCCAGTTTGAAGTTGTGGTAGTGTCTCCTAGAAATTATTTTCTGTTTACACCCCTACTGCCCAGCGTCACTGTGGGTACGGTAGAAGCACGGAGCATCGTGGAACCAGTCCGTAAAATAGTGGCCAAGAAGTTTGGAAAGTATCCTGTTCACTTCATGGAAGCAGAATGTGTTAGTGTCAACACTGAGAGCAAGACGGTTCATTGCAAGGATCAGTCAGGTGTAGTTGGGACTGTAGAAAGCTTTGATCTAGATTATGACCTGTTGGTGGTCGCTGTTGGAGCAAGGACGAATACTTTCAACACACCAGGGGTCAATGAGTATGCCCATTTCCTAAAAGAGATAAAAGATGCAAGAAAAATCCGTGACGTACTAATAGATAATGTAGAAACCGCATCCATCCCTGGACAGCCAGAAGAAGAACGTAAACGTCTCTTACACATTGTTGTGGTTGGAGGGGGGCCCACTGGGGTAGAGTTTGCTGCTGAATGTGCAGATTTTCTAAGGGAAGATGTATCCAAGATCTATCCTAATGTGATCAATGATTGTAAAGTGACACTAGTACAAAGTGGAGGATCAGTACTCAATACCTATGATAGTGCAATCAGCGAGTATACTGAGGGGACACTTAAATCTGATAAAATCAACTTGATCACCAAGGCTAGGTGTGTGTCTGTGTATGTGTTTGTCTGTTTGTATTGTATTGAACTTGTGGATTTACTGGTTTTGACAGTAGCAGTAGTAGTGCATGCATAATGCGTTGAAAACATGTGTCTACCTTGTGGATGTGGTTATCATGTCAATGCAATCATCTGTGGCAATTAATGTAGTTGCATTTTTGTGCTTTACCATTGTTGCCATAGCATAGCTGTTAGTATGCAATTATGAAGTTTTCAAGAGTGTTTGAACCTTTTATTTGAGATAGCGTTTTGTAGGCAGCTTCTGGATTACCACTTCTGCCAATATTCATATTGAAACATTAAAGAATGGAGTTACAGTATGTACATGCATTATGTGAATATACAGTACATATACTGTACTACCTGTATGTATGCTTATCCAACATAAGTACACAAGCGGGAGAATACAGTATTATCAGTGTAGTGGCAACAATTTTGTGATATACAGAGATAGGAGATATTTTAAGGAGCCAGCTGTGTTCAGCATGTAAAGATGTTGTTTTGTGAAATTAAGCTACAGCTGTAAACAGTCTATGTGTGCTTAATGCTTGTGTCAAAACTTAGCATATTTTCACAGATTACTTACGGTATGTGCTATCACTAGGGTGGTGAAAGTGACAGAGAAGAATGTAGAAGTGTTGGACAAGAAGACCAACCAGACCTCACTTCATCCTTATGGCCTCGTTGTATGGTCCACTGGAGTTGCTCCTCAACCACTGACCAAAGCTTTGTGTGAATCACTACCTGAACAGAACAACAAGTGTGTATGTGTGTGTGCTTGTACATGTGTTGTGGGTACGTGTGTGTGTGCGTGCATGCATGCGTGCGTGCGTGCATGTGTGTGTGTATGCATGCATGCGCCTGTATTCATCTGTACATCTGTGTGTAATATGCTATCCCTTAAATAGTCGCCTACCTACAGTTGTACAAACAACGTTGGGTTGACAGTATGGAGCAAAAAGGCTTTGAATGTGTAGATGTTTATAGAACTGAGCACATGCAGGGCTCAATCATAATGTTCCTACCTGTGTTAACAGAACAGATCAAAGTACTCAATAATGATGTTCATCTGTTAGTAGTATAGAGCTGAGGGTGTATCCATTCACTGGACTGGACTACGGGACTGGATTACTGGACTCGCATAAAATTTGCTCAAACACATTTTTTCAACCACTAAAGGTGATTACATAGAGTACACATGGGGCTACTGAGGCTCTCATACACATACAATCTATTCTTTTATTGTTAAGGCTTTATTAAATATGTTTGAAAAAGCGTGAGCGATATAGTTTTGGTGGTCTTTTTAATGGTATGGCTTTGGTTTTCCTCTTGTTACACTCACTGCATTTTTTTGCAAATATGTGTAACCTTACCTTCCTGTTTGAAAGTGTGCGCATTGAGAAGCTTAATGTGTACCACTGCACACTTGTTGCTATTTACAAACATTATATACCAAAGAGCCAGCAAAGCTGAAGTGAATGCACAGGGCATAGGTGATTTTTATGTTACAGTAACATAATGTAATTGCATGGTGTAAAACGTATGCTATTTTACAAAAGAATGCTAGAGAAGACAGACAGATGCATTAGTAGTGTTAACAGTGCACAGTGTTTGAAACATATATTGCTACAAATTATTTTTGATAACAAACTGCACTAAAGTTTTAGTGCAGTTTTTGTGATTAATGTACAAGTTTTATGTCTCGTGGTGAATGGTGTCAGTTTCTAAAACAATTTTACATGTAGTTAAGGGTAGTGTCTAATCACTGGACTGGGCTACTGGACTGGCATTTTTTTGGTTTTACACATTTTTAAAGGTTGGGTTACTGTACATTTGGGTGACTTGTGACAACATTTCAGTACTGAGTGGTGAATATGATACTTTAATCCTAAAAAGTAGCTGTGATAAGCCAATTAAATGCATTTCTATTCACTGCTACTCTACTGTATGGCATGCAGATATGTACAGTGTATACCCAAAAATATTTCTCTCACTGTTAGACACATGTGATTATTGTGATACAACTTTCTATACCACTGGAGTCCATGATATGTACGTAACTGTCTGTAATGGGGATTGTTGCACATTAAAACTTGTACGCACTGTATGCTGTTGTGCTATGACCACGCAATTTTTTACTCCTGTTAACTAAATGGCATTGTAGTACAATTTACAGAATGCAGACATTTCATTCCAGTAATAACCAGTTATGCAATGGGATCTAGTTTGTGTGTTCACCCACATCCCATGCACACACGCACACACTGTATGTTACAGAAAGTTGTATCACAGTAATCATGTGTGCCTAACACTGAAAGAAATATTTTTGGGTATACATATCTGCATGCCATACAGTAGAATAGCAGTGAATAGAAATGTATTTAATTGGCTATCACAGCTACTTTTTAGGATTAAAGTATCATATTCACCACTCAGTACTGAAATGTTGTCGCAAGTCACCCAAATGTACAGTAACCCAACCTTTAAAAATGTGTAAAACCAAAAAAATTCCAGTCCAGTAGTCCATTCCAATATTCCAGTCCAGTAGTCCAGTCCAGTGATTAGACACTACCTGTAGTTAAGTTTAGTGATCAAAACATAAGAAAACAAAAAAAATCTGAGTCCAGTAGTCCAGTCCAGTGTTCCAGTCCAGTAGTCCAGTCCAGTGATTAGTTACACCCTATTATTGTTGACAGTATGGACAAAAGGCCTAACAGTTAATGTTCTTCATTTGATAGACTGGTAGTACTGAGTGAATTAAGGGACAAGTAGTTGAAAGGTTACTGGCAGTGCAGTTATGTGTGGTCAACCTGCGCGCCAGGGCTCGACATGATGGGCTAATAATACAGGATGGGACCACCTACACTAAAGCATTTCCCGCAGCAGCAGAAACAAAAGTATCAGTACAGTGGGTGGTACTTGCTTATTAATGAGTTAGGACAACACAGAGAAGGTTCCAAAACTCTAACCTAATTATTGACCTACTGTATGGATGGTTGCTAATAAGCTTCTGGGCTCAGTGGGTGTGAGACAAGGCGGTCCCTAGTAAGGTATCATGGTTAGTATATGAAAACTTATGGCCTGGGCTTGGGTTGAAGACAGGATTTTTAGCACTAAATTTTCAAGAAGTTGTTGTGCGATGACACAAGATATGTGTTTTTCATGGCATGCTGTGTCATGGTTTCCTACTGGCAACAAAATATGAACAAAAATAGGTCTTAATACCACATTTCTCTTAGTATGCTAGGGTACTCAAGATGAGGATACAGGTACATGGATGCCCTTGTATGTAGACTTATGGCTTACTGACCATTATGTTTTACAGACAAAATCTAATTGTAGGGGATATTTGGGACATTTTCCAGGCTGCCTACAGCTGTATACTACAGTATATTGAATACCGTATTAATAGTCGTGGCTACTATAAGGAAAATGATGCAGGTACTATATGCGAAGCATAGAGGGCTGGAATGGTTACAGTGTGGAGGTTTGGTATGTACTGTATGAACAAAATCAAATGGTCACAGTCTGGAGGACTGGTATGGTAGAAAGGTGAAATGGCCACAGTCTGGAGGGCTGAGAACATTTTGGTCAATATCACTGGTGAATAGTCAGGAATGTAGAGGTAATGGTGTAGAGGACTGTTACATACAAACAAGCAATCTGAGTGCAAAGAGGTGAAAAGGGGGTGTTATGTTAATGGCCCATGCAGCCACTTTGGGCAGCTTTTCAGGAGCAGAAGGACTCAGAGCAGCACATTTACTGCAGTTTGTTATGATTTGGCTGGCCTATTTAGGAATGCTGCACATGTGCAAGACTGTAGTGTGTGTGTGAATTCACTCTAGTGTGTGTAGTAACAACAGTAGCCCGTTCTTGGTGGCGCACAACCCAATATTGTGTTGTGGTTGAGATGAGTGGGTACAAGACTAACATTTCTTCAACTCCCTCTTGTGCTGCCATCTTGAAAAGCATGTCTTTAAAAGTTGATGAACAACTTTATGTCGTAAGGTCCACTTCACACCTTCACTTTGTTGACTTGTATGGTCTCCTAATAACTTCCCTGGAAGGATAGTAGTACAGTAGAACCTCTCTTATCCGACCCCCTGTGTATATTTCCATTTGATAAAGTGTTCGGATAATTGAAATCGTTCGGATAACTGAAGAGACATTAGGATGACATATTTACATGCACATGTACACTTTATTTGAATTACAGTACATATTGAAATAAAATGTTACGTTGTACATGTACAGTGTTACTTCGCATGGAAAAAATTAGATAGTGTACATTGTTTCATTGAAGCAAACGGTTTTTTAATAGCAAGGGATCTTAGCTCACGTATTGTCGTCAAATTATACATGTTTGCCTCTGGTTGAAATTCCAGCCATTTTAAACACTTTTCGAACATATCTGCAGCAGCTCCATGAGAAATAGTGCACCCTTCACTGCTATCAACATCATCATCACTTTGGTCAACATCATCTTCACCAGTTTCTATATTTTCTAGCTGAACGACTTCACAGATTTCATCATCAGTGTAGACCCTGTAACCCTGATCATTTCTATCTTGCTCTAACCAGTCAAGCACATCCTCTTCTTCAAGTTGGTTTTCTTCATTCTGGACTTCATTTAACACTCTCACCATCATCAATACATCAGCAGCAGGTTCATCAAATTCTATCATTTGGATGACTTCATCTTCGTTGTCTATTGGTATGATTTTCTCCCATGATTTCCTCAGTGTTTCAGCCTTAACCTCATCCCATGCCTCCTTAATGAGATCTACCACCACCTTCATGTTGACAGACTTTAAAAAGTCTATGATAGACCTACCATCTTCATCTGCTAATAGCATTCTACTCAGCAGCTTCTTCTTGTAAATACGTTTCAAACCAATCAAAACACCCTGATCCATAGGTTGAATAAGTGACGTAACATTGGGTGGCAGAAATTTAGCCATGATTTTTCCATTTTCACTAACTAACTCATCTGCATCAGGATGGGCAGAACAATTATCTAGAAGCAGCACAGCTTCACAGTCTTTGCCTAGTTTCTCTTGGACGTACGGAATGAAATTATTATGAAACCATTCATGGAACAAACTAGACTCCATCCATGCGTTCTTTTGTGCTGAGTAGACAACAGGCAAAAGATCCATGTTAATGCCTTTAAAGCACCTGGGCTTTTTAGCTTTTCCAATAAAATGAATGGGCAGTTTGACAGTGCCTGAAGCATTAGAGCAAACATTCAGGGTTATTCGATCTTTGGCCTTCTTCTGCCCATCAACTGACTTTTCAAACGAAGCAGAAAGTGTTTTCTCAGGCAACAAACGAAAATAAAGTCCCGTTTCATCACAGTTAAAGATGTTATCTAAAGGAAAGTTCCTTGCTCTGACAAATTCACGGAACGACGGCACAAAGTCCACAGCTGCATCATAATTAGCAGACAACTTTTCACCTTGGCTTGATATATTTCGTATTTCATGTCTATTACAAAATCTCCATTTCCACCCTTCACTAGCAACGAATTTGTAGTTGTCTCCAAACAGCTTCTTACTTAATTGAACGGCTTTCTCACACAATATGGGCCCCGTCACTGGTATCCCGTCCATCCGCTTTTGTTTAAACCACAAATACACAGCCTTGTCCAGTATCGCACTAGTTCCTAGTTTCATCATCTTGGGTTGGTGATGCATTCCCATATCTAGCGTTTCCTTCTTGAAGTCTAGAAGTTTCTGGCGATCCCTTTTAATATCGCTCACGGTACTCTTACCGATGTCATATTTTGTTGCAATTGCTGCTAAGGAATAATTATTGTCGAGCAACTCTAAAATCTTCAGTTTTTCATCAACAGTTAGCACCTTCCGTTTGCGTTTTACCATCGCCATGTTTTGAAAACAATCGCACGTGATTTTTTTTTTTGCCAAACCGATTTCGGATAATCGAGGTTACGGATAATCGAGGGCCGGATAAGAGAGGGTCTACTGTAGTGTACAATTCTTTCACTGGGTATTGTGGTATTTCATAACAAAAATTAAAGTTAGTGCTTTGTTTTGCTACTGTGTACATGTGTAGTATTCTAGTGTTTACTGATGTTACTGTTTTGTTCCATGACTACAGGAATGCTCTGTTAACTGATCCGTACCTCAGAGTGTTAGGAGCTGATGGTGTGTTTGCCATTGGTGACTGTGCCACCATTAGACCTGACTCCATTCATAAGAGAGCCAAGGAATTATTTGACCAGTAAGAGAACAGTGTACTGTACACATGTGTACAGTATAAGGGTGTAAATGTGTGAGTCTACACGTATGACAGAAATGTTACCAGCAGAGAATGTTTTGCAGAAGTAACACCTTTGCAGCAAAATTGCCTGAAACTAATGTTTCTCTCATACATGACTCTGTATAAATTTTCATGATCAACAATCACTACTGTCTTTGACCATTGGCAACACTTGACATTTACAGTGGTAGCATTCGTATTCGTTATAACAAGTACTCATCTTGCTTATGACCAGTTATTTATATGCTTTTATTTTACAAAGACCAGCCTTGAGTACATTTTCTGATAGTTTGTAGATGCTGACTGATATATGTAGTAATATAACTCTACACACTCTAGGGCTGACATTAATGGTAACGGTAGTTTGGATGATAAAGAGTTCTACCAGTTTGTGGAGAACGTGAAATTGAACTATCCTCAACTGATGACCTACTTGTCCATGGCTTGTGACTACTCCATTGATAGGTAAACACTCCATTGTCCTATATCACTTGTGTATGTACTGTCTAGTGTATTGTAAAGATCTTTGTTATACAACAAAGAAGATGTACCTGTCAAGTTTAGATTACTTTCTATTTCACAAGTGGCTTGTTTTGTAGTACGTAGGATCACTGGTACTGTATATTGTTAATTATTTTGTATCAAAATTTCAGATCATGTGTCATGCTTGATAACAAGTTTACTATACCAAGAACTAGTGTAGGCTGGTATAAAAGATTTGTACATGTCTATTCTTGTTGAAGCCCACGCATCTCTTAACAGTAACACAGGGCCTGAAATTACATGTTTTGGAAATGATCTGACAAATCTTGCTGTGTGGTCGGACATACTCAACAACTTTCTAAAAGTGTTCAGACATTATTGTCGATGTCCGATCATAATTTCGGGTTGTGGTAATATTATTATCATGTTAACTCCTTGTGTGGTGTTTTCAATTAGTCCCCACACAGCTCATTAGTTCATCCTCGCATGTGTAATTGCAATATCTCATATGAATTGCATTATGATCGATCTATTGTGTAAATGAGAACCTTTTTGTGTGTGTGCGTGCATGTGGTAATTACATAATTGTGTTAGAGTTATCAAGATGAATGTAAAAGTAATTCCAGGAGCTCAAAGGCGTGTTGAGCTCCTGGTAATACAAAAGTGCTGAACACTAATTCAATAAATGTTGAACTATTATTAGAGGTGATTACATGTGTCACTTGTGTAGCCTGTTCCACAAAGCTGACCAGTCTGGTGATAATGCACTCAGTTTTGAGGAGTTTGAACAAAGCTTGAAGGAGATGGACAAGAACTTGACACAGCTACCACCGACTGCACAGGTAATACACAACAATTGTGTGTTGTAACTGAATACCGGTACTGTGTTAGTGATTTAATCATACAGTACGGTAGTACTGTATATTAGGGACCATGGAGATTTGGGTTTTCCTAGCCAAAAAATCATCAAAAACCAGCTTCACAACTCCATCCTGGCACCTTGGCAGTATTGGTTAGGTATAACCAAGCCCAAAAGTGCCTTCAGTACCATCATAATTATTCAATGGAATTTTCTACTGCCTGCCTGCCTGCCTGCCTGCCTGCCTGCCTGCCTGCCTGCCTGCCTGCCTGCCTGCCTGCCTGCCTGCCTGCCTGCCTGCCTGCCTGCCTGCCTGCCTGCCTGCCTGCCTGCCTGCCTGCCTGCCTGCCTGCCTGCCTGCCTGCCTGCCTGCCTGCCTGCCTGCCTGCCTGCCTGCCTGCCTGCCTGCCTGCCTGCCTGCCTGCCTGCCTTCAGGCAAGCGTAACTCGATAACAGCTAAGGCTATGGGCTTGATTTTTTCGACATCGCTTCGTCCCGAGACGTGCCTTTTGGCATACCGCAGTACGTACAATACACGCATCATGGACTTACCTTTGTCCTCTTTTGTGTCCCATTTCTTTTTGCTAACAGCTCAAGGTGTCGATTTGCGGTAGCGCAATACATGGCTTCCCTACAATACGTTTGTAAACGGGAATCGTCCGTATTTTCCGTGGTGACTGGACTGATTGCAGAGATGATTTTAACACTGTTCTTTGTTTGTAACGTGTAACGGGCTGAACATAGCTGAAAGCGAAGCGTAATGGCCGCTGCACTTTTGAAGCAGTAATTGATAGTTGGGGGCGTGCGAATCGTCGTATTTTCATGGTGACTTGATTGTTGCAGAGGCACTTCTTCTACTGTTTTTCATCTGTAGCGCTGTGTAACGGGTTGAACATAGCTGAAAGCGAAGCGTAATGGCCACTGCACTTTCGAGCAGTTTTTGATAGCTGGGGCGCATGTTCAGACGAAAGCATTAATTCTGGTGCCATCCTTTCTTTTGATGCGGTATGTGTGGGTTCACCAGTCATAATAATGTTACAAAAAAGTAAACAAACAAGTTCAAGGAAAATTTTAAAATTTTAAGCTCGATTAGGGATCATAGAAAAAAAAGTAGGGAAACAAGGGAGGTCACCTACACCTGCAGATATACTAGCGAACATTTAATCCCTAATTCAGTCTTGGTCTTGGTTCATAAGACTGGATTAGGGATTAAATGTTTGCTAATATATCTGCAGGTGTAGGCGACCTCCCTTGTTTCCCTACTTTTTTTTTTCTGATCCCTAATCAAACTTAATTTTTCCTTGAACTTGTATTCATAACATGGACGGTGCCTGTCTCAGCTATACATCTTTGGGCCTTTTTGCACATTCCTCATTGTAATTACTTTTATCAGGTGGCTGATCAGCAGGGGAAGTACCTTGGTCACTTGTTAACAACAACAGATGGAGATGTTACTAAGCAGAGTGTGCTGGATCTACAGAAAGCTGCCATCAGACCATTTGAGTATCACCACTTTGGATCTTTTGCTTATGTTGGTGACAACAAAGCGGTTCTGCAAATGCCAGTTATAGGTATGGATGATGTCGAGTGTGTGTGCGTGTGTGGTAGATTAGGAAACATCATTTTCATCAGCTTGTACAGTGGAATTAATTAATTCCATTTTACATGTATTTAGACCAATTAAAATCAGGACAAAGTGTCAAAAAGTTCATATATTTTTAAAGGGGGGTTTCCACTGGCTGTCATCAGAGATCCCATTATGTCTTTGATTGTCTCATTAGAGAATTTAGATCATTTCCATCTGTTTTAATACAGGCAGCTGCCATAGTGAGAAGCCCCATTGCTTAACCGAGGTAGCATTTTAAACTGTGCTCAAGTCCATAGTGAATACGAGAGCACAAAGTCTCCTTCCATTTTTTGTCACAGTCCAAACCTGAGAACCCTAAACCCTCTACTACATCTGTAGGTGTACCCACTGACCATAATGTACATGGTAGAACACACCTTTACCCACAACATAGAAGCTATGCAGTATTCCTACATAACTTTACACATTGATGTTCTCAACAGGGGCAGTGAGTGGTGCTTGGACAATGATGCTATGGAGGGCAGCTTATGCTAGTGAACTAGCCTCATGGAGGACCCGGCTACTTGTGGTGGGTGACTGGGGCAAATCCTACGTGTTTGGAAGAGACAGTTCTCGTATATAATTAGTATACTACGTGTGTTCATAGTTGTATTATCATTCTTGCATCCAATAAGGTACAGGTACACCCCCTGTACGTGTAATCAATTTGCTGAAAGTCATGCCATTTTTGAATTCTTTGTTGGATTTATAAGTTATATGGGTATCAAACTCCTCCCATAGAGGAAATATTTATACTGTACATAGAGCTGAGATGTGCAGTAGCAAAGTTCAGTAAAGCTGATCACGTTTGGGGTTTTATTGAGTAGATGTAGGTCACTGTGACACATTATCGGATTATTTCAGTGGCCAGATGACCTTATTTGACAGGTTTTACAGTCATGTTATAGCTAAGTTCCAAGTACCATATAGCAAGGTTTTATTTTTGAGGGATTTTTTTTGCAGATTGGCAGCTGTCCATGAAAATTGTTACCTTGAAATTTGCAGCTCAATCAGTTTGAATGTTCCCTAAAAGTGATGCCCCCTCAAAACTTTTGGGTGGTGGCAATCCGTGAAAATTTTCCCTCAAACATATATCATGATTAAGTTGAGAAGCCTTATTTAGTAGCCACTTCTTTAATAAGACCACTTCACTGTAGTGGCCATCTCTTAGAACAATAAAAATAAGGCCTAAGGTCATCACTAGTTCATTATAACAATGTATAGCATCCATTAAGATGAGACCTCTGTACACAATATGATTACCACATGTAGTATAGTATCTCATTATGCAGTTTTGACCAGTAGAGAATCAAAGATGAAAAGATATTTTAATGATGAAAATGTACAAGAATAAAAACAACTTTCGTTTCATAGTGTCCGCCTGACAGGTAGATATACTGATGTTAGCAGGATCAGTCAGCTGGTCTCTCATCCCAGGTATAGACATGACCCATACATGAGGGTTATGAAGGACCCCTAATTGTACCAGTATGGGGGTAATTCTGTTGTACAGTTGATCACCTTTCAATAAGTCCGGGATAACTTCCCTAATCCCAGCATAACGAATAGAATCAATCTCTAGTAGCGATGATAACTGCATATCAACAGCGTAGACACCGACAGCTTGAAGTAGGTCATTGAATATCTCTGTACCTCGTTGTGATAGATTGTAAGCATATATCCTAGTAGCATTAACAACATACTTCACATTAGAAATAGTCCACTGTTCTAGTACTGATGTAGCCTTATGTGACTGGAGAGCATTGAACCCTACATAACCCCTACTAGTAGATTTATCAAACCCACCTTGAATTCCTCCTACAACAGCATTGATGTGGACAATATCACTAACACAAGACGTTTCGGCACAAAATGCTACAATGTCAGCTTGTTGCAGTTTTGACAACACATCTCTGCCATGTGTCCGAGGGCACTGTCCATCCATCACAAACTTCACAACATGTTGAACACCAGTTGTAGTTTCATTTGCAGCTCCAGGACTATTTATAAAATACACATTTTTAATCTCACTACCCAGTATCTTGGTAGTTAGAACTTTGTGGTTGTATGTCACTGCATCTGGATCCTTCCCTGCACCAATAATATAGAGTCGTAGGTTGGGGGACTTTGCAAGCATAAGCACATCAAATAAGATGTACAGAGCAACAGCATCATCTAAATTCCAGTCTTTGCCTGTATCATTGACTGTTATAACAGTGTTTAAGCCTGTACAATTGCTAATCAGTTCCATATACAGGGAATATGCATAATTGTGATGTTGGGTGAAATCTCCAATGAGTAAACTCACTTCTTCCATTGTAGGGTGTTTGTTACAAGCTAACAAATATGTTACAGCTACAATGACGTCCATTAAGGATGAATTCCCTTCTGGGAACTTAATCAAAGCAACACTACAATCAAAAAATCTACCATGATTTTCGGTTTTAGCATCAACCCACTTGGCTACTGACAGGAACACTTGAGCATGGTCATATATCCGATGTGGTACCTGCATTATCCTCGGGTTGTAGAGGTGTGAGAATTCCTTAAATGTCATATCTTTGATGGTGTCAATGAGCAGTCTCTTACGAACATTACACAGAGTCATCCTGATGACAACACTGAGCAACACTGATCCTATTGTGATAGTTAGCCATGAGAAGTGACAGTTTAACATAACATTGATGATCAGAAGTAAGACAAAGATTACATTTAGTAATACAATGTAACTTATTGACCTCATCATAGTGGTTGATCACTACTGTCGTAAATGCCTAGTACTTCTTTTACCTGGAAATAGTCAATTAAAACATGAAAATACCTTGAGAGTTGAGACACATTACTACATATTGTACTTTGCGTGGGAGGATCAAAGTGCTGTTGGGGGCATACAGTACTGATTATCCACGTAACTGTACACTATAGTCATATAGTACAGTTTATGAGCATACTGTACAGTTACACGGATAATTGGGCAAATACAGTACATTTGGGTTAATACAGTACAATTATGCATATGTACTATTATATGAATACATTTATTCAATTTATTTATTTTGTTGATTAGCAAAACCCATCAAGGGTACAACGTGATTATTATGACCATCATAATTATGATGAATGTGTACAACAAAAAAAGGCAAGTATGTGAATCCTCGGACTAACATGCGACCACAGATCTGATCTACACAGTAGTCAGTTGTGGGCATGGCAAGGGAAAAAAAAGTGCAACTACACGCATATGTACATACATACATACAACAAGAAAAAGGTAACTACAAAACCTAGTTCAATCTAATGCCACAAAAATCATATACAGACAATGAGATAAACTTTAAAGGATAATCTAAATCACAATTACTTAAGTCCTCAATGTTCAAGTTGTTCCAGTCTGGGATTGTCCTTGGCAAAAATGAATAAAGATATCGGTTTCTGGCAAACAGTTGCATGAGCTTTTGATTGTACACGTGGTTCGCCCCCAGCCCACAAGGAATCCTAGTAGACGATTTGCTTCGAGTCAATGTGTTGTATGTTATCATTTGGTTTGCTAGTGATGTGCACTAGCAGCCTACATAAGATGGTATGCTCGAGGGCACGCCCGATCATCATTTGGTGAGTAGGATATTATACCCCTGTATTTAGGCCACTACAATGAGATTACTTGTTTCTCATCAACCGCCCGCACCAAAATTTTCTTTTGCCCATGCGCACTCATTATTGCACGAGATGGCAGCATGGCTTTTTTGAGGGTTTATCACGTAGAAAAGCACTATTTCCATGAAAAACTGCAATCCCATTGAGATACAGACACCATTTATGAGTGTTTTTTACTTCTGTGTTGATTAGAGCTTTCTGGAGCATCAACAACCACCAAGGCATCAACAGTGAGTGCTAGTGTACATTAGACCATACACTAGCATTGGTATTGTGACCTGCATGCCCTATGTGCATGGCCATCATATCTAAGAGACATAGTAGCTTTAGTGTTGCTACTTCTGCCACAAGCTTACACAGCCCCTCCCCCTAATAAGACTGACCAGCCTACATGTGCTAAGACTGCTGCTGCATGGTACATGACTCCAAGACTGGTGGAACTTTCGCAAAGGACTTGAATGCTTTGTTACTGAAGTTGAAGTTTATGTGCACTTGGAATTTTACCCTCAGTGTGCACCAGTGCTTGGTGTGCATCCTGCCAATAGCCTAAAATAAAGGATTATTATACTGGTTTTGTACAAATATGCTATGGCTTGTGCAATAATGAGATAACCCGCTCGACCGCATGTGTTACTCTATGAGAAGTTGATGAGAAACAAGTTATCTCATTGTAGTGGCCTTAGTCTTGCGTAAACCAGACCAACTTTGTTGCGCGAGTGTGGGTGGTCTCCACCCACATACGAAAGAACAAAAGTCGGTCTGGGGATGTGTTCACTGTTACACAGCACCACATAATAACGTACCGTCGTTGCTATTCTAGCCAAAAAAATGGAGGCTGCGCGCGTCACAGTGCCATCGCCTACGTACCAATTCCATCTGATGCTTCACCTGAGAAGCAAGCGCACGTGATCGAGGAATTACGTTTATTGGAGCTGAGGGTCATGAAGGGGTGGTGCTCATCAATCACTGAACACTCCTCCATACGTGAGTTTACCGCAGTTTAATTATCCCAATTTGTTTTATGAGGGGAATTTTTGTGTTTGTTTGTGTGTGTGCTGTTCGAAGTAAGCGAGGACACTGATCAGATTTTTGAGTCAGTCAGCACGACTGACTGCAAGAACTAGAGCAAACCCCTCTACCTCGGCTGGCGGATAGATTGTACTACTTAGACATTAGCTAGATAAGAAGCTGTGCTGAATCAAGTACGTGTATAGCTACAATGTAAATCATAGCACTATGAGTCAGCATGGCCGGGCCACATTAGCTATTCTATACTGCTATAGCTGAACTATTACACTCAACGAATCTTTTTGGCACGTGATTGTGCTGATTGCCAGATTGGAACATTTAATTTTTCTTGTGTGTGTGTGTGTTGTACTGTAACTTTGTTTTATTTTTAAAGCCTCCTTGCCATGCCGCTAGTATGCTTGCACATCAGTATAATTGCCATGTTGTGTCTGGGGTATATGTAATTGTATGCTATGTGTTTTTGAAATCTTAATGATGGTTTACTCTCTCTATACTGGTGCTGTGTTCAACCTAGATAAGTTATTGAAAGCATTTCACACTATTCTAAAATCAGTGTTGCTAGTACAGTGTGTTCGATATTTATTTTAGTTTACTGGACAGACAGACAATGTCTGATGCGTCCAAGAGACCAGCCCGAAAGAATACAATCACAATACATGTTACATCTACAATATTATTTCATGCTATAAAATTTATTAATCAAAAGAGCTCGGTAAATTGTTAGCAGCTGAAGTTCTCAGTGCCAATCTACATTTCAGTTTCCCCGGGTAAACTTTCTTTTGGTTTCAGAAAGCTATAACTTGGAAACTGTATGAAGTTTCTTAGTGCCTTGCTAGCTACCTGCAATGATAGCTATCAATTCAGTTAAATGCCATAATCAAGATTTATTCTAATTGACCAAAGGCTGCCTCGGCATGCATAGTCTGACATAAACAGCCTTGTGTCTCGATTATATAATTTCCCTTAAACTATAATGCGTAACTTTACATCAGAGTCTGCAATTCTTAATAGGTATATACAAACTTCTATGACATACCCAACTGGTCAGGGATGTTTATCCAAATAGTCAACAACATCATGATACTGTTCATTTCCCATTTCTTCAACTTAGAGTATGAATACCTCACAACTAGTTTGATTCAGTGCATCCTGAATCTCTAACTGCTCATGAATCTCTTAGCAATTTGTTTAAAGAAATGTAGATATCTAGAGATAAGCGTGCAGGTAAATGCAATTCTCAGGGAAACATATATCCCTGTGTAAGTCGCTGTGATATGTGTTTCCCTGGAATAATAATGTTTTGGTTTCTGTAGCAACAGCAGTAGCTGCTTCTGCTGCCGGCCACCGCCACCATTGCTGCTCCTCTGTATAACATGTGATAATGTGAAATGGAGTACCACATTTATGTACATTTTTGTATATTATTATAATTACATTTATTTAAGCTACTGTAGCATACATGTACGCGTTGAAATAAACTTTTATCAGTTGTACATGTTTTATCTATATAGATTTATAGATTTTGCTGCACATTTCAACATGGCAACATTTAGTGGTTAGTAGATTGGTAAAAGTATTTTACTTAGTGTTCTTATGTATATGGTGTTATAATAGGTGATGATAAGCCAAGTTTAAGGGACCTTGCTAATTTGGTTATTCCTCATATTGGTGCAAAATGGTATAATTTAGGACTTCAGTTGCTAGATTCTCACACTGAATTAACCAACATTAAGGACAGCAGTGCTTATAAAGATAATGAAGATCGCTGTAGAGAGATGTTTTCAAAATGGATTGACACGGATAAGAAAGCTAGCTGGAATAAAGTGGTTTCTGCATTAAAGTCACCAAGTGTTAAACTTATAAGCTTAGCAAATGACATTGAAAAGGTAATGGATTATTTAATAATGTATACAGTACGTAGTTTAGGCAGGATTATACAGTATACGTGTAAAGTTTTGAGATGGAAACGTTTCATAGATAAGTATATATGGCAAGATTTGGGCAGTTATCACATGTACAGCTATTCACTTGCATAATCGATAATGTATCCAGCAGAAAAGTAGTTGAGGAGTAATAATAATGATAAATATAATTATGCAAAACTTTTCCACCTAGAAAATTTATATATATATATATGTATATGTATAATGGTATATATATATATATATATATATACTGAAATCCAGAGCATTTCTGTCTGCTGTGTAAACCTTATTAAGTTACCATATAGCTAGCTACAGGTACATATGATATAGCTATGTGCTTTTTCATATTGTGGCTGTCGGTCTGTTGCTTTACAAACCCTATTGATTCGTATTCCATACCTCGATCATATTGATTACACGCAACAGTAATGTTTGCATACGTAGTCTGTAAACTTCTGTGCATGCTATACATACCCCTAAAGGTTGCATAATTGTTGTACAAAAGCTTTACTCCACATTATGAAGTATATATCATATTCATTATGCTAACATGTGTCTGTTGCAGGAAAATGTTTCCAAGAAACCATCAGGATTGTTTATGAAAGTGAAAGGTTTTATGGTACGTATGTGTGTGTATACAGGGTACGTACATGCACCCAGATTGATGTGCTCAGTTATACAAATCCCTGGGTACCATATTTACTCAAATAGTGTCGCACCCACTATACATAAAATAATAGAGCATATAACTACTCTAGTTATACAAAAATTTCTGGTAACTGATCTCAATATACTAACCATACCCTCACATGATCAGATTGCTAGTGACACTACCTCATCATCATCTTTGATGATATCTGTTTTATAGGCTTATGACTTCTTGCAGGCTGGCCCCTAGAGGGCTATATATAGTCAATTATTGTAAGTGACACAGCTAGGGATGTGTCAATTTTGCAATCAAAATTTGGATAGCTTCAAAATAAAATGCTGACATAATAAGTGTACTTTTTGTAACCTGGACAGTTGGGAATATAAAATTTGCACAATTTGTAATCAAATACTCTAGTAGAACAGCCACTGCTTGGGAAATGGCTAAAACAAAACAGACAAACATAGGTGGAATACGCTAAGTGGGTGGAAAAAAGCAAAAACACTACACTTCAAAGGTTTGTTGGTCATTTTTTTTTCCGAGAAAACATGTCTGATTTGACTTGCTATGGAAGAACATTAAATTTAATTTTTAGTGAAAACGTGAAAATTGCAACAATTTGAATTTTTTCTTGCTAGAATGGACAGGAACTGTTGTTTCACATAATGGGATTTTATACTGTGCCCTTCTGAGTGGTTTGTTTATGTGAGGCCAGTTACACCACATAACAACAGGCTGGTATTGAGTTCATTCATCATTACATCACTTCTTTCGTGTCTGTAACATTACTACAATTTATCGAATCACGTTTTGTGGTTGTTGGTGGTATTGAATTACGTTTAATGGTTGTTGGAGGCATCAACATTTATATTTTGGCAGGTGGTCAGGTTGTTTTATCACATGATCCGGTGTCACGTTATCCTCTCTCAGCGCAGGTTGGTGACAGGCACGTAGCTGCTATTACATTTTTGAGCCTTTGTTGTAATCTGTATGGCTTGATGTAGGATTTGTGGCCCCTGCAGCTAACTCGAGCCTATCTGGGTGAGAGTTCCATAGCCCAAAGAAAGTCCATAGTGGGGTAGCAGGGGGTCATAAGTGGCTAGTTGGAGTAGTTTAAACCTTGCCAGAATGATCATATTGTTTGAGCTTGGTTTTTCTGTCGCGCAGATGAAATCTTGTCACCTTTGATAGGTGCTGTTAAGTGTTAGCAAGTGTGTCTGCCTACTCGTGGCTGACCTGGCCACCTCCATGAAAACCATTCCAGCAGCATAGTTAAGAGCTGCAATTAGTTAATGGTTGTTGATACTGACCAGCATAGAAAGGCACATCTTTCAAAATGTTAAGTGAGTGATTTTGTAGTTATCAGTGTCATGCCTTTGTCTGGCGAGCAGTCAGCTGTCAGACTGCTCCAACTTCATTAATACTTAGTTGCATAACTCTGCAGTGGTACCGTAGCCTTTGTTTGACTTACGCTAAGATAGGCGTGTCACCAGCATGTTGTAAAGTTGGCAATATCTGTAGCTGTATAACTTGTTAATCTATAAAATATATACATAGCTGCATATGTGTAACCAGTGTGCTGCCTGTGGCTGAGGTACTGAGGAGCAAGTGCATTTTAGTGGCTATATGGGCTGTTGGATTTTAGCAGTGTAGTCATGTGATGATGACCTAGCTGATGTGCCACTGCACTATGTCCCAAGCTCGCGGTGCAGTCATAGTGAGTAATATTGGCTCACCTGCTTGTGTGCGCTCTTGACACATTTGATGTGTTCCCCATATCCAGACAGTTGAGGTACAGCCCAGTCTGACGTGTCTATGTGTCACTAATCTGATACTGCTTACCATGTCTTGAGCAATCTCACATCTCTATTCATAGTGTAGGAATCTGTGTTAAACATGCCTGGTGTGATTTCAATACGCCAGTGCATGAAATAGCTGGCATGTGGTAAGAATCAAATAGCTTAGTGCTACTTTGTCTTGTTGCCAGAAGTAGTGCTACCAGATCTAGACTTACACGATTGCTTTGCATGTTCGGTGGTCACCATAGCTGTTATATAGTGTGCTGCTTATCTGTCACATCCTGTAAGTAATGCTGGCATATGTTATTGATGTATTGTTGGCATGTGACTGCCCTCTCCCTCTGCAAAGTTTAACATACTCGGCATATCCAGCCGTGTGCTCAAAAGCAGTCTTTTCTTCCTCTTTACCCACACTAATCATAAAGGCCTAGTGCCTGTCCATTTCTCGCCTACTACAGCTCTGCATCAGCTATATCATTAGCACCTGACAGCATCATTTACAGTATATTTGACGACTATACAGTGGTAGCACAGTTCATTACAGCTGCACATCAGCTATACATTAATGGCAAAAGATGTAACAGCTACTCAGTTGATTACAGTGGCATATCAGTTATTGCACTTGACTGAATGGCACGACAGCTACATTTGTAGCATTATACAGCTACACATCAGCTAATCATTACCACTAAATGGCATTATTTACTTGCAGCAGCTGCGGCCACAGTTCAAGCACACTTCAGTTCAAGCACACTTCAGCTACACTGAGAGCATATGACTGCACCTGATGTGACAGCTAAGTGACCAGCACAGTAGAGTCAGACATCACCTTGATCATTACCACCTGACTACATTATTTGCTGTAGCTAGATGTGGCAGCGATGTCAGTAGCATAGCTAGTATACACATATTGGCTAAATCGATAGCACATATTCAAGATGACAGCTACTACTGCAACTCACTTGCTGGGACACACCTTAACTAGAACCGCTAGCAATCAAGAGGCAAAAAGAAAAAAACATACTGGCATATTTTATATCCAGCAGCTAGTAGCACATGCCCAAAGCCCAACCCCATGCACTTGCTATGGCCCTGTAATGTGCAACTGTACTGCGCTACAGAAGTAGCTGTCTCGCCCACTGTGACTGAGAGTGATGCAGTCAGGTGCTAAAGCTCATGACTGTCCTGTGCCGTTAATATCTGTAGGATGTCAATGGTGCAGGTACTAATAATACAACTGATGTGTGGCCACATTCAAGATATGGCCAGGAGTATCAAATAGTCCTATCCTGGCATGGCTGTTACATCTGCAACTAATGAGGAGTCAGGTGTTATCAATATGTGGCTGTACTGTTGAAATTCCTGACACTTCCGCTGCAGACAAATGTTAGCGATATATCTGATGTGTGGGTGTAGGACCGTGACATAGGTAGGTGTCACATCTACTGCAACTGATGCAGTCAGGTGTGACAATGTCCCTGTACTGATGTAACTCATGTTTGTGTGCTACTGACATAACTCATGTTACAAGATCATGTTTGTGCATAGCTCATGTTTGAGTGCTACCAATGTAGCCCATATTTTAGTGGTTCGAACGTAGCTCATGTTTACCGATGTAACTCATGTTTGAGTGCACAATACTTCATGTTTGAGTGCTACTGACGTAGCTCATATGTTTGAGTGCTACCGACATAGCTCATGTATGGATGCTATCGATGTAGCTCCTGTCTGGGTATTACCAATATAACTCATGTCTGACTGCTACCGACGTAGCTTATGTTTGAGTGCTAGCAGTATAGCTCATGATTGAGTGCTACCGACATGGACCATGTTTGAGTGCTACCAACATAGCTCATATCCGATATAGCTCATGTTTGAGTGCTACTGACGTAGCTCATGTTACCAACTCACCTTTGAGTGCTGCCGATGTAGCTCATGTCTGAGTGTTACTGGTATAGCTCATGTATATGTGCTTTAGTGACAGCTCATGATAGAATGCTATAGACATAAATCTTGTTTAAGTGCTACCAATATAGCTCATGTCTGAGTGCTACTGACGTAGCTTGTGTTTGAGTGCTACCAACATAGCTCATGTCTGATATAGCTCATGTATGAGTGATATACTGACAGCTCGTGATAGAGTGCTACTGACATATATAGATCATGTTTGAGTACTGCCAACATAACTCATGTCTGAGTGCTACTGACGCAGTTCATGTTTGAGTGCTACTGACGTAGCTCATGTTTGAGTGCTACCAATGTAGCTCATGTTTGAGTGCTACCGATGTAGTTTGTTTAGGTTCTACTGTTGTAGCTCACGTTGAAGTGCTACCAACATAGCTCGCATGTGAGTGCTACTGACATCGCCCATGTTTGAATGCTACCAACTTACCACATTTGAGTGCTACTGACGTAGCTCATGTATGGATGCTACCGACATAGATCATGTCTGGGTACTAGTGATGTAGCTCATGTCTGAGTGCTACCGACAGCTCATGTCTGAGTGTTACTGAAGTAGCTCATGTTTGAGTGCTACCGACATAGCTCACGTTGTGACACGTAGCTCATGTTTGAGTACCAACTTACCTCATTTGAGTGCTACCAATGTAGCTTAGTTTGAGGGCTACCGACATAGCTCATGTCTGAGTGCTACTGAAGTAGCCTATGTTTGAGTGCTACTGATGTAGCCCATGTTCAAGTGCTACCGACATAGCTCACGCTGTGAGATGTAGCTGATGTTTGAGTACCAACTTATCTCATTTGAGTACAACCAAAGTAGCTTGTGTCTGGCTACTACTGACGTAGCTCATGACTGAGTGCTGACGTAGCTCATGTTTGGGTGCTACCGACGTAGCTCATGGGAGAGTGCTACTGATGTATCTCATATTTGAGTGCTACCGATGTAGCTCATGTCTGAGTGCTACCTACATAGCTTGTCTGGTTACTACTGATGTAGCAGTGCTACCAGTGTAGCTCATGTTTGAGTGCTACCGACATAGCTCATGCCACCAATGTAGCTCATGTTTGAGTGCTACCAACGTAGCTTGTCTGGCTACTACTGATGTAGCTCATGTCTGAGTGCTACCAACATAGCCCATGTCTGAGTGTAGTTTATGTCTGAGTGCTACCGACATAGTTCAGTTTGAGTGCTATCAACATAGCTCATGTTTGAGTGCTACTGATGTAGCTCATGTCTGAGTGCTACTGATGTAGTTGCCAATCCACCTGTCCCCCACTGAACCAGCCAAGCCTAGCTATCATTCCCAGTTTTTTCCCCTCCCTCCTACAGGCTAAAGACATAAAAGAAATATAGAATTCAACCCGTTTAATTTGCGGTCAGCTCATCCATAAATTCCCTTTAAAAGAGAATTCCAGCAACCTTACCCTAAAAGGCCAGATACCCTCTACACTTATCTCCAGGAGTTACTATATTTTACTCCCTTCTTGTGTGAAGGGAGGAGGCGCGGTAACCGGTGACTGGTTTGTGGGGACTTCCGGTGGTAGGTGATAACTCACCCGGATAGACAATGCTGGAGGATCTATCAATAGAACTGGTTGTTGGTCTGTCTGTGTATCAGTGCCACCACAGCTAGAGCCCTCTTGGTCAAACCAGTGAAACTTGCTTGAACATCTTTATGGTCACAAACTGACGGCTGTCACTGTGGTTCACGGGGTAACAGTAGAAGTTGATACCCTACTAGTCATCAGGATATCGTTCCACTTGAGGTAGAAATGTCATTGTTTTTCGTCTCACACTTTTACACACGATGAGTTGAAGTTCGATCACACGAGCCAACAAATGGTGCCTTCTGCATCATGTACCTGATTGGCTGGAGGCGTGCGTGATTTTTTATGTGCTAACCACGGTTAAGTTATTAACCTCCATATATAATTGCATTGTTATGATATATCATATAGTATCCATGCAAAAACAGCTAAGCTGTATAAAAACCGTATTTTAAGTACCCCTAAAGCCAGCTATAAACCGGCTTTGGGACTTCCCAATTTCCTCTTATCTACAGGTACAATGATGATTATGGAAGACAGAAGTTACAATAGTATATAATGCGGATTTTATTTAACTAATATTTGTAATAATTTGGTTTTGGAGCTTCTTTTTACCAAATTTCTTATCTACAAGCACAATGATGATTATGACGATTCTGGAAGACAGAAATACAATGTATTGTATTATAGATTTTTGACCAATGTGCATTTATTTTTTGCAATACCTTAATAGAGTGCGAGGACTTCCAATAGAAAACACATAGAGTGTTCTAGAATGTTATTTTCCATTGGACGCATGAAATTATGAACTTTTAGTATTGTGTAGTGGAATTTTGACACTCGCAATTTACATCATGTTGGTTTTTTCCTTATAACTCTGTAACTCTCACTGTGATTTCTTGTAAACCACAGAAGTTTTGAGTTATGATGGTTAACCTACACACACACACACACACCAATTTCAAGCCATTCCCTTAGGTGGTCTACCCTGCAAGCATGACAAAAATCGGTCTTTTTGTGCAAATAGTGGCCATTACTCTGCAAACATTGAGACTTGGTACATGAATTTACCTTTATATATCCTTGATGTATGCCAAATTTCATGGCAATTGAGTTGCTTGTGCATTTGTGTTTATATTGATTTTTGTAAAGTGCTTGGAAAGGAGAAAACGAAGAAAGAAAAAATCAAAGAAATTAAACCTGCACAAATGCATTGGTGACATTTGAAATTTGAGGTACCGAAGGTTGTCAGCAGCTATAATACAAAAATGGTCTACTTTTAAGAAAGGACCATGGCGGTGGAAAATAAATTCTCTTCAATATATTAACACTGTGGTGTGCCAGATTGCACATGTGTGTAATGTTAATTTTATTTAACTCTGTGTTGTTTCAACCTATAGTGTGCAGGTACAGTGTATCCTTGGTTATCTGAACACCTTTGTTCCTAAATTAGAATTTGTTTGGAATACTGAAGCCCATTGAGTTATACAGAGCTCTGTTCAATTACTCTAATAGAACATACTCTAAAGTCGAAATACTCTAATAGAACAGTCACTATTTGCAATCAAAGTGTTCAGATAAACAGATCATGTTTTAATATTCATAAAATGATTATTAGAAAATGTGCATCTTTCTGAAAATTTTTCACTGTACAGTAATTGAACTAACTTGGATCAACCAAATATACGTACAATGTGTGTGTGTGCATGCGTGCGTGCGTTGGTGTGTGTTGTGTTTGTGTGTGTGTGTGTGTGTGTGTGTGTGTGTGTGTGTGTGTGTGTGTGTGTGTGTGTGTGTTTGTGTGTGATCACAGGAGTGATGTATGTTCATTACATACATTGAGCATAAATGGCTTTATAAATATTGTCAATAATAATACAGCTGTGTGTTTGCTTATTTATGTATAGCCAACTAAAAAGTTGCAATCAACATCAACACCATCACCTGAAGAGCTTAGTGACCAGGAAAGTCATGATTTCGATGAGCAAAGACAGGAATATGGTGAACTTGTATCTCCTTTGGAGGCAGCTGACACCGTAAGTGATTGTATGTATATGACTTATTGTATCGCTGGTTCTAGCTAATGTGTTTGAACATGTACTTGGTAGTAGGTAAAGATTACACTGGTTTGAGATTTTAAATTCCCTTAAAATGCATAGTAACTGTAATTTTAAAATTACATCACTGCAATCTAGTACTAGATAAAAAAGGTGTAGCATGTCATCCTCAACTCAAAGTGAAAATTGCAACAGTATTAAAATTTAATCTTTGGCTTCATATTAAATATCTTCTCTCTTGAGTTTGTTGGTTGCGCTGTACATAACTCACTATCACTAAATGTCACCCAAAGCCAACCATGCTTATAGGTTTGTTTGTGTCTTGCAAAATGAGAAGAAATAACATCTATGCCAAAAACAGCCATACTGTAGGAATAGGATACGGACTTCATAAAGTGGTGCTATCATTATTATATGAACATTATTGCACCTTTGATTAATGACCTTTTTAACCCTAATTCTTTTTAAGACCACACATCTTTTTTGCATGGCTTAGCTATATAATTATTGATCTTTAATCTTTTTCATATAACTATATTTAACATGCTTAAGAATTAATGTGATTTGCTTCAAATTTGGAAGACTACTATGCCATACTATGCCACAGTTATACTATGCCATACTATGCCCAGACTACTATACTATGTCTTAGCCATACTATGCCACAGTTACATAGCATATAGCAGGAATGTTTAGTATATCCACACAAAACAGCCAAGCTATTAAAAAAAAGTGTGGTCTTCAAAATTCTGGATGAAAAAATTATAAAATAAAGGTGGCCGGTACCTTTGATTTGCTGATAGCTTGGCTGTTTTGTGTGTAGATTTCACTTCTTTTTGTACTTTATAAGGCCCCAAAACCAGATCTATACAGACACAATGATGATTATTGAATGTAGAATTATAAATGTATTGTATTGCATGTTTTATTTGTTATACTCTAATAGAGTGTACATTATTTTGTGGACGGAACACACATAGAATGTTCTAGAATTTCCATTGGTAGATTTATAAAATTATAACATTTACCAATAAGCATAGAACTTACTTTCATTTGTAAATTAAGTGAGGTAAACAGCCAAGATAGCAGTGGCTCAGTGGTTAAGGATCTGGGTGTTATGTGTAGAGATCCTCCACCACACAAACTTGTTATTATAAAGGCCATACCCTTTTTCACAGCTTGGCTGTTTTTGCGTGGAGATGATATATGCAAAATTATAGAGATTACATGTACTCGTGAGTGCATTCCTCCCCGCCCTCCTTCCAGGAAATTTTTGAGATTTTGACTCAAAAGTGAATCTGAGAGTGATTTTAGCAGTCACCATTGATATATTTGTTGACTGTTGTATTAGGGTGACTGCTCTATTAGGGTATGTCAATCTTGATTCATATAGAATCCTCCAATTGATTCACTGGAATTGCAGGTAGCTAAGCATTTGTATAGTTAGCTATTTGGTGTAATACAATGACAGCTATAGGTAATGTTAGGAGGGCTAAGCCCCTCCATAATCTTTTTTTTGACAGGAGCTACAGCCCCCCCCTTCTCTGCCACCCCTGCGCACCAGGTAATCAATCACCCAAGCCAATAATACGAGTGCAACTACTGGCTGAAAGAGTCAATTATGGGTCAGCAGCTGGTACGTTCTGGCTACATTTGGCTGTGACAAATGGACAAATCCTAGAGATATCATGGAGAATTTTAGTTACGCGGGTTTATTGTTTAAATTAGAATTGTTTATGGCATAATTACAGAGTTTACTAAAGGGTAAGCTTGTTTGTAGAGTAGAGAGTGTGTATTTCATGTTATCAGTAATGTGGGTGTGGTCCACATTCGAAATGAATCGAAAACATGCAGAAACGCTTGTGAATATGCTATAGCACTAATTCTCAACTTAAGCCCAACATTTTTCAACTCATAGGATAGCAATCTAAAAGGATAACAAAACACTTTCCATCTGAGTGTTTTTCGTGGACAAATCCAAGTTGTGTGAACTATTCAAGTGAGTATTGATCAATCCTGCAATCGATTTTGGCTTAACGTTTACATATATAATCAGTTGGCCAGTTGTAGCCCCGCTACATTCCGATGTAGCCCCGGCAAGTTACTAACCAGGCTACATTGCAAATGTAGCCCAGGAAGCTCCTTTGATCTGAGGTCTGAAAGTTATACGTGCAATTTTTAGATATGATCGGTTGTTACACCTTCTAGACAAAATTATACAAATCTTACAATTAAGACACTCTAATAAAACAGTTAGAAAAATAAAGTTAGGCATGTAATTGTTGCTTTGTTTGATAGTAACGCATTGTCTGACATGAACTTCAGCTGTTCAGCCTCAGTCACTTTTAGGGATGCAGGAATTATGCCCGAATAATTTTGGGAATAATGATGGGGTAAAAGAATTGAGCACTATTCCAGCATTTTGATGCAATTTTAGAGCATAATTGGCATAAAATAAATTAAGATCGAGATACTCTAATAGAGCAGTCACTTACTCTAATAGAACAATCGGCGTGGAATATTTCATTACCCATTATACTAGTAACTGAGCATCTTGCTAGCAAAAAAGCTTTTCTGACGAATTGACACAGCTAGATTTAGTACTTTAAAGTCTTGCTGTACAATTTACTTACTAAAGAGAAGAACAAGTTATAAAAAGTAGGAATAATTTTGGGAATAATGAGTATTTTTGGGAATAATAAAAGGCATAATGATAAGTTTTTGAAAGAAATTCGGAATAGAATAATGATGAAAATTTTGAGCATAATTCCCACAAGCCTAGTCACTTTCCATACTGTTAATTGTGGTGCTTTACATTATAACAGGTCAGTGAACAACCAGGAGGTTTTTCACGATCACAACGGTCAACTCGTTCTTCATACAGAAAGGCAATGGTAAGTAAGTGAAACACATTATTTACACACATCTACATATGGTAAATATTGTGTAAATAAAACATACTTTCAATGCTATGTACGTAGCTCAGATTGCACAATACCATATTATGGTGTAAAACCCAATAGACCCATGGCAATTTCCTCGGAATTTTGTTACAGAATAGCCAGCTCATTGTAGCAATCCACATAGATACAAATAAGGACAGTCATATATTAAACATCTATTACGTGTTCCATGTGTGTATGTATATGATAAATCAATAATCATTATTTAACTTATGCTGTGTGTAAAATTTAGGAACAGGATGAAGTATACTCTATTCCAGAACATCCTTCTTCATTGTCACTGGAAAATATAAGTAGAAGATCAGTACGTTGTCATTTATGTATTTATCCAATAGAGCTGTCTAAATAATAATAGGATTATACTTAAAAATTATCTACATTCTTTATAACAATCAAAATTGCCTAAAATGCTATCTAAAATCTGAATGTTTCAATGACGTCTTTTTATTATTATTATTATTATTATTATTGGGGGTACAGGTAAGAAGGCAAAGCCTGTAAAACCTGATCTAAACAATCAAACTGCTATAAAAATAACTATACAATATCATACTGGTAATCATAATATTTCTAAGTGTGTCTTAAACAAGTTGGTTGAATTAACATTACTTGAATCATGTGGGAGTCCATTCCAATCATTTTTAATTCTTACTGAATAAAAGTGACGGCGTGGCAAGCAGGTAGCATGTGGTTTGTAGATCTTTAAATTATGACCTCTTGTTATAGAAGATGATTGAAGGGTAAATAAAGATGAGCTATCCATGTCCAGCATGTTATGAAATAGTCTGTATGTGAAAATTAAGTCCCCTCTACAACATTGATATCTGAGAGGTGGTACATTTAGGTGGTTTAATCTGTCAACATATTGCAAGTCTTTAATTTCACTCACTAATTTGGTAGTTCTTCTTTGAATTTTTTCAACTGACTGCTGATCAAGTATGAACTGTGGACCCCATAAAATATTTCCATATTCTAATATTTCCATAGTATAATATTTCCATAGTCTTTGTTTGTTGTATGCTTCAAATTTTATTGTATATAACTTGTTTGATTGGCAAGGGTCTGCGAGACAATACCGGACCTGAGAATAAATTCCAGTGATTTTTTCTACTAGATTATTGCTAGTGTGTTTTTATCCAGCTTTGGTTGTCATTAACACTGTTTCAGTCCGTTTTTCAGCAGTTTTCGTCCTGCTAGTGTGCTACATTTGGAGTATGCCGAAATATCGACGTAAGAAAAGGCAGCAAGCGCCGTATGCGAAAAGAAGTGACACACAGACACAGGAAGAAACTGGAGAAGACAGCTGTGTGTGTTCTAAGTGCAGTAAGTCCGTTGACCAGATACTTCAGTGCGAGAGTTGTTGGAACTGGTACTGTGGACCCTGTGAAAATCTGTCTGAGGAAATACTGCAGGTTGCTCACTTCAAGTGCCTGCATTGGTTCTGTTCAAAGTGTGAACCTTGTGTGCTCAAGTTGGTGGATAAAAGCAAGCCCACAGGGGTGGAAGAACAGGTTATTGCCACTACAGTAGTTGAACAGATCAAAAGTGTTATTCAGGAAACCAGAGAATGTATTAAGAAAACAATTGATGAGGCACTGAGTAAAACATCCAGGAGCGGTATTGCTGATAATATGGAAACTAACATCCCACTTACATCCAGCACCAGCAATGGTAACCCAACTTCTGATGTCATATCAGCCTTTCTAAGTGAAGAAAAAGAGAGAAGTAAGCGACGTTGTAATGTTATTGTACATAATGTGGAGGAATCCTCTGCGGAAAACAGTCAAGAAAGGAAGGAGTATGATATCAGCACCATATCGTCAGTTTTTACTAAGCACTTGGGTGTCAAGGCAACGATTGTGAATGCTTATCGTATAGGCAAGAAACAAGAAGCTGGAGGAGGTTCTAGACCTAGATTAGTTAAAGTAACTGTTGCCTCAGAACATGAAAAGGCTTTGCTGCTCCGTAACTGCACTAAGCTTCGTGATAAGAACAACCCAGAGGAAGTAAAAAGAATTTACGTTACACCTGACTTGACTCCGAAAGAGCAACAACAGAACAAAGCCCTCCGATCACAACTTTCCGAAATGAATAAAGAGGGTAGAAAGTACATGATAAAAAACGGGAGGATTGTGCAGAGGGGAACCTAGTTTCTTCCCTCTGCACAGACCACAGTTTAAGTAAGGACATAACAAATTTTAAACTTAAGTGCTTGTCAACCAATGCAAGGAGTATCACAAACAAATTTGCTGAATTTCAAGTTTTAATTGGCCAACAACTACCTCATCTAATTGCTATAACTGAGTCTTGGTGTTCCAGTTGTATTGGTAATGCTGAAATACATCTCGAGAGCTATAACTTGTATCGTTTTGATAGATTAAACTCTGTTGGTGGAGGAGTTTTATTATATGTTCACGAATCTTTACCTACAGTGATGTGTGACAAGTTTATGGAGAGTTCTGTTGATGATTCTTTGTGGTGTATTGTATCCCTACCAGACAGTAGCCAACTTCTTGTTGGTGTGATTTACAGGTCACCCTCATCTAATGAGGACAACAATAGTAAACTTATTGATGTGATCAGTAATTTATGGTGTTACAAAGAATGTTCTCATGTCCTCTTGATGGGGGATTTCAATGTTCCAAACATTAATTGGCAGGAGTGTATCTGTTCTCAGAACTCAGATACTTTTGAAGTTAGGTTTTTAAACGCAACTTTAGACAGCTTTTTATCGCAACATGTATTGGATCCTACTCGTCAAGTTCCTACCCAAAGATCTTCCATCTTAGATTTAGTTTTTACGGATGACCCTAACTCAATTGATTATATAGAACACTACCCTCCCTTGGGTTCTAGTGACCACGAATGTTTGGTTTTTGATTTTAAATGCTACACAGTTCTTCCAAGTTGCGAGGAAACCCCACGCAGGTACAATTATTGGAAAGGCAACTACTTGGCTGTGTGTGAAGAACTGGATAATATTGACTGGGATGATTTACTTCAACACGACTCTATTGAAACAAATTGGGATTTATTTAAGAATCTGATGCTATCACTTTTAGACAAGCATGTTCCTAAGGTCGTAAAGAAAGTCAACACAAACAAACCTCCATGGTGGTCAAGCCGTCTTTCTAAAGCTGTAAGAGATAAACAGTATTTGTATTCACATTTCAAGTTTACAAAATCACCATTGGATTATAGTAAATATACTTCCCAACGAAACCATGTGAAATATTTGATAAGGTCTGCTAAAGTCAAGCACGATGAACTAATGATGCAAAGGTTTAAATCTAATCCTAATATGTTGTACAGTTATGTGAGAAGCAAAAGTAAGGTGCGATCTAGAATTGGTCAACTGGAAAAAAGTGATGGAACTCTCACAACTAATGACAAAGAAACTGCTGGTGTTTTGAGTTCTTTTTTCAAATCTGTATTTACTGTTGAAGATACCTCTGCTGTTCCAAACTTTCCTACTAAAGTAAACACTACACTGAATGATATTTCATTTACTGAATCTGATCTATATAGTGTGTTAAAATCTTTGAACCCCAACAAAACTCCTGGTCCAGACAATGTGCACCCCCAGCTTTTAAAGAATTGCGCACATAGCCTGACAAAACCACTTTTTCTGTTGTTTGTCCAATCATTGAATAGTGGTAAACTTCCTAAGGAATGGAAAATGGCGAATGTTACACCTATCTTCAAGAAAGGTTCCAAAACTAGTGCAAGCAACTACAGGCCAGTGAGTCTAACATCACAGGTTGTCAAAATCCTAGAATCTTTAATACGCTCAAGGATAATGCAGTACTTAGAAGATAACAACATTGTCACACATTGTCAACATGGTTTTGTTACTAAGAAATCTTGTTTCACAAATCTTTTGGAGACATATGAAAATTGGACTCTTGCACTAGACTCGGGTCATGGTATTGATGTCATCTACCTTGACTACAGAAAAGCTTTTGATTCTGTGCCTCACTGCAGACTCGCTCAGAGGTTGGCTGGCTATGGTCTTGATGGTAAGATTTTAACATGGTTGACTGATTTTCTTTCGGATCGTTTGCAAAGAGTGGCTTTAAATGGAGAGGTTTCTGAATGGCTGGAGGTGACTAGTGGAGTACCACAGGGTTCCGTACTTGGGCCGCTTCTTTTTGTTTTGTATATAAATGACATAGCTGAGGCCATACAATGTGACTTGGAAGTCTTTGCTGATGACACCAAACTATACTCGATTATTGAGACTATTGAAGATATTCTTAGGCTTCAGCAGGACTTGAATAATGCCCAGGAATGGTCAACACTGTCTCTTCTAAGCTTGAACATTGACAAATGCAAAGTAATGCACATCGGAAATACATTAGCTTCTAATTAGTATGTGTCAGATTCAGCTAGCCTTACAAATCTAAGTGTAGTCGAAAATGAGAAGGACCTGGGTGTTTGGGTGACCAACAAGCTGGACTCAAGTCTCCACTGTCAGAAGGCTGTAGCAAAGGCGAACATAGTTATTGGGATGATAAAAAGAACTTTCCCGAGTATGTCAAAGGATCTTTTTCTGTTTCTATACAAAACTTATGTGAGGCCTCATCTGGAATACATTGTGCAGTTGTGGAGCCCTTATTTACTTAAGGACATAGACATGCTAGAAAAGGTGCAAATGAGAGCAACTAAGCTAATTAAAGGATTCAACGGGCTTCCATATTCAACTAGATTACAAAAACTAGAATTGTATTCACTTTACTGCCGACGCGAGCGAGGAGATTTGATTGAAACTTACAAGATATTAAAAGGGTACTATGACATTGAATGGTCTAAACTGTTTACGTTGAATACATCAAATACCAGAGGACATTCTTTGAAACTCTTTAAGAAGCAGTGTAGAACAAAACAGAGATTAAATTTTTTTACCCAACGAGTTGTCAACATTTGGAACTTACTCCCACACCATGTAGTATCCTCACCCACTATAGCTCTTTTTAAACAACAATTGGACTGTTATTGGAAACAACAAGGACATGGATATGAACAAAGGCCTAGTGCCTAAGCATATTTTTGTATTTTAGTGTTGTGTGTATCCATTATCAATAATAATAATAATAATAATAAAACTTGCCCCTTCTCCTCAACCCTTTGACTGGCTCTACCACCCCTGGTATGAAACATGTTCTTCAGGGTATCTTGAGCAACAATTAATAAGCTTCATTCAATTTATTCATTACAAATTACTGTACATGCTACATTATCATGTCAAGACACATGGTAGTGTGTTGTGTGGCCAAGAAAGCTGGCGCACACCGTGAGTATAAGGACAGGAAGAAAGAAAACAGCTTTTTCATGCATGCATAGCTCCATGGCCCCTTCTCTAAAGCACACCATTTTTGCATTATAGCTGTCCGCCAGGTAGGGTAGGCCACACAGCAAATTTGATTAAATTCGCAACAGCCTTTTGCAAGGGGTATAGGCATTCAAAATTTCGTTTTAATTTCTTCATTTTTTTCTTCTTATGCCATACAGGGGGCTACAGGGACTTTGATTTCTTTTCGAACACTTTGCAAAAATGCTATATAACGCAAACATATAACTCAATTGCCTCGATCATTGGCACAAATGAAGAGCATGTAACGGTGGATTCACATACCATGTTTGCTGTGAATCTGAGGAATATCCAGGAGTTATGAGTGTTTATTCACATAAAAAATCTAACTTCTGTCACGGCTGTATATAGGGTAAATTGAGTATAGGAATAACTTAGAAATTGGTGTGTAGATAGGCTGATCATCGTAGCAGTGCCTTTTTGATAGTTTGAATAGCGATAGAGTTACAGTGACAAAGTTATAAAGCTAAAACCAAACAGTAAAATTGTGGGATCGAGATACTCTAATAGAGCAGTCACCATGGGGTAAAAAAGGTGTACAAAAAAGTTAAAAAAACCTTACCAGAGTTCAAACCAGAGACCTCCATACCTAACACCTGCATCCTTAACCAGTGAACCGCTGCTACCTTGGCTGATCTACTCACTTAATTTCTGCCTTATAAATGAAATTTCTAGTTTATAATCAGACATTTGTAGTTTCATAGATCTACCAATAGAAGTTCTAGATTGTTCCAGAACATTCTCTGTATGTTCTATTAGAAGTCTTCAAAAAATGTGCACTCTATTAGAGTATTACAATAATATTATCAAACATTAAATTAAATCATGCAATGCAATACGTTAAGTTGTATCAACAATCATCATTGTGTCTGCATAGAAAAGAAGAAATGTGAGTAAAAACAAACCTCAAAGTCAGCCATAGGCTGGTTTTGGGGCCTTATAAAGTACAAACAGAAGTGAAATTCACACAAAAACAGCCAAGCTGTGAAAATATGATGCGGCCTTAAAAAGCCTGGGTGGAAAAAAGTTGTGAAATCAAAGGTGGCGGCCAAGAAATGGCTGCCATGATTTTAATGCTAAAAAAATTTAACTAATGGCTGTGTGCATTGTTAAAAATTTATTTACATTAATTTAATATCATTGCAGTCATTTCTTGGCTGCCACCTTTGATTTCACAACTTTTTTCACCGAGGATTTTTAAGGCCGCATCATTTTTCCCATCTTGGCTGTTTTTGTGTGATAGCTGTTACATTTTTTTTTGTCGTTTTGTCCATTTTTTATTACATACCACGTTCCATACTATCTACAGGAAACTCTAAGCATTAATGAACAAATGGTAGACCTGGAATCTGATGCTAAAAAACTAAGAATTCACCTTAACCAGCAGTTGGATATTGTCTCTGAAAGGGTCACCAAACTTGAGACACTATTTCAGAAACATTCTAGTGAATTACATTTACAGAAATACGATACAGATTCACGTATACAACAATTGCAAAATGAGTTTACAATGCAAATCAGCAATGTAACCACCACTATGCAAGACAGATTTGAATATATTTTCAAAACTAATGCATTACTTTCAGAATTAACTGAAGCACAGCGTGCTGTTCATGCTCTGCAAAATGAGAAAGTAAGTTTAGATGCAACAATTAAAAGTTTAAGACAAGACCTTTATGAAAAAGAAGAAACACTTATTAAAACTGCAAAACAGTTTGGTGAGCATAAAAGACAATCTGAAGAATCTAAAAGAGTGCAGTCCTTAAAAATAGGTAGTTTAGAGAAAGAGTTGCAGACTGAAAAGGAAAGAGTTTCTCCAGTACACAAAAAGTATATCCTTACTCCAAACTCAGATGTACAATTGCAAAATAAAATTGCAAAGTTAGAAGCAGACAATGCGAATATCAAGCAGCAAAAAGAACTATTGTTCAAACAGACAATAGCAATGGAAACTAAAGTACAAAATTTGAAGGATAGTGAAATGCACCTACGAAACGAAGTGGCCACTTTGGAACAAAGTAGTGAAAGTGTAAGGTATTTGCAGGATAAAGTGACTGCATTAGAGCAAAGTAATGATTTGTTGAGGCAGGAACTTGCGAAAACAAAGAAAGCTTCTTATAAAAAAATAAATTCCTTAACTTCACAGTTGAAGGCTGAGAAGGACAAGATTGCTATTAGTGAATTACTTTTAATGCCAGAAAAGGAAAAAGCATTTTCTGCTATGACCTCAACCTCCTCAACAAGTTATTTTGAAACAAGAGTGCAAGTTGACTCAACTCATCATAGGACCTCCAAGAAAAGCTATGAAAAATCCCAGGTATCTATATTACTACAGTAAAGTATATGCTTACTTTTAGCTGGTGAGTATATAGTGTATTGTGGTATCAAGTATCATGCTACTGTGACTGCATATATAATATACAATCAGCATTGCAGATGCTAGATATTGACCAGATTGTAAAGATATGTAGTATATATCTCATGCAGGTGTTTTATTATATATATTACATATACCACTGTCTAAGTAGCAAGCCAACTAGGTCATTTGTTGTACGTGATTTCTAGCAGCTACAAATATAAATGGGTGTGGTTTGATTCTGCGTGCTATACTAGCTGCCTTACAGTAGTGTACTTTTAATAATTTTTCTTCTCTGAAGGCACATGTGACAGATGAGAGCAAACTTACAGTAACAAAGCCACGTACTGGCTGGGATGCTACTGGAAGCACATTCAGAGCACAAGCTACTGCTGCATATCACACAGGTATGCTGTTTGTGGCTGTGATGAAAACTTAATAATTATTTTGGATGTGATTAGGTTTAATATTCTACTAACATACATAGCAAAAAATTTACTTTCATAAATTATACGTACATACATACGTCATTGCTATTATTATTTTTGCATAGACAGTTACAAGGAATTTAAAATTATCATGTTTAATATAATGAGAATAATCCTTCTATTCCTGTGATGTCTGAACAAGGCTTATTCAGCTTGTTCCACATGTAGCAATTAATTCATATAGGCATGCTCCAATTGTGCCAGAGCATATATAATAGACCAGCAGTGTTGGGACAGTTACTTTTTAAATGTAACTCGTTACATATTACATATTATTTACAACTGAACTATTTAGTTACAGTTACATATTACCCAAATAATAAAGTAACTATTATACTTTGTGTCCACAGCCTTAAGCTGTCACATGTGAAACTACCACTTTATCATGTGACATGATTGTGTTGTTGTGCAAACATGTGCAAATCTTGGTTATAAGCAAGAAGCTGGTGAATAAGCTTCATTTAGTAGGCTTCGTTACTTCTTAGTGGTTAGGCGTTACTCAGTGGATTACTAACGAGCTAGAGATTTGTTAACTTCGTTACTTAAAGTAATAATATTACAGTACATAATATTAGACTTGTTACAGTAACTTCATTACTTAAGTAACGCGTTACATTTGCAACTAAAGTAACTTAAGTTATATTACCTGTTTTTACAGCATATTTCATTATATTACTTTGTTACCACAAAAGTAATAATTATTACGTAACGCGTTACCCCCAACACTGTAGGCCAGCAAAAGCGTCAAGCATTGTCCAGCACAATAGGATAATTTTTATTCCACGCAATGTGTATGCCATAAACACACATTACTATGCATAATTACTGCATTTTAACAACACATAATGTGCTGTTTTCTTGGCCGTTACAGCTAGATACTCTAATAGAGCAGTCACATACCCTAATACAACTA
This sequence comes from Dysidea avara, assembly GCF_963678975.1. NCBI lineage: Eukaryota > Metazoa > Porifera > Demospongiae > Dictyoceratida > Dysideidae > Dysidea > Dysidea avara. Next base: position 25,500,809 of record NC_089275.1, read on the forward strand.
ATGTAGTCAGTTCTTGATAACTATTTTGATTGAAAGCGATTAATGTTTAAAAGCATTTTCAAAAAGCATAATTGACTCAAGCCTGTGATTTCAACATTGTGTTGCAAAGCAAATTGTCTCACATTGTGTTCATAATGAAACATTTAGGTGAAACAGATAAACTATCCTTCAAGTCAGGTGATTTTATTGAGAACATTGAAAAGATTGATGAAGATTGGTATGTAGGTGAGATACACGGACAAAAAGGATTATTACCAGCAACTCACATAAAATTAATAATTCTTTGAATAGCCATGCAGAGTATATAAATTATAGCTACCAATGTATATTTATTATTCAGTTTTTTATTCTATCAATTAATTTTAAGTGATATGATTTTTTATTAAAATTGACAACTGTATTATTATTAAGGATGATGATATATTAACTGTTACTATACTGTAATTCACTTTTTCTTTGTTGTAAAATAATTTTTGTATGCAAAAATTATTATCAAGAATTCCTACATAAAAATCTTTGCAAAAGATCAAGATACTCTAATAGAGCAGTCAGTCATTCATGTAAATCATACAAGAATATTTTTACACGAAAGTTTTATTACGAAAAAATGCACAAAATAATAAAGCGAATTACAGTAATTACAGTATGAAGCTTCAACTGGTATAAGTTGAACCACAATCAATTTAGCGGTATTGGGAATACTCAAAACCAATTATACAGTTTATACAAACAATAAAATTGCAGTTGTTTAAAAAATAATATTGTTAACAGTTGGCAGCAGCAAAGTAGGTAGTATTATTTTTAAACTCCTCAATATTATCATAGTCTACTGCAGTAGTACCATTAACGTGATGCGGTGTCATAGGATAACCAAATATGGCTATAACCATCTTGCGCTGTGTTGATGGCTGCATAATGTTTATGGTATAAAAATTCCTCAGTTCATCTCCAGTAATAGAGTTGACAATATCAGCTATTTGACTGTTAATATCAAACTGGTATAGTTTAACTGCAACTTCATTCCATAAAGAAGTGGTCTTATCACTCAGAGTAACCTTCTTCTGATTTAGGACATCAACGTATGAATCTTGTATTTTCCTGTAGTTGTCTCCTTCTGTGTTCTCTACTAGTTCATTGTCACGGAAGTTAACTAAAAACTCATCCATCACACCTAGAATATGATCAGGATCATAGGTACCACTTTGTACTAATAGTTCAAATGTGATCACATTGGACCGAGTTGAGGAGTAACAAGTTGCCACATAACCGAGTTGTTTAACTGTCCTCAAATAAGCAAAGCAAAGATCCTATAGTATAAAAGAACCAACTAATAATGGAAGACACATACACCCTCTATACAATATAGATCAAATCAGCATTGTAAGTGGGTTTGATAATCCGGGTCATGTGGGTCTGGGTCAGGTGGGACCCAGGTGAGATCACATGTGATCATAAATCAACAAGCTTGATTGCATTGATGGAAATGGATTAATTTTGAATATACTCAAGAAACTTACTTACATGGAACCACACCCACCCACTGTCTACATAGATATACAGAGATGAGCTCCTATTTTATATTCATAAAATCAAGTCTCACCTGCTAGGTATTGGTTCAGTGGGTCAACTGTGTCAACAGTACTGATCCACTTAAAACCCTGGATTGAATGAATACCTGTTTACAGAATGACTAGCTAAATCACTATACTACTGTACATGTACAGTAGACCCTTGGTTATCCGACCTTCATTTATCTAAAATTGAAAATGACTGTTCTATTAGAGTATTTTAAGTGCAGGTGTAGAGTATACAACAGATCTTTGTGTATAAATGTATGGGCTTAAGTTATCTGAATAATTCAGTTATCTGAACACTTTTGTCATTGCCTGAGAACAAAGAGGTGGTCAAAACCTTTTACTCTGCTTTTATTGAACAAAACTCTCAAATAAAACAATTACTAAACACTATAATAGAGCAATCAATGATTTACCTTCATGATCAGTTGTAGTAAACCTGACATAGCTGAATTCTTCAGAGTGGCACCAGAACACTTATTCTGATCAACATGACAAGCAGGTCCAATCTGTAACAAGAAAGTGTTGTAAACTTGACTGACTGTTACTTGACATTATACACTTCAGCACACTTAAAATGTACAACAACTGCCAATTGTACTACTGCATTTATTCATACATGTAAGTAGGAGGAAAATGTTGTAAGGTCTATGTATTGTACAAACTTTATTGGGCTCTTTCACTATGTTTACTTCTGTTACTAAGCAAAGATATCAATCATTATCACAATTGTTACTCTTTGTCATGAATGTCAATTGACTATATACCACCAATGACTGAATACTAAATGTCCACTAATATAACATGTACCTGCAAGTGTAGCAACCTCCCTTGTTTCAATACTTTTTATTCTATGATCCCTACTCAAATTTCTAATGTTTTCTTTTTTTACAATAACATAATTCGTTACTAGTGAACCATCATATACACTGTATCAAAGGAAACAAGAGTTACCAGGCACATTTTAAAAATTACAAATGTGACTGAATGCACGTCCCAACTAGCAACTTCTGTAATGCTAAGTGGCCATTCTGGTTTGTTTTCAACTATGTTCCACCTGTAAAATGAGAAGCTGAAACCATGACATGTTAACCACCAATTAACACCTACGAGGTAATGGAGAAAGAAATGAGACACAGAGGTCAAGGTAAGTCCAAGATGTGTGTATTATAGCTGCTGTGCTTGATGAAAAGGCACGTCTGGGAACAAAATGAGAGGCTGAGGCTGGTTTATGAAGGGTAATGTTATTGGGCAAGAAATTCCCAATGTATAATCTTCACTGACTATGTACATACTTAGGAGTGTGGTATATTAACATCACCTGGTAGATCACATTGACCAGAGAGTTCTTATCCTTTGGGTTCAGTGGTTGCATGGCCACACTAGACACTCCCTGACTGATCATAACAATCCGACTAGCACAGAATGGATCTTGTGCTGTAGTGTTTGGTTGTGATAACATCTGTCTCACTTGATCAGCATATGAAATGGCCTGTGGAATAATAAAATGACATTTGTTTCCTTACACTGAGTAACACACTACCACAACCACTCAAGGAAACAAGTAATACAGTACCTTAGACTTCAGTACATTTCCATGCACCAGACAGTTTGTGTTGAATGACATCAACACATTCTTAGCATGTTGCTTCATCTCATTGGATGTGATAGTTTGTAATTCTGATAGAATTGCAGGGTGTTTCCAATATGGTTCTTGAAGGATCACCCTGTAACAGTAGTAACATAAAGTATATGTGTGTCTTATTTCAGCATGTAAGAGAAAGTTTCAAGGAACAAGCATGGAGCATAGTACATCACTTGGGTAAAAATTGCACAAAAGTTTGTGTGTACATAACATTAAGTACACAAATACAGCATACTACTATATAGAGTGTTTGTTATGTACCATAAATTTGCCAGAACCAGGAATTCACCAACCAAAGTGATTAGCTATTACATACTGTTCAATACTGACTGCATAGTAAATGAGCCAAACTTTTATCTTTAAAATACTGATTTCATTCTTCAGTCATTTAAAGCACACTATGATACTAGCAAACAGTAACTTACGGTTGTATGTAAGAGCGTATATATCGATAAGGTAGTTGGTTAAAACTGTACCCCTCATAGTAACTGATCAGTGCATGTAATGTCACTTGATAAACATTCTCATCAACTTCATCAGTAGCATTGGATATCTCTGTAAGTGTGTACATATGCTGTTATACCAGTGTACTATTAGAAATCCTATAAATGCATACATACAACCTTAACTGTGACCCGCTGAGCAAAAACCGACTGTTTTCACAAAATTATATAAAATGTATTGAAATAAACCAGGTAAAAATACGCGTGCTACATAAAAATTTATGTGCATTTTAATAGCTTCGGTATGTTCTAAGTTCAAATCAATAAAACCTACATACATAACCAGATTCTCCTGTTCATTGGGAGTAAGAAAATATTTGTTTCGTGTTCGTACAGCGTATGGTACGTGCGTTATGGGTGCTTATTTATAATGTGGTAAAAATAAAGTTTACCATCATAATTTAATTGTTGAAATGGCCTTCTTCTTTGCCCACAGAGACGTGTATGGAACACACTATACCCGAATCGATGTGCCAGTTCATGGTGAACAGATAGAGCCAAACCCCATCTCCATAGCTTGAGTTATGATCGAATAAATACATGCAAGTGCCTGTATGTTATTTGCCATATTGTTGCTGTATAAATCGAGTTTATTCCTGTTCCAACTATCTATCGCTATAACTCCAACACTATTCATCATAAAAGGCTGAAACTTTGGCTGTCCACTCCTTTGTTACTATAGATAACAGAGAAGCAATAAAATGGAATTCGAGGCATGTGCAAAAATGGCTGGTTTTTGCTCAGCGGGTCACAGTGTACTTATGAAGTACAGTATACAGATATTGTACAATTAGGGCTGGGACAAAGCTTCGAATGCTTCGTGGGTTCGAAGGTTAAGTAAACTTTGAATTTTAAAAGTATTCTTTGAGCCATTAGTTGGTGTTTACCTATGCATGATTGCAGTATAGTGGACACGTCCAGTCGATCGATCGCGTCATTCAGCACTGCTGCTATGCACTTTCCAAATGCTTACAAACTTATTGAATAGAATTAGAAAGATAAAACTTAAGAAGGATGCTAGTAAATACAAAAAAACCTATAACTTGAAAGCCAACAACATTTTATTAGCGAAAGTTCGAAGGTAAATTTCAATATTCATCCCAGCCCTATTTACAACATAACAAAAGTGCTTTTTTCTTCATTCCATCATTTCATCTACTAACTGTATAAGCTGCATAACAGTGCTGTAACTGTTACGATACGTTTACAGTAATGGATCAAATAACAATATTGCAACATCCTAGGACTAATCTGATCACACAAATGATGTACATAAACACTACAACAATGACAAAATTGCACTAACACTGACCTTGTAGTAGCAGGGTAAGGTACTGCTTCATCACTTCTCCATCACTGTAGCCACTCACCTTCATCACTAGCCCACTAGCAGTAAATGATAGTGACTGAGTGTAGCCAACCACTGTAGCTGGGTACAGGTCATTAGCCATCACTTGACTGACATAGTTGAGAAACAAGTTGTTCAGAGCTGCAAAGGAGAATCATGTACACACACAGAGAAGTTGTAATGTCCTGTCCATCAATAAGTATTCTGTTACTATACACTATGTGTAATCACAGTATTATGTACACATTATGGTGTACTGTATGGATACAGTTTACTAACCAAATTGCCTAGGTGTATCGTATGACATTGAAGTCTCCAGACTACATACTAAGTCAATCTTGGGAACATGGAACTGTTCATCCTGTAGCCACCATACTGACATTCCTGTAGAATATACAAAATATGTATGTATCCTCAGTGTGTGTGCGTTTGTGCAGTGTGTGTAGTGTGCATTTGTGCAGTGTGTGTAGTACTAGTGTGTGTAGTGTGTGTGTGCATGTCCTGCATGAGGCAGCATAGCCAAGTGGCCAGAGCATTGACCTGGTAATCGAAAGGTTCCAGGTTTGATACTCGGTTATGCCAATTTGGTGTTGTTGTTTTCTTGAGCAAGAACTCTACTCACATTGCTCCAGTCTACCCACCCAGCTGTATAACTGGGACTTGGTGGCCTGGTGTCAACTAGAGAAGCAGCCCACCCAGCTGTAACATCAATGGGTACCTTGTGTTTATTGGGGAAGCAAATGCCTTCTCACTTAGCAGTGTTGGATCATTGTGGAACTTCGGGTTCTGCGACCTCTCTCCATGAGACCTGGACAATCCTCCTGTGGGTTACTAGTCCTGCCCCAGGAGGGTTTGCAGGGACAAGACTCAAGTGCCTAAGTGGTGCATAGGCATCCCATCCCAGTGCTGATTTGCTGGGAGGCAATAGCTGTGTTTCACAATCTTTGCTTTTTGTTTGTGTGTGTGTGTGTTGTGTGTGTGTGTGTTGTGAGCGTGCGCGCGCACGCGTGTAAGAGAGTTGAAGTGAAAGTGATAAAATTTGTCAGAACAGAGACAAAGTTGATCTGACATTGCATACCAATGCATTACACGTGCCAATTAAGCTGGGATATTCGCTCCCCCAGGAAATTATGTTTTGAGAAGGTAAATGATGGCTATTTCGACACCCACAACTTCTTCAGCAACCTAAATGCTGTATCATTGCTTAAAGCACTTGCGTGGGCAAAGATCAAACAAATAAGAGTGCTATTATTTCCATACAGCACTGTGTACGGAAAATACAGCACTGTTGATCATGTGCATAATACTGTACTTTAAATCACCAGAAGTAGCCAAAATGATGCTATCTGTTTGTTTTATGCCCAAACTTGTACTACTTAGACACTTATTGATTATCTGGAGACTGAAAACGGATGTGGTTCTAAGACACTCTGACAAAGACAACCAGAAAGCACTTTAAACCAGTTAAAGCACTGCCACGCTTGTGCAATATGAAAAAAATAGCACTCTGGCATGCTCTCAAGCTGAATAGAACACTTGGCTTCACCTCGTACTGTATAGTCTCTTGCCCACATCCTTGTGCTATTTTTTTTTCCATATCGCACTCGCTATTAAACCTTGATAATTGGGGCGAGCCTGAGCGAGCCCCACAAATGGCAGTAGTCACTCGTACATGTACGTCTGACCCGTACATCTGATCATTCCCGAGAGTTTACGTAATGAACACGGACAGCCCCACACTGGTAGTGCTTAACTGTACATACGACCGTACGTCTGACCATTCCCGAGAGTTTACGTAACGAACACGGACAGCCCCACACTGGTAGTGCTCAACTGTACGTACGACCGTACGTCTAACCATTCCCGAGAGTTTACATAACAAACACAGAAAAAGCCCCCACATGGCTTAGAATTTGTCGCTTGTCACACAACTTATTCTTATCAGATTGACATGGACAGAGAAGACCGTCTTGGAAGAAGGCTGGGAGAAAACGAGACAGGGCGAGGAGGGAACACTGGCTGGTGAATGCCCGGGTAAATGGTACGTGTGTCCGGCACGTTCACGAAAACTTCCTGTACGTATTTGTACCACTTGGCTTAGAATTTGTCACGTGGGTTACACCTTCTTATCTACATAGATATGGACAAAGAAGACTGTCTTAGAAGAAGGCAGGGAGAGACAGGGCAAGGATGGCAGCAGAAATGCCACATGAAGCACAAGCAAGTAGACACCTGATAAACACCATGCACACACGCAGAAGAGAGCATGCAGTTGGCCAATGAAACTGCAGAAGACAGGGAGATAAGTCCTAGCTGACTATGCTTCCCACACAGATATGTAACTATATACTGGCAGGCCACTGAGCCTCCCAACTTGAACTTTTTTCACCTTCCTCCAGCTACTTCTAGAGTAGCCTGAGCATTTCTGTATGTATAGCTACAAACACACACAGATTAAACGTTATTCATGAAAATACAGTCGATGCCGCATCACTTTTTACACTCAACTCAGGCTCGCTCCATCATGCTTTTAGGATCTGTCCAGTAACAAATCATAATGAAAGAGTTGATACATCAAAGCTGTATACAGAGTGCATGTACTTGTTGTGGTAAGGTACACAGTGCATTACTGTCAATAAAGACAAAGGCTTGATTCCCTTGCAAGTAGGGCTGAGCGATACTGCCATTTTAGTATCACGATCGATACTAAAGCCACTATTCACGATACTGAATAGTTCACGATACTGAATAGTTCACGATACTTACAAATAAGTCAAATCATAGCTGGTGCCATATAATGTATTGTTCAGCATTCCTGCAGGAAGTCCATATAGGTGATAGCAAACTAGCCACTATCATCCTTGTTTACAGTAACAGTTATTGTAACACATGCTTTGAGGTTGTTATGGTGTTCACACCTCTCTGCAGGGGAAACTAGATGGGTGGACTTTAAGGATTCTTAGCCAACTACTGCATAACAAATGAATTTTTAAATGAAGGTAATGTACAGGCATGGTATCACGATAGTTAATAACAAGATATCGCGATAACGATACTTTCAAAATATCACGATATATCGCTAAAACGGTAGTATCGCCCAGCCCTACTTGTAAGTGCTTTTAAAACCTATCAGGTGCACCTTTTAAGAAGTCCTTGTTCTATTAGAGCATATCGATTTTTTAAGGTGGAAAGTGACCAGCCATGTACTAGTACTGTAAGTAGGTTTTCGTGTGTGTGTGTGCGTGTGTGTGTGCGTGTGTGTGTGTGTGTGTGTGTGTGTGTGTGTGTGTGTGTGTGTGTGTGTGTGTGTGTGTGTGTGTGTGTGTGGGGGTCAGTCTTTATCAAGACTATTTTTGTTGGCGCCTCCTCGTGGTGACCCCTGGGCGGTGTTTTGTAGTGTTTGCAGATACCGGCTAAAGCCAACAAGCCACAATTGGTGTTCTTGTGGAGTAGTCCAGAATCTAATTGTGGTTCTCTTTCTTTGGGCTTGCAATCCAAGGAAAGCACTTGTTTTGCACTAGAGAGTGACTTACTTTGCTTTTTTTCTAGTTAGTAGGTTATATGACTGTGAAACGTCTTAAAAAACATCATGATTTAATTGTTTGTTCTTGGAATGTTCGATCATTGGTTGAAAACTCAGGTGATATCCGTATTTGTCGAAAGCAATGTCTTGGTGATGATTTGTTGTGTGATTCGGTAGATAGGAAGTTGGATTTGCTGGTGGGAGAGTTACAACGTTATAAGGTGTCAGTGGCAGGAATTCAGGAGACCAAATGGTTTGGAGCGGATGTTTGGCCAGCTACCGGTGGATATACAATGTTGCATTCTGGAAGGTCTACTCCTGGTGTGGGTGATGAAGTTACTCGGAGGGAAGGTGTGGGTATTGTATTGGATAGGAGAGCTACTGCTGCATGGAGATCGGCTGGCGAGCTATGGAAGCCAGTTGGCTCTAGGGTAATTATGGTTAGGTTGAAATGGACTCGACAACGTTGGCAGGGATCAGATGAAACTTTTGTGACTATTATCTGTGCCTATGCACCAACTGCCAAGGCTCCTCTTGGCATTAGATCCCAGTTTTTGGAACAATTGCAGGATACATTGGATGATGTTCCTCAGGATGACACCCTTGTGATGTTAGGAGATTTTAATGCTAGGGTGGGTGTGTTTGATCCTGCCAATGGCATGTGGCATGGAACTGTTGGTAGATATGGGATTGCAGAGAGAAACTTTGCTGGTGAAGAATTTCTTCAGTTTTGTGAGTCAAATCAGCTCACTGTGATGAACACTTGTTTTGAGAAGAAGCCAGTACATCATGGCACTTGGGTGCACCCGGCAACTAAGTGTTGTCATATGATTGATTTTATAGTGATGAGGACCAGCCAAAGGAGATGCTGTTTAGATGTGCAGGTGATGAGAGGAGCTAACTGCTGGACTGATCATTATTTGGTAAGAGGCAGACTGAGAATGATGCTTCCACAGACAGCTGTTATTAAGAAGCGCCCCTTACCATTTGCTGTGCATAGGTTTGCTATACCCGAGATGCGTGACTCTTATGTGCAGTCATTGGAGGAGAAGTTGTCTGATTGGAGCCTCTGTGAGAGTACGGCAGAAGAGTATTGGAACCATCTGAGATCTTGTATAACAAACTCTGCTAAAGAGTCTATTGGTAGAGGAGTCCGCTCTAATCCAGAGTGGTTTGAGGAGAGTGTCAATGTGCTGAAACCATTGATAGAGGAGAAGAACCAGGCACATTCAAGATACTTGCAAGTTGGTACAAGATCTCGTAAACGAACTTTTAGAAGGCTCCAACGTTTGGTGCAGAAGGCTGTTTCTAATGCAAAAAGAGAGTGGATTTTGAAAGTGGCTGCAGACGGTGAGGAAGCTGTGAAGGATGGTAGAACTAGATGGGACTGTATCCGTAAGTTACAGCGAGTTCATGGTGGCAGGAGGCCAGTGAGGCCCACTGCAGTTCTGAAGGATGATGGTCAGTTAACTAAGAGACCTGAGGAGGTAATTGATTGTTGGTACCAACATTTTAAGAAAGTACTTAATGTCCAGAGTATCTATGATGATGAAGTGGTTGCTGCTATGCCTGCTCTTGAGCCAATGGTACATCTTGATGATCCCCCTACGATGGAGGAGCTGAAGACTGCTTTGTCTCGACTGAAGGTGAGGAAGGCAGGTGGACTATCAGGGATCCTTCCAGAGATGATTTTGTGTGGTGGTCCTGCTTTGCATAGCAGGTTGCTTACTTTGATGGAGGCTGTGTGGAGGGAAGGAGAAGTGTTTAAGGATTGGAAAGACGCTGTGATCGTACCAGTGCCCAAGAAGGGCAACCTCCAAACCTGTGACAACTGGCGAGGGATTAGCTTGTTGGATGTTGTAGGGAAAGTGATGGGTCGGATTATTCAGGAACGGCTTCAGGTGATTGCTGAACAGTTGTTACCAGACTCGCAATGTGGATTTCGGAGGGGAAGAGGTTGTGTGGACATGATTTTTGTGGCTAGACAGTTGATGGAGAAGACAAGGGAACATGAGGACTCACTGTTTATGATGTTTGTGGATCTGAAGAAAGCTTATGATTCTGTACCTAGGAATGCTTTGTGGACTGTTCTGGCTAAGTGTGGTGTGCCTCCTACAATGCTGAGCATTATCAGGTCCTTCCATGAAGGGATGCAGGCTGGAGTTAGGGTGGGGAGTACTGTTACCAATTGTTTTGAGGTTCGAAATGGCTTGAGGCAAGGTTGCACCATGGCGCCAACTTTATTCAACATCTATTTTAACGCAATGGTGACCAGGTGGCGTAGTCAGAGTGGGGAGGCTGGAGTGCCTATTTTGTACAAACATGGTAGAAAGCTGGTGGGAGATCGAACTGCAAAGTCTAGGTTATTGAAGGTACAGGTGACTGAGTCACAGTTCGCTGATGACCTTGCTTTGTATGCTGTAACTCGTACAGCCTTTGAGTCAGTTTGTAAGAGATTTGTACAAGTGGCAAGTTTTTATGGTCTGACTGTTAGCTTGCCTAAGACAAAAGGTTTAGCGGTGGGAGCCGCAGTTGGTGAGGGTGATGATTCCCCAGTGGTGGTTGAAGGCGGTGAGATGGAAATGGTGAGAGATTTTACTTATTTAGGCTCCAAGTTGTCTAGTGATGGTGAGATCACTGCAGAGGTTAGCTGTAGAATTGCTAAGGCTTCCAAAGCCTTTGGTTGCTTGAGGGTACCAATCTTCCTCAATCGCACTCTCTCCATTAATACTAAGAGAGCTGTCTATAAGGCTGTGGTGATTTCTATTTTGCTATATGGAGCAGAGACATGGACTCTGAAAGCTCCTGATGTGAGAAGGTTAACCACATTTCACAATCGTTGTGTACGAACAATTTTGGGTGTGTCTAAATTCCAACAATGGCAAAATCATATTACTACCCAACAGTTATCTGGACAGTTTGGCCTGTATTGGTCGATAGCTGATTTTGTTTTGGATCAAAGGTTACGGTGGCTTGGTCACCTGGGCCGTATGAGTAGTGACAGATTGCCCAAGCAACTTTTGTTTGGAGAGCTATTGAAGAAAAGGCCTTTTTATGGTGCCAAGAAGCGATGGAGGGATGAAGTGATGTCTGACTTAAGGGCAATTAGTGTTGAGGATTGGTATGTGGTATGTCAAGATCGTGAAAGGTGGTCTAACTTGTGTGCAATAGCTGTTGATGAGGTAGCACGGTGTAGGGAAGGAAATACTTGTGCTGCCAACAGAGCATCCCAGGAACGAAATTTTCCTTGCATTTGTGGAAGACGTTTCAAACGCCAAGGAGATCTGACAAGACATCGTCATTTCTGTAATGTGTACAGTTCGTCACTAGCCCAGGATTCGTCCTGAGGCTCCGCTGATCATGGTACTTGTTGCCGTGGGCGGCTTCCAAGGTTCCAAGGTGTGTGTGTGTGTGTTATCGATACCTTTACCCATATACACAACAATATTTCAATAATCACACAGCTGTACAGTGTATCTCACCTTCTTCATTTTTCACTTGGGTAGGCAATTCAGGGGGGTTATCACCCACAGACAAAATCTCCAAGTCTTCAGGAATAAACCTGTTCTCAGCTGGTAGGCTCAATTTAACATTTTTGTCATCTTTTTTCCAAATATTCATGACATTAACTGGAGTATCAATCTTGTTAAAGTTGGTACTAAACCACGGCTCAACCTCATTCAGTTGAGGCCAAGGAAAATCTTGTGGTCTGGTAGAATTGCTATCTTGCAGGTTTGGTGATCCAATAAATACCAGACTATTGGATGGAGTTAGTGCATTAAGTGTATCACGGATTAGTTTTATATCAAAGATGCCTCTGCTGGGAGGACTTAGAAAATCAGCTGCATCTTTAACCACTCGCATCTTTGAAGCTAAATCACTATATATTTAAAGGGAAAGAATTCATCAAAATATTTAAACAATATTTATAATTACTTACCTGACATAAGAATGGGGATTTTCCTTGTCCTTAGTGTTAAACAGAATGTTACTTAACTTGATATTTTCATTCCACATGCTACGCCAATGACTGCTAGAAACAGCTGTCAGCATTCTAATATATTGGAAAACGGAAGCCACAACACTCTTAACATGCACCAAACCATCATCAGTTAAGTCAATCCCTACAGCATAAAGCGAGTAAGAGTCTGTATCAACTTCAGTGTAAGCAGAGACACTGTAAGCCCACTGCTGTTTCTTTAAGTGATCCAGTATGCTCCCATGTCCTTCGTCCCCAATATAGCGACTGATTAACGAAGACACACGGTTTCTGTATTTGTCCTGCAATTTAGGAACCTGCCAGTAAATGTAAAGGCTGTGGGTTGGTTGTCCAGGAGCAAAGTACACAATTTTTCCAGTGTATTCTAGTGGGAATGATGTTGCACTGAATGTTAGGGCAGTAATGTTCCTGTTTGGTATATCAGAAAATGTATTGTTCACCCAACTCTCAAGAGTGGATATTGATTCCTTACCAAGTACAGCTAGCTGCATCTATAGACACAAGTTATATTTTTCACACATTCAATTGTTAATGCACACATGGTAAACATAACACAGATAATGAGTATTAATGACTAAGGCACTGTATTGTGATATGATGAGCTCATATTATACCCAAGCAGGCATACTCTGATCTGTACCATAATTGTAGTATCTATATTGTAAGGGCTTCTGGGAACTTGAGAATTTTAAATGGGTAAGCCAATACTCTAATAGAACAGTCAACTTTAAAGTTCATATATAGGTAGTGCATGCATTGTGTCTGCATACGTTATCACTATAAGGTGGCTATTGGTGTTCTTCAATTGATAGGTAGTATATGAACAGACATACGAACTTGCGATTTATATTCTCAGAATGTTGGTAATTATGTCTATGATGCATGCATTGTACTGTACATACAGTGTACTGCGGTATGCCAAAAAGGCACCTGTTGGGCTGAAGCAGCATCTACTGTAACGGTGAAAATTCTGTAACTTTATTGCCATTATCAAGTTATACTTGTCTGAATAAATAAGCCATTCAATAGAAAATTCTGTTAAATCAATTAATCAAAAAGCAATTTATCAGGATTTTTTTTGAGCCGCTCTGAAGACACTTTCACTTTTGCCTATAACTAAATACTGCCAAGGCACCACAAAGGAATGGTTTCTGGTCAATCTTTTTTTTTGTGCGTGAGAAAATGTAAACCTCAATATTAACACAGTACAGTACTACTGTATGACAACTAATTAGCTAGCTTACAAAGCACTTTAATATAGATAATCCATACCTGGTTAGCAGAATAACTATTATTATAATACTTGATTAGCTGGTCCCTAATATCTGTCCTGTTAAGGGTTCCAATACTACCAATATTGAATCTTGAAAATGGGTGCTGGGGATTGGAGACATTCTTCAATAGTTGCCATTGCTTCCAACCAGGATCATTCAAATCCTTATCGTATTCTGAATTAACTGCATTCATTTCCCCATATGTGGAGTTTGCTGTGAACAGTGGGGCGATAAAGAACTGGGCAAACCTGTCTAGCGCACCCTCCAATGAGTCAGTGTTAACAGAAAAGTAGTAATTTGTGTTCTGTGTGGATGTGTACGCATTGTCGTAGCCACCGTTGGTAGAAAGATAATTTGAATATTCACTTTTGTCTGGATATTTCTTGGTGCCCAGGAATAACATGTGCTCACAGAAATGTGCTAACCCATCTACTTCAATAGGATCATTAAAAGAACCAGCGTTAATGTCCATAGCAGCAGCTGCTTCTGTAGCTTGAGGATCAGATATCAATAGAACACGTAATTCATTTGGCAACACTAGAATTTTATAAGAGCGATCATCATTCTCTGGTTTGATGACTGTGTTGGTAGAGTTAGTAGATTCAACATCTTCATCAGAATTCCGTAATATAAAGAAAATCACAACCGCAGATACAACCAACACTGTGATAATCCCACCGATAAGCAACACTGACGCTAGCTTATTTCTTGTGAATATGTTTCCTTTTTTGGGCGTGTCTGGTGTTATATCAACCCTCCCCTTCTTAGGTGATGGGTCGATGAATGGTGCATCATCGTCATCAGCACCTTCATTGTCCAATAGACCACGTACCTCAGAAGACATTACCAAGCCTACAAAGAAGTACAATTAAAATATATATAGTTACATTAGTATGAACATTGCTAAAAAAATAATTGCAACATGAGTGGAAGGACGTGCTATAATGTGGACACCTTGATACAGAATACTTGTCCATAGTCCCATTCGTAGTACTAAGTACATAAATTTAAGCTCCTGAAATCAGGATATCTCTGTAATAATAGAATGGCACCAAGAAGCCTGGGATAGAGGGGCTCCATTGTATTCATGAAGTACTAACTTAGAAAGGAAAGGGGGGCTACAGCCCCCTTAGCCCCCCCCCCCCCCCTTAAATCCGCCCCTGATCATTTAAACTGAAGTTTATGGTGAGTAAAATGATGATGGTGATTTTTTAAAGAAGCATAGATATATCCAGTTTACCAGATAATGCATTTTCAGTTCTATTAGAAAATTTTTCCATGAATTGACATGTACAGTACATGAGGGTAAAAGAAATTTCATTGAAGGCATTGCCCCTATAGTATGGCATAGTCAGAACTTGTACATAGTGGGAATTTGTGGACTTTACCAAACAAGACTTGTGTGGCTGCCTATGCAGATTACAGCATTTTTCCATGGTATTACTACTCATCACACATTCATGACAAACGTATATTGTAGACATTGTTGAGGATTTCAACTAATAATTAGTGTAATTTAATTCAAGACAGTTGTATTCCAGCCACACAAGTACAGTAAAGGAGAGCAACAGCTAATTCCAAATTTTCCTTGAAGTTTTCTCCTTTTACGTATTGTATAATGTAATTTTGGCAATTGAATTCAACACATTGACTGCATGCATGTTGGTACAAGAATTCATAATTAAATTTTCTTCAAGAAACTAATCACTGTTCATGAGATAATCATTTTTGTCATGGAGAATTACAAGTTGCATGGGAAAGCTGATAGCAAGTTAATTAGCTTGTTCATGAGTGGCCACACCTATCACCAATGGTAAAGTAACTATCACTGTTGCGAAAGTTGCTGCTGAAGAGATCGTAATAGAATTATTGCCATACAAAGAGTTGTTTACTACAGTTTTACCTGAACAGGTCTTCTAGCAGGTACTACATCTTCTCTGTCAATTTTGTTACATAGTGGCTAGCTGGTAAAACAGATAATAACAAAACAAGTTGATGTTGTGCTACACTGTACTTCTAAAAACCAGGCGCCATGCAGCTAGATAACTCACCTGGAATTAATTAACTAGCCTCCTCAATGATATTTAGACAATGGGTGTGGTGCAAGGTGACACAGGTAGGGATGAGAAACAAATTTGCTTGGCATAGTATCCACATAGATCATGTGTGTGGAGTTGTGATGCAACACACACTGTAACTAAATAACTCCTAGTACATAGTACTTGATTGTCCCTTGACAGCTTTTCCCGACAAAAAAAAACAAGCACAATGTGGGCGTTTCGCTCACTTTCCCATTCATAGCTACGAGTTTGTTATACGACTTACAATCTTCTAAATAGAGTGGCCGCTAGAAGTTCGTCGAATCAGCTTCGCTTTCTGTACAGTCAGGCCTTCTAGAGAGGAAACACTGGTAAGGGAACTGGGTATCAAAGTTGGTCAGTCATTTAATTTCAATCCCTATTCCGGACTCCAGTCCAGAAGGAGGCAAGAAGGGTGTTGCTTAGCTATCATGGGTGATAAAGGCTTTGACGCGGAGGCCTCCACAGAAACAAAGTAACGATAGGTCTAGTGGTGTTTTGTGGTGTAAGATAGGTTTTATATTGATTTCAAGAAAAAGCGGTGCGTGAAATATTAGAATCCACGCGCTGTTTTTACAGCCGTCTTCTCTCCGCTTCTGCACTTTGTATTCGTCTTTGTGTTTAGGCTACGACGTGTTTATTTGTGCACTTTTGTGTCAACCAACTACACAGATTAAAGTGTGAGCATGACAAACTTGTTGTCATTCCGATGATTCGTACATTAGTCATGCTGTACAGGCTTGCTGGGTTGTGTACAAATGTAGTTTGGCGTGTAATTCTGTAGCTCATGGTCAGTAGATGCAATATGCTATGAATAAAATTATGTGAAATACTATGATTATGATTATAGTAGCTATAAGATGACAATTCCCCACAATGAGTTGTTGATTGCTGTGAAAGTGTACAGAAACCATATCTGACATTCAACATGTGCAGTACCAACTCACTATCGGAGTTTGCTATACTCATTTTTTGCCCTGCGTGATAATATGATTGTATAGTGTGTTGCCTTACAGATTGTTAGCATCATAAGGGTATCGGCCTGGTATACAGACTAGCTGTTTTAATGCTAGTTTATATTGGTGTAGTGTGTTACTGTACTCTTATCACATCTAGGTCCTTGTATGCAGTACTTGGATTGGAGAAAACTGCTACTCCAGAGGAGATCAAGAAAGCATATAGAAAGGTAATGTATGCAGATACAGCCCTGTACGTATAAGGGCTAAATGATGCACTGTGAATAGATAAAATTACAGGTCACCATTAACCAACAAGTGTGTATCAGTACATGCGTTGGCTATGTGATTCTATATTATAAAGGGTGTAGTAATAATCAGGCCACTAATGTCACCTGATCTACTTTGAAATCCCATTAGTGTACCATTAAAGTGACAGTGATGGTTTCCACATATCCATTAATGATGCCTGGTGTTGTTGCCATAAGTCAGAAATGCAAGCTGGTGACTACATTATTAGCCTATGACTAGCCTTTAGATCTGTGGCCTATGACAGTAGTCGAGATAAATCAACAGTTCGCTATAGTTTTCTTCTTGAGATGGAGTATGACTTACGTGTAAGCATCAGTCTTGCATGTTGAACACTGCTTGCAATGATTTTTACAAATGGTCCTGTCTGGTTGGCAGAAAGATTTCCCAAACTCTTATGACTACTGTACAGCGTACCAGTGAGTGATGTTTCCATATTGGTTATACAGTATATTAAAGACCTGGTAGTACTGGAAATGATGCGGGCGTTTGCAGTTAAATGGAACCAGACTGACTGTGGCATCTGACAAGTTATATTATATCAGAGTAGAAGTTAATACTTAAGTTTCGTCATTTGTAGAGTTATCCCACTAGGTAAAGCCTTGTAATAAAGGGAGTGAGAATCTTGACACTATACTCTGTTGAACACACACACGCACGCACACACACACACACACACACACACACACACACACACACACACACACACACACACACACACAAACGCACACATGAAATCCCAGATGACTGGATTAAGTGCAGTACCAAAGACTGGGGTTTTTGTCGACTTCTCACCAGGAGCTTCTGTAGTGCTAGTACAAAATGAAATTTATCAAAATGTCTGTGATAAAAGGTTTATTCTGTTGATTGGGATGTGTTTCTGCCTTTTAATATCAGAAGTTATTATGAATTGTAACTGGTTACTTGCACAGCTGTAATTATTGAAACTCCTTAGATTAATAGATTAAGAAATCACATGATGTTCTTATGTAGGGAGCACTGAAATACCATCCAGACAAGAATCCTGATAATCCTGAGGCTGAAGAGAAGGTGAGTTATATTATTGTGACCAGTGAAACCTCTTAACAAACTCGTTGAATCAAGGAACAGAGGCTCAATATAAAATGTGACCGTCTCAGCAAAAACCCGACTTGTTTGCACAAGCATGTGTATTGAGAAAAACGAACTTTAAAAATAATTCGTAAAATTACGCATGCTACAAAGTAAAAAAATATGCAAGATTTTATTGGGCCGGTACTTAGAAGAAGGTAGACTCAAATCGATTAAAACTATATACCACCTTATTTGCCTGCTCATATATGCATGTAGAGTTCGAAAATCATTGTTTTGTTTCTGTAACTCCAACGGTATGTGTGTCATGTGTTTGTTTACAATGTGGTAAATGTAACAAGATCGTCATCATTTCTTCTACCAAACCGCCTTCATATCCATATGAGCAAGTGACTACAGGGCTAACACTATACCTTGGCTGATGTGCTAATCCATGGTGAACATTGTAAGCCAAATTGCAGCATTGTAGACTAATCCAAACGGAAGTTATGGTTGTGAATGTAAGCGCCTGTGGTTTATTTTCAGCATTGTCCCTACTGTCTTGCACTATAATTCCATAACTACTCGCCACAGAAGGCTGAAACTTTGGTGATTGATTCCTTGGACACTGCAGATAATGCTGAGAATTTTTTTTTTTAAATTCTGAATTTGTCCGAACAAGTATGGTTTTTTGCTGAGGCGGTCACAAATAAGACATAAGGTTTCTAGGGTAATACAAAAGTTGGTCGAATAAGTTGGTCCCACAGTACTGGTAAAATTATGTGGTGCTTGTCAAGTGTAGGGTTGATTGGTGTTGTGTTAATGTTACAGTTTAAAGAGATCAGTAAAGCTTACAGTATTCTATCAGATGAACGGAAGAAGGCGATATATGATCAATATGGCATGAAAGGTATACAGATTGCAGAACAACTCGGAGAAGACGTAAGCTAATACGTGATACTGTACAACACAAAAATTGACAGAAGAAAAGGTTGACGGATTAGTGTGAATCCATCAACTGCTAATTCATTAAATGATTAGCACTTTTAAAAGTTGCTACTTTTATTTATTAGTCAAAGCTGATGAAGTGTGGATTTGTCAACTTTTTCTTTCTGTTATAGTTTGCTGTTGTGTGGTGGTAGACAATTGTGTGTTGGTGGAGTATATGCTCTTTTACATGTACTTGTTTGTTTGTGTTTCAGAACATGTGGGTGTACGAGTTCACACAATCGAAGAGTAAATTGGTTAGTTTCATTAATGTTTTTGTGTGTATGAGATAAGACTAATGTAGTGATGTGGTGCCTCAGGTTTTTAAAATCACGAAGATCCTCGTGGTAGGTCTCTAACTATTACATTTAAGGCATTGCTTTATATAAACTCAACATTTCAATTTCCCATGTCCCAGTGGTTAGGATTTATACCTGAGGTTCTACCATATTTAATGAAGAGGTGTGGTCATAAAACTCCGTTGCATGTGCAAATTACCAGCCATTTTTGTAGGGCAAAAGAAATGCGATGTCAACAGGAACTTATTAATCAAGCAATGATAAAAAACGGTTACTGTAGTTTGAGTACTAAAACCATTAAACTCAGGCATGGTAAAATAAGTTACCTTTCAAATGTTAAAGTAAGTTTTTAGGAGGTAATTTAAATTTTGCGTTCGTAAACCAGCTGTACAGAAAAGTCGATCCTTTATTCTTTTTCAGCAAATCCTGAGTATATATTGATAAAGTATGACTACAAGGTTTGTACGTTTTTCGGGTAGTGATTGCTTGATGCAGTATTGTAGTGCTCAGAAATACTTCAAAAACATTTGCCCTACATCGATCTTTTTGCCCTACACAAATCCGGATAGCGTTATGCAGAAATGATGTAATACAGTACCACACCTTCTTGTTAAACCCATCTATAGTATGTACACGTTGGGCTGGATCCTCAATAATTCATGGATGTAATTACACATGATCTTTAAGTTTGGTTCATTTGCAGTTCTGCTCAACCCACTATTAATATTTCAAAATCATTTTGTTCAAATTCCTGAGACAATATTTATGATCAATCAAATTTTTCACCATTCAATTTCCTATGGAAGTCATAAAAGTGCACCGTATCTATTACAGCCCTCTCCCGAACTTGTGATGAAGCTAAACCACACATGTCTGTTGTTGACACCTTTACTGTCACCACTGATAAAAAATTTTATATCGTGATATGATATAAAATCTTTGTATCGTGATATAAGCCTGGGTATAGATTTTAGCTATAACTAGAGAAAAATGTACCCAGGATATCATTGTACACTGTACTTTTTTTGATAAAAGAGCTTGCAATGTTGTATGCTAGTCATGTACCATGATATATTGTACTTCCAGTACATCAGTGTAAATACACTAGCTGAGTGATGAGTTTATATATTGTGATATATATCGTATCATGATATATTGTGTGCAATAATCGTGATAGAAAATATCCTATATCGCACACCACTATACTGTACATAGTCTTTCCTTTTAAATATTAAGTGTGCATTAGTTTAAGGGGACAGTATCCCAAGCCATACAATTACATTTTTATTTTATTATTTCTGAAATCCGGTATATGTTTATGACTCAATAAATTGTTGCATTTTATTGCATCATGCCATAAAATGGCGAATTTGTCATAAGATAACAGTAGGAATCCTGCAGTTCACATTGTTGTTTGGTAGCAGAAAAGATTTGCCCTATAAAGTTTTGCCCTATGTGAATTTCTAACAACTATTTCAGCCAGGCTCTTGTAGATGGTACAAACTTGTCCTGACACTGACAGTAACTTTTAAATAAGCCTGCTCATTAATTTGGCTTAATCAGTTAATTAATGATCTACAATGGGCTAGTGCTGCTGTTCTTGTAGCTACATTTCCAAGTGTTCCATGCTGTTGCGTTATCTTTAAGTATTTAGGCTAAAGCTGGAACTAATGTACAAATACATCCTAAAAGTGTTTTCAAAGCTTTGTTACAATGTCATGTCAACAATTATTGAACACGATTTAGGTTAGTAGGATGTACACTGTAGTACAAACTCCTACACTATGTTATAGCTCCAGTATAACCTACTATATCAAAAAACAACAACATGTAATTGGTAGCTTCCACAAGGAGTTACAATACTTGTGCAACTGTTTAACATGTTAGTATCCATGGTAATGAAGCTTTGATGAGGTAAAGCAGCATCCGAACATTATGAAACCAAACAAAGCGTTAAACTATTTGTCTCAGCCCCAATTTAGGCCATTTACAATCTTAAATAGTGTACATGGCTTAAACAACCTATCTATACTTGCAACTCCATCAGTTATGTAGGTAGTAATTTACCTAGCTGCAAACGACAAATGCCACTTGGTAATTTTCAAGAAAGTGAGCTGTAATAGCCTGTAATGAGGATAGTAATTTTTTGACACAACAGATCTGGAATGGTCTATAAGAGACTTATTCTTGACAGAGGTAAGATGTTTTAAATAGTTAATTTTGACGATAGATACCTTGATTGCTGGTCTAAAGTAAGGGCAACCATACTGTGCAAAAGTTCCTTTGAAAACTCATATTGTTTATTAGATAATTGTGTTGGATTACTAACACCAAGACTCCCAAAAACGCACTGGAAGCGCAAACAGCTCATGTTCCTGATCATTGGGAGGATGGGGTACTAACTTAGTTAAAAACTGATAATGGGCTCAAGTGGAGAGAGAAATGGAATGAAAAAAAAAGTTCCACTTAGACAGAAAACCATGGAATAGGCAGTGTGAAGCTGGGTTTCAGCAATTGTTGTTAATTGAGACATGTCATCACACCACTCAGCAACCTGGTTCTCTGTAAAATTGGTCACTAAAGAAACAGAACCCAAAGGATAGTAAGAAGGTACCGTCAATAAATAAGAAGGATGCCAAGTGGTAAGTGTTACTGTAGTTAAAATGGTAGCAAAAGAGGGACACAAGTGAAACATGTGCAAGAGTGCAGGCCACTGATTGAGTGCATTTGAAGCATCCACCAACAGAGCACCATCAAACAATTTCTTCATTGCATGCACAGCAGCCTCACACCCACCACGCTGGCCAGCACAAAGCTGTAGGCAGCCAGCCGCATTCATACACTGTAATATCTTGATTTTGTATAGGAAGAATGGCTTTAACCTAGAGGATTCTCTATACCAATTGGGCGAACCCCAGGGTTCTTATCAAGAGCAATTTAGCAGTTGTTTAAAAGTGGTCAAAGGATCAACCAAGATGTAGAAATCCATCGAGCCACTGAAGCCAGGGAGCAACAGAGATCATCTGAAGCTAACTTATATGAGGTACATAAACGTCACCATCCCTGGGTATCCATTCCAGAGGGCCCAGCAGCACCCTTAATGAGGATAGTTGTGAAATTTATATTCTATCTATGGTGGCATCAGTAGCATGAGAATGCCTGCATGTGTGTAGTGTAAATAACTAAAGTTGAATATAGTGTTTCAGAACAGTTTTGTAATTTTACTGTAAGCTCAGCATTGTTTCTATTGTTGCTTATGTCACTTGCAATAATCAGAGTGCAAATAGGCCACTGAGATATTCTATGGCTTTGATACAACAAAAAGCTGAAATGTGTAGTCTTTACAGTGGGCCTTATCCAAAACCACACAAAGCCATACAAGTGCCACATACTATCCATTTTATGAACACTATACTTTCGTTTCATTTCTGCATCACATCCATGATATTTTAACTGGGGGTGTAGTTTGTACATGAGCCTATGGGAGAATGGTAAGTTCAGCCTATAAGAGTAGCTGTAGCTTTATGAGACACAGGTATGTTGTTTTATTGTTTAAAATATGGCGTTGTAAGATGGCAAAACCCAGGAATGATGCCTCAAAGGAGGTTTATTTTGCTGCGTGCACTAATTAGAAACTTCCATAGATTTGTTTAATGTACCGTAAATTGGCAGTCTGCCATTAGGACAGGCAATGAAAAAGCATGTAGGCTAATTGAAACAATACTGAATGCTAGATTGAACACAATAACATGTCCTTTGTACCGACTCTATTTAGTACTTGTTATCAAAAAAAACCAACTTCTAATCTTTATTCCTGGGTTTTGCCATCTTAGACTGCAGTATTTTTAACGGCAAAACAACATACTTATGTCTCACAAAGCTAGAGCTACATTCAACACACCATTCGCCAATAGGCTCCTTTAGAAACTACACTCCCAGCTAAAATATCACGGGCGCGACGCGGAAATGAAATGAAAGTATAGCATTCATAAAATGGAAAGTATATGGCATTTGTATGGGTTCACATAATTTTGGGTGAGGCTCACTGTAAACGCACAATGTAAAAAATGTCTACACAACTAAATAATCATGAGAAAAGGCAGGGTATTTATAGACAAATATTTTAATGCACATTTTTTTTCATTATTTATACTATCTACAGTACCATACACTCCATAGATCGATAAAAATAGATTGATACAATACATCATTTTAACACATAGTTCGTACACTTGAGGGTTCAAATTCATTGAGATTCATGTTTGGATCCAAAGTTGTGCCATCTGTTGTTAACTTAGATCATAGTTCCTTTATTTCTTCGTCTTTCTCCTGTATTTCTTTATTTTGCTCCTTTATCTTCATCGTTTGTAACTCAGGCACAGTGTATATACCAGTGATATTACTAGGATTGCATAACTTTACTTCTTTCAGGTACTCCAACTGCAGCAAAGGGTGCTTGCCATTCATACACATAAGTAGCAGGACATCCAGAATATCTCCCATGGTTACCAATTGTTTATGCAAACACCAGTAAATCAGAGCTTTAGGGAATGTATCCCACAACCTTGACCACTTTTCTGATGATAAGGGATAAACACCCTTATTTCAGTGCTCATTTAGAAGGGTTGCAACTCCAGTCTTGTTGTCACCATGCATGCCAGCTGGACTAATAACCCATAAGTTGGGCCACACATTCATTGTTCAACATCTTGAGTGCTTTACCTCAAGTACCATAATGTTCTCAGGTATGCAAGTTTAGAATACGTATTCATGAGGTTTCAAATGCTGTAATCAGACCTGCTGTAGTCTGAGGCAGCTATTAGTTTATTTGCTGGTACGGTGTCCTCCAATGTGACTGAATACCTGAATGTTTCAACCAGCACTTCTATAAGTAGGTCAGCATATACATACCTAATGGCAACCTTCATGTTTGCTCATGATGCTTTTGTATTTGAAAATATAACAATATGGTATTTATATTAATTTTGTGCTTCTATTGCTTCTTATCATTTTGAACACCTTCCCTTGGGGTACACGAGAGGACTATACGGGAAGTCAACATTTCTATTTTCAATTTTCTTGATGTTCTTAACACTGGCAGTAGTCAATTTACGGGCACTTAATCTTGTTTATTCTTCGGCTTTGGCTGCATAATAAAGGTAAACAATGATAATACTATTGGTAGAATCTTAAATATGTGATTTCCTCCATTACTGAAAAGCAATGTCTAGGCTGTTGGCTGCAAACTCTCTAAAATATCAAACAGTATGGTAGTACTCTATATTAGGATCATGACTTCATGACAGCTTGGCAGCATTGGTTAGGCAAAAAATGTCTTCAGACCAATCCCAAACCCTTCCAGAAAGTTTTAATGGAACTTAAAGTTTTTTCTATTTAACAGAATTTTATACTGACTGACTTACTAACTAACTATCTGTTGCCTCCAGCCAAGCGTATCTCAACAATGGATAAGGTTATGGGCTTGATTTCTTCACTGTTTGATGTTGCTTCGTCCCGAGATGTGCCTCTTCGCCAACCGCATTATGTACAATATATGCATCATGGACTTGCACAAAAATTACAGTAGGAATATTACTCTATTAATGACCTACAGGGTGTAGTAACCGTACCTGATCACTGCACCTCGATAATAGGTTTCATTTGTAGTTAGTCAATTACTGTATAACGCATCAGACAAAAAAATCTTAGTATGCATGAGGTGCCATAAAGCGACAAAAGTGTCCATGTAAAGCTAGATTTGATTTAGTTTCACATCATATCTACCATATAACAACTTGAAACACGGTAAGAAAACTTGTACTGGAGCCAGTTACAAGCCTACAGGAGATAAATAGTGAGTTTATGGTGGTCTTGTTGTGAAGAATGCTCTAGAATTCCCATTAAAGGGACTGAAAATCAACAGTACAGTGGTAGAAGCAAGTCATAAGTTAACTCTTGGATGTTTTTGGATACGTTTAAGGGCCCAATACAGCAGATGGAGCTAGAGAAACGTGAGGAAAAACAATTGCGATGGTCTGCTAGGTGGAGAAGTGACTCAGGAAAGTGTAACAGTGATACCATTGCTTGTACTGCTAATCCAACTTTGTACCTAATCAGAGAAGCATATTGAAATGTGAGCTTCAATAGTACAAAGCACTACAGGCTGAGCTGCAGTGAAACTAAATGGAATTTAGCTGTACGTATGGACACTTCTGTTGCTTTATGGCACCTCATGCATAGTAAAGTTTTTTTTTTATCTGATGCGTTATGGCACAATATACTTGACTACATGTAACTACAATTGAAACCTGCTCTGTTTTAGCAAAGGATAAAATGCCCTGGAAACACATTTTCCCCAATGTTTGTATTGGTGGTTAGCGGCACGTAATTTTGAAGATACTAGCTGATTAGTAAGACTGGCAAGGCCCGCTCCACATAGCACTGATCACAGTACATGAATATAACAAAGTTTTGACAAATTGAAGCCTGATAGATGTGAATATTGTTACTTATAACATACATGTAGATAATATACCTACTGTCAGTAGGTATATTATCTATGCTTATAACAACAGTGGTAGCCCAGCAGTCTGATGGAGTTAGTATTTTCAAGTGTTCTAATCAGGTTTGAAACATTCACAGATGTTGTGCATGACCACAAACATCCTACTTTGTAAGGCTTCTCATTACTTAATGACCACACAGAACTAGATACATGTGTACTAAGCATAAAGGATGGTCACTATGTGATTAGTAGGTAATCATACACATTTCCATGCAAGTCGGGAATAATTGTACTCATAACCTCCAAAATCGCATGCAAATGTGTGTGATTATCTATACAAAAAGTAAACAAACAAGTAAAAGAAAAAGTGAATTTTTTAAGTTTGATTAGGGATCATAGAAATAAAAGTAAGTAGTGAAACAAGGTAGGTTGTGTATGCCTGAAGATATAGTATTAATCCCTTATTTAATTGTGAATGTAGGGAGTGGATGCCACTTCAGGCATAGGTGACCTCCCTTATTTCACTACTTTTTATTCTAATCAAACTTAAAATTCCTTGTACTTGTAACACGCTAGTTGTGATATGCTGACAGCATAGCACCACTACATAGGGAGATGTGTATACATTATTTGCAGTTAGTATAATTGACATTTTCATTATCTAGTGCTGCCTCCTGTGTTTATTCTGCTTCACTGGATGTTGTTGTTGCTGTTGCTGTTGTTTCTGTTGTTGCTGCTGCTGTGGTAAACTACGATCTAAAGATGGGGATTTCCCTGATTATGACTTTCCACCTGATGAAGAGGAGACCCCATTAAACAAAGATTCTGCTGAAACGTACAATGGAACATCCACCTCAGATCATCCTCCTGCTGCAGCAACTAGTGGTAGTACTCCAATAGTATTAGGTTTTGGAGGGAATGATGAGCCGGACACTGTTGTCACCACACAGCCAACTAGTAGTAGTTAGGGTTTACAACTGTTTGTTAATGTTTGAATGATGGATTTTTTTAGCGATCTTTTTTTTGTGTGAAAAATGTGTCATAAAATTGTATAGTCATCACAGGAATGTTTTTGTATGTTTTGATGGCCTCCTGGCACCGCTGAAAGGCACTGTACACGAGTAATGTTGATCATAGGGCTGAGCGATTGTGAAATTTTGCTACTTTCACGATTGTAGGATGCAACATATGATTGATAACCCACTTTACGTACATCAATAGCACTATAATTGCAGTGAAACACCATGCTCACTAGCACTTGGCTATCTGTGTCTTTATCATACAGGGTGCTTGTTGTTGATGTGTGTGGCTTGAACAATGAACATGTAAGTTTCCACACAATTGTTCACTAATATCGTGAAAATTAATGTATTAAATTTTATAGAGGACTGAACGTGTGTTATAGCCTGTCTGACCACAGTCACAAGGCTAGAGGCCAAACAAAGTGCATGGCCACCATTTCATACCACAATAACAAACTTTACCCCTTCCCACAGCCGAAATTACATAGCTCGCTACAGCAAAACCTCCAACACTATAAAAATATTTAAAATCAAATATATTTACAGTGAGATAATGTGTGTATATAGGAAGCCTGAATGTCTGCTGTATAGTGTGCAGTACAAACATCTGAAATCACAAATTTAAATTGTGCTGATTGATATATAGAAATTTAATATTCATGTTATTAAGTTGCATGCATGCATATTTATTGACATGTCTACCTATAGGATTAGGAGGATGCGCAAATTTCTTGTAAATTGCAATGACCAACTATATGTCAACAGCCTTATACAAAACCATACTATACAGCATGCCAGCAATCTGAATTTACATAATAGATGAATTTCATAATAAGGAATTTTAAACCGTTGTTCCTAGCAACCTGAATTTACATTATTTTGTAGGTGTGAATGTTTTTCAAAAGTAACATCTCCAATTTTAAAAAGGATAGCATATATATATAGGTCATGAGATATGACATTTTAAAGTTTGCAGTTTTCCCATACATTATCTATGGGAGGGGGTAACATTTGCCCCTTCTGGGCAATCACATGGATAATGTATGGGAAAACCACAAATTTCAAAATGTCATATCTCATGATCTATATACCCTATCATTTTAAAATTTGGAGAGGTTAATTGTGAGATTCATATCTACAAGTAATGTTAAATTGAGGAATGACATTAATTGAATTTATTGTTTTCCCACACATTATTTATGTGATTGCCCAGAAGGGGCAATTCCTGCCCCCTCTCATAGACAATGTATGGAAAAACGACAAACTTTAAAATGTTATATCTCATGACCTATATATGCTATCTTTTTAAAATTTTAAGATGTTACTATAGACATTTACCCCTACAAATAATGTAAAATTCAGGTTGCTAAGGGCAACTTTTGTTATTATGAAATTCATCCATTGCTAACATTCTGGCTACCAAATTAATAGCAACAGAAGCAACCACAGTGGCAAGTAGCACCATCACTGGCATCAGCAAGAACAAGCAGTACGTATCAACATGACTTGCAGATTTTAAACTTGTATTAACTAATGCACCTATCAATGCATTGCCCCCTCCCCCCCCCTCGGGCGTAAGTGGGGCTTTACAGGGGGAATTGACACGAAACTACTGCCCCACTATGGGGCATTTGACGATCGTCCAGTAAGTGCCCAAATATTTTTTGTTGTAACTTCCTTCGCTATGTCAAATCCCGAGTTAATCCCGCGTTGCAACTGGGGCCAACGGTGGGGATTTGACACGATAGGTTTGCCCTACTATGGGGCATTTGACATTCGGCTGTGTCAAATCCCCACTATGGCCCCATATATGCCCGAGGGGGGGTAGTGGGGCAATACATTGATAGGTGCATAATAACTAAATAAAATTTTGCATTAGCGTTTTACCCCTTTAGGGGCTTTGCTAATTAATAAAATGAAATGAAATGACTTCCTAGGGAGGACGTTGCTAATAAATAGTGCTCGAAATATATATGTGGTACCATAGTCTATTTTTTATGGTGGTACCGTACGCAAGGAAATTTTGACGTCAAAAAAATTTGACGAATTCAGACTTCAGCAGATTTAACGAATAAAATGTTGACGAAAATGAAGAAATTGTAGGCACAACCTGTACTGATTCGTCAAATTCGTCAAATTTTTTTGACGTCAAAATTTCCTTGCGTACGGTATGGTATGCACTCGATCAACCCGTTCAGTCAGGCGGCGCTTATGAGCACCTGGCTCAGTAGTGTTAGTTGCTATAGTTACAGCAGCTGTTTGTCCTCGTGAAATTCCCTTAATTTTACCTCATTTCCGTTTTGCTAATTTTTATTTAATTTCAATGTTTATTCCTAACAGCAGGGGCTACTTGAGATCGAGATCTATATTGAGATGAGTCTTAAGTTTGGAGACCTTCTTCTTGACTTTGTACACAAACTAGAGAACTGTCTGCCATGCGAAGAATTGATATCACGTTTTATGGAAGAGGGTTTAGTGTCACGGTACGACTATTACACTCTTGAAGCCATTCCGAATACCATCAAAAAGAGGAGGGATGCAGTTTTACTCATAAGCGTTCTTCCACCGGAGAAAATTGAGCGATTTTGTTATATCATACAGGAGACTCCAACTTGTAAGGAACTGGGAGATGAACTTATGAAAGGTATAGCTAGCATATATTATACTGATGCATGGCATAGCAATGAAATGTAATACACACCGGTAGCACGACCCGTAATTATGCTACAGAATATAAGCCGGTTTGCTAGCCACCTACCTTTTAGCCAAAACGCTCTTCTTCAGTTTGTCTTTGATATACTGAATGAGCTGAATGCCTGGATTTCAGGCTGTGTGGCTCCTCAGGTGCTTGTCTAGACTGCAAGTCGTTTGTGGATGAAGTCACAGACTCACCACCTGGTCTGGGCGAGGGTCTGGGACTTATCTACATTCAGCATATAATAGTCTCTGCTTCACACATGTCAAAACATGCTATTGGGATTTGTCAAATGAAGCCATAAGGCCACTATTTGGTGATAATATGTTTTTCATCAGCGCCCGCATGTATTTTTACTGCTTCACATATATTAAAGATTTAACCATTTCATCTGATTAACCAAAATAAAAGATGAGCAATTCAGTTTTCAAGATTGCTGCACAGTAGCTACCTTGCATTGTATCCACAAAAATGTGAAAGATTAGACTGCAGTGATGCTTACTGATCCTTGAGTGGAACTGTGCCGGATTGTGTGACGAAGGATGACGGGAAATGGTTGCCAAACTGTGTTGAGTTAAGCTAAGTTAGCAAATTGTCTGTTATGCAGAGATTATCAGTCCCCGAAGAGTAGAGGCACAGATACTATACTTACAAAGGATTGGCAACGCGCGATCAAAACAATAGCGACGTCATTTCAAATCCTCGTTATGGTCTTTACATGCCCTCTGCCCGGTTACTAGATGCACAAGCTTCTTCGTTTCTTCTTCCGTAGCATGGGTAGTTCTCTCTATTGATGTACAACCTTCTTCAAATGAGCCCAGTACTATTAGGTGAGTAACTGATAAAGGAAAATAGCGTAACACCTCAACCTAGCGCGTAAAGAAGTTCCGAGACTCATACTTGCGGAGTTTTTACAAAGAAACAAAAACGCCTTGTTGAACACAATTTATAAGAGAATACTTGAAACCAGCGTTGAAACCGGGTCACTACTGCTGACCCAGATGACCCACTGACCCGGATTAATTAAAGCCGAGGCGTGCAATAAGAGCTATGTTTCGGCTAGTCTCGAGCGAGTGAGCGAGACTACGTTTTGAATGTTCAATTCGTGTTGAGTAAACAGGGGCGGATCCAGACTTTTAAAAGGGGGGGTTCCACTTTGGAATTGCAACTTCAGCCTAACTGTAGGTTGAAGACCAAAAAAAAAAGGTCATCACCTACTGACAATAGCTACCCCTCACCATAGATACCCTCAGTTTTGTGCTACATACTGCACTTACTAATAAATGGGCATGGTTGAGCGTATGTTGGTTACGCGATAAGTGGGTGTGGCTCACGAAAAAGCTACGCAATAGCGTTTATAAGTTTCCACGTCGTCAAACGAACAATTTCGTTTCTCACGTGATCCAATCCGGGTCAGACCCGGATGACCCCGAGAAAATGTGACCCGGATGACCCGACCCGGTTTCAACGCTGCTTGAAACCATTAGTAAAGTGCAGTGCTTTGTTTTATAGAGGTAAAAATTATTTCCTAAGTTGTGATTTGGAGCTCATTTTGAAGTCATTTCGTTATGTTGATTTGTGGAGTTTTGTCATGGTACTGGGAGAAGAAACAGCAAGTTACTATACAGCATAAGAGAGCTTAATGTTATGGTAATGCAGTGCAAACATGCATGAGCTCAAATTCAGATGTGGCATTAGCCATCAATACATTTGATCCAGCAGCTCAATGTATTGCCCTGAAGTCACAGTCGCTGGTGTATAGCCGTCCACCACTTGGTTGAGATGGTCATTTTATCTAGACACAGTGAGGGAGACAGTAGTGGAAGCAAAATGAAGCTGCTAGTAGTGCTATATGTAGGACATCAACGTAATTTTATATTGGTGCATACAGTAGTGAATCAAGAGCCTACATGGATATATCAAAACAGTTGTTCCACTGGATATCGAATTGATGTACCCATGTCACACCGAAGGTAGCATCTAAACCTGGAGTCCCCAGTATCAATCATGAACAAAATGTATACACACACCATACATTATAGACAAATACAATAACTGTTATTTAGTAGCTATGAACCGAAATGAGTTTGCCTGATACTACCTCGGCACATCACGTTCAGTATTGTCCACTGCAGTTCAGACACTGTATCAGTACAAAATAAGCACAGTATACTGAATAGCACAACTACATACCAACTATTGTTAATAGCATGTTTCCACCCTTCTGTAGACTGTAAAAATGCTAGAAATGTGACAAACAGTGGTTATTGTTGTAACAATAATACACAATGCTGTTTAAAATGCTGTTACTCTGTTACAAAACCTGACATATTATGCAGATCAATAGCCACATACTCTTAAGGAACAGCCATGAAATGTAGACATGTCGTAGATGGTTTTGTTGAATCCCCTCTTAGAATTGATTTCATAGTCACAGAGAAAAATCACTAGTTT
This sequence comes from Dysidea avara, assembly GCF_963678975.1. Lineage (NCBI taxonomy): Eukaryota > Metazoa > Porifera > Demospongiae > Dictyoceratida > Dysideidae > Dysidea > Dysidea avara. The sequence goes on from NC_089275.1 coordinate 25,533,031, forward strand.
GGGAGGGTAATGAAATTGACACAGCATTTTAATAACAGTCGCATCCATCACAGCTTGTGCAGATCAGTTGCAACTACTGCCGAGGGATCAGCAGCAAACTCTAAATCTCATAGGTCAATTCTTGAAATCTGAAATCTTTTACTCCAGATTTTGGTGCTAATTACTTGGTTGCTGACCCCTCAACCAATGCAGACACATATTGTAGTTAACACATAATGCCACAGCATTACACCATGAAATGCTTAAGACAGCCATGCCATCAAAGTTAAATCGTGAATGTAACATGAAAGTCATTTCATGAGTTGTTTCATAGGCCATGAAATGCATATGCATATCAAGATTTCGTGGGTGCAGTACCCATGAAAATGGGAAAAACCATGGGATCTTTCATAAGTAGAGGCATGACAATTTCATATACTCATCTGATAGTGAAATTACTCAATAGGAAATAAACTGCAGGGAGTAGGAGTATACAAGAATACCGGCAGATTGATCGATTTTACCTCAATTTTTACTCCATACAATTGCTGGGTGCACTATCATGGTTTATTAGTAGTACATCATCATATTAATATCACATACCAGCAGTATAATTCATTCTTGGACCTTTCAGGTGAGATTCCAGCTGGAATTATAGTGTTAACTTCCACCAACACAGCTCAGCTGCAGCCGAGTCACCGGATCTCTCATTGGCGATGACAAAATGGGCCTGCGATCGTAACTCCCTACAATAATCTTTTACATGAGTAGTTCCCCTCTTGTAGATAACGAATAACAACACTGGGAACGGTATAAATGGGCTATTCTGTCATGATTCTGTAGTCTCAGCCGTTTCTATGACAATAGATGCGCTCACTTATGTAACAACTCACGTGACCATAACAAGGATTGTCGAATGGTTGTTATGTGCATTGCCAATCTTTGTAAGTATAGTATCTGTGGTAGAGGTATGAAAATAAGTCTATAGCTAGCTATATTGTGGCAAGTACTGCGAATAATGGGTAATGGTAATGACCCGCCCGCCCCCACTATACATTTGGAAATTTTTGATGAAAAACATGATATCACCAAATAGTGGCCTAAGACCACATATACTTAATTATTGGTTTCTCATCCCCGCCCGCATTGCCATTTTTCTTCCCTCATCAAGGATTTTTTGCACCACTGGTGGCTTAGTGCAGCCATCCCACACCTTTTAAAGTTGGTACCTTGCTAGACCAGTCTAAGAAATTTGCATTCTGAGTCATTTTAGCTAGCTAATTCAGCTATCTAGTTAGTAAAAATCTGCCCTCCCGCACTGGTATTTTGAGTGCAGGAGGATGAGAAACTAATAATTAAGTTTATGTGGCCTAAAAACAAAAATTTTCACAAAACTGATTTCACTCTTAGTTCTTAGGAATTATGCATCAAAACAACCTAAAACATAATCTATATCATTTTAACAGCCTTAGTTTGGCTGAACTGGTCGATTAAAAAATCTCATTAACAGAAAATTGCTTTTACACATTTTAGTGAAAGTTTTGTCCCTTGATAATTTGTGGCTGTACTGTACTTGGCCTCTGATATATGTGCAAATATGGGTGTGTATTTTTGCAGCTTGCCAATTACAGAAACACCAGTTAATTAGTGACCTGAAGGAAGAGTTAAGAAAAGCCAAAGAGAAAACATCTGATATGGTAAGGGAAATATAAAGATTATGTAGTGCTATGCTGTAGCTAAATGTTTGCATGCATTATGCAAACTACAGTACCATTTCCTTCAGATATATTGTTAGTGTTGACACTGTTGAAACCAGGTTGGGTCATTGGATCACACATTTTGATGTGCTATGGTCCCTACTATAGTTGAAAATTCCAATTTTTTTGTGTACTTGTTTGTTATTATGACTGGTGAACCCACGCATACTGCATCTGATATGGCGCCGTGCTCCCCAGCTATATCAATTGTGAAAAGTGAAGTATCCATTACGCTTCGTTGTCAGCTACAGCCTGTATGTTCAACCAGTTACACAGCATTTCGAATCAAGAACTGTTCAAAAAGCACCTCTGCAATCCATGCATACCAAAACAAAGAAATGGTGCCATGCACCCCAGTTATATCAATTATCATCTGAAAAGTGAAGTATCCATTACACTTCATTGTTGGCTATGTTCAACCCGTTACACAACAGTACGAATCAAGAATTGTTCGAAAAGCACCTCTGCAATCAAAATAGCCACTATGAAAAATACAGACGATTTCCGTTACATAGGGAAGCCATCACGGACTACCGCCAAATCGACACTTTGTTGTCAGCAAAGATGAATGGAACACAAAGGAGGATACTGATAAGTCCATGAAGAATGCATTGTATGCCCGTAGGCTTAGCCGTTATCGAGTTACGCTTGTCTGAAGGTATCAGGCAGTCAGTCAGTCAGTCAGTCAGTAGAAAATTCCGTTAAATAAATATATTTTTAAAATTCTGTAGCAACTTGTTGAAAGTGTTTCGGGTCAACCTGAAAACTTGTTTGGGCTTAGTTTTACCTAACCAATAACCGATACTGCCTCATCATCATCAGGGAAAATTGAGGCTGGTTTTTGGGTGATGTTATTTTGTGGGCCAAGCCTACTCCTTTGTGGTCCCTACTACATAGTACCATCGTACTGTATGATACTACTGTACATTTACAGTAATCCCTAATTCAGTCATGGGTATAGGGATTAAATGTGCAATAGTATATTTGCAGGCGTTTGGCATCCTTCCTTGCTTTATTGTGCCTACAGTTGTAGTTGTGAAAAATATTGACCAGATAGTATCACTACCAGATACCATCCTCAAGATACCTCGGCAGTAATGGTTAGGTTAACTGGACCCAAAAGTTCCTTCAGTTTGTTCCACTAACTTGCTCCAAATTGTAAACATTATATATTGACTGAATTTTTTTTCTGACTGATTGACTGACTGACCGACCAACTGACTTCCTAATGATGCCTTCAGACAAACATAACTCAATAGTGGCTAGGCAGCTTGATTCAGTTGATTGCTTTACTATTAGACTTTATTTCTGGTCAACAAGTGCCTTTTGGCATGCTGCAATACGTACAATGCACTCAACATTTGTCCTCCTTTGTGTTTCATTTCAATTTGCTAATAGCACAAAGTACTGATCCATGGTAGCACACCAATGGCCTATCATGTGAGAACAAGGGTTCATAGTATTTGTGAGCTCTCTGTAAGAATAAAATCAGGCAGGCTGGCAGGCAAAAATTTGAGTTTGGGCGATTTAAAAAAATTCTATATCTGTCCATCTGTAAGTGTTTTCTTGTTTTTAATGCTGTATTTGATGCTAGATGGACTAATGTTATTGCGTAAAGGTGACATTTGTCACGTGAAATGTCTCTAGGATTTTTAAAAGCAGCATTTTAGGTGGTTTGCGTCACTTTTGGGAGATCCCTACTTACCGTACTGTTTGATTAAATGTCCACAATAGCTATTATATAATACAGTGTAGCTGCTGATGTAGATGACCTCCTCTGTTTCATTTCTTTTTTATTTCTTATGATCCCTACTCAAATGTTACACTTGTTTGTTTTTTAGAGCTAATTCATGATGGGTGAACCATCGCATACCACATCAAAAGAAAGAATGGTGCCAGGTACACTGACAGTATTAAAATTAAATACGTAACTGAGCATGTACCTTAACTATCAATTACTGTACGAGATGCTTTCAATTATTTTAAAGCGAAGAATAGTACAAGAAGTGCCTCTGCACACAGTTCAGTCACTATGGATATTATGAGTGATTGTGCTCCCCAACTATATATCAGTTACTGAAATACGAATTAGCCATTTCAAGTTTAGCTACATATGTTCCACCTTTTACAACTGAAATGCAGTATGAGAAGTGCCTCTCCAGTCACACTGTGGAAATCAAAGTACTGAAGCCACTGTGTTGTAATTCTGTGAATCAACATCTACAAGATAGTAGAGAAAGAAAAAGGAGGACAAAGGTAAGTCCATGATTCATGCATTGTAGCTGCTGTGATAGATGAGGACACATTTTTAGCTAAAGCAATGTCTAACAGTGAAGAAATCAAGGCAGCTACAATAAGAAGTGCCTCTAGTTGAAAATTGGAATTTTCAACTAGAGTAGGGACCATAACACATCGATAAAAGTACTGAAACAAGTTGGAGTAGTGCGTGATATTAAATCACAGTAAAACAATAAGAAGTGTCATATTCCTACTGTAATGATAAATGCACAGTAGGGATATAACACTTCTTATTGATTTAATATCACGCACTACTCCAGCTTGTTTCAGTACTTTTTATCAATGTGTTATGGTCCCTATTCTAGTTGAAAATTCCAATTTTTCGTGTACTTGTTTATTAACTTTTTTTGTAAAATAAAATCATTATGACTGGTGAACCCACTTATACTGCATCAAAAGAATGGTGTTGTACACACCAACTGTCAATTATCATATGAAAAGTGAGATATCCATTATGCTTTGTTGTCAGCTATTTTCAACCCATTACACAGCGTTATGAATCAAGAACTACAGCATTTAAAAAGCACCTCTGCAATCAAAGTAGCCACTATGAAAAGTATAGACAATTTCCATTATGAAGAGAAGCCATCACGCGCTACCGCCTAATATTGACACCTTTCGCTGTCAGCAAAGATGAATGGGACATATACAGTACAGCTCAAAGGTAACGTCGCAAGTATACACATGCGAGTAATGCTCGCATCTTCTCGCGGGATCATTCTTTTGCAGTGTACTGTACAATACCTGTGGAATATCGTGTGGATATGCACTAGCCGCGCGAGAAACTCGCCACACATGAGAACACTCCCTACTGAGTTTAGTAACTTCATACAACACTTAAATCACATAAACATTTGTGATCGGTCCCATAATTATGTTCGTGCAAGCCTAGCTAGCTAATTATACAGTAGAATGCAATAAACGCACGCCTGGGCCCGCAGAACGCAATGGGTGGAATATTTACGAAAACAAAAATTCTAAAGTGCTTGTTTCACAATGAAAGAAAGTGATAACACCAAAAACCTTGGCAGCATCGTGATCCCAAAAGCAAGAGGAGTTCCAAAATCTTTGTTTTGTGTCAGTACTCTCAAGGAGACAGAAGATATCAGCGTTAGTCTGCCTTGCATTAGACGAGCGGTTCACTATCGCTTTTTCTCACGTTCGTTTGCCTTTGCCGGTCCCCCATGGACGTATGAAAGGCCTGGAAGACAAAACTTACCCAGCAATGGATTTGCTTGTTCATGGAGAATTCGATGGTGCAAGTTGCATCTTGGTAGAGGACTGCATCCATATGTTATGATTGTTATATTAAACGCCTGTAGTTTATTGTCACTAGTACAAATTGATTTTTTGCTGTTAGCACTTCGTAGGCCCTTCGTAGCGCTGTAACTTCGAAATTTCTTGTCTTCTAGAGTTGAAACTTCGGTTGACCATTCCTTTAACTATCTAGATAAAGAAAATACGAATTAGAAAAATGCACTAACTGGGGTTCTGTGGCATTACTTGGCGACCAATCCATCTAGGTTTACGGTAGCTATACTGCTAGCTACAGCACTGACTGTAGTCCGTGACAGAGTCAAGGTAGTCAGTAGCTAAGTTACCAAGTATTCGGTAGCTACAACACAGGCATTGCAATAGGAGACTTCACAGCTGGCGGAACTGAGCCAGTGCTGCCTCCCAAGACCATCGGTGAGACCTGTTATCTGGTCTTGCGTGACGCTCTCGAGTAAAGTTAGCTATCATGGAGCATTACTGTAGCCTTGCTGCATCCACACGGGTCACTCGAACGCGCGTCATGCGTGTACATGCGACGTTACTCATGAGCTGTACTGTAGGAGGACACTGGTAAGTCAATGAAGAATGCATTGTATGTACTACGGTATGCCAAAAGGCACATGTCCGGCTGAAGTGACATTGAACAGTGAGAAAATCAAGCCTGTAGCTGTAACCATTAACAAAATTATGCATGTCTGAAGACATCAGTCAGTCAGACAGATAGTCATTCAGTCACTAGAAAATTCTGTTTAACATTTAAAAAAAAAATCCGTAGCAACTTATTGAAAGCATTTCGGGTTGATCTGAAGGTTTGTTTGGGCTTAGTTTTACCTAACCAATATGCCTCATCATTGTCAGGGAAATGTGAGGCTGGTTTTTGGGTGATGTTTTTTTAATGGGCCATACCTAAACCTTTGTGGTCCCTACTATACAGTACTATCATACTGTATGATGACAATGATTAGAAAACTTTTAAAAATTTTCTTGGAAAGGTTTGGAGTTGTTTTGAGGACATTTATGGGCTTGTTTGTTCCTAACCAATACTGCCAATGTGTCAGTCATGAAGGGAAAATAAGGCTGGTTTTGGGGTGATATTTTTGAGCAAGAAAGCCCTGATCCTACTATAACAGTACTACCATACTGTATGATGATCCCTACTAAAATGTAATTTTTAAACCAGGTGTGCGTCCACACCTGATTTACTGAAATTGTTTTCTTAGAAAAGTGTGTGTGTGTGTGTGTGTGTGTGTGTGTGTGTGTGTACCTACATGTACCTACCTATGTTTGTCCATACGCACCCACATGAACAAAGGTTTCTTTTCAGCAGTCTGAAATACTGGTGTAGCGACTCTCCTCAAACTTTGTGAAGTACATTCTTTTCAAGTTTTACAGGTGTTTTAATAACTGAAAAAGAATGGTGCAGGCCTCGTAGACTACCAGGAATAGCCTATCTCTTCAAGTTGAAAGTGGGCATATGCAAACGAAAATGAAGAGCAGCTTTGAGGCTTTGTCGAGAATTATACAAACTATAAAACAGTTTAGAAGATGCTTCTGTGCGTAACATGTTGTTAAAAATAGTATGCTTAACAAATGCTTCCTTAGTGATGCATAGCAATGTAATCGAAGAATCACAAAATTTTGTGAATTGCTAAATCCAAAGTTACATTAACTTACTTAATTAATGTATTATTAATACAGCACCTACCAAACTGTATGATGATCCCTACATACTCAAATTAATTTTTGCAAATGTAACTTATCTGTGTTGAGCCTATACAAAGAAAACAGATAGGAAATGTCCATAGTAATGGCTTTAGGCTTGCAAATGTGATTAGAATATGAATGTACCTTGGTACAATAGGTGCAGCTTCAGATTTAAAAAAAAGCACATGTCATAGCCAAGTAATGTTATCGAAAGTATTGGTAGTAATGCGAATGACCACATGGATCTTGGCAGGTATGCAAAGATGTGCAAAACTTCTAAAAAAAATTAGGCAGTCACTTAGCTCATCCCAAACTCTTGGAACATTTCTTAATATTTGTCATACCTGTATATCTATTTCTTGTTCTTTTGTAGAGAGTTAGTGAACTAGAAAAGGAATGTGCTGAGCTGAGAGATCAATTACAAGAGCAACAAAGTGAGACAATGAGATGGCAGCTAAAATGTTCAGAATTAGAAATCAAACTCAAAGAGTTGCAAGCAAAATGTTCATCTTCCATAGTTAAGGTGTGTGTGTGTGTGTGTGTGTGTGTGTGTGTGTGTGTTCTTGTTACATATGCAAATATAGTATGTAATAGTTTTACCACAGGCACAAGTGCTTTGCCTGGTATATATGCACTTGCCTGAGGGCCGAAAATTCATAAACTTGTTATCAACAACTCACGCATATTGTATGTATGTATATGTAGAGTACGAATATACTTTTGCATATCAATATAATCGTGTCTTGATTGCAACCTTTTTAAGTAGGTCCCGTGTTCATTAAATCTCTTTCATTGTTTCATATTGCTGTGCTGTTCAGTGTTATAGAATAATTATTATCAAAAAATCAATAAAAGCTTTAAATAAATGAGCATTTAGTATACAGTGTACTCCAGATTCAAAAGTCTATTGTATAGAATCACAGGTGAAATGATGATATAATGGTTATTTGAAGGAACCTTAATTACTTTACAGTATTTATACAGTTCAGTTTAGTGTGTACTGTTATATGTATCCATGTATGTACAGTATGTATGGTATCTATAGAACATATTCTACCTATTACTTGATTGTTGTAATAGCAATTATCCAAAGCTGATTCAAAAGATGATTGCTTGGGAGCTGGAAAGTTTGGAATAGTATGCAGGGTCAAGCACCAGGAGGGATGTTATGCTGGAAAGACCATTGATAGCAATCTTTATGGGGATGACTCTAACATTGTTGCCAAACTGACGGAGGTTTGTAGCAAGTTCTTCCGTATTCGTCATCATCATGTGGAAGCTTTCAAAGCAATACAAAACTATGCAGAAGCTTTTGTGTTATTGACTGATATGTTTCCTGAAAATCTTGATGATTTTGTCAAACGCTCCTGGGATACTCTACCTTACTGTGAACAGTTAAGTCTAATCCAAAACATGGCTGATGGTTTATGTTTCTTACACCAAAATCATATCATCCATTCCAACCTTCATGGTAGAAATGTGTTGATCAGTCATGATCGTCAGGCTAAAATCAGTGATTATGTTTGTCCACAGTTGCAACAGGATGGTCTTCTCCATAAAGCAACTGATGTTGATGACAAGTCCCTGGCTTTTGTGGCTCCTGAGATATCTATTGAACAGCCTGTACACACTTTTAAATCAGACGTTTTTTCTCTGGGAATTCTCTTCCTACAAGTTCTAACCCAGGTTATTCCATCTGCTGATGGTAATTTGATGAACATCCTTGATGGCTGTAATCCTGCTCGATTGTTAGTTGAAAGTTGCTTGAGTGAAGACAGCACATCACGACCAGATTGTGTCAGAGTCTGTAACTCTGTGACTCATGTTAGAGACAGCCCCCAATATGTGATCTACAACTGCCTATATGGAAAAAAAGTAAGGTGATCATCATTAATTATTTAGCGTTAATTAAGGTTACGGGATACCATAGATACTAGAATACATAATGGATTGGAAACGCAATATATTTTTACGGTTACGGGCTCGATACAGTCACGTGATGTGTTAGTGACAGCTGAGAATGGCAAGTGGGCTGGTCAGAGGGGCTTTTTCTTTCGTTATTAAGGATGGGACGTTTACTGGCACCAGTGAACGGAGCAAAACCACATTTCATGAAGCGAACTTGTTAATTAGCAAGTTGCTGAAGATAATTTTGCCGTTCCTTTCGACCACTTCGCAAGAAAGTTGCTGGCACTTCTAGAATCCTTGGTAGGCGGTTGCTGCAGTGCAGTTCGAAGTGAATGTACTGTTATACAAAGAGAGAAGCTGTGGATTGCCTATCACCAGAAGCACACAAGTGAAGTTGTCATGATATGGGAAGACTTGTTCGATGCAATTCATCAACGTCTGGACCCCTTGGTGTATCAAGCCGTGACACAGAAGTTATTCGAAGACATAATAACTAGAATTGCACCCACCAATAACAGCAGCAGTAGTAGTAGTAGTAGTAACAATGAGACACTAAGCTTCATTTCTTCTGACGAAGAATGCATTGTGAGGTATACAGCAGGCTATGTGCCATTTGCTTTGTTTAAGAAGTATGAAAAGCACCCTACACAGCATTCACTTGAGTGTATTGAGTGCCTATACAACATGGCAGTTCAAGGAGAGGATTCAGATTTCCTAGAATGCACATGTGCTTGGATAACTCAAGTCAATAGAGGAGGTCTATTTGAACTCAGTGATACAGCCTATTGTTTGTTTAAAAATTGAATTAGAAACACGGATCAGCTTGCCATCTCACTTAAAGCGCAGCATAGAAACCAGCAGTAGCAAAGAATCACTTATAACCTCAATCATGAAGAACAACAAGGTGCAAATACATTTGGTTTAATTTATGTACAGACATGCATGACACAACCGTAGCTATGATGCTGCTCAAGGAGATCGTTGAACTCTGGCTGACAATTTGGGGCAACTCAATTGCTGGCCAACGGCTGGAGATGTACAAAAGCTGTACTGCAAAGAACACCAAGTGCAAGGCACGACTGAGGAAAGCTTTAAAAGAGAAGCAGTAGCTGAGTCAAGTATGCAGTACTGTATGTATAAACAGTGTTACAGGTTTTTGCAATTGAATTCGGCGACTTTGCAATTGAATTCGTCCCGTTTGCAATTGAGTTCGTCGCTTTTGCAATTGAATTCGTCCCGTTTGCAATTGAATTCGTCCCGTTTGCAATTGAATTCGTCGGTTTTGCAATTGAATTCGTCCCGTTTGCAATTGAATTCGTCGCTTTTGCAATTGAATTCGTCGCTTTTGCAGTTAAATTCGTCCATAACAAGAATGGCAGCTGGAGCAAACATGAAAACATGATGTAGCAGCTGCTACAAGAACTTGTTCAAATACAACAGTAGTAAACAACTCTTTGTAAGGCAATAATTCTTCCTCTACAGCCTCTCCAACAACATTCCAAACTCTACTCCGCCATTCGCGATGGGTGTGGTCACTCGCGAGCAAGCTAATTAACTTGTCAGACAGCTATCAGCTTCGCGTACTACCAGCTTCAATTACCTTCTAGTGTCTCAAGTGTAACTCTCCAAGGTATAAATAGTTCATCTCTTAATGAACGGGTTGGTTTCTTGGAGCCGTTTTGTTTATGACGAATTGTAATGCAAACGCGACGAATTCTATTGCAAAACCGACTAATTCAACTGCAAAAGTGACGAATTCAATTGCAAAACCGACGAATTCAATTGCAAACGGGACGAATTCAATTGCAATACCGACGAATTCAATTGCAATACCGACGAATTCAATTGCAAACGGGACGAATTCAATTGCAAAGGCGACGAATTCAATTGCAAAAACCTGTATTATTGTTATTATATATATATATACATTATTAGTAATTACCCCAGTTTTATAATTGTAGTGTGCATCAAAGATAGCTGCTATACCAGCATTGTATATGAAATACTAACGTTGTATTTATGTACAGTTTCTTTTCATGCTATATTCTCCGAGTTACTTTTGGAGGTTCTGTGTCGCTTTGGCAGTGGTGCACTATCAGCAATATGCATTTGGGGACCGAGTTGATGACTTCCTGCTCTGGTAGCTGTTACCCCTTAGTGGTGCTAGGGCTGCTGAACCTTGCACGTGAATTGATGCACTATTTTCCAGAAATTGTTTAGCCGATGGGTTGTCATTCCACCCTCCATGATATCTCTGTTTGCCGAAGAAACTTTCTACTGGATCTTGGCAAAATCTTTCACTTAAACGTAACTGACATTGGGTACAGCTAACAGAAGAGGTATCAGTTCTAGAAATGACAGCACTATAACAGACAGCAATTAATAGCTGAAATAAATTATTATACACACAACATACCTGCAATCTCCAATCCTTCTCTCGTCTCTCTCGACAATAGCATCATGTTCTGTTGGGCTGGTGTAAACCCCTGCTGTTTCTTAACATTTGTTTCCCATTCTTTCAGCCACTGTAGAAATTCCTCCTTCAGCCACTGATACATGCATGTATGTAAATTCATCAAGTTTAAGTTTATACCGTACATAATTAATTTGTACAGGCATGCACGTGCACACAAATATATACAGACAATCATGCATATTATGTACATTCAGTTGATGTTACCTTAAGTCATGGGTCATCTGGTTTTGAGTACGAGTTCAAGTCTGGCTTAAGTGTCTTGAAACTTTCTGATGTTCATCTCACATTAAAACAATCCAAAAACCTGTCAAACTTTCGAATAAAAGTGGTGGTCTCTTTTGTCTCCTCTTGCTTGAAATGTTCAAATGCACTGGCCACTGATGAACTTAGTACCTATACACATGCATGGACGATAATTTTTATAATAATTATTCACAAACAAACTATTCTTACTTGAGCTGCCAACTTGACACGCATTCTGGAATAAGAATTCAGATGCAAATGTTCTCGCTTGATGTTTGGAGTGAAAGTCATCCCAGATAAGAACTGACACTTCTTCTGTAGATCAATTAGGTGAGTCCAACTTATGTGGTATCCATTATTCTGTGTAATGAAGTTAGCTATGTAACATAGTTATTTGAATGCAAAGTTATATTAACACACATTCAAGATCACTCATGCTCAGTGTTCTGACAATATATAACTTAGCAACATGTTTAGCTCAACGTGAATTGGATATATAACTGAATGAAAACTTATTAATGCAATGTGTATGAGTATGTGCAAGTATAATATGTGCAGTCATTATGCCATCTAAACATTTATAGTAAAAAAGAACTAATACTTACCCACAGAGCACGACTGTTACTGTGTGCAAATGAGTTGGACCAACAGTTGCGAGTCGTCTTAAGTGAGGCACATCGGGCATAAAATAAATATCCCGCTTGTCACTGCTGTAAGGATTTGGGATTTTGTACACTACCTCTCCTGGTGTTTGCCCAACTTTCTTATGCATCTGAAAAAACTTTCGATTGGGGGATGCTCCATCTGCTGTTATTGCAATAACTTTCAAACCACATTCTTCTATGTTTTTCACTACTTCCCACTTGATTGGAAATAGTTCTTCACCTGTGGTGTCTCTTGTTGGTACGCAAACAAATGGAAACTGCAAGGTTGTAAAAATTCCTCTTACCATAAACATCAACATGTGTGTGGCAACATCATTGGGTGTAATCTGGACTTCAGTCACTGCTCTGTTACATCTCGATTCTATTTTATCTAGGATGTTGTTAATATCACCCAAGTTGACAAATCCAATAAACTCACTAGAATTTTTATCAAATACTAAATCTTCTTTAACCTTCATTTCATCTGCTAATAATACCACATACTGATCTTTTTCTTCTTTAACATTGGCCTCTTTTACTAGTTCTAAGTTAATATATTTCTGAAAACCGCATCTCTCTTTTGTGTAGTGAGTATAGTCTCTTAGCGTCCTTTTCTGAAGGTAATGTAAGTACTCCTGTACTTCTAATGGCATGATAAGCACTGGATGAGCGATATTTGACATGCAAGCACCATTTGACAATTGCTGGATGCCAACAAAGTTGGCGTTTGTCTGTTTGCTTTAGTGCTTCTAATTGTTGTTCCCAAAAGATTCTTCGAAATGTACCTTCTGAATTTTCATTTTTGATTTCATTACTGACTTCTTTCATTATGCTACTTATGTCACTTTGTAAATCTTTCTCTAAAGTTATGCCTTCCTTATTTGTCAGCTTCTTCATAACTGTCTTCAGCTTTCTCTCAGCTGCTGTTGACCGCATTTTAAGATTTTTATAACGTTGTAATTGTTCTGGTGGCATAAGTAAACAAAAAATTGGTGGTACTACTAGTAGAAATCCTCTCATTTGTCACAGTAGATTGAGACTGAGTAGATTTTTTTGAATTCCAATTATGGTAAAAACTGCGAAGACTGTCTCTGTACAACACACAGTTGTCACATTTGGTACTGTTGGTTATTATTCTACAGGAATTACTGCGGACTGTTTGACTGTACCATTCACCGTTTAATTCCACAGGAGCAAATGTGTCCAAACTTGCTACAATATCATCACCATGACGTGATGTAATTTTACCTCCTCTAGAGATTGGCATATCTACAAAGCTGTTGTCTGTATGACCATTGCAGTTATCCAGCTTTACAATGAGAGAGATCAATGAGTCACGGTTTAGTTGTTTTGGAATGGAGGAGAGTATAGGTGATACAGAGTCACTCACGCAATGGCCATGCACAAATGCTGTCCATGAAAAATCATTTCTAACTGTTATACAATGTGTAACTACTAATAGTTGAGTAGATGTTGTGGGCAGTGTGAAATCAGAAGGTATAGAGACTACCTTTCCAATGTTTACTGTGATTACTGCAGTATCATTTTTTTCAGTGGTGGTGGATATTGTCCAGTGTGGTGGCAAGGTGACCGACTGCATCAATTCATCTAAGGACTCCTTGCGCTGTATGGAATTTTCCATGACTTCAGTTAGGTCCTCATGCACTTACTGACTGCAGGTCCTCTTGTGTTTAGGTGGGCGGCCGCCGCGAGCGGGACTTCTGCTATGGTCTCCACTACCTTCAGGAACTTTACCTCTGTGTCGTTTTGGCTGTTTAGCAGTTTTAAATTTTCTCCCTCCCATGGTCTTTAATTATTTTTGCACTCCTGGAGATATCGTCGTTCCATTGCTTAGCCAAACGAATCAGTAAGTCGCTTCTTGTCTCCTAGAAAACCCCCACAAAATGCCTAAATATATTACACTTTTTCGAATATAGCATTATAATTTCCCAGCAATGTTTAAAACAAAGTATATTTATGCATGCATAGGGCTAACACACAATTTATAGTAGGCTCTAACATCGTACAATATTGAAGCGGTGAGCATGAAAAACCCCACAGTGGTTTTTGGCCACAAATTTCACATTGAAATACAATTAAACATACTACAAACGAATCAGACTAACCTTAAATACCTACCTTTCGTTAGCTACATTCCTTGCACATGCAAGCGATGACATTATAACGTAATAAACTATAACGACATGGTGGGCTAGGCTTATAAACCCGAGTATAAACCGTATCCATGCAATTCTTTTACATATCACGTGACCATATCGAGCCCGTAACCGTAAAATGTATTGCGTTTCCAATCCATTATGTATTCTAGTATCTATGGGGATACTGAGCGACTGTCAAACAAAAAATTTTATTACATAATTAAGGCGGGCTTGGTGTTGTTGTGTTGTGTATCAGCTGGTAACAGGCTTAAATTGTTGGGAGAATCATAGCATGCTGACTGGACTGGTACAAGGTACAAGAAAACACACGTAACAGTACAAGATAACATAACGCATGCATAGTTTTGCTGACTAATGGTGATATTTTCCTGAACCAAAATCAGGACTGTCAAACTAGTTGTTAACATTTTGTATAAGCAGACTACTAGTTTGGCTTCTTGTCTAGGTCCTGATGGAGCCATTTGTTAGAAATAATGTTTCTAGTACTTGTGATATCAATTTAAAAATTAAATTTGTGACCACAGTGTCTTGCTTTAGGCCATATTGTAGTCATATTTCAGCAACTATACTCATTATTCACAAATCCTCTTGTCAGTCCCTCACAAATGATGTTCTTCAAATCTTAGATTTGTTAGTAAGTTCTCATGGTTCTTCATTGGTCTGATTTTTGGTTCATAGTTTTCACTAATTGGCATGGGGACAACTCATGTTTCCATATCAACATTTGAATTCCATGTCGATTAATGAGAAGTTAAGAATGCATAAATATTTGATAACAAGAAAAATCAAACCCCTAATCATGAAAAATGATTGATAGTGTACATGTGGGGTTTACAGTATCCCGTAGCCTTAAAGGCATTTGGAATTTAAATTTATTTGGCTATATAAGCTTAAAGAGCCAATAACTTGTTTGATATACTGTAGCTAGGTTACAAAGTAAACATGCATTAGTACAAATCCTAAGACCATTTGGATAAATGCATTGAATAATGAGGAGGAGACACAAAATACCATACAGAGTTGGGATATATAGCTACTTCAGAAAAGTAGCAAGTTACTAGATACTCATTACTTTTATCCCATGTAACTTAGTTACAGTTACTTTTGAAAGGTAACTACAGTAAGTTTCTAGTTACTAGTTACTTTTTTTACTCTGTTAACTTTTGTAACATAGGCGGTGCCCCCCCCACCACTTTTATGGGACAATGTTTGCAAGAAAAGATCAAGATACTCTAATAGAACATTCAATTCTAGATACTCTAATAGAGCAGTCACAGTATTCAGAGGAGCAGTGTGGCAAGCTACTTAGCTAGGTATGTGTAGTTATAAATAAGGAGATATAGTTGGTGGAGGGCAGCTATTGTCAGCAGGTAGTTACCTTTTTTTTTGGTCGTCAGCTTACAACTGACCTGGCCCCCTCACTCTTTGGCCTGCTCCACTGCCCCTGTTTTGTAACATGATTATTTTGCCCAGAGCAAGGGAAGAAGAGAACTGTAAATATTATGTGACTGAATTTGACAAAACAAGGTTTCCACACACATCCACTTATATGGCTTTGAAGTACCATAACTCAATGTAGGAGTATGCCATTAGTTTCACACTTTGACCTGGTATTTTACAATGCTATGGAAGAATTGTTTGAAAATTTTAGGTCAATAGCTTACTGAGTAGTCAAGTTACAGTTTTTTAATTTGGATGTGTGTGGAAGCCTTGTTTTGTCAAATTCAGTCACATATAATAATTATACAGTATGTACACTTTCTGAAAATAACGATTCTGTGGCAATTTCAGTTCAGTTTCAACTGTTACGTCTGTATACTCAAGCTGAATCATGAAGAACAGGTACACAGAAAGTGTCTACTTAATGTGGCTGTAGCACAAAAATTGAAGTGCTCTTACTCTTAAAGCATAATTACCTACATGTACAGTATAGTTACAATGTAACTATTGTAACTAGTTACTAATTACTTTCAGGAAGTTGTAACGAGTTACAAATTACTAGTTACAAAACAAGTAACCAGTTATATTACTAGTTACTTTTATAGTAACTAGTTATGTGACTTAATTACAAAGTAACTAGTTACCCCCAACTCTGGTAGCATATTGAAATATGACAACGGAAGGTTTCAGTGCCAATAATTATAATGAGTATTGGTATTGGTCAATTGCAAGTTTAGAATGTATATCACTCAAATGGTATAAGTACTATGAAAAGTACTGTAGTAAAAGTGCTATTAAAAGCACTATAGCACTACATGGCCAAGTGGTCGATTTTCTATAGGCGGGTGTGGGTTAGAATCCCAGATTGGTCGAGTTTTTTTATTTCTGAGGCTTTTGTGTACCACTTTGTGTTAATCTTTTTTGAAATTATGCTGACGGTTTGGATAAAAATCACTTTCTGTACAGTCATAGGTAACCATAGTGATCATGCTATGTACCATATAGTGGGTTACTTTCAAAGCAGAAAATTTTGCAAAAGAAACAAAATCTGAATTTTGAAATTTCGAAGAATGTATACTTTGAAGTCCGGTGGATTTCAAATAAATAGAAATTCACGTCGCAAATTACAAAAGACACACATACATGCATGCATGCCAACAACTGACTTACTGATGGAATAATCCCCATCCCTATGTACTGAAGAGAAGACTGGGGGAGTCTTGAGTGGAGCAAATTCTACTGGCTCGATCATGCCCATGCTACAGGTGTATATGGGAATTAGTAAAATACGGAATAACGGAATTGCGGAATAACGAAATATGCAAAACTTATATTTTGCAGATTGTACAAATAGTTATATGCTCTATAGTAATTATACTTTATTTACCTTGTAACAGCTCTGCATGGCGCACCACGGCGATGGATAGAACAGCAGCTGGCGAGCATCAAATGGGACGAGCACACAACCAATCATCCTCGCACGATCTACCTTCGCTAACTTTACCTACCTACACTCCTGATTCAAACCTGAAGAGTTTTGAAATCCATTTAAAGACACACAACCACTGGACTTTCCTGCGTGACTCTAATAAATTCTGTCTTATGCAGATGAAGGGCAACTAGTTTAACCTAAGAATAGAACAAAGTCTTGGCGTTTTGTAGCTATATCAACTAAGGGGTATAGATAAGTAAGTTTAGCGAAGGTATATTGTTCTAGGGTGATGGGCTGTGTGCTCGCTCGTCCCATTTAATGCTCGCCCAGCTGCTGTTTAGCTATCCATCGCCATGGCGTGCCATGCAGAGCTGTTGCAAGGTGTAAATAAAGTATGATTGCTATAGAGCATGTAACTATTTGTACAGTTCCGCAATTCCGTTATTTGTACAATCTGCAATTTCTTTTTGCTTATTTCGTTATTCCGCAATTCCGTTATTCCGTATTCCACGTTTTACTAATTCCCGGTGTATATTGAATTGCAGCAGATGGTGTCAAAACCCAACAGTAACAGATCTAGATCAGCTGTTTATTGGCTATTGTTTTTCTTTTTTTTGTAGGAATTACCTTCATTACTGTACTCATTGAAAAAGAAAAATGGTCAAATAAAATGGAAGCATCTTACTAATCTACCAGTACCAATGCATTCTGCCTATGTGGTTAGACTTGATGATTGTTTGTATGTGACTGGAGGTGTTTGTTCATGTGAAAAGGTAGATCTTCATACTTGTTCACCTGTAGCAGGCAGAGAAGAGCAATGTAATGTCAATGCAAGTTCTTGTGTCTTCAAGTTCAGTTTGTTCCATAGCACCTGGAATGTTTTGCCTTTGGCTAAACACAAATTAGCTGTTCCCCATATAGTATGTGGTAAACTTGTACTGTTTGGTGGACGGGACTTGTCCACAAATACAATCACTAATCAGGTTAGCACTTATGACACTAAAAGTGAAACCTTGTCTTACCATTATCCCAACTTGAGGGAGTGTAGGTGTTTTCCAGCTGTTGTCAGTTGGGGTGATTATGTCATTGTGGCTGGTGGGAGGAAAAGGGATGGCTTGTTGAATGATGTTGAAGTGTTAAATACTACGGAGGATCATTGGACTAAACTACATGTTTCCTTGCCGAGAGGGATGTTCAGCTTGTCTGCAACTGTTTCAAATGATATTTTGTATCTAGCAAGAACACTTGGCGGCTTTCGTCCCTCTACCTCACAAAAAGCTTACTCAATGCCAATAAAAGATGTGATAAGCCAGTCACAAGATAACCAACCTCTTACACCAAACAGGAGTTGGAATTCCCTAACTGATACTCCTTACATCAATGCTACTATTGTTCCACATGCATACCCTCCAATCATGGTGGGTGGTAGTGACTCGCAGGGTAACACAGTTGAGGATATTTTGTGTTATGATTTGGAGTCTAAGTCATGGAAGAAAGTTGGTTCATTGTTTAGTAAGCTAGCATACACCGCTGTCACTACGATTAGTAGTCATGCCGTAGTTGTTCTTGGTGGTTGCTCGAACTCAAAAACTAATGAATGTTGCAAGACCAGTGCCATGGATACAGTTCAGTTGGGTTATGTAGACGAATCTTCATTGTCTGAATAAGCACACTAATGAACCTGTAATTTATGGAGCATGTGAGTGTGCCGGCTAGCAAGAAAGTTAAATTAGAGTCCACAAAATGGTCATTTAATGTTTACACGACATGCATAGTAATTATCTTGTTCCTTATGTATGAATGTAGGTTGTATATACACTGTATATAATAATACTTTTATCCCAAGTAACTATTGTAATTATCAATGTATGTAACTTGATATACTCTCTGTACCTCATTGATCCCCTTTAAGACATGTATTGTACAAGTTTCCATAATTAAGCACCTGTTGTATAAGTTAATTTGTTTTTTACCGACATGCTTGTAATGTTTGTTGTGCTTTGTTTGTTCTTGTATCTTGTTTTTTTCGTCATTTGTCTTTTGTACGACAAATAAAAAAATAATAACTTAATAAATGTGACCGGGCCTGCGAAAACAGGGCATGTGGGCACAAACTACATCCCATTGCTCTACAGGTCATATCTCTGTACTGGAAAAGTATATTTCCATTCTGTAACTTGCATCATGATGCCACTTAAATGCTTACTAAGAGGTGAAAATTTCAATGCCATAGCATAATGGTACAAAACATTATAAGTGATGAAAATGTGAAAAAGTAGGCAAAAATCATGTGCCCACATGCCCTA
Source organism: Dysidea avara (assembly GCF_963678975.1). Classification (NCBI taxonomy): domain Eukaryota; kingdom Metazoa; phylum Porifera; class Demospongiae; order Dictyoceratida; family Dysideidae; genus Dysidea; species Dysidea avara. The sequence goes on from NC_089275.1 coordinate 25,552,673, forward strand.
TTATTGCAGGCCCGGTCACAAATATAGATATCTCTTTCCTTTGGGAACAGCATATTTTTGAAATGGTCTACCCAAGTCTGATTGTTCATAGTAAAATATTCCTGTGCAACCATTCAATATAGCTCCTATTTTCCCAGTGAGTAACTGTATGAAGACTAGACTTGTTGATATACGTAGCTGGGGAGTTAGTTGCTATGAACTAGTGCTGTGTGACTTGGGTGTAGAATTTGTAGATTATATCTGTGCATATACCTACAGTACATATTGTGCAGGTTATCCACTTATAATGTTGTCAGTAATGAACCGTGAACAAACTCATGATGTCCCATGTTATAACAAAAGTGAGGAAAATCAGGAAATAGTGCAGTTTCTCAAGAAGATTCAATAGTGTTAAGGTGGATTCTTTGCCATCCAACATATCGTTATACATGATTTCACTATCACTTGGGTGTTTACTGGTCAGATTTGCAGATGTATTATGTGGTATTGTATACTTCACCATTAATTTTTAGAATCAATGATGAAAAAATTAATTAAATCCTGATATTCTAGCTAGCTGGCACCATGCAGCTAATTTGCACCTGCATGTTAAGCATGGATATGCACAATTTCCTTTTACATGGACTTCAACTGCAATAACTGACAATTAAGTTCTACTTGAAGGACAGCATAAGGTTGGGTACTGTACAAATGCAATTGTACAGTACAAATAAATGATAATTAGTTTCCAATGTTGCATAGGAAGTAACTGTTTTTGTTATCACTTCATGTATAAAGGAACATTGTGTAAGAATAAATCAATGTGAAATGTACACAATGTAGCACAAGTCTTCACATTGAGTTGATTCCTGAGAAAAAGAAAAGTGAGGTATACAATTTCACAGCTTCTGAACAATTCCAGTAGGGATATCTAAATGCATGTAGTATTATAATCAATGCAAGTGACAATAATAATTCATTATACCTGTACATGTATGACAAGATTGACCAAGAAAGTTTGTTGTAATTGTCGTCTAATGATTTACATTCATACACTTCCATCATTTATGAATTGCTTGTATGATTCAAAAGAATGAATCTGAATTTATTGTGGCATTTACATATTTTCAATTGTTTTATGCACATTCTATACTACTAGCTAGTAAAGCAACATAATATCTACTTAGGATTGTGATAGCTAGGCTTAAATGTAAAAAAATATTTTCAATAATTTTTACCAACAGTAGCTATAGTAGATTTATTGGCAGTTTTTGGTGTTTCTTTGGATAGCCACAGCATTCAGCTACAAGCAGAAAAAATTGGATCAGAAAAGGATATTATTCTATAATGATTTTATAACAAGAATAAGATTATTCATTGGCGCATGAAAGAATAGAAATATAAATGGAAATTTATTGTTGTCTTGTATAAACAAGGTCCTTATATGGAAATTTATATTTCTAGCTTTTGCTAAGAAGTTACTGAACTGATAAAAATGGGTGGTATAGACAAAACACTTTCCATCCAGCTACATAAAACACTTTAATTAGATGCAAAAAAAATGTATGAGAAAGTATTTATGTTCGATGGTCATGGGCCTCAGTTGTAGTCTATTGGCAATAAGCTAAGTTTGGAGTACATTTGCATACATAGATCTAGGATTGAGGTTTAATTACATATACATTTTCATTGGCTTGTACCTATAGTATGTTCATGTTGAGCTAATACGTATGTGCATCTTAAAAAAACTATGGATGGAATTAGCTACAAAAGTTTTTGAAATTTGGATATAGCTCATCAAAGTTTTCACCATAGCTACAATATCAGTGTTAATAATTATTATTTCCTATGGAGAACCATAAAGTACAAAAGTATAATGATAGACGTACTCTTTCCTGAACTTGTAATGGAGCCAAGCCATATATACAAGCAAAACTACAAGTATCTTAAACCGCATGAGCTACAAGCATGCAGAATGTAAGAAATGTACGTCATGTACCAACAACTGAAACATGAGTTGTGCCGAAATGCTCTGCTACAGTTGTGCATGTGTATAAAAGGTTTTGCAAATTGTGTCACTTAGTTAGGTTAGCTCTTTGGTGTCTTCACTAGCTAGCTTTAGGAGAATATTATGTATATATGTTTAACTATAATTTTTATATACTGCATGTGTCATGCATAGTTATAGGCCTTGTACTGCTGCATATGTTGCATCTGCAGTACTAGTGTATCATAGTACAGTTGTTTGATGATCACACAAGCACTGCTGGTTTGATGACTATGCAGGGTGACTGTTCATGATCTTTTCTCATTATCCTGAAAAAATCTACTCTTCTATCCAGCATAAAACCTGTCAACAAAAGTTGTAGCGAAACACTCCAATCAGTATATAACAATATAATCTTATAATTATATTGTAGTAAAACATCTACATCAAGTAATTGAATTATCAACCATATGAAATACCAATAGTATATATTGACAATGTGTAAGTTTTTTCCATGACACTGAATTGTCATAAAATACCATCCAGAGGTTCCAGCCCTATCACTGTACTTGCTAACTGATGGAGTTATATAAAATTAATGAAGATGCAGATAATTATAACTATACACCTTTACTTACAGCTACACAAATAGTAAACTTCAGAGATCATGTATATTACATTACAACCAAAACATTTAGAAGCATTCAAGTATTACAATGATAGCTTTAATACATCTGGTTCAATCTCATCAACAAATGATGTAGCTCAGCTCTTCTAGCTACTTCTCTTAGCTTTGATAGCAAAACTGACCAGGTTTTTGGTTTAACACCACATGCATTAGCAGCATTTAACCAGTCTTTGAATGTCTGCCAAAAGCATTTCTTCGGATCCTCTTGCATGGTAGATTGCTTTTATAGTTTCAACATTGACCATATCAAATTGTTATAAGCAGTATTACTCCCAGTACTCTTTAATTCTTTTAATTACAATGTGGTTTAAATCTCTCAACTTAGGCTCTAGAATAAAAAACATGATTTATTATTTAAGTCTTGAACATTTTTTCCTACCATTGTCTAATATCCCTCTAAATGATGAATTGCCAAGTGATGAAGTTTCATGAGGGATATGTATACAGCTACAACTGATGAGAATATACACAACATAAGTGAACATCTATTGTTGTAAAGGTGACTTTAATAAAATACATACTATCATGTGCGTATCTTCATGCGATGCAAAATTTCTGATTGCTTCACAAGAAATTGAGCATATAAGAAAAGCTACATTCAATTTTGTACACTATTGTAAGTTGCTTCATGACCATATACACTAGCAGAAAAACCTGTTTATTCAACAGCAAAATTGGCAATGACTATATATGTAACATGTGGGCTACAACAATAGGTTATGGCAATAAACTGTGTCGAGTGCTCTATTACCTGTTTGTAGTACTAAAGTTAGTGATTATAGATCTGTATAAACCTCAGTGTAAAGACATTTTAATTATCAGATGTGACAACCACTGAATTTGATGTTAATGTTCAATTTAATTGTTACTCCTTATGCATTTCAAAAATTTCCTGGGGTAGCATGCCCTTTGGTTTAGACAATAATAACTAGCTGTAGCTTTTCAGATAGCCTGCACGACTCATTTCATTGCTAGATCCATGCAGCCCTGTACTAAATTATTCATTGTACTTCTGAATTGGCTGTATATGTCCCATACATGACAATTATTCCATATACAGTGGAACCTCAGTTATCAGAACCTCTGGGGTTCACCTAACAGTAATGTTTAGATAATGTTGGCAAACTATGACATAATTACTTTGTTTTTTGGTACTTGGATAGCTGGTATCACATTCTTGAGGTTCCACTGTAGCTTGTCAGCAACAGTACAGCCATGACTGAAAATAGCACCTCCCTTGTTTTAGTGCATTTTCTTGGTATAATTCCTACTCAAATTTAAAGATTGTAATCTCCTTACATTTGCTTGTTAACTCTTTTTGTAGGATACATAATCAAAGGAAATCAATGGTGTCAAAAACATTAGGAAATAAATTACCAGTGACAAATGTGTAGCCCACAAAATGCAGGCTATTTCGCTAGTTATGTTCTGCCCATTATACATATGGAAAACTGTATAATTATGTGAAGTGTATCTGCAATCAATTTGCTCACTTCAAGGCATGGTAGTACTGTACCCATTCACATATAAAGCAAGAATTCCTAATATTATGAACTGCATATTGTTAACAACAGTTTCATCCTGCAATAAACGCTGACTGCTTCATTAGAGTATTTGAATGACTGTTCTATTAGGGTTGATTTTGCGCGACCAATAGTGTCAAGTAATTGTAATGGAAATGTTTGGCTTGTGTTCAGTATTAGAAAATATCTTTGCGATCCCTACCATAAAGTGCTACTACATTAATGATACAAAAATTATAGTTCTCAGTTAAAATGATAACTAGTAGGTAATGATAATCAATCATGCTATCATTAAAATAATGCCTATGAAGATGAAACATTATGTTCAGTTACCGATTACATACTCAATAAATCATTTGTAGCATGAAACAAAACTTATAATACTTATCTGCAGAACTTTGTTTATTTACTCTTTGATCATACTGTAAATGACTATACTATGGCTTGACTGACGAAGCTGTCTCCAGTCTATTAAATAGAACACAGATGAATTATGTCATTACAGTAAACAAAGTCATACAGTAGTGTATTGTGTAGTTAAGGAACAAAGCCAATGTGGTACAAAAGTGCAAATTTGCATAAATCAAAATATGGCAACTTTAAACCTGTCGGTTTCCAGAAACAGATATTCTTGCAGTCAAAGGTTTCCCAAAAATGGACATCAACTATTTGTCCTTAATACAAGGAGTCAGATTATACAACTCCGTTAAATGCATAAAACTTTCCAGGTGAATTTTGATTTTAAGAGTTGGGATCCGGAACTTCTTCTGCATTCAACTTGAACTTAAGCAAAACTAACTTGTTGCCAGCAGTTGGTTTCTATCATAAGTATGTATGTGACTGGTCCTAGAAATATAATTTCGAGTGGGATAGGCCCATCTTAGGCAGCCAAGAAAAGGCTCCAGCCCACTAGCTCCCCTGCCACATATGATCGTAAACATTCAGTAAATCCTTCAGTGGCTTTGTCAAAAATTTAAGTGTGTAAAACTTTCCTAGTAGTGTTGTTTCATACATACTGTACTTATATAGAATAAAATACTTCTATATGTAGTAATGCATGTAGGACATATATCATACCCTTTTCAAGTTTGTCAGCAATGGTCTTGAAATTTGTACTTCCCTGGTATTTTTTAGAATGTATAAAAACTTTTCAAGAGTTCCAGGTCGACCACGAGACAACTAACTATTGTTCTTATCCTTGTTAGGTCGACCATGAGACAGTTCATCCACTATAATATTATTCTTATCCTTGTTAGTTTTGATTGGCAATTTTAACTGTTCTCGAGCACTTTGTCCAACCTATGTCATTAGGATTTAAATATTGCACAATGACATGAAGATTATTGGTAAAAAGGCCTTCACTACTCTTAGTATCCATGAGTACTGGCTAAAGAATTCATGTAAGAAAACTGGCAAGAAAAAAGCTATAAACTAGCCAAAAGACACTTCAGTCTGCATGTGTGCCAGTCCTACGTTATTTGCATTTCAAAGTAGCTACCGTTTATTGTGAAATCCATAGTAACCAATTCAAATATGTGATCAATTGGTAGCTATTTACTAAAACGCCTAAATACTTTGAATGAGCTAGGCATCTGGTTTATAATGGAATAGCAAAAACTTGTATAATTATTATTTTGAAGGATTTTTATGCTGTACGACATCAACCATTAGTGTCATTCTCAATATTGGGGGTTACAATCAATGTTTTTTTACATGTATGTTGAATATGCATCCTCTGTCTGGGCCCCCCACACCCAGACCAACATAAACCAACTTGAATCCATCCAAAGGAGAGCAGCCAGATTTTGCTACAATAATTTTTCTAGATTTAGTAGTGTAACAAGAATGATGTCATCATTAAATTTACCTACCCTCGAAGAAAGAAGAAACAAGTCTAAGCTAACTACAATGTATAAGATAATTAATGGCAATCTAAGTATACCTACAAATGATCTAATACCTAATCATCGTCCATCAAGGGAAGGATATTATAAACAGCTTGTCACTATGATTGACTCCTATAAATTTCCCTTTTTCCCTTCTACAATCAGACTCTGGAACACACTCCCCCCCTTTGTAATTCACTCCCCTACCTTAGATGAGTTTTGTACCAACCTGAACATGCATTATGATCACACCTGTGCACAACAATCTTTTTGATTTCTGCACAGTAACAAATATAATAATAATAATAATAATAAGTATGCAAGTAGCTACTCACACTGGTCCATTTTATTATTAATTCTAATTGTTATTGTAGACTTATGACTTTGGCAAAACCTATTCATTTGATGATGACCCTGGAATTTCATATCTATGGAACCGATTGTGGTACTAGCTATCAGGCACCAATTTGCAAGGACTATTCAACACTACTGAATACGCTCAGGGGAGCCCGTGGGTATGATGGTGCAAACATAGATACGTATCTATGATGCAACAAACCCCGACAAATTAGACCCTGTCCAAGGACCCCGCAAAGATCAGTCGCGGCGAAGTACGGCGGGGAGGGAGAGGACCGCCAGACCTCGCGCCAGACTAAACGCTTGCGCGTGCTTTAAAACTTTTGTGGTTAGCTAGACTTCAAGACGCCGGTTGGTTCTTTCCGGTTCAGGTCGGGTTCAGTTCGGGTTCAGTTCGGGTTCAATTCGGGTTCAGAGTCAAGCTACGTCGCGATGAGTAGCCAAATCTTCGGCAGTTTCTTACTCACTTTTTTGGACAAACTGGAGCTCCACTTGCCATATGGAGATTTAATAGGACTGCTTTTGAGAGACGATATGGTGTCGGAGTACCATTACCATGAACTGGAATCCTTTTCGAATATCATGAAACGAAGACGGGAGACGGTGTTACACATATCAAAACTTCCGCCTGAGAAAATTGAACAATTTTGTTATCTTATTAAAGAAAACCCGTCTAGTAAGACACTGGGAAAAGAACTCCTTAAAGGTACGCTCTCTTTACTGGTCCGGGGCAGGGTTGAAACCGGGATCATGACCCACTGACCCTGATTATAGCCTAGTCAGACGCGGATGTGACCCGGTTTAAGCATAGATAAACAGGGTATGTTATCTATGGTTAAGTATATCTCAGTAATCCAAAACGGCAAAGCTGTAAAAAAAAGAGTGCGGCCCTCAAAAAGTCTCTGGTGAAAAAAGATGTGAAATCCAAGGTGGCTGCCAAAAATGGCTGTAATGGTAGGTTAATGGTAAAAATTTTAATAACGACAATTCAGGTGAATTTTGTGCCAAGACCTAGCGGCACCAAAATTCACCTAAATTGTCGTTATTAAAATTTTTACCATTAACCTATCATCACAGCCATTTCTTGGCTGCCACCTTGGATTTCACATCTTTTTTCACCAGAGGGCCGCACTCTTTTTACAGCTTGGCTGTTTTGGATTAGATTTTACTTCTTTTTGTATTTGTATACTCCAAAGCCGGCCTATAGCCGGCTTTGGGACTTTTTAAACCTATCTTTTTTTCTTTACCACAGGAAGAAGAAAAGATGAAGCAGATGTACTTTAAATATTTCTGATTTTATCAGTAAATGTACAAATTATAGATAATACATATATTTATTACAGAACTCTCCATGGTGGTTTCTTTGTAACTGAACACTTTACAAGGTGACTTCTTCTAACTGCTCTCTCTACAGGGTGAATTGTTTGTAGCTGAACGATCTACAAGGTAACTTCTTCTAGCTGATCTCTCTACAGGGTGATTTGTTTGTAGCTGAACTATCTACAAGGTAACTTCTTCTAGCTGATCTCTCTACAGGGTGATTTGTTTGTAGCTGAATTCTGCACAGGTGATTTGTTTGCAGCTGAACTATCTAGATGATGGTTTCTTTGTAGCTGAACTCTCTGCAGGTGACTTCTTCTAGCGGATCTTTCTACAGTGTGATTTGTTTGTAGCTGATTTTTTTACAGGGTGATTTGTTTGCAGCTGAACTCTCTACATGGTAATTTCTTTGTAGCTGAACTCTCTACAAGGTGACTTCTTCTAGCTGATCTTTCTACAGAGTGATTTGCTTGTAGCTGAACTCTCTACAAGGTGACTTCTTCTAGCTGATCTCTCTACAGGGTGATTTGTTTGTAGCTGAATTCTGTATAGGTGATTTGTTTGCAACTGAGCTCTTTACAGAATGGTTTCTTTGTAACCGAACTCTCTACAAGGTAACTTCTTCTAGCTGATCTTTCTACAGGGTGATTTGTTTGTAGCTGAACTCTCTACAGGGAAACTTCTTCTAGCTGATCTCTCTACAGGGAAATTTGTTTGTAGCTGAACTCACTACAGGTGATTTGTTTGCAGCTGAACTCTCTACATGATGGTTTCTTTGTAGCTGAACTCTCTACAAAGTAACCTCTTCTAGCTGATCTCTCTACAGCGAGATTTGTTTGTAGCTGAACTCTCTACAGGTGCTTTGTTTGCAGCTGAACTCTCTACATGATGGTTTCTTTGTAGCTAAACTCTCTACAAGGTAACTTCTTTTATTGATCTCTCTACAGGGCGATTTGTTTGTAGCTAAACTCTCTACAAGGTGATTTCTTCTAGTTGAACTATCTCTTTCTATAGTTGCATGAACTCCCTACAAGGTAACTTCTTCTAGCTGATCTCTCTACAGGGTGAATTGTTTGTGGCTGATCTCTCTACAGGGTGACTTGTTTATAGCTGATCTCTATACAGGTTACTTGTTTCTAGCTGATCTCTTGAATTCTCTTCAGGGTGACTGCTCTATTAGAGTATCTCGATCTCACACTTGCTACACCAATTCGTGTTATAACTCCGTGGCTTTAAGATTCTTCTACGCCATTGAAGAGCCTTTCTAAGATGATTACTCCATCTGTACACCGATTTTCAAAGCATTACCCCAAGTGGTTTATCTGGTAGGCGTGGCAAGCAGTAGTTTTTTATTAGCTAATCTCGATTGCATAATTGTTACACACTGTTGGTTTTTTCGTTGTATCTTCCTGGTTTTTAGCTTGATTTCTTTCAAACAATAAAAGGTTTGAGGTTCAATAGTTAACCTATTCACCCACTGATTTTCAGCTTCTTGCCATGCGTGATTTACCCTGTAGACGTGACAACATATTGGTGTTATTTTTCGTGAATAATCACTCATAACTCTTTGCCTGTTTATCGTATTCCAGCCAAAGTCGGTACAGAGATGTGCCCTTTATACTCCCCTTCTGTGTGCTAAATTTCAAGGCGATCGGATATGGCGTTCGCGTTTTATAGCAGTTTTTGTAAGTGTGCGAAAAGAGGAAGAAAAATATGAAGAAAAAAAACAAAGAAACTAAGCCAATTTTTGAAGTCGCATATCTCGGGAACGCTTGAAGCGATTTTGCTCAAATTTGGAATGTGGAGTGCTGAAGTTGGAGGGAGTGTCCACAGCAAAAATCGTCTTGTTTCATCAAGGCAGCACAGAGCTACGGAGGTGCGAAAATTGCATTTTCTTCCTGTCAATATACTCACTGGTGTTGCGCGCCGGCTTCTTGGGCCACACAACACACGGTACACGACACACTACCGTGTGTCTTGATAAAGCGAAGAAGTAAAGTAAAGGCGTGCGCGCATCTGTAAAAACCCCTTTTCACAAATCCATAGCGAACCATATTCATTCCTTTACCAATACTTTTTTCATCCTAAGCCCCGTATCAAAACTACTCTGTACACTTCGTCAAATCACTGCCATTCTACCAATGGTATAATTTTTTTTCACAATACAAAGTTTTATCCTTAATTATTATCAATTTTATCTAAAGAAAGGGTGCACAAAATTTATCCGGCATTAAAATGATGTACATATGAAGAAGTTTGCAGACATTTGCTATACTTTTGTTCATGGCAAAAATGCCAGCTAGAACAGGCATGTCCATTTCGATTGAAAAACCATTAAAAATTAAATTAATTATCGTGTACTGCCTACCTCTAGTCTGTTTAGTAACTTTCTGAATTTGATACATGTAGAGCAACTCCCTGTGAGTACAATGAAGCCAAAAGACGTCCAATTCACGGAAATTTAGGCTCATCAAAATGGCCTAAACCGACCAGGTGTAGCAAATTTCCCCTACATTTTGTATTGGGCGTTTTGGGGGCATGCAATAAAAGGTGTAATAGCCCGCGACACGTGATAGATACCTCAGATTCCGAACCAGATTTGGAAAGAGCAGTGAATAGCGATTAAGATGAGCTATAGCAGAAGGAAATCAGAGGAAATTTAAGGTCGTCATTTTAAGGTTGAAAATCACTTACTTTTTCTATGGCAAATTGAATGGTGGATATTTGGAAAGGAATGCTCTGAGCTATTTTGATGTCTTGACAGCCATTAACTTCACTACATTAGTGTTACAATGAAACAAAAGCATTGTGAATTAGTTCTGCAAGTTAGTTTGTGAAAATTACAGTGTTTTGTGATTAAACAAAATAATGTCCGTGCCATGTAGTAAACTTCTTCATATGATATATACTTTGTATCCCTTTCACTACCTCAGGTTAGTCAAACAAGCTGATTCAAAAAACCTTGTCCAATACAAAATACATGCGTTTTGCACTGTATACAAAAGTACAGGCATTAGCACCCATAATTTCTACAGCACATTATGCAATGAAAGAGAGCCCTTGAATTGCCCTATATAATGCCACCCGTACTGTGGTTGTAACATTACCACAGTGTCACTTATTCATTGTTGATTAATTAAGGCATAATGCACACTCCATACAAAAGTATATTGGAGAAATTAATTACACGGGTGGACAAATCCACCTGTTATCCTCAACCAAATCCACTAAACTTGGTATCATTTTATGTGTTGAAGCGCACTGATTAAGAATTAACCCGTACTGAGTCTTTGACTGATAAATTCACAGTGAAGTCGCAAAAAAAACTTTGTTTTTCCAGCATTTATTTATGTACCTGATGATGCGTAATTCACCAGAATAAGGCTCTTTCTGCCCTTTCCATTCGTCTTAGAGCAAAATCTAATATACCACGGGACTCGCCTGACATCAGGGAATCCGATAAATCAAACTGTCACAGTTTCCATAAACTGAAGTATGCGGAAGTCATGGTGGTTTGTTTACGAAAACGGGCAAAGCCTAGCGGAATCCAGTAAATTTGACATTAGTTTTGATTGTAAAAACAGTTTTCAGTCCTTTATTGAACTAAGAATTTGATTAATTGGTGTTTGTTTGGTTACAGAGTCCACAAAGTGATCTGATTGGTTCTGCCAACATTCTGGCAGTGGTCACAGAATGTGTGCAACAGTGACCAGATGGTTTATTTGCTGCCCCCACACAAACCCATATCAAAACAATAGCCCATACTTTAAGTTTTCCGTAAAATATTATTATGCATAAAATAAATGTACAGCAGCCTATGGAGTAAGTTACATTACTTATCATAACTCGTGTTCTGAAGGCGGTATAAATTTTGTTCAGCCGCCATTACACATGCATAAGCTTCCTCTATCCGATCATCTAAATTTAATCAATGCAAAAGTGTTTATAGGTTGCTAATTTACAACAAATGGTAGTAATTTAAGGAGCAACTTATGCAATACCAAATCCATTGGACGGTCAATCACAGAAGTAAATGTTCTAATTAAATAGTGGCATCATGCTGTTACCATGGCAATTACAAATTTTGTTCAGGCAGAATCGGACAGAGCAATTCATAAGTATTGGTTAGGAATAACCAAGCCCAAAAGTGACCTGAAACGCTTGCTACAAATTTGTTTTTAAAAAATTTCAGTGGAATTTTGTAGTGACTGACTGACTGACTGACTGACTGACTGACTGACTGACTGATGCCTTCAGACAAGCGTAACTTAATAGCACTGAGCTATATGTTGTAATACCATCATTCATCTTTTGTTTCACTACTTTTTATCGCTTAGATCCCTATTTTAATATACTAGTTTTTTTTTGTTATAGCATACAGCTATATACGTATGACTGTTTTATTAGGGTGACTGCTGTATTAGAGTATCTCAAGTCAGCCTTTCATCTACCAGGGGGCCACTATTTCATATTTTTGCTGTGCTAGCATTATGTAGACCAATAATAAGGGTGTGTGGTTATCATGATTGAGTAAATGGACTGTTAAGAGGTGTGGTCTCCATGCTTGATCATTACTAATCAACCAAGATTGTTTTATTAGTAATACTGTGCGTTACCAGTCCTTTGTTTGTTTTTTTTGTCCCTAGATCATGAAATGGACTGATTAAACTTCTCCCATCGGATATAATTACATGAAAATAACAAGGAGAAAACATCCTGACCACCTGGTAGACTCCTGTAAGCGTTCGAGCGTAAATCGGATGGCTGCAGGTTCGAGGTCCAGTCATGGATTTTTTGTCCTTTCTCCAACTTTTCAAACACACCTTCTGTAGCTAAAGTCTTTGAGCAGGCTGTAGGACCAGGTGTCCTACAGACCTTCAGCACTTGTGCTGTAAAGCGTTAATAAATAAACTAGTGTCCGTTTGGTTCTACTTGGAGTACTTAGAGATAATGAGTTACTCTCTAGAATTCCTATGGATATAATTACATGAAAATAACAAGGAGAAAACATCCTGACCGCCTGGTAGACTCCTGTAAGCGTTCGAGCACAAATTAGATAGCTGCAGATTCAAGGCTACCTTGGTCCAGTCATGGATTTTTTCCAACTTTTCAAACACACCTTCTGTAGCTAAAGTCTTTGAGCAGGCTGTAGGACCAGGTGTCCTACAGACCTTCAGCACTTGTGCTGTAAAGCATTAATAAATAATAAAATCACTTTGTCTTTTCAATTTTTGCTAGCAACATGATCAAATATCATAAACATTAGTACCATTCAACTTCTGTCAATGTACCATGAAGGTATTGTGAGGCTAATTATAGGGTAATATGTTTGGTCAGAAAAGCCTAAACCTTCTACTATTGTACTGTGTGATATAGGGAAAGCTAAGGAAAGACACATCAATGAGGTTTTTTTGATTAACCAGTTCCACCAAGCCAAATAGTCTCGCATGCCAGATGTAGGGTTGAGCAATACTTCAATAAATCGCCAATATCGCATAAGCAAGTGCTCGCAATACCATTATCGCATGTATTTTGCCTTCACTATATTATCGCATAGGCAATATTTATCACATTTCACAATAATTTGTCTCTTCTAGACCTCATATTTTACACAGTTTGTGCATATTATTGCTAACTATGTCAATTGGTTAACTTGTTAGCAAAGAAGTTGTGTTTGTAAACTAATTCTCAGTGAAAACAAGCAGTCATTATGGACTTTGTATTACAAAGTTACTTCGTAGTCTTGAACCTATCATGAAGTTAAGGGTACCAAGCGTAAATGCTTTGTGGCATCTAAATATACTGCAAGGAAAGTTCTGATAGGAAAAATTAATGCCTCATTGCCTCTACAGTATATGGTTTTATTGCATGAAGAAGATGATTATCAGCCTGATTGACGATAAAGGGAAAGACAAGGTGCACAGGGTACACACTCGTTGGAACCCTATGCCACTGGTGAGTTTGTTTTGTGGCATAAAATGGTGGCCATGTACTGCTTTGTTTGACTTCTAGCCTTGCAACTGTGGTGCCTGCCTGCCTGCCTGCCTGCCTGCCTGCCTGCCTGCCTGCCTGCCTGCCTGCCTGCCTGCCTGCCTGCCTGCCTGCCTGCCTGCCTGCCTGCCTGCCTGCCTGCCTGCCTGCCTGCCTGCCTGCCTGCCTGCCTGCCTGCCTGCCTGCCTGCCTGCCTGCCTGCCTGCCTGCCTGCCTGCCTGCCTGCCTGCCTGCCTGCCTGCCTGCCTGCCTGCCTGCCTGCCTGCCTGCCTTCCTTCCTGCCTGCCTGACCACAGTCGCAAGGCCCAAGTTGGAACAAGCACACATGGAAGACTATTCAAAACTTACCAAGTAGCCTTGAAAGTTTGTTCTACATAATGATCAGATGCACCGTGGAGATCCTCTGAAATGTTTTCTCCTCAGGCTCCGGAGTGCTTTTTGCATTTATTTCATTGATAATTTATAGCCAAGCCAGTGACAAATTAAAACACAGTACCTCAAAATTGCAGAATTCCAAATCTGCTATACTTGCAGCAAATTACTTAGAGTTTGGGTTGAGTGCTACCAAGTACCTTTAAAACTCAGTACTAGTAAAAAATTGAATGCTGGGCTTCTGTCTGTAATGCGTTACATAATATTATTACTTTTGCAGTAATAAGTAATATAATGTGTTACGTGCATATAACTCATTACTTTGAGGGCTGTAACTAGTAATATATTACATATTTTACATTTATCCGTTACTAGCTATAAAGTAAGTCCAACCTTCCTCAAAGACTCTCCCCATATATACACTATCACTCTTTGTGCACGCCTGCAAACTCTGACTCCAGTGCTGTCTTGGCCCAAAATGCAACCAATCACAAGGCTGACTACAATGTGCCTTAAAAAGATGTAACGCGTTACATTCGTTACAATTTCCGGGTGTAATATCCGTTATATACTACTCACTACTTCATCATGTAACACATTATATTACTTATTACTGCAAAAGTAATAATATTATGTAACGCATTACAGACAGAAGCACAGCATATGTAACTCATTACTGTGACTTTTTTCTGTGAGTAATGTGTAACTGTAATGCGTTGCATGGCGTAGAAGTAACGAGTAAATGTAACTAGTTTTGAGTAACAATGCCAACTCTGTCCAGTAGTATGTGGTTTGCTGGAAATTGAAAATTATGTATTCAGTTTAATTGTCATTTACACCTCTATAATTTATGATTAAGCTGAACAGCGCTTTGCTCAAAGCACCGAGGAGTCTTAAAATTTGTAGCCTGTTGAGAAAATTATGTTTTTAAATATGTGACATTTAACCACCAAGCTGTGACCAATGGGTCAGAATTATCACAACGTATTTACTGTCATGCTCCCATATACAGTCTGAATAAACAAGTTGATGTTGCTGATGTTGTGCTACTTCTAAAAACCAGGCGCCATGCAGCAAACAAACCTAACTGGAATTAATTAACAGTGTATTAAACTAATATTTATTTGGGTTTTTCTTTGTTGCTACATACACAATTGAATCATTGTAATTTGTATTTCATAATTTTCATAATTATGTAATTACATTGCTAAGGAGTTGTACCTCGAACAAACCGCTATAGTTAGTCTATAGCATTTTCTTACACAAATTCTCCAGGCAAAGCCTCAAAGCTGCTCTTCATTTTCGTTCACGTACATGTATGTACGGGCATGCCCCCTTTTCAACTTGAAGGAATTCGTAATACCTGATAGCCTAGGAGGCCAGCAGTGTTGTTTTTCGGCTGTTGGCGTCCATAGAGCCCATTGGGAAAGGCCTTCATCACATCCTTATAAACTCATTTCACCCGTATTTCAAACCGGCATGTATTAACCACCTTAAACCAAAGCTTACCTTCCTGGATGTTTAATACAAGGCTCTATATATATGGTGTTTATTTCTCACATAAAGGCTGTTTTTAGTGAACAAAGTTTTGTTCACATGGGTATGGAAAGCCAAACATACATACATACATACATACATACATACATACATACATACATACATACATACATACATACATACATACATACATACATACATACATACATACATACATACATACATACACGCACACTTTTTGGAAAACAATTTCAATAAACCAGGCACGCACCCACAGCCTGGTTTAAAAATTGGAAATTTCAAACTGGGAGTATGGATCGCTGTAAAAAGCAAAAAAGGATTGCTGGGGTGGTAATGTAAAATCCCTAATTTGACTTCGTCAAGAAACATTGCATAATACCATAGATAATATAGTAAATTGGGATTCACAACGATGACATCACTACGGACAACGGGTTTGACTTGTCTTGGTTACAGGTTCAGTAGTTGACAGAATCAGCCTCAGTTCACGAAATATATCCTTCATACAAATCTTCAATCATTGTGGACTTAGTTTTGAAAAATTTCTTGTGCCTTGTCAGGGTCTTTAGTAATAGCACCATAAAAATTATTGGTGCCACACCTGGGCAACCATAACGATGAAGTTGGAGACAAACTGGCTCCGTACTGCCGTGATTTGACCTGATGTGATTGTGAAGAGGAAGCTGTCAAGGTAAGTTCATGAATAACCAAAGTAGAGTTAGCAAGATATGGCCAATCAAAGTCTGGACCTCCCATGACGTTACCGTTGCTAATCCCTATATTATCTATGATAATATTCATTCATCCTTTTGAGTTAAATTTGTGGTTTACATTACCAACAATCCTTTCTTGTTTCATGGCTTTTTTCAGTGACACCTATTCCCCTTTTGAAATTTTTATTCATCTAATTTCTGTAGTTTTGATTAATCCATTATGGATTTGTAGTTTGTTAATTGATAATGAAAGATAGAATTCTAAATATGGTCAATCATTTGGTAGAAACTGTTTGGATTGCGATGTGTATACAGAGTCTGTTAATATGAACTAAAATACCTCACTAGATGCACAGATACACTAAACTGCATTGGATATCTGTAGGTGACTGTCTATTAGAGTGTTTTAGCCTGCCCATATACATTAATCCCAAAACAAACAAAAAAACCACCTTGCAACGTAAGCTTCCTGGTCTAACAAAACAGACTTCATTAGAACAAGCAGCCCACACCAGCAAACCCAACTCTTTGCATGATCATATATATACAGCCTGGTTTGGGATGTTTTCATTCAAAAACAAAAGCAAAAACATGTCATAGACACGCACAGTGATCCATCAAGTGATTCTACAGATAAACTTTGCTATGCTTGTGAAATAAAAAAAATGATATGAATAAATCCAGGCAAACTTAATTTTTCTCATCCCCGCCACTTTCATCCTACCGCCTCAAATTTCATTATTGCTATTATTAATTATGTGCACATGTATTTTGATGCTGAGAAAGTTGGCCATCATTATACAGCACAGAAAATGTCTTTTGCATTTCTAAAATGGCAGTAAATTGTAAGTATTAGCATTTAGAAAGCTTAAGCTAACCTTTATAGTGAATTGAAGCTGTGGTTTGTAGTATTTTCTGTAATAGGTTATAATGAGAATTACCTCCCACTGGCATGCAAATCCCAGATGAAAAACAAGTAATCAAGGCTTAATAAAGCTAAATGGCAAATTTCAATTTTATCTGGAAGTGTTTCCTTTCTACTTGATACTCATTAGTGTACCTATTATAGAATCACCTCAGGGTTGTTTAAAGTTAAAGGATATGCTTTTCAAGGGGTTTTTTGGTATGCGTTCTAGTAGAATGTTTCTAAAGAAACATATGTGCATTCTTATCAATTTCCTTAAAAGCAAGCTGTTACTCAGTGAAATTTATTGCAAGAACAAAAGCCCTAAGAAGTGTTAGTGATTTGAAAACATGCACAATGAGAGAAAAAATGTACATGGCATGAAAGGACATGAGAGAACAATAAGTTGCATGAAAAGAAACTCATACTTTACTGGCAAAAAAGTTACGTACGGAACTTTGTACTGAAGTGTTTGATAGGTACCATCCAAAATCTGTAGCACTGAAACAATGTCTATTCATATGAGGTTGGGTGTTTAAATAGAAAAAATTCAAAAACAGTCATTGTCATGTAATTAGGATTGTAAAGCAATTTTAATTTTAATAGTGACCAGCTGTAAAATTATAATAATTAGATTGGATTGTAAAGTAATTTTAATTGAATAATGGACCACGAAAGAAATTTAAAAAGCTGTTATGAGACTGGTATATTAAGGTATGGGGAAGTAAATGATAGACTGCAAAATGTGGATATTGTACTATTTAGTGCTATAATAATTTCAGTGTGACCTTATAGCTATCCCCATTACCATTTACAACTAGCCAAAAGTCTAGCCTTTTGGTCACAAATATTGTATGCACATGTTGAGCTGTTTCCTCATAACCATTATACAGCTATTGGATGGAATCACAATAGTTCTTGAATTTTGGCTCATTTGTTGTACTGCTTGATCAATTCAAATGTCTGACATTTTATTTATGACCAATCAAAGTTTCATCACACATTCCCTTTGGATGCCATAAAAATGCATATTGTGGTATGACCCTTTCCTAAGCTCGTAACGAAGCCATGTCTGCTCTTCACAATGTTATTTCTCTTTAGAAAAAAAAAACTCGCTTTTCTTTTTCTCAGGAATCAGCTCAACATGAACATACTATAGCCCTTATTCCCCTGGACAAATTTTTCTATGAAACATGTATATATGGACATATGTCTTCTTTCAGCCTTTCAGTTACGGAAACACCAGCTAATTGAACAGTTAAAGCAAGAGTTGGAGGAAGCTGTAAAGAAATTCAAAGAGATGCCTAACAAGGTAAGCAGTGCACAGTCTGCTGTACCCATAATATGCCACAGTAATTATATCCACACAAAAGCAGCCAAGCTGTATAAAAAGGTGTAGCCTTCAAAAATCCTGGGTGAAAAAGTTGTAAAATCAAAAGTGGCGGCCATGAAATGGCTGCAATGACATGGATGATAATAAATTTTAATAATGGCCTTTGTGCATTAATAAAATTTATTATCATTAACATAATTGCAGCCATAAGATGGCTGCCATCTTTGATTTCACAGCTTTTTTACCCAGGCTTTTTGAAGGCTGCACCCTTTTATACAGCTTGCATGAATTTCACTTCTTTTTAAATACGTATATACCCAAAGCCTGGTTTGAGGTTTGTTTTTACACTAATCACATAGTGATTTAGTTTGCCATGCATTATTAGTCCCAATAGTAGGAGTGCAATTAATCCCAAATTGCATGGCTTGTTCTGTAATTGCACTGTATAAGTAGCCAATAAAATAATAGAATCACAGAAGCCTTTAAAGTGCAACAAGAAAGTGATATGAATAGCCAACCAAATAAGCTGACAATAGAAGCCTTTTAAGATATTTTGAGTAGCCAATCAGAATTGCTGACATGTGAAGTATTTTAAGTGCAAATGATGTAATAAAAGAAGAATGATGCAATCACCTGGTAGAAGTTAATGGCCACACAGAACTGGATAGATGTGTACTACAAGCCATGAAGGGTGATCACCATGTAATTAGTGGGCAATCACACACATTTTTGTGCAATTATGAAATAATTGTATGAGTAACAGTCAAAATTTCACTTGGCTTCACCTCATGCAATTTTGACTGTTACTCATACAATTATTCCCTAATTGTACTCAAATGTGTGTGTGATTACCTATACTAATCACATAGTGATTTAGTTTGCCATACATTAGTCTCAATAGTAGGAGTGCAATTAATCCTAAATCGCACGGCCTTGTTTCTGTAATTTCACTGTAAAGTAGCCAATAAAATAGCGGAATAACAGAAGCCTTTCAAGTGCAACAAGAAAGTGTTATAATGAATAGCCAATGAAGTAAGCTGACAATAGAAGCCTTTTAAGTGCGTAAATTCATAAGCGCCCCTGGAAAAACGCTAGAGGACACTGAAACTCGAGTGAAAGGAGGATGGAAGGTGCTACTGTTGAACGCTCCTGTGAAAGTCAAGAAGACAGATGTAGACGAAGGCATAGGGAACTGTACAGACAGAGACGCGACAAAGAAAGTTTAGAACAGAAACAAGCAAGAGTAGCTAGACAGCGAGAATACCACAGACAGAGAAGAGCTAAGACACCTGAACAACATGATATGATAGTTTATTACTAAAAAGAAAAGAAAGGTATTGCAAGAACACTTTCATGAGGATGTGCAACACAATGTAAGTATACATCTGAACCACTGCTTAACAACCAATCACTTGTATCAGCAAATCATGTGACTATGCTCCTCCCAACAAATGAGACCACTTTAATGCAATTCCAATTCAACGTCAGGTGATTACCCTAATCCATCAGCAGGTAATTTCCCTTGTCCATCACCAACACTCTTGGATCCTTTGTCATGAAATATTCTGTCTTCATCAATGTGCACTCCATCACCGCCATCATCAAGGAACACTCCATCACCTCCATCATCAAGGGGTACTCCATCACCGCCATCATCAAAGGGTACTCCATCACTGCATGCCGTCATCAAGGGTACTACTACATCACCACCATCATCAATGAGCACTCCATCACCACCGTCATCAAGGGGTACTCCATCACCACCGTCATTAAGAGGTACTCCATAACCACCGTCATCAAGCAGTACACATACTCCATCACCACAGTCATCAAGCAGTACACATATTCCATCACCATAATTTTAACTTAATACTTTGTAAATTGTCTCATATATACATGTACATGAATAATCACAATCATAGGTATAATCAAATGGTACGGTTGTACCGTTTAAGTAGTGATCGTGGTGAATGTTTCGCGTGCCACCCAAAATTCTGCCTTTAAAAATCATCCTACAGACATTTTACGTGTCGAAAATCACCTTTATGATAGTACTAGTCCACATAATACATAAAACAGCTTTAAATACAACAAAACACTTACAGGTGGCTGAATATAAAATTTTTAAAAATTGCCAAAAACTCCAATTTTAGTCTCACTGCCTCACTCACTGCCTGACCACAGTCGCAAGCCTAGAGCCCAAACGAAGCAGTGCACGGTCACCATTTTACGCCACAACGACAAACTCACCAGTGGGATGAGCCTTTTGGGGTTCCGACGAGTGTATGCCCTGTGCGCCTTGTCTTTCCTTTTATCTTCAATCAGGTTGGTTGTCTTCTTCTTCAAGCATCGAAACCACATCAAGGTGTTAATTTTCTGTATCAACACTTTTCTGTAGACACCACAAAATTATTTCAGAAAGCGCTTATGCTGCTGAAAGAGCGGGCACTTATAATTTCAAGTGTTGCACGTGAAACATTAAGGCTGCTGAGTTGTCACTTCGACTTTTGCCAATGCCTGGACTTCAATCGACAAAGAGATCTGAGACAGACTGATACTCAACAGCTTGTTCCTCTGAACACTGACTCAGCCACTTAGTGCCGGACGGTGAGACCAGCAAATGATTCATGTGATTGAATAGTACTCGAGTGGAAATTGTATTACTTTATCCTGCTAAGCTCCAGACAACTGAAAGGGCCTGTTCGCTTGAACAACTTCTGGCCGGGGCGAATGGAATGCGGACCATCGTACTGAGACAGGTCATAGATCTGAGTGCTAATTCTACTACGATCAAAGGTAAGCTATGCATGCTACTACAGGCCTACAATGTATGTGCTTTCAATTTTTGCACAGTACGTACTTTAATAAGCTGTAACTAGCTACTGTAGCTGTGCTACAACAAAAAACTAAACAAACTAGTATTTTAAAGATTGTTAATTTAAAATGAAGTAGGGATCTATGCAATAAAAAGTAGTGAAACAAGATATGAATGATGGTATTGCAGCATAGCTTGATGGGAAAGTCCCTACTTTGGCACATTAGCTATAATTTTGCTCAATACCAAAGTAGGGACTTTCCCATTGAGCTATGCTGTAATACCATCATTCATGTCTTATTTCACTACTTTTTATTGCATAGATCTCTACTTTATTTTTAAATTAACAATTTTTAAAATGCTAAGTCATATATACATGACTAATAATTAAAATGATACAATAACACCAGCTCAAAAAGTTCTGTTAATCTAATCATATATGCAGTCACACCAACAATTTATAAAGCTTGTTACTGCTTTGCCATATTTGATAATGTGTAATGGTTCATATCACAGCGTGTTAATGGTGTAGATTACTGCTTTGCCATATTTGGTAATGTGTAATGATTCATATCATGGGAGTTATCAGCGTAGATTACTGTTTTGCCATATGTGTACCAAGGATGGTTTATGTCACAACAATTTATCCAAGTAGATTACACATGTAACTGCATTGATAAATGATGGGGATGCCAGTGATGGTGAACACATAGATGAATGGGACTGGGAAAGCGTCTTTAAGGATGACCATCAACCTCAGACAATGATGAGGTGTTCACAGTTGCATTCCTCACTGACTCGCTGGCTACACCCATGAACTACATTGTTGTTATAATTGTAGTTATTATTTTACACTAGTTATTTCACTCATGCCTATTTGTACCATGTAGTGCCAATAAATCTTTTATGTAGCTAGCTATAGAATTAATATTATATGCAACCAAGAGTTCATAATATTAATCACTTCTTGAAGTAAAATAATCTATTATTTCTCTTAGATCAAAGCCTTGACATTAAATGAAAGCATTGCAGAGGTGTACATATAATCAAAAGTGAACTTAACCTTGTAGCAGTGATTTTGCAAAGGCTATACTAGCAGTTACTACACACTCTGCTCCATAAATAATATTATGAACCCTTGACACAACTCCCTAGGTTGTTTTAGCAGTTATCACTGCCATCAATCCTTTAAAAAATACACACTCAAGCTCACCCCACGACACTGTTAGCATCTGTCTAGTGGTGTGGTATGCTAGCTTTTTTGGCCACATGACACACGGTAGTGTGTCTTGATCCAAATGTCAGCCATACTTGTAGCAGTATTGGAGCTGAATAAGCTATTAGAAAGTGGCATGGATAATTCTTTTTGATGTTAACACAGTTAATGAGAGTGTGACTATTCTATTAGAATACATAGCTGTGACTGCTTGATTACAGTATCTCAAATGCAATAGATTAAGAAGTGTAGTTGTCATGTCTAACAAAACTTCAGCTGATTGCAGTTAAATCTCTGAGCGGCATGGTTACCAAGCTCTGATTGTTTAATATGATTGCTGTGGTTTGTTTTCAGTAGCTATCTGATCACTTTATATGTACCTTAGAGGAGCATATTTAGATCACACAAACTATTTGAAACACTTACATGCTACAAATAGAGGGAATACATACCTATAGCTGTATACAGAATATTTTGCATGAAAAAGAAGACAACCATGTAATTGAAGGTAGAAGGAAAGGCAAAGCGCAGAAGGCAGACACTTGTTGGAACAAGAAAAACACGTTTTAGATGTGAGTTTGTTATTGTAGCATGAAATTGTGGCTGAGGACTGCTTTGTTTGACTTAGCTTTGCGACTGTGGTCAGGCCAGCAGCAGACTAGCAGTCCAAAAATTACGTTTTTGGTGATTTAAAAAAAATTGATAGTCAGCTTTCTATAAGTGTTCTCTTGTAAATAATGCTGGATTTGATGTTAGTTGTATTAAGACTCTTCCATTAAGGTGCTTTTCATTGTATATAATATTTCTATGGTGGTTCTGTTTGATATAATCATGTGTCTGTAGATAAGAAATGTGGGTGAAAAACAACCTCCAAAGCCAGCCTATGGCTGTGGGGCCTTATAACCAAAAAAGAAGTGAAATTTACAGAAAAATAGCCAAGTTGTAAAAAAGGGTGTAGCCTTCAAAAAACACCCGAGTTGTGAAATCAAAGGTGGTGGCAAAGAAATGGCTGTAAATGTTAATAATGGCTGTATTAGCATTCACATTATTTCTTGGCCACCACCATTGACTTCACAACTTTCTAATCCAAGTGTTTTGAAGGCTGCATCCTTTTTTACAGTTTGATTGTTTTTGTGTGGATTTCGGTCACTTTTCAATGGACTGGACTACTGGACTGCAATGAGCATATGCTGAATACATGTATTGAAAAACTGTTTCTGATGGTGCCATTACTATTTGTTATGTGTTCTAAAGCATTAATTTTATACACTCCTGCTCAGTGTGCTGCAAGGAATGTGATAGCAGTGATTAACTAACCGTCTGAATGATATACAGAGTAAACTTTTAGCTATAGAAATGTATACACAACCCATCCATCCTGGAACAAGCAATACGATATCATTACAGAGTTCTTTCTGCTATAATGATAGCGTGTACTAGCTGACTTGCCATATGTGACTGAATTTGCATTGTACAAGCTTGCTGCTCTAATCAAGGCTCTATCGTTGGTTAAACATTCATGCAACATTACTATATACAGTGGTAAGAAGTGAGGTGTGCTAACCTACTGAAAAATCATTATCTTTGCTGTAGGCTTGAATCTATTTTGCTCCAAAATTTGCCTATTATTCTTTTTGGCATTTCCCCAATTTTCTGCCTATTATGCTTGTTTTTATGCTTTTAAGAAGTACATTATGCTTTATTTTGTGTGTTTTTTCTTTGTGCAGAGAAGTTCTTCAAATGATGTAAGGTGAATGGAGACATATCACTTCTACTGCAACATACAAATAATAGCGATAGCTTGAAATTGGGATGTGCTTTAAAGTTAGTATAGGCATATTAGAGCAGGAAAGCATATCTATAGTCCCTCAGAAGCTATAGAGTTTTTATTGTGTAGTAACTTTGTAGTTTTGTATGCAAATAATTATATACAAAACATTATGCATGGTTTCTGATTGATCTTCTGAGTTGTATTCAAAGGACAGCAACTGCTCAGTATAATATGTAACTTGCATTTGCAGCACCATACCAAGAACATACTAGCCTCCTTCCTGGGGATAGACACTTAAATGGTTCTTATTCTCTCTGCTGCATGCGATGACTGTTCTGTAAGAGTGTTTGACTGTTCTATTAGAGAATCTCGATCATGCATTTTAAAATATTTTCCTGGTTTGACATTAACCCCAGTCTCACTTCAGACCTGCAGAAACTTCAATGTCTAGACATTCACTAGCTATACTGACTCAACACTTAACTTTATTATCATCAGAGCATAGATAAGAGACACCCCATACTAGATTGGAAACTTCTAAGTGCCACCTATTCTATCCGTACTTCGCACCCATTATACTGTACACAGCACCGGGAGTATATTTTATAAGAACATGTTTTGCTTACTGGTGAGTAGTAAGCTATCATACTGTACCGTTTAAGTAGGGATCGCCTTAAAAATGTCGCACGCCGCCCAAAATTCTGCCTTTAATCATCCTAGAGACATTTTACGCGACGAAAATCACCTTTACGGGATAGTACTAGTCCATATAATATATAAAACAGCATTAAATATAACAAAACACTTACAGGTGGCCAGATATAGAATTTTAAAAAATCACCAAAACTCGAATTTTAGTCTCACTGCCTCACTCATTGACCACAGTCACAAAGCTAGAGGCCAAACGAAGCAGCGTACAGCCACCATTTTACTCCACAATAACAAACTCACCAGTGGGACGTGCCTTTTGGGGTTCCGATGAGTGTAGGCCCTCTGCGCCTTGTCTCTTCTTATATCTTCAATCAGGCTGCTTGTCTTCTTCTTCATCCAACGAAACCATATTTAGGCGTTAATTTTCTGTATCAATCTTTTCTTTCAGCAACATATATAGATGCCACAGAATTATTTCAGGGCTGGATTTCAGAAGCACTTCAGTCCTGGCGCTACTACAAGGGCAGATATGCACAACAGTTCGCGATTGGGATCCTGTTTGCGATAGGTTCACGACCATGCCCATCAATTAGATCTAGGTGGACTAGCGATAGAGTACAGAAACCACACCTCTTAACAATCTAGCTGTTTACTTAACAGTAAACACAATGACCTCACCCCTTATTGGTCTAGCTAGCTGCACACCTCTTGGCTGACTCAAGATATACTCTAATACAACAGTCACTCTAATACAACAGTCATGTATGATACTCTAATAGAACAGTCACAAGTTGCATTGTAGCTAGCTATGCTACACAACAAAAAAGTAAATAAAATGAAGTAGGGATCTATGCAACAAAAAGTAGTGAAACAAACGATGAATGATGGTATTAAAGCATAGCTCAGTGGGAAAGTCCCTACTTTGGCACAGTACCTTGACAAATTATTTTGCTTAATGCCAAAGTAGAGACTTTCCCACTGAGCTATGCTGTAATACCATTACTTTTTGTTGCATAAATCCCTACTTTATTTTTAAATTTACAATTTTTAAAAATACTAGTGGAATATAAGGTTTGGCCTATTCATAGTGGGTGTACTGATGTGTATTAGCTAGAAGTTTGACAAGCGCGAAAGGTTGATACGAGAGGCGGGATTTGTAAACTTGACTAAACTGGAACGAATATACCGTGAAACACATACCAGTACTCGTATCATTATTTAGTAATGAGCATCAGCCTTAAACTAGACTTGTTCATCCAGCCATTTTCACAAACATGTTCAAATACTTTTATACAGAAAGCGCCTGTACCAGTAGTAGGCCAATCGCCACCCAAGAAACAATCTACTAAATATACTAGTTAAAGCAACCGAGCTATAAAACAGAATCTTCAAATGAAAAAGAGTGTTTCAAAATTTCAGGCACGAAACGTGGATAGTCACGTAGTTTTGTATGGGCACTATACGTGTGCTTCCAATCCAGGTAGGGGTGTCTATTATCATGATCAGAGCTTCTATGGCATTGTCATCTAATTATTGAGCTTCCAATAATCATAACCATCGTATCACATTTTATTCAAAACCAGCCGATGAAATGCTTTATATAATACCAAATTCAATGATTTAAGCTCAGCTAAACTGCTTTGTAATGCCTTGGTACTACAGGTGTAGTTGGCACATGACTACATGTGTCCTATAAAACTTTTTTCTTTTTTTTTTTTATTCCTGGGGTATCCAACACCCCCCTAGCATTAGATGTTGAAGTGCTAGCCAAAAGAAATACTGAAATTAATTGGGAACTCTAACCCCCCACAATGAAAAGCATTAATTCCGTCAAGTGTAAACTTGTAGTAAGACTAAATATGTATTTTTCTACTCATCAGGAATCATTTCATCATCCAAAACAGATTAGCCCTTGACTTTGTGACTGTTATAGCAGATATTATACTTCGCGTGGGAGAAATTTGCCCTTTATGCTCTTAATTATGCTCTATTATGCCAGCATTATGCTTTATGCTTTTCATCCCCTACTGTATTATACCAAAAATTATTCCGACATAATCGATCCAAGCCTACTCTGCTGCAAATATTGCTAATTATGACAAAGTGTTTGATTACAGCAAAAACAGCTCTCCCTGCCAATTTAGCTGATCTAATAATTTAACTGGCAATCTACATGTACTTAGCCAAGTGTATGTTCTGCTTCATGTGCCAATAACTTTGTGAGTTACAGTCCTATTAACCCTTAAATGCGCATGAAACTTTTAAGGAATTAAGCAGTAAATGCGCACGTAACTTTTAAGGAATACGTGTTTAGACAAAGCAAACTTATATGGTGAGGCAAGATAGCCTTTCCTAACTCTATTAGCCTAAAACGAGATACCAATAGAAAGCTTATTCATTGGCTTATTTGGGGAAGGCTAAATAACCACTGTAGCAACAAAGGCTTACTTGTTATAAAGCGAAGAAGAAAATGTCTCACTTTATTGCAACAGTACATTCTTCATCTTGCCTGTCATATTAATTGTGGGTTTAATCATGTGAGCTGTATATGGCCTGATTCACCATTGAATGGTGATTCAACTAATACTTGTTTGCAGTGATTCGGACCAACTGGCAAGGAGTTATTGATCATTTTCTAAAGGTATGTAACACATTTTTGTAGTTCTTTGTTAAGAATTATTTTCACGGCGAGTTTTAGTTCCTATACTTTGGTCGTAGGGTAAACCCCTAGGTAACATTTTAATGCTTATTACATCACGAGTAGAATGGCACAAATTACAAAGCCATAATTATGATGAACGCTTCGAAAGTCACAGCGCTTTGTTTACAGCCATGCGTAAAAGCCTATATATAGGCTTATGCGTTTTCCAGGGGCATGCGTAATCTGCCTATATATATATATATATAGGCTTATGCGTGTTTAAGGGTTAAGTAGCAAAAGTAGAAAAATTGATTTGTACAGTAAGTATAAGGAAAATAAATTACAGGCGCTTATTAAAACGTTTGTAGCTTCTGAGCAGAATGACATACGGAGTTGTAATTTGTACCATCATGTTCGCTATGAATAAGGGAATCAATCACTGGGTACGGTTTCCTTGTATCACCTTTCTTGTATGTACAAAGGTGAAATACGTACAGAAAAATTTACTGCGTACTATCATTTTGATATGATGGAAACAAACACCCATAACTTGCATATCCTTGAGTGTACTGCAACGAAACAAAAATTTCAAATTCCTCTTGAGTAGACAAATAAAACGATATCCAGGTTTTTGTTGTTAGTCCCTTTCTTCACTACAAAGTGTTACAGAATTTTTTAATGATACGCAAATATTTCACCCATTGTATTCAATGCTTTATACTGTAAATTTAGGCTTGCGCGATTGTGTCGGATTTTTGCAGATCCGGTCACATTTTTGTTTGTTACAAATAGTGTTACAACTTCTCTTTTGTTTGTTTAGTGAAGTTAATATTATCAATATTTTACTGTGTATCTTAAGTCAGTAATTGTTTGCAATAGAGTGTATTGTTTACAATTTTGAGCAAAAAAGGTAATAGTGGTTTTATTTAAGTGTTCTTGTAAACAGAACTTACAGAAAGTTAGTCAGTTAGAAAAAGAATGTGCTTTGCTGAGAAGTCGGCTTGAAAAGAGGGAACATGAAGTGAAGCAGTTGAAAGAGATATGTGAACAATTAAGAAAAGACCTGGAAGCAAAGCGACCTAATAGGGTATGTCTCTTTTTGACTTGTCACTTATGAAGAACATACATTTCTAGTGTTGTAGTGTATTTGTGCATTTAACCACTTTAGCAACTGGTTTCATTTGAGGTCACCTGTCAATACATCAATAATACAGATAGTGTATTAACAACTGCTAAAATTGAGGATTTGAATGCTTAGATGAAAAATTAGAATGTTTCTGATGATTAAATTGTGAATCAAAGTTTACTATATATGTTAGGAAATATTTTATGTGAACTCTAAGCACTTATTTGTTGAAATGCTCCTAGTTACAGACAGTAAAGTGAGTGTATAAGTTTTATTACTGAACACCTGGTATGTGTATCACTTCTGACTTCAACATTGTGCTCAGCATAAACGTAGCAAAATATTTTTAGATAGGGGAGCTCTGGATGTAAAGCTACGTACAGTAGGTACAACCATAGATTATAGAAGGCCGTAATGTCCTCTATAATGTATGGTACAACAGTACTAGTGTGTAAAGCACACACACACTGTCAGCTAACATGCAAAGCATGATCTCTCTAGGGGTTCTGGGGGCATGCCCCCACAGGAAAATTAGCCTTCTGAGGGCAATTTTATGTACTGACTGCTCTATTAGAACAACTGACTGTTCTATTAGAGTATTTTGATCCTTTTGCAAACTAAAATCAATAGGGGGCTCCAGCCCCCTTGCCCCCCTCCCCCCAAGTTGCTAAGCCTATGTGCTGCTGCTTGCTATTGGATAGAGCTAGGCATGTGCAGAATAATTTGAGGAATAATAGGTATTAAAAAGAATCAGGAATAATTCCAGAATAATAGGATGGTCTTCAGGAATAATTCCACATATTTGAAGGCCAGCTGTGGATGCGTGTCTGGTTTACTAAATTTGTTTTCCAAAAAGTGTATGTTTGTGTATAATTATTTGTTTGTCTTTTTACACCCACGTGAGCAAAATGGCTAATGCTAAAAGCAGCCTGTATGTGGCTGTACAGTGCCAGTATAAACCTTCCCAGTAGGGAAGCATTTTGCTTTGAGGTGGTTTATTTGTGCTAGCTTGAAATACGGGTGAAACGAGTTCCTCAGGACATTGTGAATGCGTTTCACAATGGGCTATATGAGCATAAAAAAACCGAAAAATGGTGCATCTACTGTAGTTTTGTAGACTACCAGAAATCAAGGTGAAAGGGGGCATGTCCCATACTAATCTGTACGAAAATGAAGGGCAGCCTTAACTAAACAATACATACAGGTACGTATATAGTGTCTGTATTTATTTGCAGTAGTGTTTTATAACAAAGTAAATACCTTCCAAGTTAGGTACACTATTTGTCAATTAAGATTTTGCAGTGACTGTTTTATTAGAGTATATCTCGATTTTTCATGCAAAACACGATAAGTTGCAGTTGCTAAATTTTTACAAAGCAAATCCATGCTAAAATACAATTTGCATCCGGTTATCACAAGTTTTGTTAGCATAGCACTTATTATGATGATTATGATGATGACGATTGGCACAAGTAGGTCTTAATAGTAGTGTACTACCCTGCCGCGATCTGTACCAAAATAATCACTGGCTTTGATTTGATGGAATACTAGAGAAGTTGTAATAGTACAGTATTACAGAGTTTATTTGATTACTTTTGTAATGCTCTAATACTGTAGAGTAGAGCTTGGCGGTATTGAAATTTGAATACACGGTATTAGCAACAGGAAAGTATCACGTTATATCGGTATATAGTTACTAATAGCTTGTTATTGTAACTATTGCATCATGGGGCTAGTATCAAGTGGTATCATCCCAAAAACCAAAAAAATATATGGTTCAGTACAACTAAGCATGTGTTTTGTAATGTGACAACCTCAAGTTTTTGTTCAGGGCGTGTCTGCTAAACTACCAACAAATTGGAAAATTAAACACCAAAGGCTGGGTTTAAAGCAATCCTATACCGGCATTCATCGATATACCGGTATCTCGATATATTGGTTATCAAATGCTGTCACGGTATGATAATCGGTTATGATAATTTATCACGATAAACGGTATTACCGATATATCGCAGGGCACTACTGTAGAGTGCACATTTTTATGAGGATTTCTAATAGAACACACATAGAATGTTCTAGAACAATCTAGATTTTTCATTGATAGATCTACAAAATTGAACTTTTCACTATTGAGTAGATTTTAGCTAGAATTTTCATTTATAAAGTAGAAATTAAGTGAGGTGATCAGTTGTGATAGCAACGGCCCAGTGGTTAAGGATTTGGATGTTTAGTGTGGAGGTCCCTGGTTCGAACGCTGGTCAGTAACTATTTTTTCGACATTTTTCATGTACCTTTTTAGCCCATCGTGACTTCTATTATTTGAGTATTTCGACCCTGCCATTTACAGTTGTTTGGTTTTTGCCTTGTACGTAACTATATAGCTGTCAATGTAATTTCTTTTAAATCACAAAAGGTTTGAGCTATGATGGTTGACCTACTGTATATGCATACCGGTTTTTAAGTTGTTCCCATAAGCGCTTTACTCTGTAGACGTGACAAGTTGGCCTTTTTAAATGCAAATAATCATCCATAGCTCTATGACTTTAATCAGATTTGCACTGGTACGTGATTGTGCTGCAGTACGTTCTTAAAGTGAACCAAAGCTCAAGACAATCGAGCTACACATTTACATTTTATAATGGTTTTTGTATAATGTGCGAAAAGAATAATCTAAACCTCCTGAGCCCCCTAAACGAAAAAATAAAAATAAAACGAAGAAATTAAACCAGAATTTGAAGGCTTATATTTCACGATTGCGTTAGGCAATCTTGCTCAAATTTGGTATGTGATATGTGGAAGGCAGAGGGAGTTTGCAATATAAAAATGGTTCCAATTCGAGAAGGGAGCATGGAGCTACATATGCATGAAAATCGCATCCTGTAAATATACTCACGGTGTGGGGTGCCGGCTTTCTTGGCCACACAACACGCTACCGTGTGTCTTTAACTGGATATCCTATGGATAATGACATCATCACTCATTGTATATTTTATTGTAACATGCTTGTTTTACTAATACTTTAGAATAGAAACAAACCTCACATTCATACGGTCTGTATGAAGATTAAATATTGTAATGTTAAAGTGGAAGCTATGTACGTGTCAAGGAAAGTTTAACACAAAAATGCTTTAAATTTCCTGATGGCTTCAAATCACTACCCGGATAGTAAATTATTATCCAAATATCCAGATAATGCATATGTATATATATATATATATACAAGTAGAAGGAAAATTAGGAATTTTAAGTTGGATTAGGAATCAAAGGAAGAAAAAGTAGTGAAACAAGGGAATAGCTAAAACAAGGAAGGTTGCCTATACCTGCAGATATGCTAGTGGACATTTAGTCCCTAAATTTCAGTCTATAACCGTATTAGGGATTAAATGTCCATATATCTGCAGGTATAGGCAACCTTCCTTGCTTCACTACTTTTTAGCTATTCCCTTGTTTCACTACTTTTTGATCCCTAATCCAACTAAATTCTTAATTTTTCCTTCTACTTGTTTGTTAACTTTTTTTATAACATGATTATAACAAATGAACCAGCACATACTGCATTGAAAGCACCAGGAATGTCATAAAAGTAATTTTGTGTCAGAACGCGCACCCCAACGATCAATTGTGTTACAGAAAGGGTGGTAGCCATTACGCTTTGTTTTCAGCTATACTCCGCCCGTTACACAATGTTACAATACGAGAAGCATCTCTGCAATAAACCCAGTCACTATGGAAAATACGGGCGATTGGCCAACACAGCCACAGGGAAGCCCCATCGCACTATTGCGAATCGACACATAGCGTTGTCAGTGAAAAGAACTGGAACACAAAGGAAGACAAAGGCAAGTCCATGATGCATGTATTGTACATACTGTGTTTGGCGAAAAGGCACATCTCAGGATGAAGCAACGTCGAACAGTGAAGAAATCAACCCGTAGCCCAATCCATCGTTGAGTTATGCTTGGCTGGAGGCATCACTTAGTTAGTTAGTTTGTCAGTCAGCATAAAAATCCATTAAATAGAAGGTTTTTAAATTCGCATAAAACTTTTTGGAAGGGTTTAGGGTTGGCCTGAAGACATTTTTGGGCTTGGCTGTACCTAACCAATGCTGCCAAGCTGTCATGAAGGGAATATGAGGCTGGTTTTAGGGTGATATTTTTGGCTACAAAAGCCCAATTCTTCATGATCCCTAATATACAGTACTACCATACTGTATGATATAGATATATCTGGTTTCCACCAGCCCTGCAGAACTACCCTGTAAGTTCTGTGGTGGAACAGAAAGGAGCTTTCTATCCAACAGTGGAGCTGAAATACCTTTACAATTATATATTTTTACACAGTACAGATTGTATTAAACTATAAAATCACAAAATGCTATATGAGCGTTGTCCTATCTCTGGTTCAATTTAATATAGTACATATATTTTTCAACTGCTAGAAAACCCATGTGTTATAGTTTTATGCACTAACTAATGGACTATACTTTTGTTTTGTTGCTTTGTTTTCATTACGTAGCAATTGTCTAAAGGTGACTCAAAGGAAGAAAACAATTTACTTTTGGGAGCAGGAAAATTTGGAGTAGTGCAGAGAGTCAAGTACCATGAAGGTTGGTGTGCTGGAAAGACCATACACAGTGATCGCTATGTAGAGGACTCTAATGTAGTGATGAAACTGACTGCAACCTGTAATAAATTTTTTCGGCTTGATCACCCTCATGTGGAAGTTTTTAAGGCTACGCAAACTAATTTGGAAGATTTTGTGTTGCTGACTGAAATGTTTCCCGAAAATCTTGATGAGTTTGTCAAACGGTGTTGGAATATTCTACCGTATTCTGAGCAATTAAGTCTTATCCAAAACATGGCTGATGGCTTATGGTTCCTGCATCGAAATGATATCATCCACTCCAACCTTCATGGTAGAAATGTTTTGATCAATCATGATCGTCAGGCTAAAATAGGTGATTATATTTGTCCACAGTTACAACAATCTGGTCTTATTTGTAAAACAACCAATGAGGATGAGCCACAAGCCTTCATAGCTCCTGAGCTATCTAAGGAACAGCCTATACATAACATGAAGTCAGATGTTTTTGCTCTAGGAGTACTTTGCTTGCAAGTTTTAACACAGGCTATTCCATCCATTGATGGTAGTTTGGTAAACACATTAGATGACTATAATCCTACTCGACCACTTGTTGACAGTTGCTTGAGTGAGGACAGTGCATCACGACCAGATTGTGGCAGAGTTTGTGACTTGGTGGCTCATGTTAGAGACAGTCCCCAGTATATTATGTACAAATGTCTCTTTGGAAAGAAGGTGAGAGGCTGTCATTATACAATGCTGAATGATATTTTGTGTAGTTTCCTGGTTTTGTACTGTTCCTTTAAAGTGTCAAGTTACTAAACAGAGTTTGTATAATTAGATCAATGAATATTTTACAAAGTCACCATGATGGAATGCTATTATTTAATTGAACCAAATTCTTTAATATTAGGTATTTTTTAGAGGTGTGCCAATACCACTTTTGTCAATATTTTCGATACCAGTACTTAAAGTGAAATCATCTGCCGATACCTATGCTACCACAGCTATTAAGCATTGAAGTCTTAACAATTTATCTGAAAGTCAGACACTTGTATGTAGCTGAGTAAACTAAAATAATCTGTTTTGCTTATTTACCACTGCAAACACCATAAACTTACACACTTTAGCTTCTTTTGAGGAATAACTACAATGTCATTTAATTACAAAGGATTCATGTTGTAGGAACAACCAACAATGGTCATGATGCATATAATTAAATCACATGACAGTGCAATGATAATAGTATAATTATGCATGAGTCAGTCTTATAGTTCCTACACCTCCCCCAAGCATTCGTGATATGGAATAGTCATGAATGCTGATTATGGTTAATGTGGGTCTTCTAATTGGGAGCGGCTTGTGAGTATGGCTAAAACACCTCAAGTAGGTAGTGTCATCCACTCTATGAGTAGTAGTTGTGGTACTATGTTAATGTAGTTGTGTTGGGGGCCTCTATGATTGCGGGATATAAAGATGCTACAGTTCTGTGGCATGAATAGTGGCATTTGCAAGTTACAACACGTCCACTGTGAGTTTTGACTAGGTGATGAGGAATAACATCAATCGCAGTTTCTTAGATTTTAGTCTAAGGGTGCTGAAGAGTTACATTGGAGCCTATTCCGATGTCTGGTAAGTGTCTAGCATGCTGATTGTAGTATGACATGTGCTTGTTGCAATGACTGAGTGGCTTTTACCTTAATTTGATATCTTTGCTTCTGCCATCCTTGGGTGAAGGATCATTGGTGAGTCAGTATGGTGTCTTTTACTGGTCTGCCATATAATTTCTAGGCAGGAGACTTGTGTTTCAATACTGAAGAAGGGCATGATAGAGTTTGTCTTCATTAAATGAATGGCCACTTCAGGAGGTAGCGAAAAGCATAGCTTCAACCTTACCATTACTTTGCGGGTAATGCAGTAACAAAATCTTGTGAAGAAATCCCCATTACCAGGAAAAGTCCTGAAACTGTTTGGACATACTGTAAATGTGGGCGACTGTACAGTGGAACCTCAATTATCTGGATCCCACTTTTCCAGATTCTTGGTTAACAATTAGCAGTGAAAAGGTTGTAATTGCAATTTCATTGGCTAGAAATTTATGTTAACAATGTAGCGCCAATTAGTGTTTACGCGTGTTTAGTACATAGTGACAAATTGTGTACATAGCAACGCTAATGCACAGCATGCGTATATACAGCAAGTATGGTATTAACTGGGAATAGCATGGGTAGCAGTGAAATTTGGGATAAATACCACTCTTGTTGTATTGAAAATGGTAAATTTCCAATACAACACTCGTGGTATTTATCCCAAATTTCACTGCTACCCATGCTATTACTAGTACAAATGTACTCAGTTGTGTATGTTTGATTTTATAAGTGCTATGTGCTTTTACAGTGTATGTGGCTTGTAATTGTTTAATTTATCCTCCCTTCCCAGGTGTTGCCATCACTGATACACTCATTGCAAAAGAATGGAGGCCCAATAAAGTGGAAACAGCTTACCAATCTACCAGTAAAAATGTATTCTGCTTATGTGGTTAGGATTGCTAATTTCTTGTATGTGACGGGAGGTGTTTGCTCATGTGAAAATGTAGATCTAAGCAAACTAGTAGAAGGCAGTGAAAAGCAAAATGAAGCTGGCCATGGTGCAAGTACTCGTGTTTTTAAGTTTGATTTGTTAAGTGGTAATTGGAATGTTTTGCCTTTGCCTAAGAATAAATCAGCTGTTCCCCATGTTGTATGTGGCAAACTTGTACTATTTGGTGGACTGGACTTAGACACAAATAAGGTTACTGATCAGGTCAGTACTTACGACACAATAAACAAATCTTGGACTAATGATTATCCCAACCTAAAGGAGCAGAGATGTTTTCCGGCTGTTGTCAGTTGGGGTGACTATGTCATTGTTGCTGGTGGGAAGCAGAGAGAGGATAAATTAAATGATATTGAAGTGATGCACACTACAGAGTGTCATTGGACCAAAGTGAAGATCTCCTTGCCAAGGAAGATGTTCAGCTTGTCTGCTACCATTTCAAGTGATACATTGTATCTAACAAGAACGCTTGGCAGCTCTCCCCCCTCTACCTCAAAAAACGTTTACTCAATACCAATAAAAGATGTGATAAGCCAGTCACAAGATAACCAACCTCTTACACCAAACAGTGGTTGGAGTCCCCTACCAGATGCTCCTTACATCAATGCCACTATTCTTCCAGATGCATATCCTCCAATGATAGTGGGTGGTAGTGATCCTCAGGGTAACACAGTTGAGGATATTTCGTGTTATGATGTGGAGTCCAAGTCATGGAAGAAGATTGGTTCATTGACTGATAAGCTAGCATACATTGCTGTCACTACCATTACTAATCATGCCATCATTGTTCTTGGTGGCTGTGCAAACTCACAAACTAAAGACGATTGCAAGTCCAGTGCCACTGATTCAGTCCAGTTGGGTTACGTAGATGAATCTTTATTAGCTGAATGACTTGTGTACATTTAATTTTTCTGACTGCATTAGGTTAATTGTGACTATCACTACAAGCATTTGTAGCAGTATAAGTGATCCACACAAAAACAGCCAAACTGTAAAACAGGGTGCAGCCTTTAAAAGCTTGGGTGAAAAAGTTGTGAAATCAAAAGTGATGGCTGCAATGATGTTAGTGCTAATAAATTTACAGCCTTATTAAGTAGTGCTAATGGCATTGCAGCCATTTTAGATTTTACAACTTTTTCACCCTGGCTTTTGCAGACTGCATCCTTTCCTTTTACAGCTTGGCTGTTTTTGTGTGCATTTCATTTTTTGTACTCTCTAAGGCCCCAAAGCCACTCATAGGCTTGCTTTGGGGATTGTTTATACCCACCTATAGCTAGACACAATGATGTTTGTGACAGAAGTTATAATTGTATTGTATTGCATGTTTTATTTGACTATTTGTTAATGTTATTGCAATATTCTAATAGAGCGCACTTTTTTGAGAATTTCTAATACATGTGCAATGCACATATAATCAGGGGCGTAGCTAGAAATTTTAAATAGGTTAGGCAGACCTTGAAATGCTTTATGAATGATGCATGCACTCTAGTGTGCAAGTACAATCAGCATGCGTAGTATGGTCCAGCTAGCGTCTGGGGACATGCCCCCAGGAAATTTTTTGAAAATTAAGAATTAAAAGATTGAATCTGTAGGTAATTTTAGTCCTACTACTATGGTAGCTACTTGCAAAGAATGCACATCATGGTATTTTATGCATGTTGCTCAAACTTTGACTTAAGTAGTACATAGACATCTATAAAATGTCAATCCGGGGGGTCTGGATTATGCTCCCCTGGGAAAGTAAGACCATCTGAGATTGATTGTGAGAGCAATTTAAGTAGTTTAATTAATTAATTTTATCAAACTTATTAAAAACTTGCTTGACTGTTGTATTAGGATGAGTGCTCTATTAGAGTATATCAATCTCAGTAGTTAACCCCCTAGAGCTGCCCCTGGATGGACTCTTACTATGTACAATAAGTTGAACTAAATATTATATAAACTTTGTTAATGCAAACTCTCAATGCATCTAAAAGGTCCAACGTAGCTCTCAGTTCAGTCACCAATATTTGGTGAGGCAACTGCCTCACCTGCCTACATTGTAGCTACGCCTCTGATAATGTTCTAGAACAATCTAGAATTTCCATTGATAGATCTATGAAATTATAAGTGTTTACTATTAAGTAGATTTAACTAGAATTTTCATTTACAAAGTAGAAATTGAGCGAGGAGAAGGATTAACCTACTACCACACCAAATATTGTTGAATTTCAAAATTGTTTACATCTGGCTGAACTCGTACAGCATTCAAAATCTGTCAAAAATACTGATCTTATCAATGTACATATAGTAACTTTGCAAGCCTAATGTGTTAAAGTTGGTTTTTGCTTTGAAACCCTGTAGGTGTTACTCCTCGTTTTTCAATGCATCAAAAGACACTGCTATGATGGCTAGCTTGTGTACACACCAAATTTCAAGTTATTCCCATAAGCAGTTTACGCTGTAGCAATAACCAAAAGTTCAGTCTTTTTGTGCAAATAAACATTCATAGCACCATGGATATTTATCAGACTCACTGCAAACTTAGTGTGTGGAATCAAATCTGCTGTGTTGCCTACTCTACCTAGCAGACAGCTATAATGTGAAAATAGTGTGCTTTGAAGAAGGAACCCTGAAGATATGCATTCATGAAAATTGCATTTTCTTTTTTTCCTGTCAATACAAGCGTGGTGTGGCACACTAGCTTTCTTGGCCACACGACACACTACCCTGTGTCTTGATTTTTACTTAAGTATAATAATTTCTGTGTTAAATGACAAAATGATATTGTCAACAAGAGGGTTTAGTTATTATATGCACCAAATGTACAGTGCAAATTCACAACAATAAACACATTGTTGGTGGGCTAAATTCAGAGAGTAAGTCCAGATTATTTAAAAACCTAGGTTTAAACTTTAGAGAGCATGGAGTCTAGTAAATTATGAAGAGTCATTAAGCTGTAAGTTGGATTCCCTGTTATATTCAACGTGTACTTATACAACACTAACTTCTAATAGATATAGGTTTGTCTTACAGGGTGTATGTGTTATTTCACTTATTACCTGTTTTGAGGCTAGGCTTGTCGTCAGGGAATCAGAGTCACATATAAACACTAAATGCAGAAAACACTGGTCCCTGATTATAAGCATCCAAATTAACTACAACCCTTAACTGCATTTTTGTAAGACCATGTGTGTTGATCCAGACCTCACCTATGTTAATTAGTTGCAAGCACAAATGAAGGATTTACTGTATAAGGTAGTGGTTCATAGATCACCCATGTTTTTTTTGCTAAAATCCTATTAGAACACTCACCTAAACACCACTTCAAAAACCTCCCCAACCACAAAAGAAGCCTTATTTTTTGTTCCTCAGGGCCTAAGAAAATCTGGGCACTTTTAAAAAACTGCATAGCCTTCCATGTCCATGACCTATTTTTAAATGCATATTGCAATGGTAGCATCCACTTTGAAGCAAATTTGGTTCTTGTCGATTCACTTTACCATTGAGTAGCCATTGATCTGAGCAGTAAAGCTATATTTGTGGAATAACCCCCACAAAAATTCATGTTAACATTACACCCTATGATTTAAACCACAGTATTAGTGCTACATGTGTCACATTGCTGATCACAGTGTGCTATACACTATATAGCAAAGCTGTGAAGTACAATGTAGTTCAATCACTTAAAGAGACAACACGCCAGTGTTTGGTAACTTTGGCTTGATCGAGCTACATGCAACTTCTGTTTGTTTTTTTTTGTTGTATTAGAGTAGGTAGCTAGATGTATCCAGAATATTTATAACTATGTTGATAGGTATGCACTGGCATGTAAAACTGTAAAATCACGGAGCAAATAATGAAGCTTTGTTCAGATTTACCTCAAGTAAATAAATAACTTGCATGATTGGTCAGGGACTACTGTGTATCTGGAAAATCATATTACTGGCATGCAGATAGTTTACACCAAGGAGTGGTGCATGTAATTGCTTGCATGACCTGGCATTTTAGGTGTTTCACTACATCCTTTCACTCTCCTTAAAGGATGGTAAAAGGTAGAGTAGTTAACTTTTATATGTTACTAAAAGTTTAAAACTGATCATGA
This sequence comes from Dysidea avara, assembly GCF_963678975.1. NCBI lineage: Eukaryota > Metazoa > Porifera > Demospongiae > Dictyoceratida > Dysideidae > Dysidea > Dysidea avara. The sequence continues at coordinate 25,592,724 of NC_089275.1, forward strand.
AAGTACACAGCATAGGATACGTACCAAACCTTTGCTTGTCATAGAATAACTATTACAAATTGTGTTGGCTTTAAAAACATTATGCACAAGTTTGTTTCTCTTTGTTGTCAGTAATGTAAACATTATGTTATAATTATGTGTATACATCACCTGACATGTAGGTATGTATATATAATTGCCTTAGCTTACATGTACTGCATGCTCATTATTTCAAAGATAGCATAAGGATCATGCTATTGAAAGCACTTTCAACATGCATGCTACAAAGCAATAATTATAGGATGCTACAAAGGAAAAACTGGTTATTGCCAGCATTAACAATGTTACTTAATATTGGCTAAATCCAGATGGCGAAGTGGCTACTACTTGAGCTTCAAAGAGTAGCCAAAACTGGGAACTTCTGTATGCCAATATGTTGGCAACTGAACTTGCTGAAAATTGCCCGGATTGGTACCAGAACATACCTTGAGGCAACTATTTTCTGTACTTGGGAGTTGTAAAGTTGATGAGAATGTGCATGATACTCTGACTTCAAAATATAATATGCATCTTTACTTACAGCTGTATATATGTATGCATACATTATATACTTCAGAGATATATTTCATTACAAGTGAATACAGTAGTTCAATTATTACAATGGCAGTTTTAATACATCTGATTCAATCTCATCAACAATTGATACAAGCTCTTCTATTTCTCTTAGTTTTGAAAGTAAAACAGACCAGGTTTTTGGTTCAACACCACATGCATTGACAGTATTTAGCCACTCTTTGAAGGTCTGCCAGCAGCATTTCTTCGGATCCTCCTGGTGGTTTGCTTTTATAGCTTCAACATGGACCATATCAAATTGTAAAGCATATGCAGTATACTCCCAGTACTCTTTGATTCTTGTAATTACAATGTGGTTTACATCTCCCATTTTGGGCTCTAAAATACAATATTAACATTTTATTATTCACATTATTTTCTTACCAGTGTCTAATGTCCTGTTAAATGATGAATTGTCAAGCAGTGAATTCTGATGAGAGATATGCATAGGCCACCCTACAAATGGTGAGAATAAGCAAACATCTATTGTTGGAAAGCTGGATTATTTAAATACATATGCACGACGTATTTTAAATATGGGATTATGGTGCAAGATTTCACAACTGCTGATTGGTTCACAGCAAACGAACTACATTACTATGACCTTCAATTTTGAAGTAATTATATTTCTAGATGTTAAAGTTAAAAATCTCCAACAATTTACACTGGAAAATAATCTGTTTTATTATAACGATTTGTAGCATATGTAGAACAACTAATTAGAAGTGACATAGCTACGTGCAATTCACAGATTTTATATACTCCGTAGTTGAGAAATGCTTGCTAAATATATAATTGGGTACAGTGTTACCATGATGCTTTGACGTGAGCAAACTAATTGCAGATACATTTCACACTCTTTGAAATTTAAAAGCTTCAAAACTCAGATATTCTGGGAAATTTTCTGTTTATAAAATAATATGGTATATCCTATCCTCTCTTAGGTCTCCTTCCCCTCCCCCTCCCAACAGTGTCTCCTAGATCCATCTGTGGCAGTGAGTATCTTTTAAATGGTCTGGGGGGGGGGGATAACTAACAAAAAAGAAACACAAATTAATTTATAAACCACCTAATTTGTTTTCTTGATTGCACTGTCCTATCTCACTGAGAAAAAAATTAAGTCAGTGACATTAGACATGGATGAGATTTGTGCCCGTACACATGATTGTTTACCACTTACCAGACATTTTGGGTCACTTTGAAAGAAAATTTAGGGTTGATTTTGCCTGACCAATACTACCAAGTCATTGTAATGAAAATGTTTGGCTTGAGTTTGATTATTTTGAAAACACAAACCTATACAGCATGTGTTAATTTTAATGATACAAACATTAAGGAGAAAACTGTGATAACTAGTAGATAAGTGCAATCAATCATTCATGTCATGCTGCCATTGAAATAATACCTAGGAGACTCAAGATGGAATATTACATTTATTTACCTACGTACTTGGTAATCATTCATAGCATGATGCAAAACAGATAATAGCACTTACCAGCACTTTGTGGCTTTAACTTTTGATCATACTGTAAATGAATACTGTTGTTTGACCGATGAAGTTGTCTCCAGTCTATTAAATATTGAATGTCATTACAATAAATCAAGTCATACAGAATTGTATTGCATGTATGGCCAAGGAAAGTCGTTATGATACATACTGTACTGTAGGTTTCCAGAAAGGGATAATTGGGTTTCTTAGAATTGGGAAACTTTAATAGCCATTATTTATCCCTCCAAATACAAGGGCTCAGAATTTAAATTACATGTAATTAATGCAGAAAAATTCCAGGTCCATACATACTGCATGGTGATTTAATTTTGATCATCTGGCAACTAAAAACAATAGCCAAAACAGCCAAGATCTGGAACTGTCTCTGGCATTAAGAGTTCATTCTCAGCTGATGACATTTAAAAAAATTTATGAGCATATTATAAACACTTTGGTTGATCTATCTGAGTATTTTATCATTCTGCTGTAGACTCCAGTTTGCACAGGTGCACGTGGTTTAGTAACAAATACAGATTGTCCGTTAAGCGCACATAGTATAGACACCTGTTTATTAAGCACATAGCTATATACTGTAGTTGAAATCACTACTGCAAGTTCAGATTATGTTAAACAGAAGTACAACACTGTCAGAACAAACCAGATTTGTCTCAGCACACTAGATGCCTTGGCAGGTATGCTTCTCAAGAGCATAATCAGGGGTTCAACCAGATGAACCTTTTTCAGAAGTAGAAAATTAAAAATCACAACAAACTTACAACCCTGGAGCTCTTTAGTAGCTATTTGCACTCTGGCATGGCCCAACACTACTCTTGAGGGTCACATTACACTAATGTTGAATCCAAATGATGAATCAAGTGTTACATCTCATGATCGATTGCATGTGTGATGCATGGTAGAAATGGTGGTGAAATTAGTTGAGACCAGTGACAAGGCAGCAGCTGCAATAACCTTGTGTTTTTACATGTGTTGTGTTAGCATAAACTGTTTATATATTTGCATTATGCATATGAATGCTTATGCAGTGGGGTTGTGATGTCTTGAATACATTGGAGTACAAGAGTCCAGACATCTGAAGTTACTTCATAAGTTGTTGACCATCAACAGGAGGTACTAAGAAGAAAGTTTTGTCCTCAAGTATGGAGGGCGCCGGTGTGTTAGAAAATTAATGTTGACTATCAGTATGCTATCCGGAAGTGAAGATTACTTGTGCTACAATAGGTTGATAGTATCTATAAGCTGCATAAACAGTAGTGTGTAGGTTTTAGCTAGTTACATGCACAAACAGTAGCTCTTAATGTTACTGCTAAGTGCATGTATCATTTTCATTCAGCAATGCTCCAGGAGAAGCACACAGGTCTCTTAAGACATTCCATTTCTGCAATCCGAACACCCTTTCAGAAAAAGCTACGCCCATGCATCTATTGCCTGAAAAAATGATAGTTGTACCTATATTATAACTTCTTTAAATTACCGATTCTTTGACTGAAACAAGCATTTCACTTATTATCCATATATCTAAACAGCTGGAAAAATGTATCGAGCACAAATAACACTTTACCAGGCCAGCAGAAGCTCCTAGTAGTCCTTTATACTTAACAAGCATAGCAAAAAAATTATTTGCCTAATATAACCAGATTACAGTATCATGAACCACAATGTGGTTCATGTGATAGAGACTGGCCAGAAAATTCTCAAAACTTTCTAATAGAATGCACACTAAAAGCAGCCATCTAGGTTGTCAAGCATGATTTTAATACTTTCTAAAGCTTTCTGAAGTACTACTAAGGCTGAACAATAATTATTATACACCAGGAAAGTAGTTTTAACATTTTCGAGCTTTCCAAAATAACCCCAAATCTTCATCTTCATGTTTCAAAGAGTTCAGCAGTAAATATTCCTACATATATACCCAGGTCCGTGTTACATGCATTATGGTCTTTGTTTTTAAAAGTGTTTGTGAGATATAGAGCAAGAGTTATAGTTCTCAGATGCCATAGGCTTGTGAAGCCTATAGTATGTTCACGTTGAGCTGAATCCTCAAAAACATTTAATAACTCATGGATGCAATTACACATGATCTTAAAATTTGGCTCATTTGTAGTACTGCTTGACCCGCTAAAAATATTTCAAAATCTTTTTGTTCAAATGTTTGACATAATATTTATGGCCAATCAAAATTTTCACAATACATTTCCTATGGGGAAACCATATAAGTACAGTGTCCATTACAGCCCTTTCCCGAACTTGTATTGGAGCCAAACTGTACGTGTGTGTTGTTGACACCTTTGCTGTTACCAATAATCATCTGGTTGGCTGAAATGTTAACTCTGTTGAGAAAAAATCCACTTTTAATGTTTAGCTGTTTTTCAAGATTCAGCTCAACATGAACATACTATAGTTTTGCATGGCCACACCACTTTTTCTTGGCATGGTGCTTATCAATTAAAATTATAAGTGCCTGCTCAAAAGCGACACTTCAAAATGCTATGCATGGAGCTATAAAATGCATTGAGACACGTGCGTTAGTCTAAATAGTAAACATAAGATTTTCGAAATCTTCATTTTCCATGTATTCACAAAAGTGGAGTGTACTGTATACTAAGCGCTTTAATTGGAGTCTAACAAGCTGCTTAGTGACATGCTGTTTCACTCGTTTTTTTTTTGCAACGATAGTGAAGTGGATTTGTCTATCTATCTACTAAAAGGAAAGTGGCATGCTATGAGAATAAATTTACCTGCAGGTATGTACTATAAACTATTTTGTCCATGTACATGTGCATGAAAAAAGATTAGAAACTAGGGAAATGCAAGAAGAATAGGGATTGTTAATTGTGATCATGAAACAAGTTGTATGTTGTGCTACTTCTAAAAACCAGGTGCCGTGCAGCTAGCTAGCTAACTCATCTGGAATTAATCAAATATGTATTGCTATGTTATTATTTTAGCTAATAGGTTTTTGGTTTTACAGTAATACCCATCAATTAATTAAATTAAGTTATTGTAATTTCAGATTTTGTAATTCATGAAATTTTCGTAATTCTTCAATTTATGTTGCTATGCATTGCTAATGAAGCGCTTGTTAAACAAACTGCTTTTAACAACATACAGTATGTGACCAGATTTTATAAAACTGATCCAAATCGCACATCAGGCAAAATCAAACTAACACCACCAGTAGATAGTCACGCTATTGTACTACTAGTTTTGACACTCAGCACTACTCAAACTACTCAAGGCTGGTTTTAACAGACGTCTTTTCTGGGTGGTGTAGAAATCTCGAATGGCAGTATCTGGCCTTGTGAAGGGTCTGGCTTGGCAGGAATCAGTGGTTTACTGGTGGATGGCCTGGTAATGTTGGCCAGATGTTTTTTCTGTTGATTTTGCTACATATCAGCCTTTAAGGAGCCAGCACAGCCCTGTAATCTTGTGTCTGGACTCCAATCGTGGTCTGCCTCCATTTTGAAGTCTATCTCTTGCCCACCCCGCCACCCTCCACCCCTTTGTGAGCACCGTCATACTACTTCGCTCATCCAACTGCTCAGATTTTCTTTCTCATGTGGCGGGAAACTCTAGAAGCAGCTACAAGTACTGGAAGTGGTCTGAAAGGTAATAGATTGATGCATCTTTTGTGTAAATTTCATACACATGCTATCCTTGGCAAGTTATGCTGACTTGAATTCTTTAAAACCGTTTATCTCAAAACTTCTAATGTGTGATTTGGATCGTTTTTCCAAAATCCAATCACATATTATGCTCTGCTTAACTGTTTCATAGTTAGACTATCATGTTTTTCCCACAAATTCTCTCAACAAAGCCTCAAAGCTGTTCTTCATTTTCGTTCGTGTACATAGGCAACATGCCCCTTTCAACAACTCAAAGGGATAGGCTATTTCTGGTAGTCTATGAAGCCTGCACCATTGTTTTTCAGTTGTTAAACTCCTGTAGAACCCGAAAGGAAGGTAATTCACAAAGTCTGAGGAGAGTCGCCACACCTGTCCGTATTTCAGACCTCTGAAAAGAAAACCACCTCAGAGCAAAGTTCACTTGTTCGAAAGTTTAATACAGACTTCATTTTGCTTTTACTTTTTACGTGCAAGCTGCTTTTACCATTACTGATTTTGCTCATGTGGGTGCGTACGGACAAACATAGGTAGGTAGATAGGCACATAGGTAGATAGGTAGGTAGGTACACATATTTTTACGAAAACAATTTCAGTAAACCAGGTATGTGTCCACAGCCAGCTGTGGGCGCACCTGTGGGCACACCTAGTTTAAAAATTGCATAAACAAGAAGTAATAGGGATGGAGAAGGGATCACTGAGGTGGTAATGTAAACCACAAACCCCTATTTTGACCATTCTATCAAGGAATTTTTGGTTTATATTACCACCTCAGTGATCCCTTTTCCATCCCTATTACTTCTTGTTTATACAGTTTTTTCAAGATCACAATTAATGATACCTATTCTTCTTGTTAAAATTTACATTTTTTTTGTTTTCTTAGCTATAATATATTGTAGCTATAGTCCTAATTTCAGTCATTCTGAGTAGGGATAGGCCCGTATTAACCAACCAAGAAATGGCTCTAGCCTGCTATTTCCCACCTTTTTCCACCACCTACAATACTAAGTGCATCATCGGCTTTTTCCAAAAAACTGATCCTAACATTATTTTCCTGTTTCATGCATGCTTCAATTCCCTAGCTAATAACGTTACACAATGTTTAGTTGTGTAGTCACATGTCATAGGGTCACAAAGTACATATACAAGTAATTAATACATATAAATATTTGTAGTACACTTAAAGTTTGTTTTTTCATACATACCCTTTTCCAGTTTGTCAGCAATAGTCTTGAAATTGGTGCTTCCACTGGTATTTCTAAGAATGTATAAAAACTTTTCAAGAGTTCCAGGTCGACCACGAGACAGTTCATCCACTATAATATTGTTTTTATCCTTGTTAGTTTTGATTGGCAATTTTAACTGTTCTCGAGCACTTTGTCCAACCAGGTGTTCTGATATCAACTGATCAACAATGTCACTAGGATTTAAATATTGCACAATGAAATGCAGATTATTGGTAAAAAGGTATCTTTGAAGTTCCAGGGTTTTCATCAAATCAATAGGCTCTAACAGAGTCATGTCTACAATAATAAAATAATGAATACGCATAATGGACCAGTGTAGGTATACTTGCAAACATGTGCATATATAAATAAACATTACATAATATTATATATAACTAAATTTTGAGAATGACAAGTGATGGTCCATTAAAAATTCTTCAAAACAATGTAGCTACACTGAAGTAAGTGTATGTTGTGCTATTTCTTATAAACCACATGCTTACTTCATTCAAAGTATTTAAATTCTTTACTAATTGCCAATTGATTACATAAACATTAATCACATACTTGAATTGGTTACTATGGATTTAACAATAAATCAATAAATGATACTTTAAAACCACAGATAAACCAGCACACAGAAGTGTCTTCTTGGCTAGTTTACATTTCCTTTTCACATGCATTCCTTTAGCCAATACTCATGGATACAATTTAGCTGTGGATGGATTTTGCCGAGCTGCCATTCAAAGTTGAAAAACTTTATTATTCCTGTTACCATAAAGCCGATAACAACACAATTACGTATATGTTTGTGCAATGTGAACATCATCATGCATTTAATAACTACATATGAACATGGACTATCATGCATGTTCTGTGCCTTACCATGTTGATCATGATGCCGTGGTGGCATGATTTCCTACAATAAATAATAGTATTATGCAATCAAAATACTATTACATAAAGTCTGCTTGCATCCATTTGGGCCCTAGCTTTTCCATGATATCGTAACTAATCCAAAACAGCCAAGCTGTGAAAAAGGGTGCGGCCTTCTGTAGGCTAGTATGAAAAAAATGTGATATTAAAGGTGGTGGACAAGAATACATGGCTGCAATGATATTGGCATATTGTAGCCATTTCTTGGCCACCACCTTTGATATCACATCTTTTTCATACTAACCTATTTTTGGAAGGCTGCACTCTTTTGCACAACTTGGCTGTTTTGGAATAGATATCAGTTGTATTTATAGCTGGCTTTTGTCTATTTTTATTTTCCTACAGGTAAACAAAAGAACTAGATTTTAAAACACCTTTGTACTATTTTAATAATTTTTGCAATACTTACTTCATATTAGTTGCTGAATGCCACATGTATATATGACTGCTCTATTAAGGAAATGCTAGGTACATGCATGTATGGGTGGTTTTCATATTATAACTGATATTTAAACAGATTTCCATTACATTACATAAGGTTTGTTTGTACATTGATAGTTACCTGACATGTACAAGAAAAAATTTAACTAGTTTGCATAAGCAATTTAGTCAGTAGGCATGACAACAAATTGCAACGAGGCTGACTGCTCTATTAGAGTATTGATTATTACAAACTTTTTTATTCAAATATTTTATATTCTACTTTAATAGAGCACACATATTTTCTGAGCACCTCTAATAAAACGCACATAGAAAGTTCTAGAACAATCTAGAGTTTCCCTGGATAGATCTATGAATATATATATTCTTTTTTATACCAGCACTCTCTTCCACCTCCATGTCTCTACTAAAGAAGCAGACTAAACAAAGTTTTACCTAAACACTACAGAAAAGAGACCTAAGCAGAACCTAGTATCCTAGGGACAAGCCTAACAGCAAGATCAATGGAGACTTAGAAGTTGAGGGTGAATTTCTAAGGCATTTTACCGAAAAACAAACAAGAGAAATCCCAGAAAACTAGATTAATAAGGTAGGAATTAAATAATATGTCAAGCAACTAACAGCAGTGGCAGAGTGATAAAGGGTTTAGGTGTGGAGGTGTGGAGGTCCCTGGTTTGAACCCCGAAGAATTTTTTTGATGTTTGTTGTGTACATTTCTTTAAGTTCTCTATGATTGTTCTATTAGAGTATCTCAATCATGCTTGTCATAAATGTTTGGTTTTTGCTTTATCTCCTTGGAATAATACTTTAAGTACTTTCAAATCACAAAAGGTCCACACTATGATAGTAAGCCTATTTGCATAAGATGTTTCTACCAGTAATTTACCCTGCAGGTGTGATAAAAAATCGCACTTGTAATTTTTGAAAATTGTTTGTAACTTTGTGCCACTTTTACCATACCGTCCAAATTTGAAAAAAATACAATAAGGCTTTTTTGTGGGTTATGGCAATTTTTGTAAGTGGCACAGGAAGAAAAAAATAATGGAAGATGAATAAAAACGTGTTGAAAGAGTATATCTAAAAGCTGGCTGGACTGATTTATGGATTTCTGGTATGGATTTTTACTGATTTCTGGTATGGAAGATGTCCCATTCTGAGGGATATTTCACAGAAAAAAATGGACTATTTCTGTATAGCCATTACTGATGCATGAATGAGTGGAAATCTTGTTTTCTTGTTTCCTGTAAAATACATACATGTCTGTTGTGTCCCTGGATATATTGGCTTTCCTTCGCCGCATGGCACACTATTGCATGTCCTGACACTGTTGTGTGTCCTGACTGTCAAAGCATTTAGTGGTATTGTATAGCTTTTTACACACTAGATCAAAAATGCAGTTTAGTATGAGCCAGAAAGAAGTTTCCTATAAATAATTGAATTATTATTATGCTGTACCACTATCTGTTGTGGACCTGGTATAAGTATCCATTAAATGAAATAAACGAATTTCATTGATCCACATGCAACAATTCACAGACTTCCAGTTTAATTTATTTGTAGTTTTGCTTAGTTATTGTTGTTAGTCTACAAACTTAGGAGCTTTAATACTAGATTTAAATTCTTGGCTAAATTAGTTTAGGTTAGTCTTTTATTAAAAGTGTTTGTAGCATTAGTTTAGTTGAGTCATTATACTAACAGATAACAACATAGATGACTAACTGAAATATACAATGCCATACTAATAATAGTTTTAGTATTGGTCAAACTATAACAACATACACTGTATATTAGTAGTTGCCAACAAATACAAATCATGTACATACATAAGTACCTTTGAAGGTGCGACAAGCCAAACAGTTTGTTTACTCTTCAGTGAGGATTTACGCTGACATTTTTCACAAAAAGATTCTCTTGTAAAAGGTAAGCTACGTTTGACACCTGAAAATCCTTTACACAATGTACCATCAGAACGACAACAACCACAAGAAAATCCAAATTTAAAGTCACTGGTTATTTTAATTTTTGTGCAGACTTCTTCAAGAGTTATTCTTATTTTATCACAAACAACATCAGGGTATATTTCAACATGTTCATCCTGACAGTACATTTCTATGGCAATACTGTCTATTTTGTCTCTTATGAAGATGTACTGCTTAACTGAAATTTGGAAAATAATTAGATCTTTGAAAACAGCATCACCACACTGAATGCTCCATCCACTGTTATTCATAAATTCAGCTACTAAGCAACAAACTACGCCACGTGGAAAATATCTGTTCTCAAATTTGACAATTAATGTGTCGTGCATCTTGTTCCCATAGCACTTCAATAGATTTTTGTCAACATCTGGTGGTGCTGGATTCAAAAGTGCAGGCATAAAATATTGATCAGTTTCGCTGGGTAACATGGCCATGATATTAAGGGAGACAAACAGTTGGAGAAGTTGCTCAAACTGTAAAACATCATTGCCATCAAAATCCGTACTATACATTTCAACTAAAACCTTTTTATCGAAAATTCCTTTGGTGATGTTCTTTTTAAGTTTAAGAGGTGGTTTATACTTCAGTTCTATCAGATTGGTTAACTGGTCAAATAACCACTGTGGGTTACAAAATATCACATCCTTTAATGCAACAACATTCCTGTAGTGTAACAAAATCCCAAGCTCATGGAAGTACATTAAGACGTCATCGATGTCTTCTTCCTGAATGAAGCATTCTCTCGCAATATCAATACACTGAACTCGTGAAATGCAATTTTTTCCAGTAAGCCGGATCTCAAGCTGGAACAATAACCAGTTGATAGGAACGTAATTCTCTATTTTCTCATCTTCAGACATCTTTTCTATTGCAGCACGTATTTTCTGAGCATTGTCATCTCTGTCTTCCGCCACAGTGTTAGAAATGGGATGAATTAATTTGGTGCGTTGCCAACCATCAGGACAGTCTATTATATGAAGAGAATCAACTGGTATGTTAAAAATATCATCTTCCATATATTTTTCAGCTTGCAAAAGTTTATTGGTTTTCTGTTCCTCTGTATCACCACATAAGTCCAAGTGTGTACCTACAACTAGCAGCTGTCCAAAGTTTGAAAATTTGACTGATCGACTACGAATTGAATCACATATCTTAGTATAAGACTGAATATTTGCCAAAGCAGTTTTCATTAGTTCTGCACTGGTATATGGTGCATGATTCTCAGTTGAGACTTTTTTGCCTTCTTTGTAGAATTCCACATGTTTTGTATTCAAATCTTTGGACATGTCAAAGACCATAACATATCCTGTTGGGGCAGTAGTTAATGCTGGCATTACATCGAAGAACTCAGGCTGACCACCACTATCATAACAAGCAATTAAGGCAGTGGTTTGTTCAAGCTGCACTTGAGTTGAAAAGTGATTACCTGCTTTAGTAGCTTTTGTTCCAGGAGAGTGAGCAGAGCTGTGAAAGATTGCATCCTCAATTTTCAGTCGAGGCCTCTGATGATCAGAGACAATACATTGTTGACTTGGCGGGACAATAGTGGCAGTGCTAAGTTTCTTTTTAATCTTTGCTCTCAAACGCTGTATTTCATCCTCTATCTTAACTATTAGCCAGGGTGGTTTCAATCTATGGTTAGGTGATGCCGTTATAGCAACCTTGTATTGCACAAGTTTTCGTTTCAACACACCAGTGCTATTTCGTTCTGTATCAGGTTTATCACCAAGCAACACATTTAATAGTGATGATTTACCAGCACCAGGAGGGCCAAAAATTAACAATTTGTGAAGTTGCAACTTTTCTGACCCCAGATCATGTTTGGCCTGATAATACAGCCTTTCTAAATATTTTTCTGAAGAGAAAAAATATACCCATAATAATTAATTGTCACACACAAACAACAGTAATACTGTGATGATAGTAATACAAATATGGCAAACTGTTAATATAATTACAAGTATAAGAAAGAATTAGGAATTCAATGCACAGTAGGGATATTCACTTCTTATTGTTTTACAGTATTTGGACATTACGTACTACTCTGATCCAGCTTGTTTCAGTACTTTTTATTGCAGCACTATACACTGTCCCTACTCTAATTTAAAATTCCTAATTTTTTCTTGTACTTGTTTGTGAAGTTTTTTTGCAAGCTCATGACCACTAAATAGCCTGCTTTTCACAAAACCAGTCACAATACTTTAAAAGAGTTAATCACAGCACTATTATACTAAATTATGACTCATACAATAACGACTGATCAGTGGGGGTGGTTCTACATAAGCCTGCAGATAATAATGGATGTCGATTCGTACATACCTACAGATTGATGAATGGGTGTGGCTACCATACATCTACTGACAGTAATTTACATAAGTGGGCGTGGCTCACAAAAGAAGCAGGGATACACTATGACATGTAGTAACACATCTACATTTAATTGGGTCAGACCTGAATAATCTGTAAAACGGGACCTGGATGACCCGACTCGGTTTAACATTGTTATTAAATAAACTATATTTATTGACTTACACTTTGCTATATATTTCACCACAAGTTGCTCTCACTAATCGATATCAACAACGAGTCACGTACGTGTGTGTTAAAATAGTTTGGTGCAACCGACAACCACGTGTATTCAAATAGTTTGATGCAATATACATTGGTAGATGGAAGCCGTACTGTAGTTTATTAACACTCAATGGTAGAACCTTGACTGATGGCCATGGTAAAGAAGGATAAAAGGAAGACAATAGCGCAAGCATTGTATGTTTATCAGTATACCAAAGGTTTTTTCTTAAGCAAGCTAGAAATGTTTCTGCGAAAGAATTGGGGCTGTAGCTGTAGCCAGTTTTCCGCTACGCTTGACTGAAGATATCAGGCAGGCAGGCAGGCAGACAGACAGGCAGGCAGACAGACAGGCAGGCAGGCAGGCGGGTGGGCAGACAGGCAGTAGAAAATTCTTTTGAATAATTTTTAACTAAATTCTGTAGCAACTTTACGGAAACGTTTTGGGTCGATCTGAAGACACTTTTGGGCTTGGTTTTACCCAACCAACACTATCATGTTGTTGTAAGGAAAAATTGCGGCAGGTTTTTGGGTTATAAATTATATCACAGATCACTCCCACACCTTTGATGTCCCTACTATACAGTACTATCGTACTGTATGATACACAAGGATAGATTAACGGACACACAATTTTAAAAGATCTCAATCCAATGTACATAACTTGTCAAGTGCAAAAAAATCCACAGGTTTGAATGTATATATATATGTATATATATATATATATATATCTAATCCAAAACAGCCAAGCTGTAAAAAAGAGTGCGGCCCTGAGAAAGGCTATGGTGAAAAAAGATGTGAAATCCAAGGTGGCGGCCAAGAAATGGCTGTGATGGTAGGTTAATGGTAAAAATTTTAATAACAACAATTCAGGTGAATTTTGTGCCAAGACCAAGCGGCACCAAATTCATCTGAATTGTTGTTATTAAAAGTTTTACCATTAACCTACCATCACAGCCATTTCTTGGCCGCCACCTTGGATTTCACATCTTTTTTCACCATAGCCTTTCTCAGGGCCGCACTCTTTTTTACAGCTTGGCTGTTTTGGATTAGATTTCACTTCTTTTTGTATTTGTATACCCCAAAGCCGGCCTATGGCTGGTTTTAGGGATTTTTAACCTGTCATTTTTTCTTTACTACAGGAAGAAGAAAAGATGAAGCAGGGTGATTTCTTTGTAGCTGACCTCTCTGCAAGGTGATCCTTCTAGCTGATCTCTCTACCGGATGACTTGTTTGTAGCTGAACTCTCTACAGGGTGATTTGGTTTTAGCTGAACTCTCTACAAGGTAACTTCTTCTAGCTGATCTTTCTACAGGGTAATTTGTTTGTAGCTGAATTCTGTACAGGGTGATTTGTTTGCAGCTAAACTGCTGAACTCTTTACAATGTAACTTCTTCTAGCTGAACTCTCTAAGGGTGGCTTGTTTCTAGCTGATCTCTCTACTGGGTAACTTGTTTCTAGCTGAACTCTCTACAGGGTGATTTGTTTTTAGCTGAATTCTCTACAAGGTAACTTCTTCTAGCTGATCTTTCTACAGGGTGATTTGTTTGTAGCTGAATTCTCTACAGGGCAATTTCTTTGCAGCTGAACTCTCTACATGGTAGTTTCTTTGTAGCTGAACTCTCTACAATGTAACTTCTTCTAGCTGAACTCTCTACAGGGTGACTTGTTTCTAGCTGATCTCTCTGCAGTGTAACTTGTTTCTAGCTGACCTCTCTACAGGGTGATTTGTTTGTAGCTGAATTCTCTACAAGGTAACTTCTTCTAGCTGATCTTTCTACAGGGTGATTTGTTTGTAGCTGAATTCTCTACAGGGCAATTTCTTTGCAGCTGAACTCTGTACATGGTAGTTTCTTTGTAGCTGAACTCTCTACAATGTAACTTCTTCTAGCTGAACTCTCTACAGGGTGACTTGTTTCTAGCTGATCTCTCTGCAGTGTAACTTGTTTCTAGCTGACCTCTCTACAGGGTGATTTGTTTGTAGCTGAATTCTCTACAAGGTAACTTCTTCTAGCTGATCTTTCTACATGGTGATTTGTTTGTAGCTGAATTCTCTACAGGGCAATTTGTTTGCAGCTGAACTCTTTACATGGTAGTTTCTTTGTAGCTGAACTCTCTACAATGTAACTTCTTCTAGCTGAACTCTCTACCGGATGACTTGTTTGTAGCTGAACTCTCTACAGGGTGATTTGTTTGTAGCTGAACTCTCTACAAGGTAATTTCTTCTAGCTGATCTTTCTACAGGGTAATTTGTTTGTAGCTGAATTCTCTACAGGGTGATTTGTTTGCAGCTAAACTGCTGAACTCTCTACAATGTAACTTCTTCTAGCTGAACTCTCTAAGGGTGGCTTGTTTCTAGCTGATCTCTCTACTGGGTGACTTGTTTCTAGCTGAACTCTCTACAGGGTGATTTGTTTGTAGCTGAATTCTCTACAAGGTAACTTTTTCTAGCTGATCTTTCTACAGGGTGATTTGTTTGTAGCTGAATTCTCTACAGGGTGATTTCTTTGCAGCTGAACTCTCTACATAGTAGTTTCTTTGTAGCTGAACTCTCTACAATGTAACTTCTTCTAGCTGAACTCTTTACAGGGTGACTTGTTTCTAGCTGAACTCTCTACAGGGTGATTTGTTTGTAGCTGAATTCTCTACAAGGTAACTTCTTCTAGCTGATCTTTCTACAGGGTGATTTGTTTGTAGCTGAATTCTCTACAGGGCAATTTGTTTGCAGCTGAACTCTCTACATGGTAGTTTCTTTGTAGCTGAACTCTCTACAATGTAACTTCTTCTAGCTGAACTCTCTACAGGGTGACTTATTTCTAGCTGAACTCTCTACAGGGTGATTTGTTTGTAGCTGAATTCTCTACAGGGCAATTTGTTTGCAGCTGAACTCTCTACATGGTAGTTTCTTTGTAGCTGAACTCTCTACAATGTAGCTTCTTCTAGCTGATCTCTCTACAGGGCAATTTGTTTGCAGCTGAACTCTGTACATGGTAGTTTCTTTGTAGCTGAACTCTCTACAATGTAACTTCTTCTAGCTGAACTCTCTACATGGTGACTTGTTTCTAGCTGAACTCTCTACAGGGTGATTTGTTTGTAGCTGAATTCTCTACAGGGTGATTTGTTTGCAGCTGAACTCTCTACATGGTAGTTTCTTTGTAGCTGAACTCTCTACAATGTAACTTCTTCTAGCTGATCTCTCTACAGGGCAATTTGTTTGCAGCTGAACTCTCTACATGGTAGTTTCTTTGTAGCTGAACTCTCTACAATGTAACTTCTTCTAGCTGAACTCTCTACAGGGTGACTTGTTTCTAGCTGAACTCTCTACAGGGTGATTTGTTTGTAGCTGAATTCTCTACAGGGAAATTTGTTTGCAGCTGAACTCTCTACATGGTAGTTTCTTTGTAGCTGAACTCTCTACAATGTAACTTCTTCTAGCTGATCTCTCTACAGGGCAATTTGTTTGCAGCTGAACTCTGTACATGGTAGTTTCTTTTTAGCTGAACTCTCTACAATGTAACTTCTTCTAGCTGAACTCTCTACATGGTGACTTGTTTCTAGCTGATCTCTCTACAGGGTGACTTGTTTCTAGCTGAACTCTCTGCAGGGTGATTTGTTTGTAGCTGAACTCTCTACAAGGTAACTTCTTCTAGCTGATCTTTCTAGAAGGTGATTTGTCTGTAGCTGAATTCTCTACAGGGCAATTTGTTTGCTGCTGAACTCTCTACATGGTAGTTTCTTTGTAGCTGAACTCTCTACAATGTAACTTCTTCTAGCTGAACTCTCTACAGGGTGACTTGTTTGTAGCTGAACCCTCTACAGGGTGATTAGTTTGTAGCTGAACTCTCTACAAGGTAACTTCTTCTAGCTGATCTTTCTACAGGGTGATTTGTTCGTAGCTGAATTCTCTACAGCACAATTTGTTTGCTGCTGAACTCTCTACATGGTAGTTTCTTTTTAGCTGAACTCTCTACAATGTAACTTCTTCTAGCTGAACTCTCTACAGGTGACTTGTTTCTAGCTGATCTCTCTACAGGGTGACTTGTTTCTAGCTGAACTCTCTACAGGGTGATTTGTTTGTAGCTGAACTCTCTACAAGGTAACTTCTTCTTTCTACAGGGTGATTTGTTTGTAGCTGAATTCTCTACAGGGCGATTTGTTTGCAGCTGAACTCTCTACATGGTAGTTTCTTTGTAGCTGAACTCTCTACAATATAACTTCTTCTAGCTGAACTCTCTACAGGATGACTTGTTTCTAGCTGATCTCTGTACAGGGTGACTTTTTCCTAGCTGAACTCTCTACAGGTAATTTGTTTGCAGCTGAACTCTCTTACATGGTGGTTTCTTTGTAGCTGAACTCTCTACAATGTAACTTCTTCTAGCTGAACTCTCTACAGGATGACTTGTTTCTAGCTGATCTCTCTACAGGGTGATCTGTTCGTAGCTGAAGTCTGTACAGAGTGGTTTGTTTGCAACTGAACTCTCTTACATGGTGGTTTCTTTGTAGCCGAACTCTCTACAAAGTGACTTCTTCTAGCTGATCTATCTACAGGATGACTTGTTTCTAACTGAACTCTTTACAGTGTGATCTGTTCATAGCGTGAACTTTCTACTGGGTGATTTGTTTGCAGCTAAACTCTTTGCATGATTGTTTCTTTGTAACTGAACTCTCTACAAGGTAACTTCTTCTAGCTGATCTCTCTACTGGATGACTTGTTTCTAACTGAACTCTCTACAGTGTGATCTGTTCATAGCAGAACTTTCTACTGGGTGATTTGTTTGTAGCTAAACTCTTTGCATGATTGTTTCTTTGTAACTGAACTCTCTACAATGTGACTTCTTCTAGCTGATCTCTCTACAGGATGACTTGTTTCTAACTGAACTCTCTATAGTGGATCTGTTCATAGCGGAACTTTCTACTGGGTGATTTGTTTGCAGCTAAACTCTTTGCATGATTGTTTCTTTGTAACTGAACTCTCTACAAGGTAACTTCTTCTAGCTGATCTCTCTACAAGGCAATTTGTTTGTAGCTGAATTCTCTACAGGGTGATTTATTTGAGCTGAACTCTCTACATGATGGTTTCTTTGTAAATGAACTCTCTATTAGGTACCTTCTTCTAGCTGATCTGACTACAGGGTGACTTGTTTGTAGCTGAATTCCCTACAGAATAACTTGCAATGTAATATAACTGAGTAAATTATACATGCAACTGAATGCTTTATTAGGGTGACTGTTCTATTAGAGTATCTCGATCTCGCATTTGCTGCACGTAGTTGCCTTTCGAATCATAACTCAGTGATTTGTAATCCGATTCTTCTGTACTGCTGCAAGAACTTTCTATGATGATTATTCCAGCTACATACAGATTTTCAGCTCGTTGCTCTAAGCGGTTTGTCTGGTAGACACGAAAACTAATACTTTTTTTATTCATAAAAATCGATCGCGTAATTTTGACACAGGTTGGGTTTTGTGTCATATCTCCATGGTCTTTATCTCGATTCCTTTCAAACCACAAAAAGGCACTCCTACGATGGTTGCTCCATCTACATATCAATTTTCAACTGATTCCTCCAAGGGTTTTACCCTGTAGGCGTGACAGACCTTCGACCTTATTTTACGCAAATAATCAGTCATAACTCCGTGAATGTTCATCGGATTCCTACCAAAGTTGGTACGGAGATCCGCCTTAATGAGCCCTTTAAGTGTGCCAAATTTCAGCCCAATCCGAGCACGCATTCGTGTTTTATGGCGAATTTTGCGAAGTGTGCGAAATGAAGAAGAAGAAAAAAAACGAAGAAATTAAAACGAAATGTTGTTCGCTCGTATCTCGGAAATGGCTGGAGCGATTTTCTTCAAATTTGGTATGTAGACTCCCCTAACTGGGCGGCACGTCTCTAGCAAATTTGGTTCCAATCGGATAAGGGATCACAGAGCTACATAGGTGCGAAATTTGCGTTTTCTTTCTTCCTGTTAATATACTCACGGTGTGGCGCGCCGGCTTCTTGGGCCGCACGACACACTATCGTGTGTCTTGATATATATATCTAATCCAAAACAGCCAAGCTGTAAAAAAACAGTGCGGCCCTGAGAAAGGCTATGGTGAAAAAAGATGTGAAATCCAAGGTGGCGGCCAAGAAATGGCTGTGATGGTAGGTTAATGGTAAAAATTTTAATAACAACAATTCAAGTGAATTTTGTGCCAAGACCAAGCGGCACCAAATTCACCTGAATTGTTGTTATTAAAATTTTTACCATTAACCTACCATCACAGCCATTTCTTGGCCGCCACCTTGGATTTCACATCTTTTTTCACCATAGCCTTTCTCAGGGCCGCACTGTTTTTTTACAGCTTGGCTGTTTTGGATTAGATTTCACTTCTTTTTGTATTTGTATACCCCAAAGCCGGCATATGGCCGGCTTTAGGGCTTTTTAACCTGTCATTTTTTCTTTACTACAGGAAGAAGAAAAGATGAAGCAGGGTGATTTCTTTGTAGCTGACCTCTCTGCAAGGTGATCCTTCTAGCTGATCTCTCTACCGGATGACTTGTTTGTAGCTGAACTCTCTACAGGGTGATTTGTTTGTAGCTGAACTCTCTACAAGGTAATTTCTTCTAGCTGATCTTTCTACAGGGTGATTTGTTTGTAGCTGAATTCTCTACAGGGCGATTTGTTTGCAGCTAAACTGCTGAACTCTCTACAATGTAACTTCTTCTAGCTGAACTCTCTACGGGTGGCTTGTTTCTAGCTGAACTCTCTACAGGGTGATTTGTTTCTAGCTGAACTCTCTACAAGGTAACTTCTTCTAGCTGATCTTTCTACAGGGTGATTTGTTTCTAGCTGAATTCTCTACAGGGCAATTTGTTTGCAGCTGAACTCTCTACATGGTAGTTTCTTTGTAGCTGAACTCTCTACAATGTGACTTCTTCTAGCTGAACTCTCTACAGGGTGACTTGTTTCTAGCTCATCTCTCTACAGTGTAACTTGTTTCTAGCTGAACTCTCTACAGGGTGATTTGTTTGTAACTGAATTCTCTACAAGGTAACTTCTTCTAGCTGATCTTTCTACAGGGTGATTTGTTTGTCTCTACAGGGCAATTTGTTTGCAGCTGAACTCTCTACATTGTAGTTTCTTTGTAGCTGACCTCTCTACAATGTAACTTCTTCTAGCTGAACTCTCTACAGGGTAACTTGTTTCTAGCTGAACTCTCTACAGGGTGATTAGTTTGTAGCTGAACGCTCTACAAGGTAACTTCTTCTAGCTGATGTTTCTACAGGGTGATTTGTTTGTAGCTGAATTCTCTACAGGGCGATTTGTTTGCTGCTGAACTCTCTACAATGTAACTTCTTCTAGCTGAACTCTCTACGGGTGACATGTTTCTAGCTGATCTCTCTACAGGGTGACTTGTTTCTAGCTGATCTCTCTACAGGGTGACTTGTTTCTAGCTGAACTCTCTACAGGGTGATTTGATTGTAGCTGAACTCTCTACAAGGTAACGTCTTCTAGCTGATCTTTCTACAGGGTGATTTGTTTGTCTCTACAGGGAAATTTGTTTGCAGCTGAACTCTCTACATGGTAGTTTCTTTGTAGCTGAACTCTCTACAATGTAACTTCTTCTAGCTGAACTCTCTACAGGGTGACTTGTTTCTAGCTGAACTCTCTACAGGGTGATTTGTTTGTAGCTGAACTCTCTACAAGGTAACTTCTTCTAGCTGATCTTTCTACAAGGTGATTTGTCTGTAGCTGAATTCTCTACAGGGAAATTTGTTTGCTGCTGAACTCTCTACATGGTAGTTTCTTTGTAGCTGAACTCTCTACAATGTAACTTCTTCTAGCTGAACTCTCTACAGGGTGGCTTGTTTGTAGCTGAACTCTCTACAAGGTAACTTCTTCTAGCTGATCTTTCTACAGGGTGATTTGTTTCTAGCTGAATTCTCTACAGGGCAATTTGTTTGCAGCTGAACTCTCTACATGGTAGTTTCTTTGTAGCTGAACTCTCTACAATGTGACTTCTTCTAGCTGAACTCTCTACAGGGTGACTTGTTTCTAGCTCATCTCTCTACAGTGTAACTTGTTTCTAGCTGAACTCTCTACAGGGTGATTTGTTTGTAACTGAATTCTCTACAAGGTAACTTCTTCTAGCTGATCTTTCTACAGGGTGATTTGTTTGTCTCTACAGGGCAATTTGTTTGCAGCTGAACTCTCTACATTGTAGTTTCTTTGTAGCTGACCTCTCTACAATGTAACTTCTTCTAGCTGAACTCTCTACAGGGTAACTTGTTTCTAGCTGAACTCTCTACAGGGTGATTAGTTTGTAGCTGAACGCTCTACAAGGTAACTTCTTCTAGCTGATGTTTCTACAGGGTGATTTGTTTGTAGCTGAATTCTCTACAGGGCGATTTGTTTGCTGCTGAACTCTCTACAATGTAACTTCTTCTAGCTGAACTCTCTACGGGTGACTTGTTTCTAGCTGATCTCTCTACAGGGTGACTTGTTTCTAGCTGAACTCTCTACAGGGTGATTTGATTGTAGCTGAACTCTCTACAAGGTAACGTCTTCTAGCTGATCTTTCTACAGGGTGATTTGTTTGTCTCTACAGGGAAATTTGTTTGCAGCTGAACTCTCTACATGGTAGTTTCTTTGTAGCTGAACTCTCTACAATGTAACTTCTTCTAGCTGAACTCTCTACAGGGTGACTTGTTTCTAGCTGAACTCTCTACAGGGTGATTTGTTTGTAGCTGAACTCTCTACAAGGTAACTTCTTCTAGCTGATCTTTCTACAAGGTGATTTGTCTGTAGCTGAATTCTCTACAGGGAAATTTGTTTGCTGCTGAACTCTCTACATGGTAGTTTCTTTGTAGCTGAACTCTCTACAATGTAACTTCTTCTAGCTGATCTTTCTACAGGGTGATTTGTTTCTAGCTGAATTCTCCACAGGGCAATTTGTTTGCAGCTGAACTCTCTACATGGTAGTTTCTTTGTAGCTGAACTCTCTACAATGTGACTTCTTCTAGCTGAACTCTCTACAAGGTGACTTGTTTCTAGCTCATCTCTCTACAGTGTAACTTGTTTCTAGCTGAACTCTCTACAGGGTGATTTGTTTGTAACTGAATTCTCTACAAGGTAACTTCTTCTAGCTGATCTTTCTACAGGGTGATTTGTTTGTCTCTACAGGGCAATTTGTTTGCAGCTGAACTCTCTACATTGTAGTTTCTTTGTAGCTGACCTCTCTACAATGTAACTTCTTCTAGCTGAACTCTCTACAGGGTAACTTGTTTCTAGCTGAACTCTCTACAGGGTGATTAGTTTGTAGCTGAACGCTCTACAAGGTAACTTCTTCTAGCTGATGTTTCTACAGGGTGATTTGTTTGTAGCTGAATTCTCTACAGGGCGATTTGTTTGCTGCTGAACTCTCTACAATGTAACTTCTTCTAGCTGAACTCTCTACGGGTGACTTGTTTCTAGCTGATCTCTCTACAGGGTGACTTGTTTCTAGCTGAACTCTCTGCAGGGTGATTTGATTGTAGCTGAACTCTCTACAAGGTAACGTCTTCTAGCTGATCTTTCTACAGGGTGATTTGTTTGTCTCTACAGGGAAATTTGTTTGCAGCTGAACTCTCTACATGGTAGTTTCTTTGTAGCTGAACTCTCTACAATGTAACTTCTTCTAGCTGAACTCTCTACAGGGTGATTTGTTTCTAGCTGAACTCTCTACAGGGTGATTTGTTTGTAGCTGAACTCTCTACAAGGTAACTTCTTCTAGCTGATCTTTCTACAAGGTGATTTGTCTGTAGCTGAATTCTCTACAGGGAAATTTGTTTGCTGCTGAACTCTCTACATGGTAGTTTCTTTGTAGCTGAACTCTCTACAATGTAACTTCTTCTAGCTGAACTCTCTACAGGGTGGCTTGTTTGTAGCTGAACTCTCTACAAGGTAACTTCTTCTAGCTGATCTTTCTACAGGGTGATTTGTTTCTAGCTGAACTCTCTACAAGGTAACTTCTTCTAGCTGAACTCTCAACAGGGTGACTTGTTTCTAGCTGATCTCTCTACAGGGTGACTTGTTTCTAGCTGAACTCTCTACAGGGTGATTTGTTTGTAACTGAACTCTCTACAAGGTAACTTCTTCTAGCTGATCTTTCTACAAGGTGATTTGTCTGTAGCTGAATTCTCTACAGGGCAATTTGTTTGCTGCTGAACTCTCTACATGGTAGTTTCTTTGTAGCTGAACTCTCTACAATGTAACTTCTTCTAGCTGAACTCTCTACAGGGTGACTTGTTTCTAGCTGAACTCTCTACAAGGTAACGTCTTCTAGCTGATCTTTCTACAGGGTGATTTGTTTGTCTCTACAGGGAAATTTGTTTGCAGCTGAACTCTCTACATGGTAGTTTCTTTGTAGCTGAACTCTCTACAATGTAACTTCTTCTAGCTGAACTCTCTACAGGGTGACTTGTTTGTAGCTGAACTCTCTACATGGTAGTTTCTTTGTAGCTGAACTCTCTACAATGTAACTTCTTCTAGCTGAACTCTCTACAGGGTGACTTGTTTCTAGCTGAACTCTCTACAGGGTGATTTGTTTGTTGCTGAACTCTCTACAAGGTAACTTCTTCTGGCTGATCTTTCTACAGGGTGATTTGTTTGTAGCTGAATTCTCTACAGGGCGATTTGTTTGCAGCTGAACTCTCTACATGGTAGTTTCTTTGTAGCTGAACTCTCTACAATGTAACTTCTTCTAGCTGAACTCTCTACAGGGTGACTTGTTTCTAGCTGATCTCTGTACAGGGTGACTTGTTCCTAGCTGAACTCTCTACAGGGTGATTTGTTTGCAGCTGAACTCTCTACATGGTAGTTTCTTTGTAGCTGAACTCTCTACAAAGTGACTTCTTCTAGCTGATCTATCTACAGGATGACTTGTTTCTAACTGAACTCTCTACAGTGTTATCTGTTCATAGCGGAACTTTCTACTGGGTGATTTATTTGCAGCTAAACTCTTTGCATGATTGTTTCTTTGTAACTGAACTCTCTACAAGGTAACTTCTTCTAGTTGATCTCTCTACAGGGCAATTTGTTTGTAGCTGAACTCTCTACATGATGGCTTCTTTGTAGCTGAACTCTCTATTAGGTACCTTCTTCTAGCTGATCTGACTACAGGGTGACTTGTTTGTAGCTGAATTCCCTACAGAATAACTTACAATGTAATATAACTGAGTAAATTATAAATGCAGCTGAATGCTTTATTAGGGTGACTGTTCTATTAGAGTATCTCGATCTCGCATTTGCTGCACCTAGTTGCCTTTCGAATCATAACTCAGTGATTTGTAATCTGATTCTTCTGTACTACTGCAAGTACTTTCTATGATGATTATTCCAGCTACATACTGATTTTCAGCTCGTTGCTCTAAGCGGTTTGCCTGGTAGACACGAAAACTAATAGTTTTTTTATTCATAAAAATCGATCGCGTAATTTTGACACAGGTTGGGTTTCGTGTCATATCTCCGTGGTCTTTATGCCGATTCGTTTCAAACCACAAAAAGGCACTCCTACGATGGTTGCTCCATCTACATATCAATTTTCAACTGATTCCTCCAAGGCGTTTACCCTGTAGGCGTGACAGACCTTCGACCTTATTTTACGCAAATAATCGGTCATAACTCCGTGAATGTTCATCGGATTCCTACCAAAGTTGGTACGGAGATCCGCCTTAATGAGCCCTTTAAGTGTGCCAAATTTCAGCCAAATCCGAGCACGCATTCGTGTTTTATGGCGAATTTTGCGAAGTGTGCGAAATGAAGAAGATGAAGAAGAAGAAGAAGAAGAAAAAAACGAAGAAATTAAAACGAAATTTTGTTCGCTCGTATCTCGGAAATGGCTGGAGCGATTTTCTTCAAATTTGGTATGTAGACTACCCTAACTGGGCGGCACGTCTCCAGCAAATTTGGTTCCAATCGGATAAGGGATCACAGAGCTACATAGGTGTGAAAATTGCGTTTTCTTTCTTCCTGTTAATATACTCACGGTGTGGCGCGCCGGCTTCTTGGGCCGCACGACACACTATCGTGTGTCTTGATATATATGTATATGTCAAGACACACGGTAGTGTGTCGTGCGGCCCAAGAAGCCGGCGCGCCACACCGTGAGTATATTGACAGGAAGAACGAAAACGTCATTTTCACACCTTTGTATCTCGGTGATCACTTATCTGATTGGAACCAAATTTGCTACACAGTTGCCCGCCAGCCAAGGGAGTCTACATTCCAAATTTGAAGGAAATCGCTCCAGCCATTTCCGAGATACGAGCTGCCAAAGTTTCGTTTTTTTTTCTTGGTTTTTTTTTTCTTCGTCTTTTCGCACACTTGCAAAAATTGCTATAACAAGCAAACGCGTACTCCGATCGCCTTGAAATTTGGCACACAGAAAGGGAGTCCAAAGGCGAATACTAGCATCAAATGTGGTACAAATCCGATGAATGGTTCAGGAGTTATGACCAATTATTCGCGTAAAACAAGATCGATTTGTTGTCACGCCTACAGGGTAAACCGCTTCATGGAATGAGTTGAAAATTGCTATGTAGATGGAGTAACCATCGTAGGAGTGCCTTTTGGTGGTTTGAAAGGAATCGAGATAAAGACCACGGAGATATGACACAAAACCCAACCTGTGTCACAATTACGCGATCGATTTTTATGAATAAAAAAGTATTAGTTTTCACGCCTACTAGGCAAACCGCTTAGAGCAATGAGCTGAAAATCGGTGTATAGCTGGAATAATCTTCATAGAAAGTCCTTGCAGTAGTACAGAAGAATCGGATTACAAACCACTGAGTTATGATTCGAAAGCCAACTCCGTGTAGCAAATGCGAGATCGAGATACTCTAATAGAACAGTCACCCTAATAGAGCATTCGGCTAATTTATTTACTCCATTATAGAATTTTATTACAACACAAGTTATTCTGTAGGGAGTTCAGCTGCAAACAGTTAATCTTATAGACAGTTCAGCAAGAAGACAGTCACCATGTGGAGAGTTAAGCAAATATACCACTATAGAGATTCAGAACATTACAAGTCACACTGAAGAAAGTTCAGCTATAAACAAGTCATGCACTGTGTAGAGAATTCAGCTACAATTAAGTCACTCTCTAGAGAATTCAGTTACACAGAATTCAGCTACATACAAGTCACTGTGGAGAGAGTTCAGCTACAAACAAATTACCCTTTAGAGTGATCAGCTACAAACAAAACACTTTGCAGGGTGTTCAACTGCAACAAATCAATTACCTTTAGAGCGATCAGCAATGAACAAATCAACACAAATCTACCTGTAGAGAGATCAGCTACAAACAAATCACCCTGAAGAGAGTTCAGCTACAAAAAATCACCCTGTAGAGACATCAGCTAGAAACTAGACACAATGTAAGGAGTTCAGCTACAAGCAATCACCCTGTAGAGAGTTCAGCTAAAACAAATCAACCTGCAGAGAGATCAGCTACAAACAAATCACCTTATAGAGAGTTCAGCTACAAACAGATTACCTGTAGAGAGATCGGCTACAAACAAATCAACCTGCAGAGAGATCAGCTATATACACACAAATCAACTTGTAGAGAGATCAGCTACAAACAAATCACCCTGTAGAGAGATCAGCTAGAAACTGCACACAATGTAAGGAGTTCAGCTACAAACAAATCACCCTGTAGAGAGATCAGCTACAAACAAATCAACCTGTAGAGCAATCAGCTAGAAACAAATCACCCTGAAGAGAGGTCAGCTACAAAAAATCACCCTGTAGAGAGATCAGCTAGAAATAAATCACCCTGAAAGAGGTCAGCTACAAAAAATCACCCTGTAGAGAGATCAGCTACAAACAAATTGCCCTATAGAGAGATCGGCTACAAACAAATCAACCTGCAGAGAGATCAGCTACACACAAATCAACTTGTAGAGAGTTCAGCTACAAACAAATTACCCTGTAGAGAGATCGGCTACAAACAAATCGGCCTGTAGAGAGTTCAGCTAAAACAATTCAACCTGCAGAGAGATCAACTACAAACAAATCACCTTATAGAGAGCTCAGCTACAAACAAATTACCCTATAGAGAGATTGGCTACAGACAAATCAACCTGCAGAGAGATCAGCTACACACAAATCAACTTGTAGAGAGATCAATTACAAACAAATTACCCTGTAGAGAGATCAGCTAGACACTACACACAATGTAAGGAGTTCAGCTACAAATAAATCACCTTATAGAGAGTTCAGCTACAAACAAATCACTCTGTAGAGAGATCAGCTAGAAACTGGACACAATGTAAGGAGTTCAGCTACAAGCAAATCACCCTTTAGTGAGTTCAGCTACAAACAAATCAACCTGCAGTGAGATCACCTACAAAAAAGCACCTTGTACAGAGTTCAGCTACAAACAAATTACCCTGTAGAGAGATCGGCTACAAACAAATCAACCAGTAGAAAGATCAGCTACACACAAATCAACTTGTAGAGAGATCAGCTACAAACAAATCACCCTGTAGAGAGATCAGCTAGAAACTAGTCACAATGTAAGGAGTTCAGCTACAAGTAAATCACCCTGTAGAGAGTTCAGCTGAAACAAATCAACCTGCAGAGAGATCAGCTACAAATAAATCACTTTATAGACAGTTCAGCTACAAACAAATTACCTTGTAGAGATATCGGCTGCAAATTAATCAACCTGCAGAGAGATCAGCTACACACAAATCAACTTGTAGAGAGATCAGCTACAAACAAATCACCCTGTAGAGAGATCAGCTAGAAACTAGATACAATGCAAGGAGTTCAGCTACAAGCAAAATCACCCTTTAGTGAGTTCAGCTACAAACAAATCAACCTGCAGTGAGATCACCCACAAAAACGCACTTGTGCAGAGTTCAGTTACAAACAAATCACCCTGTAGGGAGATCAGGTAGAAGAATTCACCTTGTAGAGAGTTCATTTACAATGAAACCATCATATAGAGAGTTCAGCTACAAAGAAATTACCCCGTAGAGAGTTCAGCTAGAAGAAGTCACCTTGTAAAGAGTTTAGCTACAAAGAAACCATCATGTACAGAGTTCAGCTACAAAGAAACCACCTGTACAGAATTCAACTACAAACAAATCACCCTGTATAGAGATCAGCTAGAAGAAGTTACCTTGTAGATAGTTCAGCTACAACAATTCACCCTGTAGAAAGATCAGCTAGAAGAAGTCACCTTGTAGAGTGTTCAGTTACAAAGAAACCATCATGTAGAGAGTTCAGCAGCAAACAAATCACTCTGTAGAGAGTTCAGCTACAAAGAAACCGCCATGTAGAGAGTTCAGCCTCATACAAACCACCTTGTAGAGAATTCAACTACAACAAATCACCCTGTAGAGAAGAAGTTACCTTGTAGAGAGTTCAGCTACAAAGAAACCACCATGTAGAGAGTTTAGCTGTAAACAATTCACCTGTAGAGAATTCAGCTAGAAACAAATCACCCCGTAGAGAGATCAACTGGACGAAGTCACCTTGTAGAGAGTTCAGCTACAAAGAAACCATCATGTAGAGAGTTCAGCTGCAAACAAATCACCCTGCAGAGAGTTCAGCTACAAAAAAATCACCCTGTAGAGAGTTCAGCTAGACGAAGTCACCTTATAGAGAGTTCAGCTACAAAGAAACCATCATGTAGAGAGTTCGGCTATAAAGACACCACCATGTAGAGAGTTTAGCTGCAAACAAATCACCTGTTACAGAGAGTTCAGCTACAAAGAAACCATCCTGTATATAGTTCAGCTACATTTCAAGTCACCCAGTAGAGAGATCAGCTGCAAAAAAAATCCTGTGGGGAATAATGAGCATGTAATAAATATATGTATATAATTTTTATAATTACTAATAAAATCAAAAATAATTGAAGTACTAAAATTCTTCTTTAAGTTCTTTTCTTCTTCCTGTGGTAAAGAAAAAAAACACATGGGTTAAAAAAGCCCCAAAGCCAGCCATAGGCCGGCTTTGCAGTATACAAATACAAAAAGAAGTGATATCTAATCAAAAACAGCCAAGCTGTAAAAAAAGGTGCGGCCCCCATAAAGGCCATGGTGAAAAAAGATGTGAAATCCAAGGTGGCGGCCAAGAAATGGCTGTGATGGTAGGTTAATGGTTACATTTTAATAACAACAATTCAGGTGAATTTGGTGCCAAGACCAAGCGGTACAAAATTCACCTGAATTGCCGTTATTAAAATGTAACCATTAACCTACCATCACAGCCATTTCTTGGCCGCCACCTTGGATTTCACATCTTTTTTCACCATGGCCTTTATGGGGGCCGCACCTTTTTTTACAGCTTGGTTGTTTTTGATTAGATATATATAGCCATGCAACTATTTCATATGAGTGAGTCCATAGTTAGCTAGCTATACTAGCCATAATACATTTTATAGTTATAACACGCATACGAGGGATATGACTAAAATATACGTACGATTCACGAGAGCGCGCAGCGCTCGGGTGAGAGTGCGTATATTTAGTCATATCCCGAGTAATCATGTTATAACTGTTATATTCTACACCCCAGTAGAACAAAACAAAAGTTGATTACAGTTGGAGTGATGTTTTATCTCTTTCCTTTGTTGTGAGTTTCCTGCACTAATTTTTGTTCTGAACTACACTGGAGCCATTTGTTTGTATCATTCATTCAAGGAACTATCGCTTTCAGGGCCAGCTTTAAGTGAGTTAACAGTGTTTCTGTGTGGTGTTCATTAATTGGAACATGGCTCACAAACGTGATAGAGGTGGGAATTCACCCCCCAACAAGAAAACTAAAGGGTCTACAAATACTTTATGTGTAACTTGTAGTAAGCATTGTGATAAAAATTGCATGGAATGTGAACTTTGCTTGCAAAGAGAACACTGACTGCATGGGAATATCCAAAGAGGAGCAATCAGTCCTCAGTAATTCACCTAACATTATGTTCTTTTGCTCAGTTTGTCGACCTAAGGCTTCCATGGCATTGAAATTCTTTAATGAAATAAATGAAAAGCAAGAGGTGATAGAACAAAAGCTACAAGAGTTAGAAGCCAAACTATCCAACACATCAATTCCTAAAGTCAGTGACAAAGGTAAACCAGAAGTTTCAGCTGCAAACATCCCTGGATTGAAAACTACAAACAATTTTAAGACTGATGATTGTAAGTTCAATGTGGTGGTATTTGGTGTTGACGAAAGCTCTAATGGTACACCAAGGATTTCTCATGCCAAGAAGGACTTGGAAGCATGCACTGAGATCCTGCAACATACCAACAATGATATCGGTTCTCATTCAACTAGAGATTGCTTTCGTTTGGGCAAGTATAATCCAACTAGACCTAAACCACAACCTATACTTGTTAAACTGGCACAGGCCTTTGATGCTGACATAGCACTATAGAACAGATCTAAAGTCCCCAATGGAATATTAATTAAGCCTGATATGAATCCAGAGGAGAGAAAAATTGAAGCAGCACTTTTGTCTGAGCGATGGAAGTTAATTAGTTCTGGAGTGGATCGAAGAGACATTAAAATTAAAGGTTGCAAGCTTCTTATCAAAGGTAAAAAGCATGGTGAAGTTACCAATTTCAAATTTGTCACCACCGCATCAATGGATAGCAATGTTTCATCACCTAACAACAGTTCAACCACAGATGAGCAATCATCTGATAATTGACTAATCTCAGTCTTTTATACTAACACTAGAAGTATAGTTAATAAACTTAAGGAGTTTCAATCTTTAGTATACACAAAGTCATACGACATATTGGGAATCTCTGAGACCTGGTTAACTAATGATATATACAATAATGAAATCTTACCTACGAATTATACAATTTTTCGTACAGATCGTCCAACATGGGGTGGTGGAGTAATGCTGGCAGTTAAAAGTGATATA
This sequence comes from Dysidea avara, assembly GCF_963678975.1. Lineage (NCBI taxonomy): Eukaryota > Metazoa > Porifera > Demospongiae > Dictyoceratida > Dysideidae > Dysidea > Dysidea avara. The sequence continues at coordinate 25,623,509 of NC_089275.1, forward strand.
CCTTGTAAACTGATTAAGCCACCAAGTGATCTTGAAGTTGTATGTGTCATACTAAATTTATCTCATCCTATCACATAATTATTGTGTAATATACATACCTCCTAATTCTTCAGCTTCATATTGTGATAAATTATTGGATTTTCTTTCCGATATATGCAATACATCTGAGAGACTAGTTATTCTTGGAGATTTTAATCTCCCTGATATACAGTGGGACCTACTAACAGGAACTACCCCAGCTTCTGAGAAACTGTGTGAACTGTTATTCCGTTCTGGTTTATTTCAACTCATTAACGAACCTACTCTCATTCAAGGAAACATTTTAGACCTGCTACTAACTAATATAGATGACAGTATCAATTCATTAGAAGTACATCCCACACCATTGCTGTCCTCTGATCACTTTTACATTACCTTCAGAGTTGCTATCAACTATCAAAATTAAAGAAACATTTCTGGAATCATTTTGTTGAAAATTTTGACGACACTAATCCATGCACATTACATTATTTATGTTTATGTTCATCATGCCATCTAAGGAAACCACCTGTAACAAATTTTAACTACCTGTAAACTATGTGTAATTTATTTTACTTTGATTGTATATAATTTGTAGTGTAAGTAAGTAATTATGCTGTAAATTGTAGTGTAAGTAAGCAATTTGGCTGTTGGTACTGGATACCAACAGACCTTTGGTGTAAATTTTTTTCCCCTTGTACTATATTATATTGCCCTTGTATCCTTTGATTACATCATAAAGCCATTATTATTATTATTATTATTATGAAAACGATTATAGATAGTAAGTTATAGTGAAACAGCACCTCCTGGAGATGGAAATCAATAGAAATTCTTGATGGATCAGACATTTTAGTGGTGCCACGCCCACATAGTCGCAATTAGTGAGTTGGCCACAAAGGAGACAAGAGTTCATCGAAACTTGTTCCAGTTCCTGAGGTGAATAATTGTTGGTTGATTTAGGCGCTTGTTATTAGATACTTGTTTATTTAGATAAGGATTTCGCGGAATGTGTAAGTTACACCATAGATGGTAAGGGTAGCCACAAAACATGGTATATCAGTTATATATCACAGTTTGCTGTGGTATATTTATTAATGCTTTACAGCACAAGTGCTGAAGGTCTGTAGGACACCTGGTCCTACAGCCTGCTCAAAGACTTTAGCTACTTAAGGTGTGTTTGAAAAGTTGGAGATCAGTTATATACCACAGCACGGTGCTTTTTATCTCAACCACAGGTGTGGTATATACTATTATATAATTGATAATTTTAAGCATTTTGCAGACCTTTATAGAGTACACATACATAGCTATCCTAAATATATTGAAGAAGTTGTATGAAGCTCATTAACATAGGGTTCCCAAGAATGGTTAACATGGATTGAAGAAAGGAATGTAGAAGATGTCTATGTAACTGTCCAATATCTTCATGTTCCAGATGTCCAGTGGCATTTTAAGGTCTATATGTAGGTCTATACCTAGTTAGTAGTTGGTAATACATTTCTGTAGTGGAAAGCAGACAAAGCAACCAATCTAGTAGTGTGGACTGTGGTACAAGTTGTATTTAAATAGTTCAGTTATAGGTGCATTCATTGTGAAAAGTTGGTGTGTGTGTGTTTGTGTGTGTGTGTGTGTGTGTGTGTGTGTGTGTGTGTGTGTGTGTGTGTGTAATAGTTAGATCAACAAATTTCTAAAGTTTGGTCACATAATATTACGTATACTCACTATACTGTAAACCTTACCAGTGCCTGGTAGCTTCTGCTCAAGCTCATCAGCTAATGCTATTAACTGAATATTCCTAAGGGCTTGTAACAGTTGGTTCCAGCTGATACCTTTTTGTGATTGTAGCCACTCACTGAACATTGCTTCACAACACCTCTTTTCATTCTAAAATAGAATTAATCTGATAACTAGCATCATATTTCTATTCCTACATTAACTACACACTACTACATAAAACTACAACATAATGGCTAATATTAAACCACTCCACTCATTAGTAAACAAAACCACTAAAAATGCAATTTCAAGGGTTAATTATAATTTTAGTTTCATGTACAGGAATCATCCTGATGTGTATCATTTCTGTATAATAACAAAGTTATTGAATGGTAAAGTTTTTAATTGGTTGCAGGTGAGTTACCTTGAAATGTTGATCAAACATTGCAGAGATAACTTGTTGTTTGGTACATACACGCCAATATTTTTTATCTACCCTGCAACTACGTACCTTTGATATAGAAACGATACACATCAGGAATGTACATAATACTACAGAACTATGTACATTTAAAATCCAAAACTTTAATAAAACCCCTTGAAAATGACATTTTAGTGAAATTGTTTACTGATAGGTGGGATCAACAATTCACTTTTAATAGACCATTAATTATGTTGCAGCTGCAGACTCTGTACTGGTATAATACAGGTAGTTGGAAAAGGTGGATATAACTATACATGGACACAGACGCAAAAATACACCTTTACATTTATACAACAGTTAATTTCATTTGTTTGTTGCAGTAGTGTAAACACAGACATCATCTTTGAGTAGCGCTTATCTATTTATAATTGCATAATTGGTTAGCATGCTACAAGTACTAAACCATGTACTGTTGTTGTTGTACACACATGCTCTAGAAATACAATGTAGAGTTATCATACAGCTGTATATTATGGATCATGAAGATTTGGGCTTTTCTGGCCAAACTTATCACCCTAAAACCAGCCTCACAATACCTTTATGGCACCTTGGCAGTATTGGTGAGGTATAACCAAGCCTTTCAGTATGACCTGAAATGCTTCAAAAAGTTACTACAAAATTTTATATAAAAAAATATTTAGTAGAATTTTCTACTGACTACCTGCCTGCCTGCCTGCTTGCCTGACTGACTGGTGCCCTCAGACAAGCATAACTCGATAATGGCTAAGGCTATCGGCTTACTGTTTGATGTCACTGGTGCCTTTTGGCATACTGTAGTACGTACAATGCATGCTTCATGGACTTACCTGTGTCCTCCTTAGTGTCCCATTTATCTTTACTGACAGTGCAGGGTACGTATCAATCGTGGTAGTGCTGCATGAGGCCTCCCTATGTTTGACAGGATCATATTGTCCAAGTTTTTTGTTGTGACTGGGTTGATTGCAGAGGTCACTTTGCTATTTCAGTAATTGATAGTTTAGGCGCGTGTTCAGATGAAACAATAAGCCTGGCAACATTCTTTCCATTCTAATGCAGTTCACCAGTCATAATAATGTTACAAAAAAGTAAACAAACCAGTACAGTATAAAGAAAAATTGTGTTCGATCAGGTATCATAGAAATATAAAGTAGTGAAACAAGGGAGGTCGCCTACACCTGAAGATATATACTAGTGGATATTTAATACTTACTTCATTCATGGATATAGACTGAAGTAGGAATTAAATATCCACTAGTATATCTGCAGGTGTAGGCAACATCCCTTTTTTCACTACTTTTATTTCTATGATCCTTAATTTTTCCTTATACTTGTGTAATTGTAGAGATCAAGGTGGTATTCCCTAGCTTAGTCATCTATAAGGTGCAGGCGCTTATACCTACCAAGGGCCTGGCCTGCGAGGCTAAGTTGGGGCATGCCTCTGTGAGTATGCATTAGATTTATAGAGTTTGTGTATAACAGTATATATTATGGTGTATGGTACTCTGTTGTGTACTATAGCCTATAACCCCTGGCACATGCTTTTTAACCGTTTTGTATCAATGTAATTGAAAACGTCTGTATCTGCGTCCAACCTTATCCACCATTTCCAATTATTCATGTTAAACTAATAGGATATTGATTGTTTTCTGTGAAAACAAATAGTTTTATTGATGGGGTCTAAATAACAGGATTTCAAAGTACTTTTTATGTGCCTCCCTTTCTCAAAATATCCTGTTAACCCCATAAGAGATTTGGTGCTTTTATCTTAACTATTTCATGGTAGCTGGAAGGACACATTTTGTCATAATGCTATCATTGAATTTACTGTGATTATAACTAAAAGTAACCTAAAATTGAATCTCAGATCTATCCTGAAAACTTCTGGGGGGGATGCCTCCAGACCCACTCATTTTTATCCCTTACAGCAATAGCACATTCTATATTGCATTTTGCATTTCAGAAACACCTTTTTCCCCATGCACTATACAAACATAACCCATTACATTTCCTCTGATGTCCATGCACAACAAGTAGTGTTTAATAAAGCCAACCATCAATTATACATGAACAGATATTATTACCTCCCTATGCTGTGCTCCTATATTTTGTAGTAAATGTAACTTTAAAGATAGGTTTTCACCAAGCTCCTTCCATTTTGGTGCTACGTGTTGTAACACATGGTCATTTAGATCCTGTATGGTTGGGTGGTCACTCCCTATATAGTATTAACATCATTGTGGTAACATTATGTCCACACACCCACCTTCCACAAATACACCTACAGACCACATGTTATTATACTTATAAAAAATATTAACTGCAGCAGTTTTGGCTGTAGCTACCAACAGGTGTATATTAAAAGATAATCTGATATTGCTGATTCATTACCATAACCATGCACACGCATATATAATGGTACTAGATATATACTGCCTGAAATTTATCTGGCGTGGAGGGATGATGAAATCCTATGACAAACTCACCAACTCAGCATGTGCAAGTCTTATGTCCATATAATTTTTGCACCTTAATTAAAATTTTCAACTCTGAAACACAAAAGTTATACCTTGAGCTGAATATGGGAAGAATCTTTTATTAGTATTGCAATGAGATTGTGCTAGCTATCATTGTGTAACTATACATACATGGTGAGCCTCCCTATATACATTTATCCTTTGCTCACAATTAAGTGGTAAATATATATGTCAACTGTTAATGGCACCAGCTGAGCATGAAAGTGTTGTAACAAGACAAGACCTTGTACAGAACAGTCCTGTCAAGCAGCTTGAAGTTTCATGCACAACAAACATTTGAAACAATTAAACAAAACATCTTAATTATGAGAGTTTGTGCCTCATCTATTAATACAAAGAAGTTATAGGTGCTGCTGGCAGGCTGTTATGGATGCTTAGATTATCCCACAATTGCAAAATGTGAGTAATAGTTCTATTAGACCAGGATAATGTGTGTGACTGTTGTATTAGAGTAGCTATGTCAATATTTTAAAATGAAAAGTTGAAGCACTGACTGGTTTCTGGAAACCAATGAAACCCCCTACATGCATACCTAACTATCTGTAGTTCACTACTAACACTAGTGCACTATAAACAGCGCAATTGTGGTATTGTAAAAACACATGTACACATTCCAATTTTAGCATAGCTACTCATGCCGGTGTACTTATATCTAATGCATACATATATTATAGGTGTGTTATATTTGCACACATAAGGTGCTAACAATAAAGACATGCTAAAAGAGCATGCCATTTTTCTAAGACATGTACATGGTGTGTTAATTTGTACCTTTTGTAACATGCTTTGACAGTACATTTGTGGTTTATAAGTGTGTTAATTCAGCATGTATTGGGCTGAATCAGCATAATTTATGCACTAAAAATTGGAGATATACTATAACTGCACTAAAACAGCACATGTGTAAAAAAGATCATTTGGGATGACTTTTGCATGCAGATTTTATGGTTTTAAATTCAATATTATCTGTGTTTTTGTAACTATTGCATAAAGTTACATGAATGATATGTACAACCATGTAGTCATAGTTATAAGAAGTGCTCTGAGCAGTAATAAATTTGGTAGAAAATCTATTATTTGTGCATATGTGAGAATTAAGTCATGGACTGCTATGAAGGCTCACATGAGGCTCCCGGGAGATGACTTGAGCAGAGAGCCACAAAAAGTTGTAGCTTGCTCAACTAGAACCTTGCATGTGTTCTGGAATTTCGCGCAACTTGACCTGAGACCTTGGGTTCAAGGAAGAAGTGCTAATAACCTTAAAACTGTTATATCCAAAGTTCCAGCATTCATATGAATAAGAAATTTTGCACTGTTAACGATAAACCCAGGTCTTGCATCTTGCCCTAAATTCAAGGTTTATGGCTGCATTAGCTTAAGTGTTTTGTTTTGTTTCCAAATAATGTAAAGAATGTAATTAACTTGACTTCTATGTCTATCCTTCACTCGGTATCCAGGTAGCTCAGTATTTATATGCATTCTTGAATATCCAAATGAACCAAACCCATATGTATGTAGCTATTGGCCAGCTTCACATCAGTGCATATATGTATGGTCATGGGATATGTATACATAGCTACCACACTGACTATCATGCAGGTATTAATAGCTATTGGCTGGTTGGTGAACTCGGTGAACTCAGTGATGACTAGCTGCTTTGAACAGTTCATATGAAGAAAAAGCTTACAGACACTTGCTATAATTTATTTGTGGCAAAATGCCAGCTGATAGCTATGGGTATGCCCAATTAAAGAACTTTAAAAATGCATTGTTTACTGCCTAGCTACCTCATGTCTGTTAGGTAGTTTTCCAGATGTGATACGTATAGAACAACTCTTTCAAGCACAATAAACCAATTCTTGGAAATTTTGGCATGTTAAAATGGCCTAAACCAACCCAGTGTATAAGCAAATTTCCCAATACATACAAGTTGCACTGGGTATTTCACAGCCATGTATTACACTTGATCAACATGTGATACGAGCCAGATTTTGAAATGTCATGGAAGAGAGATGCAAATGAGTTCAGCTGGAGATCAGGAGAAATTTAGGCACAAGGTTGTTATCACTTTTTGGTTGTATTGAGATTTGAATGGCAAATACTGGAGATTGGATTAAGGCAGTGGATACTATTGAACCGACAGTAAAACTTGGACAAAAAGGATCACTAACAGAAAAAAACCACAAAACTCATCCAGGGTTTGAAAACCCTGGACTACTGAAGCTTCAGGAAAGTGTGCTAACCACTGTGCTACCGCTGCTAGCTACCCACTATCCCTACTTTTCTATCTTATAAATGTTACTAACGTAGTAGTCTGAGTACGTATATAGTAAGAAGAAAGTAACCAAAAGGTGAAGAAGAAACCCAAGCTGAACCCGACCCTAACTCTAATGCCAATGTTACTTTTCATGTCCCCTAAAGTTGAATGCTCGGGGCAACTACTAGATGCGAAAATAACCTTTCGGTTCAGTAACCACTTCCATGAATCAACATTCTAATTTCACACTGACGTCTTAATCTTCACCACAATAACATTACAAATGAAATAGACGCACAGGTTTGCTACTGAAATTCAGCAAAACAGTGATGTCAATTTTATAGCACATATCTGTCACCATCTATGCTACAACTGCTTTCAGCCGGTGTCGTTTAGTGTACATCTGTCAGTAGCTACATAGATAATGACTGTGACACCAATCTATTGTTGATTCCCCTTCTGTTAAACACTGCCTGACAGACATTACAGTAATTGCCCTCGGTAATTACTTATTTGATTTTGTATAGTAAGTTAGTATAGCTATAAGTATCACTGAATAAGTTACCTGTTGAGTTAATAACTGTTTCCATCGAGTAGACGGAAGAATACCTCGAGTACTACAAATCGGAAGACTTTTCTATCAGTCACTGCGAGATTAATCCGAAGATTGTTATTGTTATTGAAGCTTTACAGTGACCAGCCTCGGCACTCCTTTACAATGTACTGGGGCTCCTTCGTACGGCCAATTAGCTACAAATCAAAGTTCCACGATTTGCGTCTTGCTTTAATAGCGCTGGCTTCAGAACTACAAATTTTGTGGGAATATGTGGGGTGTGTACATCCTTTGAACTTAGTACTGTAAGGGACAAACAAAGGGACTTTCCCAATTACGAAATCTAGTCTGACTCGCGTGACCTTGAGCTCGCACGAATTAATTAAGCGTCGAGGCGTCTCAGGCACAGCGTTAATGTTACAATGAGTTCTGAGTTGAACTATCTTGAAGACGTTCTGCTAAAGTGTATCAGTAAATTAGAACGCTGTTTGCCTTTTGGCGATCTCGCTGGAGAATTCTTAGCTGCGGGAATAGTAACTCAATATGAATACTATGAACTGGTGGGTACCAAAAATGAGATGCGGCAAAGGCGAGAAACAGTTTTAATGATCTCCAGAAAGCCACCAGATTTGATAGAGAAATTCTGTCATCTACTAAAGAATCACCACGCCTGTGGGGAATTGGGAGCTGAACTTGTAACAGGTAATTTATCCATAGACAGTTAGCTGGGTTTACACACATGAAAATATTTTTAAGAAGTGGTTACTGAACCAAAAGTTTTTTTTCCTCTGGATAAAACAAATTACAACTGACATTCATCCATCTGTATCAAGTACACTAGTTGTATTGGTATGCTCTGAGTATTCAATTTTAGGGCACACGTCTAGTAGTTGCCCCAAGTATTCAGCTTTAGGATACAGTACGCGACAAGTACGTAGTATTATAGCATTAAGGTTGGGTTCAGCTTTGGTTTCTTCTTCGCCTTTAGGGTTATGTTCTTCTTACTATATGTACCTTACTCATTTATACGATAGAAAAGTAGGGGAGTTGGGGAGCTACAGTAGTAGTGGTAGCGCAGCTGGTGGTACACAGAACTATCATACTGAGTTTGAACTCTAGATGCTGCCCTTTTATATTTTAGTAGCCTTTTTTCTCCAAGTTTTACTGTTGGTTTAATAGCCGGTACGTTATTGAACTGACTTTCGGTTCAGTAACCACTGCCTTTTTTATTGCTTAGTATACCAAAATGGGGTTTAATAATGAAAACTAGTCCCATCGCACATGCATGTGATGCATTGGGTGTTGATTGTCTTCGTGTATCTGGAGAAAATGGTCTGGTTCCCATACCCACTCACCTTGAATACTGATCCTAACTGATAGAAATATTGTATGGGGTAGGCTATAATAAAGTTTTAAGAATTTGATTTTTCAAAAGATTTCTTTCTCTGTAAAATTCAAGGCCATGATTAGTAATCTTTGTTTTGATTGTCAACTTTCTTTCGAATTTTACGTATGTTTCATAATTTCAGAGCTGACCTATGAAATTTTGGGTTGTTACCTTCCCTTCACTAATATTCAAGCACGCAGATTCCCTTTCATACCTTTCAGTGTTATAAAATGCCGAACACTTTGCCTAGAAAATTCTGTGAATATAGTTGCACACAAAAGATTGTCAGATAAGTTATCCAAGTGGTTAAGGCTGACCTGACCACCAAAATTACACTGTACATGTTCTTTATACTATCCAGATATCAACAGGCTGCCTATGTCCCATAGAGGTGGGGGGTGGGACGCAGATTAATAGCACTCAGAAACAGAGGAGGAAGGCATGCAGCTTCAAGCCAGCATCACTGAAGCTGTCATGGTTTGTAATAACAGGGGAGGATCCAGGAGCTGGAAACGGGAGGGGCACAAATAGGCTAAGTTGTAGGTGGGTGGGTTGGACAACAGCAGATTCTCTTGTTAGTTGCTTTATTTTTCTAGCACCTCTTAGTAAGTGTCTCACTGTTGATTTTTCCATTTTGGGACTTGCAGATACTTAAAAACTGTTTACAAGGCTGTGAATGTCTTAAACACCAGAAACGATAGTTATTTTTAGAGGTGCTTAGTACACCTGAAGGTGCTAAGTGACAGTTTGCTTGATAGCTGGTTTGACTTTGGTTTCAGGTGAGTCAGTTTGCTATAAATGGTAGTAATATGCACATTTTCATTAGCAGTGTTGGGAGTAACGCGTTACGTAATATTATTACTTTTGTGGTAACAAAGTAATATAACGAAATACGCTATGAAACAGGTAATATAACGCAAGATACTTTACTTACAAACGTAACGCGTTACCTAAGTAATATAATTACTGTAACGAGTCTAATATGACGTAATATTATTACTAAAAGTAACGAAGTTACTAATCTCGTTAGTAATCCTCTGAGTAACGCCTAACCACAATGGAGTAACGAGGCCTATTGAATGAAGCTTATTTACTAGCTTCTTACTTATAACCAAGATTTGTACATTGTCCAACAACGCAATCATGTCACGTGATAAGGTGGTAGTTTCACACGTGACAGCTTAAGGCTGTGGACACAAAGTAATATAATATGTAATATTATTACAGTTACTTTATTTTATGGGTAATATGTAACTGTAACTAAATAGTTCTGTTGCAAGTAATATGTAATATGTAACTAGTTACTTTTACAAAGTAACTTGCCCAACACTGTTCATTAGTTATAAATTGATTTGATTTTGGCCTGACAAGGTTTAGTATTTCAATCAAAAAAGTATGGCTCCTCCACAAAGTGGGGGCATTTGCCCCAAAATGTCCTGCTGGATCCGCCATTGGATACAGGTGTAAGTCAGGGTTTGACTGGTCTAGCTACATGTGATTTTATATAAATCAGGAATGAATTATGTTCCCTTTTGTCTCCCACTGTAGAGCAGGTATGTGGATAGGTATGGGAACTTATTTTCCTTCTAAATGAAACAGTAGTAGTCTGGTCAGGTGTGACTAGAAATGAATATAAATTTTGTACTTATCTGTTTGTAGCATGTGAACTACAAAAACATGATTTGATTAAGACTCTACGACAGCAGCTAGCAGAGGCACAAAGAGAAAGGTCAAAAAAACTGAATGATGCCACTACCGATCCTGCTACACAAGACAATGTATGTAGTACATGTATGTGTATGTATGTTGACAGGAAGGGGGCCATCAAAATATTATATCCCTTGAATAGAGATATTAAAATTTCACCATCTTTACATGTACTTTACTACTACTACTACTACTACTACTACTACTACTACTACTACTACTACTACTACTACTACTGTCTGCCTTGTGATTTCTGATGCCAAGAACCTCTATGAGGACACTACAACCTACATTTAGATGAACGTCTATAATTATGTGACTGAACTTTGGAAAAACCTTCGTTAGAAGTTTTGAGATAAACATTTTAAAGAATTCAAGTCAGTATAACTCACCAAGGATAGCAAGCACACATATGAAATTTGCACAAAAGATGCATCAATGTATTACCTTTCAGACCACTTCCAGTACTTGTAGAGTTTCCCACCAAATAAGATAGAAAATCTGAGCAGTTGGATGAGCGAAGTAGTATCACGAGTGCTCATGGTGGGGTGGGCAAGAGATAGACTTCAAAATAGAGTCAGACCATGATTGGAGTCCAGACACGAGATTACAGGGCTGTGCTGGCTTCCTAGTGGCTGATATGTAGCAAATCAACCCGTCTGGCCAACAGTATCAGGCCATCCACCAGTAAACCACTGATTCTTGCCAAGCTAGTCGACCCTTCACAAGGCCAGAAACCGCCATTCGAGCTCTACACACCACCCAGAAAAGATGTCTGTTAAAAACCAGCCTTGAGTAGTTTGAGTAGTACTGAGGGTCAAAATTAGTAGTACAATAGTGTAGCTATCCACTGGTGGTGTTAGTTTGATTTTGCCTGATGTGTGATTTTGTAAAACTCCTTTTGAAAACCAGCACTGGGATACTTGTCAAGTACTAGAGTCAGTCCAGGTACACACACACAGACACACACACAGACACAGAGTGACACACACACACACACATGAATGAATGCACGCACGTACACGCACACACTTCCTTAGGAATTATACACCAAAATCCTGCTTGTGAGGCTTATGGGATATACAACTGACCTATACATGTGACCAGATTGTGTTATGTAATATCTAGGGATACACTGATACCACTTTTTACCAGCTGATCAGATACCATTATGTTTTTGGTGGGAAATTGGCTGATACTTTGCTGATACCGATGCTTTGCCATATAGGCAGTATCTCCACTGCTGTTTATATAAGCCAACTTACTAAAATACTATTGCTAATATCTCATAACACTGCTTGTTGATTTTGTAACTATCACACATTGAATTATATGATGATCAACTACCATGTATGGCTTCAATGAATCTTGTTTCGTGGCATACTGTTCATTCAACTGTACTAACAATCATAATCACTGGAGTAATTCATGGTATGCGTCATCTTGAAAAACAATTAAATGATCATGACTTCATACAAAGTATCGGTTGTGGTATCAGCTTAATCCATAACTGATACTGATCCGATACCACCAAATATGGGTGATATCAATACAAAGTATCGGTATCGGTACCTCCCTAGTAATATCCAGTTTTTGTAAATTGGTAGGACTATATAAAAGAAGCACAGTGGACCTACCTCATAGTAAAACAGGTACTCTCACTACCATACAATGTAGTTTCTTTACAGATGTCCTGACAGCTTCAATATTATAAATTATTTAATGTTGTCACATTCAAATTAGTTAGTTTATTAAGTTCATTAAGGAAGGTAAATCACTGGCTCACCAGTCATAATTACTGTATGTTGCAAAAAAGTTAACGAACAAACAAGTAAAAGGAATTGAGTAGAGATCATAGAAATGAAACAAGAGAGGTCACCTATATTGGCCATCATTATTCAGTGGACTGGATTGATATATTTTTGTTTTTTGTGCATTAGATTTACTGAGCTAGTAAAAGCCCTTAGGTAAGCTGCAGCCCACTACTAATCGCTGAATATGAATATGCAAAAAACTGTCTTAATAATTTTGCAACTGTTTGTTATGCTGCTATACAGTACTTACTCCTTACTTACCCTGGTGTATAGATGGGTTTAACAAGAAGGCGTGACACTATATTACTTCATTTTTGTATAACGTAATCTGGATTTGTATAGGGCAAAAAAATAGGGAAAATCAATCTAGGGCAAAGTGTTTCTGAGCACTACAATACTGCATCAAGTAATCACTACCTGAAATACAAACCTTGTAGTCATACTTTATCATATATACTCAGGATTTGTTGAAAAAGAATAACAGATCGACTTTTCTGTACAACTGGTTTATGAACACAAAATTTAAATTACCTCCTAAAAACTTACTTTAGTTAAAGTAAGTTTTTAGGAGGTAATTTGAGGACTAAAACCATTAATAAACTCAGGCATGGTTAAACACATGTAAGTTACCTTTCAGACGTTAACGTCTGAAAGGTAACTTACATGTGTTTAACCATGCCTGAGTTTATTAATGGTTTTAGTCCTCAAACCACCTTTTTTTATCATTGCTTGATTGATAAGTTCCTGTTAACATCGCATTTCTTTTGCCCTACAAAAATGGCTGGTAATTTGTGCATGCGGCGCATTTTTATGACCACACCTCTTTGTTAAACATGCTGCAGGGAATGTGGTAACAATAGTTAACCAGCAATCTGCCAACTGGTGACTTCCTTCGAGACATCCTTAGAGCACCAGTGAGCTAGTCTCGCGTGGTCAAACTTTTCAAAGCCTTACTGTAAGATTTTTCAGGTTAACTACAGTATAACCTCAAAAACCTCTATGCTGAAATACAGGTCTTACCATGTGAAACTAGCTTGTTCCTTAAGTGTGGTCTAAGGGTATCTCAAAGGATATCGTAAAGGATATCGTAATCAGTTTTATATTCTATCACCATTCAGTGCTGAAATGTTGTCACAAACCATCCAAATGTACCCCCCCCCACCCCCCCACTTCCTGTACAGTAACCCAGCACCCTTAAATGTGTAAAACCTCAGTCCAGTAGTCCAATCTGGTATATATTCCAGTCCCACATAGTCCAGTCCAGTGATTAGACACTACCCACCTACACCTTCAGATATACTAGTTTGACATTTATAGTATGTACATGGATCTGAAAAACAGCTAAAAATTAAAAGTGTCAAGAGAGTTAACATTTCAGCCAACCAGATAATTAGTGGTGACAACAAAAGTGCCAACAACAGACACGTACAGTTTGGCTCCATTACAAGTTTGGGAAAGGACTGTAATGGACACTTTACTTTTATGGCTTCACCATAGGAAATGTATGGTGAAAATTTTGATTGGCCGTAAATATTATGTCAGACGTTTGAACAAAAAGATTTTGTGTGGGTCAAGCAGCACTACAAATGAGCCATATTTCGAGATCGTGTGTAATTGCATTCATGAGTTATTAGGATCCAGCTCAACGCGTACTTACTATAGCCAGATTGAACCCTTGTTTCGTTACTATTTTTCAGGATATGATACCCATTAGAAATTAACATTGCTAATTTTTCTTACAGCGTCTCTTTGTCTCCTAGTATGTCATCAATGTTGGGAGTAACGCGTTACTTATGTAACGTGTTACGTAATATTATTACTTTTGTGATATCTAAGTAATATAACAAAATACGCTATAAAAACAGGTAATATAACTCAAGTTACTTTACTTACAAATGTAACGCGTTACCAAAGTAATATAGTTACTGTAACAAATCTAATATTACGTAATATTATTACTACAAGTAACGAAGTTACTAATCTCGTTAGTAATCCACTGAGTAATGCCTAGCCACAACGAAGTAATGAAGCCTACTGAATGAAGCTTATTCACCAGTTCCTTACTTATAACTATAGTACGTATGTTCACATCGAGCTGAACCCTGAAAAACAGCTAAAAATTAAAAGTGGATTTTTTCTCAACAGAGTTAACATTTTTGCCAACCAGATGATTATTGGTAACAGCAAAGGTGTCAACAACAGACATGTACAGTTTGGCTCCATTACAAGTTCGGGAAAGGGCCCTAATGGACACTGTACTTATATGGCTTCGCCATAGGAAATGTATTGTGAAAACTTTGATTGGCCGTAAATATTATGTCAAACATTTGAACAACAAGATTTTGAAATATTTTTAGCGGGTCAAGCAGTACTACAAATGAGCAAAATTTCAAGATTGTGTGTAATTGCATCCATGAGTTATTAAATGTTTTTGAGGATTCAGCTCAACGTGAGCGTACTATAAGATTTGCACATTGCCCAACAATGCAACCATGTCACGTGATAAGGTGGTAGTTTCACACGTGACAGCTTAAGGCTGTGGACACAAAGTAATATAATATGTAATATTATTATAGTACCTTTATTTTATGGGTAATATGTAAGTGTAACTAAATAGTTCAGTTGCAAGTAATATGTAATATGTAACTAGTTACTTTTAAAAAGTAACTTGCCCAACACTGTATGTCATGATGGACTAAGAAAAGAATTGACATGCCATGTTTTGTTACAACAAATTAGCATTAGGGATTATACTGTATTTGTTTTATACATGTGTACATGTATGTGATCATGTACTTGTATGTGTTCATGCACATGTCTAGATTCTTGAGATAACGAAAAGTGTGTGTGTTTCTATGTTTGTCTTTCTGTACCAAAAACTTTTGAAATTGCACCCTGTAGTCTTGTACCCAGACCCCTTGTAGTCTGGGTGCAAGACTAGTTTGAAAATGGGTAAAGCAAGTTTCTGAAGATGTTGTGAATGCCTGGGCTCTATGAGAGTACTTTATACTTACATAAAGTATTAGAATATTGCAAAAGTTACAAATACTGAAATACAGTGTACCAAGTTGATGGTAACTTGAACAAACTGCTTTAAACCACAAGTTTTCTATCATGTCTTCTTATACAAATGCTCTAGGCAAAGCGGTTGTTTTTTTTATCTTTGTGTAGATACCTACGCTCTTTTCAACAACATGAAGGTGTCATTATTCCCAGTAGCCAGCTGTATTGATTTTGGTTGTTCAGTCACTTATACTATTCAGATAATTGATGTCCTACTTTACTGTAATGTGTGATTATATTTTATAGTTTTTTTTTTAAAAACCACCTGGTTTACTAAAATTGTTTTCCGAAAAAGTGTGTGCGTGTTTGTACTGTGTGTTTGTATATCTGTCTTTCCACACCCACATGGGTAAAACATTCGCTAGCCTTTATGTGAGAAATAAAGGTCATATAGAGCCTGTATTAAACTTCTGGGCAAGTAAGCTTTGATTTAATGTGGTTAATACGTGTGTGCCGGTTTGAAATTTGGGTGAAGCGAGTTTATAAGGATGCGGTGAAGGCCTTTCCCAATGGGCTCTACGGATGTCAAAACAGCCAAAAAACAACACAGCTGGCCTTTTAGGCTACCGAGTATAACAAATTCCTTCAAGTTGAAAAGGGGCATGCCCGTACATACGCGAACGAAAATGAAGAGCAACTTTGCGTCTTTTCCTGGAGAATTTACATAAGAAAATGCTATAAAGATACTTCTGTGCATTATTAGTGGATTAAAGTGGTTTGTTTGAGGCACGCCTCTTTAGCAATGTAATTACAGAATTATGAAATATTTCATCATTATTTTATGAAATACAAATTACCATAATTCATTTCTGTATGTAGCAACAAAACAAAACCCAAAATAAATATTAGTTTAGTACACTGTTAATTAATTCCAGTTAGGTTTGTTTGCTGTGTGGCGCCTGGTTTTTAGAAGTAGCACAACATCAACTTGTTTAATTTATTTCGACATTTCATTACCATACTCATATGTTCCTATGATTAGGAAATGAACACTACAAAGATCATTGACTTGGAAGCAACTTGTACTAGGTTGAGACAACAGCTAGCTGAGCAGCAGCTGGAAACACAGAAATGGAAGGATGCTTATGCACAAGTTGAAAAAGATCTGAAGACACTACAAGGTAGACGATCACCCTCCATTATGACAAAGGTATGGCTAAGACAACATACTTGTCTATACCTTGTACTGTTAATACATAAATTTGCCTTTTCTGTTGTAAAATAAAGTTTGTATACAAAAATTATACAGGTTGTTTTGCTTGAATATTTTGCTTCTGTATGCTATGTAGCAAGCTATGTTTGAGTTCAAAGTCTACAAGTCTCTATTAGCTATTGCATTGTGGTTTACGGACTTTAATATTGTTGCTATTAACTTTCAAGCAGTACGCACAAACAGAGTTGGGATTGTTGCACAAATATACAATTGGACACTGGACTCAAAATAACAGTACAAATATCAGGCAGAGTCTTTGACTATTATATAAGTCTTGTGTTCCTCCACTGGCTGCACCCTAGTTAGATGCTACAGTGTGTATCAAGTATTATTAAAAGAATCAGTGAACATAAATCTGTAAACATTGACGTAAAGACCTGTAGGACAGATTAAGTATAAATAATTTGTGACTGTTTTGGCATAACCCACATAGTTTACACTATTCCAAATTTCTTTAGTATTATCTTCAGTGTCCGAAGAATAGATTACGAAAGTTTCAGCAAATTTTGATCAGTAGTTATAGCACTAGATAGGAGGAAGAGTAAAGAAACCAATTTGTACAAAGAAAATATGAAAGTTTTAATTGAGCCATAGCAAGTCTCAAGTCCATCTTATTCGCCTGCTCATGGATGCATGTCTCATGGGTTGTATTTACAATGCAGTAGATGTAAACCATTTCTTCACTCATGTGCAAAAGTGGAGAGAGTGCACAATTGAATACAAGGCTAGAACTATACCTTGGTGAATTTGCCAAGTTATGGAACAAATTTTAAGTTAAATCCCAACTCTGTAGACCAATGCAAAACAAAAGGTATGGCTGTGAATTTAAGTGCCTGTGGTCCCTTTTTGTTGTTGAATTGCTGCATTATTAACAAAATGCTTGACTTATGTATATACCTTTTTATGAATTTGTATAATTTTTGTATATGAACTAAATGGTTAGATACACACTCACAAACAGACATTGAACAGGCACACGATCACTGCACACACACACACAACACACATTGTTCACACTGCATTGCTCCATACATGCATGCCTGCACTTACATAAAATTCATACTACATTGCTTTTGTTTATTGACAATTGTATCTCTTGTAGTTGCAGAAACTATCAAGAGAGGACAGCAATGTATTGCTAGGGACAGGCAGGTTTGGGATGGTTCACAGGATCAAATTCCAGGAGGACTGGTGTGCTGGCAAGACCATACATAGCAGCTTGTATTTGGACCAGTCTGGGGTTATGGCAAGATTGACTGTGACTTGTAACAAGTTTGTTCAATTTCATCATCCCCATGTGGAAATGTTCTTAGCAATACAACCGAATCCTGAAAATGTGCCAGTGTTATTGACAGAAATATGCACAGAAAGCCTTGATGATTTTGTCAAGCGCTACAAGAGCACTTTACCTTTCTCTGAACAGTTAAGACTTATCAGAAACATGGGTGATGGGTTGTTCTACCTTCACCAGCGTGACATCATCCATGCTAATCTTCATGGTGGTAATGTGCTGATTGATGGACAACAACATCATGCCAAGATTGCTGATTACATCTGTCCACGATTGCAAGAAGCTGGTATTATTCACAAAACAATCACTAATGAAAAATTACAGGCGTTTGTTGCTCCTGAGTTGTGTAAC
Source organism: Dysidea avara (assembly GCF_963678975.1). Classification (NCBI taxonomy): domain Eukaryota; kingdom Metazoa; phylum Porifera; class Demospongiae; order Dictyoceratida; family Dysideidae; genus Dysidea; species Dysidea avara. Next base: position 25,641,879 of record NC_089275.1, read on the forward strand.
GAGACAGCTGTACCTTCCTTTGAGTCAGATGTGTTTTCATTAGGTACTCTGTTTGTACAAGTCTTAACCCAGGATATCCCGGCCAGTAGCACTAATCTAGTTGACAAGATAGACTACTGCAATCCAATTCAGCCGGTGGTTGACAGTTGCCTCAGTGAAGAGAGTGTCTCAAGACCAGACTGTGTCAGGGTTTGTGAGCTGGTTGCTCAAATTAGGGACAGCCCCCAATATGTAATGTATAATTGCCTCTATGGAAAGAAAGTGAGATTATAGTATGTGTATTGTGTGACCCGTACGTACAGTTTTGCTGAGTGATGTTAAGTGGGGTTTCAAAAAAGTTAAACTTTTAAATTTCGAACTCCAGTAATACATATGTAAGGTTGGACATTTTACAGCACTTAATTCTGTAAATTACATGTATTGGAGTGTTTCTTGAAATGGAATACTTACACGATTGTCAAGAGTTTTATAGTACAGACTCTTGCTATTGTTGTATGTACTAATGCTCAGTCTGCTGTTGTAGTTGTTTTTGGCTTAACCACATGTAAGGCTAGGATGGTAAAGTTTAAAATGGTACCTAAGGAGTTTACCCAACAAAAAGGCAGGAAGGGAATGGGAGGATAAACAATAAATTTTGTATGTATAGTAGATCCTAGTTTATTTCATCCTAATTAAAGTGCTTCATCAAATGTAGAGATAATAGTTCTATTGTTATGAATACAAAACAGCTTGCTGTTACCATATCATACTGAGATACTCACATATGATTAGTATAGGTAATCACACACATTTGAGTACAATTATTCCATAATTGCACGAAAATGCGTGTGATTGCCTACTAATCACATAGTGACCACCCTTCGTGGTTTGTAGTACACATCTATCCAGTTCTATGTGGCCATTAACTTCTACCAGGTGATTGCATCATCCTTCTTTGTATTACATCATTTGTTGTTGCACTTAAAAGGCTTCATGTGTCAGCAATTCTGATTGGCTACTCAAAATGTCTACATATGTTGCACTTAAAAGGCTTCTATTGTCAGCTTATTTGATTGGCTATTCATTATATCACTTTCTTGTTGCACTTAAAAGGCTTCTGTTATTCTGCTATTTTATTGGCTACTTTACAGTGCAATTACAGAAACAAGGCCGTGTGATTTGGGATTAATTGCACTCCTACTATTGGGACTAATGTATGGCAAATTAAACCACTATGTGATTATACCAATAAAACAGCTGCCAAATGCAAGTGTGTACAATACCAGATGATATTTTTTCTTGACCACTGTTTTTATGTCATTGATTTACCTGTACAATATTTGATTCAAATGATTGTATTTAGTACATAGATTCACTGTGCATGCATGTTTGCGTAATATGTATCAACTATGCCAATGTGTTAAAAGGACTCCTGCTATGTAAAGAGAAGCCCATTTCATCTTTGTTGCTATGTTATAAGACTGTTTCAGGATATTATTTTAAAAACAAACACAAAGTGATAATTGTTCCCCATTTTGGTAACTATGGTCAGGTTATACAAGAACATTCCTTGACCTGTACATAACTGGCATTCAAAATTTGTTTACGACAAGCCATTGTGGAAAAAACCTGCTTAGCAGGTGTAGTGGTAGAGTGCATGCAGTATTTTGTTGTATCGGTGGAACACTACTTGCCTTCCCGGACACTTTGTACAGCATTCTGTATTGGCAGTATTAGTGATTCGTGCTTGTGGATATTTTGTATCCTAGCCACTGTATGTGACTATTGTTTACTATGCGGCTAGTTCAGCCAGCAGTCAAGCAATCATACAGATTATAATGAGGCATTCCTCTACATGTGACTATAAGGCTCATGTGTTAACTGCCAAATCTGAGGCAAAAAGGTTGATGTTGTGCTTCTAAAAACCAGTAATACTCTGCTTGATATATAGGCAGTTCTGCATATAATTTTGTTATCACAGAATGCATACTATGCTATTACAGTAGCTTTGTTTGTAATAATATTCATTGTAATTAGACCCTTTTGTGGTGGATCTAAGTTACTTAGACCTTTTTGATGTTTACTTAGTCTCTTTAATTTTTATTATGTGCACCAACGCTGGTAGCATGATGGCTTGTTTCTACTAATTAACGATACATTTCTCTGTTACAAGCACCTGTCAAGAGTGTTAAGGTACAACAACTACATAAAGGGTCTATATAAGTTGGACTTCAGACCACGGGGATCTATGCAATTTAGTAACCCTCATGCCCTGTAGTAGTTGCATTGCTCAGGCGACACAGGGCCATCGGGTTACTAAATTACATAAACTCCTGTGGTCCGAAGTCTTAAGTTATAGTAAGTCCGCCGAGGTTTTTATTGCATCATTCTAACACCTCCTCCTCAGACGTTTATACTTCGAAGGTGTGTCTTACTGTTTTAGTTTGGAGTGTCTTACTGTTTTAGAAAATGGTCTGCCAGCAGTGAAAAGGACATTGTAGCTATGCCTCGCGCCACTGCTAATGACGGTGTCACACACAAGGCTGCATGGGAAGGCTCCGCTCAAAATTTTTTCCTCTCAAGACTTAGTCACTGAAATGGCACTTTTATTGGTGATACACACTGCTATCAACAAGAATTGCATCAGTTTGAGTAAGAGAAATCTGTGAAAAATTAGCGACAGTAGCTACTATAAGTTTTATCCTGATTGGTGTACCAGACGCTTGACTGGAAGCCTGAGTATCCTCACAACTATTCAAGGTAAGTCTATACCATGAGAGAGAATCAATGGATCGGAGTCACCATGCCTCGTGTAAACGAAGTAAGTGAAAGTGGAGAAAGACAGTTAGCAGAAGTACTGTATAATTGATGGCGCTGGCTTGTCACGTTGCACGGCAACGCAGCCCATTTTCTAGGAAAGTAAGACACCAATACCTGCCTTGGCACTCCAGTTAACCCTCTGGCACTGGAATAGTGTGGTGAAGAACATGCTGGTTTGGTTGTGCTATTGTTTTCAATATTTCAGTGGTTGACAATAAATTCTTGGTGTGGATAAGTAATTAACTAACATGGTTAGCCACGAATCTCTTAGTACTAAGAGACTTGTGGTGGAATCTTTGTGAAACTTCTATTTTAATCAAACCTCAAAGCATTGCTAACATACCATTTTCTAACGGTTATTGAAGTATATTTCATAATTCACCAATTAGATGGTGTAATTAGTTAATTATATGCACTGTTAAGGAAGCATAACTTGAACAAACCACTTTAAAAAGGAATTTATGCACAGAAATGTCTTCTCGACTGTTTTACAGTGTATTGTTTGTCTGTTATTTTTACTTATGCAAATTCTATCAACAAAACATCAAGGGACTTCTCTTTATTTTTGTACATGTAAAGAAAGGGAAATGTTCCTTTTCAAGTTGAAGGAATATGCCAGCCTACGAGAGTTGATGCATTGTTTTTCAGTTGTTAAATGCTTGTTAAGCCCAATGAGAAGGTTTTTCACAAAGCCTGTGGAGAGTCGCTATACCCATATTTCAAATGGGTGAAAAGAAACTACATCAGAGCTACGCTTTCCTGTATGGAAGTTTTTATTACTACAGGCTTTATTTGGTCTTCATTTCTTGTATGCTGGTCTTTATTTCTTGTATTCTTTATTTCTTTTACCAAATAATGGTATTGCTCACTTGGGTATGTACAGACAAACACTTAAATAGTAGATAGGCAGGTGCGTGCACACACACACGCATGCACACAGACACACACCCAGACACACACGCACACACATATACATAGCACGCACACAGGAAAAGGCGTACATCCACAGCTGGCCTGTGGTTGACTGAAAACAGTTTTCGCATCTATGTTGTCCAATGAGCCTACGTCTTAATTCTCTATGTCTTGATTGTGATTATTTAATAAGGATATCAAGAGTGTTAGCGACTGTTCTATTAGAGTGGTTATTGTTGTACGGTACCACTCAAATACAACGTTGTCTTGCAAGAGTGCGAGCAATTAAAAAACTCTCTAATTAAAGGATGTGACACTCATTTTGCTCACGACTATTCATCCCAAACAAAATGGGATGAATACTCGCAAGCGAAACGGGTGCCATGCCTTTTAAATTAATGAGTATTTTAATCACTCGCACCCTCACAAGATGATGTTACATTTGGGCGGTACCATATATGTGACCATCTCAGTACCTCCCCCCCCCCCCAGTTTGCACAAGTTCTGAATTTCTTTTGATTTTCTCAGCTTTATCCAGTCCAAGGAATGGGTTACCAAAATTTCAGCCTATTGTGGTGAGTATAGGTTTGGAAATACAGTGCTAAACAATAGGGAGAGCAATGAAATTGATTTGTACAGTGGCTATGCTGGAAACAAACTATAGATGCTTAAATTTGCAGCCATAACTTCTATTTGAATTGGTGGAATTTGGCTTAAAGTGTTCACCATAGTATTGGCATATCAATCAAGGTATAATTTTATCTTTGTAATCACTTGTGCATACCCATTTTATATAAAAAATGACGACGATCTTCTTTACATCTACCACACTGTAAACAAATGCACATGACACGCATACTGTTGGGGCTACTAAAACCAAACAAAGATCCTGCAGTATGTAAATTGGAATTTCAGTCACTCAAAAGTTCACAGCATGAGAGAGTTCATAGAGCCTACTTGTTGAGCAGCTCCAGCCTGACAAGCATACTGCTGCACACTCCACCATATGACTTTTTATCCTGAGGCCACAGATGCAGCTTACCAAACCTATATGTAAGCACTGTCAGTTACTGGTACCCTTTTAATTTTTAGATGTTCATTAAAATGTTCATTAGCTTCAGTGTTGAGGATCTAAGTAGCTAGTCTGTTTAGTTAAACTGTTGCCAGCATGTCCATCAAATTCACAGACTGGGATAACTCTTATCAACCCCTTCGAATTTCATAAGCTTATATTTAGGCTTTAGGTTTTAAAATTATATATACAATGATGCATAGTCTAAACTGACTGCTACCCTTCTACTGTTTTACAATGAGTTATTTTGGTACATTAATTGATAGCTTGTTTAATGCACTACAATAATATGTAAGCAGTTTTACACAACACTTTTGATAAGCAATAAACGACAGACATCTTCTTCACCAAATCTATGCAGTGGAACCTCTCTTAACCAACTCCCTGAATTAAGGACACAATAGAAAAAAAAACCTCCATAATAAGGACAAAATTTTGGTCCCAACAGGTCTAGTTAATACATTCTTTACCTCTGAAAAAGGAAAACCTCTGTATTACTGCAAAAAGTGGCCAAAAATTCCAGGTCCCAAAATGTCCGTAATAGAGAGGTTCCACTGTAGTTTTCGATATTACCCTCCACCATTGTGTGATCACATATCTCAGCAACAGGAGAATGGTTTTTATATTTGCATCGTAACGCCATGGAGGTTGAAGATATAGGGCAAAGCCTGAGATGATGTAAAATGATAGCAGGTGATTGCTGAACATATTGTTTCTCTTATTGTTGCCAGATGTGACAATTTATAGTTGTAACATGGGCATGAGTGATTTGCCTGATATGTATCCCAAAGCCTTAGGGCTGGGGGCATACATATCAGGCAAATCACGAGTGCCCATGTTACAGCTAATATGTAATACTTCTGTTCAGGCTGATAGCCTTGATGCCAGTACAAGTGCAACCAATGGATTCATATGCATGCCTAAAAGATTCGATTATGGTTAGGTAGCAAGTAACGTTGTAGCTACGATCGTTATAATAAACAGACGAGTTGTACGGATACCATGGAAAAGTCGAGTAGCGGGGAATTTACAAGTGTTTTAAAGCTTTCGTGTTATGTAAAGACTAATCACAATGTATACTAAAGACCTAAAGGGGTAAGCTTCATTATAGAGTGGTTAACTCGTGTCGTCCATAATGTGGGGGTGTCTGCATTCAAAAACATGCGAAACGTTTGTGAATGCACTGTAAGACTAGTTCGCAACTTTAAGTAACATTTCCCAACTTGTAGAATGGCAAGGATACTGAAACGCCTTAATTTGAGTGCTTCATGTGGCAACACTTCAATATGTGGTAATCATCACATGAGCATTAATTTATTCCCACAATCAATTTTGGTCTAAGCTTGAATAAAACAAACAGAGGGTGGTACCACTACCTCATCCACATCAAGGCCATACTTGCTTGCTTTGATGAAAGTGGCTTGCTCTTTTAGAAATGCAACCACTCTCCTGGGATACATTTCAATGTACACCGGTGTACATTTAGATGTTCCCTGTAAAGAGGTATACATGGCATATGGAATTCCTTTGATCTGAGGTGTCAAAGTGTTACATTGCTTGATATTGTTATAATGGCAATTTTATTGTGAGCAATGTAGTGGTAGTGAAATCTTTCCCGCTTGTACAGTGATTGAGTTATGAAACTTTACTCAGGTGGCATGTGTGAAAACTTAAAATTAATATACGTAGGCTTATGCTGTTTTTTTCCTTGTCAGATTAAAAAATCATGACTGCTCTATAGGATATTTTTTGCAGATTTGTAGGTAACTGCTGTATGTGTTTGATTGTTTCAGCAGAAGGATCCAGTACCACTGAAAAGAAGCCTTTTGATGTAAAATAATCCAACCTATATATTGATGATGAGCTTTATCCCATTGGTAGTTCCCATTTCCCTAGAATTCTACTCACCCAGTAAGGGGCACTATTAAAATAAAAACAAAGGATTTATTGTTATTAGCGCTTTACAGTGACCAGCACTGAAGGTCTGATAGCAACATGTGCTGCAGCAGCCTTATTTGAATCCTTTAAGCAGCCAATCTAATAAGTTTCAAGTGTTCATTTAGTTGCTTTGTTATAATGTGTATGATACTTTTTTTGTTTTAAGTAACACATCTTATGTACGTACTGCGCAGTGTTTTAATTTAGGTATTTCTATTTTCTTCTAGGAGTTACTTTCACTGACACACTTGCTGACATATAATAACAAGCAAATGAAATGGGAACGTCTTAACAATCTACCAGTACGAATGCATTCTGCCTATGTGGTTAGGCTTGGTAACTGTTTGTATGTGACTGGAGGTGTCTGCTCTAGTGATAAACCAGATCTTGATGCAACCAGGCAACATACCCAAGAGCTCAGAGAAAATGTTGATTCTTATGTGTTTGAATTCAATTTGTTTCATGGTAACTGGGTTCCTCTACCATTAGCCAAACACAAATCAGCTGTTCCACACATTGTGTGTGATAAACTTGTGCTGTTTGGTGGACTGGACTTAGCCACTAATAAGGTCACTAATCAGGTCAGCACTTACAACACAAAAACTGATACCTGGACTAACCATTATCCCAACCTGAGGGAGTGCAGGTGTTTTCCAGCTATTGTCAGTTGGGGTGATTATGTCATTGTAGCCGGTGGGAAGCAGAGAGATGATAAGTTGAATGATATTGAAGTGATGCATACTATGGAGTGTCAGTGGTCTAAACTGAAGATCCCCTTGCCAAGAAAAATGTTCAGCTTGTCTGCTACTGTTTCAGACGATACACTTTATCTAACAAGAACACTTGGCAGTTTTCCTCCCTCAACCTCAAAACAAGTTTATGCAATACCGATCAGCGCTGTATTAAATCAACCACAGAATTACGATACCCTTAACAGTGGTTGGAGTTCTCTACCAGATGTTCCTTACATCAATGCCACCATTGTTCCAGATGCATATCCCCCAATGATAGTGGGTGGTAGTGATCCTCAGGGTAATACTGTCAGTGATATCATGTTGTACAATGTTGAGTCACGGTCATGGAACCAGATTACTACAATGTCTTATAGGAGAGCTAATGCTGGTGTCATTAACTTGAGCAATCATGCCATTGTTGTAGTTGGTGGCTGCACTGAGTCAAAAACTAAAGATACTTGCAAGTCTAGTGCCATCAATATTGTTGAATTAGGTTATGTGGCCGAGTCATTATAAACTAACACTTATGTACACATGAATTACCTTTAGCTGATAGTTTTATATTAGTGACAGTTGTCAATGTAGAGTATAAGAATAATTGCACTGTACATATTATATGACATTGTTGCACATAAGGTTTAGTTTAATAGTTTATGATCACAAGGTGTATGGATACTTTAAACGTCAAGGTTGAGGTTATGAGCTCTGTTAACAGCATGTGTACCTTAAATTTATAAATAAATTTTGCTGAATTCCAAGAAATTACAATTTATTGAAAACTTTGATTACACAGTAGCACCTCAACAAACCCTTTTAGGACCAATGGCCAATATTTGCTGCAATACAGAGGTAAAACTATATGGGGCTAGACCTGTTGAGACCCAAATCTTTCTTCATTGTGGTATTTTCTGTCCTTAATTTGGAAATTTTGTTCATTTGTCGTTCATTATACCTTGTCAAGTTGCACCATTTTGATTAAGACCTACATAGTTCACCTGTCCATAGCTTTTTTGAGGCATACGTATACAAGATTTTGTATCAGTTATCCACAAACTGCCATCATTCGTACATGTCTTCAGCATGCCATGTATGTGGCTTCACAATCTGATACTCCGCATACACCCTTATGTAGTATCCACTTAAGATAGGTCAGTAGAGTTTTCAAGTGATCACAATCCTTATCAAGTCACTGATCATGACCTCAGTAATATTTCAATTTCACACCAACATTATGTCCTATATATAAATTTGGTTTTCAGCCTTACTGCTATGCTACTCCAGATGGTGTAGCCTGAACTATAATGTGTATTAGATGGCAAAGATTCTGCCTAGGTCTTCTGTTTCAAAATGTTTACCAGTTTTTCTATCTGATCATGAAGGTGTTTGTTAAATTGATTAACTGACTATTGTATGTATTGTCATTGTGGTTTCATGCTAATATTTTATAGCTTAATGATTTCCTGGTGTCATACACCTGTACATTACTGGATATGCAAGTGAGTGCTGCAAGGACATTCACCATTATAGGACTATAGTTGTTATATTAATGTATCAAATACATTTTTCAATTCACAAAAGTTCACATAATTCTATGGTGCGTGTACAATGTGTTCAAATAGCTTTAGGAGTTTGCATTCTGAATGAATAAAAATAGAAAAAAAGCTTGGATTAGAATATTGTAAGGGACTCATAAGGATACCATGCCATACAGAAACTATCACTTCTTGATTTATAAATCAGTGTGGTGATTTGTAAATATGGCTGAGGATTGTCCATATTGTTTAGTTTAATGTTTACCTGTACCTTTAGTGCACTGTTAATCAGTTGGTAGACTACAGTATGTAAAATATCAAGAGTAAAAGGGTCTGTGAAAGTACTGAGGAATCCATGGTCACTGTAGTTGCATACTGTGGCAAACTTCCTTGAGCAGTTATAGGCCATACCAAATTAATATTACATTTCGTGGACTTTTTACCTGCAAAAGCTAAGTATTTTACTTTTATTGGTGTGGGAGCTATTGAAATAAAGTGCAGGAGTTTTGTTTCTCTCCTCATTACACACTACACCTTTCATCGCTTGCAGAATATTTAGGAGTCAACAGCCATACTAACATCAAAACACTGATCTACTGCACATGTGAAACATACAATAAGACATTGCCTTACTATAAAAAGAACCAAGGCAGATTCCACTGTATTAACAACAATACTGAAAACTGTTTTCACATGTTCTTGATGGAAATGGTTTGGGGAATGAATGAAGTTCATGCTGTATTACATTTCTGAGTGAATCCTGATTTGACATTGTACATTTATTAACAGGCATACTACACTGCACACTAGCTTGGTATCTGTCTTTCATCCAATTCATCATAACACAATTGGTTATCAATTTTACAAGTGACCAATTATCAACACCAGAAAATCTTTCAAATCTATATAGCTATCAGGAAGGACACGTATGAATATATGTAGCATGTTACATCATTTACAAAGTTGTTGTGTGATATACTGCACATTTATTTAAAACATTTGTGGAGCAAAATTAAATTTTTCGGAGTACCATGCTATTTGAGGATGTGGCACACTTATCATGCAGTACGATAGTACTGTATATTGCTTGAAGGTTTAGGCTTTTCTGGCAACAATACCCTCATAGTGCTTTGGCAGTATTGGTGAGGTATAAGCAAGCCCAAAAGTGCCTTCAGTGTGACTGAAATGCTTCCAAAACATTGCTACAAAATTAAAAAATATATATTTAGTGAAATTTCTACTAACTGACTGCCTGATGCCTTCAGACAAGCATAACTTGATAACAGCTAAGGCTACAGGCTTGATTATTTACTGTTTGATGTCGTTTCAGCCCTACTGGTGCCTTTTGGCATACCGCAGTACGTACTCCTTTGTGTCCCATTCATCCTTGCTGACAGTGCAAGGTGTCAATTCGGGGTAGCACCGCATGATGACTTCCCTACGTTTGACAGGAATCATCCAAGTTTTCCATCTCTGGTAACCAATTTCATCATGAGGAAGGTTTATTGATGCAAAAATCATTTAAAGAGTAAGCACAAAGTCTAGTTGAAGCCATCAAAGAAATGGGTAACCCATTTCTTCATGATAGTGCAGAACTTCTCGTGTTAGATACAAGAGATGTTCTCAGTGAATCTGTAGTAGCTACTGTTTGGAGTATGCAAACTGGTCAGTATAAAACTTATTACCAATCTGTCATCACAGAAAAGACCTCTTCAATTCATGAGGCAATCAAAAAGAACTCTTTTCCATTATTTAACCATCCAACACCTAAAGAAAACGCAAGCATGCAAACATATTTCAATATTGAAGTATGATGTTGAACTCTTTTCTCGTTTATATATTGTCATGCAACATTGAGACAGTGATATGACAAAATCACCCCTACCCACCTTCTCTTTCTGACAGATGAAAATTGCGACTAGGAAAGAAGTCGGACTTACTCAGAGGAAGCAGAAACAGAGCCTCCAGTTGTGTTTGATGTAGATGGTGCTGTCATAGTTCACCTTTTGCCTACAACTGGTGTTAGCACCTTTGATGAATATGCTAGTAGTGTCTTCATACCATACATAATAAAGAAACATCTAGAAACATCTAGAAACCTCTACTCAAGTTGATGTAGTATGGGATACTTATGTCACATCGAGTATTAAGGAATCAACCAGGGAGAAAAGAGGGAGAGGAAAGCAGCAAGAAGTAGCAGGAAAAAATAAACTGCCAAGCAACTGGCTTGATTTTCTTCATGACTTTGAAAATAAAAAGCAACTCTTTTCATTTCTTTCTAACAAATTGGCATCAATGAAGAATGTAGAAGGCAAGCTTGTATCAGTCAGTACAACTGGCATGTCAGTGGCTGCCACAGGTGATACCCACCACAAACAGACATGTAACCATGCATGAGGAAGCAGACACCAGAATGCTAATTCATCTCCAAGATGCCCTTGATAATGGTTCAACCACCTGCTTGGTATGCACAGTTGACTCAAATGTAGTTGCAATCTTTGTAGGAAAATTCTATAGTTTGCTTGAACGACATCCTAGCTTCTGCAGATGTATGGCTGGCATTTGGAACCAGAAAATGGTTTAGAAATATTCACATCAATACAATATACAATGCTCTCGAAAAATAATAAATCCACGGCATTATACCCATTCTTCACTGCATTTCTGGTAATTTCCTCCTTTTTGGAAAAGGCAAAAAGTCAGCATGGGATGCATGCATGGAACTCATTCCCAGATGTCACCAGTGCATTTTTCCACACATATAAGCCTCCCATCTCCATTCTTCAATAACTATTGATAGTGAGCACTTCAAGCTTCTGGAACAGTACTCTATTGTTATGTATGACAAAACAAGCGACCTAGAATGTATCAATGAGGCCCGGAAAGAATTGTTTTGTCAAAAGAACAGAACAATGAAATTAATTCCACCAACTAAGAATGCTTTCTTACAGCACTGTAAATAGGGATGCGGCGATTATGCCGGCATAATTTCGGGAATAGTAGGTATGTGTGGGAATCAGGAATTATGCTAGCATTTTGAGGTGGTTATAAAGCTTTAACAGTAGGAAAATCTGCAGATTACACAATTCCGTTAAGAAAGATTGAGATACTCTAATAGAGCAGTCAGAAACTCTAATAGAACGGTCACTGAATATTATTTACTCTAATAAAGCAGTCACATTGAAACAAAATACTCTAATACAGCAACCAGCTAAAGAATTCAAGACTATTAGAAGCTTAAACATCAATGAAAATGGTCTAATACAGCAATAAACTGGCATTATTAGCCAATTATGGTGGCATAATTTTGGGAATAATAGGCAATTCTCAAAAGCATAATAGGTGATATTTTGAGCACTGCTCAAAAGCATAATGTTCAATTTTTGGAGCATAATAGCCTCATGCCTAACTGTAAACGAGTTGCCTACCAAGCTGGCATTTCGAGCACCAGTGACCTGGCTTATGTAAACTTGCCAAGTTCAGGAGATTTACTAGATGGATAAGATTACAGATGGTTTCCTGTGTGGATAATGTTTCCAGTAGCCTCAAAAAGCCTGCACAGAACTGGTCAAATGTAGCTGCAAAAGTCCAAGAAGTTGTGGAGGAAGATGTGCATGTAATGCACTTGTCAATTTCATGCCCCACCCCCCCACCCCCGGGCGTCCCCACACCCCAGGTGGGGATTTGATATTACTTCTTGTCCCCACCCCTGGGGCAATTGACAGTTGTCCAATTCACTGACCGATTTTCGGTAGTTGCATTTCTAAACAATAAAATCGCACTTGCTATAATTTTACTAGCTACAGGGCAGGTTTATTATACTAGTCGCATGCATGAACGATATGCGCTTAGTCATCCTTGAGGTGTTGTCAAATCCCCTACTATGGGGGTGGGGACATAGTGGGGATTTGACAGCCGATTTTGCCCCAGTAGTGGGGAATTTGACACCACGATTTGTCAAATCCCCTGTGTCCCCCCCCCCCGGGGTGGGGGGTGGGGCATGAAATTGACAAGTGCATAAGAAGGCACAGTGGAAATGTACTGTAGTTATTGCTATTCAGTTAAAATTTTAGATAAGCAAACTTCCTTCCAACAAATGTCATTACACTATATTACTCACTCACTTTGTCCTGCCACACTAAATGGTATGTTAGGGTTATAGTCTCGTGCCCAGCCGGGCTCGCGCTAATGCGTGTTTGCGCATTAGCGCGAGCCCGGCTGGGCACGAGACTAGTTAGGGTCCTGCTTGTAGAAGCCTAAAATTTACAGAGGGCGGTCCTGAACCCCCCTTTCCTACGCCACTCGCCGCTTGGCGCCTTCCAGTGCATAATTGGTAAAGCAGATAAAAACAACAAAACAAGCTTTAATTTGAGAAAGCATCTACTGAGCCCCTACTTCGGCCCCTAGTCTCGCGTGTCAGACGGTTTTGTGGGGGACATTTGCCGTCCCCACACAAATAAAACCGTCTGGCACGCGAGACTACAGAGCCCCCTCAAATACATCTGCGACACATTCCATGTTCATGACATTATTGTACGACTCATTGGTCACCATAATAAACTTGACAACGGCGCAAAGTGACAGTACCAAAGTTTAAGTTAAGAAAATAACGATGATTGCTCGTCTCAGTGTATTCGTTATCACTATTCAAATCCTGGTAGTTTGTGCAACGTTTTTCATGATATCGTACTGCTGTGGACTCGGCTCTAGCCAACCCCAGAAAGTAGTAAACGTACTAGTGAACCTACGACCACTACGTAGCAATGAGAGATTACCAACCAAGTTGCTACCATTGAAATCAAGGTCAAGCTCAACTCTCGACTCCACTAATCAGCCCAGCCCCATTGCTGTCGCGGCTTCGTCTGCTCCACCGACTGTACTTAAGACTGGGCATAAATCTGCTGTAATGATTAGTAAGAGGTCATCGCCGATGCGTACAACTCAACCTATTGATAATGTCAATCGTCGTTACAATACGTTTTTGTTGATAATGATCCCAATTGTGCCATCATACTTTGCCAACCGAGAACTGATTCGTAACACCTGGTACAAAGGCTTCAATGATAGTGAGGACGTGATGTTGAGGTTTGCAATGGGGACTGAGGATATTAGCAGTAATTTGTCTACTCAGTTAGCCAGGGAAAATGACAATTACAAAGATATGATCTTTTTTGAAAACTTTAAGGAGAACCAATCAGCCTTAACCAACAAGACACTGCTGCTGATAACATGGGCACATGAGAACGTCAATTTCACTTACTTTCTGAAATGTGACTATGATACGTTTGTGTTTGTGAAAAGGACAATAGCAGAACTATTGCGTAGACCAACTACGACAAGATTGTATTATGGTAAAATTCAAAAAAGAAGGCCAAAGAAATGGGTAGACTTGATGTGGAATTTAGGTGACACCTATTTGCCATATGCACTTGGTGGTGCTTACATAATATCATCAGATTTAATTGGTCTTGTTGCCAGAGGCAGTGAATACCTCCAGTGGAATCTTAATGAAGATACTGCAGTTGGTTCTTGGCTTTCTCCATACAAGTACGAGAGAAGAGATAATGAAAAAATATGTATGTTTAATAGCAAAAGGTGTCCTAAAAACCAGATAATACATTCATTCTATGGTTTATCAAATGACAATTTGAAGCAACAGTTTTTAAACTGTTCTACACAATTACCATAGCTATAGTGTGTCATGTATTTCATAATACCTTTAGCACACTAATTCTAGTGTCTGTTTGATATTATACATACAACATATACTGTACATGCAGCTGGTATCCCAATGCAATGAAAGAGGTGTGGCAGTACCATCTGATCAGCTCCTGCATTGTAACACATCACTTGATGAAAGCCTACAGAGGTGTCAATGATTGCAACATCTGAAATAGGATATCAACAACTTTGGAAAGGGAATACCTAAAGTAGAATTCTACAGTTATCCGGATTACCAAACTACGGAAACGACTGCTCTATTAGAGTAGTGACTGTTCTATTGGGATAGTTGATAATACTAAAAATGTTCTGTACGCTATTTTCAGAGATATGGACTTTTCAGACTTGTGGACCACCCCTTGTCCCAAGGCGTTTGGATAACTGAAGTTCCACTGTAGAAAGTGGGAATGACCAATGTAAAATGTCTGATAAAGATCATCATGTCAATTTCAGGGGCGTAGCCAGCCAGACGGTGGTAGGGGGGCATCCCCCCACAAAATACTCGACATTGTTCATAATTGCACAAAAGGCTAATGACCCAACGATGGGCTAGCCAACATACAGTGTTGCATTATTACAGCTTATGTAACTAGCTACATAACTACTTCATTACTGGTTATTACTGGTTGCTACCAGTTATCACTTATCAATGGAAATATTTTCGTCGAGCATCATCTCACGTGCCACAACTGTACTCCAACAAATTTGTCCACAATCCAGTAGAACTATATTGTGAATATTTTAGTACGAATACAATGCGTCACAGTACTTACGTCAGCCACAGTCTGTGCTGCAGTCCTAGCACACTGGCATAGTATGACGAGCTCACTCACTTCAGCGGGCGAAATTCAAACGCCATGTATTGGCACAAAATTTCTTTCCTGTTAGCAGAATTTGTAAGCTTGTGACGGATCATCTGACTGACTAACAAAGTGAAAAAAATTAAACTGGCATGCCACAACACTGTACCAGTGTACGAAGATCCAGTGTGATTAACTCGGGAAAATAAAGTTGGTTCATTTAACACTTTATCACCTCGTAGGTTTGTAGCATCATTGCATATCATTTGTCACTTCTGAGTTGCGACTCTTGCGAAGTCACTTCGAGCGGGTCATCTGTCTTTAGATTCGAAAAATGCACTATCACGTGAGTAGTATAGGCTAAATATAGAATTGTGTCTAATATTTTCGTTCGGTGAAGGCCTACTGTCTATATGGGGAACCCCTAGGGATTCGGGCATACCTTATTTTTAGCGCATCATTTTATTAATTGATTGCTTGTAACGCGCAAGAAATCATCGTATATTATCACCATTCACAAACGAGTTGAATGTTGTGTGCACTCGATGCGTGTCAGTTACTGGAAAGCTTGTGACGGAAGTTTTAAAAAACATCACTTCGTGACGGGGGGGGGCAAATGCCTCCCCTTGCCCCCCCTTGGCTACGCCACTGGTCAATTTACAGGTTGGATTTGCAGCAAACTCCTTGCAGCATTGTTGGATCCTACTGTTAAAACGTTTGAAATGCTCTAATAGAGCAATCACCTGCATTAAAATATTCTAATAGAACATGCAGTCAAGAATGTTTGATTAACTATCTCACCATGCAGGGACCTCATTGAAAGCCTGTGAATTGACTGGTATAGATTAAGACTAGCTAACTCATCAGTTAAAGTTGAGACTATTAAAGCATGAAGAACAAGAACAGGCTCACAAAGCCGGATATTCTACGTTAACTGACAGTGCCTATTAGTCTATTACAGCATTGCAAACTGCTTCTGCTGCTACCAGATGAGCTATATGATGGGATATGCAGCTGTTGCTTCTCAGGCTGAGGTAACTCCATGACTGTTTATGTAATAGTTATACCACTGGCAGGTATATACACACTTGCCCAACGGCTGCAGGCCCGAGGGCAAGTGTATATGTACCAGACAAAGTACATGGTATAACTTATGTGCCACATGGGTTAATCACCTACATGTGTGGGAAACTGCTGCATGCATCACAAGTGTATTTATATTGGGCTATGCAGTGGGCACTGGAAATATCGACAAGGTGTTGCTGTGCTAAGAGTTCAAATGTACGTGCACTGACATGGACATACGAAAGTTTGATTGTGGGTTTGTACAGTGAGCAAGGAGACACAGGACATCACAGTGCGACTTGATAATGATAGTTTAACGCTGTTATATGGCCAGGTATTCACAACATGAGTAAGTTATAACCACGAATAAACTACAGTTGTGCATCACCACTTCACCACCAATTGCTCAATCTATTTAGCGCATGATACATAACATCAAGACAGGTGTAAAAAACTTATCAAAACAATAGTATAAAACTCACCTGAAACTCCTCAGCATGCTTTGAGAATAGAAATAACACCCACAATCAATCTCAAGATGTGCAACTATATTATAATGGTACAAAGAGATAGCAAAGAAATCTTGAAATGGGTTAACATTATATGTAACACTTTCACACCTCAGATCAAAGGAGCTTTCCCAGGCTACATTTTGTAGTGAAATATATGTAGACCAGACTACATCTGGGCAGCGATTATGTAGATGTTAAGGCCAAAACCAATTGTGGGGATTGATTAATACTCATGTGATTAGTGCTTGACTTGGATTTTGCCATGAAAATCACTCAGATGGAGAGCGTTTTGTATTCTCGCTATCCTACGAGTTGAAAAACGTCGGGCTAAGGTGAAAACTAGTACCATAGCTATTCCCCAATCGTTTCCACATGTTTCCAAATACAGACTATGCTCCAATCACGAAGTTACCGCTCTGCACCAAGTAACCACTCTACAAGCAAGCTTACCTATCTAGACCTTTAGTAAACTCCATAATTATTCCATAAACAATTTAATAGCACTGATTAAAACCTTAAACTTGCATAACCAAAATTTTCTGTGATATCTCTAGGATTTGTCTGACCATTGTAACCAAACGTATTAGCTGCTGACCCATAATCAAAACTTTTAGGCATGCATGTATGTCCAGTGGTTGCACTCGTATTGGTTTGGGTGATTGATTGCCCTGTGCAGGTTATCAGTCTGATACGGATGGGAAGTGATACATACTAGACAGATGCTAACAGCATCAAGGGGAGAACCTGAGGGATTAGATTGCAAAGGGATGATAATGATGCATAGAAGTTCCATTATTTTCTCTTGATAGAAAGTATAACTGTATACAGTTACTGTTCATGAATGTATGTTTTTGATCATCTTAGATGGAGGATCAATTATAAATTCATGTGATGTTTTGATTGTGCCAGAAGTGTCACTAATCCTACATGTATGATTGTATAATTGGGCAGTTAACTTTCAACTGTAAATTATTTTATTACGAATAGGTCAGATTATAAATTATGATAAAAATACAGGAAATAGGTGAGTGACTGGGAATTACCATGGAGCATTTGGGCTTTTCCTGAAATGTATTCCTGAGGGCTGCAGGCCCGAGGGTGGAGGGCATACATTTCAGGCAAAATCCTCATGTCCATGTTACAATTATTATAGTTGGAACGCGTTCACCTGAGCTCCTGCCAAACACAGTAATATCAAAGAACTGAACATGTGTTCACTCCCAATTGTTTTGTACTGGAACAAGCATGTTTTCACATTGCATACATGTTTGCATGCCTGAATTGTCCATAGTAAATTTTAAAGTCTCATAACTTACTTGATCTTGTCCGTATCAAAGTACTTTGTTTGATAAACAGTTCTGGAATTTAAAGGGTTTCACAGTGCTACTAAATGTTTGGGAAGCTGGTCCGTGTAGCAAGTGTTATTAACAAGAAACAAGGGCTCAGTTGAATGTGTACATATGCACATGCACATCTAACTGTGCATTATCTTTTGGATATACGCACTGCCTTAATGAGATATACACACTGTTTACAGTGCATATATCTCATTAACTTTCCTGAACCAGTGTAATATGTGATATATATATATATACACTGGCTTTCCTTTGATCTGAGGTGTGAAAGTGGTACATACTCCCATGATGTCCCCATCACACGACTTTTACCCTGAGGTTGCAGGTACAACTTCTCACTTCTATATGCAGGCACTTTACATCAGTTTATTAGACTGCTTTGTAAACCTCTTCATGTCCAATGGTTGTATCTTATGGTTTTAAGGGAGTAGCTAGTTTTCAGTGTTGATGACTTAGCTAGTCCACAGACACCTAATGTATAGTTACATGCAGAGAAGGATGTATATACACCTTTATTGCTTTGTGGCTTTACCCATCCAATTTTTGTTCACCTAGCTTGTGTACTTTTATAAATCAATTAATGGATTATACGTTGTTTCATTAATTTCAATAGTTTTGTATAGGGAGATTCAGTAACACTTTATGAGAAACTGAGGGAAATTGTATTTGTGATGAGCTAGAATTTTATATATTATAAAAGACAACAAAATTGTATATAGCTGCCAATATAGTGTATACTTATTTATACCATTTCCATGGATTATCAATACATGACTATAGCTAGATTGTACTTTTGGATCCAATCATTTGTCCTTGCACAAACAATAATAGCTGATAATAGAGGAATGCCATTGTAATTAAGTAACAATTACAGTCAACAGCTCTGCTTATAATGCAATCATACAAGCTTCTGCAGTGGAGGCTAGAACTACAATTTTTGCTGTAGCTTACGAAAATATAATGTATTGGTATTTACAGTTCCAGATCTGTTTGCCTTCCCAGATTTATGTTGTTGTAAATACTGATGTCAGTGTTTTGATCGACAAAAGTGTATCCTTTTAGTGGCAGTGATCATCATTTGACTGTTAGCCAATTTTATATACGTCTAGCCAAAAGAAATTTGTGTTGATTGCCCATGCATCTCATCAAATTGTTTATGTTAAAAATTTTCTAGATGAGCTTTTTATGTTTTGGGATGATATTTTGTCTAGTTTTGAGAATTGTTTAGAATGCATGTTTTAACCGTATTGTTAATGGACTGTTAAATCTACTTGTACCACTTTAAAAAATAGAGTTCATTAACAGGATTGCATGGTTGTCTAGTGCTTCCTTTACTAGAGCACGCCGTCTGTGTGATATTGCGCATCGTAAAGCTTTAAAATCTGGGTCTCTTTCAGACTGGTCATCGTATAAATCTCATCATAACAAATGGTGCTATGCTGCAGTCAGCTAAGCCAAATTATTTTGAGGATCTTTCATCATTTTGGAGACACTTTAATTCGATCTTTGTCAAAGGCATTCTAAGTCTGCTTATGACATATAACTTTCAGTTACTCCTGATATATTTAACTAACATTTTTTGTCAATACAATTGCCGATGTGACTAGCACTGTACCAACTTGTGAGTTTTGAAAATAAAGCTGTACCTCCGATGCAGTTGAACCAGTGCATGTCATCACTTATGTATCAAACAGTACGGTAGTACTGTTTAAGTAGGAATCCCCCCAAAATGACACACGCCGCCAAAAATATCGCCTTTTAAAAACTAGCTTAGAAACTTCTTACGCAACGAAAATCACCTTTATGGAATAATATTAGTCCATCTAGCACCAAATGTAACATTAAAAACAAGAAAACGCTTACTGGCGGCTGGATATAGAATTTTAAAAATATCGTCAAAACTCGAAATTTCATCTCACTGCCTCACTCACTCACTCACTCACTCACTCACTCACTCACTCACTCACTCACTCACTCACTCACTCACTCACTCACTCACTCACTCACTCACTCACTCACTCACTCACTCACTCACTCACTCACTCACTCACTCACTCACTCACCACAGTCACAAGGCTAGAGCCCAAACGAAGCAGTGCACGGTCACCATTTTACGCCACAATGAACTCACCGGTGGGATGTGCTTCCGACGAGTGTACGCCCTGTGCAACTTGTCTTTTCTTTTATCTTCAATCAGGCTGCTCGTTTTCTTCTTCATCCAATGAAACCATATCGAGGCATTAATTTTCCATATCAACACTTTCTTTAAGCAGTATAATAGACGCCACACTAAATTATTTAAGGCGCTTAATTATACCATAGATAATATACCCCCCTGGATTGGGAACTTCTAAGCGCCCCTGTACCTAGGCTGGTTTCGTGCCTCCTCCGCCCTCTTTTTGCAAGAGTGCTGTGATGGCACACACAAACTGGTGCAATTCATTACTGCCAGATGGCAGTGTCTCAAAGCGAAGCTAGCAGTGGTGATTTCAAGACACTTCTTTGTGACATTTTTTATTCTGAAAATTCACTCACAGTTTGCTGAGAACCTGAAGGCAAAAATAGAAGAGCTATGCAGCGATAAAGTGCCAGAAGAGCAAGTTATGGTGTTTAGGCATTGTTTCTCCTTAGTGGAAGCTGACATTAAAACTACTTACAAAGGGGAGGCAGAGAGATATTATACAAAGATGTATATTTGTATCAAGCGGCAGAACGAGTACCAGTTCTGTTAGCTAAATTTCCACCACTAACCGATAGCGGTCTACGAGAACCAATTCTTTGGCAGGTATAGCTACATCATGTGCTCTGTATGTAATGCATATATAGGAAGTCATTATACGCTTCATATTATCTGTACTGACTTTTAGCTGGTATGCTGCATGAGAATTGTACCTAATACTCTTTTTTTTCCTGGGCACACCAGCTGTGCTAATTGCCCAGTAATCATAAATAAATCGAGTTATATTTGCCATAATTCACCTCTGCAGATGATTGTTGAAAAGCTGTTTGGAGACAAACCAGATGCATTCACCTCCGGCACAGACGCACGTGAACTTACAGCAGTTGAGGAGAATGCAATATAATATGCTGCAGGCTATGTGGTGAGAAAGCTACTGAAAAAGTTTGAAAGAAAAGATAGCAGCAAGGCACAGTGTTTTGTTGAAGCTCTTCTAAACATGTTAGGTGATGACCCATCCTCCAACAGTGAATGCACATCATCATATGCGGAATATGTCAGTGTTTGGATCCAATGCACAGATCGTGGTGGCTTGATGCATGTTTCTTTAGACACATTCAAGTGCTTCAAGTTTATTGAACTAGCAACTTATGCTGGTCTAAAGAGAGGGGAGCCTAAAGAAGCAATATTAAGTCAGATCATTGCTGATGAAAATGTTTTATTTCATTGGGAGCTAGCTGTGTTCATTGAGGAGCAAAGCTCTCAGGAATTACTACAAGAGGTGGTGGAGTGCTGGTTCACTATAAGAGGCTTTTCTGTTGCTAGTAAAGTTTTTGAACAATATAAAAAAGCAAAGAAGACTAATATCCACGGGAAAAAAGGAACAAGAAAAGAACTTCATGGCCGGAAAGTAACCCATCTATGCGCATATACATACATAACACATGTTTTAGTTATAACACATGTCTAACACGTAATTGTACAATTTATCTGAAACCAGTATGACATAACATTTATTTTGAGTAATGATGAATTGCTATACATATGTTCATTTAAACAATTGTTTCCTACGTTTCTTGGGTAGTGGTTCACATAGTGGTGAGATGTCTCATTCAGCTCATTTCCTCTTAGTGATGTTGTTACTACCACCAAGTGCCAGTGATTTCTGCACTATTAGAGTCTGCGCATTCTCCATAAATTGGTTGACAGGTGGGTTGTCATTTCTATGTCCCCTGGCTCGCTACTGCGCAAAATATATCTTGACAGCTTCCTGGTTAAATCTCTCTGAATACAGATACTCTACTCCATCCATGGATAATAAAAACCTTGCCATTTCTGGTAAAGCATGAGCTATATTCAATTTACAATTAACAATATAATTGCAACTATAATTATTGTAAGACTTACCACACATCCTGAGACCTTCAACAGTTTGCTGGGGTAAAGTGCAAAATGGTTTTGCAGCTTTTGGAATTCTCTCACAATTAGCCACTGAAATCTCCCAGTCGCTCAAGTAGTCCAAAAAGGTTGTCTCCAGCCACTATAGAATGAAATAACAATGCATTAGTACATGTGTGATTATACAGTAATAGTGTAGTACATAATATGAGGAATTTCCATTGTGCTAATAGGAAAGTGCAGCCTATAGCTAATACCTCTACCACAAACAAGTACATGGTGTAAGTAGGGTGCAACCTACTACAGTCTCACAATCCTTTATGTATGGGAGTCACTACACAAACAGTTTACCTGAAAGCATCTATTGAGTCTAGCATTATATTTACCACCTAGCTTCTACCCACCCATTACAAGCTGTCATATTGTAATAGTAAACAGTTCACCAATACTTAACATGCAGTCACTGCTATCATAATATTAGTGAAACTATATAGTTTACAACATACCTGCAATCGGTTGTCGCATGTATGGTAGTACGCTTGCAAATCTGGCTTAAGTTTCAATTCGTATTCCTCAAGGTTGCAAGTATTAGGCCACTCCAAATAAATTTTCTGTTTCCTGTCCTGGACTCAGGCATATTTGCATGTGGGCGGGCGGGCGGTCCATTTCCATTATTTCATTATAAGATTGGCAGCTTTTCAAGCCATTATTTGCCTGGCACAACCATAAAAAGCTGCATAAAAGCATGCTTAAGCTTGTTCTTTCCTTTTTAAGTTACAAAAATAACACAAACGTGAAGTGTGTGCCAACTTGATAGCTCTGCTGACACGCGAGCTTACACCGTTTTGAGATGGCTTTTACTGAGCCTGTCAGTATGCAAGAATAACCGGAAAATAATGGAAGAATACGGAATAATGGAAGTTTTAGAGCTGACAGTAACCAGATGCGGGCGGTGGACGGGAAACAGAGAATGTATTTGGAGTGGCCTTAATTAGGTCAAAAAATTTGTCTAAAATTCTGACAAACAGTTCTGTTGCTACTGTGTTTGCTTCCATAAAGTTCAGTCTTCTCAATTTCATAAATCCATCTGTGACAGATTTGCTAAGGACCTTCATGAACATGCATCACATGCAATGTAACTTGAATACAGTACAATTGCTTAGTATGCTTACCTGAGCTGCTAGTCTCACATTCATTCTAGAGTAAGAAGTCAACACCATATGTTCTCTTGTCAGTGTCTTCCCAATGTGTAACCCTGAGTCAGCAATTGCCTTCTCTACAAGCTCTGCTTATAGCAGATGGTTTGGAATGATGCTTCCTCCTGAAGCCAATGGTTTGCTGCTCCTTCTTCCTTGGCCCACATCTTTGCAGGCTGACTCGAGATACTCTAATACAGCAGTCACCCTAATAGAACAGTCACATGTTTATAGCTAGCTGTATGCTTTATCAAAAAACTAGACAAACTAGTATATTAAAAATTATAAATTAAAAAAATGAAGTAGGAATCCAAGCAATAAAAAGTAGTGAAACAAGAGATGAACAATGGTAGCTATTACAGTATAGCTCAGTGGGAAATCCTACTTTGGCATTGAACACAAAATAATTGCTATACCATGCCAAAGTAGGGATTTCTCTCTGAGCTATACTGTAATAGCTACCATTGTTCATCTCTTGTTTCACTACTTTTTATCACTTGGATTCCTACTTCATTTTTAAATTAATAATTTTTAATATACTATATAACTAGCCTATAGATGCCCATAAGCTGATGGTCTTTCCCCTTAGTTTGTCAGAGCTTTTCCTTGTATGGAAAAACTTGTTACTGTTTTGATTAATAAGTGCATTGAGAGTTCTTCAGTTCGTCGACAGTGGAAACAGGCTAATGTGACTCCAGTGCCATATAAAATGGAAGCACTGTACTAGTTTATCTCATTGTTGTCCCATCTCTGTGTTACCTAGGTATTAGATTGTATTTTGTATGATCAAAATTAATTGCTTTACATCTCAGTCTACTGACGGCTGAACTAACAGTGTTGGTGCTGGGCAGTCTAGTGCTGGGACGAGGCACCTATGTACACAACACAGCGTTATTTAATTTTGTATGAAGATTCATGAGGCATAAGACTTACCAGTGAATGTCCAATTATTTTGGGATTACGGTGTACGGTAGTAATTCTGAGCAACTGCTGCAAAGAGGCCTTCCTTCAGGGATGCATCATAGCATAGAAAATCTGCAGCCTCATTACAGCACACTTCACAATCCATGTGGTTGAATGGCCAAAAATCATGTGGTAAAGCCCGCTTGAACTACCAAAGTCACGTGACCAAAATCAAGTGGTGAAGGGCCGCTAAAATCACGTCATACTGGCTAAGGGAGCGAGTGATTATAGAGGGTTTGCGCGGTGGTACCATGCACAATTGATTTGAAAAGTAAAAGCTTATATACCAGCCCAGATAATAAATATGGTAGTGTAGCACTTTTAAAGACCTGTTCTTCCAGAGTGATCCCTACAAAAGACCTGTTGAAAATAACTGGAATAATTTCAAAGATATGATTTTTGAAATGACGAACAGGCACGTTCCATCAAGAATGGTCAAGAATCGCAAAGAAGCTCCATGGCTAAATCGAGAAATTAAACGTAAGATATCTAAAAGGCGTAGATTGTACAACAAAGCTAAGGCTACACAAAATGAAAACGACTGGAAAGCGTACAGGAAGCTAAGGAACGAAGTTAACAGTTTAGTTGATAAAGCTCATAACAATTACTGTAAATACCTATTTGACGACTCCCACTGCAACAACAGAAAACGATTTTGGTCATTAATCAAGAACTTAAAGAAAGACCATCCAAACGTTACCACCTTAGAAAGTAATGACTCCCTGCTTACTTCTTCTGTTGACATTGCTAATGCATTTAATGATCAGTTCTACACTTTTTTTACTGACGAAGATAACGAAACTCCAAATCTGGACATTCCTACGTATCCCATTTGTGACCACATTATATTTTCAACCGAAGGAATTGAAAACTTACTTCAACAATTGGATACTAGCAAGGCTCCAGGTCCTGATGGGATTCCTACGCAAATACTGAAATTATGCAGAGCTGAAATTGCACCTATACTCCAGGTAATTTTTACTCAATCTTTTACCACCAACAATCTTCCAACTGACTGGCTAACAGCAAATGTTGTCCCTGTACATAAGAAAGGCAACCGAAACTCAGCTAATAATTATCGACCAATTTCTCTTACCTCTACCTGTTGCAAGGTAATGGAACATATTGTTTTTCACTCAATTATGAATCATGTAGACCAAAATAATATCCTCAATAATTGCCAACACGGTTTTAGGCCTAAGTACTCATGTCAATCCCAACTAGCAATGCTAACAGAGGAAATCTTAAAGGTAATGGACCAACAGAAACAAATAGATCTAATTTTATTAGATTTCTCAAAAGCTTTTGACTCAGTTCCTCATAAACGATTATTACAGAAACTATCACACTATGGAATACAAGGAGACCTTCATCAATGGATTAAGGCTTGGCTAACACAACGCAAACAAAGAGTAGTGCTAAATAATGTAACTTCCAGGTTTGTTCCAGTAAAGTCAGGTGTCCCACAAGGCACTGTACTTGGGCCATTAATGTTCCTACTTTACATCAATGACATATCTACAAATATCAACTCCTCGATTCGTCTCTTTGCCGATGACTGTATTATTTACAGAATTGTTGATTCAGAAGAAGACAATAGTATCCTACAACAAGATCTAAATAAAGTCTTCCACTGGGCTAAAACTTGGCAAATGAAACTAAATGTTGAAAAGTGTGTTTTTCTACGTTGTTCAAGAAGCAAAACTCCCATGCTCACCACCTACAGCATTGACAATAAAGCTCTGGAACTGAAGAGTCAGCATCCATATCTAGGGGTCATATTCCACCAATCAATGTCTTGGTCCCACCACATCGATCATCTTTGCGGCAAAGCAACTAAAAGTCTCAACTTTCTTAAACGTAATATAAGTAAATGCTCCAAAGAAGTTAAGATAACAGCCTATTTAACATCAATACGTCCTCTGCTGGAATATGCTAGTTGTGTCTGGGACCCTCACCAGCTATACTTAATTAATACTTTAGAGAAGGTACAACGTCGTGCTGCAAGATGGGTAGCATCGGATTACAATCCAATGAGTAGTGTCACTTACCTGTTGGATCAACTGCATTGGAAGAGCCTACAGAGCAGAAGATGTATTGATCGTTTGAACTTACTATATAGAGTATTACATCACGCTTTGCCATCTATCCAGCTCCCTGAGTATTTCAAGCCTACTTCATATCCAACTAGATTGCATCACCAATACAGATATATAATTCCTCCAACTAGAACACTTGCTTACCAACAGAGTTACTTTCCAGGAACTATCAAGCAATGGAATAACCTCCCTAATCACATCATCGATACAGAGTCACTAGAACAGTTTAATAATTGTATTTTTGGACTAGATTTGTTGTAATTAACCCCCTTTTTGTTTTGAGGGTCCCCCCCCCTCCTGGATGTAACCAGCACTGAGTGCTGTCTTTCCAGTATCTAATCATAATCATAATCATAATCATGGGACGGTTTGCATGACAGTGGGTGGCAGACACGTCACAACTACAGATAACTCAGGAGTTCACAAGTGAAGCAAGATCACGTGACACAGTGACTTAAAATTCTCCCGTAAAGATGACGGAGATGGTTACTTAAAGTTTCCCCGTAATGAAGACGGAACAAAGTTACTCTGTAAGTATGATGGTGCTGGTTACTTAAAATTTTCCCGTAAGGCCATACCTACTGGATCTTATGTTGCGCGGGCAAAACCTAAGAAAATTTGGGTAGGTAGGTCGATTTGATAAGGCCAATGAAACTTGATTAGCAGTTTCGCGTCATCGCCCGCATGCTTTTCATACACCGGCATGGAATTTCATTATTGATATTTCAGATCGAAATACTCCAATGGACGGTCACTTTTACTCTAATAGAGCAATCAGCTATACTCTAATGGAAAAATCACTTGTTACATGGACTAGCAACGTACTTTAGCTATTTAATGCAAGAGTAATCAATGTAGCTAGATCTCACTGTTTTCAGTTTTGGCACTAAATCTTCATGTTTGGGATGTGTGTTGTGCTTTTGGAAAATAATGAATAATGAATAATAACCTCCCGCCCGCATCAAATTTTCAAAAATCTGAGCGAGAAACTGGTAATCAAGTTTCATTGGCCTAATGATAATACAGCGGTTCTAAGAGACCTTGCGCGACAACAAAAACAAGCGAAATCACGTGCATAGGATTTCGACCAATCAAATCAATTTATTTTTGAACTTCAAACTATAATTACCACACGTGACTTCCGCTTTAAATTTGTCGATGCGCAAGAACTATTAGAAACTGTGTAATAATTAGTACATAATAGAAAATTAAAGTATTATGAACCATACAAAAAGAGCAACAACTACAAAAAACGTTAATGAAACATATGGGGTGTTCTGCAGCACCATAATGTATTGCTGTACAATGAATCAAACCTCTTGAATATAAGAACTATTTCGTTTGGAGTATCTTCACCATTAAAGCTCAACCTTTTGAAGAGTTTAATCCCTAGAGGAGCCTGGTTATCCCAATAGCTGATTTTCACTAGCACATACGAGATTGACCATCTTGGCACACGTGATCCTATATCACATGATTATCATTATCATTTCAGGTCATGAAAAAAGACAGTCGGTCGGGCCCGTGCAACATAAAATCCAATAGGTATGGCCTAAAGGCTATGGTAATTTTTGCGTTTTAAGTAAATTTCTGCAAGACCGATGTACTCCTTATAGCTACGTTGTGTCAGAATTCTCCAAGTAATCTAAAACTTGGCTATAGCCCAGAACTACATTCAAATCGCTAAAAAGCAGTTTAATTTAATTTTTAATACTGTGCAGGCTTCCGGGGGGAGCATGTATGCACAAAGACGATAATTACAATCTGGGCGCGAAATGATTTGATCTTCCACTTCACAATCCATTTGAAAAACCGCTCAAGAGTGTCTTAATGTGAGATCTGGGTTTATATAGCTAGCTGAGGACGTCAATCTCTCTAACCTTATACGGTAGTTCAAAGGTTACCCGAGAAAGCTACTTGATTCAGTGGCGGATCTAGGAATTTATAAAGGGGGTTTCCAGTTTAGAAGGTGGAAATATATATTGACATGAGATACGCAAAAGTTTGCACTACATTAGGGTCCGCAACGTGAAATTTCGACCTCCGAAAATCAACTACAAAACCACCCACAAATGCTAGGCTAGGTACCACTTAGAAAATGCCAGATTGGAGTTATTTTTCATTAACATCTTGTCGTGCAAATCGGCGAATATGCTTACAAATTACGAGATTTTTTGCTATATGTTCAAGGAAATGTCTTTTAAAGCTACAATACGCACTCTCAACCTTTCTTATTAACTGTACTCTAAACTAAAACCATCAGTGGCCGCATTGTCTGGAGCAATTTCCAGCCGCAGCATCGCGAAAATGAAATTTCGGACTCGAAAAAAGTTTCGATGCCACTGGAACACACAGTAGCGATGCCAAAGTAACTCTCCCAGGTAAAACTGGTCTGGCATGGGTCCAACTACTACCACACCAAATATCATCGAATTCCAAAATTGTTTGCCATCTGGCTGAGCTCAACGGCAGTCAAAAATTCGTCAAAAATTCCGATTTTATTCACTGACGGGAACTTTTACTAGCCAGATGTGCTAGTTTACTTCTCAAAAGCTTGCTATACTCATAGCCAGTAGCTTTCATTCATAGGGTTGGTCTGGCAGCTCTTCTAGCGGCCTAAAATTCCGCCAAATGCCGATATCCACAATTTTTTCCGATATCGACCACTTTACAACCCGTTAAAGAAATCTTGCACAGCAAACGTGATGCTTTGTCTCTCTAAAGTCATGCTGCATCCTTGTTTAGTTATATTCGTCCATAGGGTGGCACTGGCAGCTCTCTTATTGAGGCCAAAATCCATCGAAATGCCCATCTCACCATTTGTCATCAGCTTTCGGAAGTTTTACAAGTCAAACATGCTGGTTTACCTCTCTACATCCTTGCTGGACCATTCGATATCACCTTCGTCTGTGTAGGCAGCTTTCTTCAGTCCCTTGAAAACGTCAGAGCACGCCAATTGAGCACAACCATCAATACCAGTTAATGCTTATTTTGTTTCATTGGTTCCAAGCAAGAATGACAGGAAAACCAGCAGAAATATAATAGAGCGCAAATAGAGTTAGTCTAACTCTAAATATTGTACTCTAAAAAACTCTACATGTTTATACAAATGATTACCGAAATGCAAATGCCGATTATCAAAAACCACAATTGAATTTCCATTCGTGTAGAGTTCCGAAGGTGGATATTTAGAACTAGACTAACTCCAGTTGGGTTATGTAATATTTCTGCTAGATTTTCGTGGAATCAATGAAACAAAATAAGCAATAAGTGATGTTGATGGTTGCGCCCAATTGGCGTGCTCTGACATTTTCAAGGGACTGAAGAAAGGTGTCTACACATACGAAGGTGATTGAAACGTCCAGTAAAGATGTAGAGAGGAAAACAAGCATGTTTGACTAATGTAAAACGTCCTAAAACTGATGACAAATGGTGAGATGGGAATTTCGATGGATTTAGGCCTCGATAAGAGAGCCGCCATTACCACTCTATGGACGAATATAACTAAACAAGGATGCAGCATGACTTTATAGAGGCAAAGCATCACGTTTGCTGTACAAGATTTCTTTAACGGGTTGTAAATTAATCGATATCGGAAAAATTCGTGGATATCGGCATTTGGCGAATTTTGAGGTCGCTAGAAGAGCTGCCAGACCAATCCTATGAATGAAAGCTACTGGCTATGGGTCTTGCAAGCTTTTGAGAAGTAAACTAGTACATCTGGATAGTAAAAGTTCCCGTCAGTGAATAAAATCGGAATTTTTGACGAATTTTTGACAGCCGTCGAGCTCAGCCAGATGGCAAACAATTTTGGAATTCGATGATATTTGGTGTGGTAGTAGTTGGACCCATGCCAGACCAGTTTTACCTGGGAGGGTTACTTTGGCATCGCTACTGTGTGCTCCAGTGGCATCAAAACTTTTTTCGAGTCCGAAATTTCATTTTCGCAATGCTGCGGCTGGAAATTGCTCCAGACAATGCGGCCACTGATGATTTTAGTTTAGAGTACAGTTAATAAGAAAGGTTGAGAGTGCGTATTGTAGCTTGAAAATACATTTTCTTAAAGATATAGCAAAAAATCTCGTAATTTGTAAGCACATTCGCTGATTTGCACGACAAGACGTTAATGAAAAATAACGCCAATCTGGCATTTTCTAAGTAGTACCAAGCCTAGCATTTGTGGGTGGTTTGGTAGTTGATTCTCGGAGGTCGAAATTTCACGTTGCGGACCCTAACTACATCGTCTGGTTTGGTAAGGTGAGACCAAAAAAAAAAAAAAAAAAAAAAAGGTCACAGCCTAGTAATGGTACATAAAATATATTAAATAACTTCCTACACACTACTTTAGTAGCTACTGTGACTGCTCTATTAGAGTATCTCGATCGAGACGCACGCCGCGATAATTAAAACATTTAATTGTTACGCAATCATTTTTCAAAGGGGGTTTCCGTGGAAACCTTTGAAACCCCCCTAAATCCGCCACTGTGATTTTTTCTTAGCTAAGCCATGCACTAGCTAAGGACGTCAAAATCTCTCAAACCTTATGTGGTAGTTTAAATATTAAATTACCTCAAAGCTACTTTATATTTTTTGCTTAGCCATACATAAATTATATCTAATTCAAGATTCAATCTCTTCAGAGAAAATCGCTTACTTTAACAGTGGTCCCTATAAGGCCACTCCAAATAAATTCTCTGTTTCCCGTCCTGGACTCAGGCATATTTGCATGCGGGCGAGCGGTCCATTTCCATTATTCATTATAAATATTTGCAGCTTTCAAACTATTGGAAAAACCATAAAAAGCGGCATAAAAGCATGCTTAAGCTTGTTCTTTCCTTTTTAAGTTGCAAAATAGCACAAACGTGAAGTCTGTGCAGACGTGATAGCTCTGCTGACACGTGAGCTGACACTGTTTCAAGTGAGTCTGTCAGTATACAAAAATAACCGGAAAATAATGGAAGAATACGGAATAATGGAATAATTTAGAGCTGAGAGTAACCAGATGCAGGAAGTGGACGGGAAACAGAGAATTTATTTGAAGTTGCCTAACCCTTGGCTGTCCCCGTACCGGTTTTACTCTTGTTGGCCGTTCCGGTTTTACCCTTATTTTCCCCGTCCCCGTTTTACCCCTATTGTCCCCGTTTTACCCCACCCCCTATTGATATGCATAAAATACTGACATAATAATTAGTCATGTAATGGGGAAAGCCCTTGTACCAAGTCAACTGCAGCTAATGGGTTCTCAAGAGCAAATTTTGCCAGACCATGAACACCTTGGTACGCACAGGGTCTATACAACTCGTACAATAATCGATTAGTGGGCTTGGCTCCACGTAAGGACACAGTCTTGTGCTACAGACTGCGCTTACTAATAAATGGGCGTGGCTGAGCGTATCTTTGTAACGTGATAAGTGGGCGTGGCTCACGAAAGAGCTACGCGACTAGCGTTCATAAGTTTCCACGTCGTCAAGCGGACGATTTCGTTTCTCACGTGATCCAATCTGGGCCAGACCCGGGTAATTTGTAAACCGGGTTGGACCGGAGAAAATGTGACCCGGATGACCCGACCCAGTTTCAACGCTGGCTTAGATTGCATGATAGTTCAGACGGTATGGAGTACTTGTTTATATTCAGCAATAGTTTCTTTTTCCTGTTTGTAGACTGGTCATCTCCAGTTTAAAGTTATCACGTGATGCGGATGGTCTACTATAAGCGCTCCGTGCTTTCAATCAAATTCCCTGCTAGTCTGGTATTAAGACACTACTGCATGTATGTGATAAGAAGACAATCTAGCTAGCTAGCGGTCGCAGTTAGTAAGGTTATTATCTTGGTGTAGGTAGAGTATATACGTAGGTAGTGATGCACAACACTTTAAAAATGTCTATTGATGTCCATATGAAGATGGGCATGTGTATGTGTGTTGCACGGAGTGGAATGACTTGCCCGCCCAGTGCCCGGGCATGGCAAAAAGTCTGGCTACGCCACTGCTACCCATTGCCTGAATTGACCAGTATTAATTTTTTGAAGTCAGATAGTATAGACCTTGACAAAGTTAGAGTTCAACAAAGTGATTTGCTGAAGCTACTGCTAATGGATATTGCTCAATTTGGTCTCAATTATGCTTACAAGAAAATGCTCAAGCCAGATGATGATCACAAGAGGGACAAATTCACATCAACTAAAAATCCAAAAAAAGTCATCATTGTTGGGGCTGGAATGGCAGGCCTGTCAGCTGGTTATGAATTATCCAAAGTTGGCCATAATGTTGAGATCTTAGAAACACAAACTAGATTGGGTGGACGAGTAAAAACATTTAGAGAAAAAGAGGGCTTTGCAAAGCATTGCTATGCTGATGGTATGTAGCTATATGTACATATGTTTGTTTTAATGTTCTGATATCACAATAACTTGTATGAATAGGTGGAGCAATGCGGCTACCTGATAAAGTAACAAGTAAAGGAAAGATTCACTTTCTTACTGACTACTATGTCACAACTGAATTTGGCTTGAAAACACTGCCCTTCAACAATGCAGATGACCATGCCTGGTTAAAGTTCTATAGTGACAAGAAAATTCAGATATCAGGTATGTAAATCAGCTAACTGTTAGAATGTGGCTATCGATTACCAGGTACTATAGGTGTTAATTTGCTGACTAGCTTATGTGAACTCTGCATGCTATTCAGACAGTAATAATATTATATGTGCAGTCACATACTACCTCAGAAGAGCTATAACAAGTTCAGGTCAAGGATAACTTTACTTTCCTGATTGGTGATCTTATAAAGTTGCAACTATAATTCACCAAAATACTTGGAAATCCATTTAAGAAGCTGTACAACTCAAAGGAACCATAAAATAGCAGTTATATTATGGGGTTAGTGCATAA
Source organism: Dysidea avara (assembly GCF_963678975.1). NCBI lineage: Eukaryota > Metazoa > Porifera > Demospongiae > Dictyoceratida > Dysideidae > Dysidea > Dysidea avara. Next base: position 25,675,540 of record NC_089275.1, read on the forward strand.
GCCAACCAATTTCTTTATTACACTTTACAACAATTGCATGCAAGTCATAATGGCATCATCATGTAATTGACACCTAGAGCATCAACACAACCTTCTACATGGTACACAGAGTGTGCTTTGAAGGTGTTATGCAGTTATATGTAACCCATGTGGCAGATGTCAGTAGGACTTCAACCACAAATTTGTTTGGCTGCTTGTATTTTTTAAGTAAGTGGCATCTTCTCATGCACTTAAGGGGTTTGTTCTCATATAATTTTTATTCACCAAACAGAAGTTAAGAAATAACAGGGTGCTTACTTTGTAAAGCAAGTTTATAATAGAATAGTATAAACACTTGTCATTTTGGTATTCAGCTTTGTTTACATAGGAGCTTATGAGCTGCCGAAGGCGGTAAAGGAGCATGAAACTTACGATGCCTGTCGGGTGCCATCGGAATCCAAATTCATTAGTGATTAGTTTCCATATAAGGAAAGTAAAATCTCATTAGTCGACGCCATATACTAATTGTGCGCGACACTCGTAGCAATTTATTCAAAAATACGTGATGTAATTTGGATTGTGATGGAACCAAGTTTCATGCTCCTTCGCCGTGAAGGCGGCTCAAGCTCCTGGTAGAATCAATCCCAAAAGTGTCTTTAGAGCAGCCAAAAAACTTCTGATAGATAGATACAGAATTTCAAAAACAATTTATTTAACAGAAGCTTCTATACTGATTGACTATAGCTACCTGCCTGCCTGATGCCTTCAGACATACATAACTCAATTATGACTAAGGCTACAGACTTGATTTTTCACTGTCAGACATTGCTTCAGCTCAACAGATGCCTTTTGGCATACTGAAGCATGCAAAATGTACACATCATGGACTTACTTTTGTCCTCCGATTTCTTCTTGCTGACAACACAAGGTGTTGATATGTGGTAGCTAGCTAGCAAGCATAAGATGGCTACTCTACATTTGTAACAGAAAGTTTTCTGTAGTGTAACAGAAAGTTTACTGTAGTGACTGGATTGATTGCAGAGATGCTTTTTGTAATGGTTTGTTTGTTTGTTTATAATGCTGTATAATGGGCTGATAATGCAGCATATTGGCTACTTCTCTTCTTCAGTAATTAATAGTTGGGGTGTTCATTCAGACGAAAACATTAAGTATGATGTCATTCTTTCTTTTGATATGGTATATGCTGGTTTACCAGTTATAATTTTGAAGTAAACAAGCAAGTAGTTAAAAGGGAAATCTAGGAATTTTAAGTTTTATTAGGAATCATAGCCATAAAAAGGGGGAGGTCACCCACACCTGATGGACATTTAATTCCTACTTCAGTCTATATCCATGACTAAATTAGGAATTAAATGTTCACTAGTATATCTGCAGACCTCCTTGTTTCACTATACTTTTTATGATTATGCCTAATCAAACTTAAAATTCCTAATTTTCCTTCTACTTGTGTTTATAATGGGACTCATCCATAATGACCTGTAGGAAGTGGATTGATGCTGCTTGCACTATTCTTCATTTATAGTGCTGTGTAACTGGCTGAACATACGTAGTTGGAATGAAACAAAGTATAGCCACGTTGCTTTTATAGAATTGATATATAGCTGGGGCGTGCATTCATAATGTCATCATTATGCCATTCTTTCATTTGAATCCCTCAAACTGCCATTTCCACTGCTTATGCCCTGAAAAAGTATTTCACTAACCTGGTATACATGTCAGTCATGTTTTTACACCTGTCAATATCATATGCACAGGTTCACCAATCGAAAAAATTCTGTTCCGAATTAGAGTGTACGGATCATAGAATAATTTAATGCAATTAATTGCCTAGACCTGCAGCCACAGTAGTGTCCCAACTTCAGTCATGGCTATAATTACACTATTGACAATTAAGCTGTATAACTGAAATACAGTAAAAACCAAGATACATGCATGCAGCATGTCACACCAGCATGTTATTGCCAGGAAGAACAGTAATGCAATTTCACGCATATGTAACTCCATGCTGCCTTTACAAAATAAGACTATTTTTCTAAGCAATTGTTAAACCAGGCATGTGTCTACACGTGGGAGTGCGTCTGGTTTACTTATTTTCCAAAAAATGTGTGTGTGTGAGCAAAACTTTGTGAGCAAAATTTTAAACACCTACATGAGCTAAATTTGTTTATAGATCATCTGCTTGTATCACTTTCCACTCTGCTGCCTCTATGTAAATTCATTACTACTACAATTGATCATGTGCGCTAGCATTTCAATATTTAGACAGACTAGACAATTTTCTGCTAAGGAAATGCTTTTTTCCTGCTTCAGAAAGACATTAAAGTATAAAATAAACTTTAAGAAGGGTTTTGATAATCTTTGTAGTGCCAGTTTCCTTCAATAATTATACAACCAAGTACTAAAGATAACATGAAATGCGGTTAAAATTATGTCAATAATGAAATAAATAAATAATAAATAATGTTTGAGAAAACTACAAGGCCTAAGGCTTCGCACTCACCGGGAATAGAATCCATGTTGTATGAAGAGACAATCATATAATGGGCGGATGTTTTCGTGGAGTGATAGAAACCGTACGACTATTCTATTTAACGCCGATAGCACATGATGCCCACTACAATGCAATCAATCGACCAGGCGGATTCAAACAGCGATCTAGATGAACAAACTACTGATCATTTGTTTTTGGAATTGTTGCCAGCTGGCACACCGAGTCCACCCACATAAAGGCAAATAATTAAGGCGGCCACACCCAACACAACACCACGAACAAAAATTCCTACACTATCATGAACAAAAATTCCTACATCAATAGACAACTATAAGTACTCATTTTTTCCAAGAACAATACCAGAATGGAATGGACTACCACAAGACATCATCAACCAACAAACTATTGACAACTTCAAACAATTATTATACAATCACTTTTAATTTTAATGTACATTAGCACTTATGCCCCAGGTGGGCTCTGCTAATTATTAAACAGTATAATAATAATAATAACGAAGGAAGTTCACCATGCCAGCTGCACAAGACCAGGAAAAAGATTAATAGCGGTGTGTTTGTTTGTATTATTTTGTACTTACACCTGGCTTGCTAGGCTCTAGTTGGCTTGGCTACCTCTAGTGTTTGTAAATGTATTGTAAAGAGCATGGTATGTTTTAATGTTTTCTTGTATTGTACATTTTTCCTTAACCTAGCAGTCTCCTGGCTTATGGATGGCTTGGCTGTCTCCCTTTTTGACTTGCATACAGTATTGTGTATCACCTGCATTGTATCTCCTGTATTGTGTATCTCCTATATTTCATCTTGTACTATATCACGTTATCACTTTAGGACATATGGCCCAGCTCATATCAAAAAACTCAGATAACAGTTTCTAGTGAAATACCCTGTTTCTTTTATCATTGACGTCTGCTTTTGGAAACTTCAGCAGCCATGCATGTCTTAATCCAGTACCCTGATTCATCCTCATTAAACATTATAATTTTAGAACTGTTTAATGGATGTATAAGCTTCATTGCTTGCAGGAATGAGATTCAATACCATAGATATGAGAGCATGCACTTGCACCTCAACTTGTAAGAATCATGCAGGGGTAGTGACAATGCATTATGTGGTCTTCCATGGTCAGGTATTCAATACAACGTAATAGTAGCAGGCCCTCACAATTTTAATTGCATATATGTTTACTGTACGTGCATCTTTTCCATCCACACACACTGTGCTGGTCATGCAATGTTGTACATGCCCCATTTGTAGATTGCCCCATTGGTGGTTGTACTTGGTTGTATGTGCCCCAGGCCTAGTAATAATAATAATAATAATGAAAAATGATCGTCTGCCCACCCGCCTAAAAATTGAGGAAGTAGCTGATGAGAAAATAGGAATCTATGTAGAGAGTTCAGCTAGGTTAAGGGTCACCCTGTAGAAAGTTCAGCGTTTGTTACACTGTAAAAAATAACTGAATACTTTGGCAAATAATGAATGTCATTGCAAATCGTTCTTAGTGACGGTTACTAAATATTGCGGTGACTTATTTTTTACAGTGTACAAGTCACTGTATAGAGAGTTCAGCTATGTTACACAAGTCACCCTGTTGAGGGTTTAGCTAGGTTACAAGCTACTCTGTAGAGAGTTCAGTTAGGTTAAAGGTCACCCTGTAGCTTTGTTATACAGTTCAGAGTCACCCTGTGGAAAGGTCCTGTAGAGAGTTCAGTTAGGTTACAAGTCACCTTGTAGAGAGTTCAGCTACATTACAAGTCACCTTGTAGAGAGTTCAGCTCACTACAGGGGCGGAGAACAGTACTGAAAAGTGGGGGGAGGGGGGGGGGGGCAATTAAGTCATGTGGAGTGGCTCTAAGCTACAAGGTGTTTTAAAATCATTAACTGTACCTTAGTGTGTGAAGCACACCTGCAGGCAAAGCATGCCAATATTAGGGGTCTGGGGGCATGCACCCACAGGAAAATTTTGAAATTTGAATGCTTTGAGACTGTATTTAAGAGTATTTCTAGCAATACATGTACACTCAAATAGGATATTCCTATAATATTAAAACAATGACTATCAGTAAAATAACTTACTGTAGGCACTAAATTAAGGCATTTCAGACAGACTCATGCTCTTGATTACGTATGGATTTAATGTGTTAATGGAAACAGGTTGAATTATTTGCATAGCAGAACCAAATCTTCTGAATGTTCTATTAGAGCAGTTAGGTGATTGCCATATTAGAGTATATCGATCTCTTGCACTCCCAGCACTGATCCATGCAGTATTCCATTCTTGCGTAACCTTTAGCACAAATTGTAGCAAATCAAGGCAAAGTAAGTTAGCTACTCAGTGAATACAACAGTTGCTTTATTTTAGCAACTGGGTATTGGAAAAGTGAGGGGGAGGGGGAGCAGTTGTCCCCTCTGTCTTCCCCTCCCTCCCTATTTCTCCACCCCTGGTGAGTAAGTCATCCCGTAGAGAGTTCAGAACTAGAAAGTCACCCTATAGAGAGTTCATATCATCCTGTAGAGAGTTTAAGAAGTCAACCTGTAGAGAGTTCGTGTGATTATATTAAATGCATAATTAAAATACAGGCAGTTCCAATGGATAATTCTCTCTTCCTGAATTCTGTAGTAAAGAACAAGACAAGTAAAAGGGAAACCTCAAAGCTGTCCATAGGCCAGCTTTGGAATATCATAATTATACCAAGCTGTGAAAAAGTGCCTGGGATGAAAAAGATGTAACATCCAAGGTGGCAGCCAAGAAATGTCTGTGATGACCCCCCTCCAATCCATATACTCCTCATGTCCTTCCTAACAATATTAATGTTGAAAATTTTTGTATTTGTAATCCCAAATACGTATATTAATACCCAATCACTACTACCTACAACCAGCGGCGGAGGAAGTAGTTGATATGAGGGGGGGCTCCGCTGAGCTGACCGAGACTTATTTCTATAGTTTGGCAAGGTGAGACCAAAAAAAAAAAAAAAAAAAGGTCACAACCAACTGACAAGAGCTTTCCACCTCACCAGCTACCATTTCTAGCTGATAAACAACATAAAAATCCTTACATAGCTCGCTACACACTGACTACTTTATTAGAGTGACTGCTCTATTAGAGTATCTCGATCTTTATCACGGTTTTCAGCCCCACTCCAAGAAAGATAATTTCGGTGTGATATCATTCTGAGGGGGGGGGCTTTAGCCCCCTAGTCCCCCCCTTTCCGCCGCCTATGCCTACAACTAATAATGCTCCCCATAAAACAAATGAACCAAGGAAAGCTCTACCTCCCCTATAAGATAGACCAAAAAAGCTAAACTAACTATTAACATTTGAACAAACCCTGTCCAACTTTCTACCATCCCTCCTTGTAACATCCCTACTTTCCATATCCCTGTTATTAATATAAATAACATAATCTTTCTCTGAATTGGGTAATATAGTCCATACATAAATAAATATACAGCTATCAGCCCTGCCCCCCCCCCCCCCCCCCCCCTACTAATAAAGGAAATAACATTAATTGAAATTCCAATTCATCAATCAATTTACTTATTATTGATGAATTGGAATTTTAATTAACAAAAACTTATAGTTTAATATAAGTTTTTGCTAATTACAAAATTAAATCTGAATCAAAAATGGCCAATTAATCATACAGTACGATAGTAGGGACCACAAAGGAGTAGGCGTGACCCATGAATTAACATCACCCAAAAACCAGCCTCAAATTTCCTTGTCGACGATGAGGCAGTATTGGTTAGGTAAAACTAAGCCAATAAGCTTTCAGATCGACCCAAAATGCTGTCAACAAGTTGCTACAGAATTTAAAAAAAATTATTTAATGGAATTTTCTACTGACTGACTAACTGAGTGACTGACTGATGCCTTCAAACAAAAATGGATAAGGCTATGGGCTTGATTTTTTCACTGTTCGACGTCAGTTCGGCCCAAGAGGTGCCTTTTGGCATACCACAGTATGTACAATGCATTCTTCATGGACTTACCAGTATGCTCCCATTCATCTTTGCTGACAGTGAAAAGTGTCAATTTGGTGGTAGCACGTGATGGCTTCCCTTCGCAACAGAAATCGTCCATATTTTTCATAGTGGCTATTTTGATTGCAGAGGTGCTTTTTGAACAGTTCTTGATTTGTACTGCTGTGTCACGGATTGAAAATAGCTGACAACGAAGCATAATGGATACTTCACTTTTCAGACAATAATTGATATAACTGGTGCACGTGGCACCATTTCTTTCTTTCGGTATGCATGGATTTCAGAGGTGCTTTTCGAACAGTTCTTGATCCGAAATGGGTTGAACATAGCTGACAACGAAGCACAATGGATACTTCACTTCTCAGACAATAATTGAGGCATGCGGTACCATTTCAGATGCGGTATGCTTGGGTTCACCATTCACTTTAAAAAGTTAACAAACAAGTACACAGAAAAATCAGGAATTTTCAACTAGAGTAGGGACCATAGCACATCGATAAAAAGTACTGAAACAAGCTGGAGTAGTGCACAATATTAAATCACAGTAAAACAATAAGAAATGTTATATCCCTACTGTGCTCAAGATACCATAATGGAAATGCACAGTAGGGATATAATACTTCTTTTACTATGATTTAATATCGTGCACTACTCCAGCTTGTTTCAGTACCTTTTATTGATGTGCTATGGTCCCTACTCTAGTTGAAAATTCCAAATTTTTCTGTGTACTTGTGATAGTAGGTTAATGACAAAAATTTTGGTAACTAGGATTCTGAATTTGGTTCCGAGTCCTAATAAAACTTGGAGGAGGCAACACAAATTCACCTGAATTGTTGTTATTAGCCATTAACCTACCATCACAGCCATTTCTTGGCCACCACCTTGGATTCACATGCTCTTTGAGGGCTGCACAATTTTTCTTCACAGCTTGGGTGTTTTGGTATAGATAAACTTTGTACTATTACAACTGCAGCCTTCCTTGTTTTATTTCTATGAAATTTTAAAATTTCAATTTTTGTTATACATACTTGTATTTACACTATATTGAAACATACTATTGTTACAGATTGGAACAAAGATCCAGAGGCAAACTTTAATCAGTACTGGCCAGGATGGGATAAAAGGATTCGTGACACAGGAGCAAGGTCAAAATACAGCATTAAGGACATAGGTACATTAGTTAATGTGTTGCAAAGTGCATGCAAACAAATCTTGCTAGCTATCCCTTTTGCTGGTGTCAATTCATAGATTTATAGATTAGCAATATAAAACTGATCTAAAATGGATAGTTTTATGAAATATCAGAGATGATACAGCCAACAATTAGGCAATAGTATAGCTAGGGCATAAAAGAACTTGGTCCATGAACAGAAAAATTCAATTTAGAGTCAAAATCTGTATTGTACCCAGCTGCAAATGGTACTTAGCAAGACTTGCAGTATATACAGGACTCATAAGTGCATTATTGAATTTGAGCAAGCATGCAGAAGCACCTATATAGTTACAGGATCATTTCAAATTGTAGTGTATGTGTTCTATATATTTTCTTCATTAATGTGTGTATAATCATATTGTTCTCTAGATAGTTACTACTCTTTGACAACCAACATTGTGGAGAACCAACTCAAGAAAAGACTGATAGCAGCTGGAGGAAATAACAGGAAAGAAGCAATTGTATGGGAGCTGTGGATCAAGAACTGGGGTAAATTTTCACTGGGAAGCTTTTTACAAAACACACGGGATGGTGTCTTGCAGCTGCTTGATGAAGATCACCAACTATCTGCTGAAGAATCTGAAAAATTAGATGAGCTCATTCCATGGCCAGAAGAAGCAATAATGGCTTACTCAGTGTTTTCTTACACTGAGCAGCTTGAGAAAAGCCTTGTACAGTACCTTCGTGATCAGCTTGGTCATTGGTGGTCAAATGATATGCATCAAATTGACGGCGGCACCTCAAGGCTTCCAGAGGCTTTTGCCAAAGAGAAAAGGTTGGAAAACTGGGGAAAATCAGTTCACATACAGAATAAGATCACCTTTAATGCTACCGTTAATGAAGTCATCTATGAAGCGAGGGATCAATGTGACCCTTCTACTTGGAAGGTTACAGTGAAAGGCTATAACACATCCTCCGGAAGGCCATTTGAGATAGGTGGTGATGCTGTTATCATTACCGTTCCCTTGTACATCATTCAGAGTATTAAATTTGTAGCCAAGAAGAACACTGCTCCTCCTGCACAGCTGACCAAAGTCTATAAGGCAATCGAAGGCATATGGCAATGTCCAGCTACAAAGATAATGCTTCAGTGCAAAACCAGATTTTGGGAGAAGGAAGGAATCAAAGGTGGATCTACTAGAACCAACATGCCTATTGGCCAGATTCATTACCCAACACAAGTTGCACATCCCAAAAGCGATCGAGGAATCCTTATGTGTTATATATGGAAAGGAGAAGCTCTTTCATTTGCTGCACTTCCACCACACATTGCAATCCAAGAAGCAGTCCGTCAATTGGAAGAAATTCACCCACAAATCAGAGATCAATTTGAGGTTGGGGCAGTGCAAGCATGGAGTAATGAATCTTCTGCACAAGGAGCATATGCAATGCTTAAACCTTACCAGTACAAAAATCTCCGAACACTTATGGTAAAACCATGCTTAAACATGTATTTTGCAGGAGATGGAATTTCTTTTGCTGCTGGATGGATACAAGGTGCACTTGAATCTGGGTTACGAGCTGCTTATCAGTTTTATTACACCAATGAAACCAATAAGCCTATTACGAATGAGGATTATTGTGACTATGCCATATGAACTATGTAGCAAAGAAATGTCAGAAACATGCAGACAGTATATTTAGTGCCTATAACAATACATTGTAGTTTTTGCTTACTTTTCTTAATTTTTATACTTTAGCCACTTTGTAGTATTTTGTAGGAACTTTTACCAATTAAGAACTTTTACCAATGTAGTGTGTGTATACTATCATACCATACAATGGTACTGTATAGTAGGGACCACAAAGGGCGTGGCCCAGGAAAAACCACCAAAAAACTAGCTTCACTTTTTCCTGATGATGATGAAGCAGTATTGGTTAGACCAGAAGTGCATGCTCAACAGTGATGCTGAAATCACTTTCAAGAAGTAGAAGCATACTGTTTTGTACTGTAAAAAGATTCCAGACAGCTATTACAGGTTCTTATATCTTGTGATAGTTCAGTAGTAGGAAATAAGAAACAGAATATATATGTGATCAAGCATGCAAAAACTGGACATGTGAACACAAACTACACCCTGACATTTAACAGGTCACAGTGGTGGACACAGGGAGGTTGCACTGGTTTTGACTAAACCTTAAAACATGCCTGTCCAAAATCAGTTTGCTGGCAGGTGGGTGTAGGCTAGCACTAGTAGCAGCTAACATTTCTAGATTATATGTATGACATTATAAGTATAGGATATGGCTTTTACTACTATAGTCTGCAGCTTTGCCATGCATTGGTAATAGACCTCCTGTATTCATGTACTTAGGTGTACACGATAGTACACTTGATTGCAGTTAGGTAAACTCAAACAATATGTTTCATGTCAGTGGATCCATATCAGTGTGTTCCTACTATTTACCTAAGCTGTGTCCCAGGGGGTACGCAAAATTAACTATTACATTAATTTATCCATTAAATATATCAATCTGGACCATTAAAATATTCAAGGTGTCTCAGCAGCTAGGGGTGACCCTCGCTGTTTACTGGTATCAAGACACACGGTAGTGTGTCGTGCGGCCCAAGAAGCCGGCGCGCCACACCGTGAGTATAATGACAGGAAGAACGAAAACGTCATTTTCACACCTTTGTATCTCGGTGATCACTTATCTGATTGGAACCAAATTTGCTACACAGTTTCCCGCCAGCCAAGGGAGTCTACATTCCAAATTTGAAGGAAATCGCTCCAACCATTTCCGAGATACGAGCTGCCAAAGTTTCGTTTTTTTTTCTTCGTTTTTTTTTTCTTCTTCTTCTTCGTCTTTTCGCACACTTGCAAAAATTGCTATAACACGCAAACGCGTACTCCGATCGCCTTGAAATTTGGCACACAGAAAGGGAGTCCAAAGGCGAATCCTAGCATCAACTTTGGTACAAATCCGATGAATGGTTCAGGAGTTATTACCGATTATTCGCGTAAAACAAGATCGATTTGTTGTCACGCCTACAGGGTAAACCGCTTCATGGAATGAGTTGAAAATTGCTATGTAGATGGAGTAACCATCGTAGGAGTGCCTTTTGGTGGTTTGAAAGGAATCGAGATAAAGACCACGGAGATATGACACAAAACCCAACCTGTGTCACAATTACGCGATCGATTTTTATGAATAAAAAAGTATTAGTTTTCACGCCTACTAGGCAAACCGCTTAGAGCAATGAGCTGAAAATCGGTGTATAGCTGGAATAATCTTCATAGAAAGTCCTTGCAGTAGTACAGAAGAATCGGATTACAAACCACTGAGTTATGATTCGAAAGCCAACTCCGTGTAGCAAATGCGAGATCGAGATACTCTAATAGAACAGTCACCCTAATAGAGCATTCGGCTAATTTATTTACTCCATTATAGAATTTTATAACATCACAAGTTATTCTGTAGGGAGTTCAGCTGCAAACAGTTAATCTTATAGACAGTTCAGCAAGAAGACAGTCACCATGTGGAGAGTTAAGCAAATATACCACTATAGAGATTCAGAACATTACAAGTCACACTGAAGAAAGTTCAGCTATAAACAAGTCATGCACTGTGTAGAGAATTCAGCTACAATTAAGTCACTCTCTAGAGAATTCAGTTACACAGAATTCTGCTACACACAAGTCACTGTGGAGAGAGTTCAGCTACAAACAAATTACCCTTTAGAGTGATCAGCTACAAACAAAACACTTTGCAGGGTGTTCAACTGCAACAAATCAATTACCTTTAGAGCGATCAGCAATGAACAAATCAACACAAATCTACCTGTAGAGAGATCAGCTGGAAACAAATCACCCTGAAGAGAGTTCAGCTACAAAAAATCACCCTGTAGAGACATCAGCTAGAAACTAGACACAATGTAAGGAGTTCAGCTACAAGCAATCACCCTGTAGAGAGTTCAGCTAAAACAAATCAACCTGCAGAGAGATCAGCTACAAACAAATCACCTTATAGAGAGTTCAGCTACAAACAGATTACCTGTAGAGAGATCGGCTACAAACAAATCAACCTGCATAGAGATCATCTATATACACACAAATCAACTTGTAGACAGACCAGCTACAAACAAATCACCCTGTAGAAAGATCAGTTAGAAGAAGTTACTTTGTAGAGAGTTCAGCTACAAAGAAACCATTCTGTAAAGAGCTCAGCTGCAAACAAATCACCTGTAAAGAATTCAGCTACAAACAAATCACCCTGTAGAGAGATCAGCTAGAAGAAGTTACCTTGTAGATAGTTCAGCTACAAAAAATCTCCCTGTAGAGAGATCAGCTAGAAGAAATTACCTTGTAGAGAGTTCAGCTACAAAGAAATTACCACTGTCCAAATTTCAAGGCAATAGCTCTTTCCAATCTGAAGTTATCAATTGTCAAAGTTGGCAAATTGGATGTGTGTGGAAGACCCCTTTTCGCAAATCCGATCACATATGTATTATATATATAATTTGTACATTTACTGATAAAATATTTAAAGTACATCTACTTCATCTTTTCGTCTTCCTGTAGTAAAGAAAAAAACATAGGTTAAAAAAGTCCCAAAGCTGGCCATAGGCCGGCTTTGGGGTATACAAATACAAAAAGAAATGAAATCTAATCCAAAACAGCCAAGCTGTAAAAAAAGTGTGCGGCCCTCGAAAGGCTATGGTGAAAAAAGATGTGAAATCCAAGGTGGCGGCCAAGAAATGGCTGTGATGGTAGGTTAATGGTAAAAATTTTAATAACGACAATTCAGGTGAATTTTGTGCCAAGACCAAGCGGCACCAAATTCACCTGAATTGTTGTTATTAAAATTTTTACCATTAACCTACCATCACAGCCATTTCTTGGCCGTCACCTTGGATTTCACATCTTTTTTCACCATAGCCTTTCTGAGGGCCGCACACTTTTTTTACAGCTTGGCTGTTTTGGATTAGATATAACTGAAGTGATGTTTTTGAAAACCTTCCTTGAAAAATTCTGCCTGCATAAATAAAGCTTTTCTTTCAACGCACAGTGATTCACAATGCTTATTCAATCAAAATAGTTACCAAATTTAATCTCAGAAGAGCAAATTTTTAAAACTTTTTGTGGGGGCCCGCATATCCCCAGACTCACAGATAGAACATGCTTTGCACACTTATTAGTGAGTGACTCCCACGCATGCCCTCCCCTGTGCAAATCCTACAATTACATTTGTTCGCTGTTGTAAAACTAACCTGAAAACTCTTTGAAAATTTCTAGATCCGACACAGGGCCATACTAAGCTATATATTTCAGTACCTATAATATCTGTAATCTGTAACTTGTACAACTATATAGCCAATAAACGTTATTGAATGAATGAAAGTAATATGACATTTATTTCATTTGAATGCAATGCCATACAGATTACAAACTCATCACCTTGTGATTTATAAGTCAGCATGGTTTAAAAGTATCTTTCAACAACTGTATTTTGGCAGTACTGTAGCTACATAATTATGGTTGATAGCTATATAACATCACTTGTTGTATGTGCTATAATTATGTACCTTCGTACTACTGCTACAACAAAAATCACCACTTTCAAGTGTTAAATTACTTATAGTAAAATCTTATTGTAGTATGGTTATTGGTTGGCTCATAATATCAGCTATCTGGTTTTCAGTATGAGGTATACACTCAGGCTCATGATCAGCAGACACTCTATATTGTACACACAAGGAAAATATACCTAGGGCCTCCTGTTGAAGGGCTGGGTTTTTACTACCCACCAGAAGAATCCGGGAAACATTTGGATATCAGTAAGCCACTTAACTTCACAATTTTGAAGTTTTGATATCAATGATTGAAGAACCAGCCTGACACCTTTAAGCTCATGCCATGTAGAGCTCTGTTGGGCCATTAGCTACAGCATCCCAATGGCCGTGTGCCACATACTGACCATGTTCAACAATACCCACCAAATTCTGTATCACTAGCATCAGAATACACAATTTTTACAGCACCTGGCTGGCGCCATAAAGGCTGAGAGTCATACTCCTGAAGATTTGCTTCCCAAAATTGCAACTCACAGAGATGAGAGCCTCTGGACTCAGTGACAACATGTCACTCCATCACTCCTCTAAATGAAGCTGGACTCTCTCTCTTACTAAGATACTGTTGAAGGTGAATGACAAGTTCTCTTGATGTGATATAGCTTTATTATATTTATTAAGGCTTTACAGCAAAAGTGCTGAAGGTCTGCAGGACACCTGGTCCTACAGCCTGTTTAAAGATGTTATTTAAATATGTTATATCAAGTATGTTTGTAAAGAAAGGAGAAAAATCCTTGGCAGCCTAGCCATCCAATTTATGCTCGAATGCTCACAGGAGCCTGCCAGGTGATCAGGATGTTTTCTCCCTATTAACTAATTTTATGATTTAGAGTAAATGTAGACAATTCTCTTTTCTAAGAGACTGAAAGGTCACATGTAATCAAGTAGTATTTATTTCACTTGCTTCTTTTTGCAGAAGTGACATCCTGCCTTTATGCCACTTTGATACATGCCTACCTCCTGGATGTGATGGATGGCTATAAATAACCATAGTTTGGAAAGGTCTGGCATGCTGTAACAGCAGCTTCACATCTTCTACTGTGCCATACTGTGTGAGATGTTATCATCAAGAAGGTGCTTGTTAGTTATTTGTTAGTTGATGATCAAGATTTCAATAGGCAGGTCTATATCTGACACACATACTCAGGCCTGCAGTATGGGGGGAATAGGGCAAAAACACACTGACTGGGGTCATTGACAGAAGACTTCTTCAGAGTGGGGATATTGACAGACTTCAACACTCAATTGTTCTTCCTGTGGATATATGGTGTGTCAGTACAGTATATGGTCACACAAATTATTGTCACAGCAGTAAAGTTATTCCACAACTGTACATACACCCAGTCAGGTGGATGATATAAGCTAAAGGGCAGCTCTGGGGATTTTGGTGATGGCTTTTCAAATTTTCTGTTAGCTACATGCACACTATAAATTTAGGGGGCCTGGGAGCATGCTCCTCCAGAAAATGTTTGAAAATTATGTAGTCTGTGATTGAATCTGGTAGCAGTTTCCATCCAAAAAATCTTTCAAGTGGACATTTTAAACATATGTTAGGAATTGATTGATATAGGCTGTTTCTGCTGTCATAGTATCTAGAGTTAATTAATTAAGTAATTAATTAATTAAGAGGTGGAGCTATGTGAAGCTTGAAGCATACAACAGACATGCTTCCCCAGGAAGAATTTCAGATTTTAGATTATTTATACTGTGTTGGTACAGATAAACTACGTAAGTAACTTGACTATTAGGGTAGTTGACTGCTCTATATTAGAGTATTTCATTTTGATACCTTTGCAAATCAATGCATATCAGTTTTAATTGCCTGAATATAATTGACCAGCTTCTCTGGAAACCTCAAAACTGCTCCTGAAGCTATTGTACTAAGAATGCTAAACCCTGTGAGTGCAGATTCCTTTGGCTTAGTGATGACTTGATCCTCTATGACAACATGCAATCTAGGCATGCACCAAACAGCTGGGCCTGCAATTTAAGCTGTGAAGATGCATTATGGATGAAGGAATCTTCCACATTGTTTTCAATGATGATGACTATACAATCCAAAAAAAAAGAAAACTTTATTCTCTAATGAAATCTTGTCTATTTGTATGTTGCAATTGACAATCTGAAAGTTTTATTACAAAAAAGTGGTTGACTGTTGATGAAGCACTATATCTGTTGTACAGATACACATTCATGTGCATGTGTATACACACACACACCACATATGCACACATACACACACACACACACACACACACACACACACACACACACACACACACACACACACACACACACACACACGCACACACACGCACGCACACATGCACGCGCACACACACACTCCTGTCCTGTTGATAAGTTGTTCACTATTGGCCATGCTTGTCTCAAGTAAAAAGCACATCATGTAAAACTGGATGATATAGACTTATGGACTGCCATTCCTCCTTTATTCCTAAACCATCTCAGATGCACCTGACACCACAGCACATTCATAGTCTTTCTCCTCTCATCTAAACACTTGTGTTCTTCTTGTTACTGTCCCCTCTAAAGCTTCTACCACATACTGCACAAACGACATTTTTTGCTGATGATGGACTCTGAGCTGTCTGGATTTCTTGCTAATTAGCTTCTGCTTTGCCATGATATAATGCTCTCTACTCTGACCTGGACCTCCTAGCTACTTCATATCACCCATTCACATCAATGCCAATAATGGTCAGATCTTGCTGCACTACATCTCTCCACCACCCTCTTGGGTTGGGGCTCAGACAACCAACTAAAAGAATAGTCTTGGGCATCCTGTTGTCTGTCATCCTTGCCAAATAGCCAAGCCACTCTATCCTCTTCATTCTGACCTTCCAAATCCACTTCTGTCATCATGATGCATTCATATCACTGCTGTCTGTTGTCTCCATAGAGCAATCCATCACTCTGCACCATACATTAACATAGACAACACACAGATAGTATATATATCCTCTTCTTACTTAAATTTTCCATAAAAACAGCCTTTCTACAGGCACCAAAAGTTATTGATGCTTGAGCTATCCATCTGCCAAAATCCACATCCATCCTCCCCAACCTCACTATTTGTGATCCAAGATATGGGAATTCATCCACCACTTCAGTGTTCTCACCCTCTAGACTGATTGACTCTTGATCATATTTCTGGACCGATCTGCCTGTCACCATGTGTTTAATCTTAGGTATACTGACTGTCAAACCAAAATCCTTACTAACTTGTTATTATGCACACACTGCAGTCTCGGCACCAGATCTTGTTGATGCCAGGAGAGAATCATCATCACTCTGATAACCACCTCATCATAACATTCCTTCTGAATAATCACTGGTCATATTTGTAATGAACTGTAATACCTACACGTTCTACCTACCTCTCCACCACTAAACATGCATACAAACTGAATAACACTGGAGCCACACTTGTCTCAAGCTATACGGCACACATTAAACTACTCCAGCATCACCTCATCTATTCTAATTTTGGCCTTAGTATCTTCATGAAAATATCTTATCAATTTACCTAATGAGTGGGGCACACCACATCGTCTCTCTTCTTCAAGTCAATGAATATAAAGAAAGTTTTAGACTGATGCTCCCATGACTTCTCGATCAAATTCCTAACAGTAAAAATCATGTTAGTACAGCTTCTTCCCTCCCTAAAGCTAATTGAGACGCTGGTAATTCATCTTCAGTCAACTTCTATAATCTCTCTTGTATGGCTCTAGCCACAACTTTCCCAACTGTGTATATCAAACAAACAAATACCTCTCCAATTATCACAGCTGGTGAGGTCACTCTTCTTAAGAATGGAAACCAATATGGATGGCATCCTGCCAGCCATTAGGTACGTACGTATGTGACCCTCTCTCCACACATCATGGATTAATTCAGCAACCTATTTAAGAACTCACCCTGACTATACACAAGCAGCCTTCACCATTTCTGATAGTAAACCTGATTCACTAGCAGTCTTTCCATTCCTAATTTTACTAATAGCTCTACACAATTCTTTCACAGAAGGCAAATCTACTGTCTTTCCACATTTAGTTCATCTACAGAAACTCACTTTGAACATTTAAAATCTTAATGAAGTGTCTTCTCCATGTTCCCATTAGAAGAACACAGATTTCCTTCTTGATACTAGATCTGTTTTCTTCTTGCCCTGAAGCACCCTCCTCCAAAATTTTGCTATGTGCTATATAGCTAGATAGTAGAAGCTACAGTACAGGTGCAGTTGAATCTAAAGCATACATGGGAAAAAAACATGGAAACAGTGAGAAGAGAAGAGTTAATCCTTCTAGGAATTAACAAGAGGAGATGAAAGCGGTAAAACTGCTAAAAAGCTGTTAAATATTGAAATGATCTAATAGAACAGTCAACTACTCTAATAGAACATCCATCATTAAACTATAAAGAACAATAACCCCTTAAACTTCAACTTTGAACTCAAACTATACTGCAGCATTATGACTGTGCCATTTATATGAAAACTAGTTACCACTGCTATAAAATAACTGATTTTACTGGCTCACAATGCTTATTCAATAAGGTTTTAGTCAGAATATATCCTAATAGAGCACATGCAATCACTGCATAATCTATATTGTATGCCATGATCTCTAGGGAGATATTCTTTATACTTTTTAATGTCTAAATTCCTTGTTTCTGTAGCTGAGACTTTACCAGTATTTCCTTCCCTTGAAGTTTATTGTTATAGGCAAGGAAATCTTAATTTCACAGTTATTGCCACTACTCACAAATTTCTTCACCTTTCAAACACACTTTATATAACAACTTTAAATAGGCTGTAGTCAGGGCCGCCCAGAGAAATTAAGGGGCCCAGGGCAATGAATTAAATTGGGGCCCCAGAGGCAAGGAAGTTTCCATTCTGAATCACAACTTTACCCAAGCTGTAAGTTAAAGACCAAAAAAAAAAAAAAAGGTCATGACTTGCTAAAAATGATAATAGCTACCCATCACCAACCATATCTCCTTATCTATAAGCTTACTACACTGCTCCTCTGAAGAATACTGTGACTGCTCTATTAGAGTATTTAGATCTGACTGCTCTATTAGAGTATATCGATCTTTTAAACAAGTATTCAAGGGGCCCTTCATGGGGCCTCCTGGGGCCCCTTTCAGGCTGGGATCCGGGGCAAAATGCCCCAGTTGCCCCCCCCCCCCCCCCCTGTGGGCGGCCCTGGCTGTAGTACCAGGTGTCCTACAGACCTTCAGCACGCTTGTGCTGTAAAGCCTTAATAAAAAAATGAAATAATAAAATATTGTGATTTATCATGCACATGATATTATCTTGAATTACATTTTTATAATAACTATAGGACTTGCACTATGGCTTATAAGATGTTGTATATGCATGGGTTGAAGTTAAACCCCAATTCACTTGGTAAGATTGTGGTCCTCTAATACAACAGTCAAACTTGCCACCTGTACATATACCTCACAGATAGTCTGGCTTCCTTTGAGATGAATCCTAGAGACTTTATGGGAGTGGTATAACTATGCATATACCGTATATCATTTTTACATATGGATCACAAAACTTAGTGGACAAACCAAGTCGTTTGAGCAATGATTTCTGAAACACGGCACATTTTAATATCCAGAAATGCTAAGAAAATCAGTTGAGAGATACTAAAAGATGTAACTTACAGATACTGACCAGTCCCAAGTTTGGAGGCTCAGTTGAGATAGAGTATCAGACGCTACACAAAATAGGAGGATGAAAGTTGACCCTGATGAAATTCCCTCAATAACTGATTCCAGAAAGTATCAAGATACTATGATACAATTGAAATTACAGTACCAGCCAGCCTCCGTGTACAATCTGCTGAATTTAATTGATTTGGTACAGCAACTTTCAAGTTGTTCATCAGGAAGATGTTGAATGATGCTGTCTGTAAAAGTATTTCATTTTCTGAGTGAATTTTCTTATGGGGTTGATGTACTTACCCAGGAAAAAATATCTTGCAAGACTTGCAAGATTTGCAGTACAAGAACCTTGCACTGATCTTGCAAGAAACGTGCAAAATTCTTGTGCAAGAAACTTGCACTAAAATGTCCCCTTCCACTTCCATGCAAGAATTTTGCAGGAAACGTGCACAATTTTTGCAAGGATCTTGCAAACCAAGAATCTTGCACTGAAAATGTCCTTTTTCTTGCAAGAATCTTGGAAACCTTGCAAGATACTTTTCCCTGGGTAATTAACTTTACTTTTTTTTGTTGTAGCTAATTATTTATTTTGTAACCACAATGAGATGGAGTATCTACACCTGGAACCTTAAAATGTTGCTGCTATTACTATCTCGCATTGTCAGACTAATTACAAACTATATCATAGGTGTTTATAATTATTGATTTACAGATTATAAGCACTGGCTGTAACAGATGAATTTACAAATAACGAAAGTTGCCTCTTAGTAGCCTAAATTTTTATCTCCAAGTTTGAAAAGGATATATAGCATATTAAGTCATGAGAAAAGACATTTTAAAGAAGTTTGTGGATTTCCCATAATTATATTATCAATGGGTGGGGGCAACAGTTGCCCCATCTGGGAAATCACATAGATAATCTGTGGGAAAACCACAACTTCAAAAAATGTCATATTGGGGCAATTTTGCATTGTGTGAATGCCATATTAACTTCTCTTCAAGTTTCAAAATGATAGAGCAGATAGATCGTGAGATGACATTTTGAAATATGTGGTTTTCCCATACACTATCTGTATTGCCCAGAAGGAGCAACTGTTACTCCCTCACATGGGAAAACTACAAACTTTAAAATAACATACCTCGTGACCTATATTATGCTAGAGAGTGTAAACCATCATTAAGGTGTTCAAAAACACACACAATTACATATACCTCAAACTTACGTGAGTATCTATCTTGCTGAAGTGCCATGGGACAGTCATTCAAAATAGCCACGTGCAGATGTAGAATTACGAAGTTGACAAATGGAGTTGGTCAGAATTCACCAATGTTGTAAATCCATTGGGGTTGGAAGGGTATCTGATAAAGCCCTCAGGATGAATGATAGTCGGCCAGGATGAAACCCAAGTAACAATCTGTTTCATAAGTGAGTTGATATTTCAAAGGAAGCGGCATCTTTAAATTTGCATTGTACACTAAAGGACTCAAGCATATCAGTACAGAGAGCCTTCTCCTTAGCAGTAGCAACTTTCTTACTAGCAACATACAGTTTCTTAACAGAAGAGATGGCATTAAACTATGTATTTCCTGGCCTGCATAAGAATTTGATGATAATTATCATTAACCTCAGGCTGATGCAATTCAGAACCTAAATCAAGTTGTAGCTATAAGCTAATTCCTGAAGCTGGCGTTGGATCAGATGATTGAGTGATGTTGGCCAACAGGTTTAGCTTGCAATGCTATATATGTACCCTTAAGGAAATATTGGGAGAGCACATGGCTATGCGAGACTAGCCATTGCATGCATGGTACAGTACAGTATAGTATTACTATAAGGGCTAATAGAAACAGTGCATGCAGCTAAATATATAATGGAAGTCTGAAACAGATGTGGAAATATATTACCTACAGTATACTGCATACAGGTGCACCATAATTACAATCATTGGTATTGGGGGAATAGTACTGAAGGTCTGCTAGCTCTGGGCTAGTGGCCATTAAAAGAAAAAAAAATCACTTACAATGCTTAAATTATTACTTGCTTATAAAAATTACATTAAGAGTTGGGGTGGTTTGGGCTGGGGAATATTAGATCATCTAATACATGGACATACAAAATGGTGTACGTACAAGGGTTGTCATGTCTACAGTTAGATAAAAAGTGTCCATAAAATTTATCCATAAAAATTGTATAGCTATTCTATAGTCTTGTTAGTCTTGATATATAGACTATAGTGTAACAATAATTTTAAATATTTAAAACATGGGAATAGAGATTGCTGAAAAGTGAAGAAACAAGAGTCAAACAAGCCATGGCCAGCATGCTAGACACACAGAGATCTCTATTTGGACTCAATGGATATGGTAGAAACTAAGGAAAAAACAGTAGTTTCCATGCATAAATCAGGGCCAAGTAAGTACTGAGAATGCTTCTGTATTTGAGTCCAAATAGAGATTTTGACTTGCTATAGCTAGCGCTTGTTTACTGACTCTTGTTTCTTTATACTTTTTAAAGCAATCTCTGTTCCCATGTTTTAAAATTACTTTTACACCGGTTTGTTTACTTTTTTATAAATCCATTAATGGATAGCTATCATAATAATAAGAGGTGCTGGTGGTGCTTGTATACTGCAGTACTAAATTAGCTAAATGTGTATATCACATCAATCATCATAAGTATATCAGCGATAACAAACACCAGTGTATTGTTCAGTTCCTCACCATGCAGTGAATATACTTTGTACTATACAACTTTGATTTATCCAACTATAGGCAATGCACAACACATGCTGTAGTCAGTAGTATATAGTATGGTTTCTGATATTGTGTACAGAGCTTCCCAGAGACATAAAGGGGCCCAGGGCAAAGAGTTAAAGTGGGGCCCCAGGGGCAAGGAGGTTTCCATTCTGAATCACAAATTCTCCCAAGCTGTAAGTTGAAGACCAAAAAAAAAAAGGTAATTACATGCTGACTATGACAATACCTACCACTCACCAACCATACCTCCTTATTTATAAGCTTGCTACACTGCTCCTCTGAAGAATACTATGACTGCTCTATTAGAGTATCTAGATCTGACTGCTCTATTAGAGTATATCGATCTATTCAGACAAGGGGGCCTCCTGGGGCCCTTTTCAGGCTGGGGCCCAGGGAAAAATTCCCCAGTTCACCCCCTGTGGGAGGCCCTGATTGTGTAGCACAATAAGTCAAGTACCCAGTGGTATATACACAACAACATTGCTGTTCTGGTATGAACTTAATATACTGTGGTTAAATAGAGGTAATGATATAGCATTTCTGTTAATTTGAATAGATTGGATACTTATTAACACATTTGTTAAATTTCTCTTGAATATAAGTCAGAAGATCAGTGGCAAAGTGAACCTACAAGAAGCAAATTTGGATGTGTTTACCATTTAAAATGGTCATGGATTGCTCTAGCAGAAAAAAATAATCAGAAGATTATAGCTAACAAAATAGCTCAAAATGGTTCTTTATTATCATGCAGGTCCTTTTGAATTCATATTTGCTTCTTCCAAATTAACTTCTAAGGCTTCCTTTTAGGTTGAAAGAGATTTCTAAGATGGCGTTTAGCTAGTTGCAGGAGTATGCGATCTCTATTGTGAACCTGGCACTACCGTAGGGTGTTCCATAATCAAGGCATTGACAAAAGTTGATAATAAATATTAAATAAATAAAGGGGTTCTATTGAAGAGAAAATGTCTACTACTGTTCTGAACATGGTTTATTTTACCACTTGTTGAAAACCTAGTAGTTCCATTAGCAAAGGTGATCAGTGTAGTTTGTGACATCAAATGAACGCCAGAGAGGGATATAGCTAGCTAGCTACTCAGCTAAGTGACTTCAGCACAAAAATAGTTTCACTGAAAACTTAAGGGTTTAACCATGCATGCAATCCCTAAAAAAAACCCAGCCATTAGCTACAGTATGAGATACCTTGTAGTTTCACTATATGGTTTCATCTATATTTATAGTCTGTGGTTTGCTTGCGCTATAAGCGCCTATAGGCGCTTTTATAAAAATAATTAATCATGCAGAGATTACTGTGCTCGTCAAAAAATTTGACGAATCGGTTTAATTCGTCAAATTTAAATTCGTCAAATGTTTATAAGCGCCCTACAATTTCTTGATTTTCGTCAACATTTTATTCGTCAAATCTGCTGAAGTCTGAATTCGTCAAATTTTTTTGACGTCAAAATTTCCTTGCGTACGGTATACTAGATGCACGTGCACGTGGACACAGACACAAGAGAGAATGTGGGGTACGTTACTTTTTTGTACACTGCACAGTATTTTAATCTGGGTGCATTATTTTGAATACTGTGACAGAAATTACTCCTTTCATAGTCATGGTTTTATTATTATTATTATTATTATTATTGATAATGGATACACACAACACTAAAATACAAAAATATGCTTAGGCACTAGGCCTTTGTTCATATCCATGTCCTTGTTGTTTCCAATAACAGTCCAATTGTTGTTTAAAAAGAGCTATAGTGGGTGAGGATACTACATGGTGTGGGAGTAAGTTCCAAATGTTGACAACTCGTTGGGTAAAAAAATTTAATCTCTGTTTTGTTCTACACTGCTTCTTAAAGAGTTTCAAAGAATGTCCTCTGGTATTTGATGTATTCAACGTAAACAGTTTAGACCATTCAATGTCATAGTACCCTTTTAATATCTTATAAGTTTCAATCAAATCTCCTCGCTATTCAACTAGATTACAAAAACTAGAATTGTATTCACTTTACTGCCGACGCGAGCGAGGAGTCATGGTTTAATTTGAACAATTTGCCTTGGCTAATTACAGGTGTGATCAACTTAGGGGCTTGGCTAAAAGAAGTGTTGTAATGTCTGTGAGTTTGGCATAATAGAGCAGGCAATGACTCTAAGGTCATCAATGGCACATACACACTTTAATGTTATATCATGTTATATACATGCCCGATACATGCATAAATGCGGGTAGTTGGAAGTCTTCCGATTGCCCTAAGCAGTCTCTGTGGTGTGTGTAGCCTTGTGTGTCCACACTGCTTTTTTCTCTTTGTCATTGGGTTGTATTATCTGGTACAGTTCAAATCTCATACACACTCGCTAAGACGCTAACACTACTTGGCTTATTGAGTAGAAAGCAATGCGATGAGCAGCAGCCACTTGTGTTTCTAATCATAAGCATGCATATATGCATATACAAATTTACCAAATGTGCCTAAAAGCATAGACTTTGTATATAATAATAATAGTTTTCTATGCTAAAAGTTGCTTTTGTAAGTTCTGTAGTGATAGACACGTTAGCTGAATATGCTGCAGTTTTGTTACAATACCACATGGGCTATAAATGCTGCATACTTTGTGATGATGTATTGAGGGTATAGAACTGTACCGGATCTTCTTACAAAACTACTCCTACCCAGTGACAGAGTATAGTGATCTGGCCACGTGAGACTATCTGCAGTGTTAGTAACTAGATACTGAAGTATTTATAGACCTGCTATTATGCAACTAATGGAACACCGTAGCATCCTTCCTCATGCAATGTGTACAGCACTTGTAGATAATTCTGTATACGCACATATGACTCAAACACCTCCTGCAAAACCTCTATACAGTGGTGAATTCTTGGCTGACCATTGTAGGTATTAGACAGGTACGGTGACTGCTTAATGCAGACCACAGTGCATAATTATCTACATTTGTATGGAAAATGTTTAGGACATTGTAAGTATGTCATTATATGTTACAGTTAAAGCACTGCCACACTTGCGTATGGAAAATACAGCATAGGGGCATTCAAGAGGCTATTACAGTATGAGTCAAAGTACAGTATGAGGCAAAGTTGAATACTGTATTTGCCCTCAAGTGCTGTATTTTTTGTACATATAAGCATACGCGGTGCTTTAAATTATAATTGTACTTCCTGTTCTTGCTTGAAGCGTTTATCTCGCACATGCCTAATCGCTTCAATTTAGCAATGTAAACAGCAATGTGTTCATGTGTGCATATGTATACCCTCTAATGTGCTGAGAATATTATTAGTATTATTACTAAAGGTTTCACAGTACAACATACAAGGAAGTTATTCAGTACATATGAAAGTATGGGTCTGGCAAAAATTACTTCTGCCAACTGATTAATGTCAACAAAAAAAAAAAACAAGACAAGAAAATTAATAATGATTTGATTAGTTACGTATTCAACTTGCACTCTTTGTTCTGTCATTCAGGTTGTCAAACATGCACCTCATGTTCCGAAATGAAAGTTATTTTTAGTGCTGAAATAAATACTGCAAGTATTCAGATATTGTTTAGGATGTTGGTATTCAGATAGTAAAATTGGTACTCGAGTATTTTTAAGGTCACAAAATCCATGTTAGCCAACTCACGTGATGCAACTGTTACCTAGTAACAACATCACGAAGGCGAGTTTGATTTGTGAAATTTAATGTGCTTTGCTCAAGAATATGAGTACTTCTATATGACATGTATGAAATCCCTTCTCACCAGTGGATATTATCCTCAGTGGTGTCATCATTGTGAATCATTGCATGGAACTGTCTACACATACACTCTGCAAATTACAGTATTCCGTTTATTTCATCAAGTAGGATTTATACTACTGATTACTATTGACAGTTTCAGACACATGTACATGTTCCCTGGAACAATTGAGGACATACAGTAAGCCATCTTTCATGGTTATATTATCTGTTTGTGTCTTGAGTATTTGGTTTGCTTTTAATTTGTTGTACAGTATGGCTGTTTGTAACAGCATGTGTTTGATGCTCTGGTAGTGAAGAACGTCTATACCAGTTATGATGCTGTCACATCATTGTATCTGTACATATATTATTGTTTGCAGTAAGATGAAGCAATTCTTAGATGACCTTCACTCTGATAAACTACACAGAGGGATTCATCATGAACTTGATGTGAGTGATAGGTTAGGTACAGGGTTGGGTCGTTATTATATAAAGAATGACACTCCATTCCCAGTATAGCAACACATAGTAACTGTGACTATCACCAATGCATTACAAAGGGCAACTTGCAGTGAAATCTTTCAAATTAAACACCCTGATCTTATCCCAGAACTAGCTTTAGCTCAATTAATGATTGTCAGGATAGTTAGCTTATCAACTTAGTCTTATTAGGAAACAGTGTCAGATTATGCAATGTTCTAGGTTTCACTATATTATGAGCTCATAAGCGTCGCAAGGCGCATGTGATACTCACACGCTATTATAAACATGCTGTCATGTGACCAGTATTCTATTGTACACTCTACTCCTTAGCCTATATATGACTGCTGGATGATGCGACACGCCACAAGCAGTGATGATGCTAGCAGACATACAGCTCCTCCTAGGAATACATTTATGAAGTTGGATGTGTCTCACAATAATTATATAAAAGAAATGATGTATCTAAACTCAGTAAAAGTGTATGTAGACTTGGCCAGATCATTTGATAGTTACATGATTGTTGTTCTTAATTCCGGCTTACACAGAGGATGTTACAGTCTATTTCCAGTTGGCTGACTAGGGAAACAAAGCATTAAAAGTCACATGCTTGAAAGTAGCCAATAGGATTAGTAGCCTTAGGGTTAAAATAAACTCACACTGTCTATCTGGCGTAAAATTTCATTGGTTATTTTATTCACGTGATATTGTGCGTGGACAACCAACCTGAAATAGACTGTAACTACACATGGACATAATTGATAGCAAAGACCATAGGGTATGGAGTAAGCACTAACTAAACTGATACACTTGCATAGATAATTTCAAGTGTATGAAGACTCTTGCTAATGGACGTGTGTGTGAGTGCGTGCATGCGTGTGGTACATGAAGCTGGGCACAAACACCAGGTCTCTTTATAGGGAAAACAAGAAAGCACCAGTTGCAGTACAAAGGCTGAGTCATCAGTAGATAACATGCATATCCCGTATACACTTGCCGTAAGCAGTATATTTTGTACAGACCAACTTTGTGGTTATTATCAAGACATTTCCTGTGTGGATCTAGAGAAACATTTAATGGAAAGTAATGCATTATTATATAATATGAAGTGTGAGCTGCTTATTTGTAACTTTTACATTTGATCACAATTAGGTTGAGGTCCAGCAGTTATGACATCAAGTCTGTGTTGTGTGTCATATGACTGGAACAGACTCTGGTAGTGTCCACTATTGACGCCTGACAACTCGATGTAGTCAAGTAAATCTGTGAAAATATTAGAATATAGATTAAGGGATTGGTCACATGTTACACAAGACCTATAGCTGGTGTGGACACAACTGCTGTACATGCATACGCACAAAGCAAAGTAGTCATGCCTACCTGGTGACCCAGAGCTGGACATCTGTAGAACTTTTCAGTATGTAATTATTACATACAAAAGACATCGTCCCTAGTTCCAAGTAGATGGTATTGTGGTTGTAAGTATAAAATCCATCTGCAACCATGAAATAAATAACATTATGCATCTACTATCTAGATATTTATAATGCTTGGCTTCCAAACAGCATATTATCTGAATCTGGTGGAGAATATTCCCTATGGCAAGGAGTTGCATTTTCAGAGGTATGATTTCATTAGTATAGGTCTGTATAGGGACATCTAAAACTGTACACTATAAAAAGGTTAAACGTTCAGTGTCCTTTATATGAAGGTCCTTTAAGAGAGGTTCCACTGTAGTTGCTTATAGAAATTCAGTTACAGTAACACCTCACTTACAAGTCATCTGTTTAATAAGACTACTTTGTATAGTAGCCACCTATTTCAATAATATCGAGAAATTCAATATTTTACTGATATTGATGTGTAAAAATGATACGAGATACACTGCAACAAGCATGAAGTATGATGTAACATCTTATCATCAATACTAGGTATTGACAAAATGCAATAAATCAGCATTCCTGGAATTAATAAGACAGACCGCAGTTGATCCAGTTGATATGGACTAGTTATGAGTTATTACAGATACATATTTCAATATTAGTAGTTATTGAGCCAAATTTTTTTTTGTTTTCAAAGATATCCCTCACCCCTACCTCCAAACACAGCTAATGTGTATGGGACATACTGCTCCATTGTTGAGGCTATAGTATATCCCTATCTGGCCCTATTAGTGAGGTTCATTCAATATATGCCAACTGTATTTAATTAAGGTAAAATCCAGTACTTCTAGCTAGCGTTTAATTTCTTCAATACTTCTTGCAAGAGCAATAATTGTTTATGGTGTTACAGTACCATATTATAGCATTACAACATACAGATAAGTTTGTAAAATTTACATAAATTTGTGCAAAAACATTAGGGAATGGAAATACAATCAGCTCCTAGCATACTTTAATCTTGGAGGATAGACAATATGTGACAAGCTGAGCAAAAACCCAACTTGTTTGCATTTTTCTCGAGCTTCATTTTATATGACTATTTTGTTGTCTAGAGGGAAAAACCAATGGGCTGTTAGTTTCAGCCTTATCTAGTAAGTACTTGTGGAGTTGTAGCAATAGATACCCAGAAGGGCAAGACAATCGAATTGTACAGAAATTGACTGGCGCTTGTTTAATCGATCATAAGTCTTGAGTGCAACAGGCTACAGAGTTGGGACTTGTGTCATTCTATTCACCATGAACTGAGGCATTCATCAAGGTACAGTTTTGGGCCTAATTAATACACCCATGCTATTAAGCAAGAAGGTTGTTCAAGCTTAGAAACAGTGATGATAAAGTTATGTTATACCGCAATGTAATCAAACGCACGTAACTCATGTTTGCTTTATGGCATGGAAACGAAACAAATTTATTCTTACTCTCAATGGCTGCTCCTCATCACAATGTTTTTTACTACACAATAAGCTGAGTAGTGTATGAATGCAAGTGTGTATGAGATTTGAACTGTACCAGATAATACAACCCAATGACAAAGAGAAAAAAGCAGTGTGGACACACAAGGCTACACACACCACAGAGACTGCTTAGGGCAATCGGAAGACTTCCAACTACCCGCATTTATGCATGTATCGGGCATGTATATAGCATGATATAACATTAAAGTGTGTATGTGCCATTGATGACCTTAGAGTCATTGCCTGCTCTATTATGCCAAACTCACAGACATTACAACACTTCTTTTAGCCAAGCCCCTAAGTTGATCACACCTGTAATTAGCCAAGGCAAATTGTTCTAATTAAACCATGACTATGAAAGGAGTAATTTCTGTCACAGTATTCAAAATAATGCACCCAGAGTAAAATACTGTGCAGTGTACAAAAAAGTAACGTACCTCACATCCTGAAAGTTGAATATATCTCCTCTCTTGTGTCTGTGTCCACGTGCACGTGCATCTAGTATTATCGATCTTTACAAGCGCACAGTAATCTCTGATTAATTATTTTTATAAAAGCGCCTATAGGCGCTTATGGACTCAACATGGGTAAACAAAAAGTTGAGTCCATAAGCACCTCATAAAAATAATTACGTATCTCTTGACATCATGAACAGCAAGAAGAATAGAAGTAAACCAGAGAAGCTGTCTAATAAGCGAGTTGACTGCCATTGTTTGAGGTATAATGTACGTGTGTACACTTGTATTACCAAGCACGGAAGTAGTCTCGCGAAGCCAGACCACTATTTCTCCCAACGGCGCTTATCGATTAGAGTGGTCTGGCTGCGCGAGACTAGCACGGAAGGTTAGCTACCAATGTTTTTCCTGTTTCTTGTCTACCCCTGGGAATACCGTACGCAAGGAAATTTTGACGTCAAAAAAATTTGACGAATTATTACGAATCGATTTAATTCGTCAAATTTAAATTCGTCAAATGTTTATAAGCGCCCTTAAAAGTACAGGTTTTGCCTACAATTTCTTGATTTTCGTCAACATTTTATTGGTCAAATCTGCTGAATTCGTCAAATTTTTTTGACGTCAAAATTTCCTTGTGTACGGTAGTATGAACAGAACATGGCTTGCAATTCCTACAAGTGAGGGCATGGAAATTGTTAGGTACAACATAGAGTATTGCCATTAGGCCATACAGGCAAACTTGATTCTTGTTTCTCAACCATGCCGGCATAGTGTCATTTTATATGTGTACACCTATCAATGCCAACCCCATACTGCTCAGTACAGGCAGCTGGGGTGGTGATCAGTTGGGGATTAAACAAAGCAAATACTACCTGCCGCTACCTGTAAACTGACATGGAACTATTGCAAAATGGAAAATTTATACCTGGCCGTGGCAGGATATTTTGTTGGTAAATCTCACCTACTGAGCCTGTACTGGGGTTAGATGATAGCTGCATTATTCATTGTTGAACAAAATGCTCACAAAGCACTGCAAAAGTGGGTTATCTACTATGCAGAAATTAGCCTTAAAGTATCGTTTACTTTTGTTGAGCTGGACATATATTTTTTCTGTGCTGCAAGGCCATGATCAAAATACATGTACATGTGATTAATAAAGTTTGAGGTGGGAGGATGAAGGTAATGCAGGCAGGAATGAGAACAATTAATCTGGCCTTATAGAGTGTACATTGATTTTGGGGTCATGCAACTTACCAGCTAAATGTGCTGTGCTGCCATGCTTTATTAGAATTGTGATTGGAGCTCTTGAAATGGCTAAGGTTTATGAACTAAGGGCAGTCTTGTAGTTAGAGAATGAGAAAGTCAACCAGGGTAGCAACCCACCCAGCTATAACATTAATGGGTACCTGTTGTAAACTGGAGAACCAAATGCCAACTGTCCATGTCTCTGAAGGTCCAGGTGGGACTTCGGTGCTCACACCTTCACCTGTAAGACATGGTACTGCCTCCTGCACATTACTAGTCCTGCCCCAGGAAGATCTGCTGGACTTGGTGCTTTGTGTGTGTGTGTGTGTGTGTGTTTGTACATACAAGGGCTGATTATAAGCACCTGAGCTGAAAAGGGTCTGCTACAAACATG
This sequence comes from Dysidea avara, assembly GCF_963678975.1. Classification (NCBI taxonomy): domain Eukaryota; kingdom Metazoa; phylum Porifera; class Demospongiae; order Dictyoceratida; family Dysideidae; genus Dysidea; species Dysidea avara. The sequence goes on from NC_089275.1 coordinate 25,706,492, forward strand.
GGTCCAAGTACATGAGTATACTTAAGTACGTATTTGAAAGTACTGGCTTACCATTTCTTGTGTAAGCTAAGTACTTGGATAATTAAAGTACTTATGTACCGTATAGTAAAAAACTTTGGTGGTAAAAAAGTGTAACGAAATCCCTCTGTTAAAAAATTTGGCGGAAAAAACTTTGGCGATTGAAATAATATTCGCCAAAGTTTTTACTGTACAGTATGTAAGGATAACAACAAGGTGTCAACTCATCAGTTAAGTAGTGTAGTAAGTGTATAGGTAGCTAGCGTTGTTGTAGCAGTACCGGCTTTTGTAGCTACTGATCTAATGACATGGTAGCAAAGGCACACTTCGCTATCTCTTGCGATGCAGGAAACGACCGTATTTACTTTTCCCGCAGTGACCTCCAATAGTAGAGGTTATCACGTATATCAAAGTATTTGACCAAATCCATCGCGAAACGATGAACTAGCTGACGTGCCGGGAAGCCGGTCGGATTTTCTATCACAAGGAGTGACAACAGTGGGACAAATTCCTAGGAACTTAGTAGGAAGATCTCCAAAGTCAGCTTGATCTTTATTGCGTAGTGGTACGAGCTGACCTTCATCTCAAGTTCTAGTTACTCAATGTGCTCATGTGATAATCTAAAATAATTGGCAAAAAAAACTTTGGCGAATTGAATGCTATTTGCCAAATTCGTCCAAAGTTTATTACCGCCAAAGTTTTTTACTATACGGTAAGTATTTTAAGTACTTTTTAAGTATTGTGTACTTTGCATGCATGCGTCTACTAGATTGAAAAACACTAAAAGAATATTCATGAAGTTGTACTTATACAGCAAATGACATGTAAGTTATGGGTACTAATTTACAATGTGGTAGGTTGTCATCATAATTTCCATGTTGAAATAGCCCGCTTCTTTATACACATGAAGGAGTACAGGAAAAGCACTGTACCTTATTTGTCAATTCATGATGAATAGATTAGTAGCTTGTTCAGTTCTGAGTTATGATTGATTCATTAAGCACCTGTAACATATTTGCCATATTGTTGCTGTACAAATTGTCAACTGTTCCTACTGTGTAGCGCTATAACTCAAAGACCCCTTATCTTACAAGGCTGAAACTTTGACTTCCACTCCTTTGTTACTAAAAATGTAATTCGAGAAATATGTGTGGTTCAGTGGGTCACATTCAGCTTGAAATGACAACTCCTTACATGTGCTTGTTGCCTTTTGAGTGGTGTAATCAACACTTCACATTTCCTGCTGGGTGTTGTCACAATTTGCCTATTGGAAGTGTACCAGACCCTTTTCAGCATGGGCACTTACAATCTCTAATCGATAATAAAACTTTGTACTGAAATAGTAGTGTGGCAGCAGGAGACTTTGTATGTGTGTCTTCAGTCATCAAGTATAATAATCCATGCCAATAGCATCACAAAAGAATGGTGCAATCTATGTAAATGTCATACTTCTGGTGTTTTTATTTCAGCCACTATTGTGGTCAAATTAGTCTAGTGTGATTATATTCCTGCTGCAATTTTAATATCACTGCTAATGAATAAAGTGCTCCCAGCTAAAAGGTGATTTAGGATGATACTGAGCATGACAGTTCAATTTATAAAGTGTCATTGTGTAACCATGCATGCATCAAGTTTCATACCTCAAGTTGCTGCAAAGATTTATAGATGTAATCCACACATCATGAAATTTGTCATTTATTGACCAGTGAAATAAAGGATATGCTGGTGCGAATACCAATACAGCACAATAAATTATCTGTTTTATCTGTGCAACAGGTAAGGTTTACAACTAACAATTAATCAGTAGGCACGCTTCAAAATCTACATATAAAAAAATACTGCATTTTGCTTCATGCATACTTACAAAATTCTTACTGATAAAGGAGCATCATGCAAAAAAAATCACACATCCCTAATAAGTGGGCGTAGCTCACAAAAGAAGTTGGCTTGCTGTCACTAACTATAGACTACAACTCATACGATAACAGTGCATTTATATAATCACATTGATTTTAACACCAAATGCAATACCAATCAATTAGTGGGTGTGGCTCCATGTATATAAGCCTGCAGGCAGTAACTGTCACAAACAAAGACAGCTGCCATCCCTATTGCAATATGACATAATATATTTATACAATAATTAATAATTTATTGAAGTCCAGCTTTGTTAAATAATTACAATACATAATATAGTCTTATCTTCTCAGCAGCAAACTACAGATTCATGCATACCTGCAGACTGCAATACACCTAATGATAATTGCCTGACTACGTATGCCTACAGACAGTAATAATCCCTACAGGTTTGTGTGGCTCACAAAAGAAGCTACTGTAGCACTAGACTATGACGCTTCTACATCACCAAATTTGTTAATTAATTTCATGCTTGTTCTACTTCGGGTTTGGGTCAGGCTCAAATATATATGTACATAAAGCAGATGATCAAACCAAGATGTGACCCAGTTGACCTGACCTGGTTTCAACACTATATATAGCTGGGTTGACTTTACAAATTGTCCTATTGCACCTGAACAAATATTGCATGCAACAAGAGTCTCAGTGGCGTAGTTCCATTATTGGTAATTTTAATGAAGAATATTTGGGTCAGCTATTTCCACAACCGACATCAAAAGTGAGGGAAAAAAACCTGGGTAGTGGTAAGAAAACGACATTGATTCTGCTTGAGTATTACGTCTCCTGCTTTGACTTCAATGAAGTTCTAGGCCACTCCAATAGATTCATGGTTTCCCATTTCCCACCTGCATGTTCAGTATGGCTATATTCATTATGCCGTTAACTGACTTTCATTCATCACTGATTACATGATTGTATAGCAGTATAATTATTAGCAATAATTCAGAGTCATAACCAATGTAGCTTTTACTCTTTTCATGCTCTTAGCTTATATTTTCTTGCCTTTGTTGTGTAGGTTGTACCATCAAACCTCTCTAATCCAACACTCAATGGGAGCCATAGGATTAAGGAGTATCAAGTCACCTCTGTAATCTGACATTGTACAATATCTAGAATTATGTTGCAATGGATTATACAGTAAAAAATAGAACATGCATGTTTTTTAACATTACAATTTACAAGTATTACAACTTATTGTTAACAAATTAAATGCTTTGGTTGCTTAAAAATTATTTTCTGTGATTGTTTTTAATGCTGCTATTATTGCTCGTTGGGTTACAAAGGTCGAAAACAATGTATTTCCAAATGTAAGGAATCAAATTTTGCATCAGATTGCAGAGTACAGAGGTGCATGAGGTTGTTTTCTATACAAGCATTAATAATAATAAAAGTGTTACATTTTGATCGAATTAGAGAGGATTCTGGTGTTGGATTTGACTGTATACTTTTAAAACTTAGTAGCAATGGCTACTGATCCGCTCGCATGCATTTTTAGAAATGGGAAAAAAATGGAGTGGCCTTATAGAACATATCAATGTATTGTGGTATATGGATATTAGGAATGTGGTGGATTTCAAAAGCTGACATTCCATGAATCAAATATGTTGTAGCTAACTGCCAGGTTTTAATAACTAAATGATCATTTAGCATATTCTAGAAAGGAGAAGGGGCTCTACACTTCTGTAAAAGTAACAAACACCTATTTTGTTTGCATTCCACTTTGTATCATGTGATATATCTCTGTACCACATGAGACAATATACAGTACCCATACAACCAATTACTACACCATTGCAACTCCAGCATACATAGTAGTGTGATTTATATTGCTACTGTATTCGTGAAATTAAGGTGTACCATGCTACAATTGAAGTACATCAGTAGTCATACTAGCTCCTACTTTTCATAACTACAGGTGATAAAGTACATGCACGTGTACAAGTGTATAAGTCTGTGAATGTGGCTACTGTTTGTAATTGCTTTATTATACTGTAGGTACTTGTTGTGTTTTAGTGAAAGTACAGCTGTGTGGTTTTGAGGAAACACTGAACACAAAATACATGGCTATAGTAGCTATAGCTGACTACATGCTAAATGCAGTTAAATGATTTCATACCATTATCTACCCACCTACAAATTTAGGCCACTCCCTGGGTTGATCCCTATAGGGTTTATTGACTAACTAGGTAATGAGTATGTATGTACACGTATGTATATGCAACGTAAACATACAGTAATGTTGCGTATACTGCATGTATGCGTGTACGTAATGTCAAGAATGACTGGGTTTTCCCGAACTATGGCTTACTTCATTCTTTCTAATAATTGTTGTTAATTGATGTTACAAAGCCACTGCCATAGTTTTCAATACTCTCACTATTCTTTAACATAATTATACATAAATTGTATGAGCAGAATAATTACAATAGTTGTTTTGTTTGTTCTTACTAATGCACAGGGGCGTAGGGAGGGGGGTTCAGGAACCCCCCCTGTAAAATTTAGACTACTGCAAGCAGGATTCTAACACACCATTTAGTGTGGCAGGACAAAATGAGTGAGTTAATAAACTTACATTCATCTCTCAGGGAAGGATTTACAGAGGTAACATGAGCCCTCTTCAAAACTTATTAAAAAGATCGATAATACTCTAATAGAGCAGTCAGGTATATACTCTAATAGAGCAGTCAGGCATACTCTAATAGAACATGCATGTAAATATCCATGTCCATATGAAGTTTTTCAGACATTCCAACATTAAATGCAAAACTTAGCATGACCTTATACTGCTATAGCTTTGGTGTGCAGTGTTTAAATGTATAGAGCTCCAGTAATTTATCACTTTTGTTATGCAAAATTAATTCATGCTATGCATATTTGTATAGTTATATTGTTTTGATTGTCATTTGTATCAGTGGATTCATGGCTCCTATACCACAGTGAGATATAACCATCACTTACAGATTACTATATGTGTTTCTATGTGTTATGCTGTCTGTTTCCACTAGGTGACTTTATCTAGTACTACCTTCATCCCTGGGGCACTTATAATTAATGTACTTTTTGCATAAAATATAGTAATTTGCTGAGCTTTGATTTATTAAAATATTGAAAGTCTCTCAGCGGCTGGGGGCTGCGCCCCCAGACCCCTGCTTCTAGTAACTCAATGCTGGTGCTGGAACCCCCCTTCAAAAATCCTGGCTACGCCCCTGAATGCAGGTAGCCATAGTATCTTTATTCAATGTCTGGTCAGACTGATTATCACTCCAATTACAGCTGCGTACATCATTCGAAGAACATTGTCATCATGAGGAAAGAGTTTTCATTCTAAAGACATGACAAAAATGTGTTTGTGGTGTATTTAATGGTAAAAATTACTTTAATTAATTTAAACAGATATTTTATTGAAAATAATCATGACTAAAAGTGTTACACATACAGGAGTTCTCTAACTTATTTAGATCCTTTATGTAGTTGTTGTACCTTAACACTGTTGACAACAGAGAAATGTATTGTTAATTAGTAGAAACAAGCCATCACTCTACTGGTAACAGTTACAGGTTTAAGATTAGTTTATGCATTGCCAGCGCTACTAATGCAGGTATGCGTAATAAACATGAAAAGGGTCTAAGTAACTTAGATACCTCCAAAATTCACCAAATCCACCACAAAAAGGTCTAAGTACTGTTATGTTGGTCTCATGAAAAACTACTGTGTTGACCGGTAATGATCATGCAGCCTTCCAAAATGAAGAGACAAACAATAGCAATGATACTACTGGTACACATTTGCTTTGCTTGGAATGATCATGGCACAGCCAAGTAAATAACGGAAAACACATTAATAACACTTAGCTGGTGAACAGGGAATGTGTTTCAAGTTCAGCACATCCCAGTCTAGTCCCATCCTCAATTATCCTTACAGTCTTGTCTACAGGCAATCAGACTTTTATGGAATGAATGAAACAATCTATTTTATCAGCTGCAGCATTGCCATTACCAAGAAGTGATGATTGGCTTGAAGTGAATGAAGCATTCAACTGTGTTTGAAATTCAACTGTTGGACAAACAGACTAAACTGATACAATTCCTTATAAGCAGAAAATTATAGTAAGGCCATGGACCAGGGTTAAGACTACCTGTCTAATTTTCCTTTACATTATATGGGACACAGGCCTTTTGCATAACACATAATGCTGGCACTCAGTAATATGTAAGTACATGATTGTATCAGGAGCTTTATAAGTACTGCTAGGTACTTTTGTGTTTATAAACCCCTTGTTGTACTACTCAGTGTTTGCATAAAAAGGTAGCCAGACTATGTATCTACACATTCCCAATTATGATAAGGGACGTTACATGAGTTGGTTAGTTGTACAAAATTACATATATTAGGCTACAGTACGACTCTTCTGAAACTTCAAAGTCAAGTTTGGCTATATTAAAACTCTTTGATAAACTCTAAACATAACCAGATGTATCTGTTTAGTTGCATAACCCCCAAATCGATGCACATGCACTCTATAAGTCCAGGCAAACTTGGTTAATTGTTTCTCATTCCTGCCTTCATCCTCCCGCCTCAAATTTTATTAATCATATGCACACATAGTTTGATCCAGAGAAGACTGGCCCTACATCACAGAAAATATCAGCTCAACAAAAGTAAACAATAGCTTTAAGAAGGCTATTATAGTGAATAACCTGCTTTTGCATTGCTTTGTGAGCATTTTGTTCAACAATGAATAATGCACCTATCATCTATCCCCAGTACAGGCTTGGTAGGTGAGATTTACCAAAATATCCTGCCACGGCCAGGTATAAATTTTCCATTTTGCAATGGTTCCATGTCAGTTTACAGGTAGCGGCAGTATTCCAGCAGGTAGTATTTGCTTTGTTAAATCCCCAACTGATCACCACCCCAGCTGCCTGTACTGAGGTGTACACATATAAAATGACCTTCCTCCCACTATGCCAGCATGGTTGAGAAACACTGAAGTATCAAGTTTGCCTGTATGGCCTAATGGCAGTACACTATGTTGTACCTAACAATTTCCATGCCCTCACTTGTAGCCATGTTCTGTTCATACTATTCCCAGGTAGACAAGAAACAGGACTCAAAACATTGGTAGTTAATTTTCAGTACTTGGTCATACAAAGTGCATTATACCTCAAACAATGGCAATCAACTCGGCTTATTAGACAGCTTCTCTGGTTTACTTCTGTTCTTCCTGCTGTTCATGATGTCACGAAATCTCGCACGAAATCCCTCATCATTGCCTCATACACGTAATTATTTTTATGAGGCGCTTATGGACTCAACTTGGGTGAACAAAACGATAGCCTTGTTAATTAGTGGGCGTGATTAATTGCCATAAGCAACATTGATGCTGTTGTTCGACACGGAAAGGGATAACAATGTTGACTCGTCTCGGTATATTTATTATCACTGTTCAAATCATTGTTATCTGCGTGACATTTTTCATGATATATTCAACCCGCTCTGGACAACACCAGGAAGTTGTAAATGTGTTAGTGAACCTACGACCACTTCGTAGAAATGTGAGACCGTCACCCGAATTGTCACCTTCATCTGTGTCTCCATCGAATTCCACAAATGTTCAGTACTCTATTATTACTTCACGATTCACTCCACCGACTGTACCTCGGATTAGTGTGCGTAAACTGCCAAGTAAACTGCCGACCTGGCGTATGCATAAACCATCACTGACGATCAAACGGAGACCATTGCCTGAGCCATTTCCTGAGCCATTGCCCGTGCATACAACTCGTGATCAGTCAATAGAATCGAGAATTGTCAATCGTCGTTACAATACGTTTTTGTTGATAATGATCCCAATTGTGCCATCATACTTTACCAACCGAGAACTGATTCGTAACACCTGGTACAAAGGCTTCAATGATAGTGAAGACGTGATGTTGAGGTTTGCGATGGGGACTGAGGATATTAACAGTAATTTGTCTACACTGTTAACAAGGGAAAATGACATTTACAAAGATATGATCTTTTTTGAAAACTTTAAGGAGAACAAATCAGCCTTAACCAACAAGACACTGCTGCTGATAACATGGGCACATGAAAATGTCAATTTCACGTACTTTCTGAAATGTGACGACGATACGTTTGTGTTTGTGAAAAGGACAATAGCAGAACTATTGCGTAGACCAACTACGACAAGATTGTATTATGGCAAAATTCAAAAAGGAAGACCAAAGAAGAAAAACTCTCCATGGCAAGATCCAGGATGGAACTTAGGTGACACCTATTTGCCCTATGCACTTGGTGGTGCATACATAATATCATCAGATTTAATTGGTCTTGTTGCTGAAGGAAGTGAATACCTCCAGTGGCATCCTAATGAAGATACTGCAGTTGGCTCTTGGCTTGCTCCATACAAGTACGAGAGAAGAGATAATGAAAAAATATGTATGTTTCTTGACGAAGACACCAAAAGTAAACGGTGTCCTGAAGACCAAATAATACATTTGTTTTACGGTTTGTCAAAAGATGATTTAAAGCAACGCTTTTTAAATCTTACTGAACAGTTGACATAGGTGGCCAGAGAGATATTTAATGTATGCATTTTTTTATTTGCAAGAGTCTATCATTGAATTTTTAGCACACCAATGTACATTTGAGGAAGATCATTGATAAAACACGATCATGCTATTTTTGTACTAACCATGCAACACTAACATGCTGTGATTATGTTTTAAGGCTCCTGAGTCCTTAGGGTCGCAAAAAAAAAATTTAATGGGCGTAAACGAGAACAGGTCACGTGATTATCAAATGAAAGGTGTGATGAGAGGACAACCACGAGGACAACAGAATCATGCTGACTTGTGTTCAGGATGGTTACTAGTACTAGATTGACTGGGTTAGTTTTCATCGTTCAAGTACTGTTTATCGGATTACTCTACGTCATGTTGGTTTCGCAACCTTCAAACATTTCGTCAAGTCGATTCAGTCGGAGCGACTCAAACTCGGACTCCAAGTATTTGGCAATGACCAACTCTCCATCATTTCCGAATTCAAGCATCACTGTGAATCTGACTGTACCTCTGAATGATACAAGAACAGAAGAGAATGCTACAACTTTAGAGACTTATGAAGAAGAAAACTCGAGTGACAAACCTACGACCTTCTTGCTTATAATGGTAAGCATACAGCCAGAAGGGTTCAGTGCTCGTGAGTGTATACGAAACACTTGGTATCGTGGATTTAATGACAGTGAAAATGTAATGATGAGATTTGTAATTGGAACCAAAGGGGTGACTAACTCTACTGTAACACTACGCCTACTGAAGAAAGAAAATGACATTTATGGGGATATAGCCTTTCTAGAAAATGTCAAAGACCATTGGATTACTTCAACAAACAAGACACTTTCCATGTTTATTTGGGCACATGACAATGTCAACTTCACGTACATGATGAAAACTGAAGAGAGTACATTTGTATACGTGAAGAATATGATTGATGAATTGAGAAAGCGGCCAAAGCACACCAGACTGTATTATGGTAAAATACAATTCAAAAGACGACCCATCCGTAGAGGTTCAGAATGGGCCGATCCTCACTGGGACCTTGCACCAACATACCTACCATTTGCACTTGGTGGAGGGTATATATTATCGGCAGATCTTATAACATTACTGGTACACAGAAGACAATACTTGGCATATCATCCTAACGAAGATACAGCTGTAGCATCATGGATTGCTGCTTATCGTTTTGAAAGGAGAAATGATAAATTAATGTGTGTTACTCCGTTTGGTAAGAGCAAGACATTGGAAGGAAAGTGTGAGAACAGTGTTATAGCACGATTTTGTTACGGACTGACTGGAGCAGATTTACAGAAATGGTTTAAAATACTCTATGAAGCTACCATTAACAGCTAGTTACAAATGCCAAATAGATCTATAAATGTGTATGCAACTTTACAGGTACCTGTACAAATAACATGTGTGCATGCTTTATATAGTTTATGTGAGTGCACTTCTGGAGTTGTATTCCAGCAAACTATGATTGTATCAGTGTGGTTATTTGGTGTTTACATGTTCATGTGTGTAAAATGAGCCACTATAAGTATATGTACAAGTAAATATAGCTACATTTGTGCTACTGTGTGTTACATTTAAAGGTAGCAGTAGCCTTTATGGAAATGCTGTATTTATACATTTAGCCAAATGTATATGCTTGTCCTGCTAAGAATTGAGACTTGTAAGGGTGTGCGGCTTTAGGTACTTCTGTGTTCCTGGTAAGGGTCACATTTAAACTATATAAGAGCTGCAAGATGAAAAACAAGGTTCCTGTGCTTTTCACTGCTGTGCTCTTGATTGTGATAGACCTAATAACAAAAGGACTTAAAGTTTACACAGGATGTTTATACCTAAACTGTGCTTTTGCTCACAAGGTCTCCTGATGACCACTTCAGATAGGTAATTGTGATCAAAATGAAAGATTGGTATATTTATATAAACTCGTGGTTTACTAGTATATGAAAGTGTTTGATTTGTGGTGGATTTTTAGTACATTTGCTCACATCAAAACACTACCTCTTGATGGTAATAGAAGTCATTAATGAATTAGGTGTATAAATATTGGTGTAAGAAGTATATGGTCTTCCATTAACCATCAGTGCACCCATGTTATGTCATGTATGTACCCAATAATCAATTTTTGTAATTTGTGAAGTTTAAGAAAATGAACCACACCTGAGAGTGCTCAGTCATAACAACTGTTATCATTTACCATATTGGAATAGTGCCAATTTTCTTTTTATATTAGCATGGAAACTTATTGTGTTACCACTATTACCACTACAAAGTGTTGACATCTTGGTAACACTATTAATTAGTGTGTAAAATGTTTTGGTGTCTATTAAGAAGTGTTTCGAGTTGGTAAAAATGGTACAAAAGCTTGATTGTTAGAGCACTCTTGATGACATCAGAAATGAAAAATGCACTTTTTCAATGCCCAGTTGCTAAAGTACATGTACAGCCAAGCAACTATTGTTGCTCTTTTTAGTAATTAGTTAACTTGATTCAGTAGGATTAATGCTAAAGGTTATGCAAGAATGGAACACTACATGAATCAGCGCTGGGAGTGCACGAGATCAAGATACTCTAATAGAGCAGTCACCTAACTACTCTAATAGAACATCCAGCAAAAACATAAGTTGCAATTGGTTCTGCTAGGTGCGTATTGTCAGCAATAGGCTGCAATACTAAAACTATAAACTGTACCTTAGTGTGTGAATTGCACTAGTATTCAAAGAATGCTATGCATTCCTACACAAGAAAATTTTGAACCTTGAATGCTTTGAGATTGAATCTGAGAGCATTATATTTCTTTGTTAAATATGCTCCTGAATTGGATACTCTTATAATTATTTTTATGGTAATGACTACTATGTAAAGCAAGTTCATTCATTCTATAAAATCATTAAACATTGATTGAGATGATGAAATAATGGTGAAAACTTATAATAATGACCAAATTTAGGTGGTGAGCAATGAAGGTGGGGTTTGTAAAACATAAAATTAACTATAAGTGGCCTAATGAACAATTCATTTCTTCTGAGTATGGTGACTAATACAGCTGTAGTTTGAAGTGAAAACTACAATGATACAGTTGTAGAGACTCATGAAGTAGAATCTGCCTCACTCGAGTGACAAACCAATTCTTACTTATAATGGTAAGCATACAGCCAGAAGGGTTCAGTGCTTGTGAGTGCATACAAAGCACTTGGTATTGTAGATTTTGTGACAGTAAAGATGTAATGATGAAATTTGTAATGGGATGACAAACTATAGTGTATCACTACACCTAAAGAAAGTTATGGGAATATAGCCCCTCTAGAAAACATCAAGGATTACCTCAACAAACAAAACTCTTTCCATGTTTATTTGGGCACATGACAATGTCAACGTCACATGAATGATGAAAACTGATTTATATATATGAAGAATATGATTTGATGAATTAAGAAAGCGACCAAAACACACCGGGCTGTACTATGGTGAAATACAATTCAAAAGATGACCCATCCGTAAAGGGTCTCCATGGGCTGACCCAGACTGGGACCTACGTACCGTTTGCACTTGGTGGAGGATATATATTATCGGCAGATCTTATAACATTACTGGTACATAGAAGACAATACTTGGCATATCATCCTAACGAAGATACAGCTGTAGCATCATGGATCGCTGCTTATAGTTATGAAAGGAGAAATGATAAATTAATGTGTGTTACTCCATTTGGTAAAAGCAAGACACTTGAAGGAAAATGTGAGAGCAGTGTTATAACACGATTTTGTTACGGACTGACTGGAGCAGATTTACAGAAATGGCTTAAAACACTCTACGAAGCCACTATCTGACGAATTAGTTAAATTTGTCAACTGACTCAACTCTTAATTTGTCAAACGTCCATATCCGAAATCATGAGTGGTACATTGAATATTATATATCACATACACAGCGAGAGTAACTGATCTTTTATCATGTAGTCTTTACACCGGTATGAGGAGTTTTATGTTCAATTAGGAATCATAGAAAAAAAATTGTGAAACAAGGGCGGTGGTTGCCTACACCTGAAGGTATACTAGTGGACATTAAATCCCTGCTTCATTTAATAATTAGGGATTGAGTGTCCATTAGTATACCTTCAGGTGTAGGAATACTTCCTTGATCACTACTTTTTTCTATGATTCGGACCTAATCGAATTTAAATTCTTTATTTTTCTTTATACTTATTTGTTTACTTTTTCATAACATTATTATGACTGGTGAACCCACATTAGAGGAAGGAATGGCGCTAGGCTCATTTCTTTCATCTGAACACGTGTCCAAACTATCAATTACTGAATTAGCGAAGTGGCCATTATATATTTGTTTCATCTATGTTACAATCAAAGAGGAGAAGGACCTCTGCAATCAATTTATGCAGTCATGAAAACTTGGATAAAGCATTGGAAAGCCATCACGTGGCGCTACTGCGAATCAACACCTCACGCTGTCAGCAAAGATAAATGGGACACAAAGGAGGGCACAGGTATCGGTAAGTCCACAAAGCATGCATTGTACATACTGTGGTATGTCAAAAGGCACCTGTTGGGCTGAAGCGACATTGAACAGTGAAAAATCAAGCCCATATCATCCTTAGCCGTTGTCGAGTTATGTTTGTCTGAAGCCATTAGTCAGTCAGGCAGTCAAGCAGTAGAAAATTCTGCTAACTATTTTTTTTTTAAATTTCGTAGCAACTTCTTGGAAGGATTTCAGGTCATACTGAAGGCACTATTGGGCTTGATTATACCTAACCAATGCTGCCAAGGTGCCATGAAGGTATTGTGAGGTTGGTTTTAGGGTGATATTTTTTTTTGCCAGAAAAGTCTAAACCTTCATGATCCCTAATACACAGTACTACTGTACTGTATGATATCGGATCAGTGAGAGGTGTTATACTGTATATGCATGCTTGCAGTGTACATGTCCACTGTGGATAATCTCCCTTATTAGCTATACACATTTCTGTAAAGGCTGCTACTTTAAACTATCATAAATGCAGACATATGCACATGCACATACATACTTGCATGCAAAAACTTATGATACTTTATAATTACTTGTTGAATTAATCATTAAAGCAAAACTAAAATCCATTATATCACATGACCGAAAATTCTGATGAAAGGAAAAGATGATGAATCTACATGCACTTCACTAGCTTAAATTTGACGAATTAAATGTTGACGAAACTCAAGAAATTATAGATGTAAACATGTAGTATAAAAGCACTAGTAGATATTCTGAATGTTCAATTAGAGTGTTTCAAGAAAACTGGCTAGAATGTTTAGTGATGTGGGAAAGCATTATGTTGAAATAGACTTCAGTTCAGACTCCAGTCCAGTGTTTCCCTGTTTAACATGTGCTTATAATTATTCATAATTGACAAGATAATTGTCTATTTAGCAGAGTATGGTTTATTTGATTTGTGGTTGGTTATGATTCACTGTAGACAGGACTTGAACTCTTTGCAACAACTTAATTGGAATTATACACATGCAGGTACATCTGATTAATAGCTACTTTGTAGCTATTACTCCAGTCATCTATCCAGGCATTACTTTTCTCATCAACCTGCATTTAGTGTTATAATTTTTGGAATTTGTAAGATGAAAGATATTTATGGTAGCACAGTACTGTAGGTACCAGCTTATACATGTCGTCTAATTATTTCATAAGATGGTTTTATTCCATTAAAAGCCAAGGCATTTGTGTACTGCATGCTTTTAGATTAGTTTTTGTAGAGTGTACAACAAAGAACTGTGTACATACTAATTTTTGAGGTACGTAGCAATGAATTTCAGGATTTTTGCGGTTTATATTTGAGGATCAGTTGTCATTCACTGAGGTTACCTATTAGAAAGCATAGAGCTAACCCTGACAATTGTTAATTTTCGAGGATGAAAATTTCATGGACAGCCAAGCAAATGTGAAATCTGTGAAAATTATGTACCTCGAAAATTTGTACGTATATGGTATTTAAATGACCCATTCACTGTTTTATACTTTCTTTAGCCAGAACTAGGTATTATTATTTAGTTTGTAACATTCATGTTTACCCAACTCACTTCACTGTTCTTGCTAAGGAATGTACAATGTTAGCTCACGAAACTTTTGTACAGTGCACCATAAAGAAAAGCTCTGCACAACATATTGTAAGAAAAATGACATCCCCTTCAATGTATGCAAAACATTGGCTGACACAACATTCAGGTATTAATACCATATATTAATTTATATGCATGGTGTGCACAGACTGCTGGCATTTTTTTTCAAAAAAAATCTAGATAGTATATATGGCCAGCTGTGAACATGCACATGGCTGCTATATGCCCAACAGGCTATATATAGGGTTACAAAAAGTCATTAATGAAGTAGGTGTGTATATATAAATATTGGCATAACTTTTATGGTCTTCCATTCACCAGTAACCACTATCATTTACCAAAATAGAATAGTAGCTATTTCAGCGTAGTTTTAGTCTTGTTACTTATGTATTTAACTATGTAGCTGATGTTGTTATTGTGTGTAGCACTATTACCACTACAAAGTGTTTACCACTACAAAGTGTTAACACCGACACATATTAATTATAGTTTGTTTTTGACACTCTATATGTGTGAGTGAGTATTTGACCATTGGCCTGGTAATTACAAGTTATGTGCTAATTTTGATGGCTAAGTTGCCGTTGTTTCCTCAAGCAAGATATATAGTGAGACTTTGAGGGCCTTAATTATCTGTAAGACATCATAATATTATGTGGTACATCCCCCTGTCTGCTTTAAACTATAGAGCCAGAGTGGTGCACATGCAGCTAGCTCTAGTTGAGTATACACATCCTGGGTGGTTGTCATGCACATATTATACATTTGTGCCTTTGCTGTATGTAGACTATATCATGTGTGGTATGTATACTCACAGTGTATGGAGGAACCTTTCTACAATGGACACCAGAATTTTAAACCTATATAATATAATTATATGCTGTATAGAGGTTTTGAGGTAATAATGCATGGAGTCAGAGGCCTTTTTCCCTGGTGCAATTATGTGAAATATCCTTAATTGTGGATGTATGCAGGTAATGGTAAAAAAGGTAAGACAACTATATGGCTAGGTATTTATCTATGCAATGATTCTGTTTCATTAAGCAGGTATAAGTGCATAGTTTGTGGCCAAATATAGAATCACTGCATATATAAATACAGCCTATAGTCATATGGTTATCTCCATTGGATGAACTTGTGTGTAATCGTAATTCCTATAAAGTCTATAATATGCATGCCATCTCGACGAGCTCCATGTGACATGCATGCAGTGTAGAGTCAGTAGACAACACATTCCAATCAAATGAATAACAGTTACTGATATGACAGTGGTTGTATTCCTTGCCACAAACAGTAAAAACCATGCAAATTAAAAACTGTCTGTATAGCATGCACTGTATGAAATGCACAGCAGTCAATATATAAATAGATCTATAGTCATTTTGTCAGTAAAAGCACTGTGTTTAATTTACACTGCTACTTGACCAACATTATAGTATGACTTTGCATTATAAGGATAGTAATTAATCACCATCATGCACCATATGATTAAATATCATGATGATATGATATAGCTATTTGTGTTCTTGCAAATGGCGTCCTATACGTACATGCATGGTGTACATTCGATCATGTAACTATTTTGTTATGGTGGATATATATGTGTGCATACGTGCGTGCGTGTGTGTGTAGCTAATATTTTATATGAATTGACCACTTCATATTAAATAGCTATATAGAGCTAGAGTGTGTGTGAGTGTGCGTGCGTGCATGCGTGGGTGGGTGTGTGCGTGCGTGTGTGTGTGTGTGTGTGGGTGTGTGCGTGCGTGTGTGTGTGTGTGGGTGTGTGTGTGTGTGTGTGTGTGCGTGCGTGCGTGCGTGTGTGTGTGTGTGTGTGTGTGTGTGTGTGTGTGTGTGTGTGTGTGTGTGTGTGTGTGTGTGTGTGTGTGTGTGTGTGTGTGTGTGTGTGTGTGTGTGTGTGTGTGTGTGTGTGTGTGTGTGTGTGTGTGTGTGTGTGTGTGTGTGTGTGTGTGTAATAGTATATATCGTGGGTCCAATGAATTTACCTGCATGATATGTACATGTACACCTCAGTAAGTTCTACATGACTGTAAGCCTGAGACCACAAGCTGCTAATTCATGGACTTCTTCAAAGATATAGATACACTGCAAAATGGTGCTAGAATTTGTTACCATTTAAAGTGTACAAATTAAGGTACAAAACTACATGGCATATATGGTATGCATAATAAGGCTCTCCCATTTGAATGTCACATGTTAAGTCAACACACCAACTATGGATATGCATAGTACTCTACAAAGAAATTTACACTGTAAAGTGTCCACAGGACACCAAAATGTCCCAATACAGACACCAATGGTAACAATGGATTGGAGTCTGTATTGGACCAATTTTGGTGACACACTCCGGTTTTTACGGTGTCTCCTGATGATCGTGTGGTTCTCCTCCAAGGAGATTGATATCTAACCAAGATATTATGAATGGTGTCAACTTTGGCAATTAAATCCATGAATTTTATTCAAGTGTTCTTCATAAGTATTTACTGGGTCGCCACCGGATTCCTCTTATATCCATTGTACTTTGTGTTTTGTTCTGTATATAAATCTATAGCTATTTTGCAACTGTGTAGTTTCTTGTGCTTTTTATGTACATTTTATGTGTCAGTATTTAATTTATGTGTGGGGAACACACTTGCAGGCACTTCTGTGTACCCAGGTCTTGTATTCGGTCTGAAAAAAAATACTGAGTCAAGTTGTGGCATGATTAGTAATTACTGGTCAATCAATAATAGCTATATGAGCAAGTCTTGCCCCTACAATGCACGCCCATTGTTTACGGTGCCATATAAAATGAGGGGCATACGTGGTCAAACTCACGTGATCAACAAAAATATGACAGATGTCAACAACGGATACAAATCGCAGGAGAAGCGGGTCGGAGAGAAGTGAGGGCTATGTCAACCTGTATTATTGAGGATGATTAATAGATTGACTGGATTAGTTTTTATCGTTCAGATATTGTTTATCGGATTAATCTACGTTATGTTGAACTCGCAACCTACGAAAACTTCATTGGGGCGGGATGAGTTCTTCGAGGTTAACAATTCATTTCTTCCCAGTCTGGTGACTTTAAATACGACTGTGGTCCCGACTGTAGTTCGAAGTGATACAGAAACAAGCAACGATACAGTTGTAGAAGCTTATGAAGATGAATCTGTCTCGCTCTCCAGTGACTCAAGTGATAAACCTACGACCTTCTTGCTTATAATGGTAAGTATGCAGCCAGAACGGTTCAGTGCTCGTCAGTGTATACGAAACACTTGGTATCGTGGATTTAGTGACAGCGAAGATGTGATGATGAGATTTGTAATTGGAACCAAAGGGTTAACAAACCCTGTAACACTACGTCTACAGAATGAATTTGACACCTATGGGGATATAGCTTTGTTGGAACACACCGAGGACAGTTCAGTGACCTCAACAAACAAGACACTTTCTATCTTTATTTGGGCACATGACAATGTCAACTTCACGTACATGATGAAAACTGAAGAGAGTACATTTATATATGTGAAGAATATGATTGATGAATTAAGAAAGCGGCCAAAACACACTGGGCTGTACTATGGTAAAATACAATTCAAAAGACGACCCATCCGTAAAGGGTCTCCATGGGCTGACCCAGACTGGGACCTTGCAAAATATTACTTACCGTTTGCACTTGGTGGAGGGTATATATTATCGACAGATCTTATAACATTACTGGTACATAGAAGACAATACTTGGCGTACCATCCTAACGAAGATACAGCTGTAGCATCATGGATTGCTGCTTATCGTTATGAAAGGAGAAATGATAAATTAATGTGTGTTACTCCATTTGGTAGGAGCAAGACACTTGAAGGAAAGTGTGAGAGCAGAGTTATAGCACGATTTTGTTATGGACTGACTGGAGCAGATTTACAGAAATGGTTTAAAACACTCTATGAAGCTACCATTAACAGCTAAGTACAGATGACATATTCATTTTGAAAATGTATATTAGAATGTTTTATAAAGGTTTATATTGTGAGTTATGTGAACTATTTAAATGTGAACTTTTATTTTGATTTATTGATTGTTTCAGGTATAGTACGTGAGTGTGTGTTTATGGTACCCACTACCCTGCAACAAGGTATTGACACAGAATAGCTTAATACATTATTTTTCTGTTGGGACTTATTAATATTACGGTTTCATTTACTATATTAACAGGTTGGTACATGTGGACTGGGGATCTAACCTTTTTCAATGTTTAAACATTCTATATTTCCAGAGTTCAAAATAACTGTTGGTCATTTTCAGTACAATTTAGGCAAACTGCCATGTGAAACTGACTTTGAGTGGCCACATTTACTATAACGGTGTTTAGTAAAGGACTTGACAATTTGAAAAATGGCCAATCAGTTTTTTATTTTAAACTCTACTTGTACTAGACACCTTAATTTGTATCGTTTTAATTTGTAGAAGTCACAGTCACAGTCTTGCATAACCAAACCACTCTGTCTCTGTCATGGTTCCTTGCACAATGCCTAGAAATTATAAGGGTCTACTCTAAACAGGTCTGGACTGCTAACTATAGACCACTCATTCTTCATACCTCCAGCAACTGGTGAGGTCTCCACTGATGTAAATTGTATAAACATACAGTATAATTATATGAAATTCAAAGAAAATTTGGATCTGGTCCCAGATGCACTGTTTAGTAGCATAATACATAGTGTTTACACTAAAACTATTGCTAACCATAAATTTCCCTTTTTTTCAAATTATCTCAATGCAAATTTATCATTAATTTGGTTGAAACAAAGGTATTGTGGTCCAAGGTGGTTTTGTTTGGGTTAAAGTGGTTATGAAGTGCTAATTTTTTTCTTCTATATATAGACACCTGTTCAGACAACTGTCTAGGGTTCTGACATCTTTTTCTCTATTTCTATGGCATAATTGAAAACATTCCTGAGCATCCAGTCATAACATGTTATCAGGGGATTTCCCTGGGTCCAGTACGTGGTTGTATAACAGTGTGGCAATACAGCAGTACATGTCTTAGTTACTGCAAGTTGATGTTGTGAGTAGCTCAAGCAAGACACACTAGCTGTAAGCACAAATTACCCACAACTACTGTCCACTAGTACAGGATACCGGTGGACCATCAGTGCTGCTTCAGCAACACTGTAAAGTTTTAATAAAATGCCTTATCGGAAATCTTAAACTTCCTGTGTTTTTGTCTTTTAGCTCAAAACTTTTATAGTGTTTGAGGACACAAATTCACTCAGACATACCATAAAGGTGGAAAATTATGATCTATATAGTAGTACTCTAAGTATTGTCATGAAGCCAGGTGTGTAAGTTCTTGAATGCTAATTCTGCTAATTCTGCAGAGTGACAGCAAGAGTTTGGTACATACTTTGGTGTAGTTATTAAATAGAAATGGACATGTAAACTGGTCTTTGTGACAAGTGTGACCTTCCCACCTAGTATGTTAAATGTATGTACACAATTTGGCAGTAGTGATAATTTTGGTAGTTGGAAACGCTCCTGAGAATTGTGTTATGCATCCAGTCATGGTCAGTGTTGGGATAGTTACTTTTTATATGTAACTCGTTACATATTATTTACAACTGAATTATTTAGTTACGGTTACATATTACCCATATAATAAAGTAACTGTAATAATATTACATATTATATTACTTTGTGTCCATAGCTTGAAGCTGTCACGTGTGAAACTACCACTTTATCACGTGACATGATTACGTTGTTGGACAATGTGCAAATTTTGGTTATAAGCAAGAAGTTGTTGAATAAGCTTCATTCAGTAGGCTTCATTACTTCGTTGTGGCTAGGCGTTACTCAGTGGATTGCTAACGAGATTAGTAACTTTGTTACTTAAAATAATATTACGTAATATTAGACTCGTTACAGTTACTTCATTACTTAGGTAATGCGTTACATTTGCAAGTAAATAACTTGAGTTATATTACCTGTTTTTGACAGTATATTTCGTTATATTACTTCGTTACCACAAAAGTAATATTATTATGTAATGTGTTACTCCCAACACTGGTCATGGTATGCCATCCTTTTTAACCGAATGAAATAGTCACATTTTCCCATCTTTTATCTTTTACTATATAATATGTATCAGTGGTGCAATATTGGACTAGGATATTACACACCCACACACAGACACTTGTTAAATTCTGTTGTTATGGCAGCATTGTACATACTAGTACCACTACAAAGTGTTAACACCATAGTAACACTGCTAATTAGTGTGAAGTAGTCTACAAAGAGATTCCTACAAATTATTACATTTGATTATGTTTTACGTGGCTGCTTGTGTGTGCGTGCGTGTGTGTGTGTGCATGCGTGCGTGTGTGTGTGTCACTGTGTGTGTGCATGCATGCGTGTGTATGTGTGTGTGTCACAGTGTGCATGTGTGTGTGTGTGTCACTGTGTGCACGTGTGTGTGTATCACTCTGTGTGTGTCACTGTGTGTATGCGTACATGTGTGTCACTGTGTGCGTGTAACTGTGTGTGTGTGTGTGTGTGTCTGTCACTCTGTGTGTGTGCATGTGTGTGTGTGTGCATGTGCATATGTGTGTGATGTATTTGGTGGACACAAGATGATTAACTTTGAACATGTCCCATATCTATGGGTGGTTGGTAGTGTATATTTATATGAAAATGTACAGCACATACAACCATGACTAGACAAGTAAATTGGAAGCAGGGACATAATGTTGGGAGGACTAGAGTGCCATTAGGGCTGGAATAATTATTATATTGTTTAAAGGCCATTAAAATATTCTTTCCATATCACTGCAGTACTATTATGGTACCATAGCAATATTGCTAGGGGATATTTTGTGTTTATGACAGCAGAAAATTATATTTTAATATTATATTATGATGTACTGTAGAAGTTTGATCATATGACTATATTTTACCAAGTGTGAATATTAGAAACATGACAGAACTTGATAGAGTGCCTCATAAAAGATTCATGGAAAAACTTTCATCATAATTATGGAATTGATAACTGTACGTATCAATGAATAGAAACATGGCTGACTCAGAGAACACAATAAGTAGTAATATTTGGTGAGTGTTCTCTACCTGCTTCTGTCTTGTCGGGTGTTCCACAAGGAACAATAATAATTATTTTAGAAGCATTGATGTTTCTTTCGAATTTCAGAACAAGTGTCATCTCCATTATGCCTCTTTGCTGACGACGTTTACTATACAGAGTAATTCGCACAAAAACTGATGCACAACAACTACAATCAGATCTAAACTGTTTTTCTTGATGGGCTGATATCTAGCAAATGTCTTTCAATGTTAATAAATGTGTGGTCATGAAACGCAGCAAGTCATCATCTATTATGTACGTACAGTGTATACAGTATTCATTCTTTTGATGTTCATGCAGGAGTCTCTAACTTGCTCTTAGAACTAAGGATGTCAAGTGCCATGTTGGAATGGAGGAGTTTTATCACAATTTATAGTGCTGAGCAATATGACAATATTTTAGTTAAATCACAGTATCTGTTTTTGCAATTTTTTGACTACTGCAATACCCATGTTTACTGATGTATGCCCATGATACCCACGTTATATACCTCAGTTTTAATTTCTGTTGGCCACACAGCAAGTATTCTAGACTTCTGAAAATTCTTTAAGACTGGTAGGCAGAGCTGTTACTTTGTAACTAAGTTATGTAACTAGTTACTTTACAAAGTAACTAGTAATAGCTATGACTAGTTACTTGCTTTGTAGATAAGTAACTAAGTTACAATAGAAGCTAACTAGTTATAATAGGTACATTGTAATTATAGGCTTAAAAGCAAGAGCACTTCAATTTTTGTGCTACAGTCAATGGTGGATCCAGGATGGGGTATTTGGGGCAAATCCCCCACTTCACCTTAACCATTCTTCTGATTAAAATATTAAACTTTGTCAGCTCAAGTTTGTAAAACTCATGAAAATATGTACAATTTATTAGCATTTATTACAAATTCGCCTGAAACCAAAGTCAAACTGGCTGTGAACTAGTCACTCAGCACCTTCATGCGTACTAAGCGCCTTCAATTTAAAATAATTATTGTGTTGCTGTTGTTTAAGACATTCAGAGCCTTTTAAACAGCATTAAGACTTCACAACCATCTGCAGAGACCAAAAGCCAACAGTGAGACACTACAAAGAGGTGATTATTTCATTTATTTGCTGCTTTAAAAATGCAGCAACTAACAAGGGAATCTGGCTCTCACCAACCACCTACAACTTAGTCTGTTTGTGCCCCTCCCCTTGCATAATTTCCAGCTCCTGGATCTGCCCCTGACAGTCACACTAAGTAGACACTTTCTGTGTGCTGTTCTTCTTGATTCAGCTTGAGTAACTAGACAGATGCAACAGTTGAACTGGCTACAGAATCATTAGTTAATATATTATGTAGTCCTCCCTTGCTCTGGACAAAGTAATCAAATCATGAACCACGGTAGTGGTTCATAATAAAGATCACCTATGTTTTGGGCCAAAATCCTAATAGAACACACACCTAAACACCACCTTAGGAAGCTCCCCCAACCACAAAAGAAGCTTTGGAAGTTAATTTGGAAGAAATTTAGGCCCACTGGAAAATATGAAGTCAAAAAGAATGAATAAAAGTACTTTTTTATATTTCTGAAATGTGTCATTTTGTTCATCTTTATCTACTTCTTCTTGTTCTTGTTCTTGTTCTTCTTCTTGTTCTTCTTCTTATTATTTTTTTCCACAGGGCTAGAGCAAAATGTGGGGATAAAACTACATAACTTTCCTTCCTATGTCTTTCTTCACGTCCATGACCTATTTTTAAATGCATATTACAATGATAACACCCATTCTCAAGCAAATTTGCTTCTTGTAAGTTCACTTTGCCATTGGTCTTCTGACTTAGTTTCTGCAAGAGTGACCAACATGTTAATTGTGTTAATAAGTATCCAATCTACCGGTACGTACTTAACACCTTTAAACAAGATGTAGGACCAGCAGACTTTCAGCACTTGTGCTGTAAAAGCTTAACGATTGAAAGAAAACTACAACCCTATAGTTGACAATAATTATGTAATGCCTTTTAAAATATGTGCTAAACATACTATATGCTTGCACTGATGCTTGTACCCTCAGCCCACCATGTTTCCAATATATATATATTATATTATATAAATGCATCATAATAAAGTTTGTTGCATGAACCACAAACCATTCTTAAAGGTGGATTTAAATAAAATTAATTGGCAAAGTAATGTATAATAATTATGCTCTAATGTTAAGATACTTTACTTGCTGTTACAGATAGACCTAGGCCTATTGAATGGCTGGAATACTGGTGTGTCATTTTTTTGTGGTATGAAACAGTAATACTATTTACGGTATGGCACTAGCATTGTGCTTAGTGCTTTAGAGCACCTATTTTGCCACAATAATAGATGCAGATCCTCTGTGCTGTCATCCACCTTGTAGAACATAATAATGTGCTCATAGCACACACAGTAACTGACAGGAAAATATTGGACTGTGAAAAATACATATTATATAAATTGGTATAAAAATAAATAATCAATAACAAAGATCACATCTTTGGTCATTTTATTCACTTGCAAATAATTAGTTTCCATGACCCCAAAGGATCCACAATTATTCCTCACGCATTATAAATAATATCCATTGCCATGGTTGAAGTGTGCAGTGGTCAGTGTTAAACTGCTGAAAACAGCTTTTACAGTAAATCCAATCTCATCCAAAAACAGCTTATAGCTGTAAAAAAGTGCGCGTCCAAGTAAAGCAGAGTTAACTGCGACAAAAAGTAATGATATCATAATGCGGCCATGTGCGAGGTGTGCAAGTTGTAAAATTAATATTAGCTAATCAGATAATACAATGTTATTGTTAAAGTGTTAATGAGAACTATGTGATGCTGCTAGTTTTTAAGTGTGTGAGCATCTTCATAAATGCCACATAAATTTAATTCTCAATAAAGCAATGTGTATAGATTCTCTGATAGTAATAAATAGTTTGAGTTTGGCCGCCTTTCCTGTATACAGCAATGCTACGAACAAAGGAAAGGTGGCCAAACTCAAACTATTTATTACTATCAGAGAATCTATACACATTGCTTTATTGAGAATTAAATTTATGTGGCATTTATGAAGATGCTCACACACTTAAAAACTAGCAGCATCATATAGTTCTCATTAACACTTTAACAATAACATTGTATTATCTGATTAGCTAATATTAATTTTACAACTTGCACACCTCGCACATGGCCGCATTATGATATCATTACTTTTTGTCGCAGTTAACTCTGCTTTACTTGGACGCACACTTTTTTTACAGCTATAAGCTGTTATTGGATGGGATTTCAATACTTTTTGTTAGAATAAGCATACACTGTTGATAACAGTAGGTGAGTTTCCATGGTTTTGACAGAAACCCCAGATTACAGTGACAGAATATTAAAATATAACTGTAATTTTAGTGGCCAGAGCCGCCCACATGGGGGGGGGGGGGGGGGGGGGGGTATTTTCCCCCTGCCCCAGCCCAAAAGGGGCCCCTTGATTGCCTGTTTAAAGAAAGATCAATATACTTTAATAGAGCAGTCAGGATGTAGACCCTTCCTTGCCCCTGGGCCCCTCTTTAACTCTTTTCCCTGGGCCCCCTAATTTCTCTGGGCGGCCCTGTTAGTGGCATGCAACTGCAGTCAACTAACACCCATTTTAACTAGTAAACCCTTAATAACACTTTGCCTTTCATCTTGTACTGCATTAAAACCATCAAAATACTCTATTAGAGCAGTCACAAAATAGCTGTAACACTGCAATCAATATTTAGCATAGTTACAACTTCTGCTTAGCATTGGATTGTATAGTTTAAATTACTAGCTACTTACACACTTTACAATATAAAAATATGGCACTTGTAGAAATGTGACTGTTCTATTAGAGTATCTCGATCTACTTCAAGCATTGACTAATTCAAGTGAAGAAGTTACGCCCCTGCCAAGAGATCTTGTGAAATGAAATGAGAATAGTAAAGAAAAGGCAAGTATGTACAGAGACAATAGAGGGGCGCGTAATTATGTCCTGTTGTAAATAAACGCCTTTAAAATTTATATTACTACTAAATAGTACAGTGAAAGTGGGTCATTATTCAGGCCGTAGGGACAAAAATTTTCTGACCTAGCTTTTTAAA
Organism: Dysidea avara; assembly: GCF_963678975.1. NCBI lineage: Eukaryota > Metazoa > Porifera > Demospongiae > Dictyoceratida > Dysideidae > Dysidea > Dysidea avara. The sequence goes on from NC_089275.1 coordinate 25,732,353, forward strand.
GAGGTGGCTGCATTTTGCGCCTTAAAAAAGGTAAGAAGCATACTGTTCTAACTGGCTATAGAGATGGATTTAGTGTGTGACAATGTATGAGACAGTGAGTGCTGGCAGCAAGGGGGCAGCCAATCTGTTAGAGCACCAAAGGCACTGCTTCAGACTTAGGCAGTTGGCTGTCAGTCCAAAGTGTAAAAAGTTTCACTATTGGTCCTTATAAGCTCCTGATTAAGAAAGTGATGAAGTCATTATCCATAGGATATATTTTTCACATAACACAGCATTCCAGTGGTTTAGTGGTGACCACAACACTGCCTGAGTTAAACTGTGGTGAGATTTGAGACTACCGGAAGCCCTGGAATGCCTTCAACACATGAAATGCCAAATATCTAATGCCTGGCTTTCATCCACAGTGGACCTGTCTTGGTGGCCACTTGTACAGAAGGGAAACAGCTGCCACACAAGTCTTTCGAGCGAGCACACCCCTTAATTATCAATTTGTAAAATCTTGAGCAAAATTGTGTGTACAAGCAAGTGCGATGTTGTGCATTGGCAGTGCCGTGTATATGGTTGCTGCCTAGCAGTGACACATCACAAGTATTGAAGTCACAATGTGTTACTGTATCATCCATCTCTGAATGTGTCATTTTGTGTAGAGAGCAATCTTCCACATTCATAAGGCCACCTTGTTATTCAGGCCAAATTTTTGGTTCCACAGCTGGCCATATTAATGAGGTTTCATTGTACTTATGTGAATTTTTACTTTTTGTAACTTTTCTTCAGGTTTACTGATGGGAACTATGAAGCATTGTTGACTGGTCCGTACATAATGTGGTGACTTGAAATGCTAAAACAGTACGTAGCATGTCTTGTATGTACATGTAATGTGTTGTAATGTGTCCACACATCCACACATCTTAGAAATAAATATAAATGTATTCTCTATACTCAGTTCCATTGTGCCACTGGGTCATAAGTGGGTTGAGTATGGATCATCCAGGACATTTGGGTCACATTTTGTCCTGGCCAAGTGGATCTCATCCACTGACAGAATATACAGATCAGATCACGTGTATAAATTACGGTGGAACTTGTTTATTGCCACCTTCACTCAATAAGCAGGTAACAGTGTATAAATTCTCAATTGGAATTGGCTTTTCAAGAGAGGTTATCTTTCTATACTGGTGGCCATTTAGACAGGTTGTACTGATAGAGTGTACATACTAGAGATGCAACAATATCCTCCACTTAGTGTCGTTTGATAGTGATGCAATGGAGACTATGTATTATTGCATTTAAATACTATGCTATTATATTGCAACTCTAGCACGTATTTATAACAGGAATGTTTGTTAACTGTTTAGACATACTGGAGCCACACCCACTTATCTGGATTCTACAAATGGAGTCATACCAACTTGTCATCATACATACGTGTTACTCCCATTGTGCTTGGATTGGATGAATATACATGCCGTCATGTGAGACTTGACGGCATGTAGTGACTTCTAGTGACTTCTAGTGATTTCTAAAAATTTGTCCTTTGAAAATTTTAGCTAATATGGACGGTATGCATCATCACAATTTTCTACTGTGCAAAAATGTGGCACGTGTCATCCAATTTTGCATTAATGTTGCTAATTTTCTTACACAGTGGAATCAAAAGGTCAGCCATTATGTTTGGAGCACTTTATGGTACAGTTGAAGTATCCCTGTTCATCATATCTGCTATAATGATACGATTTGGAGCCTTCCTGGTTGCACTCCCCGATGATCACAACTTGTACACAACTTTTATAAATGTTTTAGTGTAAGTTTCTAAGCTGTATCTCTGCTTGTTTCATTGGCATTTTAGGCCAACACTGACTACATTATATTCTACTACAGCTGTTAAACAACCTGGTGACTCAATGTCTAAATACTTGAATGCGAAGACTGCTATTAAGTCTGTATTTTCTTTACTTTATCGAAAATCAATGATAGACTCCAGTTCAACAAGGGGGATTTTTCCAGTAAGAATTGTCTTTAACTATGTGATACCATACAATACAACAGGAATATTGATAAAAGGAAAATTTGACAAATTCACCATTCATCAGTTTTGACGAAATAAAATTGTACAAAAGCAAGAAATCGTAGACTTGAACACTGACTTATAAGGCACTCGACAAATTTAAAAATTCATCAAATTTGTCAATTTTTTCATCATCAAAATTTCCTGTCATACAGTAGCTATCAACTGATAATTTAATTATTAGGATGATGTAAATGGTGCAATATCTTTCGATCAAGTTGCCTTTTCCTATCCAACCAGAGAAGAGGTGCCGATCTTTAATAACATCACCTTTTCAGTTTTTCCAGGAGAAACACTGGCTATTGTAGGTCCCAGTGGATGTGGTAAGAGCACTGTCACTGCCTTGTTAGAACGATTCTATGATCCATCAAGTGGAGCAGTGGTGAGTGTTAATAACTGAGTCATTTCTAGTCAACTTTATTTGACAGAGACTGGATGGTGTTGATACAAGAATGTTAAACATTCAGTGGCTTCGTAGTCAGATAGGATTAGTGTCACAAGAGGCAACGTTGTTTGATGCCACCATTGCTGATAACATTCGTTATGGAGCAAACTTTAGAGAAGTTACTGATAAGGAAGTAGAAATGGCTGCCAAGGGTGCTAATGTTCATGATTTTATAACAAGTTTACCTCAGGTTAATAACTTATTTAGCATATACTGTAACTAATTGTCTTTTATTTCATCAGGGTTATAATACAAAAGTTGGACCCAAAGGCAGTCATTTATCAGGAGGGCAGAAACAACGTGTTGCAATAGCACGAGCTCTGGTGAGGGATCCTAAGATACTAATCTTGGATGAGGCCACTTCTGCTCTGGACACTGAGAGTGAAAAGGTATAGATATCAAGTGTAAGCCTCATATACTAATGTTAATTGTTCATAGCTGGTAGAAGAAGCAATGGAGAAGGCACAGAAGGGTCGTACCTGTATTAAAATAGCACATCAAATGTCAACAGTCTGCAATGCTGATAAGATAATTGTAATTTCCAATGGAAGAGTGATAGAGAGTGGAACTCACTCAGAATTGATGCTTCAAAATGGTTTCTATTGTGAAGTGAATAACGTGTTTCAGTCATAGAGATTGCAGCTACATAGCTACTTGAAATGTGTTTATTTATTTATTTATATGTATCTAACTTTCAACCAGCTACTATAGAAATATGTATACAATGATTTAGCTATTCTAATGTGTACCTGTATACGATTTGTAATCCTTATCATGTAGAATTTTGTCATCATGTTCACAGCAATCAACATTTATTAGAGTGATTACTTACGATCAGGTCGAGAACAACATATCTATACTGTACCATACTAGTACTACCAAGCTTGTGTGCCAGATGTTTATGTGAAGGCACTTTTATTTGTCTTTCCAATAGTTGCCTTTCCCTGGTACTTCTACCATGTGTACACACATTCACACAAGCCATTATACAGGAATACTAGAATATGGAATGGCGTCCATTGAATTTGCAGTCATCAGCATAATATGTAGTATAGCAGCATAGCCCAATAATTGTACACTTTGTTATAAAGCTTTGCTGTACACACTTACTGCTTTTTTGTGCAGGACAACATAATTTGTAGTTGATTGGTAATTTAGATATGCAAGCTACAGTGAATAATGATAATAGGATGAGTATAAAAGAACATAATGAAGAGATTTTGAAAGAATTCAGAATAGAATAATGAAGCATAATTCTAGTTGGCATACATTGCAGACCTAGAGACCGAAAATTTAGGTTTCCAGATTTGGTAGTACATTATATTGATGCTGGGGGCATAGCCCCATCTGCTAACAGATTTTGAACATTAAAATCCTTAAAAATTTACTATATCACTTTGTGCACTATGAATACAGTGGAACCTCTCTTAACAACTTAAGGATGCAATAGAAAAAAAACTCCATAGGACAAAAATTTTGATCCGAACGGGTCTGGTAAATACATTTTTTTTCACCTCTGAAAGAGGAAAACCTCTATATTACAGCAAAAGTGGCCATAATAGAGAGGTTCCACTGTAATACAAGTGTGACTGGGTCTGGGAAAACTGGTCTTAACTTATTGTTCATGAGAGCAGATTTGATGTTTCACCAAAAACACAAAACTGTCAAATTTCACAATCTAACTTAGCTAGACTTGAGTGGTCTGCTTTTAATTATTTTGCTGGTTGCTTTTCCCAAACACAGTGATGGTTTTCCCAGACTAGGACACTATAATATTATGCCATTTTAATCTTATTTACTTAGTTTCTTTTAAGTCCTAGTTATCAATTATGCTTTAGCTGTGGCTGGCCAGGAGTAGATTGTAGCGATCAAAATAATTTAAAAAAAATTATAATACAAATTCTCCAATTAAAACTTAGGCACTGAAATAATGTTTCAAGCTAGTCTTGCATTTACATAATTCTTTAATATAATTTTATTCGCTATGAATGTTCTATTAGAGTAGTTTTGATTGCTCATATGAGTGCTCTATTAGAGCAGCTCAATCTTCATCCTTGTAGCTAAATTCATAGCCTTATTCTCACTTAATCCCCTTTTCAGTATGCTTCCTGCTGTAGCTATATCATTCTGCTCTATTCCTATTTTTCTGTTATTTGTGCTGCCATATTATGATGGTTTGGTGTTCCTGCTGCAAGCCTACAAATTCAGATTTCAAAGGGGTAAATTACTGGAACTCGAGGAAACCCCCTTGTACAATAATATAGGGTTTTACAATCTGCTGTTTGCTACCCAACTAGAGTGACATAATTGATATTGTCAATAGGATAGAAATACAATATAATTTATATACATCTGGCCGTCCAATAGGACAAGTATAATGTACTATTGCATGCACACATGCACACTTACAGACACACACAGACACACAAATACTAGCTATTAACTAAGCTAAGCATGAAACATTGTTTTTTTTCATGGGTGAACTTACTTGCTTTACCTCCAGGTTGTCAATATCTGCATGCCAATCACTACTTATTGATCTAAAATAACTTTGTTATCATGATTGTAATTTTCAACATATTATACAGTACATGCATACATCTATACCAACACATTCAGCAGAGCTGTTCTTCCATGTGATAGTGTACAACATACGACACAATAAAATACAATAACAACAATTCCTACAACATACTTACAATACATGTAATACAACAGCAACAACAAATACATTCAACTTAATTACGTAGAATACAATAAGTGATGATAAAAAGTGGACATAAAGTCACGTTCAGAAAAATGTAAAGAACCAACAAACTAACCAACACCATAAAACACTTGGTGGTGTAGCATACAACACACAGTTCCAATAGATGTACATGCACATGACCCCTAATAATGCTTTTGCGTACTCTGTATGTGTTGGGGAGTGGGTGGGTGAACTCACTCACACACAAAGGAATAAAACAGCATATTTTAAACTGTATACCAAGATGACTTTAAATATCGTAATTCGCTTTATTTTCGTGCAAAAATTTTTCGTGTAAAAATATTTTCGTATGATTTACGTTAATGACTGCTCTATTAGAGTAGTTCGATCTTGTATAAAAATTTTCGTGCAAGAAATTTCCGTACAAATTTTACTACGAAAATTATTTTACAACGAAAAAAAGCTATATGTGGTACGTAGTAAAACTTACTCCATGAACCATTGCTTTGTAAAATAGAATGTGTCTCTTTCTTCCTTTTAAAATACAATTTCACCACTTCTATAAATAGCTAACTATTTGTTAAGCTAATATGTTATGGGTATATAATGGTGTCCAAGGATACTAAAATGCATATGGTTAGTGCTTTATATTTATGACAGCTATATATGGTAATGTAATAAGAATCAATTGCACAATAGTATAACCTTATTTGTGTCCATATGCAGTATACCGGTAAGTGGTTGCACATAAATTTGTAATAGTATCTAAATTAATTATTGGTAGTGATAGAAATATAAGAAAAAAAACTTTTATGAAAGATGATATGGTTTTACAGGTCGTCAAGTGTTTGATAACAACTATTGGTTTTGTAAGCAATTGTTTAGAAGTAAAAAGATTTCTTGCTTATCCATTTTGGCAGCTTTTAGAAATATTTATTCAATACACTCTAATAAAATAGTCACCAAACTGATCCACTGGTAGTGACTGTTCATGCAGCATTTTTGTGATACGCATTTTCACAAGAAAAGATTTATATAGTGTGGCACAACTCTTCTGCTTATACATTCTTGATGTTTCAGTCATCAAATTATGCCAGACAAGACACTCTTTATAAAGTAGTGGGACCCTATAACATCATGTACTGCACAGGCGGTGGAAAGGGAGGGCTGAAGGGCCGAAATTATCCTTCCTGGAGTGGGGCTGAAAACCGTGAAAAATCCATATACTCTAATAGAACGCTCAAATGCCCTAATAGAGCAGTTAAAAACGCTTCATAAAAACGTGTTCCCAAAAGGTAGTCTAAAAACGAAAAAAACTTTTGCCTACAGTGGGAATCGAACCACTGACCTCTTACTTGATAGAGCTGGTGTATTACCACTGTACCAAGTGTTTCCAGGTGTATAAAGGCTATTTTGAACTGATTATAAATACTGTATGTTCATTAACCCTAGTCAACATTGCCAAAAGTGTTTTAATGAACTGCAAATAGCCTGTTTTAAATACTTTTGACTAAAAAGTTGGTGATATGCTTCAAATTGTGAACTTTGAGACATGTAAAACCGAAAATGGCTACAGCTTCTGGGGGGAACAGCACCCCAGACCCCCTGCTGCCAGAGATTCTATACTCTGGTCAGCCCCCCCTCCCATCAACTACTTCCTCCGCCACTGATGTACTGTGCGTGTTTACAGTACTTGTACAAGTAGGTTGTATATGTAAGTGCTCAAATGCATGCTAACAGCATGGCTTATGTCATGTACATATTTGTAGAACCTATTATCAAGTATATAGTTGTAAGTCTTGTTTCTGATCCACATCATAACTACAGTAAGATGCATGATCAACTAAACAATAGGCAAACAAGGTAATTTAACCGAAATAGACAGTGTATCATGCAATACATATATAGGTTGCCACAATCACGAGAATTACCTTCAAGTAAGAAATCCAAAGATTACTGCGATTATCAGCAATTACCTATAGCTATATGTGACCGGATTTGCGAAAAGGGGTCTTCCACACACATCCAATTCTATGAACTTGGAAGACCATAACTTGGTATTCAAGCAACATATAACCCTGAAATGTTCTCCATCCAATAAGCTATGTTGGTACTCACTGCTGAACAAATTTCAAGTCATTAGCTTTTTCCAATCTGAAGTTATGGATTGTCAAAGTTGGTAAATTGGATGTGCATGGAAGACCCCTTTTCGCAAATCCGGTCACATATGTATATGTGGTGCCACCAATGAATTATATACCAGACAGGACACTCTTCATAAGTCATTAGTAAGTGTCCTGGTTTTGACAAAGTGTTCTGTTTACCACTTTGTGGATGAATGCACACATGCATCCTTATAGGTTCATCCCACATGTCCTTTATTAAACTTATTCCAACATTTCTCTACAGTTCCTGCCTTCCTGGAAGTATGACAGGAGTATTGTACACTAATTGTAACTACCACTGGTGTGTGTCAAGTGTATAAAACTGAGTCTTTACATACCTTATCAATGATGCAGTTAATTTTTTTATCACTATACACAACATCCTCTACATGTTTTTAATTCTGGTAGCTATAGTTACAATTCATTGGTTACATCAATCTTCAATTTGACTCTATATCAGTTGATATTATAAATCTACAACTGGTGAGCCAACTAGATTCCCAGATTATGAGATTTGGAGCTTGAGAACGTGATCACCAGGTGGTCACATAATTAACTATGGTGCAGTTTATTACACTAATCACATGTAGTAATATTGCTGAGGCAAAAAGTGAACCAGAGAAACTGTAGCTGGTTGCCTTGTGTAGCAAATTCTTTATACTTAGCCATGTGCACAGTATAGCTAGATAGCTACGTACACTGCTGAATGGCTATGGTATACTGCAACTTAGATAGATAACTATTTTATTAACTGTTTTATTGCCACAAGGGAAAGAGGAGTACAAAGGCAAGCCTGTAGCTAAAAACACAACTGCAACACTTAAAAATACACCGTGGCAAAAAAATTTTTTTTAAACATTGGGGTGTAACTAATCACTGGACTGGACTACTGGACTAGAACACTGGATTAGACTACTGGACTGACATATTTTTGGTTTTTACACATTCTGAGGTTGGTTTTATTGAGTCTTGCTAGCTAAGGGCTTTCAGAAAACTTGTGCTCTACAGCATTTATACACTTATTAATATTGTGTTTTGGAGATTGTAATATATAGCAATAGCTAACCAAAAATCATTTTACTATATTTGTGCTACCTATGATACACTGTATCCTTGAACTACTAAAGTTTTCACCAGTGTTCGAATCTGCGTGATGCCAAGTGTGAGTGTGTAGCAGTTAGCGTGATTGCACACTCAGCCTTTTGCCATCATGCTAACCCGTATGCTCTCACACATGGCGTCACGCAGATTCGAACGCTGGTGAAAACCTCAGTAAATAGCTCAGACCCCTGGGACGCAACCTATCCTTCATATCACAATCTAGTGTAGCTAAATTCATTCCAACATGCAATATACAAACTCATTGCACAACTGTAGGGTTTTTCTGCTATCACGATTAGTTCTTACGTGTACTGGTTGGCATACTATAATATATAACCAAATTTATTAGCATTGTACAAGCTTGCTACTATCTCCAAGACGTTACTGTTGGTTAACCATAGCTACCACATTCCCTGCAGCATACTGATAAGGAGTATAGAACATAGATGTGAAATCACTAGAAGTCAATTTTTGTTTACTCCACTCCTCACACTCTTTTAGTAGCAGAACTGCAAGTTTTCTGAAGGCCCTTGGCTAGCAAGACTCAATTAAACCAACCTCAGAATGTGTAAAAACCAAAAATATGTCAGTCCAGTAGTCCAGTCCAGTGTTCCAGTCCAGTGATTAGTTACACACAAAACATTGACATATTTACTAACCAATTACTAGACAGTGACGGATCTAGGATTTTTAAAAGGGGGTTTCTGAAAGTTGGTAGCTGAATAAGACATGTGATGACATTTCTCCAGAAAATTTTGAGATTTTAGAAGCTCTGAGATTGGATTTTAGGCTAGCAATTACAATAAATCCAATGCTTTAAACTGTAAACACTATAGCTAACTATAGGGCAAAGATGGCGACTATAAGCTTTGATTGCTCTATTAGAGTAGTTACTTGACTGCTCTATTAGAGTATCTCGATCTTTTAATACAGTTGGAGTTGAAAAGTGAAGTGTTGCTGAGGGTTTAATTGGTATAAATGGTGTTAGTTAAGTGCAACAGTATGCATGCTACTGAAATACAGTGGTATATAGTTATTTGCTATGACAAATTGTCAGTACAACAATGTTTATGCATTTAGACTGCCACTGAGCTAATTTTAAGGGTTTCTGTCGAAACCCCCAGAAACCCATCTAGATCCGCTATTGCTAGACATATACCTTAGCATAGTTGTACTGTAATCACGTGTGTGTAATTTACCTTGGGGCGTTATTGGTCCCTCCTTGGCGTATCGACATGCTGTCTGCCCAGTAGCTAACAATAAATTAATTAATTAATACTGAAACAATAGCATCACAGTGTCCGAGCGGGCGCCGCGATACTAATTAAAGTCAACGTGTGTCGGTTAACTGTTTGATCGCCTCCTTCTATTTGATATATCAGCGCACAGATAACAGTGGGTGTCTTTAATACCTGTATATGATCAGTGTAAGTACTTTACTTGTGATTGTATGCTGCTCAGCATGCATGGGTGGTGTATGTCTTCGTGCTATTATGCCTCGTGCACATGAAATCGGCGGAATCTCAAATGAGCTAGCGGATTTTAAGACAGACACCGTTCCGTCTGTCGGACCGTGATTAGAATTAAAAAGCGAATGCTGATCAGTGTATACATATAGCGTCTATAGCTACACAGAAGAAGAAACCACCATGATTGTGAAAATATGTACAACAAACAAATGTGTGAGCACGTGAATCCTTGGGCAACATGCGACCACAATCAGGACCACGAATGGAACCAATGTGGGCATGGCAAGGAAGAACAAAATATATTATAAGCTACAATATATACATAAATACTTAACCTAATTGCCACTCTTTACATTTCCTTGCTAGAAAAATTCTTCTAGAAGCCTAAAAAAAAAGTAGTGAATACTGTGGCAAATAGTGAACGTCACTATACATTTTAGTGACCGTCACTAAGAATTTCCAGTGACGTTTGTTATTTGTCACAGTATTCACTAATTATTTTTTACTGTGTATACTGCCGGTTTCAACTTGGCTGGTTTGGTATTATACTGTCGTTTGCATCAGTGTTCGAATCCCGTACCAGCATTCGTGACTGTGTATCGTCGAGCGTTTGATTATGCTAACCACGGGTTAGTGTGATGGCATAACCAAGCTAGGATAAGGCTGTGCAAAGTTAATTATATGTTTCTGGTCCTACCAATTTTCCAAAATTGACCAGGTGACCAGGCTTTTTTTTATGGTGCAACTTTTGACATAGCAGTACATGGAGTTATAGGGAAAAATAATAGTTAGTGCATCTTTATAAGAAAAGAGTGTTTACAAGACATGAAAACCTTCCAACAGATATAAAATATATTATTATAAAATATATTATTATAAACTATTGCATGGTGATTGTACAATTCATTCAGCAAAAAAAATGACCAGGAAAGAAACCAGAAATGTATAGTTAACTTTTCGTGGCCTAACTATGGTTTTTTTTTGAAGAATTATTTTTTTACCCCACACTGAATAGAATAATTTTACTATGATTAGCGTGATAAAATAACTCCTACGCTCGATGCTACGCAGTCACGCACTCCGGTACGGGATTTGAACACTGATGCAAACCACCGGACAGTAACTCATAGCTATGCAGTAGCCTCGTATGAGGAGGACCCGGCCTCGTACTGAGGTTTTCACCAGTGTTCGAATCTGCGTGACGCCGTTGCATGAGAGTGTACCGGTTAGCGTGATGGAAAAAGGCTGAGTGTGCAATCACGCTAACTGCTACACACGGCATCACGCAGATTCGAACACTGATGACGAAAACCTCCGTACTTACAGGTGTAGCAAATCACCATGTAGAGAGTTCAGCTACATTTCAAGTCACCCAGCAGAGAGATCCACTGCAAACAGGTTATCCTGTAGGAAATAATTGGCATGTAATATATATATATATATTTAATTTGTACAATTACTGATAAAATCAAAAGTAGTTAAAGTAAAAAATCAAAAATCTGCTTTAAATCTTGATATGATTGTAATTAAATCTTTTTCTTCTTCCTATGATAAAGAAAGAAAGATAGGCTAAAATAGCCCCAAAGCTGGCCAAAGGCCGGTTTTGGGGTATACAATTACAAGAAGAAGTGATATCTAATCCAAAACAGCCAAGCTGTAAAAAAAGAGTGCGGCCCCCAAAAAGGCTATGGTGAAAAAAGATGTGAAATCCAAGGTGGTGGGCAAGAAATGGCTGTGATGGTAGGTTAATAGTAAAAATTTTAATAATCATAATTCATCTTTGTGCCAAGACCAAGCGACACCAAATTCACCTGAATTGTCGTTATTGAAATTTTTACCATTAACCTATCATCACAGCCATTTCTTGGCCACCACCTTGGATTTCACATCTTTTTTCACCATAGCCTTTTTGGAGGCCGCACTCTTTTTTACAGCTTGGCTGTTTTGGATTAGATTAGAGTATCTCGATCTCGCATATGGTACACGTAGTTGGCTTTGGAATCATAACTCAGTGGTTTGTAATCCGATTCTTCTGTTCTACTGCAAGGACTTTCTATGATAATTATTCCAGCTACATACCGATTTTTAGCTCACTGCTCTAAGCGGTTTACCTGGTAGGCGTGAAAACTAATAGTGTTTTGTTCATAAAAATCAATCACGTAATTGTGACACAGGTTGGGTTTTGTGTCATATCTCGATGGCCTTTAACTAGATTCCTTTCAAACAACAAAAAGGCACTCATACGATAGTTACTCCATCTACATAGCAATTTTCAGCTCATTCCTTCAAGCGGTTTACCCTGTGGGCATGACAGACCTTCAACCTTATTTTATGCAAATAATTGGTCATAACTCCGTGAATGTTCATCGGATTCCTAACAAACTTGGTACTGATATTTGCCTTAATGATCCCTTTAAGTGTGCCAAATTTCAGCCAATTGGAGCACACATTCGTGTTTTATGGCAGATTTTGCGAAGTGTGCGAAAAGAAGTAGAAGAAAAAAACTAAGAAAAAAACCCCAAACTTTGGCCGCTCATATCTTGGAAATGGCTGGAGTGAATTTCTTCAAATTTGGAATATGAACTCCCCTACCTAGCCGGCACTTTTGTAGCAACGTTGGTTTCAATCGGATAAGGAATCACAGAGCTACAAAGGTGTGAAAACCGCGTTTACTTTCTTCCTGTTAATATACTCACGGTGTGGCGTGCCGGCTTCTTGGGCCACATGACACACTACCGTGTGTCTTGATGGCGGAATTTTGGGTGGCATCTGTCACTTTAGGGGGAATCTGTACTATAGCTACCTTACTGTTTGATAAAATATAAATATAGTTTGGTATTTAGTGATTATATTTTCTCAATCTCCATTGTTCTTTAAAAATGCAATACTACACATTCATGTGTGACACATACACTGTAGGAGAGTATTGCAGAATTATTACATGGATACATGAACACCAGCAAATACTGTATATGTAGATGTAATTTTTGCGGATCAACAAATTTCAGGTTATTTTCAATGATCACTTAATTTTCACTGGGGTTACCTATAGAAAGTATAGAGCTAACCCTAATAATTGTTAAGTTTTGAAGATGAAATTTCGTGGACAGTCAAGCAACCACAAAATCTGGGAAAATTATGTCCGTTGAAAACGTGTACTTAAACAGTATTTGTTATTTGAATATATATTACTCTCCAATATTTAGGATGCAAGTGCTTACAACATTGTTGTTGCTACTAACTCTTCTTGTTGGAGTTAGTATTCAACAATGTACCATTGATGATTTTCAAGCAATGGCTATTGGTGTAATAAATTCTACTGAAACCACTGATGGTAGTGGAACTATCACCATCAACAGTACATATTACAACTGTTTGTCCAGATCTGACACCAGTGATCATTACAGTTCCATGTCAGTGTCAATATTGTACATCAGATCAGATGATCCTAATAACATACATGAAGTTCGTTACAACCTACAGTGTAATAATAGTGTTTGGGAAATTGTTGGGAACCAGTCAACTGCTCTGAGAAATAACAACACAAGATATTGTGAAGACTGTATTAATCAAACTGTGAATGAATACCATTGTACAGGTTAGTCATTTATTAATTTAATGCAGATGGTGATATGCAAACATGCATGTGAAGAGTGATTCAGTGAATGGGTTTGTACAGTACCGCTTAAATATAACTTCACACATGCATGGTGCAACAATGCATGCTACTAAACATGACACACATGTACTTCAGAATTCCACACATGTAAATAAAAAGTGCACAGCTAATGCACAAGTGTATGCGAGATTGCTACTCACATGTACATGCGTCTACACAGGTGTAGCTAGGCTGACGAGCTGTATACATAGTTACAGCAGTGATGGGTTGTCCAACAACTGTTTGCATTATTATAGCTAAACCATTATTATACATTAAAGGACATATGTTTTTCACTGTGGGGTAATCCACTGGCATGATCATCTAACTAGAGCCATGTAACTAATGATCCAGATCTTGAATTCAAGGATACAATCTATGGACTTTTATAAATACACTACATTCAAAAGTTATACAGCTTCCACTTTACTAAAAAGCCTTGTCAGCAAGCAGTTGATGAAGTAGTAGTGTGATACACTAGTTGATTTTAACACATACAGTTTATCAGCAATCTGAAATCCTAATCCTGGTCTATGGCTCCTAAAAGTGAGTTGCAGTGCAGTTGCTACTTGAAGTCAGAAAATTATGAGGCTAATTGAATGGATCCATGACACTGCTTTCCAGCATTACAGCTGTACTTAACATAGTATCAACTGCACATTCCACACCATGATACAATCTATTCAGTGATGGCTAGGGCTGACATCCACAGGTTACACTAACCGTGATCTACAGTGAAAGAACACAACACACATGAAGTATGAGCAACTGGCATGAGTGGCTATTACTGTACCTGTGGTACAACAGTGTTTCATGCTGGTGTCTATGCATATTTTTAATATAGCTACGTACAACAACTAGCTACATTGCAAGCCATGCATGTGTTCTTCAGTTAGGTGTGTACTGTAGTTACTGCAAGTTTGTTCAGAGTCATGGCTTGTAAAGTAAACTATAAGTGTGCTACAGACTACACAAATCATATTTTTGGCAGTGCTGCTGGGTGCTGCCTTGGTAGTGTTGTTTTTAAATATGTAGTTGCACGAGACCAAACAGCATGTACATGTTGAGTATTACGCATGTGGAAGTACACACAACACGTGTGCACTGTGAAGTTATATTTGAGTGGTACTGTACTTGATTACCATTAGCTAATTAGATCTGTTTTAGTGTAGTGATGCAGGTGATATTAGTTACAGTTTAATATTAATCTAGTGCAGTTAAAAATTATCAATTTTAAAATGAGTAGGGATTCTGGCAATAAAAGGTAGTGAATCAAAAATATGGTTTAGCAAGCTGCACTCTAAACAAACACTGAGGTTGCCACATTACAAGCCAAGCATCTACCTACTTGTACTGAACTACATTCTTTGGTTTTTGGGATGCATACCACTTCATATTCGGCCAAAGAGATGATGCAATAGTCACTGTAACTGAAGCAGAAATTAAGTGAGGTGATCCGCCAAAATAGCAGTGGTTTGTGGTTAAGGATGTGGGTGTTAGGTATGGAGGTCCCTGGTTCAAACTGTGGTAAATCTTTTCAACATTTTTGTACACATTTTAATCTCAATCACGTGATTTTACAATTGTTTTGTTTTTGTTATGTAACATTGTAGCTGTAATGTTATTGCTATTCAAACTATCAAAAGGCATTGCTACGATGATCAGTGTATGTACACACCAGTTTTCAAGTTATTCCCATAATCAGTTTACTCTGTAGCCGTGACAGAAGTTTGATCTTTTTATGCAAATGAATGCTCACTACTCCTTGGATATTCATCAGATTCACAGCAAACTTGGTACATGAATTCACCTTTATATGCTCTTCATTTCTTGAGGTATACATTTGTGTTTTATAGCAATTATTGCAAATGTGCAAAAATAAATCGAAGCTTCTGTAGTCTTTCTATGGCTAAGAAGAAAAGACAAAGAAATTTAATTGAAACTTTGAATACCCATATCTTGCAAATGGCTGCTGCAAATTTGCTGTGTGACCCACCCTCCTTGGCGGACAGCCTAAAATAATGAAAAAATAGTGTGTTGGAGAAGGGGCCATGGAGCTATGCATGTGTGGAAATGCTGTTTTCTTTCTTCCTGTCAATATACTCATGGTGTGGAACGCTGGATTTCTTTCTTCCTTCCTGTCAATATACTCATGGTGTGGAGCGCTGGATTTCTTGGCTGCATGACACACTACTATGTGTCTTGATCACGGTGTGGCATGCCAGCTTTCCTGGGCACACTTTACTGCTGTGTACTGTAATCAGCGTAATTAGTATTTGTTCATTTTCACTCTACAGCTCCAAGTGAAGTTCCACTGAATGTCATAGTGTCAGCTCAGTCATCACAAAGTATTTTGTTGCCATGGGAACCACCTTCATTAAAAGAACAAAATGGAATAATTATTCAATATCATGTGATTGTCATGGAAACCCAGATATTATATTTAGACAATGGAACAGTAATCTCACAAATGGGAATGAATTTCAACAGAACATATAATGATTCAGAAGGACGTACACAATTGATTGACATGTTACATCCCAGTTACAACTACACTTTTAGAATAGCAGCAGCCACTGTAGTAGGAATAGGTCCATTTAGTGATCCTATTACTGTGATGACACTGGAGGATGGTGAGATTTATAATCATTTCTTATTAAATAAAGTTTTAAGTTATTAAACATAGTTAATGTTGTGAAGAGTAGGCCATGCAAGTATCCAAAATATTAGCATGCAACAGTGGGCTCTAATAAGAACAATGCATGCGCAGCATCGTGAGCAGAACACGTTGGCAGTAATTCATACCTGTTGTAAGAAATCTCGCCAGTTGCAATGGCTTTGAGTCTTCAAGATGGGTACTCGTTGTTCTCGCCTGCTGAGGAAGGAGAGGGTTGTCGTCCTTGGGAAGCTCGACTTCTGGATTGAGCAGGCGAGGAGCTGGCTTTGTCACGCCGGGGGAAGGACCGCCTCAAGGAACGGGTGTTCCGGGCAAGACAGCAACGCGACAGGATGTGACATTACAATACTAGTGGCTACCATCAGGGTCATCTCTAGAACTGGGTCACTTGCCTCGGCCCACGCACGGTATCACTGTCACCTGGGACAGCTCCATCGCCGCTGGACTCGTCGCTAACATCAGTGACTACAGCTCCACCTCGTGCCATAGCCAGTTCATCGGATGCCACCTACTCCACACAAAATGTAGGGAGATCGTGTGGCGGGCATCAATCAGAATCTTCGGGAGGGAACTTGAACGCCCCGACTATCGCGAAATGGCCTCAGACGAGATGCTGCATCGGGTAAGCAACAGTATAACACCAATTGGTGTACTAGTATAAGCTTACACATTGTTCCCACACACCCTGTATATATATATGCATGTAATGAATAGGGATGTACCGATTCATATCGTATCAGTGGCCAATATGGAGATTTCTGCCAATATCGGTTGGTCTCAATATAACCACCAAAACCGATATGATATATCGAAATAGTCTTTGCCATGGTAAAGCCACATTTTACCCTCTGTTATACAGCAAACAAGGCTGAGGAAATAGTAGTTTTTTCTATATCCTTGAAAAGAAGCGCATATACTATGAGAAGCCATAGAAATACGTGCTTGACAAACATTCATTGTTACAATACTTACCAACCATACAACAAATGATCATAGTGGAGAGCTATATATAAAAAAAAAAAAAAAAGCAACCATGGAATGAATAAACTAGAAACACAGCTTGAAATAACCAGCCATCATTACAAGCCATTAAAATACGGAGTAGCTAATGGGGACTCATCTTGGTGGGAGCATGTATTAAAATAAAGAATAAAATATTTTGTGGGTGCCTCACTGTCTGGGCTGTTAATTGAGGCCACACCACCACAAGCAATCAAGCATTGTCAGTGATTGTTAGCACTTGGAACTGCTTACTAAGTATATCTTATGCAAGTTAAAGTTTCCCAGTTTCTTCTAATCTAAATGTATAGCTACACTTTATTATATTGTGTTGGTGTCGGTGTTCTGACTCAGTATATCACTTTATATTGGATCAGTTCAGAAATTTCTCTATCGGTACACCTCTAGTAATGTGTGAAATAATAAGAGTTGCTTTGTACTGGTGAGCTTAGTAGTGAGCTCATACATAGATACAGTGTAGCCACCAATCACTGATGCTACTTTCAAAAAAAAGAAAAAAGAAAAGACTAATAAGTACCTGAATTCAGTGACATTAATTGTGCTTTTGAAGTCAAAAAATTCTATTTTGTGCAATTAAATTTAAAATAAATAAATAAATAATGCAACCACAGATGTGTATTAAATGCATTAATAGACTTCTGTATTCTACAGCATACTATATTGGTTTCTTCATTGCTGCTTATTGGCCTGTAGTCAGCATCAGCAGGGCTTGGATAGTCAACTAGAGAATGCAGAATACAATGAAGTATCAGCAAACTAGCTACATACATGCATATATAGCTAGTCACCAGCCTTAGAAGATGACTGCATTAATGGTGGTATGAAGGTAACTTGGTGCCAAAAAAAAAAAAAATTAAATTAAATTAAATTAAATTTAAAAAAAAAAAAATACGGTAATCATAAATTGTATGCAGAAAAGCAGCCAGGTGCATATTAGAACTTTGCATAGTAGTTTCACTGTGTTGTGTCAGCTTCTTGCACACCATACCCTTGAGTCTTATAATAGTCACAAAGAAAAGTCCATTTTATTGTTATTAAAGGAAACTTCAACCTATACAATCGCAATAGGAATCATTTCAAAACATGGTGCTTGTTCCAATGTGTACATGATACAGTGTCTTTGTTATATATCTGTAGTTCTATGGTTAGGATGTGCTCCACAATTTTGCTAGGCAATTGGCATGGGACACACCATTGTGTTGTTAGTTGCATGTTAGTTTGCTTGTGTGTTATGTCTTCCTAATATTTATATTGTCACATTTGCTTGATATGCATGTCATCACCATTGCTTGTTTGTATACCAACGTATGTCACTTCCACTGCTTGTTTCGTATGTTACCGTGGCTCGGTTTGCACATCATCTTCTGCATGTTGCAAGCATAGCTTATCGTGCATATTACTAGATGTTGTCACCATCAAGTTTATGCACATTGCATGGTCTAAATTAAATAAATAACCTTGATGCTTGGTGGGGTAGATCACAATATATATATATATATATATAATATATTGTGACCTACCTATGGCCTCTATTGTAAAGAGTTTAGGACAGAGACGCTTCTCTGCTCTAAACTCTTTCATTACCCAAGCATCAATAATCCAAAAGTACTTCCTACTTTGGCCCCGCTGGAATTACATAACCTTGCGTAGGCCATATACCATGGCAGATGAGGCCCCTAGCACTTACCAAACCCCCTCCTCAATCAATGGATTGCTGGAGGTGAAGAATGAAGATCTGAGGAACAGACCACATAAGTAGGTGAGTGGTAGCGTAACTAAACATTAAATAAAGTTTTAAGTTATTAAACACAGTTAATGTTGTGAAGCGTAGGCCATGCAAGTATCCAAAATATTAGCATGCAACAGTGGGCTCTAATAAGAACAACGCATGCGCAGCATCGTGAGCAGAACACGTTGGCAGTAATTCATACCTGTTGTAAGAAATCTCCCCACCCTGTCCCTACCCACTGAACAGTTCACAAACTTCACTATAAGCAGGTGCTCTATGTTAATTGGCACTGTATGCCAGCAGATAACAATTCTAGTTAGTATTCCACTGTCAATAGTGGTACTTATGTACATTTGTGGTGTAAGCAGTGGAGCAAGTAGACACATAATGTTGTTGTACTCTGTACTTCACTGTGCCTGCATTCAATTACTCAGAAACATTTACATGAAAAATTATTTGCTATTATATGCATTTTGTTGTGAGTTCTTCAGCTGCAGGTCTGACTGGATTCCTTCACCATGCCAGCTGCTACCACAAGTAGAGATTGCTATTGAGGGATGCTCGCAGTTTAAATTTTTGTCAGGAGAGATGCTCTTTTATCCTGCCTGCAGTCACAGACAGGCCCTCTAGTTCAGAGTGTCATCAGGAAACCAGGTTGCTAACAGCTGCTTGCCTCTCCCACCCAGATCAGTATCAGGAGATGTCTCCCCATCCAAATTGCTAACTAGAGACGCTCTCTCAACCAGATCACTAGCTGAAGATGCTCTCCCATCCAAATCAGTATTAGGAGACGCTCTCCCATTCAAATCACTAACTAGAGACGCTCTCCCAACCAGATTGCTAGCCGGAGACGCTCTCCCATCCAGATCACTATCAGGAGACACTCTCCCATCTACCAGAAGACACTTGCTGTCATGAACACTATCAAACATGACCCAGCTATAGAGTACCAACTAGCTAACCACCATAGAGGGACCACAGTGCTACTATCAAGTGTTGATGCTATTTCAGACAGTGCCATTCTCAACAGTGGATTGTGACAACTCTGAGAACAACGGTCACGCTCTGACTATTGTATCACCTGCGCACAGGTGTTGATGCTGTCACAATCTGGCTAAAGCCACGTGACACCAATTAGTGTTGCTAACAGCTGCTTGTCTCTCCCATCCAGATCAGTATCAGGAGATACCTTCCCATCCAAATTGCTAACTAGAGATGCTCTCTCAACCAGATCACTAGCCGAAGATGCTCTACCATCCAGATCAGTATTAGGAGACGCTCTCCCATTCATATCGCTAACTAGAGATGCTCTCCCAATTGGATTGCTAGCCGGGGACGCTCTCCCATCCAGATCACTATCAGGAGACACTCTCCCATCTGCCAGAAGACACTTTCTGTCATGAACACTATCAAACATGACTCAGCTATAGAGTACCAACCAGCTAACCACCATAGAGGAACCACAGTGCTATTATCAAGTGTTGATGCTATTTAAGACAGTGCCACTCTCAACAATGGATATTGACAACTCTGAGAACAACGGTCACGCCCTGACCATTGTATCACCTGCGCACAGGTGTTGATGTTGTCACAATCTGGCTAAAGCCATGTGACACAAATTAGTGGTGACCCGCAGGTCAACACATCACCTTCCGCTGCTATAAGCAGTTCGTCCATTCTCCTTAGAGGAGTCTGAGACAGCAAGGGGCCTCACTTAGGATATCTGCCTTATCCACTAGGTTCTCCCGTTTGCCTCTATTGTAAAGAGTTTAGGACAGAGACGCTTCTCTGCTCTAAACCCTTTTATTACCCAAGCATCAATAATCCAAAAGTACTTCCTACTTTGGCCCGCTGGAATTGCATAACCTTGCGTAGGCCATATACCATGGCAGATGAGGCCCCTAGCACTTACCAAACCCCCTCCTCAATCAATGGATTGCTGGAGGTGAAGAATGAAGATCTGAGGAACAGACCACATAAGTAGGTGAGTGGTAGCGTAACTAAACATTAACGTTGAGGAGTAATTTCAGTAAACCAGGTGCATGCCCACAGCTGGCTGTGGGCGCGCCTGGTTTAAAAATTAAATATGCTCTACATTGTAACATATTTTTCTGATAGTGGACATGTATTTACAAACAAATTCAACATGCAGCTACTTTACTTTTCATTTACACTATAGCAGTAAATTCAAATTTCTTGTGTCTGTAACAGGACATATGATAGAGTGTTTTGCAGCCAAGTATAGCCAGTGCTGCCAGGCAACAGAAAAGTATGTATTTTATAGGAACCAAGAAACATCATATTTGCATGTCCGTAGCTCGATAATTGCCTGAACAGAAATTACCCATTTTGCTGTGAAAACTTCCTTGAGGGTAGGGCACCTCCTATTTCAAATTTGAATCAAATCCGCCTAGCAATCACTGAGATGTGTGACCAGATTTGCAAAAAGGGGTTTTCCACACACATTTACCAACTTTGATGATACTTAACTTCAGATAGTAATGGAATGAAATTTAGTTAGCAGTGAGCAGTAACATACTGTAGTGTAATGGATGGAGAAAGTTTCAGGTTTGCAACTTGAGATCTAAGTTATGGTCTTTCAAGTTAATGGAATTGGGTGTGTAGGGAAGACCTTTTTCACAAACCATTCACATAATTATGTGCCTTCAAAGTTTGTCTAAATTTCTTCATATTAATCTTCTTATGCACGTTTTCTTCCTTTTCTTTTCGCACAAATTGTAGTAACTCATGCGTGCTTTAATTGCTTCACATCAGGGCAGTAGAGCATATTCTCACATATTTATACACAATAGTCTGACTCAACCAGCTACAATAGTTGTATAGCCAGTGCCAATAAGACACAAATCAAATATCACGTTGATGTAAACAGACAAGTCCTGGAGATATCACGGAAATATTTCGCCATGTGGCTCACAATAGAATCGATTGTGGGTTGCGAGCAAAATACGCGATGAACGTCTTCCATGCCAAATTATGGTGAACTACGCATGAGTTACTTTGTTAAACTAGTTTGTGTGCATTCAGGCTGCTAATAGTTCGTGCAACGCATGTTAATTACAAGTCCTAGTATATGGTGAAGCTACACGACTAGAAAGTTCCATAAATCATTTAAAGCATAGCCTTACTCGTGCTATATGAAAAGTAAAGTACTTGGCCGCACGCCTCGTACTTTATTTTTCATATAGCACTCGCGGCTATGCTTTAACATATACTTAAGAGTCAAAGTATTCCCTAGCATATAGCTGACCTCACATATAGTACCAGTTTTATATTCCATGACCTCCTAATAAACTTGTGCTCATGCTTACCATGCAATATACGATCAGATATGCCATCCTGTTTAACAATGTGCAGATAGTAACTATGATTAGCATAAAAATGATTAGTTATGTACTTTATTACATATGTGACTGTCTCTGGAAAAACCGGTCTTATCGCCGATTTAAAAGTATCGAGAAACGTTGGTTTTAAATATTGAAAGTGTTGTAGCTGGCCAATGGTGGTAGCTACGCATACCAAATTTTCACACGTTTTACAACAATTTCTTACCTTCCTGATCATCCACTGAAGAAGTAGCCAACAGCTAAGTTTCCCACCATTTTAGATAGTTTTAAAATCGAGGTTGTCTGTATCAGGCGAGCTCCAGAAGGGTGGGAGATGGGGGCCCTGGAAGGCGGGCAAGATGGTGTTCAAAAAATTGAAAAGAAACGTGTTGGGATGAATTAGGCCAAGTTATGGGCTATTCAGACCCCAGAACTGGCTAAAATGAAAGGAAATTTACAGCACAGGTCATTGTCCAGCACCACGGAACTGTACAACCACACACAGCCATCTCCTGGTTGGCCAGGGTCCCATCAAGACCCCAGACGATTCGTACGGCTTGCCACTGTGCTTTAAAAAAGCAGCCAGCAAAAGTAGACCACTTTACTCTGGTCAACTGTGGCAGTGAAACTTGATAGTGCATTCAATTAAGCTTTGTGTTTGTGAGAAAAAAATCAAACTTCCTGTCTTGGGTGATAAGAACGGTTTTGGTAGATCCAGTCACATATATGCACACTATACAGTTCCTTAAGTAAAGTCAGGTCTAGTTTGACAGACACTCAACTAGGTATAAAATAATTCTATTTACATTGCCATCTCAATCCAGTACAGGTGTATACTACATACTAGTTAAAGCACCGCCGCGCGTACAATAAGGAAATAAAAGTATGAGGGCATGGGCATGAGACTAATATAGCACTCGGCTTCGCCTTGTGCTATATTAGGCTCGAGACCATGCCCGAGTGCTTTTATTTCCATATTGTTCAAGCGTAGCGGTGCTTTAACTGGTTTAGAGTGCTTTCTTGTCGTCTTGCTTGGAGCATTCATTTCGCGAATTTGAACCGTGTCGGTTTTCAGTCATCAGACTATATTATTGGTAAGTGTCTATGTAATACAGTTGTGGTAGTAATACAAGCAAATAGTATCTTTTTGGCTACTTTTTGCAATTAGAAATGTTACGCACGTGATCCTGTTTTCGTATTAATTTTCCAATCAATGCGTAGCTGTTCTTTATTTTCCATAACTGTACTTTATTGTGACGCAAATGGAAAATATAGCACACTAGAATGCATTACGGAAAATAGAGCACTCTTTTTGCTTTGATCTCGCCAATGCAAAGTACTTTAATACACTATAATTGCACTTGTAAGCATTCTGCAATGCAAGAAGTAGTAATAGCAAGCTTCAAACTGCAACAGCAGGAACGAGTAGCAAGCAGCAGCAGCGGTAGCGGCAAACAACTTCCAACAGCAGCAAGCAGCTAGCTGCAAGAATTCAACTGCAAACAGCAGCAAGCCACAAGCAGTAGTAGCACCCAACTGCAAGGAGTGGCAGTAGGTCATGTACAAACTGCAAGAAATAGTGACAACAGCATAGAACTGTAGTATATACTACAGTACAAGTAGAGACAGCCATCTCAAGTAGTAGTAGCAACGGTTGCACTAGGTATATACAAGAAGCAGCAGCCAGCTACAGTTGATGCAAGCAGTAGCAGAAAGTCATCCATGAACAAGCAATTGTAGTAGCAGGTTGCGAGAATCAGCAGCAATAGCAGCATCACCTACTCAGCAAATTTCAGCATATCAATTTGTAAAATTCTCAAAATTTCCCTAGAGGAGCATGCCCTAGAACCTCAACTAGCTGAGCTGCCTTTGGCAGCTAAAGACTGAGCCTTTTACTGCTCTTACTTTACTTTGACACCTCTGTATAATACTGCTTGAAACTTATGTCCATTACCGCGGAAGCTGCAGCTACAAAAGCAGCCACCTATACAAGCAATGGTAGCCAGCAGCTACCAGCAGCAGTAACCAAATGTAAGAACAGTAATATTTAAGTGCAGCAGTCAGTTACAGGCTACATTCAGCAGACAATTAACAGCAGCACCCATGTGCAAGATGTAGCAGCAGGTTGCTAAAAGTGGCAACAGCAGTAGCATATTTCCAGTATATTATAGCAATAGCTGCAATCTATAATCAGTTGCAGCAGCCTGCTGTAAGTAGTTGCAGTAGAAGGAAAATGTTGTAAATAACAGCAGCCAGCTATAAGCAGTGACAGCCAACTAGCAACAGGAGCAGAAGCCAGCCTCGATTACAACAGTAGGAGCAGCAAAAGAATTAGAAGAAGAAGAGTAAGAAAAGTAGTAACAGATAGTAAAAAGAGGCAGCAACGATCCTCAACAATTAACACAGCAGTATACAGCAATTATCAAAGCACTGTAAAGAGGTGGTACAAGAATAAACCATGCAATGTTCCAGCCCAAGAGCCTGATGCAGTAAGAAGCAAAGCAGTGTATTATTATATTGTACATATGAATTTAAGTTTCAACTTAAAATTATTGATTCCATGTTTAACCCATGGGAAGTATTTATTTAAACACATCCCACATTTACCACAAGGGATTTTTTAAATTTTAAGTCAAAATCTGTATGATCCATGGTCATTATTCCAATTCCACCAAATAATAGTTTTCTGATGTTCACTAATCTCTTGGGTAGAGGTGTGCAAAGCACACTTCCCAGCATGCGAAACATGCTGGAACTAGGGGGAGTCTGGGTGCATGCCCCCCCCAGGAAATTTTTGAAAATAGATGCTAAAATACTGCAATTTTGAGACATTTCCACATAAAATTCATAATATTTTCTGCCTGTAGATATTTTATATACTACCTTTAGATTAGCTATAGGTATGGCTCTCTGAAGCATTTTGTTAATGGAGAAGTTTGGGTAGGTTCAGACAACCAAGTACATGATGCACCCTCTCACAATTGTACAACACTGAATAGGTGCATGTTAGAATAATAATGTTGAAAGTGGAAAATTTTGAAATTTAACAATACAAGATTGAATCTGAGAGCATTTTCAATGGAAATTGCGTAGCTGAATTAAGTATTGCCATACATATTAACTACACAAGTAGATGAAGGAAGCCCTTTAAACAGACCAATGCTTTTCATTGTATGTATAGGTGCAGGCAGATTTGGAAAAATTCCATAACTGAACCAACTATATGCTTCTAGTGAATGTTCTATTAGAGTAGTTAGCTGACTGCTCTATTAGAGTATCTCGATCTTGTACACCTCCAATGCTGATCCGGGTCCTTGTTGCATAAACTTTAGCATAAATCCACTGATAATACCTTGGAAAGATGTTTATAAGGTGAATTTATGAGTATTTGTATTATTAGTGATCATATAATTATGCTAAGACAAGATTTCATTATAATACTCAGCATATTGATCAAGTAAAGCCTAATAATGAAGGGGGGGGGGGCTTCAGCCCCCAAAGCCCCCCTGGATCCGCCCCTGTGTTTCGTGTCAGTACTCTCAAGCAGACAGAAGCTATCAGCATTAGTGTGCCTTGCGTTGGACGAGCGGTTTACTATCGCTTTTTCTCACGTTCATTCGCCTTCGACGGTCCACCGTGGACGTAGGAAAGGCCTGGAAGACAAAACTTACCCAGCAATGGATTTGCTTGTTCATGGAGAATTCGATGGTGCAAGTTTCATCTTGGTAGAAGACTGCATCCGTATGTTATCATTGTTTTATTAAATGCCTGTAGTTAATTGTCACTGCATGTACAAATTGATTTTTTTGCTGTTAGTAATTCGTAGCGCTGTAACTTCGAAATTTCTTGGCTTCTAGAGTTGAAACTTGGGTTGACCATTCCTTAAACTATCTAGATTAAGAAAACACGAATTAGAAAAATGCACTAACTGGGGTTCTGTGGCATTACTTGGCAACCAATCCATCTAGGTTTACGGTAGCTATACTGCTAGCTACAGTACTGACTGTAGTCCGTGACAGAATCGAGGTCAAGTCAGTAGCTAAGTTACCAAGTATTCGGTAGCTACAACACAGGAATTGCAATAGGAGATCGACTTCACAGCTGGCAGAACTGAGCCAGTTCCGCCTCCCAAGACCATAGGTGAGACCTGTTATCTGGTCTTGCGAGACGCTTTCGAGTAAAGTTAGCTATCGTGGAGCTTTACTGTAACCTTGCTGCATCCACACGGGTCACTCGAGCGCGTGTCATGCGTGTACATGCAACGTTACCCGTGAGCTGTACTGTATGGAATAGAGAAAGTTTCAGTGTGTCAACATGATACTAACACATTGTGAATCTGTATCAAAACAGCCAAGCTGTGTGAAAAGGGAATTTACCTCGTAATAGTACAGGGTGAAATATTGTGAAACCATGCAAATAAATACCTGAAACGATGTCAATAAATTTTAATAATATGGCATTTCTTATGATTTCACAACCTTTTTACCTGGTCCACATCCTTTTTTAACAGCTTGGCTGTTTTGACATCAAGATTATCAAACAGTGTTTCTTATGATTGCATAGCCTTTTTACCTGGCCACACCTTTTGTTAAAAGCTTGGCTGTTTTGACACCAAGACTATCAATACTAATTCATCACTCACATAGTATAAGATAAATCAGTGCTCAAGGAACTTGGTTGATTGAGTGCATTGTAAAATTTATTATCATCAACATTATTGCAGTCATTTCATGGCTGCCACCTTTTATTTCACAATTTTTTCACCCAAGCTTTCTAAGCCCACACCCTTTTATACAGCTTGGCTGTTTTGTATGGATTTCACTTTCTTGTATCTTAAATACCCAAAAGCCAACCACAAACTGGCTTTGAGATTTGTTTCATTATTCTTCTTATCTGCAGATACAGTGATAATAATTTAAGACAAACTAGTGCTATACCAATGCAGAAAATTACCTACAGACCCTATACCAAAGCCAAAGGATCTAAGTTGATACTGATAATTACTCCAACTGTAAATTTGTGCTTACTTCCAAATTAGGTATGCACGTGCACTATTTGTGTATTAGGATTTTTACTTTACATGATGTTCTATTAGAGCATCTCTATTGGAGAATCCATGCTTTCTTGGCCACATGATGCACTACTGTGTGTCTTGATGAGAAGAAAGAAAATAACAATGAAATAAACAAAACTCTAGTAGTTCATATTGAGAATCTCTGCATTGTTTTTGCTGAATTCTAGTATGTTGCCTGCTGTATCTTCCAGTGAGCTCCACTGTGAATTCACTTTATTAGAAGAAAGGAGTACAGGGCTATGTATGTGTGCATGTGTGAAAGTCACACTTTTGTTTCCTGTTAATAAACACACTGTTGTGATGTGCACCACACAACACACTAACTATCCTGTGTCTTGATGTCTGATAAAATTAAGGTTAATTTCTTGGTAGATCAATCCTCACTTAATGGAATAATTAATGGAGGATAAAATGCTGCAATGATTAGTGATGTACCAATGCCACATATTCACTACCGATCCCATACCAAATACATTTTAGATGGAAATGACCAATACCAATACCAATCCAATACCGATACTTTTTTACATTAATACGTTACTCACAAAATACAGCTAGTAAATCCAATAATACATGATAAACTAGCTTACTACACGAGGATAACAGTCATTTAATGATTCAATGAATCTTATTTCATGGCTTACTGCTGTTTCCATTATACTATAAGGCCACTCCAAATACATTCTCTGTTTCCTGTCCTGGACACAGGCATGTTTGCATGCAGGCGGGCAGTCCATTTCTATTATCATATAGTACGGTAGTACTGTATATTAGGGATCATGGAGATTTGGGTTTTACTAGCCAAAACAATTCACCCAAAAAAACCAGCTTCACAACTCCGTCCTGGCACCTTGGCGGTATTGGTTAGATAAAACCCAGCCCAAAAGTGCCTTCAGTACGATCCTAAAGGCTTCCAATAAATTGTTATGAAATTAAAAATATATATATTCAATGGAATTTTCTATTTACTAACTGCCTCCTTGCCTGCCTGCCTGTCTGCCTGATGCCTTCAGGCAAGCATAACTCAATAACGGCTAAGGCTATTGGTTTGATTTTTTTCACTGTTCGCCATCGCTTCATCCCCAGAAATGCCTTGTGGCATACCGCAGTACATACAATGTACACATCATGGAATTACCTTTGTCCTCCTTTGTGTCCCATTTCTTTTTTTGCTGAAGCCAAAAAGTGTTGAATCATGGTAGCGCGATACATGGCTTCCCTACAGTACGTTTGTAAACAGGAATCGTCCATATTTTCCGTGGTAACTGGATTGATTGCAGATAGGATTCTAATGCTGTTCTTCGTTTGTGACGCTTTGTAACGGGCTGAACATAGCTGAAAGCAAGCCGCTGCACTTTCGAGGCATTAATTGATAATTTAGGGCATGCGAATCATCATATTTTCATGGTGACTGGATTGTTGCAGAGGCACTTCTTGAAATCTTTAACTGTTTTTCATCTGTAGTGCTGTATAACGGGCTGAACGTAGCTAAAAGCAAAGCGTAGTGACCACTGCACTTTTGAAGCAGTATTTGATAGCTGGGGCGTGCATTCGGACTAAAACATTAATTCTGGCGCCATCTTTTCTTGTGATGCGGTAGATGAGTGGGTTCCGATAGTAGTGTTTCAAAAAAAAGTAAACAAACAAGTTTAAGAAAAATAGGAATTTTAAGTTTGATTAGGGATTATAGAACAAAAAGTAGGGAAACAAGGGAGATCGCCTACACCTGCAGATATACTAGTGAACATTTAATCCCTAATTCAGTCTTGGTCTTGGGGTATAGGCTGAATTAGGGATTAAATGTTCACTAGTATATCTGCAGGTGTAGGCAATCTCCCTTGTTCCCCTACTTTTTTTTCTATGATCCCTAATCGAACTTAAAATTCCTAATTTTTCTTTAATTCCTTTATAAGATTAGCATTATTTGCCTGGCACAACCATAAAAAGCTGCATAAAACCATGTGTAAGCTTGTACCTTCCTTTTTTTTTAAGTTGCAAAAATAACACAAACAAGAATTTGTGCCAACTTGGTAGCACTGCTGACACATCATTTGACACTATTACAAAATGGCTTTTACTGAGCATGCAAGAATAGCTGGAAAATAATGGAAGAATCAAGACACACGATAGTGTGTCGTGTGGCCCAAGAAGCCGGCGCGCCACACCGTGAGTATATTAACAGGAAGAAAGAAAACGTAATTTCACACCTATGTAGCTCTGTGATCCCTTATCCGATTGGAGCCAAATTTGCTACAGACGTGCCGACCAATTATGGGAGTCTACATACCAAATTTGAAGATAATCGGTCCAGCCATTTCCGAGATACGAGCGAACACAATTTCGTTTTAATTTCTTCGTTTTTTTCTTCTACTTCATTTCGCACACTTCGCAAAATCCGCCATAAAACACGAATACGTGCTCAAATCGGGATAACAATTGGCACACTTGAAGGGCTCATTAAGGCGGATCTCAGTACCAACTTTGGTAGGAATCGGATAGAGATTCACGAAGTTAAGATCGATTTTTCACGTAAAATAAGGTCGAAGGTCTGTCACGCCCACAGGGTAAACCCCTTGAAGGAATGAGTTGAAAATTACTATGTAGATGGAGTAACCATCGTAGGAGTACCTTTTTGTGGTTTGAAAAGAATCGAGATAAAGACCATGGAGATATGACACAAAACCCAACCTGTGTCACAATTACGCAATCGATTTTTATGAATAAAAAAACTATCAGTTTTCATGCCTACCAGGCAAACCGCTTAGAGCAATGAGCTGAAAATCGGTTTGTAGCTGGAATAATCATCATAGAAAGTCCTTGTAGTAGTACAGAAGAATCGGATTACAAACCACTGAGTCATGATTCGAAAGCCAACTACGTGTTGCAAATGCGAGATCGAGATACTCTAATAGAACAGTCACCCTAATAGAGCATTCGGCTACGTTTATAACTTACTCCATTAAAGAATTATATTACATTACAAGTTATTTTGTAGGGAATTCAGCTACAACCAGTTAATCTGATAGACAATTCAGCTACAGGCAAGTCACCTTGTAGAGAGTTCACCTAGAAACAAATCACCCTGTAGAGAGATCAGCTCGAAGAAGTCACCTTGTAGAGAGTTCAGTTACAAAGAAACTATGCACCATGTAGAGAGTTCGACTGCAAACAAATCACCCTGTAGAGAGATCAGCTAGAAGAAGTCACCTTGTAGAGAGTTCAGCTACTAAGAAACCATCATGTAGAGAGTTCAGCTGAAAAAAATCACCCTGGAGAGACTTCAGCTACGAAAAGATCATCCTGTAGAGAGTTCAGCTAGAAGAATTCACCCTATAGAGAGTTCAGCTGCAAAGAAACCATCATGTAGAGAGTTCAACTACAAACAAGTGACCCTGTAGAGACATCAGCTAGAAGAAGTTACCTTGTAGAGAGTTCAGCTGTGAAGAAACCATCATGTAGAGAGTTCAGCTACAAACAAATCACCCTGTAGAAATATCAGCTAGAAGAAGTCACTTTGTAGAGTGTTCAGTTATAAAGAAACCACCATGTAGAGTGTTCTGTAATAAATATATGTATTATATATATATATATATATATAATTTGTACATTTACTAATAAAATCAGAAATATTTAAAGTATTTAACATCTGCTTCATCTTTTCTTCTTCCTGTGGTAAAGAAAAGAAAACCCCCAAAGCCGGCCATAGGCCGGCTTTGGGGTATACAAACACAAAAAGAAGTGAAATGTAATCAAAAACAGCTAAGCTGTAAAAAAAGGTGCGGCCTCAAAAAGGCCATGGTGAAAAAGATGTGAAATCCAAGGTGGCAGCCAAGAAATGGCTGTGATGGTAGGTTAATGGTAAAAATTTTAATAACGACAAGTCAGGTGAATTTTGTGCCAAGACCAAGTGGCACCAAATTCACCTGAATTGTCGTTATTAAAATTTTTACCATTAACCTACCATCACAGCCATTTCTTGGCTGCCACCTTGGATTTCACATCTTTTTTCACCATGGCCTTTTTGGGGCCACACCTTTTTTTACACCTTAGCTGTTTTTGATTAGATACAGAATAATGGAATATTAGAGCTGACAGTAACCAGATGTGGGCATTGGATGGGAAACAGAGAATTGATTTGGAGTGGCCTAATGGCTGGCCCCTTTCAAAGAATTCATGGCTTATATCAGCTTTTGATCAACTCAGTTTGATACGTTTTGTATGTCACCATCTTGAATATTAATTAGGTGACATCATACAAAGTATCGGTTGGTATCAGACATTTAGACTTTACCAATACCAGTCCAATACCAGCAAAATAGGGCCTATACCAGCACTAATATTGGCACGGTGCATCACTAGTAATAACATGGTACATTACACACTAGATAGATACTCTCTAATAGAATAGTCACTGTGTAGTGAAGCACTGTAATAGAGAATTCAGAAATTAAACTTTCTATACTATGGTATGAAATGTTGTGAACATTGGAGCTTAATACTAGCATAAAGGGAATATTAGAGAATACTTCTAGAAACCATTTGAAAATTATTTCTTCGTGAATTAGATGTAGTAAATTAGTCGGAATTAACTGTATTTATTGTTAAATATTATCTGTATGTCTTGTGTAGAGAGACCTGTGGTAACCCCATCCACTCACAATGTCAGCTTGGGCACTAACATAACATTTGAATGTACAGAGTTTGGTTCTCCACCATTTACCTACCAATGGTTCATGAGAAATACATCAACGGAAGGAAGTGATAAGTTATTAGTTGGAGAGGATAAGAACACTTACAACATATCATCAGTATTGTACAATCAGACTGGACTATATTTCTGTGAAGCTAGTAACATGTTAGGAATTCTTTCTAATTCAACTCCTGCTAGTCTAGTAGGTGAGGAATTTTTGATTTTGCTATGCATACGGTACCGCTCAAATGCAACGCTGTCTCGCGAGAGTGCAGGTGATTCAAAAATTTGCTAATTAAGGACATGGCACCCTTTTCACTCAAGAGTATTCATCCTAAATAAAACAGGATGAATACTTGTGAGTGACACAGGTGACACACCCTTTAATTAGGGAGTATTTTAATTGCTTGCACTCTCACGAGACGACGTTACATTTGAGTTATACTTTACCTAGGTCATTGCAGCACTAAATAGGTTTCTAGTTCATGAAATGATTTGCTAGCCTATTAATTTATATTTACATTTTAATCCAAACTTTTGTGCAAATGATTAAACAACTCAGAAAGTTTTCTTTTGTCTGAGTTAATTACTGTCATTCATCTCACATATATCTGGTAGCAAGAATAGAAACTATTCATGATTTGAACATAACCACCCGTATACATATTATTTGCTTTAACTCACACAGTTCACCCAAGCATGGTCCAACATCCAGTTAAAATACAGTCAGTCTACTTAGGAGAGATGGTGAACTTCAGTTGTAGAGCTGAAGGTTACTCTACACTTAATTATAGCTGGTTCATGGTGAAATCTGGTTCTGATATTGGAGTGGTGATTGGGAATACAACTAATCCAACGTACACTCTTTCTAATCCCAAATATAACCAAAACAATACTGGTTATTATTGTGTTGCTACTAACAATGAGGGAATTGCTTTATCCAACACTTCTACTTTGACAGGTACATAGTAATACTGTGTCTTAATTTGTGCAAGGTATATATATATATATATATATATAGGATTTTTGAATTGTAGTTGCAGTAGATGATCTGTGTCTTTGATGACTGGTCTGGTAGAGTAACACTATTAGAGATTATCGCAATTTGATGGTTATCCAAATGCTATTATTGCTACAAGATTTATGTACAAACCAATATATATGAGATACCATTGCTTATCTATTAGTTAGCAGAAGTTTAAAGTCAAAGAATTACATCCATTTTGACTTGGGGGACCTGAAGTCACAATTTCCAATGCTCCAAATAATTTATAAAAACTTATTGAGACTTTCGTGGAATCATTAGTATCATGACTACATAATACAGCTATAATATACATTTTACTTGTACAGTTGTGCAAAATAGATTTATTTATGTCCTACTCTGTAAATGTTTCCTTCTAGTAATTAGAATTTTGACTATTTAGCACAAAACATATGCTTGGAAAGTGATAGCATATTTGTGTAATCGCTTATGATCTATAGATATTTTAACTTATTTCCAATATAGTTCTCAAACCTAACATCACTGATATCACCTTCACTCCACAACCAACCAATACTTCATTGTTACTAAATTTTACTAACAGTCAGTTAATGACTTGTAGTGCTATTGGTGGTCCTCGGATCATGACCATGTGGTTGTTTGATGATGGTTCATCATTGTCAACAGTGGCCAATGGTAGTGACAGTGTAACTCATAACATCTTATCCTCATCAACAAGTGATACTGGTACTTATTACTGTATAGCCACTATTGATGGAATGAATGACACTTCAGAAGTGTACACATTGTTTGGTGAGTCATTACTAACCACACCATAACAGCCAAGCTGTATAAAAAGGATGCGGCCTTCAAAATCCTGGGTGAAAAAAGTTGTGAAATAAGGTGGTGGTCATGAAATGGCTGCAATGATGTGTACAATAATATATTTTAATAAAATATTAATTATCATTAACATGATTGCAGCCATTTCATGGCCACCACCTTTGTTTCAGAACTTTATTTACCCAGGATTTTTGAAGCCCACACCCCTCTTATACAGCTTGGCTGTTTTTGTGTGGATTTCACTTCTTTTTAATATATACTCAAAGCCAACCATAAACTGACTTTGCGGTTTACTTTCACTAAATTCCTACCAAGGTAGGTATACTGTTTGTCCATTTAAGGTTTTGCAGTGACTGTTTTTAGAGTATCTTAATTTTTCATGCAAAACATGTTAAGTTACAGTTGCTCAACTTTTACAAAGCAAATCCTGCACCATTTATGCTAGAATACACTTTACAGCCTGTTGTAACAAGTTTTATTAGCATAGCACTTATTATGATTATGATGAAGATGATTAGTGCAAGTTGGCTTTAATAGTACTGAGTGTACTGCCCCGGTGATCTGTACCATAACAGCTACAATATTGGCTTGAATTCGATGCATGGAATACTAGAGAAGTTGTATTAGTATTGTATTACTGAGTTTAATTGATTACTTTTGTAATGCTCTAATATAGCTTACATTTTTTTGAGGATTTCTACTAGAACACACATGGAATGTTCTAGATTTTCCATTGGTATATCTATGAAATTATGAACTTTGAGTAGATTTTAGCTAGAAATTTCAAGTAGAATATTACATGAGTTGATCAGCCAGTGGCTCAGCGTTATAGGATTTGGGTTTTGGAGGTCCCTGGTTTGATATATAGCTGGTAATTTTTTTGACATTTTTTATGCACATTGTTTACCCCACTGTGACTGTTCTATTAAAGTATTTTGACACAGCAATTTACAGTTGTGCAGTTTTTGAGCTACATATGCATGGAAATCGCATTTGCTTTGGAGTGCTTTGTAACTCTATACCTGTCAATGCAATTTCTTTTAAACCACAAAAGGTTTGAGCTATGATGATTAACCTATACGCAAACTAATTTTAAATTATTCCCATAAGCGGTTTATCCTGTAGGCGTGACAACAAGTTGGCCTTTTTATGCAAATAATTGTCCATAGCTCTATGACTATTAATCAGATTTGCACCAAACTTGTTACGTGATTGTGCCACAATGTGTACGTGATTGTGCCACAATATGTACATGATTGTGCCACAATATGTTCTTAAAATGTGAAATGTACCAACGCTCAATAAAATTGAGCTATGCATTTGCATTTTATAATGGTTTCTGTAAAGTGGGTGAAAAGAATAATTAAAGCCACCTGAACTCCCTGAATGAAGAAAAATGAAAAAAATTAAACCAATTTTTGAAGGCTTATATTTCACAATTGTGTTAGGCAATCTTGCTCAAACTTGGTATGTGGGGTCCTGGGCTTTTGCAGTATAAACATAATTCCAATTCTAGGAGGGAGCACGGAACTACATATGCATTAAAATTGCATTTAGTTTCTTCCAGTAAATATACTCACTATGTAGAGCTTCAACTTTCTTGGCCACACGACACACTACCATATATGTCTTAATACTAATATATATGATAGTCTATTTAGGATGTAGAAATGTGCAATTTCCAACTTTTTTTTTTCTTTCTTTTATTTCTTTCTTTCTTTAGTTTTAGTAAACTTAAAATGTACATATATATATGTGACTGGATCCACGAAAACTGTTCTTATTTCCCAAGACAGGAAGTTTAATTTTTTCACACAAACACAAAGCTTAATGAATGCACTATCAAGTTTCACTGTCACAGTCGACCAGAGTAAAGTGGTCTGCTTTTGCTAGCTGCTTTTTAAAAGCACAGTGCTGAGTCATACGAGTAGTTTGGGGTCTTGATGGAGCCCTGGCCAACCAGGAGGTGGCTGTGTGTGGCTGTACAGCTCTGTGGTGTTGGACAATGACCTGTGCTGTAAATTACCTTTCATTTTAGCCAGTTCTGAGCCCTGAATGGCCCATAACTTGGCCTAATTCATTCCAACACATTCCTTCTCAATTTTTGGACACCATCTTGCCTGCCTTCCAGGGCCCCTGCCTCCCACCCTTTTTGCAGCTCGCCTGTTAAAAATCTATCAAAAATGGCAGGAAACTTAGCTGTTGACTACTTCTTCAGTGAATGATCAGGAAGGTAAGAAATTGTTGTAAAATGTGTGAAAATTTGGTATACGTAGCTACCACCATTGGCCAGCTACAACACTCTAAATATTTAAACCGACGTTTCTCGATACTTTTAAATGGGCGATAAGACCGGTTTTCCCAAAGACAGTCACATATGCTAATAACACTTTATTCATGTTGCCAAACCTAACATTAGACAACAATAATTACAATAAACCTCTATTCTAAACAGTTTTTTGTGCTTCTCTACACAGTTGCTCCATATAGTGTAAACATCACTGGTGACAACACATACCCTCATGGGAGTCAGTTACAATTACATTGTTTATCAGAGGGTGGACCACAATTAGAATACAGTTGGAGCAGGACTAACACATTCTCAAATGACACAACTACTAACACCAACAACCTTACTATTAGTAATGTAACTACACTTGATGGAGGAAATTACACTTGTACTGTCACTAATGATGCTGGATCTAGTAGTAATACTGTCACTGTCTATGGTGAGTTACTTCATATCACATGTTTATTTCCTTGTTTTGTTCCTTACTTTGTGTATGGTTGAAACCTTGAGTGAGTTAATGAGTTTAAAAATTTTTAACAGTTGGACCAGTGTTCACTACTCATCCAATGAATCAGGAGGAGGTTATTAATCACAGTTTTACACTACAGTGTACAGCAGAAGGATTCCCTACACCATCTATACAATGGTACCTCAACAATACCATGATCACTAATGGTAGTAATAGATATATTGTTGACACCACATCAATGAACAGTATTACTAGCATAATGACAATTATAATGGCTGACTTTACTGATACTGGTCTGTACCACTGTGAAGCTAATAGTAGTGTGTTTGTTGATAATGTGAACAGTGACATGATGAATATCAGTGTAGTAGGTGAGTGTGGGTTGGTACGAAGACAAAACACTGTATGCATTTACGCTGTAAAAACAAAGATATTTCAAAACATATTTTTAGGTGTCCTAACTGCTTTGTTTCTGGTGCTCCCTTGCGGGTGTTTTATTACACTTCATCAGGGTGTTACAAAACTCCCACTGAGGCGTTAAATAACACTGAATACTAAAAGGTCTGACCCTTTGAAGGGAGAGTTTTGGGATAGGTGTCACAGGTGCTAACAGGATTACATCTCTAAAGTCAAAGGAAGTCTGTCTTTTGAATAGAATCATAACACGTGAATAATACAAAACACAGCTACATGCTTTTATTTATACCTTGCTTATAATGGTTAGCATTTTGTATTAATAATCTAACAACCAAGCATCACTTTTGATTGTGGGTTTCCACAAATTTTGGCAAAAACACCCTATAGGTGCAGACAAACACCCCTGAAGGTATGGGCGTAATTAAACACCTCCATTTTTATAGTGTATGTATGGTGCACTATTGAATAATGTACATTTTAAAACTTAATAAAGAAAATGTTTATTTGTATGTATTTGGTCTATTGTATGAAAATTGTGTCAAACATTCCAGCATAATACACGGAGTAACTATAGAATAGAATGTTTCAGTGTCAACATTATACCAACACATTGTGAATCTGTATCAAAACTGCCAAGCTGTGTGAAAAAGGAATTTACCTTGTAGTAGTACAGGGTGAAATATTTTGAAACTATGCAAATAAATAGCTGAAACGATGTCAGTAAATTGTAATAATGTGGCATTTCTTATGATTTCACAACCTTTTTACCTGGTCCACACCTTTTTTTAACAGCTTGGCTGTTTTGACATCAGCGCTGTCAAACAATCTTTGTATCCATACTAATTCATCATTCACGTAGTACAAGATAAATCAGTGCCAAGGAAATTGGTTGATTGAGTGCATTATAAAATTTATTATCATCAACATTATAGCAGCCAATAATGGCTGCTACCTTTTAATTTCACAATTTTTCACCCAGGCTTTAAGCCCGCACCCTTATATACAGCTTGGCTATTTTGTATGGATTTCACTTTTTTGTATTTCAAATACCCAAAAGTGAACCACAAACTGGCTTTGAGATTTGTTTTAACCCAAATCATTGTTGCTCTTATCTGCGGATACAATAACGATAATACCGTATAGTAAAAAACTTTGGTGGTAGAAAAGTGTGACAAAACCCCTTTGTTGAAAAAATTGGCAGAAAAAACTTTGGCGATTAAAATAATATTCGTCAAAGTTTTTACCACCAAAGTTTTTACTGTACGGTACGTAAGGATAACAATAAGGTGTCAACTCATCAATTAAGTAGTGTAGTAGCTAGCGTTGTTTTTGTAGCAGTACTTTTCCAGCTACTGATCTATTACTGAAACGACATGTTAACAAAGGTGTGCTTCGATATCTCCAGCGATGCCGAGAACGACCGTGTTTTACTGGTTTAGTTTAGTAGCAGAGGATATCATGTATTTCAAAGCATTTGGCCAAATCCATTGTGAGACGATGAACTAGTCGTGATGTGCAAATGGAAAGCCAGTTGGAAATGCTATACCAAGGAGTGCTTACAACTGTGGGACACATTTCAAAGATCTCCAAAGTCAGCTTGATCTTTATTGTGTGGTGGTGCGAGTTGACCTTCATCTCAAGTTCTAGTTACTCAATGGGCTCATGTGATCATCTAAAATAATTGGCGAAAAACTTTGGCAAATTGGATGCTATTCGCCAAATTCGCCAAAGTTTTTTACTATACGGTATAATATACCAATGCAGAAAAATACCTACAGATCCTATACCAAAGCCAAAGGATCTAAGTTGACACACTGATAATTGCTCCAACTGTAATTTTGTGCTTCCTTCCAGATTAGGTGTGCATGTGCACTATTTGTCTATTAGGATTTTTACTTTGTATGACTGTTCTATTAGAGTACGTACCTCTATTAGTGTATTCCAGCTTTCTTGGCCACACGACACTACCATGTGTCTCAACAAGAAGAAAGAAAAAATGAATAATCCAAAACTCTAGTAGTTCATTTTGGGAATGTCTGTATTGATTTTGCTGAATTTTAGTATGTTTTTCCTGCTGTATCTTCCAGTGAGCTCCACTATGAAATCGCTTTATTAGAAGAAAGGAGTGTATGTATGCATGTGTGAAAGTCACACTTTTGTTTCCTGTTAACAACACACTTGTGATGTGCCAGATTGTTGGACCACACAACACATTATTCTGTATCTTGATATCTGATAAATCTCTTAGTAGATCAATCCTCGCTTAATAGAACAATCAATGGAGGATAAAATGCTGCAATGATTAGTGATGTACCAATACCACATATTCACTACCGATCCCAAACCAAATACATTTTAGATGAAAATCGCAAATACCGATCCAACATCGATACTTTTCCACACTAATGCATTATTCACAAAAACAGCTAGTAATTGCTGATAAACTACTGTAGCTTACTAAACACCTCACACATGAGGATAATTTATTATTTCATCAATCTCATTTCGTAGCTTACTGCTTTTTCCACTATGCTATAAGGCCACCCCAAATGCATTCTCTGTTTCCCATCCTGGAATCAGGCATATTTGCTTGCAGTCAGGCAATTCATTTCCATTATTTCATTATACGATTACCATTACTTGCTTGGAACAACCATCATAAACCATGTAAGCTTGTACCTTTCTTTCTAAGTTACAAAAATAACAAAAACATGAATTTGTGCTGACTTGGTAGCACTGATGACACATGATCTGACACTGTTACAAGATTGCTTTTACTGAGCCTGTATAATATGCAAGGATAACTGGAAAGTAATGGAAGAATACGGAATAATGGAATATGAAAATTGACAGTAACTAGATGCAGGCATTGCATGGGAAACAGAGAATTTATTTGGAGTGGCCTAATGGCTAGCCTCTTTCAAATAATTCATGGCTTATCAGCTTTTGATCAACTCTGTTTGGCATGCTTCGTAAGTTTCCATCTTGAAATCAATTAGATGACATCGTATAAAGCATCGATTAGTATCAGACATTTAGAGCTCCAGTCCAATACCAGCAAAATAGAGCCTATACTGGCACTAATATTGGTATTGGTGCATCACTAGTGATAATATGGTACATTACACAATAGATGGAT
The DNA here is from genome assembly GCF_963678975.1 of Dysidea avara. Lineage (NCBI taxonomy): Eukaryota > Metazoa > Porifera > Demospongiae > Dictyoceratida > Dysideidae > Dysidea > Dysidea avara. The sequence goes on from NC_089275.1 coordinate 25,772,643, forward strand.
ACTCTCTAATAGAACAGTTCACTGTGTAGTGAAGTGAAACACTGTAATAGAGAATTCAGAAATTAAACTTTTCAAGACTATGGTATGAAATGTTATGAACATTGGAGCTTAATACAGAAACCATTTGAAAATAATTTTTTGTATATTAGATGCAGTAAATTAGTTGGAATTTTCTATGTTTATTATCTTAATTTCTTGCATAGAGAAACCTGTGGTTACCCCATCCACTCAAAATGTCAGCTTGGGCACTAACATATCATTTGAATGTAAAGAGTTTGGTTCTCCACCATTTACTTACCAATGGTTCATGAGAAATACATCAATGGAGGGAAGTGATAAGTTATTGGTTGGAGAGGATAAGAACACTTACAACATATCATCAGTATTGTACAGTCAGACTGGACTATATTTCTGTGAAGCTAGTAACATGTTAGGAATTCTTTCTAATTCAACTCCTGCTAATCTGTTAGGTGAGAATTTTTTAAATTTTTTTTTTTAATTTTGCAATGCATACCTAGATTTCTATTGCATAGTTCATGAAGTGATTGCTAGCCTGTTAATTTCATATTTACATTTAATCCGAACTTTGTGTGAATGATTAAACTACTCAGAAAGTTTTCTTTTTTCTGAGCTAATTACTGTCATTCATCTCACATATATGTATATACCTTGTAGCAAGAATAGGTACTCTTCATAATTCAATTGAATGAAATCAAAACTGTTTTGTGTTTAACTCACACAGTTCATCCAAGCATAGTTGAACATCCATTCACAATACAGTCAGTCTACCCAGGAGAGATAGTGAACTTCAGTTGTAGAGCTCAAGGTTTCTCTACACTTAGTTATAGCTGGTTCATGGTAGAATCTGGTTCTGATATTGGAGTGGTGATTGGGAATACAACTAATCCAACATACACTATTTCTAATCCAATTTATAACCAAAACGATACTGGTTATTATTGTGTTGCTACTAACAATGAGGGAATTGCTGTATCCAACATTTCTACTCTGACAGGTTTGTAGTTAAGTTTAATCTGTTCAGGATTGTGAGCATAATTTTTGAAGTGTGGTTGTATTAGCTGATGAAAGAACTTAGTGACTGTTCTATTAGAGTACACTGTTAGTTCAAATATTTTTCTCCATTAAAAAGTAACTATGAGACACCATTGTTTGACAAGTACATGAGATACAAGATAGTTTATGTATATCCAAGACTCACAGTCATGATTTCCGAAATACAAATATTGTGTAAACTCCATAGGGAGTCTCACATTCCATTGCAATCATGTTTTCAGCATAAGTTATGTTTTATCCTGTTACAATGGTGATATCACATTCATCCAAGGCAGAGCCATGGATGAGTGTAATAACATTGATATTATCTGAGTCTATTTTAAATACCAGTGCATCAAGTTACAGATATCAAAATAAGTTGCTGTTCGTGTTCATGTTGCTGTGCTTAACATTTTGTCTTAGTTGTGTAGAGAGGCGCTTTAGTAAATAGCAATGCAAGATTTTATGAAGCAGTGGTGTCCAGGTATAATCTGTTTTTGTTTTGGTTTGGTGGAGCGGCATTGTGTGATGTGCAAAAACTAAAAGGACTGGCAAGTGACAAGTATTAATCTGAGATAGAATAATGGAGCCAGAGGTTTATATAAAAATATTTGGTTCTTCACCATAGTGACAGCTGGGACTGATCACAGTAGTGAAAATCAACACAGATTATTCAATCCTTGACAATTATTTTAAACCATTGGTATAGTGTCACTGTGTAAAGGATTAACCATTTTTATTGCAAGATTTGCAAGTGTAAATACTGTATTGATATGTTATCATAAATACTGTATTGATATGTTATCATACAGTACAATAATATTGTATGGTAGGTACCATAAAGGAGTAGGCGTGGCCCATGAAATAACATCACCCTAAAAACAGCCTCAATTTTCCCTGACAAGGATGAAGCAGTATTGGTTAGGTAAAACTAAGCCCAAACAAGCAACCCAAGACGCTTTCAACAAGTTGCTATGGAATTTTTAAAGAAACATGTACTTAATGGAATTTTCTACTGATTGACTGAGTAACTGACTGATGCCTTCAGACAAGCATAACTCAATAACAGCTAAGGCTACAGGCTTGATTTTTTCACTGTTCGATGTCGCTTCAGCCCGAGAGGTGCCTTTTGGCATACCACAGTACATACAATGCATTCTTCATAGACTTACCAGCATCCTCCTTTGTGTCCCATTCATCTTTAAAGATGCTGACAACTGATTTGGCAGTAGCACGTGATGGCTTCCCTTCATAATGGAAATCGTCCATATTTTTCATAGAGGCTATTTTGATTGCAGAGGTGGTTTTTGAACAGTTCTTGATTCGTACTGCTGAACATAACTGACAACAAAGCGTAATGGATACTTTACTGTTCAGACAATAATTTCTATAACTGGGGCGCATGACATCATTTCTTTCTTTTGGTATGCATGGATTGCAGAGGTGCTTTTCGAACAGTTCTTGATCTGAAATGCTGTATAACTTATTGAACATAGCTGACAATGAAGCATAATGGATACTTCACTTTTCAGACGATAACTGATATAGCGGCGGAGGGAGGGGGGGCAGCACCATTTCAGATGTGCATAGATTCATCAGTCATAATAATTATTTACAAAATAAAGTTAACAAACAAGTACACAATAAATTGGAATTTTCAACTAGAGTAGGAACCTTAACACATCGATAAAAAGTACTGAAACTAGCTAGAGTAGTGGACGATATTAAATCACAGTAAAACAATAAGAAGTGTTATATCCCTTCTGTGCTCAAGATACCATAATGGAAATGCACAGTAGGAATATAACACTTCTTATTGTTTTACTGTGATTTAATATCATGCACTACTCCAGTTTGTTTCAGTACTTTTTATTGATGTGCTATGGTCCCTAATCTAGTTGAAAATTCCTAATTTTTTGTGTGCTTTTTGTAATAAAATTTCCATATTTGGCTATTTGCTCAATTGATAAATAATACTAATCACAGTTTATCTGATGTCATGAACGTTTCTGAATAGCTCTGCCACAGAGTGATAAGTTAGTTGTCACTGGGTGAAAACTAACTTACCACACTGTAGAACTATTACGTCTAGCTATATCCTACTATAGCTATCACCCATCATGACACTTCGACATTCTCATGCACTGGGATTTAATATAATGTAACATGTTTTGCGCACTATATTCTGTAAACATTGTCTTCTAACAGTTAAATATTGGCTTGATAAATGAAATTATTTGTATATGATCTACAGATATTTAATCACTATGACTTATTTCCAATATAGTTCTCAGACCTAACATCACTGATATCACCCTCACTCCACAACCAACCAATACTTCATTGTTACTCAACTTTACTAACAGTCAGTTAATGACTTGTAGTGCTATTGGTGGTCCTAGGATCATAACAATGTGGTTGTATGATGATGGTTCATCATTGTCAACAGTGGCCAATGGTAGTGACAGTGTAACTCATAACATCTCATCCTCATCAACCAGTGATACCGGTACTTATTACTGTATAGCCACCATTGATGGAATGAATGACACTTCAGATGTGTACACTTTATTTGGTGAGTCATTTACTATACTACTGTATATGATAGTCTAGATAGACTTAATGTATGCAATTTCAATCTGTTTTTTAACCAGGAGTGCACCTGGTTTACTGAAATTTGTTCGTCCAAAATGTGTGTCTGAGTGTCTCCATGTAGGTATGTCTGTCCAACACTCATATGAGCAAACAAGCCTTTAGCTACAGAAAATTTAATCTTCATTTAATTAATACAGGTTGTTTGCATAAAGCTTAACAACTAAAAAACTACATAACAAGCTTTGTATGCTGCCAGGAATGGTGTATCTTCTTGAGTTGAAAGGAGGCGTATCCCCTTTGTATTCAAACAAAAATAAAGAGTAACTATGAGACTTTGTGTTGAGAATTTGCATATGAAAACATGGTAAACAAACTATGAAACAGTTAAGAAGATACTTCTGTGCATAATTTGTAGTTATATTGATTACCTCGAGTTACGCTTTCTTAGTGATACACAGCAACATAGATGATAAATTACAAGTAATTGGTGAATTATGAATTATGTTTAATTTTAATGTACTGTATGTATTGTTGCAAAATAAGGCTAGAAATATATTAATAACATTCTGTGCATGTTAATTTATAAAGAGAGTTAAATTCAAGGGATAGTATTCTGGTTTTTAGAAGTAGCACAGTATCAAGTTGTTTTCTTTAGTCTCAGTACTTTAACCTCAAAATGTATATGTGACCGAATTTTGGAAAATCACCCATATGGGCGCAAGTGAAATAATTAGAATTTTCATGTTTAGTGTGTTACTAATATGAGCAAGACACAGTTTTGAAAATATTTCAAGAATTTTCTTTTAATTTAAGGTATTTAGAATGGCTTAAAACCATCAACAAGTAGATTTGCACTACAAAGTGTGTGATTTGGGCATTAAATATTTTAGGTGTCAAATGCTCCCATATGGGTGATTTTCCAAAATTCGGTTGCATATTGGTGTTGTAATTGTTGCAGCAGCTTAAAAAATTATTGTTAGCAATAGCTAAAAATATTTTTATTCCTATACAACAGTTACACAGTAAAGAAAAATACTTTAGCAAATAGTCAGCATCACTATATTTTAGTGACTGTCACTAAGAATATTCAGTGACGTTCGCTATTTGCCACAGTATTCACTATCATTTATTAAACCAGGCGCATGCCCACAGCCAGCCTTAGGTTGGCTGTGGGCATACATCTGGTTTACTGAAATTGTTTTCATAAAAGTGTACATGTATGTATACGTGTACCTACCTAACTAATTTGGCTGTACGTACCCACGTGAGCATATCATTTATTAGTAAAAAGCAGCTAGGGTGTAAGAATTGAAAGCTAAAGTAATTAAACTTCCACACACATGAACTTTGCTCTGCGGTGGTTTCTTCTCGGCAGTCTGAAATATGGGTATGGTGACTCTTCTTGAACAGTCTTTCCTTTCGGTTTTATAGATGTTTAACAACTTCAAAACAACAATGAAGGCCTCTTAGGCTACCAGAGATAGCATATCTTTCAAGTTGAAAGGAAGATGTAACCTGTACTTAAGTGAACGAAAACGAAGGGAAGCCTCAAGGCCTTCTCTAAACAATTTGCATGAGAATACACGATAGACACACTATAAAACATTTGAGAAGACACTCCTGTGCGTAATTTGTAGTTATGCTTCATTAGCAGCTCATAACTACATAATTACAGAATTTAAAAATAATTCATGAATTCTGAAATACTCTAAATTACAGTATTTGCAAATCCAATAATCTACAGTAACTAAGTCAATAATAGTAATAGCACAAATAAGGTATACATGTTTGATTAATTGCTTATTTAGCTAGAATGGGAAAGTATAATTAACTGCATGGCTGTCTGGTTTTTAGAAGTAACATCAACTTGTTTACTGTGTAATAACAGAAACAAGAATTCTAAAATCTTTTGAATGAAGTTGGAAGACCTTTACGTTGATAGGGCTGTAGTTAAACAGTAATCCATCAGTTGAGCAAGTCAGTGTCACTAACACTGTAAATTCAAATAGGTACAAATAATCCAAATATTTGGGTTGTTTTACCTGCAATTTAAATAACTAATTTTATTTGGTAGTACTGACCTAAGGATGTACTTGTTTATTTTAACTTTCTAAGATATGGTCATATTACCCAGATATCCCATGGTTTCTTCAACTACTAGCTAACATTTAAAATAACCTTGCCATCACAACATTTTAACCATCTGTTATAAAATTAACTCAAAATACTTTTTTTGTTTGTTTAAGTCAGTCATCACTAGTAATACATATACAACCAGATTTTACAAAACTGATCAAAATCTCAAAATCAAACTAACACCATCAGTCGATAGCCACACTATCGTGGTACTAGTTTTGACCTTCAGTACTACTCAAACTGCTTGAGGCTAGTTTTAACATGTCTTTTCTGGGTGGTGTGGAGTGCTCGAATGGTGGTTTCAGGCCTTGTGAAGGAACTGGCTTGGTAAGAATCAGTGGTTTAATGGTGGACAGCCTGATAATATTGGCCAGACTTTTTTTCTGTAGATTTTGCTGCGGATCAGTCACTAAGGAGCCAGCGCAGCCCTGTAATCTCTTGTCTGGTCTCCAATCATGGTCTGCCTCCATTTTGAAGTCTATCTCTTCCCCAACCCACCACCCTCCACTTCTTTGTGAGCACTCGTTATACTACTTCGCTCGTCCAACTACTCAGATTTTCTGTCATATTTGACGGGAAGCTCTAAAAGCAGCTACAAGCACTGGAAGTGGTCTGAAGGGTAACAGATTGATGCATCTTTTGTGTAAATTTCATATGCGTGCTTGCTATCCTTGTCAAGTTATGGATTGGATTGAAGTAACGCCCATTAAGTGATTGATTGTGATTTAATGTTCCTCTTAACAATGTATTTATGAGATCACAATGACCACACCCTTTTTATTAGTCTAGTAGTGTTTATGTTGCTAGCACAGTAAAAATATGAAGTAGTGACATGTAGATGAAAGGCTGACTCGAGATACCCTAATACAGCAGTCACCCTAATAGAACAGTCACACTTGTATAGCTGTATGCTACAACAAAAAATCAAACTAGAATTTTGTGAAATAGGGATCCAAATGATAAAATGTAGTGAAACATGTGATGAAAGATGGTATCATAGCATAGCTTGGTGTGAAAATCCCTACTTTGGTATTGGACAAAATAATTATTATAACTTGCCATTATAGGGATTCTACTGTATGCTGTAATACTATCATGAAATCTTGTTTTGCTACTTTTTAATACTTGAATCCTACTTAATTTTTTAATTAACAATTTTTAATATACTGGTAATAGCCAATCAAATAGACTGACAATAGAAGCCTTTAAATGTAACAAGTACTGATATTTTGAAAAGCCAATCACTAGTTGTTGACATATGAAGCCACAACAACTGATGATATAATAAATAGCCAATAAGATTAAGAAACTTTTCATATGCTGATAGAATGATGCAATCACTGTTTAGAGGTTAATGGTGACACAAAACTGGATAGATGTGCAGCACAAAGCATGAAGGGTGGTCACTATGTGATTTGTAGGCAATCACACACATTTTAGTAGGCAATCACGCACATTTTTGTGTAATTAGGGACGTATGCTTATAACAACCAAAATTGTACTCAGCAAAATCCTCAAATGTGCGTGATCACCTATATGAAGTACACAAATTAATTCTTGTCATTAATTTTATGTATGCAAAACAATAACAGTAATATAAAATGGTAGTTGTGGTGCGCCAGCTTCTTGGGCTGCACAACACACTACTGCGTGGCTTGATCTAATATTAGGTGTATCAACATGCATATTATTAGCATATACATAGGTGTTGTTTTAGCTATTATAACTGTAGGGTTCGTTAGTATAATGGTCCTTGATAAGTCAAACCATAAAAGTTGTTGCTGTTGCTGTGTACTGATGCCCATGAGTATATTGACAGGAAGAAAGAAAATATGATTTTCACATCTTTGTAGCTCTGTGGTTCCTCATTCGATTGGAACTAGTTTCACTGCAGAGGTTCCCGCCAGGTACGTAGGCCACCCCACATACTAAATTTGAGAAGTCACCCCAGCTGTTTTCAAGATATGAGTGGCCAAAATTTCGTTTTTATTTCTTTATTTTTTTCATCTTTTCACACACTTTGAAAAATGCTATGACACAAATTTGTTAACTGATCGCCTTGAAATTTGGCACACATAAAGGGCAAATCCTAGGACTGAGTTTGGTTCAAATTTGATGAACAGTTCATGCGTTTTGATAGATTATTCATGCAAAACAAGATCACTTTGTTGTCACACCTATGGGTAAAGATGAGCTTATTTTGCCTTTTTCCGCCTATTTTTCTTTCCAGCAATTCTAATTTTCTTACCTATTTTGCTTAAGCCTTTTCTCTACTTTGTTGAGCATCATTAGACCCTTTTTGTGGTGGATTTGGTGGACTTTGGAGGTGTCTAAGTTACTTAGACCCTTTTCATGTTTATTATGTGCACCTGCACTGGTAGCGTTGGCAACGCATCGCCACCTGAAAATTAATTTTAAACTGGTAACTGTTGTTACGTGTGGAGTAATGGCTTGTTTCTACTAATGAATGCTATATTTCTCAGTTACAAGCAGGTGTCAGCAACTAGTAATAACTAGGGCTGAAACGAATATCCTATTTATCCGGTTATCCGGATAGTAATTGCCATCCGGATTAACAAAATAGATTAAAACGGATATTATGTAATACGCATGTGCAATAGATTGTCACAGGATTGTCAAAGAAATGTAAATGGCGTCTACGCGTAAAAGAAAGAGTGGTGTTTGGGAGTACTTTGATGAGCCGAAGGAAAATGAAGAGGCAGGCGGTGATGACAGAAATTTGAAAAGAAAGATACCGTGTAAATTATGTGATCTAAAACTTTCTGACGGTGGAGGCACGAGTAATTTAAAGAGTCACCTTCAGGCGAAGCACCCACAGGAATATCAGTGATTGATGAACAGTGAGGCTGATAAGAAAAAGCAGCAACCAAAACAAAGTGTTCTAAATCATAGTAGTTTACGAGTTTGTAGCTCACAAAAAGCAGCAGCTATAACTGAAAGGATTGCTAACTTTGTTGCACTTGATTTGCGACCTTTGAGAGTGGTCGAAGGTACTGGTTTCAAGCAACTGATGAACTACATAGAACCAGCGTACGTAGTACCATCACACACACACATTACTTCGATTATTTGTAAGAAATATCATACCATCAAGGAGGAACTGTTAAGCAGTCTCGTGAGTACTCTTAGTGTATCACTTACAACAGATATCTGGACAAGTAGAGCAGTGTAAGCCTACATCACAGTCACCATTCACTTCATTACTAAAGACTGGGTGTTTGACAGCAAAGTATTGGTAACTCGAGAAATTATGGAGCGTCACACAGGTGTTCATATTGCTGAAACTCTAAGGGAAATAGCAAAGGATTGGAATATTGATAATAAGGTAGTTGCTGTGGTCCATGACAATGCATCAAATATGGTGCTTGCTTCTGATTTGCTTGAAGATTGGGGTGACTTACCTTGTTTCGGGCACACACTTCAGCTGGCGGTCAATGCTGGGTTAGAGATTCACACCATTAGTAGACTAACAGGAGTTTGTAAAAAGATAGTCTCCCACTTTAAGCACAGTGTTGTGGCAATGACAGCCTTACATGAACGACAGGCAGCACTAAATCTTCCTCAACATAGTCTCCTACAAGAAGTCTCGACAAGGTGGAACTCTACTTACTTTATGTAAGAGCGACTTGCTGAACAACGATTGGCTATATATGCAGTCATTCATGATGAGAAAGTTACACCAGTTGATAAAAGGTATTTGGATTTAAATGCTGACCAGTGGACCTCCTTTCACAGTTACTGGTAGTACTTAAGGCTTTACATGTAGCTACAAAAGCCTTGTCTTTAGAACGAAATGTATCATCATCATTGATATATCCTGTTATCCATGGGCTGATCAACTGTCATCTAAAGGCTGACACCACTGATTTGCCAACCATACAAAAGTTTAAAGGAACTGTAACATCCCAGCTAGTAGATCGCTTTGCTTTTGATCCAGAAAATGTAGCGATTCTTGCATCTGCAGTTGATCCACGATACAAAGATTTGGACTTTTTGAAGGATGAATACAGGGAAGAAGTTCAGAAAGTTTTGTTAGAGAAGATAACTATGATTGAAGAGAGTTTGGAAGCTGAGCCGACTACAAGTACTAGTAGAGAAGAATCTGGAGAACCTAATGCAAAGAAGAAGAAAGAAACAGCCATGTCATTTTTACTGGGAACTACTGCCAGTTCATCACAGTCTACAGAGGAAGACAAGTCTGGAAAGGCTGAATTTGACCGATTTAAAAGAGAACCACAGCTACACCATGACGAATGTGCATTATTGTGGTGGAAATCAAACCAAGAACGGTTTCCTGTTATATCAAAAGTAGCTCGTCAGCTGTTATGTGTGCTTGCAACTTCGGTTCCATCAGAGCGGATCTTTTCCACTGCAGGTTTGGTTGTTAGTAATCTAAGGAGTAGTCTGAAGTCGGAGAACACTGACATGTTAATTTTTTTAAACAAAAACTTACAACCTTTAAAATGATGTATCTTACAAAAACCACGTGTAACAAATATCTATTTTTATAGTGTGTAACATTCAGTATCTGTGATGGACAAACTTTTCTTTATCTTTTGATTATGCAATCAATTATCCGTAGGATATCCAGAGAAGATTTGTCCAGGATATCCGGGTATTGAAATTTACTATCCGTTTCAGCCTTAGTAATAACTAACAACAACCACATAAAGGGTCTAAATAACTTACAACTTCAGACCACAGGGATCTAAGTAATTTAGTAATCCGATGGCCCTGTGTTGTGGCGCCTGAACGACATAAAGTTTAACTGCCGTATCTCAAGTTTGCAAGCATGTGTGACTGCTGTATTAGAATATTTTGTACATAGTGACTGCTCTATTAGAGTATCTTGATCTTTAGTCACCATTCCTGCGTAAATGCTGCTTTGATACTATATGTGTGACTGTTCTATTAGAGTATCTTGATCTTTTTCAATCAAAATGTGCTACGTTGCTATTCCTTGATGTCCATTTTTCCAATTTTCCACCTATTTTCCAGCATTTTGCTCTTTGCTTTTACTGAAGTACTTTTCCAAAGAATTTGCCAGCAAAATTGGTGTATCCCTACCTACAGGGTAAACCACTTCAAGGAACAAGTTTAAAATTGATATGTGGATATACCAAGCATCATAGCAGTGCCTTTTGGTGGTTTGAAAGGAATCAAAATAACGTTTATGGAGATGTGACTTGAAATCGAAGGTGTTTAACAATTGCGCGATCACGCTTTGTGAATAAAAAATCATTAATTTTCATGCCTACCAGGCAAACCGTTTAGAGCAATGAATTGAAAATCAGTGTGTAGCTGCAATAATCATCATAGAAATTCCTTGCAGTATTACAGAAGAATTGGAGTACAAACCACTGAATTATGAAACCCAACTATGTGTAGCAAATGCAAGATCGAAATACTCTAACAGAACAGTTACCCTAATAGAGCATTCAGCTATGTTTATATGTTTCTCCATTAAAGAATTCTACTACATTGCAGGTTATTCTGTATGGAGTTCAGGTACAAACATACAAACATAAACAGTTTGGCTACAAAAGAGTTACCATTTAGAAAGTTCAGCTACAAAATAATAGAGATTCAGAACATTACAAATCACACTGAAGATAGTTCAGCTGCAAACAAGTCACCCTGTACAAGGTTAGAGAGTTCAAGTCACTGTGTAGAGACTTTAGCTACAACAAAAAACCATCCTGTAAAGAGTCCACAAGTTACCCTATATACAGAGATCTGCTAGAAACAAGTCACCCTATAGATAGCTCAGCTACAAATAAATTACTCTGTAGAGAATTCAGCTACAACCAAATTACCCTGTAGAGAGTTCAGCTACAACCAAATCATCCTGTAGAGAGATCAGCTACAATTCTGTAGAGTTCGGCTACAAACAATTTACCTTATAGAGAAATCAGCTAGAAACAAGTCACCCTGTAGAGAGATCTCAGCTAGAAACAAGTCACCCTGTAGAGAGATCAATCACACAGTAGAGAATTCAGCTACAAACAAATCACCCAGTAGAGATATCAGCTACAACCAAATTATCCTGTAGAGAACAGCTAGACAAATTAAACCTGTAGAGAGTTCAGCTATGAAGAATTAACACTGTAGAGAGTTCAGCTACAAATAAATCATCCTGTAGAGAGCAGCTAGACAAATCAACCCTGTAGGGAGTTCAGCTACAAAAAAATAACACTGTAGAGAATTTAGCTACAAATAAATCATCCTGTAGAATCAGACAAAATAACCCTGTAGAGAGTTCAGCTGCAAACAAGCTACTTTATAGAGAAATCAGCTAGATACAAGTCACCCTGTAGAGATATCTCAGCTAGAAACAAGTCATCATGTAGAAAGATCAACTAGAAACAACTTACCTTTTAGAGAGATCAACTACAAACAAATCACTCTGTAGAGAGTTCAGCTACAAACAAATCACCCTGTAGAGAGATCAGTTATACAAAGTAACCTTGTAGAGAGTTCAGCTACAGAGAAATAGCACTGTAGAGATTTCAGCTACAAACAAGCTACCTTATAGAGAGATCAGCTACAAACAATTCACCCTGTAGAGAGATCTCAGCTAGAAACTAGTCACTCTGTAGAGAGATTAGCTAGAAACCACTCACCTTTTAGAGAGTTCAGCTACGAACAAATCACCCTGTAGAGCGATCAGCCAGAAACAAGTGACCCTGTATGAGATCAGCTAGAAATAAACCACCTGGTTGACAAATCAGCTAGAACAAGTCACCCTGTACAGAGTTCAGCTACAAACAAATCATCCTGTTGAGAAATCAGCTACGAACAAATCACCCTGTAGAGAGTTCAACTACAAACAATTCACCCTGTAGAGAGATCAGCTAGAAGAAGTTACCTTGTAGAGAGTTCAGCTACAAAGAAACTATCATTTAGAGAGTTCAGCTACAAACAAATCACCTTGTAAAGAGATCAGCTAGAAACAATTGACCCTGTAAAGAGATCACTTAGAAACAAGTCACTCTATAGAAAGATCAGCTATAAACAAGTTACTGTAGAGCGTTCAGCTACACAGAGAACACCCTGTAGAGAGTTCAGCTAGAAACAAGTTACCCTGTAGAGAGATCAGCTAGAAACAAGTCACCCTGTAGAGAGTTTGGCTACATTTCAAGTCATCCGGTAGAGAGATCAACTGTGAACCAGTTATCCTGCAGAGAAGAATTGGCATGTATTAAATCGAGACACAAGGTAGTGTGTTGTGTTGCCCAAGAAGCTGGCACGCCACACCCTTAGTATATTAACAGGAAGAAAGTAAATGCGATTTTCAAACCTTTGTAGCTCCGTGATTCCTTATCCGATTGAAACCAAAGTTGTTACAGAAATGCCAGCTAGGTAGGGGAACCTACATTCTAGATGTAAAGAAAATTGCTCTGGCCATTTCCAAGATACAAGCGGCCAAAGTTTGGGGTTTTTTTCCTCTTTTTTTTTTCTTTCTTCTACTTTTTGCACACTTTACAAAATCGGCCATAAAATGCAAACGAGTACTCCAATCAAGCTGAAATGTAGTATACATAAAGGACTCATTAAGGAGAATCTAAGTGCCAACTTTGGTAGGAATCCGATGCACATTCACAGAGTTATGACCAATTATTTGCGTAAAATAAGGACAAAGGTCTGTCACACCCACAGGGTAAACCCCTTAAAGGAATGAGCTGAAAATTGATATGTAGATGGAGTAACAATTGTAGGAGTGCCTTTTTGTGGTTTGAAAAGAATGGAGATAAAGGTCATCAAGATATGACACAAAACCCGACCTGTGTCACAATTACGCCATCGATTTTTATGAATAAAAAACTATTAGTTTTCATGTGTACCAGGCAAACCACTTAGAGCAACGAACTGAAAATTGGTGTGTAGCTGAAATAATTATCATAAAAAGTCCTTGCAGTAGTACAGAAGAATCGGATTACAAACCACTGAGTTATGATTCCAAAACCAACTACGTGTAGCAAATGCAAGATCGATATACTCTAATTAGCGATTCCGGAATTCCGTAAATTTTGCATAACATTTTCTCCGTGAATCTTCCAATGGAGAGTTAGCACAATCAATTTGCTGCCGTACGAGTGATTGATCAAACAATTGGTTTGTTTCTAGGGTTTCTAGGGGCAAGGAATACGATGGTGCAGTTAGTTTTCTGCTACAAATATGTTTGTGTGGAGTTTTATGCCAATTATAAGGTTGTTTTGCAATATAGCCACCATAATGTTATGTTCTCTTTGTAAGAAACGACCCAGGACATGTTAGTTACACCAAGGTGAGCATTTTTGTCCATGTAGGTTTCAATATTACTATGTTTAAAGTCAGCAAATTTGCACCATAAATAGCTTATCTCTTTGATGCACCATTTTGGTAGCTGTCAAGGAGCTGTACATTAAGAGACAAAATAATCATATAAGCAGCTATAAATTAACAGCACAACTCCTTGCTTTGCATGCAAATTGTATTTTTGAGTGGGGGTGACTAGTACAAAGAGGTTGAACTTCACCATGGGTATGCTGTTTTGCATCTGCAAGATGCTAAATGCATGCAACTATTTAGTGGCTTTCTATGGAGGTGACCTTTATTCAGAGGGTCTTACAAGTAAGGTTACACTGTGGTCCATGTATTAAGGTATTTATAACAGAAAACAGCAGTTCAAAATGTTATTGCAAAGCTCATTTATAAGCATTTGTTCAATTGTGCCATTTTTGGGACTATTTTCAATGGAAAGATATGGAGAAAAATTTGCCTATTTTCAATGACAAAATTGCTTATAATTCCGCCATCCTGTGACGGATTTTTAAAAACTAAGTGTTTATGAGATCCTAGTGAGTACTGTACAAGGCTATGCTAATTAAAAACTATTTTCATTAATTTTAAAATTCTCCAGGAATCGCTACTCTAATAGAACAGTCACCCTAATAGAACATTCAGCTACGTTTATAACTTACTCTATTGTAGAATTATATTGCATTGCAAGTTATTCTGTAAGGAGTTCAGCTACAAACAGTTAATCTTATAGACAATTCAGCTACAAGCAAGTCACCTTGCAGAGAGTTCAGCTACAAATACATAGCTGTAGAGATTCAGAGCATTACAAGTCACACTGAAGAGAGTTCAGCTATAAACAAGTCACCCTGTAGAGAGTTCAGCTACAACAAGTCACTCTGTAGAGAATTCAGCTACAAACAAGTCACGGTGTAGAGAGTTCAGCTACAAAGAACCTACCCAGTAGAGAGTTTATATAAACAAATTAGCTACCCTATAAAGATGAGCTACAAACAAGTTACTTTATACAATATTCAGCTACAAATAAATCACTCTATAGAGAGTACAGCTACAAACAAGTCACTCTGTAGTACAAACAAGTCACTGTGTAGAGAGCTCAGCAACCAATCAAAAAAATCACCCTGTAAAGAGTTCAGCTATACAAACAAGTTATAACTCTATAGAGAGATCAGATAGAAACAAGAGAGTGCTCAGCTACAAACTTAACAGATCACACTGTAGAGAATTCAGCTAAAAACAAGTCACCTTGTAGAGAGATCAGCTAGAAACAAGTCATCCAGTAGAGAGATCAGCTAGAAGACATCATCTTGTAGAGAGTTCAGGTACAAACAAATCACCCTGCAGATAGTTCAGCTACAAACAAATCACCCTGTGGAGAGATCAGCTAGAAGAAGTCACCTTGTAAAGAGTTCAGTTAATAAGAAACCACCATGTAGAGAGTTCAGCTACAAACAAATCACCCTGTAGAGAGTTCGGCTAGAAACAAGTCACCCTGTAGAGAGATCAGCTAGAAGAAGTTACCTTGTAGAGAGTTCAGCTACAAGAAACCATCATGTAGAGAATTCAGCTGCAAACAAAACAACTTGTAGAAAGTTCAGCTGTGAACAGATCACCCTGTAGAGAGTTCAGCTGTGAACAGATCACCCTGTAGAGAGTTCAGTTAGAAACAAGTCATCCTGTAGAGAGATCAGCTAGAAGGATCACCTTGTAGAGAGTTCAGCTACTAACAAATCACCCTGCAGATAGTTCAGCTACAAACAAGTTACCTTATAAAGAGTTCAGCTACAAAGAAACCATCATATAGAGAGTTCAGCTGCAAACAAATCACCCTGTAGAGAGTTCAGCTATAAACAGATCACCCTGTAGAGGGTTCAGCTACAAACAATTCATCCTGTAGAGAGATCAGCTAAAAGAAGTTACCTTGTTGAGAGTTCAGCTACAAAGAAACCATCATGTAGAGAGTTCAGCTGCAAACAAATCATCCTGTAGAGAGTTTAGCTATGAACAGATCATCCTGTAGAGTTCAGCTAGAAACAAGTCACCCTGCAGAGAGATCAGCTAGAAACAAGTCATGCTGTAGAGAGACCAGCTAGAAGAAGTCACTTTGTATGTAGAAAGGTCAGCTACAAAAAGCCACCCTGTAGAGAGTTCAGCTGCAAACAAATCACCCTGTAGAGAGAACAGCTTGAAGAAGTCACCTTGTAGGGAGTTCAGCTATACAAAGAAACTATCATGTAGACAGTTCAGCTGCAAATAAATCACCTGTAGATAGTTCAGGTAAATCAAGTCACCCTGTAGAGAAATCAGCTACAAAGAAACCATCCTGCAGAGAGTCAAGCTACACACAAGTTACTCTATAGAGAGATCGTGCAGCTAGAAACAGATCATCTTGTACAGAATTCAGCTACAGGAATCACCATGCAGAGAGTTCAATTACAAACAGGTCACCCTATAGAGAGTTCAGCTAGAAGCAAGTCACCTTGTAGAGAAATCAGCTAGTAACAAGTCATCCAGAGATCAGCTAGAAACGAGTCACCCTGTAGAGAGATAAGCTAGAAGAAGTTACCTTGTAGAGAGTTCAGCTACAAAGAAACAATCATGTAAAGAGTTCAGTTGCTAACAAATTACCCTGTAGAAAGTTCAGCTACGAACAGATCACCCTGTAGAGAGTTCAGCTAGAGACAAGTAATCCAGTAGAGAGATCAGCTAGAAGGATTACCTTGTAGAGAGTTCAGCTACAAATGAATCACTCTGCAGATAGTTCAGCTAGAAACAAGTCAACCTGTAGAGAGATAAGTTAGATGAAGTTACCTTGTAGAGAGTTCAGCTGCAAAGGAACCATCATGTAAAGAATTCAGCTGCAAACAAATCACCTGTAGGGAATTCAGCTATGAACAGATCACCCTGTAGAGAGTTCAGCTATGAGCAGATTACCCTGTAGAGAGCTCATCTAGAAACAGGTCACCTTGTAGACAGATCTGCTACAAGAAGTCACCTTGTAGAGAGTTCAGCTACAAAAATACCACCATGTAAAGAGTTCAGCTGCAAGCAAATCACCCTGTAGAGAGTTCAGCTACAAAGAAACCACCATTTAGAGAGTTAAGCTGAAAAAAAAATCACCCTGTAGAGAGTTCAGCTAGAAAAAAATCACCCTGTAGACAGATCAGCTAGAAATAAGTTATCTTGTAGAGAGATCAGCTAGAAGAAGTTATCGTGTGGAGAGTTCATCTACAAAGAAACCATCATGTAGACAGTTCAGCTTCAAGCAAATCACCCTGTAGAGAGTTCAGCTAGAAACTGTAGAGAGAATCTTATAGAGTCCTCAGCTACACGCAAATCACCCTGTAGAGAGTTCAGTTACATTTCAAGTCACCCAGAAGAGAGATCAGCTGCAAATTATCCTGTAGGAAACCATTTGCATTTAATGATTATATAATATATATAATTTGTATAATTACTGATGAAATCAAAAATAGTTTAAGTATTTTTAAATCTTGATTATGATTAAATCTTTTTTCTTCCTGTGGTAAAGGAGAAAAGATAGGGTAAAAAACCCTAAAGCTGGCCATAGGCTGGCTTTGGGGTATACAAATATGTACAAAAAGAAGTGATATCTAACCCAAAACATCCTAGCTGTAAAAAAGAGTGCTGCCCCCAAAAGGCTATGGTGAAAAAAGATGTGAAACCCAAGGTGGCAGCCAAGAAATGGCTGTGATGGTAAGTTAATGGTAAAAATTTAATAATGACAGTTCGTGAATTTTGTGCCAAGACCAAGCGACACCAAATTCACATGAATTGTCAATATTAATTTTTTTACCATTAACCTACCATCACAGCCATTTCTTGGCCGTCACCTTGGATTTTACATCTTTTTTCACCATAGTCTTTTTGGGGGCCGCACTGTTTTTTTACAGCTTGGCTGTTTTGGTTTAGATATATATGTATAAAATCGTATAATTACTAATAAAATCAAAAATAGTTAAAGTATTGAAAATCTGCTTTAACTCTTTTTCTTCTTTCTGTGATAACGAAAAAAGACAAGTTAAGAAGCCCCACTTTGGTGTACACAAATATAAAAAGAAGTGATATCTAATCCAAAACAGCCAACCTGTAAAAAAAGGGTGCAGCCCCCCAAAAAGGTCTTGGTGAAAAAGATGTAAAATCTAAGGTATTGGCCAAGAAATAGCTGTGATGATAGGTTAATAGTAAAAAATTTAATAACAACAATTCAGGTGAATTCGGTGCCAAAATCCCGCACTCTTTTTTACAGCTTGGCTGTTTTGGATTAGATAACAATTACAATAAGCCTCTGTTCTATCCATACAACCAGTTTGTGTTGTTTCTCTACACAATTGTTCCATATGGTGTAAACATCGCTGGTAACAACACATACCCTTATGGCAGTCAGTTACAATTACATTGTTTATCAGAGGGTGGACCACAATTAGAATACAATTGGAGCAGGACTACTAATACATTCTCAAGTGACACAATTACTAACACCAACAATCTCACTATTAGTAATGTAACTACACTTGATGGAGGAAATTACACTTGTACCGTCACTAATGATGCTGGATCTAGTAATAATAGAGTCACTGTCTATGGTGAGTTAGTTCATAACACATAGTATTTCTCTTACAGTAGAGTCCACTTATAACTTCACACACACGTCTTTTTTTGTGTGGGGTCATTTTTCTGCTTGGGTAAAACAAATTCCAGGTATGGATAAAGCTAAACTCTCACGTGGGTGCACATAATGTCATGCGTTAGTGCACAAAAAGCCACGCTCCAGAGAATACCATGGCCACAAGTGGGCTAAGCTCCAAGCATGTGTCTTGGTGTGATTTGTTAAACCTTACTGCAGGTGTGTTTGAAATCAGTACTAGTATATAAGAGGACTAGCAACAGCCATTGTTGGCCAATATGCTTTGTATAAATATCTGTAATTTTGTGTAGCATTGGTTTTACATCCTACCACTTAATTAACTACTGAGGTCACGGTTCACTCATGGTAAAGGTCAAAGTTCACATACAATGGGTAGCTACTGTATATACAGTAAGTATTAGGCTGTACCAACAACTTGAATGCATTATTGGTGCCTCAACATTATGACTGCCACAAGGTACTGTCCTGGAATAAAGATGTACACTCTAGCTCAAATGAAATAAGTATTTATTTAGGATAAAGTCAGTTCAGCAGTTGGATTTTGTTTAGTTCATTAGTACACTAGTTCAGTATATTAAACAATTAATAACACAGTAAATTGTATGTAACAATGCAAGGAACTGCAGCTTTACATTGAAGTCTCCTCTCCATGCATGATGGCAGGCAC
Source organism: Dysidea avara (assembly GCF_963678975.1). Lineage (NCBI taxonomy): Eukaryota > Metazoa > Porifera > Demospongiae > Dictyoceratida > Dysideidae > Dysidea > Dysidea avara. The sequence goes on from NC_089275.1 coordinate 25,792,085, forward strand.
AAGGGCAGGCATGCCGGGCTCAACCTATCACTAAAAAAGCATTACAAGGTAAAGTGAACACATAGCTACCTATACTAATAGCATTACTGACAGGCTTTGACTTACTCTAGACTTGAGAGGGCTCTAGTCCACTCGTGGCCAGTATTTTAGGGTCATTACACTTAGCAAACTACAAACACATGGTATATTGCCATACATGTGTGGCATGCAAAATTGCTGCATGACAACGCAAAATGGTGGCTGTGTAAAACCAATGCTGCATAGTTGCATGTCCACATGGAGCCACACGTTTAAATGTGAAGTTACAAGTAGACTGTAATGTACTTTGCCAATGTATGGATCTTTGAGCGAGTGAATAGTTTAAAATGTCAATCAATCTTGTTAACAGTTGGACCAGTATTCACTACTCATCCGATGAATCAGGAGGAGGTTATTAATAACAGTTTTACACTACAGTGTAAAGCACTATTTGTCTATTTAAGGATTTTCAGTCACTGTTCTATTAAAGTGTCTCAATTTTTTCATGTAAAACATGTTAAGTTACAGTTGTTCAATTTTTACAAAATAAATCCAGCACCTTTATGCTAGAATACAATTTACAGCCTGTTGTCACAAGTTTTATTAGTATAGCACTTATTATAGTATGATGATTATGATGATGATGATTGGTGCGAGTAGGTTTTAATAGTACTGAGTGTACTACCCTGCTGATCTGTACCATAACAGCTATAGTGTTGGCTTGAATTCGATAGAATGCTAGAGAAGTCATAATAGTATTGTATTACATAGTTTATTTGATTACTTTTGTAATGCTCTAACATAGCTCACAATTTTTTTGAAAATTTCTAATAGAACACACATGGAATGTTCTAGATTTTCTATTGGTAGATCTATGAAATTATGAACTTTGAGTATATTTTAGCTAGAATTTTCATTTATAAACTAGAAATTACATGAGGTGATCATCCATGATAGCAGTGGCTCAGTGTTAAAGGATGTGGATTTCCAGCACGGAGGTCCCTGGTTCAAAAGCTGGTAAGTTTATTCCCCACAGTGACTGTTCTATTAGAGTATTTTGACCCAGCGATTTACAGTTATGTGGTTTTTGAGCTACACATGCATGAAAATTGCATTTGCTTTGGAGTTCCTTGTAACTCTATACCTGTCAACACATTTTCTTTTATTAAACCTCAAAAAGTTTGAGCTACGATGGTTAACCTATATTCAAAGCAATTTTCAAGTTATTTCCATAAGCGATTTACTCTGTAGGCATGACTACTCGAATGGCTGCAGGTTCGAAGCTGCCCAGGTCCAGTCATGGTTTTTTTCTCCTTTCTCCACCTTTCCAAACACCCTTTCTGTAACAACTTTACACAGGCTGTAGGACCAAGTGTCTTACAGACTTCAGCACTTATGTTGTAAAGCCTCAATAAATAAATAAATAAGTCAACCTTTTTACTGCAAATAATTGTTCATAGCTCTATGACCATTATTCAGATTCGTACCAAACTTGGTATGTGATTGTGCCACAATTAAAACAATTATAAATTGTACCAATGCTCAAGAAAATTGAGCTAAGTCAATTTTCAAAGCTTTATATTTCACGATTTTGTTAGGCAATCTTGCTCAAATTTGGTATGTGTGGTCTTGAAGGTGGAGGGCATTTGCAGTATAAAAATGATTCCAATTCGAGGAGGAAGCACAGAACTACTTATGCATGAAAATCTCATTTAGTTTTTTCCAGTTAATATACTCGTGGTGTGGAGCGCCGACTTTCTTGGCTGCACGACACACTACTGTCTATCTTGATACTACTATATATGATAGTCCATTTAGGATATATAAATGTACAATTTCAATCTGTTTTTTTTTCTTTAGTTTTAGTAAACTTGAAATGTACGTATATATGCTAATAACACTTTATGCATGTTGCTAAACCTAATATTTTATAGCAATTACAATAAACCTCTATTATACCAATACAAACAATTTTGTGTTGTTTCTCTACACAGTTGCTCCATATGGTGTAAACATCACTGGTAACAACACATACCCTCATGGGAGTCAGTTACAATTACATTGTTCATCAGAGGGTGGACCACAATTAGAATACAGTTGGAGCAGAACTAACACATTCTCAAATGACACAACTACTAACACCAACAACCTTACTATTAGTAATGTAACTACACTTGATGGAGGAAATTACACTTGTACTGTCACTAATGATGCTGGATCTAGTAGTAATACTGTCACTGTCTATGGTGAGTTACTTCATATCACATGTTTATTTCCTTGTTTTGTTCCTTACTTTGTGTATGGTTGAAACCTTGAGTGAGTTAATGAGTTTAAAAATTTTTAACAGTTGGACCAGTGTTCACTACTCATCCAATGAATCAGGAGGAGGTTATTAATCACAGTTTTACACTACAGTGTACAGCAGAAGGATTCCCTACACCATCTATACAATGGTACCTCAACAATACCATCTTCACTAATAGTAGTAACAGATATATTGTTGACTCCACATCAATGAATAGTATTACTAGTATGCTGACAATTATAATGGCTGATTTTACTGATACTGGTCTGTACCACTGTGAAGCTAATAGTAGTGTGTTTATTGATATTGTTAACAGTGACATGATGAATATCAGTGTAGTAGGTGAGTGTGGGTTGGTACTAAGACAAAATACTGTGTGCATTTATGTATGGTGCACTATTGAATAATGTACATTTTCAAATTTAATAAAGAAAATGTTTATGTAATCAAAAACAGCCAAGCTGTAAAAAAAGGAGTGCGGCCCTTGAAAAGGCTATGGTGAAAAAAGATGTGAAATCCAAGGTGGCGGCCAAGAAATGGCTGTGATGGTAGGTTAATGGTAAAAAATTTAATAACGACAATTCAGGTGAATTTGGTGCCGCTTGGTTAATTGGCACAAAATTCACCTGAATTGTTATTAAAATTTTTACCATTAACCTACCATCACAGCCATTTCTTGGCCGCCACCTTGGATGTCACATCTTTTTTCACCATAGCCTTTTCAAGGGCCGCACTCCTTTTTTTACAGCTTGGCTGTTTTTGATTAGATTTCACTTCTTTTTGTATTTGTATACCCCAAAGCCGGCCTATGGCCAGCTTTGGGGCTTTTTAACCTATATATTTTTCTTTACCACAAGAAATAGAAAAAGATGAAGCAGATTTTATAAATACTTTAACTCATTCTGATTTTATCAGTAAATGTACAAATTATATATATATAATGCATATATCAAGAGTTCATAATATAAAAAGAGAGCATATATTTATTACATGTCAATTAATCCCCACAGGATAATTTGCAGCTGATCTCTCTACTGGGTGATTTGAAATGTAGCTGAACTCTCTACAGGGTGATCTGTTCATAGCTGAACTTTCTACAGGGTGATTTGTTTGCAGCTGAACTCTCTACATGGTAGTTTCTTTGTAGCTGAACTCTCTACAATGTGACTTCTTCTAGCTGAACTCTCTACAAGGTGACTTGTTTCTAGCTGAACTCTCTACAGGGTGATTTGTTTGTAGCTGAACTCTCTACATGGTGGTTTCGTTGTAGCTTAACTCTCTACAAGGTAACTTCTTTTAGCTGATCTTTTTACAGGGCATATTTGTTTGTAGCTGAGTTCTCTACAGGGTGATTTGTTTGCAGCTGAACTCTCTACATGGGAGTTTCATTGTAGCTGAACTCTCTACAATGTGACTTCTTCTAGCTGAACTCTCTACAGGGTGACTTGTTTGTAGCTGATCTCTATACAGGGTGACTTGTTTCTAGCTGAACTCTCTACAGGTGATTTGTTTGCAGCTGAACTCTCTACATGGTGGTTTCTTTGTAGCTGAACTCTCTACAAGTTAACTTCTTCTAGCTGATCTTTTTACAGGGCATATTTGTTTGTAGCTGAGTTCTCTACAGGGTGTTTGTTTGCAGCTGAACTCTCTACATGGTAGTTTCTTTGTAGCTGAACTCTCTCCGATGTGACTTCTTCTAGCTGAACTCTCTACAGGGTGACTTGTTTGTAGCTGATCTCTCTACAGGGTGACTTGTTTCTAGCTGAACTCTCTACAGGTGATTTGTTTGCAGCTGAAATCTCTACATGGTGGTTTCTTTGTAGCTGAACTCTCTACAAGGTAACTTCTTCTAGCTGATCTTTTTACAGGGTGATTTGTTTGTAGCTGAATTCTCTACAGGGTGATTTATTTGCAGCTGAACTCTCTACAAGGTGACTTCTTCTAGCTGAACTCTTTACAGAGTGATTGATTTTTTTGCAGCTGAACTCTCTACATGGTGGTAGCTTTGTAGCTGAACTCTCTAAAAGGTGACTTCTTCTAGCTGAACTCTCTAAAAGGTGACTTCTTCTAGCTGAACTCTCTACAGGGTGATCTTTTCATAGCTAAACTCTCTACATGATGATTTCTTTATAGCTGAACTCTCTACAGGGTGATTTGTTTGTAGCTGAACTCCCTACAAGGTAACTTCTTCTAGCTGATCTATCTACAGGGCGATTTGTTTGTAGCTGAGTTCTCTACAGGGTGTTTGTTTGCAGCTGAACTCTCTACATGGTAGTTTCTTTATAGCTGAACTCTCTACAATGTGACTTCTTCTAGCTGAACTTTCTACAGGGTGACTTGTTTCTAGCTGATCTCTCTACAGGGTGACTTGTTTCTAGCTGAACTCTCTACAGGTGATTTGTTTACAGCTGAACTCTCTACATGGTGGTTTCTTTGTAGCTAAACTCCCTACAAGGTAACTTCTTCTAGCTGATCTTTCTACAGGGTGATTTGTTTGTAGCTGAATTCTCTACAGGGTGATTTATTTGCAGCTGAACTCTCTACAAGGTTACTTCTTCTAGCTGAACTCTCTACAGAGTGATTGATTTTTTTGCAGCTGAACTCTCTACATGGTGGTTTCTTTGTAACTTAACTCTCTACAGGGTGATTTGTTTGTAGCTGAACTCTTTGCATGATTGTTTCTTTGTAAATGAATTCTCTACAAGGTAACTTCTTCTAGCTGATCTCTCTACAGGACAATGTTTGTTTGAGTTGAACTCTCTACATGATGATTTCTTTGTAGCTGAACTCTCTATTAGGTACCTTTTTCTGGCTGATCTGACTACAGGGTGACTTGTTTGTAGCTGAATTCTCTACAGAATAACTTGCAATGTAATATAATTGAGTAAATTATAAATGCAACTGAATGCTTTATTAGGGTGACTGTTCTATTAGAGTATCTCGATCTCGCATTTGCTACACGTAGTTGCCTTTCGAATCATAACTCAGTGGTTTGTAATCCGATTCTTCTGTACTACTGCAAGGACTTTCTATGATGATTATTCCAGCTACATACTGATTTTCAGCTCATTGCTCTAAGCGGTTTACCTGATAGACACGAAAACTAATAGTTTTTGTTATTCATAAAAATCGATCGCGTAATTTTGACACAGGTCGGGTTTTGTGTCATATCTCCGTGGTTTTTATCCCGATTCCTTTCAAACCACAAAAAGGCACTCCTACGATGGTTGCTCCATCTACATAGCAATTTTCAACTGATTGCTCAAAGGAGTTTACCCTGTAGGCATGACAGACCTTCGACCTTATTTTACGCAAATAATCGGTCATAACTCCGTGAATGTTCATCGGATTCCTCTCAAAGTTGGTACAGAGATCCGCCTTAATGCAGGGGCGGATCTAGGATTTATAAAAGGGGGGGGGGGGGGGGGGCTAACTCAAGGTACTAATCTCTTGGGTAGAGGTGTGCAAAGGAACTAGGGGGGTCTGGGGGCATGCCCCCCCCCCCAGGAAAATTTTGAAAAATAGATGCTAAATACTGCAATTTGGGGACATTTCCACATAAAATTCATAATATTTTCTGCCTGTAGATATTTTATATACTGCCTTTAGATTATAGGTATGGCTCTCTAAAGCAGTTTTGTTAATGGAAAAGTTTGGGTAGGTACAGACAACCAAGTACATGATGCACTCCTCTCACAATTGCACAACACTGAATAGGTGCATGTTAGAATAATAACGTCGAAAGTGGAAAATTTTGAAATTTGAACAATACAAGTTTGAATCTGAGAGCATTTTCAATGGAGATTGTGTACCTGAATTAAGTATTGCCGTACATATTAACTACACAAGTAGATGAATGAAGCCCTTTAAACAGACCAATGCACTTCATTGTATGTATAGGTGCAGGCAGATTTGGAAAAATTCCATAACAGAATCAACTACATGTTTCCAGTGAATGTTCTATTAGAGTAGTTAGCTGACTGCTCTATTACAGTATCTCGATCTTGTACACCTCCAATGCTGATCCGGGTCCTTGTTGCATAAACTTTAGCATAATAATACCTTGGAAAGATGTTTATAAGGTGGTTTTATGAGTATTTGTATTATTAGTGATCATATAATTATGTTAAGACACAATTTCATTATAATACTCAGCATATTGATCAAGTAAAGCCTAAATATGAAGGGGGGTGGGGCTTCAGCCCCCAAAGCCCCCCCCCTGGATCCGCCCCTGTAATGAGCCCTTTAAGTGTGCCAAATTTCAGCCTGATCCGAGCACGCATTCGTGTTTTATGGCGGATTTTGCGAAGTGTGCGAAATGAAGAAGTAAATGAAGAAAAAAATAAACGAAGAAATTAAAACGAAATTTTGTTCGCTCGTATCTCGGAAATGGCTGGAGCGATTTTCTTCAAATTTGGTGTGTAGACTCCTCTTGCTGGCCGGCACCTCTCTAGCAAATTTGGGTCCAATCGGATAAGGGATCACAGAGCTACATAGGTGTGAAAATTGCATTTTCTTTCTTCCTGTTAATATACTCATGGGTGGCACGCTGGCTTCTTGGGCCGCACGACACACTACCGTGTGTCTTGATATGTATGTATCTGGTCTATAGTACGAAAAGTCTATGTAAAACATTCCAGCATAATAGACAGAGTAACTATGGAATAGAATGTTTCAGTGTCAACATGATACTGAAACATTTCAAACATTTCAGCATTGTGAATCTATATCAAAACTGCCAAGCTGTGTGAAAAAGGAATTTACCTTGTAGTAGTACAGGGTGAAATATTGTAGAACCATGCAAATAAATAGCTGAAATGATGTCAATAAATTTTAATTATGTGGCATTTCTTATGATTTCACAACCTTTTTACCCAGTCCACACCATTTTTTAACAGCTTGGCTGTTTTGACATCAAGGTTGTCAAACAATCTTTATATCCATACTAATTCATCACTCACATAGTACAAGATAAATCAGTGCCAAGGAAATTGGTTGATTGAGTGCATTATAAAATTTATTGTGATCAACATTATTGCAGCCATTATGGCTGCCACCTTTTGATTTCACAATTTTACACTCAAGCTTTTGAAGGCCGCACCCTTAAATACAGCTTGGCTATTTTGTATGGATTTCACTTTTTTGTATTTTAAATACCCAAAAGCCAACCAGAAACTGGCTTTGAGACTCTTTTCATCCTAATCGTTGTTCTTCTTATCTGCGGATACAATGACGATAATATAAGACAAACTAGTGCTATACCAGTGCAGAAAAATACCTACAGATCCAATACCAAAGCCAAAGGATCTAAGTTGACGCTGATAATTGCTCCAACTGTAATTTTGTGCTTACTTCAAAATTAGGTGTGCATGTGCACTATTTGTTTACTAGGATTTTTACTTTGTATGACTGTTCTATTAGAGTACGTACCTCTATTAGTGTATTCCAGCTTTCTTGACCACACGACACACTACCGTGTGTCTTGATGAGAAGGAAATAAATAAACCAAAGTTCTAGTAGTTCATATAGGGAATGTCTGTATTGATTTTGCTGAATTGTAGTATGTTTTTCCCGCTGTATCTTCCTGTGAGCTCCACTATGAAATCACTTGATTAGAAGAAAGGAGTGTATGTATGCGTGTGTGAAAGTCACACTTTGCTTCCTGCTAACAACACACTTGTGATGTGCCGGATTCTTGGACCACACAACACATTATTCTGTGTAAAATTGAGGTTAATCTCTTAGTACAGTAGATCAATCCTCACTTAATAGAACAATCAATGGAGATAAAATGCTGTGATGATTAATGATGTACCAATACCACATATTCACTACCGATCCCATACCAAATACATTTTCAGGGGCTGATCCAGAAATAAATCACAGGGGGTGCTGGTTTAGTTTCATGTTTTTTTACACAATGGACACTACCATTATAATGAAGTGGGGATTTATCAAAGTAGGGTCAGTGTGTGCTTACTAGAGGGGTCTGGGGGCATGCCCCTCCCCCCCAGGAAATTTTTGAAAATTGCCTTCCTGAGATTGAATCTGGAAGTGATTTTGACTGAAAATTATAAATGTAAATTTTGTGCTGGCCACTTGTACTGAACCTAAAGAACACTGGTAAGTGACATGCTAGTAGCTATTATGAGTGATGAAAGACTAGGTAACCTTGACATGTTGGCAATGCAAGGATTTGGCTTCCCACTGAATATTGAACAAATATGCAAAGAGTTTGTGACTAAACATAACAGAAAAATGTGTACTACAAGTGCTTCATGTGATCAGTATTAGTGCTTTAGCTATTAATGTTTTGATTTGCATGTGTAAGTAAAGTAGTTCAATTCATGGTGGTGGGTGGCTAGCCACTCCATCCACCCCCTGTATCAGCCCCTGATTTTAGATGGAAATGACCAATACTAGAGTACACAATTCATATCAAGGAATTTTGGAATGTCAAAATGGCCTAAATCAATGCAGCATAGCTAGGTTTTGCAATAATGGCAGAGCGCATGGCACACGATAGATACTTTAGTAGTGATATCCAACCTCACAAATATTTCTAGCACAGGGTTGTGTAATCTTATTTAACAAACGAATATTTACTTTTATCAAATTTATTACTAGCAAACTTCATTCCCGGATGTCTGCACTTCTAAATAACTTTATTTCAGCTTATTTGGTTTCATATATTTACAGAGTAATTGTATTTGAAAATTTAAAAATCCTGGGTTTGAATAAATAGAGACAAAAGTGTATTAACTATTAAGGTCATGGCACTTACTAGCTGGGGTGGGTATACCTGGAGACATGATTCAGTCTTGCAAGTTTTTGTTCATGGACTCCAACAGCATTCACCTGAATGCATTAAACTTTACACTGATCTTCCAGGCTATCTTGCCAATGTCAGCCCTCTAGCACTATCCCTACCAATCTTTCTACCACCCTAACTTGGTCTTAATTTCTAATGATTCAACCTACTTGTTTGAACTAACAATTCCTACAAATACCCAGCAATGTCTGTCAGCTGCAAGAGCTCAGAAGGAAGATTGGTATGGCTCTTTATTACATGACCTCCAACATTCTGGGTAACTGCTGATCTTATTTCTATCGAGATTAGATGTTTAGGTCACTTTATGTCGGTCACACTTGCTTAAGTGGCTAGCGCTTCTGGTATTGCAAAGAAGACTGTAAGATCACTGTTTGAGCAGGTTACTCATATTGCCATGTTCTGCTTCTATGGAATTTTTAACTCTAGAGTCTCCATCTGGTGGATCTCCTGATCTGAATGTTTATTTCTTTTTATAGTATAGTGGCGTAGCCCCTAAAATTGGCAATATTATGCACTTTTTCATAATGCCAACTTTCCACATAAATAGTAGTCCTCAATAGATATATTTTTAGATATAGTGCCATCACTGAGTTGACCTTTGGTTACCTTACACAGCATAATTCATACACAAATACTGACTGTATTTATTCCGTCTATGTTGGAACTAATAGTCTAAATATTCTACCTTGGCTCAAACAAAAACAGATCACAGCCCCCAATAGTGAATAACATTAGAGTCATTTATAGATTTGAGGTTCGTTTTGTCTCGTTATAAGGAGTTTTTAAAAATAGTTGTTCCAATGCTGAATAAAGATCGGGTTAGAATATGTAGTGTTGGAACACTATTTTTGCTGTGTTATGGCCATTTTTGTACAGAAAATTGATTATTTTTGTCTTTATCTCCCTGAGGCAGTAATTAACTTGTTAAAAATGGTACCAAACAAAAGGTCTTGCTGATAGAAACAACTTGGTTTTTTTATTTGAAGTTAATAGGTGGTTTTATTACAAAGTTATAATCATTTTTATTAGCTGCAAATTTGATATAATTTATCTGCCCTTGAGGTGTGAATTACCTGTGGACAGATAATTATGCATAAAATTATCGAATTTTGCAACTAATAAAAATACTCATAACTTAAGGATGAAACCACCTATTGACTTCAAATAAAAACCAAGTTATTTCTATCAGCAAGACCTTTTATTTGGTACCATGATTGAACAAGTTAATTACTACCTCAGGGAGTTAATAAAGACAAAAATAATCAATTTTCTGTACAAAATTAGCCGTAAAGGTCACCAAAGGTCAAATCAGCAATGGCACTATATCTTAAAATACATATATTGAGGACTACTAATTATGTGGAAAGTTCCACGGTTTTATGAAAAAGTGTACGATTTTTTGGTTGTGCTGCTATACTACTATATAGTAAAAAAAAAATTTAATTAAATTAGTGTAAGCCTTGCCAGGGCCCCTGTACTGACCACTCTGTGGCTGTCAGTGCATGATACCCCTGAGACTAGACCCCCTGTATGTGTATTTTGTATAATAGTATGTCTTGATAAATAATATGTCTTCCTCCTCTTTAGTGATTAGTGTGCTCTATTAAAGCATTACATTTAAATAGCCAGCAAACATATGCACAAGAGTCACACGATTTAGATACTCTAATAGAGCAGTCAGCTTCACTGCAATTTGTTGTCAAACATACTGGCTAAACGGCTTATGCATACTAGTGAAATTTTCTTGCACATGTCAGGTAACTATCAAGGTACAATCTTTCAGTTATTTAATGGAAATCCATATAATTATCAATGAGGTATAACGTGAAAACTAACGATACATGCATGTATAGGGCTGAGTCAAGTTGTGCTCAAAATTTTGCCCAAAATGCTTTCAGAAATTTCCCAAATTTTTCCACTAATAGGCTACTTCAGTGTTCCCATTATGCTTGCACTATGCTCTTGGGTTAGCTGCATTTCTTACAATTATATTGGAACATTTTAGTTAGTGAATGCTCTGTTAGAGTACTTCACTACAAAGTACAGAGTATCAATCTAAGGAGCTATGTACAATGCATTTTAGTTCACTATTGCACTTTGCAGTTTAAATGAATGCTCTATTAGGGATTATCAATCTATTTTCATGGAATTAAGCTCCATAGTTTGAAATATCCACCTATTATGCTAGCATTATGCATATGCTGGCATTCCACTCCAGCCTATTATGCTTTTTACTGTATTGGCATATTTGATGCAGGCCTATGCATGTAGCATGCAAACATGTTTTGAGATCCCTTATATATATGATGTTCAGCAACTAACAAATATGAATAACACAATATTTAAAGTTATAGTACATATGTCATTTAAAATCTAGTTATTCTGTTTACCTGTAGGAAGAAAAGATAGATAAAAACCAACATAGCTATACAGTTACAAAAAGAAATGATATCTAATCTAAAAAAGCCCAGCTGTGAAAAAGGATGCATCCTTCCAAAAATAAACTAGCATGAAAGATATGTCATATCAAAGGTGGTAGCCAAGCAATGGTTGCAGTGATATTATATTACAAAGTGAGTGACAGTATAATATTGTTACAGCCATTTCTTGGCTGCCACCTTTCTTTTTCGTATTGGCCTATGTTTGGAAGGTTGCATCCTTTATCACAACTGGGCTGTTTTGGATTAGATCTTTACTACAAGAGAAAGAGTAAGACTTTTTTGCATGTGATCAAGTGCCTAGATCTATTTGAACTAATATTTTTTTTGTTATTTAATAATCCAATCACGTAGCTAATAGAGCTACTTGTTACATAACTGAATGCTCTACAGGGTAACTTGTATAGTCATTCAACTCTCTACAGGTTGAATTGTTTGTTGCTGAACTCTCTATGGAATTACGTACTTGAACTCTCTACAGTGTGACTTGTAACATAGCTGAACTCTCTACAAGGTAACATATTTGTAGCTGAACTTTCTATAGTAATATTAATACGTAGCTGAACTCTCTTCTACAGGGTGACTTTGCAAGTTAGTTGAACTCACTAAAGAATTAGTTGTTTGTAGCTGAACTTTCTACAGGCAGTACATGGTGACTTGTTACAAAGCTAAACACTCTATAGGAGTAGCTAAACTATACACAGAGTGACTTAAACGTAGCTGAATACTGTACCGGATGCCAGCTAAACTCTCTATAGGGTGACTTCCTAATGTTAATGTATATAACTTAACTATCTACAGGGTGACTGTTTATAATTGAAATCTCTACAGGGTGACTTGTAATATAGCTAATAATAAACTTTCTACAGGATGATTTGTTTGTTGTTGAACTCTCTACAGGGTGGTTTGTTATGTACACATAGCTCAATTCCCTACAGGTTATTATGTAGCTTAGCTCTATACAAGTTGACCTGTTACATAGCTGAGCCCTCTACAGCATGACTTGTAATGCAACTGAACTCTATAGGGTGACTTGAAGCATAGCTGAACTCTTTACAGGGTTACTTATTACTCTCTACAGGGTGACCTGTAAGTAGCTGAACTCAACTAAACTCTTTAGAGTGAGTGACTTACATATAACCGAACTCCCTCTACACAGTGATTTGGGTATCTGAATTCCCTACAGCGAGACTTGTTTATAGCAGAACTCTTTACAGAGTGGGTTACAAAGTATCTGAACTCAGCTGAACTCACTACAGGGTGACTTGTAATGAAGCTGAGCTTGGCTACATTTTCTACAGGGTGGATGGAATGAAACACAGTTACGGAGTGGCCTGAAATGTAGATGAGCTCTCTATGGTGTGACCTGTATCATAGCTGAACTCTCTGCAGAGTGATTTGTTTTAGCTGAACGCTTTATAGAGTGACTTGTAATGCAGCTGAACTCCATACAGGGTGACTTGTTACATTTCTGAACTCTGTACAGAATTGATGTAGCTGAATTCTGTGCAGGGTTTGTTTATTGCTAACCTATGTATCTACAGGATGATTAAAACATAGCTGTACTTGGCTGAACTGTCCACAGAACTCTCCATATAGCTAAGTACCAGTTTTATATTCCATGACCTCCTAAAAAACTTGTGCACAGCTTATTATGCAATATATGGTCAGATATGCCATCCTGTTTAACAATGTGCACACATAATAGATCAGATAGTAACTATGATTAGTACAAAAATGATTAGTTATGTACTTTATTACATATATGCACACTATACAGTTCCTTAAGTAAGTCACGTTCTAGTTTGACAGACACTCAACTAGGTATAAAATAATTCTATTTACATTGCAATCTCAATCCATTACAGGTGTATACTACTACACTATAATTGGACTTGTAAGCATTCTGCAATGCAAGAAGCAGTAATAGCAAGCTTCAAACTGCAACACCAGGAACGAGTAGCAAGCAGCAGCAGCAGTAACAGCAAACAACTTCCAACAGCAGCAAGCAGCTAGCTAGCTGCAAGAATTCAACTGCAAACAGCAGCAAGCCACAAGCAGTAGTAGCACCCAACTGCAAGGAGTGGCAGTAGGTCATGCACAAACTGCAAAAATAGTGACAACAGCATAGAAATGTAGTATATACTACAGTACAAGTAGAGGCAGCCACCTCAAGTAGTAGTAGCAGCTGCACTAGGTATATACAAGAAGCAGCAGTCAGCTACAGTTGATACAAGCAGTAGCAGAAAGTCATTCATGAACAAGCAATTGTAGCAGCAGGCTGTGAGAATCAGCAGCAATAGCAGCATCACCTACTCAGCAAATTTCAATCTCCAGAGAGAATATCAATTTCTAAAATTCTCAAAGTTTTCCTAGAGGAGCATGACCTAGACCCTCCGCTAGCTGAGCTGCCTTTGGCAGCTAAAGACTGAGCCTTTTACTGCTCTCACTTTTACTCTGACACCTCTGTTTAATACTGCTTAAAGTTTATGTCCATTACCGCAGAAGCTGCAGCTACAAAAGCAGCTGCAACCACCTATACAAGCAATGGTAGCCAGCAGCTACCAGCAGCAGTAACCCACTGCAAGCATAAGTGGTGGAGATGAGGGGGCTATGCCCCCCCCCCCCCCCCCTTTACTGGACACTGTTTGCAAGGAAAGATCGAGATACTCTAATAGAACAGTCAGGATCTGGATACTCTAATAGAGCAGTCATGTGTAGTATTCAGAGAAGCAGTATAGCAAGCTACTTAGTTACATAAACAGGTTGTGCACTATTTCCAACTGTCACACAACAACTAGAATTATGCTAGAATTAGTTTGTTTCTGTTTATAGGCATGCTAGTAATCGTTCGACTCGAAAGTTCTATTAAATGCCCACCACGTGGCAAGGTGTGTGTAAATAAAATCCATCCAGTTTAGTTTAATCCTGATGTAGAAGTACTTCCTTACCATTCCAACAGGTAAACTACTGTAGTATTTTCATGTTGTAGCAGTATTCAAACCTTTTTGTACAAGTATCGCTGGTTTTCTGAAGCGACTATAATTCTACCATTATATTGGCAGCGATTTACGAGAGTTAGCAAACTGCAATATGTTATTATATTAACAGTGCTTACAAAATATAGGTTAACAGCTTAGCTAAATGATCACTGTTCAGCTTAGATAGGGTCCGCAACGTGAAATTTCAACCTCCGAGAATCAACTACCAAACCACCCACAAATGCTAGACTAGGTACCGCTTAGAAAATTCCAGATTGGCGTTATTTTTCATTAACGTCTTGTCGTGCAAATCGGCAAATATGCTTACAAATTACGAGATTTTTTGCTATATCTTCAAGGAAATGTATTTTAAAGCTACAATACGCGCTCTCAACCTTTCTTACTAACTGTACTCTAAACTAAAACCATCAGTGGCTGCATTGTCTGGAGCAATTTCCAGCAGTAGCATCGCGAAAATGAAATTTAGGACTTGAAAAAAGTTTCGATGCCGCTGGAGCACACAATAGCAATGCCAAAGTAACCCTCCCAAGTAAAACTGGTCTGGCATGGGTCCAACTACTACCACACGAAATACAATCAAATTCCAAAATTGTTTGCCATCTGGCTGAGCTCGACGGCTGTCAAAAATTCGTCAAAAATGCCGATTTTATTCACTGATGGGAACTTTTGCTAGCCAGGTGTGCTAGTTTATTTCTCAAAAACTTACTAGACCCATAACCAGTAGCTTTCATTCATAGGGCTGGTCTGGCAACTCTTCTAGCGACCTCAAAAACTGCCAAATGCCGATATCCATGAATTTTGCCGATGTTGACCAATTTACAATGCGTTAAAGAAATCTTTCACACCAAACGTGATGCTTTGCCTCTTTAAAGTCATGCTGCATCCTTGTTTAGTTATATTCGTCCATAGGGTGACACTGGTGACTCTCTAATCAAGGCCAAAATCCATCAAAATGCCCATCTCACCTTTTGTCATCAGTTTTAGGAAGTTTTAAATGTCAAACATGTTGGTTTACCTCTCTACATCCTTGCTGGACCATTCAATCACCTTCGTCTGTGTAGGCAGCTTTCTTCAGTCTCTTGAAAACGCCAGAGCACGCCAATTGGGTGCAACCATCAACACCAGTTAATGCTTAGCTATTTTGTTTCATTGGTTTCACGAAAGAATGACAGGAAAACCAGCAGAAATGTAATAGAGCGCAAATGGAGTTAATTTAGCTCTAAATATTGTACTCTACATGTTATTACAAATGATTACCGAAATGCAAATGCCGATTATCAAAAACCACAATCGAAATTTCCATTCGTGTAGAGTTCCGAAGGTGGATATTTAGAACTAGACTAACTCCAGTTGGGTTATTTAATATTTCTGCTGGATTTTCGTGGAATCGATGAGACAAAATAAGCAGTAAGTGGTGTTGATGGTTGTGCCGCGGCCCAATTGGCTTGCTCTGGCATTTTCAAGAGACTGAACTGAGAAAGGTGCCTACACAGACGAAGGTGATTGAAACGTCCAGGATTTTAGAGAGGCAAAGCATCACGTTGGTGTGCAAAATTTCTTTAACGCATTGTAAAATTTGTCGATATTGACAAAATTCGTGGATATCGGCATTTGGCGGTTTTTGAGGTCGCTTAGCTTGAAGAGCTGTCATGTAGAACAATCCTATGAATGAAAGCTCCAGGCTATGGGTTTAGCAAGCTTTTTAGAAGTAAACTAGCACATCTGGCTAGCAAAAGTTCCCGTCAGTGAATAAAATCAGCATTTTTGACAAATTTTTTACAGCCGTCATGCTCAGCCAGATGGCAAACAATTTTGGAATTCAATGATATTTGGTGTGGTAGTAGTTGGACTCATGCCACACCAGTTTGACCTGGGAGGGTTACTTTGGCATCACTACTATGTGCTCCAGTGACATCGAAACTTTTTTCGAGTCCGAAATTTCATTTTCGCGATGCTGCGGCTGGAAATTGCTCCAGACAGTGCAGCCACTGATGGTTTTAGTTTAGAGTACAGTTAGTAAGAAAGGTTGAGAGTGTGTATTGTAGCTTTTAAAAGACATTTCCTTAAAGATATAGCAAAAAATCTCGTAATTTGTAAACATATTCGCCGATTTGCATGACAATACGCTCATGAAAAATAGCGCCAATCTGGCATTTTCTAAGTGGTACCTAGCCTAGCATTTGTGGGTGGTTTGGTAGTTGATTCTCGGAGGTCGAAATTTCACGTTGCGGACCCTAGCTTAGACGATTGTACAACGCATTCTTGCAGTGGGCATTAAATAGAACCGTCGAGCATATGTTTTCTAGCATGTCTATAGCAGAAGCGAACTAATTCTAACACAATTCTAGTTATTGTGTGAAAGTTGGAAACAGTGCACAATCTGTCCCTATTGGTTCCATTCCGTTCCGTTCCATTCCGGCTTTCATCAGTACCCGTCAGTTACAAGCAGCAGCCAGCAGGCAATTGACAGCAGCACCCATGTGCAAGATGTAGCAGCAGGTTGCTAGAAATAGCAACAGCAGTAGCATATTTCCAGTATATTATAGCACTAACTGCAATCTATAATCAGTTGCAGCAGCCAGCTGTAAGCAGTGACAGCCAACTAGCAACAGGAGCAGAAGCCAGCCTCGATTATATACAACAGTAGGAGCAGCAGCAGAATTAGAAGAAGAAAAATAGAAGAGTAAGAAAAGTAGTAACAGATGGTAAAAAGAGGCAGCAACGATCCTCAACAATTAACACAGTAGTATACAGCAGTTATCAAAGCACTGTAAAGAGCTGGTCCAAGAATAAACCATGCAATGTTCCAGCCGAAGAGCCTGATGCAGTAAGAAGCAAAGCAGTGTACTGTTGAATTGTACAGATGAATTTAAGTTTCAACTTAAATTGATCCCATTTTTAACCCATGGGAAGTATTTATATAAACGCATCCTGCGTTTACCACAAGGGATTTTTTTTCAAAAACCTGTATGACCCATGGTCATTATTCCAATTCCACAAAATAATAGTTTTCTGATGGTAACTTACAGAGTGAACATTTAGATTTGCAAGAAAATTGGTACCGCAATATTTGCCTTTTGGAGGTATTTCATTGGTGCCAAATTTCAACTTAATTGGATAATGCTTTATGACAGATTTTGCAAAGTGTTCACAAAGATAAAGTGGGAAAACAAGAAGTTAACATGTTGGTTGCCATGTTTTGTACAGCTAGACCATTCAATCTTTAATGGCATGGCACCTCACGTGATCCAAAACTTGTTAAAACTAATTTATGAGATGTGTACTTGTATCTTGATGACTAATTTAATGCCACTGCGCTTAGGTTAACCAAGTACAATCCACAGCAGGCATGTTAACTTCAATTTATTGTGATGCAATAAATTAATAAATCAAAGTTCATATTATGAATGAGTGCAAAGATTTTGCTGAACTCTAGTATACTTCCTGCAGTATTTTCCAGATAACTCCATTATGAAAATCATTTTAATAGAAGAAAGGAGTGCAGGCTATGTACATATGCATGAGTGAAAGTCACACTTTCATTATTTCTGTGAATGACACACCATTTTGGTATGCTGGCTTCTTGGGCTACAGACGTACTATCTTGTGTCTTAATATCTGATAAGATTGAGGTCAATCTCTTGGTAGATTAATACTCACTTAATCGAGCAGTCATTGGAGAATAAATAGCTGGTAATCAAGACACACGGTAGTGTATCGTATGACCAAGAAATCTGATGCACCACACCATGAGTATATTAACAGGAAGAAAGAATACACAATTTTCACACATACATAGCTCCATGCTCCCTTCTTGAATTGGAACCATCTTAAATGCCCACCACCTTCAGGACCCCCATACCAAATTTGAGCAAGATTACATAATGTAATCATGAAATACAAGCCCTCAAAGTTTCACTTAATTTTTTCATTTTTTTCTTCTTCATTTATGGAGCTCAGGGGGCTTACATTATTCTTTTTGCATGCTTTACAGAATCCATTATAAAATGGAAATGCATAATTTAATTTTATTGAGCTTTTGTGCCCTTTAAGAATGTATCGTGGCAAAGTTACTTACCAAATTTGGTGCAAATCTGATAAATAGTCACAGAGCTATAGACAATCATTTGCATTGAAAAGTTGCTGACTTATTGTCATGCCTACAGGGTAAACTTCCTATGAGAATAACTTTAAAAAATCAGTATGTGTATAGGTTAACTACCATAGCTCAAACCTTTTGTGGTTAAAAAGAAAACACATTGGAAACTATAGAGTTACAAGGAAAAAACCAAATAACTGTAAATTGTGGAATTGAGATGCTCTAATAGAACAGTCACAGCAGGGTAAAAACGTAAATGAAAATTGTTGAAAAATTAACCAGTGTTTGAGCATTGGTCCTCCATACTGAACACCCAAATCTTTAACTACTGAACCACTGCTATCACAGCTGTTCACCTCACTTATTTTCTACTTTATAAATGAAAATTCTAGTTAGAATTTGCTAAATAGTGAAAGTTTTTAATATTTGCTAAATCTACCAACGGAAAATCTAGTTGTGTGTTCTACTAGAAATCCTCAAAAAATGTGCATTTTACTGGAGTGTTATGAAAGCAATCAAATAAACTCTACAATACAATACTATTGTAACTTCTCTAGTATTCCATCAAATTGAAGATGATATTATAACTGTTTTGGTACTAATTGGTGGTCTATGATTAAGATCTACTTGCACCAATTGTCATCATCATCATAATCATCATAATAAGTGCTATACTAGCAATACTTGTGACAACATGCTGGAAATCATAAAAGGTGTAGGATTTGCTTTGTTAAAAGTGAGCAACTGCAGCTACCAAGTTTTACATGAAAAATCAAGATACTC
Source organism: Dysidea avara (assembly GCF_963678975.1). NCBI lineage: Eukaryota > Metazoa > Porifera > Demospongiae > Dictyoceratida > Dysideidae > Dysidea > Dysidea avara. The sequence goes on from NC_089275.1 coordinate 25,811,562, forward strand.
TAATATGCAAACTAAAAATCCCAATACACAAACATGCATGCATATTTGGTAGGAATTTACTTTGTTATAAAATACTTTTGCAAATAAATACAGACACTATAATACAACTTTACCATAGCCATGAACAAGCAAGCACAAATTTATAGAACAAAAATTATTAGTTTTAACCTAGATCCTTTGGCTTTGGATTGGTTCAGTAGGTATTTTTCTATATTGGTAGAGCACTAGTTCGTCTCATATGATCATCGTTGTATCTGTAGATAAGAACAATGACTTATGTAAAAAAGCAATCCTCAAAGCCAGTTTATAGTTGGCTTTGATGGTATTTAGAAAACAAGAAGTAAAATCCATACAAAAAACGTCAAGCTATATAAACGGTGTGGCCTTAAAAAGCCTTGTGAAAAAGTTATGAAATCAGAGGTGGCAGCTATGAAATGGCTGTAATGATGTTGACAATAATAATGCACAAAGCCATTATTAAAATTTAACATCATTGCAGCCATTTCATGGCCGCCATCTTGATTTCTCAACTTTTTCACCAATGCTACACCCTTTTATAGAGCTAGGTTGTTTTGCATGGAAAATAAATACAGTACATTACACACTATATAGATGGATACTCTCTAATACAACAGTCAGTGAAATACTCTAATAGAGCATTCGTGAATTAGACATTTATGGTAAAAAGGTATTGTGAACATTGGAACATGATAGCCTAAAGAGAATGCTTTTAGAAATCATTTGGAATGATTGTTTTTACAAATTAGATGCATTTGTTGTTAAATATTATATTATTTCTTGTGTAGAGAGACCTGTGGTTACCCCATCCTCTCACAATGTCAGTTTGGGCACTAACATAACGTTTGAATGTACGGAGTTTGGTTCTCCACCATTTACCTACCAATGGTTCATGAGAAATACATCAATGGAAGGGAGTGATAAGTTATTAGTTGGAGAGGATGAGAACACTTACAACATATCATCAGTATTGTACAATCAGACTGGACTATATTTTTGTGAAGCTAGTAATATGTTAGGAATTCTTTCTAATTCAACTCCTGCTAGTCTAATAGGTGAGAATTATTATTATTATTTTTTTTTGATTTTGCAATGCATACCTAGGCCATTGCTGTACTAAATAGGTTTCTACTGTGTAAGTCATGAAATGATTTACTAGCCTGTTAATTTCATATTTATATTTTGATCCAAACTTTGTATGAATGATCAGAAAGTTTTCTTTTGTCTCAGCTAATTGCTGTCATTGGCCCAACATATACGTACTATGTATACACCTTGTAGCAAGAATAGGTATTCTTCATAAAACTGAACATAGTAGAAACTGATCTTTACATAAAAATTTGTTTAACTCACACAGTTCATCCGAACATGGTTGAACATCCAGTCACAATACAGTCAGTGTACCCAGGAGAGATGGTGAACTTCAGTTGTAGAGCTGAAGGTTTCTCTACACTTAGTTATAGCTGGTTCGTGGTGGAGTCTGGTTCTGATATTGGAGTGAAAATTGGGAATACAGCTTATCCAACATACTCTATTTCTAATCCCATTTATAACCAAAGCAATACTGGTTACTATTGTGTTGCTACTAACAATGAGGGAATTGCTGTATCCAACACTTCTACTCTGACAGGTACATAGTCACACTGTGTCTCATTTTGTGCAAGGTATATATAGGATTTTTGAAGTGTAGTTACTGTAGATGATCTGTGTCTTTGATGACTCTTCTCATATTTATTATTGACACTACTAGACTGATTGCCGCAAATTGGATTGTTATCCAAATGCGTATTATTGTTACAAGATTTATGTACAAAACCAATATCTATGAGATACCTTGCTTATGAATAATATATTAGTATTATAAAATAAAGGTAAAACTATTACATCCATTTTGATTTGGGGCACCTGAAGTCACAACTTCCTATGCTCCAAATAATTTATAAAAAAATTTAGGGAGTTTCCATTAGTATCATGACTGAATAATGCAGTTATTATATATTTTATTTGTACAGTAGTGCTAAATAAATTTGTTTATGTACTATTCTGTAAATGTTTCCTTCTAGTAATTAAAATTTTGACTATTTAGCACATATCATATGCTTGGAAAATGATAGCCTATTTGTGTAAACGCTTATAATCTACAGATATTTTAACTTATTTTCAATATAGTTCTCAGACCTAACATCACTGATATCACCTTCACTCCACAACCAACCAATACTTCATTGTTACTCAATTTTACTAACAGTCAGTTAATGACTTGTAGTGCTATTGGTGGTCCTCGGATCATGACCATGTGGTTGTTTGATGATGGTTCATCATTGTCAACAGCGGCCAATGGTAGTGACAGTGTAACTCATAACATCTCATCCTCATCAACCAGTGATACTGGTACTTATTACTGTATAGCCACTATTGATGGAATGAATGACACTTCAGATGTGTACACTTTGTTTGGTGAGTCATTACTATCTACGTAAAAACAGCCAAGCTGTATAAAAAGGGTGTGGCCTTCAAAAGCCTGGGTGAAAAAAGTTGTGAAATCAAAGGTGTGGCGGCCATGAAATGGCTGCAATGATGTGTATGATAATAAAGTTTAATAAAACATTAATTATCATTAAAATGATTACAGCCATTTTATGGCCACCATCATTAATATTGTTTCAGAATTTTCTTGACCCCAGCTTTTTGAAGGCCACACACTTTTATACAGCTTGGCTGTTTTTTTTTGCATGAATTTCATTTCTTTTAAATATATACCCAAAGCCAACCATGAACTAGCTTTGAGGTTTATTTTTACTAAATTCAGGTATACTATTGTATTTGTCTATTTAAGGATTTTCAGTCACTGTTCTATTAGAGTATCTCGACTTTTTCATGTAAAACATGTTAAGTTACAGTTGTTCAATTTTTACAAAGTAAATCCAGCACCTTTTATGCTAGAATACAATTTACAGCCTGTTGTCACAAGTTTTATTAGTATAGCACTTATTACAGTATGATGATTATGATGATGACGATTTGGTGTGAGTAGGTTTTAATAGTACTGAGTGTACTACCCTGCTGATCTGTACCATAACAGCTATAGTGTTGGCTTGAATTCGATGGAATGCTAGAGAAGTCGTAGTAGTATTGTATTACAGAGTTTATTTGTTTACTTTTGTAATGATCTAACATAGCTCACGTTTTTTGAAAACTTCTAATAGAACACACATGGAATGTTCTAGATTTTCTATTGGTAGATCTATGAAATTATGAACTTTGAGTATATTTTAGCTAGAATTTTCATTTATAAAGTAGAAATTACATGAGGTGATCATCCATGATGGCAATAGCTCAGTATTAAAGGATTTGGATTTCAAGCATGGAGGTCCCTGGTTCAAAAGCTGGTAAGTTTATTCCCCACAGTGACTGTTGCATTAGAGTATTTTGATCCAGCGATTTACAGTTGTGTGGTTTTTGAGCTACACATGCATGGAAATCACATTTGCTTTGGAGTGCCTTGTAACTCTATACCTGTCAACACATTTTCTTTTATTAAACCTCAAAAGGTTTGAGCTAAGATGGTTAACCTATACTCAAAGCAATTTTCAAGTTATTTCCATAAGCGATTTACTCTGTAGGCATGACTACTCGAATGGCTGCAGGTTCAAAGCTGCCCAGGTCCAGTCATGGTTTTTTTCCCCCTTTCTTCACCTTTCCAAACACACTTTCTGTAACAACTTTACACAGGCTGTAGGACCAGGTGTCCTACAGACTTCAGCACTTGTGCTGTAAAGCCTTAATAAATAAATGAATAAGTCAACCTTTTTAATGCAAATAATTGTTCATAGCTCTATGACTATTATTCAGATTTGCATCAAACTTGGTATGTGATTGTGCCACAATAACAAACAACTGTAAATTGTACCAATGCTCAAGAAAATTGAGCCAAGTCAATTTTTGAAGGTTTATATTTCACGATTTTGTTAGGCAATCTTGCTCAAATTTGGTATGTGGGGTCTTGAAGGTGGAGGGAATTTGCAGTATAAAAATGATTCCAATTCGAGGAGGAAGCACAGAACTACTTATGCATGAAAATCTCATTTAGTTTCTTCCAGTTAATATACTCGTGGTGTGGAGCGCCGACTTTCTTGGCTGCACGACACACTACTGTGTGTCTTGATACTACTATATATGATAGTCCATTTAGGATATATAAATGTACAATTTCAATCTTTTTTTCCCCCTTTAGTTTTAGTAAACTTGAAATGTACGTATATATGCTAATAACACTATGCATGTTACTAAACCTAATATTATATAGCAATTACAATAAACCTCTATTCTACCAATACAAACAATTTGTGTTGTTTCTCTACACAGTTGCTCCATATGGTGTAAACATCACTGGTGACAACACATACCCTCATGGGAGTCAGTTACAATTACATTGTTTATCAGAGGGTGGACGACAATTAGAATACAGTTGGAGCAGAACTAACACATTCTCAAATGACACAACTACTAACACCAACAACCTTACTATTAGTAATGTAACTACACTTGATGGAGGAAATTACACTTGTACTGTCACTAATGATGCTGGATCTAGTAGTAATACTGTCACTGTCTATGGTGAGTTACTTCATATCACATGTTTATTTCCTTGTTTTGTTCTTACTTTGTGTATGGTTGAAACCTTGAGTGAGTTAAAATATTTTTAACAGTTGGACCAGTGTTCACTACTCATCCAATGAATCAGGAGGAGGTTATTAATAACAGTTTTACACTACAGTGTACAGCAGAAGGATTCCCTACACCATCTATACAATGGTACCTCAACAATACCATGATCACTAATAGTAGTAATAGATATATTATTGACTCCACATCAATGAATAGTATTACTAGTATACTGACAATTATAATGGCTGACTTTACTGATACTGGCCTGTACCACTGTGAAGCTAATAGTAGTGTGTTTATTGATAATGTTTACAGTGACATGATGAATATCAGTGTAGTAGGTGAGTGTGGGTTGGTACGAAGTCAAAATACCGTGTGCATTTATGTATGGTGCACTATTGAATAGTGTATATTTTAAAATTTAATAAAGAAAATGTTTATATGTATGTATTTGGTCTATAGTATGAACAGCCTATGTCAAACACTCCAGCATAATAGACAGAGTAGCTATAGAATAGAATGTTTCAGTGTATCAACATGATACTAACACATTGTGAATCTATATCAAAACAGCCAAGCTGTGTGAAAAAGGAATTTACCTCATAATAGTACAGGGTGAAATATTGTGAAATCATGCAAATAATTAGCTGAAATGATGTCAATAAATTTTAATAATGTGGCATTTCTTATGATTTCACAACCTTTTTACCTGGTCCACACCATTTTTTTAACAGCTTAGCTGTTTTGAGGTCAAGACTACAAACAATCTTTGTATCCATACTAATTCATCACTCACGTAGTACAAGATAAATCAGAACTTGGTTGATTGAGTGCATTATAAAATTTATTATCATCAACATATGGCTGCCACCTTTGATTTCACAATTTTACACTCAGGCTTTTGAAAGCGCACTTATATACAGCTTGGCTATTTTGTATGGATTTCACTTTTTTGTATTTTAAATACCCTAAAGCCAACCACAAACTGGCTTTGAGACTTTTTCATCCTAATCATTGTTCTTCTTATCTGCGGATACAATAATGATAATATCAGGCAAACTAGTGCTATACCAATGCAGAAAAATACCTACAGATCGAATACCAAAGCCAAAGGATCTAAGTTAACACTGATAATTGCTCCAACTGTAATTTTGTGCTTCCTTCCAGATTAGGTGTGCATGTGCACTATTTGTCTATTAGGATTTTTACTTTGTATGACTATTCTATTAGAGTACGTACCTCTATTAGTGTATTCCAGCTTTCTTGGTCGCACAGTGCACTACCGTGTGTCTTGATGAGAAGAAAACAAAGAAATAAACCAAAACTCCTAGTAGTTCATATCTGGAATGTCTGCATTGATTATGCTGAATTCTAGTATGTTTCCTGCTGTATCTTCCAGGGAGTTCCACACTTTATTAGAAGAAAGGAGTGCAGGGCTATGTAGGTGTGCATGTGTGAAAGTTTCCTATTAATAACACACTGTTGTGATGTGCTGGATTCTTGGACCACACAACACATTATTCTGTGTCTTGATATCTGATAAAATGGAGGTTAATCTCATGGTAGATCAATCCTCACTTAATGGAACAATCAATGGAGAATAAAATGCTGCAATGATTAGTGATGTACCATTATCACATATTCACTATCGATCCAATACCAAATACATTTTAGATGGAAATGGCAAATACCAATCCAATACTCGTACTTTTTTACACTAATACATTACTCACAAAAACAGCTAGTAATTCCAATTGTAGTTGGTAGACTAGCTTACTAAACACACCACACACAGGGATAACAATCGTTTATTGCTTCAACAATCTTATTTCATGGCTTATTGCTATTTGCACTATGCTATAAAGCCACTCCAAATACATTCTGTTTCCCATCCTGGACTCAGGCATATATGCTTGCGGGCAGACAGTCTATTTCCATTATGCAAGAACAACTGGAAAGTAATGGAAGAATATGGAATAATGGAATATGAGAACTGACAGTAACTAGATGCTGGGAAATAGAGAATTTATTTGGAGTGGCCTAATGGCTGGCCTCTTTCAAAGAATTCATGACTTATATCATCCTTTGATCAACGCCATTTGACATGCATCGTAAGCCGCTATCTTGAAAATCAATTAGACGACACCGTACAAAGCATCGGTGGGTATCGAAAATTCATAGCTTTACCGATATCAGTCCAATACCAGCAAAATAGGGCCATTCCAGCACTAATATAGGTATCGGTGCATCACTAGTGATAATATGGTACACACTAGATGGATAGTCTCTAATAGAATGGTCAGTGTGCAGTGAAACACTGTAATTGAGAATTCAGAATTTAAACTTTTTAATACTATATTATGAAATGTTGTGAACATTGGAGAAACCATTTGAAAATATTTTTTTGCAAATTAGATGCAGTAAATTTACTGTATTTATTGTTTAATATTATCTTTATTTCTTGTGTAGAGAGACCTGTGGTTATCCCATCCACTCACAATGTCAGTTTGGGCACTAACATAACATTTAAATGTACAGAGTTTGGTTCTCCACCATTTACCTACCAATGGTTCATGAGAAATACATCAATGGAAGGGAGTGATAAGTTATTAGTTGGAGAGGATAAGAACACTTACAACATATCATCAGTATTGTACAGTCAGACTGGACTATATTTCTGTGAAGCTAGTAACATGTTAGGAATTCTTTCTAATTCAACTCCTGCTAATCTGTTAGGTGAGAATTTTTAGATTTTGCATTGCATACCTAGGCCATTGCTGCATGCTGCCACTAAATAGGTTTCTAGTGCATATTTCATGAATTTATGGTATTGCTCTGTTAATTTCATATTTATATTTTAATCCAAAGTTTACATGAATGATTAAGTAACTCAGAAAGATTTCTTTTGTCTCAGCTAATTGCTGTCATTGACCTCACATATACATACTATGTATATACCTTGTAGCAAGAATAGGTATTCTTCATAAAATTGAACATAGTAGAAACTGATCTTTACATAAAAATTTGTTTAACTCACACAGTTCGTCCGAACATGGTTGAACATTCAGTCACAATACAGTCAGTGTACCCAGGAGAGATGGTGAACTTCAGTTGTAGAGCTGAAGGTTTCTCTACACTTAGTTATAGCTGGTTCGTGGTGGAGTCTGGTTCTGATATTGGAGTGGAGATTGGGAATACAACTAATCCAACATACTCTATTTCTAATCCCATTTATAACCAAAGCAATACTGGATACTATTGTGTTGCTACTAACAATGAGGGAATTGCCGTATCCAACACTTCTACTCTGACAGGTACATAGTAACAATGTGTCTCGTTTTGTACAAGGTATATATAGGATTTTTGAAGTGTAGTTACTGTAGATGATCTGTGTCTTTGATGACTCTTCTCATATTTATTACTGACACTACTAGACTGATTGCCGCAAATTTGATTGTTATCCAAATGCGTATTATTGTTACAAGATTTATGTACAAAACCAATATCTATGAGATACCTTGCTTATGAATAATATATTAGTATTATAAAATAAAGGTAAAACCATTACATCCATTTTGATTTGGGGCACCTGAAGTCACAACTTCCTATGCTCCAAATAATTTATAAAAAAAATTTAGGGAGTTTCCATTAGTATCATGACTGGATAATGCAGTTATTATATATTTTATTTGTACAGTAGTGCTAAATAAATTTGTTTATGTACTATTCTGTAAATGTTTCCTTCTAGTAATTAAAATCTAATCCAAAACAGCCAAGCTGTAAAAAAAGTGTGCGGCCCTCAGAAAGGCTATGGTGAAAAAAGATGTGAAATCCAAGGTGGCGGCCAAGAAATGGCTGTGATGGTAGGTTAATGGTAAAAATTTTAATAACAACAATTCAGGTGAATTTGGTGCCGCTTGGTCTTGGCACAAAAATTCACCTGAATTGTCGTTATTAAAATTTTTACCATTAACCTACCATCACAGCCATTTCTTGGCCGCCACCTTGGATTTCACATCTTTTTTCACCATAGCCTTTCTGAGGGCCGCACACTTTTTTTACAGCTTGGCTGTTTTGGATTAGATTTCATTTCTTTTTGTATTTGTATACCCCAAAAGCCGGCCTATGGCCAGCTTTGGGACTTTTTTAACCTATGTTTTTTCTTTACTACAGGAAGAAGAAAAGATGAAGTAGATGTACTTTAAATATTTTATCAGTAAATGTACAAATTATATATACTGTATAATACATATGTGACCGGATTTGCGAAAAGGGGTCTTCCACACACATCCAATTTGCCAATTTTGACAATTGATAACTTCAGATTGGAAAGAGCTATTGCCTTGGTATTTGGACAGTGGTGAGCACCACTATAGCTGAATACATGGTGAAATTTTCAGGTTAATATGTTACTTGAACACTGAGTTATGGTCTCCAACGTTTACGGAATTGGATGTGTGTGGAAGACCCCTTTTCGCAAATCCGGTCACATATATTGATTACAGAAATCTCCATGGTGGTTTCTTTGTAACTGAACACTCTACAAGGTGACTTCTTCTAATTGCTCTCTCTACAGGGTGATTTGTTTGTAGCTGAACTATCTACAAGGTAACTTCTTATAGCTGATCTCTCTACAGGGTGATTTGTTCGTAGTTGAATTCTGTACAGGTGATTTGTTTGCAGCTGAGCTCTTTACAAAATGGTTTCTTTGTAGCTGAACTCTCTACAAAGTAACTTCTTCTAACTGATCTTTCTACAGGGTGATTTGTTTGTAGCTGAATTCTGTACAAGTGATTTGTTTGCAACTGAGCTCTTTACAGAATGGTTTCTTTGTAGCTGAACTCTCTACAGGGTGATTTGTTTGTAGCTGAAATCCCTACAAGGTAACTTCTTCTAGCTGATCTCTCTACAGGGTGATTTGTTTGTAGCTGAACTCTCTACAGGTGATTTGTTTGTAGCTGAACTCTCTACAAGGCGATACTTCTAGGTGATCTCTCTACAGGATTCCTTGTTTCTAACTGAACTCTCAATAGGGTGATCTGTTCATAGCTGAACTTTCTACTGGGTGATTTGTTTGCAGCTGAACTCTCTAAATGGTGGTTTCTTTGTAGCTGAACTCTCTACAATGTGACTTCTTCTAGCTGAACTCTCTACAAGGTGACTTGTTTCTAGCTGATCTCTCTACAGGGTGACTTGTTTCTAGCTGAACTCTCTACAGGTGATTTGTTTGTAGCTGAACTCTCTACATGGTGATTTGTTTGTAGCTGAACTCTCTACATGGTGGTTTCGTTGTAGCTGAACTCTCTACAAGGTAACTTCTTCTAGCTGATCTTTTTACACTGCATATTTGTTTGTAGCTGAGTTCTCTACAGGGTGATTTGTTTGCAGCTGAACTCTCTACATGGGAGTTTCATTGTAGCTGAACTCTCTACAATGTGACTTTTTCTAGCTGAACTCTCTACAGGGTGACTTGTTTCTAGCTGAACTTTCTACAGGTTATTTGTTTGCAGCTGAACTCTCTACATTGTGGTTTCTTTGTAGCTGAACTCTCTACAAGGTAACTTCTTCTAGCCGATCTTTCTACAAGGTGACTGAGTTTTTTGCAGCTGAACTCTTTGCATGGTGATTGCTTTGTAGCTGAACTCTCTAAAAGGTGACTTCTTCTAGCTGAACTCTCTACAGGATGATTTGTTTGCAGCTGAACTCTCTACTTGGTAGTTTCTTTGTAGCTGAACTCTCTACAATGTGACTTCTTCTAGCTGAACTCTCTACAGGGTGACTTGTTTTTAGCTGATCTCTCTACAGTGTGACTTGTTTCTAGCTGAACTCTCTACAGGTGATTTGTTTGCAGCTGAACTCTCTACATGGTGGTTTCTTTGTAGCTGAACTCTCTACAAGGTAACTTCTTCTAGCTGATCATTCTACAGGGTGATTTGTTTGTAGCTGAATTCTCTACAGGGTGATTTATTTGCAGCTTAACTCTCTACAAGGTGACTTCTTCTAGCTGAACTCTCTACAGAGTGATTGATATTTTTTGCAGCTGAACTCTCTACATGGTGGTTTCTTTGTAACTTAACTCTCTACAGGGTGATTTGTTTGTAGCCGAACTCTCTACAGGGTGATCTGTTCATAGCTGAACTCCCTATAAGGTAACTTCTTCTAGCTAATCTTTCTACAGGGCGATTTGTTTGTAGCTGAGTTCTCTACAGGGTGATTTGTTTGCAGCTGAACTCTACATGGTAGTTTCTTTGTAGCTCTACAATGTGACTTCTTCTAGCTGAACTCTCTACAAGGTGACTTGTTTCTAGCTGATCTCTCTACAGGGTGACTTGTTTCTAGCTGAACTCTCTACAGGTGATTTGTTTGCAGCTGAACTCTCTACATGGTTTATTTCTTTGTAACTGAACTCCCTGCAAGGTGACTTCTTCTAGCTGATCTCTCTACAGGGAGATTTGTTTGTAGCTTAACTCTCTACAGGTGATTTGTTTGCAGCTGAACTCTCTACATGATGGTTTCTTTGTAGCTGAACTCTCTACAAGGTAATTTCTTCTAGCTGATCTCTCTACAGGCCGATTTGTTGTAGCTGAACTCTCTACATGATGGTTTCTTTGTAGCTGAACTCTCTACAAGGTGATTTCTTCTATAGCTGATCTTTCTACAGGGTGATTTGTTTGTAGTTGAACTCTCTACATGATAGATTCTTTGTAGCTGAACTCTCTACAAGGTGATTTCTTCTATAGCTGATCTTTCTACAGGGTGATTTGTTTGTACCTAAACTATCTACATGATGGTTTCTTTGTAGCTGAACTCTCTACAAGGTAGCTTCTTCTAGCTGATCTCTCTACAGGACAATTTGTTTGTACCTGAACTCTCACATGATTGTTTCTTTGAAGCTGAACTCTCTACAAGGTGATTTCTTCTAGCTGATCTTTCTACAGGGTGATTTGTTTGTAGCAGAACTCTCTACAAGGAAACTTCTTCTAGCTGATCTCTCTACAGGGAGATTTGTTTGTAGCTGAACTCTCTATACATGATTTGTTTGCGGCTGAATTCTCTACATGATGGTTTCTTTGTAGCTGAACTCTCTACAAGGTAACTTCTTCTATATAGCTGATCTCTTTACAGGGTGAATTGTTTGTAGCTGAACGATCTACAAGGTAACTTCTTCTTACTTATCTCTCTACAGGGTGATTTGTTTGTAGCTGAACTATCTACAAGGTAACTTCTTCTAGCTGATCTCTCTACAGGGTGATTTGTTTGTAGCTGAATTCTGTATAGGTGATTTGTTTGCAGCTGAGCTCTTTACAGAATGGTTTCTTTGTAGCTGAACTCTCTACAAGGTAACTTCTTCTAGCTGATGTATCTACAGGGTCACTAGTTTGTAGCTGAATTCTCTACATGGTGGTTTCTTTGTAACTGAACTATCTACAAGGTGACATCTTCTAGCTGATCTTTCAACAGGGTGATTTGTTTGTAACTGAACTCTCTACAAGAAAACTTCTTCTAACTGATGTCTGAACAGGGTGAATTGTTTGTAGCTGAACTCTCTACAGGGTGATTTGTTTGTAGCTGATCTCTATACAGGTTACTTATTTCTAACTGATCTCTTGAATTCTGTTCAGGGTGACTGCTCTATTAGGATGACTGCTCTATTAGAGTATCTCGATTTCGCACTTGCTACACCAAGTTGGATTTCGTGTTATAACTCCGTGGCTTTAAGTCTGATTCTTCTACACCATTGAAGAGCCTTTCTAAGATGATAACTCCATCTGTACAGCGATTTTCAAAGCATTACCCCAAGTGGTTTATCTGGTAGGCGTGGCAAGCATAATAATAATAATAATAATAACAAAATATAAAAAAATAGCTAATCTCGATTGCGTAATTGTTACACACTGTTGATTTTTTCGCTGTATCTTCCTGGTTTTTAGCTCGATGTCTTTCAAACCACAAAAGGTTTGAGGTTCAATAGTTAGCCTATTCACCCACCGATTTTCAGCTTCTTCCCATACGCGGTTTACCCTGTAGGCGTGACAACATATTGGTGTTATTTTTCGTGCATAATCGCTCATAACTCTTTGCCTGTTTATGGTATTCCAGCCAAAGTTGGTACCGAGATGCGCCTTTATACCCCCCTTCTGTGCGCCAAATTTCAAGACAATCGGATAACGCGTTCGCGTTTTATAGCAGTTTTTGTAAGTGTGCGAAAAGAGGAAGAAAAATAAGAAGAAAAAAAAAACGAAGAAACTAAGCCAATTTTTGAAGTCGCATATCTCAGGAATGCCTGAAGCGATTTTGCTCAAATTTGGAATGTGGAGTACTGAAGTTGGAGGGAATGTACACAGCAAAATTTGTCTTGTGTCATCAAGGCAGCACAGAGCTACGGAGGTGCGAAAATTGCGTTTTCTTTCTTCCTGTCAATATACTCACGGGGTTGCGCGCCGGCTTCTTGGGCCGCACGACACACTACCGTGTGTCTTGATTTTGACTATTTAGCACAAATCATATGCTTGGAAAATGATAGCCTATTTGTGTAATCACTTATAATCTACAGATATTTTAACCTATTTTCAATGTAGTTCTCAGACCTAACATCACTGATATCACCTTCACTCCACAACCAACCAATACTTCATTGTTACTCAACTTTACTAACAGTCAGTTAATGACTTGTGGTGCTAATGGTGGTCCTCGCATCATGACCATGTGGTTGTTTGATGATGGTTCATCATTGTCAACAGCGGCCAATGGTAGTGACAGTGTAACTCATAACATCTCATCCTCATCAACCAGTGATACTGGTACTTATTACTGTATAGCCACTATTGATGGAATGAATGACACTTCAGATGTGTACACTTTGTTTGGTGAGTCATTACTATCTACGTAAAAACAGCCAAGCTGTATAAAAAGGGTGTGGCCTTCAAAAGCCTGGGTGAAAAAAGTTGTGAAATCAAAGGTGTGGCGGCCATGAAATGGCTGCAATGATGTGTATGATAATAAAGTTTAATAAAACATTAATTATCATTAAAATGATTACAGCCATTTTATGGCCACCACCTTTGTTTCATAACTTTTTTGACCCCAACTTTTTGAAAGCCGCACTCTTTTATACAGCTTGGCTGTTTTTTGCATGAATTTCACTTCTTTTAATATATACCCAAAGCCAACCATGAACTAGCTTTGAGGTTTATTTTTACTAAATTCAGGTATACTATTGTATTTGTCTATTTAAGGATTTTCAGTCACTGTTCTATTAGAGTGTCTCGGATTTTTCATGTAAAACATGTTAAGTTACAGTTGTTCAATTTTTACAAAGTAAATCCAGCACCTTTTATGCTAGAATACAATTTACAGCCTGTTGTCACAAGTTTTATTAGTATAGCACTTATTACAATACGATGATTATGATGATGACGATTTGGTGCAAGTAAGTTTTAATAGTACTGAGTGTACTACCCTGCTGATCTGTACCATAACAGCTATAGTGTTGGCTTGAATTCGATGGAATACTAGAGAAGTCGTAATAGTATTGTATTACAGAGTTTATTTGATTACTTTTGTAATGCTCTAACATAGCTCACAAATTTTTTGAAAATTTCTAATAGAACACACATGGAATATTCTATGAAATTATGAACTTTGAGTATATTTTAGCTAGAATTTTCATTTATAAAGCAGAAATTACAGGAGGTGATCTCAATGTTAAAGGATTTGGATTCCCAGCATGGAGGTCCCTGGTTCGAAAGTTGGTAAATTTATTCCCCACTGTGACTGTTCTATTAGAGTATTTTGACCCAGCGATTTACAGTTGTGTGGTTTTTGAGCTACACATGCATAGAAATCGCATTTGCTTTGGAGTGCCTTGTAACTCTATACCTGTCAATGCATTTTCTTTTATTAAACCTCAAAAGATTTGAGCTACGATGGTTAACCTGTATTCAATGCAATTTTCAAGTTATTTCCATAAGCGATTTACTCTGTAGGCGTGACTACTCGAATGGCTACAGGTTCGAAGCTGTCCAGGTCCAGTAATGTTTTTTTTTCTCCTTTCTCCACCTTTCCAAACACACTTTCTGTAACAACTTTACACAGGCTGTAGGACCAGGTGTCCTACAGACCACTGCACTTGTGCTGTAAAGCCTTAATAAATAAATGAATAAGTCAACCTTTTTATTACAAATAATTGTTCATAGCTCTATAACTATAATTCAGATTTGCACCAAACTTGGTATGTGATTGTGCCACAATAAAAAAAAAAATTGTAAATTGTACCAATGCTCAAGAAAATCGAGCTAAGTCAACTTTTGAAGGTTTATATTTCATGATTGTGTTAGGCAATCTTGCTCAAATTTGGTATGTGGGGTCTTGAAGGTGGAGGCCATTTGCAGTATAAAAATGATTCCAATTCAAGGAGGGAGCACAGAACTACTTATGCATGAAAATCTTATTTAGTTTCTTCCTTTTAATATACTCGTGGTGTGGAGCACCGACTTTCTTGGCTGCATGACACACTACTGTGTGTCTTGATACTACTATATATGATAGTCTATTTAGGATTTATAAATGTACAATTTCAATCTGTTTTTTTTTCTTTAGTTTTAGTAAACTTGAAATGTACGTATATATGCTAATAACACTTTATGCATGTTGCTAAACCTAATATTAAATCAAGACACACGCTAGTGTGTCGTGCGACCAAGAAAGCCGGCGACCACACCGTGAGTATATTTACAGAAAGGAAGTAAACAACTTTTCCACGTGTGCATAGCTCCATGGCCCCTTCTCCAAAGTTCCCTAGGTAGCGTACGCCACAACAGCAAATTTGATTAAATTCGCAACAGCCATTTGCGAGATATGGGCATCTAAAATTTTGTTTTAATTTTTTTTGTTTTTTTCTTCTTATGCCGTACGGAGCTTCGATTTCTTTTTGCACACTTTGCAAAAATTGCTATAAAATGCAAACGCGTAACACGATTGCCTCAATCTTTGGCACAAATGAAGAACGTGTAACGATGGATTCACGTACCAAGTTTGTTGCAAATCTGAGTGATATTCAAGGAGTTATGGACATTTATTCACGTAAAAAAAGATCAAACTTTTGTCATGGCTACAGGGTAAACCAAGTATAGAAATAACTTGAAAATTGGTTTGTAGATAGGCTGATCATCGTAGCAGTGCCTTTTGATAGTTTGAATAGCAACAGAGTTACAGCGACAAAGTTATAAAGCAAAAACTAGGCGAGTGTAAAATCGCGGGTTAGAGATACTCTAATAGAGCAGTCACCACTGGGTAAAAAAGGTGTGCAAAAAGTGTCGAAAAAAAGCTTACCAGAGTTCGAACCAGGGACATCTATACATAACACCTGCATCCTTAACCGATGAACCACTGCTACCTTGACTGATCATCTCACTTATTTTCTGCTTTATAAATGAAATTTCTAGTTGAAATCTGCTTATAATCATAAGTTTGTAATTTCATAGATCTACCAATAGAAGTACTAGATTGTTCTAGAGCATTCTATGTATGTTCTATTAGAAGTCCTCAAAAAATGTGCACTCTATTAGAGTATTACAATAATATTATCAAATATTGAATTAAATCATGTAATGAAATACATTTATAAGTCTGTCTTCAATAATCATAATTGTATCTACATAGAAAAGAAGAAATGTGAGTAAAAACAAACCTCAAAGTCAGCCATAGGCTGGTTTTGGGGCCTTATAAAGTACAAAAAGGAGTGAAATCCACACAAAAACAGCCAAGCTGTGAAAAAATGGTGCGGCCTTAAAAAGCCTGGGTGAAAAAAGCTGTGAAATCAAAGGTGGCGACCAAGAAATGGCTGCAATGATGTTAATGCTAAAAAAATTTAATAATGGCTGTGTGCATTGTTAAAATTTAGTAGTATTAACATCATTGCAGCCATTTCTTGGCCGCCACCTTTGATTTCACAAATTTTTTCACCCAGGCTTTTTAAGGCTGCACCATTTTTCACAGCTTGGCTGTTTTTGTGTGGATAGCAATTACAATAAACCTCTATCCTACCAATACAAACAATTTGTGTTGTTTCTCTACACAGTTGCTCCATATGGTGTAAACATCACTGGTGACAACACATACCCTCATGGGAGTCAGTTACAATTACATTGTTCATCAGAGGGTGGACCACAATCAGAATACAGTTGGAGCAGAACTAACATATTCTCAAATGGAGCAACTACTAATACCAACAACCTTACTATTAGTAATGTAACTACACTTGATGGAGGAAATTACACTTGTACTGTCACTAATGATGCTGGATCTAGTAGTAATACTGTCACTGTCTATGGTGAGTTACTTCATATCACATGTTTGAAACTTTGAGTGAGTTAATGAGTTAAAATATTTTTAACAGTTGGACCAGTGTTCACTACTCATCCAATGAATCAGGAGGAGGTTATTAATAACAGTTTTACACTACAGTGTACAGCAGAAGGATTCCCTACACCATCTATACAATGGTACCTCAACAATACCATGATCACTAATAGCAGTAATAGATATATTATTGACTCCACATCAATGAACAGTATTACTAGTATACTGAGAGTTATAATGGCTCATTTTACTGATACTGGTCTGTACCACTGTGAAGCTAATAGTAGTGTGTTTATTGATAATGTTTACAGTGACATGATGAATATCAGTGTAGTAGGTGAGTGTGGGTTGGTACGAAGTCAAAATACTGTGTGCATTTATGTATGGTGCACTATTGAATAGTGTATGTTTTAAAATTTAATAAAGAGAATGTTTATATGTATGTATCTGGTCTATAGTATGAAAAGCCTATGTCAAACATTCCAGCATAATAGACAGAGTAACTATGGAATGGAATTTTTCAGTGTGTCAACAGTATACTAGCACATTGTGAATCTGTATCAAAACAGCCAATATTAATTTGGCCTACTCCTAGGGTTGCTTGGAGTCTGCCGGCCTTGTTTAATTGCTGGTATTTCCAGCTGTCCAGCACTTTAACAACTAGTGCTGGGGGTGGTGGCAAGGGAAGTCCATCTAGCCCGGGAAAAAAAAGAGGAGCTGTGTGAAAAAGAAATTTACCTCGTAATAGTACAGGGTGAAATGTTGTCAAACCATACAAATAAATACCTGAAACGATGTCAATAAATTTTAATAATGTGGCATTTCTTTTGATTTCACAACCTTGTTACCTGGTCCACCCCATTTTTTTAACAGCTTAGCTGTTTTGACATCAAGACTATCAAACAATCTTTGTATCCATACTAATTCATCACTCACATAGTACAAGGTAAATCAGAACTTGGTTGATTGAATGCATTATAAAAGTTATTATCATCAACATATGGCTGTCACCATTGATTTCACGATTTTTCACCCAGGCTTTTGAAGGTACACTTATATACAGCTTGGCTATTTTGTATGGATTTCACTTTTTTGTATTTTAAATACTTCAAAGCCAACCACAAATTGGCTTTGAGATTTGTTTTCACCCAAACCATTGTTCTTATCTGCAGATATAATGACGATAATATAAGATAAACTAGTGCTATACCAATGCAGAAAAATACCTACAGATCCAATACCAAAGCCAAAGGATCTAGGTTAATACTGATAATTGCTCCAACTGTAATTTTGTGCTTCCTTCCAGATTAGGTATGCATGTGCATTATTTGTCTATTAGGATTTTTACTTTGCATGACTATTCTAGTAGAGTACATACCTCTATTAGTGTATTCCGGCTTTCTTGGTCGCACGGTGCACTGCCGTGTGTCTTGATGAGAAGAAAACAAAGAAATAAACCAAATCTCCTAGTAGTTCATATCAGGAATGTCTGCATTGATTATGCTGAATTCTAGTATGTTTCCTGCTATATCTTCCAAGAAGTTCGTTCCACTGTGAAGTCACTTTATTAGAAGAAAGGAGTACAGGGCTATGTATGTATGCATGTGTGAAAGTTACACTTTGTTTCCTGTTAACAACACACTTGTGATGTGCCGGATTCTTGGGCCACACAACACATTATTCTGTGTCTTGATATCTGATAAAATGGAGGTTAATTTCATGGTAGATCAATCCTCACTTAATGGAACAATCAGTGGAGAATAAAATGCTGCAATGATTAATGATGTACCAATATCACATATTCACTATACCAAATACATTTTAGATGGAAATGGCAAATACCAATCCAATAATTATACTTTTTCACACTAATACATTACTCACAAAAACAGCTAGTAATTCCAATTGTAGTTGGTAGACTAGCTTACTAAACACACCACACACGGGGATAATAATCGTTTATTGCTTCAACAATCTTATTTCATGGCTTATTGCTATTTGCACTATGCTATAAAGCCACTCCAAATACATTCTGTTTCCCATCCTGGACTCAGGCATATATGCTTGCGGGCAGACAGTCTATTTCCATTATGCAAGAACAACTGGAAAGTAATGGAAGAATATGGAATAATGGAATATGAGAACTGACAGTAACTAGATGCTGGGAAATAGAGAATTTATTTGGAGTGGCCTAATGGCTGGCCTCTTTCAAAGAATTC
Organism: Dysidea avara; assembly: GCF_963678975.1. NCBI lineage: Eukaryota > Metazoa > Porifera > Demospongiae > Dictyoceratida > Dysideidae > Dysidea > Dysidea avara. Next base: position 25,830,827 of record NC_089275.1, read on the forward strand.
ATGACTTATATCAGCCTTTGATCAACGCCGTTTGACATGCATCGTAAGCCGCTATCTTGAAAATCAATTAGACGACACCGTACAAAGCATCGGTGGGTATCGAAAATTCATAGCTTTACCGATATCAGTCCAATACCAGCAAAATAGGGCCATTCCAGCACTAATATAGGTATCGGTGCATCACTAGTGATAATATGGTACACACTAGATGGATAGTCTCTAATAGAATGGTCAGTGTGCAGTAAAACACTGTAATAGAGAATTCAGAATTTAAACTTTTTAATACTATATTATGAAATGTTGTGAACATTGGAGAAACCATTTGAAAATATTTTTTTGCAAATTAGATGCAGTAAATTTACTGTATTTATTGTTTAATATTATCTTTATTTCTTGTGTAGAGAGACCTGTGGTTATCCCATCCACTCACAATGTCAGTTTGGGCACTAACATAACATTTAAATGTACAGAGTTTGGTTCTCCACCATTTACCTACCAATGGTTCATGAGAAATACATCAATGGAAGGGAGTGATAAGTTATTAGTTGGAGAGGATAAGAACACTTACAACATATCATCAGTATTGTACAGTCAGACTGGACTATATTTCTGTGAAGCTAGTAACATGTTAGGAATTCTTTCTAATTCAACTCCTGCTAATCTGTTAGGTGAGAATTTTTAGATTTTGCATTGCATACCTAGGCCATTGCTGCATGCTGCCACTAAATAGGTTTCTAACACATATTTCATGAATTGATGGTATTGCTCTGTTAATTTCATATTTATATTTTAATCCAAACTTTGCATGAATGATTAAATAACTCAGAAAGTTTTCTTTTGTCTAAGCTAATTGCTGTCATTGGCCCAACATAAACGTATTATGTGTACACCTTGTAGCAAGAATAGGTATTCTTCATAAAATTGAACATAGTAGAAACTGATCTTTACATAAAATTTGTTTAACTCACACAGTTCGTCCGAACATGGTTGAACATCCAGTCACAATACAGTCAGTGTACCCAGGAGAGATGGTGAACTTCAGTTGTAGAGCTGAAGGCTTCTCTACACTTAGTTATAGCTGGTTCATGGTGGAGTCTGGTTCTGATATTGGAGTGGAGATTGGGAATACAGCTTATCCAACATACTCTATTTCTAATCCCATTTATAACCAAAGCAATACTGGTTACTATTGTGTTGCTACTAACAATGAGGGAATTGCTGTATCCAACACTTCTATGTTGACAGGTAATCATGTTATGGTTAAAGCACCACCAGGCTTATGTATGAGGGAAATACAGGATGTGGGGCATGTCAGCAGGGTCAAAACACCCCATTGAGTGCTGTATTTCCATACACACAAGCACAAGTGATGTTTTATGTATTATATTGCACTTCCTAGTCATCTTGCTTGGAGCATTCACCTTGAGTGTTTAATTTTCGGTGATCAAACTATCAGTATAATTTTTCTAGTTGTAGAACAAACTGGTAGGATTAGTTTGGCTAGTTTTAGTGATTCGCGAAGTTATGCAAGTGATCATTCATGCTGTCTGAGTGTGGTTGTTAGCATGACATTCCTTACATAACTGTACTGTACATTCCCAAGTGTACTGTATTTGCCCAATTATCTGCATAACTGCACTGTATGATTCATACACTTTATGGCACTTTCATCTTCTCACGCAAAGTACAATATGTGACTGGATCTACAAAAACCGGTCTTGTCGCCCAAGACAGGACATTTGATTTTTTCACACAAACACAAAGCTTCATGAACGCGCTATCAAATTTCACTGTGACAGCCAATCAGAGTAAAGTGGTCTGCTTTTGCTAGCTGCTTTTTTTTCAAGTACAGTGGCGAGCTGTACGAGTGGTCTGGGGTCTTTATGGAGCCCTGGCCAACCAGAAGATGGATGTGTGGCTGTACAGCTCCATGGTATTGGAAAATGACCTGTGCTGTAATTTTCCTTTCATTTTAGCCAGTTTTAAGCCCTAAATGGCCCATAACTTTGTCTATATCATCCCAACAAATTCCTCTTCAAATTTTAAACAGCATCTTTCCTGCCTTCCAGCCCTCCTCCCCCCTACCTCTCACCCGTTTTGGAGCTTGCCTGATACAGCCAACATTGGTGTAAATACTATCTAAAATGGCAGGAAACTTAGCTGTTGACTACTTCAATCTGGAAGGTAATAAATTGTTGTAAAATGTGTGAAAATTTGGTATTTGTAGCTGCCAATCTATTGGAAAGCTATAACACTCTGAATACTTAAAACCGGTATTTCTCGATAATTTTAAATGGGCGATAAGACTGGTTTTCCCAGAGGCAGTCACATATTTTGTGCTTACAGTAAGTTTAGGAGTGTGTGCATGATTTTTGAAGTGTGGTTGCTTTAGATGATGAAAGAACTTATACGTAATTATTATAATGAGTGTATACTGTCAGACTCTGTTATTACAGTAGTTCAAATATTCTTTTCTCAAATGATTGTAAAGAGTTGGATGCTAGTAGATATCTATGAGACACCATTTTTTGACAAGTACAATAAACATTTTGTATATCCAAGACCCCCAGTCATGATTTCCAATAATCTAAATAATTTGTAAACTCCATAGGTCTCTAACACCCAATTGTAAACATATCTGTGTTATATTGTCTAATTCAAAACAGCCAATGTATAAAAAAGTGCACCCTTCCAAAAATAGGCTAGCACGAAAAAGGTATGATATCAAAGGTGGTGGCCAAGAAATGACTGAAATGATATTATACTGTCATATAAATTGTGACATTACCAATTAATTGACACAATGTTATTGCAGCCACTTAATCGCCACAACCTTTGATATCACATCTTTTTCATAGTAGCCCATTTTTGTAAGGCCACATCCTTTTTCACAGTTTTCCTATTTTGGATTAGATATCAATTATTTTTGCATTTGTATATGCTGGCTTTTGTCTATCGTTTTTACAGATAAGCAGAAGAACTAAATTTGTACTATCTTGATATGAACTTTTGTATTATTTTTGCTGTTGTTGAATATCACATGGCTGCTCTACTTATAAGGATCTAGAAACGTTTTTGTTGCATGCATGCATGGTTGGTTTTCACATTATAACTCATTGATATTTAAAACAGATTTCCATTACAATACTTGAAGGTTAATACCTAGATGGTTACGTGATACATGCAAGAAAATTCATCTTGTTTGCATAAACAGTTTAGCTAAAAAGTGTGACAACAAATCGTGACAAGGACAACTGCTCTATTGAAGTATTTCAATTGCAAGACTATTATGCCTTTCTTATTATTTGACTATTTTTATAGCACTCTATTACAGCACGCATTTTTGTGAGCACTAGGACATGCATAGAGTGCTCTAGAACAATCTTGAATTTCTATGGATAAATCTAGGAAATTATAGCAACTTGAGTTTCCGTTTATAAGATAGAAATTAGGTGAGGTCGGCAACTGACAGTGGTGGCAGAATTGAAAAGATTTAGGCGTATAGATGCGGAGATCTCTGGTTTGAACCTTGAACAATTTTTTTCAACATTTTCCTGCAACTAGCTGTACAGTACTTCTCAGTGACTGTTCTATTGTATGTAGTATCTCAATCTCGAGTGTTTCACATGTTTGGTTTATGCTTTATATCTCCTTAGCTAATAATCTCAGTGCTTTCAAATCACAAAAGGATTAGCCTATCTGCATACCAAGTTTAAGTTATTTCTATCAGTAGTTATCCTAAAGGCATCACAAAAAATCACACTTGCAATTTTTAAATTGCTTGTAACTTTGCACTACTTCTATTCATCTGTTGACAAATTGACAGATTCATGCACTATATTATGCTCTTTATGCCATCCAAATTTAATAAGAATCCAATAAGGCTTGCACCAGTTATGGCAATATTTGTAAATGGTGTAAATATAAAATTAATGGAAGAAGAGAAATTAAGACAAGTTAAAAATGTGTGTATCTCAAAGACAGCTGTTTAAATTTAGCTCAAATTTGGCGTGGAAGATGTCCCACCCTGAGGTATGTTTCATAGAAAATGGGCTATTTTTGTTAATCCATTACTGAAGTACAGTATGAATGTGCAAAATCATGTTTTCTTTGTTGTTCCAAAATTGTCTGTCCTGATTATAGTGTGCAGTGGAAGATCTAGATGGGTTTCTTGGGTTTCGACAGAAACCCCCTTTTAAATTTAGCTCAGTGGAAATCTAAATACATAAACATTGTTGTACTGACAATTTGTCATATCAAACAACTATATACCACTGTATTTCAGTAGCATGCATGCAGCTGCACTTAACTGACACCATTTATAGCTATTAAACCCTCAGCAACACTTCACTTTTCATCTCCCACTGCATTAAAAATGATCAAGATACTCTAATAGAGCATTCAAAGCTACAGCTTATACCGGGGTAGCCACCATATTTGCCATATAGTTAGCTATAGTATTTACAGTTTAAAGCATTGGATTTATTGTAATTCCTAACTAAAAGTAGTCTAAAATCCGATCTCAGAGCTTCTAAAATCTCAAAATTTTCTGGAGAAATAAAGCGCTAATAACAATAACAAATGTCATCAGATACCTCATTGAGTTATTACAACTTTCAGAAACCCCCTTTTAAAAATCCTAGATCTGCCATTGGTGTGTCGTGTGGCCAAATACAACCAGTGCAGGTGTGTGACAGAGAAGTGTGTATTTTGAAAATTCTTTTTTCACGCATTTGTAGTTTGGTAGTACCTGATCAGAAATTAACCATCTTTGCTTTGAAAACTCCCTCAGGATGGGACACCTCCTGTATACAATTTGAACTGAATCTATCCAGGCGTCACTGAGCTATGCACCTTCAAAGTTCATCTTATCTTTTTTTCATATTTTCATCATCTTTTCACTCAACTTAGAAAAATTACTTTAACTAGCATATGGTTTAGTCAATTTTCTTCTAATTTGGAGGGCAGTAAGAACATACTGCAGCATAATGTCAGTATAAATTGTGTACACATCAGAGTAAGAGCAAGGGAGTTATTCATAATTTTTCAAAATTAAGTAAGGCCATACCTATTTGATCTTATGTTACGCGGGCCCGACCGACTGCATTTTTCTTCAAATGAAATAATTTTGAAAATCACGTGCGCGGATCACGTGTTCTTTATTAAAGACAACATGGCATCAACATCATTGTGTTAAAGCCAAAAAGGGACCATTGAAGATCGTCCAATGCTCTAAATTGTGCAGATACAATAGGAAGATTTATTTTTAAAGTCATTCAAATCTGATGCTACTAGAAGAGTACTGAAAGTGGAGATTTCACAGACTGACCAGCTTTTGAATGCCCACAAGGTTAGTATCAAGCTAATTCTATATATATATTAGAGCCTTGCATCCAGGCAGTCTAATAATATGAAACCTAGATTTTAACTGTTTATGTTAAAAATTGTACTATTATAGCTACATTTATTGCTTGCATTTTGTATGCCTTTGTTTAAATTTTTTGTCATTTTCATTTTCAAACCTACCTACCTACCCAAATTTAAAATAGTTTTGCCCGCGCAACAGAAGATCAAATAGGTATGGCCTAAGCATCATAGTGTAAACCTTTTGTGGTTTGAAAGAAATCCCACTAACAGCCAAGGAGTTGTAACAAAAATGTCAACCATGTACAACAAGCAAATGATCAAGTTTTTTCAATGAAGAACTATTGTTTGCCACACCTACCAGGCAAACTAGAAATGCAAGCATCTGAAAATTGGTAAATAGGTACATTAATCATACAGTAAGTAATGTCTGATCAAAAAGAGACAAGCTGTAAAAAAAGGTGCGGCCTCCAAAAAAGCCAGGGTGAAAAATATGTGAAATCCAAGGTGGCGGCCAAGAAAAAGCTGTAATGGTAGGTTAATTGCAAAAATCCTGTTGCCTTCTCCAAGTTTCACTAGGATTTGGCACCAAATTCACCTGAATTGTTGTTATTAAAATTTTTGCCATTAACCATCATTTCTTGACCATCACCTTGAATTTCACATCTCTTTTCACCCTGGCTTTTTTGAAGGCCGCACCCTTTTTTTACAGCTTGTCTGTTTTTGATTAGATATCATATCTTCTTGTAATTTGATGCCTAAAACCAGCCTATGGCCAGCTTTGGGTATTACTTTTAACTTATCTTTTTCTTTTCTATGGAATGATGATCATTAAGGAGAAAATTATTTTATTGTTTAATTGTTTAGCTATACATGCACATTTAACAATATTATTTACAATTAATGTTGTTCACTCACCTTACTCAACTGTAACAGTGTTCAGCTCCGTATCCACTTCACTGCTGGTTCCAGCTGGCCATCTGTTTATCCTTCACATGTTTGTTACTACTGTAGACCTCACACAGTCAAATGATTGTGGAGGGGTTTGGTAAGTGTACAAGGCCTCGACAGCCATGGGATATTTTGTTTTGTATTACTTTTTTATTGTAGTGTGGAGGGGAAATGAAGGTGTTAATATTGGATTTTTTTCCTTTTTGACAGATACTTGGGATAGCGAGATGTCTGGGGCAAGGCTAGCAATAGTCCCCTCCCAGACTCTTGCTATTATCTTAAGCCACAGAAAGGGAGCAATGGTGACCTTTCACCCAAGTATCTGATATATCAATGGATGAGTGGCATGTGTGGTATCTCCTGATTTGATTTCAATTTGCTTTGTGAATTTTTTTAAATTGATGTCTGTGGTTGTGGCTTGGTCGTTACGTAATAGACTATGCAGTGTGCTCGCTGTTTGTTACAAAATTAATTCGTTTAAATGATTATTTAACTGTTCTTTGTGTTGATTAATCATTAACTCAATGCGAATACTCTACAGAGAAATGTGTATGTAGCTGAAATTTTTACAGGGAGAATCATATTGTAGCTGTACTCTTAGACTACATGGTGAAAAGTTTGTATGTAGTTGAACTCACCACAAAGTGACTTGTAACATAACTAAACTCTACAGAAAGAATTGCAAGATAGCTGAACTTTATACAAAGTAGTTTTCTTGTAGGTGAACCCTCTACAGGGTGACTTGATTCTATCTGATCTCTCTACAGGGTGAATTGTTTTTAACTGATCCTTCTATGGGGTGATATGTTTCAAGCTGACCTTTCTACAGAGTGATTTGAAATGTAGCTGATTTTTCTACACGGTGACTTGTTTTAGCTGAGCTCTCCACAGGGTAACTTGTTTCTAGCTGATCTCTCTACAGGGTGATCTGTTTCTAGCTGTTTCTACAGGGTAACTGTTTCAAGCTGATCTCTCTACAGGGTGACTTGTTTCTAACTGATGTCTCTATGGGGTGATTTGTTTCAAGCTGACCTTTCTACAGTGTGTTTTGAAATGTAGCTGATCTTTCTACAGGATGACTTTAAATTAATTTTTTCTCCACCCCATAAGTAGCATTAATGACGATATGGATAACAGTCTCCTTGATGTTTCTGCTGATATGATTGGTGAGACCCCTAGAAAGAAGCCAATATCTCCACGGTAATTTGCTAAGGACGTTTTAAAATGCTGATATAACATTGTACAACAAATTGGTAAATAGGTACATTAATCATACAGTAAGTAATGATCATATAATAATATTATTAATTTAAAATGAAGTAGGGATCTATGCAATAAAAAGTAGTGAAACAAGAGATGAATGATGGCATTACAACATAGCTCGGTGGGAAAGTCCCTACTTTGGCATTGAGCAAAATTATAGCTAATGTTCCAAAGTAGGGACTTTCCCATAAAGCTATGCTGCATGTAATAGCATCATTCATCTCTTGTTTCACTACTTTTTATTGCATAGATCCCTACTTCATTTTTAAATTAACAATGTTTTAAAGTACTAGTCTGTTTAGTTTTTTTGTTGTAGCACAGCAAGCTACACTGTAGTTACAGTGTAACTTGTGAATAGTTATTAAGTTCCTGTACAGCTTATTGAAGTACGTACTGTGCCAAAATTAGGAAGCACATAAGCCCATGTGCATAGCTTACCTTTGATCATAGTAGCAGTGGTGCTCAGATCTATGACCTGTCTCAGTACGATGGTTCGTGTTCTATTCACCCAGGCTGGAAGTTGTTCAAACGAACAGGCCCTTTCAGTTGTCTGGAGCTTAGTCTTGACTAACAGGATGGAGTAATACAGCCTCAATTTCCCTTCATGACATCTTGGCAGTCAGTGTTGGGGGTAACGCATTACATCATATTATTACTTTTGTGGTAACTAAGCAATATGACGAAATACGTTATAAAACAGGTAATATAACTCAAGTTACTTTACTTACAAATGTAACGCATTACCTAAGTAATATAGTTCTGTAAATTATGTAATATTATTACTACAAGTAACGAAGTTACTAATCTCGTTAGTGATCCACTGAGTAATGCCTAGCCACAATGAAGTAATGGAGCCTACTGAATGAAGCTTAGTCACCAGCTTCTTACTCATAGCCAAGATTTGCACATTGTCCAACAACGCAATCATGTCACATGATAAGGTGGTAGTTTCACATGTGACAGCTTAAGGTTGTGGACACAAAGTAATATAATATGTAATATTATTATAGTTACTTTATTTTATGGGTAATATGTAACTGTAACTAAATAGTTCAGTTGCAAGTAATATGTAACTAGTTACTTTTAAAAAGTAACTGTCCTAACACTGTTGGCAGTATTTGTTGGACAAAGCCAAACCAAAAATGTCTTCAGACCAACACCAAATCCTTCAAAAAAGTTTTTATGGGATTTAAAAAAAATCTATTTAACAGAACCTTTTGCTGACTGACTAACTTTTTTATATTTGCATATTATACTACTGTATTACAAACAAATAATAATGACTATAAAATGTCTAAACTAAAGATGGAGATTCCCTTGTAATCAATCATTGAGGGGTCATGCATGTGTCCAGGGCAGAAAGGCAACCACGCAAACACAAAACAGCTGAGTGCATTAAGGAAAATTCTATATGACATCGAAGCCAGCAAACCGTGTGACTGTAGGGCTTTCCCTTGCGGGTGGCAATGCATGAAGCCAACCTCTTAAGGACAACATCAGTGGTTGGTCCACAGCCACCAGTAACTGAAAATACAAGAGGTGAGAAACATCCCATCTCCACATCATGAACTTGGTAGTCATAATCTCTCCTCCTAGGTTGCCCATTACAGTGATAACAAGTTGACACTGGTACTGATTGATAAGATGGAGTCTTGGGATTGAACACACGTACATCAAAATAAGCAAGTTGATGTGAAATGTCCCAAAAACCATGAGTAGCAATGTCCAAGCAAGGTTTTCCCCAGTCAATGGCTGAAGGCCAGGCTCAACAGAAACATCATCACAAATCTCCTTTAACAAATGAGCAATGGAATCACAAATTTCTTTATGGCGGACAAATAAGAATCCTCCCTGAGTACAACTTAAGGCATGCTCAACAGTAAAGGACACACACACACATACACACACACACACACACACGCACACACACACACACACACGCACACGCACACACACACACACACACACACACACACACAAAGCTGGTAGTAGAGCAGACTTCCATCCATATCGCAGGCAGAGGGCATCGCGAAAATCACCCTTATATAGATGAAACTCATGGTCTCTGAGAGGTAAAACTGATAACCAAGTGGAGGCACCAGGCTCACAGGCAATCTAATTTAAGTGGCTCAAGGCTAAAGTTGCATATTATTGAAATTTAGTTAGATAGACAAGCCGCTGCTGACGCTTAAGTAAGTACAGTTTAACCTTTACAAATTGTTGTTAGTCCATAACCTCTCCGGTATGACTAATGCGAGAAATCAGTAGGGACACAGGATTAGTAACACCAACTGAAGTTCTGAATTGGACATCACTTGTTAACAGGAGATTGATTATTCCTAACCCCATAAATGCAATGAAAAGGCCAGAAGAGAGCATCCTTGATTGTTAGGTGAACAACAACCAGTCAGGACAGGAAAGTAAATGTAATGAATAGCTCTCTGTAAAGGAATCAACAAGTCAGAAAAATTAGTACAGTTAAAAAGATAATTACACTCATGTGTAAAGGCACTATATGCACAGTGAGTGTGTTGAGAAGCAAATTTAGAAAGTTCCTCAATCTCAGAGACTCATTCAGGCACTTTGTTAACAACAAATTGATGGACAAAACTGGTAGTACCAATAAGAGATCCAAGATAGAGTCGACCATTCTGAGTAATAGAAATATTAGAGCCTTAAATTGTTTTGGTGCAGCATAACTAACTAACTGATGCCTCCAGCAAACTCAACAATGGATAAAGTTATGGGCTTGATTTCTTCACTGTTCGATGTCACTTCATCCCAAGATGTGCCTTTTTGCCAACCACAGTACGTACAATACACGCATCATGGACGTGCCTTTATCTGCCTTTGTGTTCCAGTTCTTTTCACTGAAAACGCAAGGTGTTGGTTCACGATAGCGCTTCCCTGTGGCTGTGTTGGCTAATCACCCTTATTTTCTGTAGCAACTAGATTAATTGCAGAGATGCTTCTCGTACTTTTCTTTGTTTGTAATGCTGCATAACAGGCAAAGCATATAGATGTTTTAGATTCTATTTGAACACTTACACATTGAGTGAACCACGTGATATGTAATAATTAAGGCAATCGTGTAATTCACTGGTGTTCAAATGGAAACTAAAAGATTTGTAGCTGAAAATAAAGTGCAAAGCCACCTCCCTTTCCGTTACATATTTAATTGTTTGGGTGCACATTCTGATAATTTTCTTTTATGGAATTTCTGGTACATTATTTCATAACATAATTAATAACATAATTAATAACATAATTTCCTGTCCTTTTTAATAACATAATTATTGTCATAATTATGTTATTAAAAAGTAAAACAAACAAGTAGAAAGAAAAATCAATTTGATTAGCGATCAAAGAAAGAAGTAGTGAAACAATGGAATAGCTAATAAATGGTAAAACAAGAAAGGTCACCTATACGTGCAGATATACTTGGATACTTTTTTTTATAATGATGACTTTATTTCAAAAATTAATACTGTATGAAAATTATGTCCTCTTTTCAACAGGTTGGCTCACAACTTGGCTGGCTTGAAGCATAAATCTCTTCAAAGTAATTTGTTTTTAGCTGAACTCTCCACTAGGTTTGTGTCAATTATGCTGGCATAATTTTTGGCATAATAGGGTAGGAAAAGCGTAAAGCATAATGCTGGCATAATAAAGCATAATTAGGAGCATAATGGGCAAATTTCTATCACAATAAATATAACTTCTGCTATAACAGTCACAAAGTCAAAGGCAAACCTGTTTTAGATGGTGAAATGATTCCTCACAAAGAGTAGAGTAATGCACTACTACAAGTTTACACTGCTTGACAAAATAAATGCTTTTCATTGTGGGTTTCAGTTTTATAGGACATATGCAGTCACATGCCAACTAGCACTAAGCCATGACAAAGTAGTTTAGCTGAGTTTCAATCATTGAATTAGGTATTTATAACATGTATCATCGTCTAATTTTGAATAAAACAGATGTGATAATTATAATGATTATGATTATTGGAAGCTCGATTGGAAGATGCTCTGATGAGTGATGATAATATTCTTTAAAGGTTAGTGTTGAGTCAAATAGCTAGTGAATGTCTGGACATTGAAAATAGTCAGGTCTGGTGTTAATAGGAAAATATTTCAAAAAGATAGAGATTCTTTAATAGAACAGTCAAACACCCTAATAGAACAGTCATTGCCTTCAACAGAGAGAATGAGAACCATTTAAGTGTTATCCCCAGGAGGCTAATATGTTTTGGCATGGTGTTGCAAATACAAGTTACGTTTTTTAAATAAATTTATTATTATTATTATTTTTTTAATGCAAGTTACATAATATACTGAGCAGGTGCTGTCCTTTGACTACCAACTGCTACAACTCAGAAGATCAGTCAGAAACAAGGCATAATTAATAATATTATATTTTACCGGGCCTGCAAAAATAGGGCATGTGGGCACAAACTACACCCCACCAAATAATATATCATATTTCAGTACTTGGATAAAATATTTTCATTCTGTAACTTGTATTTTATAGAAATGTTTAATAAGTGGTGAAAATTTCATGGCCATGAAGTAATGGAGTACAAGGTTATGAAAATGTAGACAATTTTTATGTGCCCACATGCCCTATTTTTGCAGGCCTGGTCACATTTATTATTTGCATGCAAAACTACAAAGGTATTAGACAGTAAAAGGTGTATAGCTTCTGAGGGACTATAGACATGCCCCAAGAATCCTGCTCTAATATGCCTGTGAACTCTGGAGCACATGACACTTCTCCATTTACATGAAGAACATTCCTGTACATAGAAAAACACACAAAATAAAAACATAACACATTTCTGAAAAGCATAAAAACAAGCTTAATAGGCAGACAATTGGGGAAATGCCAAAAAGCATAATAGGAAAATTTTGGAGCATAATAGACTCAAGCCTACTCTCCACAGGGTGACCTGTTTGTAGTTGAACTCTCTACAGGGTGACTTGTTTATGACTGAACCTTTCATGGGTGATTAGTTTGCAGCTGAACACTTTGCTGGTTAACTTGTTGTAGCTGAAATTTCTAAAGGGTGTATTGTTTGTGACTTAACTCTCTACCGGGTGATTTGTTTGTAACTGATCTCTCCACAGGGTGACTTGTTTGGTGCTGAACTCTCTACATGGCAACTTGACTGTAGCTGATCTCTCTATGGGGAAACTTGTAACATAGCTGAGCTTTACAGGGCAATCACCTCTTTGTTTACTGACTTCTCTAGAGTGACTTTATGTAGCTGATGTCTACACTAAATGATTTGGCTGAATTCTCTAAGTGGACATTTAATCCTTTATCCAGTCCGTCCTAGTTATAGACTGACATTTAGGGATGTAATGTCCATTAGTATATCTGCAGGTATAGGCAACCTTCCTTGTTTTAACTATTCCTTTGATTCACTTTTTTTTCTTTAATCCTTTTTCCAACTTACAATTCGTAATTTTTCCTTCTACTTGTTATTTTAGAATGGCTTTTCAGTGGTTTACAAGGAATCAGATTAAATATCACTAAGTTACACTACTAAAGTGTGTGACAAGAAGTGTAACAAGTGCGTGATCAAGATACTTTAATAATGCAGTCACCCTATTAGAGCATTCAGCTATGTAATAAATCAGTGTATTAGAGAGTTCAGCTACAATCAAGTCACCATGTAGAGAGTTCAGTTACAATCAAATCTCTGTGCAGGATTCAGCTCTTGATTTCTTCCACTTTTCTGCAGTAAAGAAAAGGACAAGTAAAAGAAGTTTCAAAGCTGGGCACATGCCAGCTTTGGAGTACACAAATACAAAAAGACGTGGTTAAAGAGCCAAGCTGTCAAAAAAGGGTGTGGCCCCCAAAAAGTGCAGGATGAAACAAAGATATGAAATCAAAGGAGGCAGCCAAAAATGACTGTGATGGTAGGTTAATGGCAAAATTTTTATTTATGACAATTCAGGTGAATTTGGTGCCGAATCCTTGGAGAAAGCAACATAAATTCACCTGAATTTATTAAAACCTTTTGCCATTAACAGCCATTTTTGGCTCTCACCTTACCACTGGTGGTGTTAGTTAGATATTGCCTGATGTGTGATTTGGAAACAGTTTTGTAAAGTTTAGTCACATACCGTATATCAATTAAATTTGGCGGTGAACTACATTTGGTAAATTGGCGATTCATCACTAAACCACTTTAGATTTCACATCTTTTTTCACCCTGGCTTTTTGCGGGCCACATCTTCTTTTCCTGTTTTGGTATAGATTACAACATGTTCTACATACTGTATTCTGTAAATGCTGTTTTACAACAGTTAGAAATGAAAGAATTTTGTGTAATTGCTTGTGAACGATAGACATGATAATCACTATGGCTTATTTCTGATGTAGTTCTCAGACCTTACATCACTGATATCACCTTCACTCCACAACCAACCAATACTTCATTGTTACTCAACTTTGCCAACAGTCAGTTAATGACTTGTAGTGCTAGTGGTGGTCCTCGGATCATGACCATGTGGTTGTTTGATGATAGTTCATCATCGTCAATAGTGGCCAATGGTAGTGATACTGTAACTCATAACATCTCATCCTCATCAACCAGTGTTACTGGTACTTATTACTGTATAGCCACTATTGATGGAATGAATGACACTTCAGATGTGTATACTTTGTTTGGTGAGTCATTACTAAACTACTGCATACGATAGTTTATTTAGGATGCAAATGTATGCAATTTAAACATTTTTTTCTTTCTTTCCCAAATAAACAATTTGTGTTGTTTCTCTACGCAGTTGCTCCATATGGTGTAAACATCACTGGTGACAACACATACCCTCATGGGAGTCAGTTACAATTACTTTGTTCATCAGAGGGTGGACCACAATTAAAATACAGTTGGAGCAGAACTAACATATTCTCAATTGACACAACTACTAACACCAACAACCTTACTATTAGTAATGTAACTACACTTGATGGAGGAAATTACACTTGTACTGTCACTAATGATGCTGGATCTAGTAGTAATACTGTTACTGTCTATGGTGAGTTAGTTCATATTGTGTAATCTTTATTGATTAACATTAGCATCATTGCAGCTATTTCGCGGCTGCCACTTTTGATTCAAATTTTTTCACCCTGATATTTTGGGGGCTAGATTGTTTTTGGTACAGATATCTTTCCTTTTTATAATGATAAGTCCTAAATTTGGAATTGACTTTTATTTGTTTGTTTATTATTATTATTATTTTTATTATTATTAGGATGAAGAGAATTTGATTATTTGAATTAATTAGAGAGTTGTTATATTATGTGGCTGAATAAAGAATATCATGTACCAAAAATGCTACTTGTTATAAAACACCTGTGGAACTCTGTACAAAGTGGCTTATTTGTTGCTTATAATGATTACAATACTGGGTGACTTGTAATGTACTGCATGTACGTAGCTGAACTCTCTACTGGAAATTTGTGTGTTGAAATGAGCTAGCCTGGTTTTTATGAAGGCTTTGCTCACTCACCTTGATGCCACAAAACACTTACCTTCATACTGAAGTCTGCTTTATATTGGAGTTAAAGATGGGTGACTGCTGAACTATTGGCAAAAAAATATTTGTCTGGCTGCTGGACAAATAGACACTGTATTCTTTTTAAATCACACATAATGGCCTTGTTTTGTTAATCTAATCACTACGAACATTTTATGTACTTTACCATGCTTCTCCAAATTTGAAATCTATTTAATTAGTGAATTATACTGAAGTACTGTACGTACGTATGAAAAAAGAAGAATTAGAAGATGATTTTGCATACAATTAATTTTACCACTGTACTGGCCACACCCTAACGAAATAATTATTTCATTTAAGCTACATTACCTTTACATAGGCATAGCAAGATATTATTAGACAGGGGGGCTCTAGTTTGGTGTCAAAGAGCAAACAAGAAAGCAATAAAAGCAACTACAAAAAAGGTCAACACCTGCTAAGAATAGCTGCCATCCACTAAATGATATAGATTGTATCACTGATAAGCACATTATCACTGATAAAACACATAAAAATCCTTATTCACAACTTCATAGTTTGCTACTCTGCTTTTCCCTGAATACTGTGATTGCTTTATTAGAGTAACTTTGTTCAAGTTTAAAAGGTTATATTTCTGCTTGTGTCTCTTTGTGTACCATTTAAATATAATTTTTACAGATCCAGTCATTATCAGTGATGGGGGAAAAGTTGAGAATCAGTCAATAGTTAATGATTTCAATAATGATGACATATTAGAATTAATGTGCAGATCTGACAATATGTTTGATGTTGTTGAATGGATAATGATCAATCAGACTGGAACTGTTCAGAGACAGATCACCAACACATCTAATGTTTCATCTACATTGACCTTTTCTAATCCAAGTGATGATTTCACATCACAAATGAGGTGTACCTCCAATAATATTACACACAGAGATGTGTTTATTACTAAAGGTAATAATTCTAGTTCAATTAATTTGAGGGTTACAGCAATTAAAAGTTGTGAAACAAGATATATGAGATATATGAATGATAGTAACTGTTAGAACATACTGTAGCTATGTGGGAAAATCCTTACATTGGCATTTACTACACAATTTGTTCAATGCCCAAGTAAGGATTCTCTATGTTGTAATAGCTAGCATCATTCACATACCTTGTTTCGCTACATTTTATCGATGGAACCTACTTCATTTTTAAATTATAGTATGCTAACTGTTTTGCTATAGCATAGCTATGTATATTCATGTAGCTGTGACTGCCTTATTAGAGTATCTCAATCTCCCTGATGTCTCAAGTGAGTTTATATTAAGGGATGTGGTTTGCCATAATTATTTAGTTTTTATAGCAAAACCGTAGCTTATTGCACACAGATCATTATAGGGTGTATTCATCATTATAGCATAATGATGTAATTATTATTATTTAATCAATGTACACATGCGTGTAGACTGCGTGTCATGTGATTTAGTTATGATTATTATCGCTATCCAACAATCATGTGCTCTGATCATAAAGAATGTGATGGCATGTTCTGATTGTTTAAGGGCACGGTTGGTCCATATGATTGTTTAATGTGTACATTTATCTACTATACATTTTATACAGACAGTGTCGATGTGGACAATTAATGCCTCGGTAGGTATGGTTTCCTTGCATGAAGAAAACGATCGTGTAATTGAAAATAAAAGGAAAGGCAAAGCATAGAAAGAAGACACTCATTGGAACCAGAAAAGCACATGCCACAAGCGAGTTTGTTTTTTGACACGAAATAGAGGTCATGGGCTGCTTTATTTGGCCTCTATCCTTGTGACGGTGATTAGGCAGGTAGGGAGGCAGGCAGGCAGGCAGACCAAAATTCAGGTTTTGCAATTTAAAAATCTAATATCTAGCTGTCAGTGGCTTTGTTGACATTGAAATTGATGTCAGATGGACTAAGACTATTCTGTAAAGGTGATTTTGTCATGTATGATATTTCTATGATAGTGTTTAGAGCCAGCATTTGGGTGGCACTTTAGGGGGAACCCTACTAAACAGTACTGTCATACTGCTCGATAATTCACACTTGGGTTATGCTCAGAGAAGGCTAATGTACATAACAGTACATTTGCATGTATTTCATGATGCAGAAGGCACAAATTCGATGACAATATTTTCCAGGGTTTTCTCAACATTATCACCGTATTTTAAAACTGGTGCACACAAATGCATGTATTTAATTATATAATACTACAGTATTAGTTCTGATTATTTTTACAGTATGTGCATGTGTGTATATTTCAGAAAATCCTTTCTACTTACTGTTAACTAACCAGAGCTTAGTAGTGCCATTGGGTAGTAGTCCAGTCATCAGTATTATCATTGCCATTGATTGTGATGGTACAAGATCTCAACAGGATAATGTCACTAACTCTTTAGTGTTCCATCATACTAGTAATAGTGGTGATGTAGTAAATGTGGATGGACTTGAACAAGATCCTGTTAACTTTCAGTTGTACCATTACACATTTCCACCAGTACAGAGAAGTAGTGTTGGCACTTACAAAATAATATCAGGTACTGTATGTCTTGCAATGCATACATGTGTTTATTAAAATTTAGATTTATATATAATATATTTACCCTTACATATAAACTATACAGGAAGTTTGGAAGTCATGATTGCTTTGGACTTAGAAAAAACTGAAGGTATCATACCTAAGATACTGTATGTGTACATGTATGTGTGTGCATATTTGCATATGTAGTAGTTGTAACATGGGCACGAGTGATTTGCCTGAAATATACACACAAGCACGAGGGCACAGCCCGAGTGCAAGTGCGTATATTTCAGGCAAATCACAAATGCCCATGTTACAACTAATATATTCCACTTGGGTGAATCACTTGCAAGTGTGCATGGAAACTGCAGGAATGCTTTGTGAGTGTATTTATATGGGAACATGTGAATTTCGATCGTGGATAACGTCGTAAGAGCAATGACAAGGTGCTGCTGAGAGGCTGAACGTAAGTGTATCATCACGAGCATGCAGATTGCTTCGATTGTGGGTACGCAATTAAACACAGGAAGCCCAAATACGAGCTGAACAGCTAATAATGAAGCTTAAGTAGCACTATAAAGTACATACTATACTAGCCATGAATAAACTAAAGCAGTGAATATGTTTACAGTGCTATAATAGCCTGGTCAACTAAGTGCCACGCCCAGTCACTATGCGCATGTGAAATCGTCCCAGGTGTCAAAACAGCAATATAAAGACGATTCAAGTGCACTAAAGTGCTTACTTTACTAGTCATGAATAAACTAAAGCAGTGAGTAATCTTGCTAACACTAATGGCCAAATCAATTTAGCGCTACACCTAGTGTCTGTACATCGCCACATGACTATACAATCAAAATAGCAACCTGTGACCTTCTTCTTTCAGTAAAACAATTAATGAACTATCTTCTTCCCCAAGTCCATGATCTATGCTTTGGCTCACTTTATAAAATTAAAACCCACTATCGATCCTGTGAAGTGTCACTATATTAAAGCAGAGATCACACAGTTTCATCAAAGAAATCAGAGGATTTCTGAGAATGCTTGGAATGCATTAATGAGAATAGGAGGTAGTATATACAAGTTATATCGCTCCTAGGAGGGATACAACTTGTATATACTACCTCCATTTCTCGTTAATGCATTCCTGAGCACTGATAGCAGTGCTTTTATACCACTTATGCACCTTCTCTTCCCTTTGAAGTGAGGTGTGAAAGTGGTATATGTGTGCATATACACTGCACACATAACAATTGTGACCGGGCCAGCAAAAATAGGGCATGTGGGCACAAACTACACCCCATCACTTTACAAGTCATATCTCAGTACCGGAACAGAATATTTGCATTCTGTAACTTGTATCATAAAGCCACTGGGAGCTGAAAATGGCATTGCCATACCATAATGGTACAAAAAGTTATGAACGATGAAAGTTTGAAGAAGTAGGCAAAAATCATGTACCCACATGCCCTATTTTCACAGGCCCAGTCACAATTATTTTAATGTTCTGTACTACTGTGAGAAGGATACCAAGTTAATTTTTTTACTCTAGTTTTAACCCTCACAAGATCATTTTCCTCAATCACTCTACTGGAAGGAGACACAGTTACCTTATCATGTACTCCAAGTATAACAGTAGTTATTTTGTTGTGGGCTCACAATGGAACAAGTGGGATACAAAGAGAAGATATCAGTTTTTCTCCACCTGATCGTAATCACAGCTTGACAATAAAAAATCCAACAAAAAGTGACAGTGGTGTGTACACCTGCCGTGTTGCCATTGATGATGTACTGATTGAGGAAAGTATCAGAGTAACAGTCATAGCAGGTAGGTATATACATAGGCAGTAACAAGATTTTAATAAGCACCCAACTGGCACACAGCTGTATACATAGATGCTCCTGGCTGTATACACTAAATATATATATATATATATATATATGTGATTTGGCACTCTTGTTTTATATGTACGTATGATTTTCTTAGCATGTCAAGAAGATTTTTCTGATGCCTTATTTTGGGACAAGAGTAGAACAGATGTTCTTATTACTCAACCTTGTTCAGAACTACATCCAAATTTCCGTTCCGGTGTTAACATTGGGAGATGGTGCCAAAGTGATGGAAGTTGGTCACCAGTGGACGTAATTAACTGTACCATGTTTATGGAATCTAATGCAGTTGTTTTACTCTCCTTTACGGTATCTAGTGAAAATAATGTTTCGACGGAGTTAAATATTACTGATATCCAGAATACTGTAACACAACTGGTGCATAAAGTAAGTATAGTAGTATAGTTAATATACTGTGTGAAAGCATTCTTTTCAGTGTTATAATAGCTATGTATGCACATCATACAGCAGGGGCATAGTTTCACCCAGGCCTACTGGGACACAGGCCCAGACAATCATTGCTGGTGTCTAGCCAGCAAACCTGGTAAATGTGGCACCTTCCACTAATACAAACTAAACTAAATTACACACTTACTCTCTTTTTGGAGCATCTTTTGATACTTTCGAGGATCAAAGATCGCCTATACCAGTTCAAGTCCACCAAAATTCCTTTGTCAACTATAGTTGGTGAAGAATATGTACTTAGTCTTTAGTCTAGCTAGCCACTAGGTTGTTGACAGTGGTTAACAATAAATTCTTGTGTGCATAGTGCAATAGTGCATGGTCAACCACCTAGTCTCTTTGCAATTAGTACTAAGAGACTTGTGTTGGAGTCTCTTCATGATATAGAAACTTCTATTTTAATTTAATTATACTTCAAAGCATTACTAACATACCATTTTCTATAATGCCCAGCATCATGTGATCACATTTTGAAATTTGAGCAGTCGAGGGTCAATCATGTTCTACAATTTTGTGAAACTGCTGAGTAAACAGTATACTGCATGGATTGTTTAATTTGATGTCTAATGGTGAGCCGATGAAAACAGACCATTGCCTACCAGGCCAGACATGGATAGAGTGGGAGAAGCCGGTGTGGTGCCCATCTTACTGTTGGCACTGGAGACTGAGTTTTATTCAAGTTCTCTCATTGCTGGTTACTGCCTAAACAATTATAGGGAAGAATGAAAAAGAGGTCAATATTGAAATTGGAGATGTGATAAGTTAGTCTGTCATGAGATGTGTAGTTTTAGCCACTTCTAATACTCATACAATGATATTAATCACTTAGTATTATAAACTCCCCAAATAGCAGTGTAGTAGCTAGGTAGCTGCATGTACGCACTTTTAAACAGTTTGCTGTTTGTTTAAAGCAAATGCATAATAAAAAGTCCACAGAGATGAGCTCATATTTCTTCATCATAGGGACAGTCAGACCTTGTGCCTGGGATATTGAAACCTAGCGGAACCCCTGTATTGCAGTATGGTAGTATTGTATATTAGAAATCTCATGGAAATATGCATTGTCTCACTAAAAGCATTGACCAGAAACCAGCTTCACAATTCCTGTATGGCACCTTCCTTAGCAGAGGTATAACCAACCACAAAAGTTCCTTCAGTATGGTCCAAAACACTTCTAATAGGTTGATGCAAAATTTTAATTCTTTCCTATTTAGTGGAATATTCTACTGACTATAACCCTGTACAATACTTCTCCCTTATGTATTTAAATTTGCACAATAAATCCATTGTTGCGTGAAATTATTTCCTTCTATACTAGTCGTACTAATTGATTCATTTGTTGCTGATTTTTTGCTGTTTGATAACTGTTAAAGGTATTAGACTGATGAACACAGCATTAAATACGAGAGAAAACAAAACATGAGGTGGTAGAGTAATAGGGGAAGTACTGCTCTACATATACGTATTTCATAAGGTTAATAGTTTTTCCTTAATAGCTATAGCTGAAGATTAGGATCTAAACTTTAAGACATTTGCCACTGTTATTGCTAGCTATTATGCCTCTGCTGTATTAAAAGTGACTTATTACAAATGCATATTGCTCATGAGTGCTAATGTCATAATATAAGTAGCAAATTGTGACTTACAGTGTGAGAAGATGATTTTGTGATGTTCACAACACACTGTTGTTGTACTGTATGTACATGTAAAAGCAGTAAAGCAAAATTATAGTATGCATAGTGTCTAAACCATTATAAACAGCAAGAAACAATATTATTATCTATGCATAAACATGGTCAGCTCCTGCACCTGTGCCTATACTTCGTATTTTTGTTTATTCTGTTTAGTAAACAAAACAACTTATGTGTATTTATGGTGTTCTGTTTTACATGTACGTATGTACAACCATACTGAAATTATTTTATGACATGTAGGATTTACGTAAGGGTTCCAGTAAAAACTGGAGTCATGAGTCTGCATCTGGATCATCAAGGCTGCTTAGTTTTGTCATTTCTTATAATCTAAATGCGACATCATTTCCAGCTGGTGTATTGGACAGCATCCAGAAAAATCTAAGCAACATCTCTTTCCCCAATGGAACCATGTTAATTGAAGATGGCATCCAAATATCAGCATACCAGCCCAACTGTGAGTAGATACTGTAGCAGTAGTAGATGCATTTATGAATGTTTGCTTTATTATTAAATGATATTGTGTAATTTTTGCAGCAAGTTGTTCATGCAATATAACTGATGATAAGAGTATAAGAACAGTATGTATTGGACCTAGTACTCCACCATGTTTGTGTAGATCTCCTGAAAGTTGTATAGTAAGGTACTACTTCATCAGTTTACACCTGATTAGTGTTATATTTACAGTGTAATAATCTCACTTATGTTGGTGATGGTAATGTGTGTGGATTAGACTCAGACAGTGATGGATTTCCTGATGTAGGCTTGGACTGTGATCTACCTCAGTGCAAAAGGGTATGAATTATTGCAATATTTCACTTAAAAATACTTATTATTTTACACAGGATCTATGTGTGGAGATTTATAGTAAGACTGAAGATGGACAAAGTGATTTATTTTGTAAGGAGATTGAAGATACTGGTGAGTATTAATTATAATACTATTTCAGTTTCTCATGCAAGGTAAATTTTATAATGTTGCATACACTGTATGGAAATTATGCAATGTGATGTCCACTAGTGACTCATGTCTACATTTCTTTGTTGGCATAAGATTTAATGCAACTTCACACTTCACATATGGGTTCAAGTATACTGCCTGACAGCTTAAGCCATACTTCAGTTCCAATGATAGAAAAGCAACAAGTAACTCTGTTGAGTAACTCACGAGCAGGCCGTTGAGCGCTCAAGTTTGAGCAGTCAGCTACAAATTACTACATGTAATAGTTGTAACTCAGGCATGAGGGCTTTGCCTGATATGTATGCCCGACTGCCCAAGGACCACAGACCCGGAGGCATACATATCACGCAAAGCCCATGCTACAGCCAATATGTAACACTCATCAGGTTGATAGCCTGTACAGGGCGATCAAACACCCAAGCCAATACGAGTGCAGCTACTGGATATATTGTATATACATACCTAAAATTTTTGATTATGGGTCAGCAGCTAATAGCTACGTTCTGGTTACGTTCAGTTATGATCAACAGACATATCCTAGAGATA
The DNA here is from genome assembly GCF_963678975.1 of Dysidea avara. NCBI lineage: Eukaryota > Metazoa > Porifera > Demospongiae > Dictyoceratida > Dysideidae > Dysidea > Dysidea avara. Next base: position 25,854,029 of record NC_089275.1, read on the forward strand.
TCATGGAGAATTTCGGTTACATGAGTTTAATATTTTAATCAGTGGTATTGAATCATTTATGGAAAATTATATGGAAAATTAAGGAGTTCACTAAAGGCCTAGCTAGATAGGTAATCTTGCTTGTAGAGTGGTTACTCAGTGCAGAGTGGTAGCTTTGTGATGGGGGCGTGTCTGTATTCGAAAACATGCGGAAACAATTGGTGAACAAGCTATAGTACTAGTTCTCACCATAGCCCAACATTTTTCAACTCGTAGGATAGCAAGGATTATATAGTCTCGTGTAGCCAGACCCTATTTCTCCGCATGGCGCTTATTGATTGGAAATTATAAGCGCCTAGGGTCTGGCTATGCGAGACTAAGCAAGGATAACAAAGCACTCTCCGTCTGAGTGGTTTTCATGGCAAAATCCAAGTCGTGCATCCTTATCACATGAGTATTAATCGATCCCCACAATCGATTTCGACCTCAACATCTATATAATCACTGCCCAGTTGTAGTCCGGCTACATTTCGTATGTATAGCCCAGCTAGCTGGGCTACATACAAAATGTAGCCCAGGTGGCTCCTTTGATCTGAGGTGTGAAAGTGTTACATATGTTTATGTATATTCATAATTACCAACTCACAGTGACAAAGGATCTACTTCTTTTAAATACACACTTGGGAACACCACAAATTGTGCCAGTATTGCTATTTTCAATTAATATCCGATTTCCCTTTACTGTCTCTATTAAATTCAGAGTGTTTCCACCTTCATTTCCACACAGGCATTTATGTTTTAGGACTATGAAAACTGGTACAAAAGTGCTAGTTAGTAATATATGCTTGTAGAACTAGAGATCTTATTAAGCATAAGACATTAATTGGAGCTGCATCAGAAATATATGTGTGTGCTTGTAGCTTGTTAATGCTGGGGCAAAAATATGAAGGATTCTGTTGCAAAACTTGTGAATGATAAAGTTTTTTCACTTTAATAGTCACTACCAAGTTGTTACCTATGAGTGCTTCACCCTAGAATGTGATTCTGCACTGTAGATGTATAATTTTATGAAAAGGCATCTATCCTAAGTGGGTGCTCTATTAGAGTAGTCAATGTTATCTAACTGCTTATCCAGAGTAATACTAATATTTCTACTAATTGACGTTGTTATATTATTGCTTGGCTGAGAAAAACTTTAAAGTGTGTTCCATTCTTTGTGGATGTATGAAGGCTAAAAAAATACAATTATAAATATTCCAAGTAGTATTTAAAATTCACTGGTTTCCCTACCTCCTGTGTATGACTAATATCACTTTAATTTAGCAACCACCATTCCCACTATGGTCTCCATTTACAACAATCAATTTGTTATTTAATGAATAAGATGTGATCATATTAAATAAAATTTGATTACAATTTGTTTGTTGTAACATTCTGGTGTAAATTTTGTTAATCAGCATTTATGGGATGTCAGCGAGAAATAGATGGGCAGTGGAAGATAACATGGCCACCAACCAATGTCAGTGAAGTAGCTATACAGAAATGTCCTGGTGGTATTGAAGCAGTAGGTATGTACTGTATGTAGTATAATATCAAGTATCTATCTTAATATTTTATCTTATTATTTTGTGTAATTCGTCATGCTCTTAATTGTTTGTTTAAGACTGCCTTTATATGGATGCTATAATGTATGCATTGATGTAACAGGGCTTTGTAATTGAATTTGTTACCTTTGTGATGTGCTAGCAATACTATTAGGCTCTATCACATTAGAATTAATCCATGTCTGCAGAAATTTTGTCATGCCTATTTGTTTTTTTTGTGGATTATTATCAATTTATTTGGTATTGTTGGCATGCATTCATGACATAGACTGTAGAACCATTTATAATGAAATTACTGGATAACTAGCAGTTAAAATGTAAGATTTAAGCATACACCTGATGCCACAATTCCCATCAATAAAAAATAGGGACATGGAGATTATGCCGACATAATTTTCAAGCATAATAGGTAAATCTGCAGATAGCACAATTCCATTAGAAGAGATCGAAATACAAAAGAGCAGTCAGACCTTCTAATAGAACAGTCATGCAATATCTTTACTCTAATAAATGCTTACATAGAAATGAAGTACTCTAAGGAATAGAAACCTATTTGAAGCTGAAACATCAATGTATATAGTCTAATACAACATTAAAACCTCGTGCATAATAACCTCATACCTAATAATAAAAATTGTTCATGGAAACTTTTATGCAAAGCTGCAACTGAATGGATTATTGACTAACAAGAACATGTGGTAATTAATTATTTGCAGTCCTACATATGTTTACAGTAAGCTTCTTGATAATATTTTTGTTCAGTCAGATGAATTCAATTGCTAAAGTGTTGCAAAAGTACCAACAGTCTACGTACTGTATTGCAAACAAAATTTAGTCAACTGCGAAGGAGATGAATTCAATAGACTGTACTGTACATTTTATTTATGCAGGCATACAGCTACAGATGTACAGCCCTCGTGCTGTGCAAATTTAATATTAGACAATGGTATGCAGAATTACTTTTGGGTCTCTTATTGTCAAGGAAAGCTGGTAGCAGTTGTCTTATTGATAAGATACCTGGCTTAATAAGACACTCATTTACAACCACAGTCAAATCTTATTAGTCTCTTCTGGACAAACTAATACATAAATAAACAACAAGAAAAGTGACTCACTTGCAATGAAGAAATTGCTCTTTGCACCTGTACTATCGTCGCAACTGGTTATTACATGCTTGAAGAAGTCTATCAAATTCTTTGTAGCACTTGCAATTAGTACATTATTCTTTAGACATAGACAGCCATGCTGGTTATGACTTAGTGTATTCTCACACATCTATCATGTCTCAAATACATATTGTCAAGTGTACAAACAATTATCATGCTCCGTGGCTTGCTGTGTACTCCCAAATCTTTTGGGTAAGGACTGTATATACTAACTCACTACTTGTTCGCCATTTTCTAAAACACTTAGACACTCGTAATATACACCTAGGGGTGGGCAGTATACCGATATTTAGTTGTTGTGCAATATATTTTTAAAAACCGATTAATTAATTATTTAACATTTATAAATACCGCATACCGATATACCGAGAATACCGGAAATAACCGGTTCTCGAATGGTATTATTCCAGCTGGTGCTAATAAGCCAGTTGCTTGTACGGTATGGCAGATAAAACCGGAACAAAGAGTGTAGCATGGGATTATTTCGGTTTAGAGAAAGGTGCTGATGGGAGAGTGGTTGACGATGGAAGTGCCGTTTGTCGTCTTTGTTGTAAACGCGTGTTGGCTAAACATGGAAACACCTCAAATTTGTTTTCATATTTAAAGAATAATCACTCAACAGTGTACAAAGAGGCTATGGACGCAGTGAAAGCTAAGGAGGACTCCACTGAACGACGAGCAAGATGCGTTCCACCAGTTAATCGACCTACGTATCAAGAAGCGATGGTCCGCTCACAGCCATACGATCAGAAGGGAAAGAAATGGAAGGAACTAAGCGATTCTATTACTTATTTCATAGCCAAGGACTGCTTACCTATTAACACTGTCGAAGGTGTTGGCTTTAGGAAAATGGTTAAAACTTTTGATTCATGCTACGACATTCCAAGTCGCAATCATATTTCAAGAATAGCTTTACCAAACCTCCATGCCACGGTGAAGCAGCAAGTAAAGCAAGAAATTAGCTCGATAAGCCATTTTTCATCAACAACAGATATGTGGTCAAGTGTGGGGATGGTACCTTATATCAGCTACACCATACACTATATCAATGATGAATGGCAGCTGTGTAACAAGTGCTTACAGACCCAATACTTACCTGAGGATCACACAGGAGCTAATTTGGCAGAAACAATGAAAGCAGCATTGGAGACTTGGAGCTTGGATGTTGTTAACCAAATTTGCCTTACAACAGACAATGGTAGCAACATCATTTCTGCTGCGAGGATCTTGGACTGGCTAAGGCTTCCCTGTTTTGGCCACAACTTACACCTTGCTGTCACTAAGGCTGTGCAAGATGACAGTCGATGCACTCGGGCACTTGGTGTGTGTAGGATAATAGTCAGTTCTTTTTCAATGAGCTGGAAGAGAAAAAGGGAACTGACAAAAGCTCAGATTAACATGGATGTCAAGCAGCATTCCTTAGTTGCAGTAAGTGTGGCAAACATGTGAAGTATGTTTCAACGTTTGTACAAACATGTTTGTACAAAAAAAAAATATATATATATATTTCTTTTACCTGTAGGACTGCCCTACCAGGTGGGGTTCAATGTCAAAGATGGTATCAAGAATTTTGGAACAGAAGGAGCCTATCAGATTAGTGCTGAGCAGTGACCGCACTACTAGTTATCTGGTACCTACTTGGCAGGACCTTGATGTTCTGGAATCAATTGATAGTGCAGTCTCACCACTGTCTGGCTTGACAGACATCTTATCAGGGGAGCAGTATGCTACAGTGTCAGCTGTCATCCCAATGCTGTATTTGTTGGAAACTGACTTGCCGAAGGAAGGTGCTGAAGATACAGTGTTAACTAGGGATATCAAGCATCGTATTGTTGATGACATCAAAGGTCACTATAGCAGATTAAATGACACCGTGAATGCAATTCTTCAAGTAGCTACAGTCTTAGATCCTCGCTTCAAGGTAAAATACTTTGAACATTTGCAAGAAGTTGAGTTGCTGTCCATTAAGCAGAAAGTGACTGATGATGCTTTAGAAGTTAGCCACAAACTACAAGAAGTACAGCAGAATAGTTCTAGAGCAGAATCATCTAGAACACAAGAAGTTGCACACTCTTCTCTCCAGCCATCAGCCCCAAAGAAGAAACGTAACCTTGGAACTTTGTTCAAGGACTTTGAGTCTAGGATTAGAGAACAAGAACAAGAGCACGCTTCCCCTATCAATCAAGAGGAGCAGCATAGACAGATTGTGATGAAGGAAATAGATGGATATCTGTCAGGACACAGGCTAGATTTTGAAGAGGATCCACTGATGTGTGGAAAAGGCAGCAGTTTAACTTTCCAGTGCTTGCAAAGCTTGCACAAAAGTATTTGTGTGTTTGTGCCACCAGTTCAGCATCAGAGAGGCTGTTTAGCTCAGCAGGAAATGTTGTCTCACCGTTCAGAGCTACTATGTAACCTGACAAGGTTGATATGCTAGTCTTTTTATCAAAAAACTTGTAAGTTAATGGTCTATAAAAGTATTAGCTTTTTGTTGCACAACTTTTTGATGACGAAAGACTAGCTTATCAACCTTATAGAACTCATCAAGACAAATTGTTAATTGTGATTGTATACAGTTACAGTATGACATTATAATTGTGAATAATTAAAACTTGTTCAACTGCTTTCCAAATCCTAAAAAGAAAAAGAAACACAGTTAAGCATTAATTGTGGATAATAGTCAGTATCTGGCTTGTACATATTAAGTAGGTATTTAGTAACACCACAATATTTATAATCAAAATACCGTGGTATGATATTGATCAATACCGCCCACCCCTATATACACCATCTTTGATGCTTAAAACCATTAGTGAAGTCAATTATTACCTCACTGCACTGCACATTGACGTCATCTAGCTCATGTTTTAATTCCTCAAAACATACCTATTATATGATTAATTCCTCCAACACACCTATCATACAGTACAGTAGTATTGTATATTAGTGATCATGCAGAACTGGGCTTTTCCAGCCAAAAAATATCACCGTAAAGCCAGCCTCAATTTCCCTTCATGACAACTTGACAGTATTGGTTAGCACAATAGCCAAGCCCAAAATGTCTTCAGATCAACCCCAAACAACAAAAATTTATTCTGACTAACTGATGCCTTCAGCCAAGCATAACTCAAAAATGGACATAGCTACAGGCTTGATTTCTTCATTATTCAACATCGCTGTGTCACAAGATGTGCCCTTTCACCAACTGCAGTATGTACAATACACACATCATGGACCTGCCTTTGTCCTCCTTTGTATTCCAGTTCTTTTCGCTGACAACATGATACGATAGCACGATGTGGCTTCCCTGTAGCTGTGTTGGTATTTCGTGCGTATTTTCCACAGTGATTGGATTGATTGCAGAGACGCTTTTTGTATGTACTGTTCTTTGTTTATAATGTTGTGTAATGGCCTGAAATAGGTGAAGCAAAAAATAATAGCCACTGTTCAACCTCTAGTAGTTGGGGCTCACAAATCATTCATATTTTGTGTAGTGACTGGATTGATTGTAGAGGTGCTTTTCCTACTATTGTTCGTTTATAGCGCTGTATAATGGGGTGATAGCAACGCATAATGGCTGCTTCACTTTTGAGTCAGTAATTGATAGTGGGATGCACATTCAGACGAAAAATCAACTCTGACGCCATCTTTTCTTTTGATGTGGTATGTGTGGGTTCTCTAGTCATAATAATGCTGCAAAAAGTTTGATTAAGAATCATAGAAAAAAAGTAAGGAAACAAGGGAGGTCGCCTACACCTGCAGATACACTAGTGGACATTTAATCCCTAATTCATTCATGGGTATAGAGATTAACATTGTCTACAGTATATCTGTAACCTCCCTTGTTTCCCTACTTTTTGTTTCAATAAACCCTAATCGAACTTAAGATTCTTAATTTTTCCTTATACTTGTTATAATACAAGTATAAGAAAAGTTAGGAACTTTAAACTAGAGTGGAAAGTAGATATTTTAAACTAGAGTAGGGACAATGTAGTACCATGATAGAATGTACTGAAAACAAGCTGGATTGGAGTAGTATGTAATGTCCAATTGCTGTAAAACAATAAGAAGCAAATATCCCTACTGTGCTGTGGAGATTGAAATGCACAGTAGGGATATTTGCTTCTTATTGTTTTACAGTAATTGGACATTACATACTACTCCAATCCAGCTTGTTTCAGTACTTTTTATCATGGTACTACATTGTCCCTACTCTAGTTTAAAATTCCTAATATTTCTTATACTTGCTTGTAAACTTTTTTGGCAACCACTAAACACACTGTATAGTAATGCCAATTAATGTAACTGGATTTTTAAAAACAGGTATCAACACTCATCTGTATAGGAGCTGTATATAAAACTATCCATTTAGCAATGTTGATATCAAGGATGTTAAAGGAAGCCCATTAACTCCAAATTGCTTTTTCTCTCAGATTCAGTAGAACTAGATTCAAGGTTAGTTGTGATTTGAAAGATTTTACTGGGATTCAACAAGATGCAAACCTCTAGAAGGTTATATTATATTTGAAGAGTTGCAGTGTTTCCCAGCCAGAAAGGATTTACATATAGAGCTGCTGGGTTTGTCATGCTTGTGGTGACACGTGCTAGTACTGTACATACTAGCTATCCTGATGCTGTACCATCAACATCAACAGTACGAATTTTCTGAATATTTCACACATTAATAACAAGTCTTTGAGCAGGTGTCCTACAGACCTTTAGCACCTGTGCTGTAAAGTATTAATAAATAAATTTAAAAAAAGCATATTGGGAATGGGACTCATGTTAATTAATATGCACATCTCAAGTTTACCAATGGCTACTTGTAGAGATTCACTGCTAACATTAGGCCGGATGCCATGCACTAAAATTAAAATCAGAAACTCATATCAGAGTCCACCTATATCAAGACACACGGTAGTGTGTCGTGCGGCCCAAGAAGCCGGCATGCCACACCGTGAGTATATTTACAGGAAGAAAGAAAACGTCATTTTCACACTTTTGTATCTCGGTGATAGCTTATCCGATTGAAACCAAATTTGCTGCAGAGTTGCCCGCCAGCTAGGGGAGTCTACATTCCAAATTTGAAGGAAATCACTCAAGCCATTTCTGAGATATGAGCGGCCAAAGTTTGGTTTTTTTTCTTCTTATTCTTCGTCTTTTCACACACTTGCAAAAATTGATATAAAACGCAAACGCGTGCTCCGATCACCTTGAAATTTGGCACACAGAAAGGGAGTCCAAAGGCGAATCCTAGCATCAGATTTGGTGTAAATCCGAAGAATGGTTCAGGAGTTATGACCGATTCTTCGCGTAAAACAAGATTGATTTGTTGTCACGCCTACAGGGTAAACCGCTTCATGGAATGAGTTGAAAATTGCTATGCAGATGGAGTAACCATCGTAGGAGTGCCTTTTGGTGGTTTGAAAGGAATCGAGATTAAGACCACGGAGATATGACACAAAACCCAACCTGTGTCACAATTATGCGATCGATTTTTAGTAATAAAAAAGTATTAGTTTTCACGCCTGCTAGGCAAACGCTAAGAGCAATGAGCTGAAAATCGGTGTATAGCTAGAATAATCTTCATAGAAAGTCCTTGCAGTAGTATAGAAGAATTGGATTACAAACCACTGAGTTATGATTCGAAAGCCAACTCCGTGTAGCAAATGCGAGATCGAGATACTCTAATAGAACAGTCACCCTAATAGAGCATTCAGCTAATTCATTTACTCCATTATAGAATTCTATTGCATTACAAGTTATTCTGTAGGGAATTCAGATGCAAACAGTTAATCTTATAGACAGTTCAGCAAGAAGCAAGTCACCCTGTGGAGAGTTAAGCTACAATTATATCACTGTAGAGATTCAGAACATTACAAGTCACACTGAAGAGAGTTCAGCTATAAACAAGTCATGCACCTTGTAGAGAGTTCACCTACAATTAAATCACTCTCTAGAGAATTCAGCTACACACAAGTCACTGTGGAGAGAGTTCAGCTACAAACAAATTACCCTGTAGAGAGATCAGCTACAAACAAAACACTTTGCAGAGAGTTCAGCTACAAACAAATCAATCTTTAGAGCGATCAGCAACAAACAAATCAACTTGTAGAGAGATCAGCTAGAAACAAATCAACCTGCAGAGAAATCAGCTACAAACAAATCAGCTTGTAGAGAGATCAGTTACACACAAATCAACCTGTAGAGAGATAAGCTAGAAACAAATCACCCTGTAGAGAGTTCAGCTAAAACAAATCAACCTGCAGAGAGATCAGCTACAAACAAATCACCTTATAGACAGTTCAGCTACAAACAAATTACCCTGTAGAGAGATCAACTACAAACAAATCAACTTGCAGAGAGATCAGCTACACACAAATCAACTTGTAGAGAGATCAGCTAGAAACAAATCACCCTGTAGAGAGTTCAGCTACAAACAAATCAATGTGCAGAGAGATCAACTACAAACAAATCACCTTGTAGAGAGATAATCTAGAAACTATATAGACACAATGTAAGGAGTTCAGCTACAAGCAATACACCCTGTTGAGATTTCAGCTACAAACAAATCAACCTGTAGAGCGATCAGCTAGAAACAAATCACCTTATAGACAGTTCAGCTACAAACAGATTACCGTGTAGAGAGATCGACTACAAACAAATCAACTTGCAGAGAGATCAGCTACAAAAATTCACCCTGTAGAGAGATCAACTAGAAACAAATCACCCTGTAGAGACTTCAGCCACAAAAAAAATCACCCTGTAGAGAGATCAGCTAGAAACTAGACACAATGTAAGGAGTTTAGCTACAAGCAAATCACCCTTTAGAGAGTTCAGCTACAAACAAATCAACCTGCAGAGAGATCAAATCACCTTATAGAGAGTTCAGCTACAAACAAATTTCCCTGTAGAGAGATCAGTTACAAACAAATCAACCTGCAGAGAGATCAGCTACACACAAATCAACTTGTAGAGAGATCAGCTACAAACAAATCACCCTGTAGAGAGATCAGCTAGAAACTAGACACAATGTAAGGAGTTCAGCTACAAGCAAATCACCCTGTAGAGATTTAAGCTGCAAACAAATCACCCTGTAGAGAGATCAGCTAGAAACTAGACACAATGTAAAGAGTTCAGCTAGAAGAGGTCACCTTATAGAGAGTTCAGTTACAAAGAAACCATCATGTAGAGAGTTCAGCTGCAAACAAATCACTCTGTATAGAGTTCAGCTAGAAAAAGTCACCTTGTAGAGAGTTCAGCTGCAAAGAAACCGCCATGTAGAGAGTTCAGCCTCAAACAAATTACCATGTAGAGAATTCAACAACAAACAAATCGCCCTGTAGAGGGATCAGCTAGAAGAAGTTACCTTGTAGAGAGTTCAGCTACAAAGAAACCACCATGTAGAGAGTTTAGCTGCAAACAAATCACCTGTAGAGAGTTTAGCTAGAAACAAATCACCCTGTAGAGAGATCAGCTAGAAGAGGTCACCTTGGAGAGAGTTCAGCTACAAAGAAATCACCACCTAAAGAGTTCAGCTGCAAACAAATCACCCTGTAGAGGGATCAACTAAAAGAAGTCACCTTGTAGAGAGTTCAGCTACAAAGAAACCATCATGTAGAGAGTTCAGCTACAAAGAAATCACCCTGTAGAGAGTTCAGCTAGAAGAAGTCACCTTGTAGAGAGTTCAGCTACAAAGAAACCATCATGTAGAGAGTTCAGTTACAAAGAAACCACCATGGATGTAGAGAGTTTAGCTGCAAACAAATAACCTGTAGAGAGTTCAGCTAGAAACAAATCACCCTGTAGAGAAATCAGCTAGAAGAGTTTACCTTGTAGAGAGTTCAGCTACAAAGAACCATCATGTAGAGAGTTCAGCTACAAAGAAAGCACCATGTAGAGAGTTTAGCTGCAAACAAATCACCTGTAGAGAGTTCAGCTAGAAGAAGTCACCTTGTAGAGAGTTCAGCTACAAAGAAACCATCATGTAGAGATTTCAGCTACAAAGAAAGCACCTTGTAGAGAGTTTAGCTGCAAACAAATCACCTGTAGGGAGTTCAGCTAGAAACAAATCACCCTGTAGAGCGATCAGCTAGAAGAGGTCACCTTGTAGAGAGTTCAGCTACAAAGAAACCATCATGTGTAGAGTTCAGCTACAAAGAAATCACCCTGTAGAGAGTTCAGCTAGAAGAAGTCACCTTGTAGAGAGTTCAGCTACAAAGAAACCATCATGTAGAGAGTTCAGCTACAAAGAAACCACCATGGATGTAGAGAGTTTAGCTGCAAACAAATCACCTGTAGAGAGTTCAGCTAGAAGAAGTCACTTTGCAGAGAGTTCAGCTACAAAGAAACCATCATGTAGAGAGTTCAGCTACAAAGAAAGCACCTTGTAGAGAGTTTAGCTGCAAACAAATCACCTGTAGGGAGTTCAGCTAGAAACAAATCACCCTGTAGAGAGATCAGCTAGAAGAGGTCACCTTGTAGAGAGTTCAGCTACAAACAAATCAACCTGTAGAGATTTCAGTTACAAACAAATCAACAACTGTAGAGAGATCAGCTACAACCTAAATCACCTTGTAGAGAGATCAGCTACAAACAAATCACCCTGTAGAGAGTTCAGCTACAAAAAAATCACCCTGTAGAGAGATCAGCTAGAAACACATCACCCTGTAGAGAGTTCAGCTGCAAACAAATCACCTTGTAGATAGTTAAGCTACAAACAAATTATCCTGTAGAGAAATCAGCTGCAAACAAATCACCTTGTAGAGAGTTCACTTACAAACACATCTACCCGTAGAGATATCAGTTACAAACAAATCACCCCCTGTAGAGAGATCAGATCACCCTGTAGAGAGTTCAGCTACAAACAAATCACCCTGTAGAAAGTTCAGGTATAAAAAATCACCCTATAGATAATTTTGGTACAAACAAATCACCCTGTAGAGAGGTCAGCAAGATAAAAATCACCCTGCAGAGACATCAGGTTACCCTATAGAGAGGTTAGCTAGAAGAAGTCACCTTGTAGAGAGTTCAGCAACAAAGAACCCACTCTGTAGAGAGTTCAACTAGAAACTAGTTACCCTATACAGAGATCAGCTATACGTAGAAATAAGTCATCCTGTAGAGAATTCAGCTACAAACAAATCACCCTGTAGAGATTTCAGCTACAAACAGATCATCATCCTGTAGATAGTTCAGCTATAGACACAAGTCACCCTGTAGTAGGAGAAGTCACCTTGTAGAGAGATCAGCTAGAAACAAGTCAGCGTTGAAACCGGGTCAGGTCAACCGGGTCACATTTTCTCTGGGTCATCCGGGTCCGACTCGGTTTACAAATTATCCGGGTCTGACCCGGATTGGATCACGTGAGAAACAAAATTGTTCGTTTGACGATGTGGAAATTTATAAACGCTATCGTGTAGTTCTTTCGTGAGCCACGCCCACTTATTGCATTACCAACATACGCTCAGCCACGTCCATTTATTAGTAAGTGCAGTATGTAGCACAAAACTGAGGGTATCTATGGTGAGGGGTAGCTGTTGTCAGTGGGTGATGACTGTTTTTTTTTTTTTTTTTTTTGGTCTTCAACCTACAGCTACTGTAGGCTGAAGTTGCAATATTTACTCAACACGAATCGAACGCTCAAAACGAAGTCTTGTTCGCTCGCTAGAGACTAGCCAAAACATAGCTCTTATATATCGCATGCCTTGGCTTTAATTAATCCGGGTCACATCCGGGTCAACTCCGGGTCAGTGGGTCATCCGGGTCAGTAGTAGTGACCCGGCTTCAACGTTGAAACAAGTCACCTTGTAGAGACCAGCTACAAAGAAATCATCCTGTAGAGAGTTCAGCTACAAACAAATCACCCTGTAGAGAGTTCAGCTATGAACAGATCACCCTGTAGAGAGTTCAGCTACAAAGAACCCACTCTGTAGAGAGTTCAGCTAGAAATAAGTTACCCTATAGAGAGATCAGCTAGAAACAAGTCACCCTGTAGAGATTTCAGTTACAAACAGATCATCATGTAGATAGTTCAGCTAGATACAAGTCACTTTGTAGAGAAATCAGCTAGAGGAAGTCATCTTGTAGAGAGTCAGCTAGAAACAAGTCACCTTGTAGAGAGTTCAGTGACAAAGAAACTATCCTGTAGAGAGTTCTTCTACAAACAAATTGCCCTGTAGAGAGTTCAGATGCAAACACATCACCCTGTAGAGAGTTCAGCTACAAACAAATCAACCTGTAGAGAGTTTAGCTACATTTCAAGTTCCTTAGTAGAAAGATCAGCTGCGAACAAGTTATCCAGTAGGGAATAATAGACATGTAATAAATATCTAATCCAAAACAGCCAAGCTGTAAAAAAAGAGTGCGGCCCTGAGAAAGGCTATGGTGAAAAAAGATGTGAAATCCAAGGTGGCGGCCAAGAAATGGCTGTGATGGTAGGTTAATGGTAAAAATTTTAATAACGACAATTCAAGTGAATTTTGTGCCAAGACCAAGCGGCACCAAATTCACTGAATTGTTGTTATTAAAATTTTTACCATTAACCTACCATCACAGCCATTTCTTGGCCGCCACCTTGGATTTCACATCTTTTTTCACCATAGCCTTTCTCAGGGCCGCACTCTTTTTTTACAGCTTGGCTGTTTTGGATTAGATTTCACTTCTTTTTGTATTTGTATACCCCAAAGCCGGCCTATGGCTGGCTTTAGGGCTTTTTAACCTGCCATTTTTTTCTTTACTACAGGAAGAAGAAAAGATGAAGCAGGGTGATTTCTTTGTAGCTGACCTCTCTGCAAGGTGATCCTTCTAGCTGATCCCTCTACCGGATAACTTGTTTGTAGCTGAACTCTCTACAGGGTGATTTGTTTGTAGCTGAACTCTCTACAAGGTAACTTCTTCTAGCTGATCTTTCTAGTTCTACAGGGTGATTTGTTTGTAGCTGAATTCTCTACAGGGCGATTTGTTTGCAGCTAAACTGCTGAACTCTCTACAATGTAACTTCTTCTAGCTAAACTCTCTACAATGTAACTTCTTCTAGCTAAACTCTCTACAATGTAACTTCTTCTAGCTAAACTCTCTACGGGTGGCTTGTTTCTAGCTGATCTCTCTACAGGGTGACTTGTTTGTAGCTGAACTCTCTACAAGGTGATTTGTTTGTAGCTGAACTCTCTACAAGGTAACTTCTTCTAGCTGATCTTTCTACAGGGTGATTTGTTTGTAGCTGAATTCTCTACAGGGCGATTTGTTTGCAGCTAAACTGCTGAACTCTCTACAATGTAACTTCTTCTAGCTAAACTCTCTACGGGTGGCTTGTTTCTAGCTGATCTCTCTACAGGGTGACTTGTTTGTAGCTGAACTCTCTACAAGGTGATTTGTTTGTAGCTGAACTCTCTACAAGGTAACTTCTTCTAGCTGATCTTTCTACAGGGTGATTTGTTTGTAGCTGAATTCTCTACAATGTAACTTCTTCTAGCTAAACTCTCTACAATGTAACTTCTTCTAGCTAAACTCTCTACAATGTAACTTCTTCTAGCTAAACTCTCTACAGGATGACTTGTTTCTAGCTGATCTCTCTACAGGGTGACTTGTTTGTAGCTGAACTCTCTACAGGGTGATTTGTTTGTAGCTGAACTCTCTACAAGGTAACTTCTTCTAGCTGATCTTTCTACAGGGTGATTTGTTTGTAGCTGAATTCTCTACAGGGCAATTTGTTTGCAGCTGAACTCTCTACATGGTAGTTTCTTTGTAGCCGAACTCTCTACAGTGTAACTTATTCTAGCTGAACTCTCTACGGGTGGCTTGTTTCTAGTTGATCTCTCTACAGGGTGACTTGTTTCTAGCTGAACTCTCTACAGGGTGATTTGTTTGTAGCTGAACTCTCTACAAGGTAACTTCTTCTAGCTGACCTTTCTACAGGGTGATTTGTTTGTAGCTGAATTCTCTACATGGTAGTTTCTTTGTAGCTGAACTCTCTACAATGTAACTTCTTCTAGCTGAACTCTCTACAGGATGACTTGTTTCTAGCTGATCTCTCTACAGGGTGACTTGTTTGTAGCTGAACTGTCTACAGGGTGATTTGTTTGTAGCTGAACTCTCTACAAGGTAACTTCTTCTAGCTGAACTCTCTACAGGATGACTTGTTTCCAGCTGATCTCTCTACAGGGTGACTTGTTTCTAGCTGATCTCTCTACAGGGTGACTTGTTTGTAGCTGAACTCTCTACAGGGTGATTTGTTTGTAGCTGAACTCTCTACAAGGTAACTTCTTCTAGCTGAACTCTCTACATGGTGACTTGTTTGTAGCTGAACTCTCTACAATGTAACTTCTTCTAGCTGAACTCTCTACGGGTGGCTTGTTTCTAGCTGATCTCTCTACAGGGTGACTTGTTTCTAGATGAACTCTCTACAGGGTGATTTGTTTGTAGCTGAACTCTCTACAAGGTAACTTCTTCTAGCTGACCTTTCTACAGGGTGATTTGTTTGTAGCTGAACTGTCTACAAGGTAACTTCTTCTAGCTGATCTTTCTACAGGGTGATTTGTTTGTAGCTGAACTCTCTACAGGGCGATTTATTTGCAGCTGAACTCTCTACATGGTAGTTTCTTTGTAGCTGAACTCTGTACAACGTAACTTCTTCTAGCTGAACTCTCTACAGGATGACTTGTTTCTAGCTGATCTCTCTACAGGGTGACTTGTTTGTAACTGAACTTTCTACAGGGTGATTTGTTTGTAGCTGAACTCTCTACAAGGTAACTTCTTCTAGCTGATCTTTCTACAGGGTGATTTGTTTATAGTTGATTACGAATTGAAGAGTGGGCTAATAAATGGATGATGACATTTAACACAGATAAATGTGAAGTATTACAAGTTACTTTAAGTAATCCAAAACCCACAAGCTATTTCCTGTACAATAATCAACTAAGAATGGTTAGTCACGCAAAATACCTTGGTGTGATATTGGACTCTAAGATGAACTTTAACAAACATATTACCACTATTTGCAGAAAAGCTAATAGTGTATTGGCACTTCTTAAGCGTAATCTATATCATTGTAATTCTCAAATACGAAGCCAAGCCTATTTCTTGTATGTGAGACCAATACTAGAATACGCATCAATAGTTTGGGCACCATATACTAAGACTAACATTGAGAAGCTTGAAAGTGTTCGGCGACGTGCTGCCAGATTTGTGGTGTCTGATTATGATTTTTCAAGTAGTGTTACCAGTATCCTGAATGAGCTTAAATGGTGTAGTTTGGAGGTTAGAAGACAAGTAAGTAGACTGATGATGTTTTATAAGATATTGCAAGGTTCTGTCGCACTAGAACTACCCTATGAGATATTTCTCATCGACACTGTTACTAGAGGGCACAATAGAAGATATCAAACACCTTTTTCAAGAATTGATATACACAAATTCAGTTTCTTTCCAGCTACTGTCAGATTGTGGAATAGTTCACCTGACTCAGTTGTTAATTTGGATTCCTTTGGGGCATTCCGTAGATCTGCTACTGATTTCTTAAACAAATTATAATTTATAATTCTTTTTATACTTAATTAACTACTTAACTACTTAACTTAACTACATACTATATTGCACGTATACTCTTTCAGAGTCCTGCAATTATAATAATAATAATAATTCTCTACAGGTGATTTGTTTGCAGCTGAACTCTTTTACATGGTGGTTTCTTTGTAGCTGAACTCTCTACAAAGTGACTTCTTCTAGCTGATCTATCTACATGATGACTTGTTTCTAACTGAACTCTCTACAGTGTGATCTGTTCATAGCAGAACTTTCTACTGGGTGATTTGTTTGCAGCTAAACTCTTTGCATGATTGTTTCTTTGTAACTGAATTCTCTACAAGGTAACTTCTTCTAGCTGATCTCTCTACAGGGCAATTTGTTTGTAGCTGAATTCTCTACAGGGTGATTTATTTGAGCTGAACTCTCTACATGATGGCTTATTTGTAGCTGAACTCTCTATTAGGTACCTTCTTCTAGCTGATCTGACTACAGGGTGACTTGTTTGTAGCTGAATTCCCTACAGAATAACTTACAATGTAATATAACTGAGTAAATTATAAATGCAGCTGAATGCTTTATTAGGGTGACTGTTCTATTAGAGTATCTCGATCTCGCATTTGCTGCACCTAGTTGCCTTTCGAATCATAACTCAGTGATTTGTAATCCGATTCTTCTGTACTACTGCAAGGACTTTCTATGATGATTATTCCAGCTACATACTGATTTTCAGCTCGTTGCTCTAAGCGGTTTGCCTGGTAGATACGAAAACTAATAGTTTTTTTATTCATAAAAATCGATCGCGTAATTTTGACACAGGTTGGGTTTCGTGTCATATCTCCATGGTCTTTATCCCGATTCCTTTCAAACCACAAAAAGGCACTCCTACGATGGTTGCTCCATCTACATATCAATTTTCAACTGATTCCTCCAAGGCGTTTACCCTGTAGGCGTGACAGACCTTCGACCTTATTTTACGCAAATAATCGGTCATAACTCCGTGAATGTTCTTCGGATTCCTACCAAAGTTGGTACGGAGATCCGCCTTAATGAGCCCTTTAGGTGTGCCAAATTTCAGCCAAATCCGAGCACGCATTCGTGTTTTATGGCGAATTTTCCGAAGTGTGCGAAATGAAGAAGATGAAGAAGAAGAAAAAAACGAAGAAATTAAAACGAAATTTTGTTCGCTCGTATCTCGGAAATGGCTGGAGCAATTTTCTTCAAATTTGGTATGTAGACTACCCTAACTGCGTGGCACATCTCCAGGAAATTTGGTTCCAATCGGATAAGGGATCACAGAGCTACATAGGTGTGAAAATTGCGTTTTCTTTCTTCCTGTTAATATACTCACGGTGTGGCGCGCCGGCTTCTTGGGCCGCACGACACACTATCGTGTGTCTTGATATTTATATAATTACTGATAAAATCAAAAACAGTTGAAGTATTAAAAATCTGCTCTCTCTTTTTATTCTTCCTGTGGTAAAGAAAAAAAAGATAGTTTAAAAAAGTCCCAAAGCCGGCCTATGGCCAGCTTTGGGGTATACAAATACAAAAAGAAGTGATATCTAATCAAAAACAGCCAAGCTGTAAAAAAAGGTGCAGCCCCTAAAAAGGCCATGGTGAAAAAAGATGTGAAATCCAAGGTGGCAGCCAAGAAATGGCTGTGATGGTAAGTTAATGGTAAAAATTTTAATAACGACAATTCAAGTGAATTTGGTGCCGAAACACAAATTCACATGAATTGTCGTTATTAAAATTTTTACCATTAACCTATCATTACAGCCATTTCTTGGCCGCCACCTTGGATTTCACATCTTTTTTCACCATGGCCTTTTTAGGGGCCGCATCTTTTTTACAGCTTGGCTGTTTTTGATTAGATTAATATTTAAGTCATGTGACTATCAAATGCAATAATAAATTTATATGTGGCTCTTACATTACCATGCGGGCTGGTGACAGGAAACAAAGAATCTACAATTGGTGGCCTTAGCTATAGCTATAATTATGTTGTTTGCTTGACACATCACATGTCATGTGAATAAACACAAAGAAAGTTATGAAGGAAAGCACGCTACCAGACTGGATAATGATGCAGTGAATAAGAGAAGCAGCTAGTGCAGGGGGTAGATGTGGGGGTGGGGTAGGGGGATGCTCAAAAGGTTGGAACCCCCATTTGGCACTGAGACGCCTGACTGAGTTTAACTGCTGACAACTTTTCCTTCTCAATAAAACTAAAATCAGTTTATCAGTCAAAGAAACACTTATTAAAAAATCTTATATGACAAAACGCTTACTTCTACCTTTGTTTACAGCAATAATACTTCAGATATCATTTGGAACTGCTATCTTTCTGTTATAAGCACCACTAAAAATATTTATCGTCTTCATTTTCTAAAGCAACTGTTAAAGGCTTTAGTTGCATTTCTAAATACCTAAATGGTAAGTCTACCATTAAGAATGGAGCTTCCCCTTTTAGACGTCTGGATCCTGGCGTGCCTGCGTGTAGTGAACAGTGCCTTGGTACAGTAACAGCAAACTTTCAGAAACATAAGTAGTTAAGTTAACTTTGCTAAAAATGAAACACTTGTCTCTGATAATATTGAACAGCTCACTCAGCACTACAATGTCTGCAACACATGTCCATGGGTGTACACATAATGTTACACAATACTATATTGCATAATGTTATGCCATTCCCGTGGATGGAAGCCCTATTATCGATGAAGAACCTTCACTGGTACAGAAGGATAAAAGGCAACACAAAATAGTGCACGCATTGTATGGTTATCAATGGCACACGCATTGCTTATCAATATGCCAAAGGTTTCTTCTTAAGGTGAATCTGAAACATTTTCATGAAAGAAGTAGGCTGTAGCTCTACCCAGTTTTCTGCTATGCTTGACTGAATGCATCAGGCAAGCAGTAGAAAATTCTGTTAAATAATTTTTTTTAATTTAGTAGCAACTTAACAAAAACGTTTCGGGTTAATCTGAAGCCACTTTTGGGCTTGAATTTACTCAACCAATACTGTCATGTCGTTATGAGGAAAAATCAAGGCAAGTTTTTGGGTGGTGTTTTATTGCAGGCCACGCCCACACCTTGTCCCTACTATATGATGAGTGTTTAACTGTTACTAAATATGTTTGATTATACTGTTGTCAGGGCTTGCTAGAAGGAAATGTTTAGAAGATGGTATGTGGGACATTCCAGATGTAGCAGAATGTCACAATGTGGAGCAAATAAGACTGGAAAGAAGGGCTAATGAGTTGAATAGTATTGTTGAAGGTCAGAAAGGTGATGAAAGAGACACGACTCAGACTTTTAGACCTGAGGTTGTGGAAGACATTGCCGAGGGATTGGAGGATATTACAACCACCGAACAACCACTATTACCAAATGATATAGATTCAACAGCTAACACTATAGATATCATCATCTCGTAAGTTATTGTGATAAGAACTGCCTTTTGCAGAACATGATTAGCTGTATATGAAAGGAACTAAAACAGGCATTGATATCACATCTACCAACATACAGTGCAAAGTGCTTAAAATGCAGCTATAGGATAATGTTTCAATTTCCAGACACCACATAATACTGAACTACATTAAATTCTAAAAAGTTATCATCAAAATTAATGCTACAGTAATGTAGATTCGAGTTGTATCACTATGCACTTAACCACATAGTAACATTTGGAACTCTGCATTCCAATGTACTGTGTTTTTGAGTTGTTATTTGTCTCACATCTACCCACAAGTGTATTCTAATTTATACAGGACGGTTGAATTCACTCAACTTCAAAATGTTGAAGTAGATTCATCTTTTGTAATGAATGTGATTGAAGTGGGTTGTTAATTAAGTTATATGTATCAATAGAAAATGATTGTTGCATACTATGTAACGTAAAACTCTACAGTTGTATGTAGCTACGTACGTACTTACTACATCTCAATAGGCACAGTGGTGGGTCCAGGATGGTGCATTTTACCCTATCCCCCTTCCTTTGTGAAAGATCCGTACTTTTTTATTGAAATACTACACCTTGTCAGGCCAAAATGATCAGTTTATACAGCATATCCTATGAACTCTATGCTTATATTACTAGTATTTATTGCAATCTCACCTGAAACCAAAGTCAAAGCAGCTATCAAATTGTCACTCAACACCTTCATGTATTCTATGTGCCTCTATCGTTTTGCTGGTGCTTAAGACATTTCTAGCCTTTCAAGCACCTTTTAAGACTTCACAACCATCTGCAAAGGCCAAAATGGCAAAAAGCAACGGTGAGGTATTACTAAGAAGTGATTTGTTTTGTATACAGGAGAATCTGCTCTCCCCATGCAACCACCAACTTAGCCTGTTTGTGCTCCTCCACTTGCCAGCTCCTGGATCTGCCTAGTACTAGCCAGCAAAATTATTTCCAAGTGCAATTAGACATTGCTTATTTGTTTATTATTCTGTGTAATAGGAAATTCTAGTGAACACAACTCTTCAGTCAGTTGGACGTAACACGAAATTAATTATAAAGATCGTTTTCACAGTTCAGTAGCATACCATTCCATAGCTATATAATGTGTATAAAGGTCTTCAAGACATGTGTACATTTACTGGTAATGTGAATTGCCAGGAGAATTTATGAGATTTATTGGAAATTATGTGAAAATATTAGTTATGCCTTGGTCTTTGGGTGGGTAGAAGAAATTGGTATGACTTTAGTAATGTTTGTTAAAGGCAAAGTGAAGGTTGAAAGCTCTTTTAGTATTGTAAAAAAGATCATCTATCAGTATGAGTGAAGAAAACTTGATATTTTTCGATGAGATATTTTAGGCCAACTGTGTGATTCATTCTAAAAGCAGCAATTAGAAAGCTGCAGCTACCAGACTTGCTACACAATACTGATATAAACTGTAAACACTGTATCTGTCATTTAACCTATTTGTGCTGGTAGTTTTTGAGATGATAACAAAACGCCCAATGTTTGATGCCCAGTAGTTCATAAATTATCATGGCTGTTCACATGACGCAATGGTAATATGTAAATATAAGCATTGTCAGAATTTTTGAAAGATCTCTTTATGTGCATGGTGTATGGCAGAACCATTGTATGTTTACCTGTGGTACTCTCCTGATCATTTCTGCTGTAGATGTTAAATATGATTACTGCATTTCAAATTCTATATAAGTAAAAAAAATAATTTATTTAATGTTTTTGATCTGCTCATGAACTGTTTAGATAAAAGTGAAAACTGTTTAGTTTCACATTATAAAAGAGTATAGTGTCAAGTGTTGATATATCTATGCAAAAGCATTTCTACTAAAATCTATGAAGTATTAGTGTTACTACATTGTTGAAACTAAATTGTTATGGTAGATCTTTGGGGTGCTATTTTTTGACTGTAGCAGTCACAATTTAGTACTTTTAGATGCTTCCATAGTGCATCAGTTTTAACAGTGTACATGTAGTTACACAAGGATGTAAGACATTCTTTGTACATGAAATACCATTTAACAGGATGCCACAAATGTATTGGACAGCCTTTTGGATGAAAGGAATGATGAGTCCTTTGAGCAAATGACAAACAGGGTATGACTGATGCTCTTTTTATTATGTTTGTGTAGTGCATACCTGTGTACTTGATGGGTCCGTTGTACAATAATAATTTGGTCTGAACTGTAGTTTAAGGTATGTATATGTTGAAGAATTGAGGGGATCTATGTATTACTGAAAAAGTTAAACTTTCAGTACTACAGGAGGCATCGGAGTAGATTCAACAAGTTCTGTAATCACTTCACCATTGCTAACTTCAATAAAACATCTTTAAAGCTTTGAAGCTACAGCTACTTAGCACAGTAGAGGATACAGCATGGGGCAAATGGGAAAATTCTCCCCTATACTTTGACCAGAAAACGAAAAAGCAATGTCATACTTTTAACCATGATACTCTAATAGAGTAGTCAATAACTGTAATAGTACAGTCATTGCAATGCTATTATAGCTTTTTATAATTTTGTACTGGGTGTGCCCCCATTGTCAATTATTGAATCCATATGGTAACATGTAACATTATTAATTTTGTTAGTTGCAAGAGCACTTTATTTATCTGCATTTTACATTGAATGCAATGGCATAGCTGCACTGGTGATGACTGGGACTTGTGCCCCTCCATCAGCACTGCAGGCCACATCATCAGTAAGTCTTGTAAATCAAACAATCTGAACTGATGTATCTCACAACACTACCTTGTAGCTTTTCATGTAATGATACATGAAGTAAATTTTAAAAATGCTACTGTGTTCTGCCAACTGCATACTAATGAATTCTGAGCCTTAAATACTTGCTTTCCTCTGATCATAAGTATTGTATCATTTTTGTATGTTTCATATACATAATTAATGTAGAATGAATCAGATGCTTCTCCATCCATTGGTGAAAGAATGCTGTCCAATATTGAACGAATTGGCACACTGTTAAGTAGTACACTGGTTAGTAATTCTAATGAGACTGTCAGAGGTATTCTGGCAGGAAACAACACTGGTTAGTAGAATGTGCTTGACATGTTTGTGCAGGAATAATATACTTCTCATATCATGTAGTTATTGAAGCACAAATCCCAAGTGAACAAGATTTAATGGGAAAAAAAGATATAGATTTTCCAACTGATGACTCATCTTCTGTCAGTCCATTTAAAAATTTTGGTGACATGGTCCCAAGATATGAACTATCAACTTCTGTCATTTTAGAATAAATAAAAAGTAAAGGTATGTATTTATCCACAGAAAACAATCAAGCTGTTAAAAAGGGTGTGGTCTTCAATAGCCAAGGTGAAAAAGTTATGAAATCAATAGTGGTGACCAAGATATCTTAGCTATTACCTTTACCTGTTTTTGTGTGCATTTTATCTTTTTGTAAAATATATTTAATCTGATTTGCTTTGTGGCCTACCCTACTTGGCAGACTGCTACAATGAGAAAATGGTGTGCTTTGGAGAAGGAACTGGAAGTTTAAATATTACATTTTCTTTCTTCCTGTCAATATATTCCTGGTGTGACGTGCCCACTTTATTGGCTTCACAACACACTATTATTTGTCTTGATTACAGTATTACACGCTAACTAGCGGCAAAACTCACCAAGGGTGAATCGCTAATATGAAGTATCAAGACACACGGTAGTGTGTCGTGCGGCCCAAGAAGCCTGCGCACCACACCGTGAGTATATTTACAGGAAGAAAGTAAACGCGATTTTCACAATTTGTAGCTCCGTGATTCCTTATCCTATTAAAACCAAAGTTGCTACAGAAATGCTGGCGAGGTAGGGGAGTCCACATACCAACTTTGAAGAAAACCGCTCCAGCCATTTCCGAGATACGAGCGGCCAAAGTTTGGGTTTTTTTTCTTCATTTTTTTCTTCTACTTCTTCTTTTCGCACACTTTGCAAAATCCGCAATAAAACACGAATGCGTGCTTGGATCGGGCTGACATTTGGCACACTTAAAGGGCTCATTAAGGCAAATCTCAGTACCAAGTTTGGTAGGAATCCGATGAACATTCACGGAGTTATGACCGATTATCTGCGTAAATAAGGTCGAAGGTCTGTCACGCCCACAGGGTAAACCGCTTGAAGGAATGAGCTGAAAATTGCTATGTAGATGGAGTAACTATCGTATAGTCTCGTGTGGCCAGACCGCTTTTTTCCGTATATTGGGTGGGGAAAAAAGGGTCTGGTGCAACTCCAATAGCTGTTTACTTCTAAGCCGTCCCCACATTCCGGGGACGCTAATTGAATAACATTGGTCACAAAGGAGTGCCATGACGTCAGTAAAACTATGAAGTATTCCTACACTCCTGCTCCGGTTGTGAGTCTTGTTACACGATGAGGATTAACTTTCAAGACGCTATAAAAGAGACATCGGAGCAAATTAAGATTCGTTTAAAGGATAAACAGATCTCTAGTTAACTTACTGACGTCATGGCACCTCCTTTGTGACCAATGTTATTCAATTAGCGTCCCCGGAATGTGGGGACGGCTCAGAAGTAAACAGCTATTGGAGTTGCACCAGACCCTTTTTTCCCCACCCAATATACGGAAAAAAGCGGTCTGGCCACGCGAGACTAACTATTGTAGGAGTGCCTTTTTGTGGTTTGGAAGGAGTCCAGTTAAAGGCCATCGAGATATGACACAAAACCCAACCTATGTCACAATTACGCGATCGATTTTTATGAATAAAAAAACTATTTATCACGCCTACCACGCAAACCGCTTAGAACAGTGAGCTGAAAATCGGTGTGTAGCTGGAATAATTATCATAGAAAGTCCTTGCAGTAGTACAGAAGAATCGGATTACAAACCACTGAGTTATGATTCCAAAGCCAACTACGTGTAGCATATGCGAGATCGAGATACTCTAATAGAACAGTCACCCTAATAAAGCATATAGCTACGTTTATAATATACTCCATTATAGAATTTCTTTGGCATTGCAAGTTATTCTGTAGGGAGTTCAGCTACAAACAGTTGATCTTATAGACAATTCAGCTACAAGCAAGTCATCCTGTAGAGAGTTCAGCTACAAATATGTTGCTGTAGAGATTCAGAACATTATAAGTCACACTGAAGAGAATTCAACTGTAAACAAGTCACCTTGTAAAGAGTTCAGCTACAACAAGTCACTCTGTAGAGAATTCAGCTACAAACAAGTCACTGCGTAAAGGGTTCAGCTACAAAAAAAGCTACCTAGTAGAGAGTTCATCTAGATCAGCTACAAACAAGTTACTTTATGCAATGTTCAGCTACAAGTAAGTCACTCTGTAGAGAGTTCAGCTACAAACAAGTCACTCTGTAGTACAAACAAGTCACCGTGGAGAGAGAGTTCAGCAACCAATCAAAAAACCACCATGTAAAAGAGTTCAGCTATACAAACAAGATATAACTCTATAGAGAGATCAGGTAGAAACTTAACAGATCACACTGCAGAGAGTTCAGCTAGAAACAAGTCATTCATACTGAGTAGAGAGATCAACTAGAAAACATCACCTTGTAGAGAGTTCAAATCACCCTGCAGATAGTTCAGCTACAAACAAATCACCCTATAGAGAGATCAGCTAGAAGAAGTCACCTTGTAAAGAGTTTAGCTACAAAGAAACTACCATGTAGAGAATTCAGCTATGAACAGATCATCCTGTTGAGAGTTCAGCTAGAAACAAGTCATCCTGTAGAGAGATCAGCTAGAAGAAGTTACCTTGTAGAGAGTTCAGCTACAAAGAAACAACCATGTAGAAAGTTCAACTGCAAACAAATCAAACTGTACAGAGTTCAGCTACAAACAAATCACCCTGTAGAGAGATCAGCTAGAAACAAGTCACCCTGTAGAGAAATTAACTAGAAGAAGTTACCTTGTAGAGAGTTCAGCTGCAAACAAACCATCATGTAGAGACTTCAGCTGCAAACAAATCACCCTTTAGAGAGTTCAGCTATGAAAGGATCACCCTGTAGAGAGTTCAGCTAGAAGAAGCTACCTTGTAGAGAGTTCAGCTACAAAGAAACCACCATGTAGAGAGTTCAGCTAGAAGAGGTTACCTTGTAGAGTGTTCAGTTATGAACAAACCATCATGTAGAAAGTTCAGCTGCAAACGAATCACCCTGCAGAGAGTTCAGCTACGAGACGATCACCCTATAGAGAGTTCAGCTAGAAGAAGTCACCTTGTAGAGAATTCAGCTGCAAAGAAACCACCATGTAGATAGTTCAGCTGTAAACAAATCATCCTGTAGAGAGTTCAGCTACGAACAGATCACCCGGTAGAGTTCAGCTAGAAACAAGTCACCCTGCAGAGAGATTAGCTAGAAACAAGTCATCCTGTAGAGAGACCAGCTAGAACAAGTCACTTTGTATGTAGAAAGTTCAGCTACAAAAAAAGATCATCCTGTAGAGAGGTCAGCTACAAACAAATCTCCCTGTATAGAGATCAGCTAGAAGAAGCTACCTTGTAGAGAGTTCAGCTACAAAGAAACCATCATGTAGAGAGTTAAGCTGCAAACAAATCACCTGTAGAGAGTTCAGCTACAAACAAATCTCCCTGTAGAAAGGTCAGCTAGAAGAAGTCACCTTGTAGAGAGTTCAGCTACAAAGAACCATCATGTAGAGAGTTCAGCTGCAAACAAATCACCTGTATAGAGTTCAGCTACAAACAAATCTCCCTGTAGAGAGATCAGCTAGAAGAAGTTTCCTTGTAGAGAGTTCAGCTACAAACAAATCACCCTGTAGAAAGATCGGCTAGAAGAAGTTACCTTGTGGAGAGTTCAGCTACAAAAAAACCATCATGTAGAGAGTTCAGCTGCAAACAAACCACCTGTAGAGAGTTCAGCTATAAACAAATCTCTCTGTAGAGAGATCAGCTAGAAGAAGTTACCTTGTAGAGAGTTCAGCTACAAAGAAACCATCATGTAAAGAGTTCAGCTGCAAACAAATCACCTGTATAGAGTTCAGCTACAAACAAATCTCCCTGTAGAGAGATCAGCTAGAAGAAGTTACCTTGTGAAGAGTTCAGCTACAAAGAAGCCATGATGTAGAGAGTTAAGGTGCAAACAAATCACCTGTAGAGAGTTCAGCTACAAACAAATCTCTCTGTAGAGAGATCAGCTAGAAGAAGTTACCTTGTAGAGAGTTCAGCTACAAAGAAACCATCATGTAGAGAGTTCAGCTGCAAACAAATCACCTGTAGAGAGTTCAGCTACAAACAAATCTCCCTGTAGAAAGGTCAGCTAGAAGAAGCCACCCTTGTAGAGAGTTCAGCTACAAAGAACCATCATGTAGAGAGTTCAGCTGCAAACAAATCACCTGTAGAGAGTTCAGCTACAAACAAATCTCCCAGTAGAGAGATCAGCTAGAAGAAGTTTCCTTGTAGAGAGTTCAGCTACAACAAATCACCCTGTAGAAAGATCAGCTAGAAGAAGTTACCTTGTGGAGAGTTCAGCTACAAAGAAACCATCATGTAGAGAGTTCAGCTGCAAACAAATCACCTGTAGAGAGTTCAGCTACAAACAAATCTCCCTGTAGAGAGATCAGCTAGAAGAAATTACCTTGTAGAGAGTTCAGTTACAAAGAAACGACCATGTAGAGAGTTCAGCTTCAAAGAAATCACCCTGTAGAAAATTCAGCCACAAACAAATTGCCCTGTAGAAAGATCAGTTAGAAGAAGTTACCTTGTAGAGAGTTCAGCTACAAAGAAACCATTCTGTAAAGAGCTCAGCTGCAAACAAATCACCTGCACAGAATTCAGCTACAAACAAACCACCCTGTAGAGAGATCAGCTAGAAGAAGTTACTTGTATATTGTTCAGCTACAAACAATTCACCCTATAGAGAGAGCAGCAAGAAGAAGTCACTTTGTAGAGTGTTCAGTTACAAAGAAACCACCATGGAGAGTTCTGTAATAAATATATGTATTATATATATAATTTGTACATTTACTGATAAAATCAGAAATATTTAAAGTACATCTGCTTCATCTTTTCTTCTTTATGTGGAAAAGAAAAAAAGACAGGTTAAAAAAGTCCCAAAGCCGGCCTATAGCCGGATAGGCCGGCTTTGGGGTATACAAATACAAAAAGAAGTGAAATCTAATCCAAAACAGCCAGCTGTAAAAAAAGTGTGCGGCCCTCAAAAAGGCTATGGTGAAAAAAGATGTGAAATCCAAGGTGGCGGCCAAGAAATGGCTGTGATGGTAGGTTAATGGTAAAAATTTTAATAACGGCAATTTAGATGAATTTTTTGCCAAGACCAAGCGGCACAAAAGTTCACCTGAATTGTTGTTATTAAAATTTTTACCATTAACTTACCATCACAGCCATTTCTTGGCCGCCACCTTAGATTTCACATCTTTTTTCACCATAGCCTTTTTGAGGGCCGCACACTTTTTTTACAGCTGGCTGTTTTGGATTAGATAGTAATCTACCACAACTAGATGAATATACTGTAAAGGAATCTAAATCAAATTGTCCAAGTCCTCAATGTTTAAGTTGGGAATGGTGCTGTTATCATTACATAAGTGTAGTCACTAAACTTGGCTGAAAGATGAGAACCACCTTTTATGACACAGTGTTTTTGGCATCAGGGGCATAGAGAAGAGTTTTCCAAGGATTTCAGGAAGCTCTTCTTTTAGACGTAGATTTCTAAGGTTTTAGCAGTACTAGCTAACACAGTATGTTTGGCCATGCATAGATAATGTATGCGTTCCTAATGGATTGGAAATGCCTGTTAAATTATTTACCTATCCTAGTTACAGTACGTCAGTACATTCAGAAATTTGTTGAAATGTACTGAGTGGCTGTTTGACTTTCTCTCTCTTGTTTGAAGGCCAGTTTAAAGGTGTGGACATTCCTTTTACGTTTCTTATTGTGTTGCGTAAGTTGTGTACTGAACAAGAACACAGTGTGTCTGTGGACATTGGGAGAAATATTGTTTGTGACAGGTGACAATGGCAGGTACGCATCAGCTAATATTTCAGCAGCGGTATTATTAGCCATCTTCTTGTCACCGCATTTACAGGACCAAAGAAATGTGTGGTACATTGAAATAGATTTTATGTCACAGTACTGCTCAGCTTGAGCTAAACAATTGTACAGAGTAGTGCCTATTTTCTGATGTTTTATCACAGCAAAACAGTGAATATCTAGCTAATGTAATACACTCTACCTGCTTCAAGTGGTAGCAAAGAAACAATGCTGCACTTTCTGTTTCTTGAGGAAATTTGCACAATTGTTTTGAAACACCATATTTCACCAATTTCTTACGTTGTTGTTTACTACTCGCCAGTGTCCCTACTCAGTCCAGCCTCCAATTAGTGTAGGTGGTATGGGACCAGCTGTAAACAACAAACACTAATTTGCTGGTTACAAGAACAGTGAAATCTTCCACCAGTATAGGCCATAAAGTTTATGTGCATTGAAACGAGGATGGACAATCACATCATTATGTAAACAATACAGGCATTTCCAATCCATGTGTCATATATTATCTATATATGGTTTGGCAGCACAAGAATGAATGAGTAACAGCATGCAGTACAGCACAACAGTTGTGACCTGATCTTCAAGAACCCCACATGTTCACACTTTTTCGAGTTCCATTTTCTATAGCCATAGGAATGGTCCACCAAAGGTTCAGCCCTGGGATTCTTGCAGATCCGGTCACAATTAATACATAAACTTACATTCATCTCTTGGGGAAGGATCTACTGAGGGTACATATATACTCTTGAAAGATTTTTAGTGATTGAGATACTGTAGTGGACCATTCACACATATATCCAAGTGTTAACAGGTTAATGTGGTAAGGTTGAAAATAATATAATGTATTGCTTTTTGAAGAAATAGTTCTAGAGTAGGCATTGTAGCAATATAAATGTGGGTGATTCAAAACTGAGTATGAGCTTCTACTGCTAGTCAGCAAATTTTGTTAGATCTCCTGTATTTCTTACTTGGGTGTACAAGAAACATCCTCAATACTTTTAATTGTACCACAATAATTATTGCTTTGATTACTATATTTACAAGTCATTCCATTTTTTACTGGACTCATGTCTGTATGTGTAGGCCACTAACTGCATAGCTGTGACCTAGCTAGAGAGTTTTGCATACACTGTCACATTTAATTATCTATAAAATCATCTTTAATATAGCAATCTGTTGAATTTTAAACTATTAAAGTCTCTCAGCAGCTGGGGACTGCCAGTAACTTTGTTGTGTTCCTGTTGGAAAATACCCTTTAACTGTGCCCCTGCATGGGTAACTAGTAGGTATAGAGAGTTCGAAAGTAAGAGAAGTTTGGGCTGAAATTTTTGTTTGCGTGGATTTTAAAGTGTAATAGCATGATGTGATAAACAACATCACTAAGGGAAGGCTGGTACAGTGAACACAGTCTACGGCAAGTTTCATGAGTGTTCCCTTGCCCTCTGGAGTTATGGCTGTCTAATGGAAAAATCTGAAAAGAATGAATTACCACTAAATTATCACCAAAAGGTGCACCTTCAAATGTACAACATAAATCAACTTACTCAAAACATTAGTGTATGTTTTAGAGAAAGAATACAGTAAGTAAAATATAGCAATTAAAAGTTGTTATACCCACTGCAGTGTAGCTGTCAGCTGCAAAATTTTATTGATTTTGATATTAGCAAATCATGTAAAATAAATGTGTTGCATTAGAATCACTGTGACATACATACATACACACTGTAGTCATTTTAACTTTCTGTATGTAGGAGCTAGAATTCCAATTATCACTAGTGTTTCTCGAAGTTCACGTTTATCTGCTAATGAGGGGTGAGTTGTGACAATGGAAATGGCATTATTGATTTGGTGCAATTTTCAACAGGGAAAGGATTGACAGTGTAATAATATCCATTCAAATATCCAATGACTCACAAACCAGGACTGATCTTGGTGATGAACCTGTAACACTGGTTTTTAACATTGGAATGGTATGCCAAAATTGAATGCTTAGAATGAAATTGTGGACAAGTATTTGTTTACATTGAATTTTATGAATTAGTGTAAGTACATTGTAATATAACTGCTTAATTTTTCTAGGAAGAAAATACAACTCGATTCAGACCTCATTGTGCATTCTTTGACTTTTCCAAGTATGTAAAGAATTGTATGTTGACATGTTAATGATGTTGACATATCATGTAGTTTGTCTAATCAAAGTGGAAGATTTTCAGTTGATGGTATTGCTGTGATCACCAGGAATAGTACATATGTTCAATGTGCCTCCAACCACTTGACCAGCTTTGCTGTACTAGTGGATGTGTCAGGAGTAAGTTTACCATAAAAGTCACATCAAACCGAACCAATCAATGTAAATACATATCTAGTTGCGTACTTTTTCTTTGAAGTTAAATTCTTTCTTATATGTTACAGCATATCCACACAAAAACAGCCAAGTTGTGTTCAAAATGGTGTGGCCTTAAAAGCCAAGGTGAAAAAAGTTGTGAAATCAAAGGTGGTGGCCAAGCAATAGCTGTAATGATGCTAATGCTAACAAATTTTTAACAATGCACACATATCTATCTATGTGAGTATCTATTGTTTGCCTGATTGTAGCAGCATTTTGATGCATACATCTGGGATCCCTGCTTACTTTGCAGACACAATGCAGAAGCTGTGTAAGTTGAATTATTGATCCTTCTTCAGCTTGAGATGGACAAATGAATTCAAAAAGTGCTAAGTAACTGTTGTGTCAACATTTTTCCATCACAGAGGAGGAACAGAAGGCCTGACTTTAACTCTTGCTATGGATAAGTATGGCAAAATTGTTTCCACAAGGCATAAGGAGTTTTCCATATTTCCTATAAGGTAGAGAGGAATCAGTTTTTTATTACTTTATTGAGAAGCTAAGGTGCTGCCCTGCTGTCTACTGTTAGATCATCTACTGTAGTGAAAGATGAACTTCTTTGTCATATAATTCCCTGTAATGGGGTGGTAAATTCTCGGATTATAGAAAGCCAAGGAAGGCCAAGCTACATGCAACCCACTTTATGATACTGTGTGGTAAGAGTGTTGGTCTTTCTGCAATGCAAGCTTCACTTGTCTCATTATGTGCACTGTGATAAGTCAACGTACTCTAGGGGTGGTGTTTGCTGCTTTTTCTTGCAAATTATACATTTCTCACACCGACTTCTTGACCACACGATTATATATAAATTCTTTAAAAAGTACTTGCTGTATTCGTGGGCTACGCTGAGCTCTAAAATTGTTGTGGTATCCAGATGCTGCTGACTGAGGACAGGTAAACTTTGATTGTTGGGTAACTTAAATTCAGAGTAGCTAGGTACGTGATGAAAAGCATTAGTGTAGATTCTGAGGCATCCTTCTGTGAGAAGACTACCTCAGAATACCAAGGCAGATTCTACCTTGGTAGTCATCTTGCAGAAGTTTACGTAATTCCAGCATGGGATTTCCAAGTAGATTGTGCTGAACCAAGACAGCCTGCTAAAGTACGCGGTGATGTCCAGTCCAGCTTGGGGTACATCACAATCTGTAGCAACTGTGGTGGAAAGAGGGTGGATCATGGTGAAACCTGAAATGGAGAAGAGAAAAAACTGGTTCATGTAATTTCTTGACATTTGGTCAGCGGTGGGAATTTGCATACAGGATATTTTCAACATGGAGGTCAATGTTGTAATAGGCTACAAAGAACCAAAGGCATTTGAGCTTGTACATTATTTCTCTATCTTTTGAGGAATCTTTGCAGAAAGAAACTGCGAAGCCCTGGTTATCACATTGAAACAATACTTTTTACTTGCAATATTTGGGACCCAAACTGCACAACTGAACAGAATTTGGATCACTTCTTTTGCCATGATAGACACTTGCAATTGAGTGGTTGAACATTGCCACTGAAGCCATAAACCTTCAAAGTATGCACCACAGCCCCATGATCCTGGGGAGCCTGTATTCCACGGAATAGCGGAATAGCAGAATTACGGAATAAGCGAAAATCACATTCTAAATATTTTGTTATTGTTTATAACCTCTATAACGTTTTAATATACATACCTCACCTCATAGAGAACACAATCACGATGGCACCGATCCTCGGGGCAATCTTTAAATAGGATATGTACAAAGATATTCACTCTAGAACAGTCTAACTACCATCAAATACACTTCACTACACAATCGCTAGAAAACTAGAAGCTCTTTGTGCTATACTTACTCATACCAGCTGTCACACAAACTCTTCGGCCAGTTAGCTAGCTGCTCGTGTGTGACAGCTGGTATGAGCAAGTATAGCACATAGAACTTCTAGTTTTCTAGTGATTGTGTAGTGAAGTGTATTTGATGGTAGTTTAGCTTAGTTAGATTGTTCTAGAGTGAATATCTTTGTACATATCCTATTTAAAGATTGCCCCGAGGATCGGTGCCATCGTGATTTTGTTCTCTATGAGGTGAGGAATGTATATTAAAAAGTTATAGAGCCTATAAACAATAACAAAATATTTAGAATGTGATTATCGCTTATTCCGTAATTCTGCTCCGCTATTCCGTATTCCGCGGAATACAAGTTCCCATGATCCTGACGCATCTTGTAATCTGCTGGATGCAGGCTTAGAGCTTAGACCATTCCATATTTCTAAGGACAAGTTAAGTCTGATTGGAACACCATTCCCAATGTTTCTCTTGGCTGCTGTGGCATACATGCAGGGAATGAAGGATCAGCCACAACATACTATTTTGTGGTATGTTGATTCAGAAGTAAGAACAAAATCCATCTCTTTGTAGGTTTTTCCTTCCCATCCAGTAGTTAAGGTCTTGGCATATGCAATCAAGTTCTGCAGGTATCGATTTCTATGCATAGGAAAGTTAATGCTGTTGAAGGGCCTTCTAGTTTTTCCATGACCAAAGAAATGCCCAATTCTTCAGAAGTGTGCATCAGAACTGCCAGGTTATCTTGGTATAGAGTTGATTCTGGAGGTTCCATGACTAAGAAATTGTATGGAGACTCCTTGCTCTTTTGTTAAACAGGCAAGGAGGTCTTCCAATATGCCAATATGTTGGGTACAGAACTTAGCCTGAATGGAAGGCATGTGTTTAAATAAATCTTGTCACACCAATTCATGGCTAGAAGATAAGGTGTGCTCTTTATGTTCAACTTTGCTAGCAATGTGTTGGAGCCCAGCATTAAAATTGTTTGAATAACACTGTCCACAGTAATATACGACAAACCACACTAGTCTTTCTGTATGCCATCATTTAGGCCGTACCTTCTCAGGTAGGAGAGGTAAACTATTAACCTGCATTGGTCAGGTAGCACTCTGCAGAGTGGTGGGTCCATTCAACAACTATCAGTTGCCCAATGTCCAGATCAGTTGATTTGGTGTAACACCAAAGAAAATTCTTTGTAAAATTATGTATCAACTACAGCACTGGATCAGCATTCTATTGATAACACACTAGGTTAGATGGCTGCAATACATGTGTCATTAGCCTAGTGGTAGGTGTTGAGGTTGATGCAGAGGTATGATTGCCTGAATCCCAACTACATTCGACAGATATGTGATGCAAGCTCAAACAGTGCTTGCACCTGCATGTTGAAGATTTACTTTGAGCTGAAAAGCTCAAATGCCGCAGGGTGTTAACTGTGTTGGCCCACTTCAGGTTCTTTGAGGCTGCTGCTTTTAATCAAAAAGTGTGTTTCTAGCCCAACCAATTGTTGTCATAACTGGATTGCAGCACTTGAATTATTAGTGTCTGGTAACCTACTAGATTTGCCACCCACTTGGGCTGAGACTTTGAGAAAACTGATGTGTATATTCCAAAGCATTGCACCCTTTCTAGAAAGTTAGTAACAGTTTTGTATCTCTTTGAGTGGTGTTTTGCTTTGTCCTCTTCCTCATAAGCTGTTACAACTCCCAGAATGAGCTCTGCCAGGTCTATAAAATGACCAGATTGCAATTGTATCCTGGTAACTAGCTTCCCATGCACATGAGGGAGACCTTCACCAATGGTCAAAGATGGTGGATCAGAATCCTGGTTGCTTTGTAACAAAGAGATGAGAAGGTTGTCTGTCCTCAATAAACATCTTGCACCCACCACCTGCCTCAGTCACAAAGTAGATTATCGAGAGTTTACATGGGCTCCCTACAGCTGGACAAGGGGGGTGACCAGTTGACAGGGATGACAGTGGTGTCAAGAGTAGATTAATCAGTTTGTACAATACACCAAGTATTTAGTTAAACCGTTGTATCTCTTTTTGATACTATCTAAATCCTTAACAGTGGATTTAAAAAACAACGGTTTTTAAAGCTCAACTATTTGTATGAAAAGTGTACATATGAACGGATACAGACTGGTGTGTATTAATATCTAAACCAAAACAACCAAGCTGTAAAAAAGAGTGCGGCCTCCAAAAAGGCCAGGATGTGAAATCCAAGGTGGCGGCCAAGAAATAGCTGTGATGGTGGCAAAAATTTTAATTATGACCATTCAGGTGAAATTGCATTGCCTCCTCCACTAGGATTCAGCACCAAATTCACCTGAATTGTCGTAATTAAAATTTTTGCCATTAACCTACCATCACAGCCATTTCTTGGTTGCCACCTTGGATTTCACATCTTTTTTTCACCCTGGCCTTTATTGGGACCGCACTCTTTTTACAGCTTGGCTGTTTAGGTTTAGATATCACTTCTTTTTGTATTGCAAGCCACAAAGCCAGTCATAAACTGGCTTTGATGCTTCCTTTTAACTTTTTTTTTTCTATACTGCAGGAATTGTGGAACAAAAGAAGTATAGCTATTTGTTTGATTAAATATTTGTATAATTAACACTGAATGATTATCACATACTGTAGTTAATAAGGTGATTTCTTGAACTATAGCTGAAACTCTCATTGTAGCTGAACTCTTTTCAGGGTGACTTGTTTCTAGCTGCACTCTCTACATGGTGATTTGTTTCCAGCACATATTTCTTCAGGGTGATTTGTTTGTAGCTGATGCCCTATAGGGTAACGTGTTTCTAGCTGAACTATCTACCGGGTGACATGTTCCTAACTGATCTCTCTATATGGTGATTTGTTTCCAGCACATATTTGTACTGGATGATTTGTTTGTAGCTGATCTCTATAGGGTAACTTGTATCTAGCTGATATCTCTACAGGGTGACTTGTTTCTATGTGATCTCTCTACAGGGTGAATTGTTTCTAGCTGATCTCTCTACAGAGTGATTTGTTTGTAGTCGATCACTCTACAGGGTAACTTGTTTCTAGCTGAACTATCTACTGGGTTACTTGTTCCTAACTGATCTCTCTACATGGTGATTTGTTCCCAGCACATATACTGGGTGAAGCTGATCTCTATAGGGTAACTTGTATTTAGCTGATGTCTCTACAGAGTGACTTGTTTCTAGTTGATGTTCTCTACAGGGTGATTTGTTTGTAGCTGATCTCTATATAGGTTACTTGTTTCTAGCTGATCTGTCTTCAGCATGACTGCTTTATTAGAGTATCTCAATCTCTCACTCTCGCACTTGCTACACCAAGTTGCATTTCATGTTATAACTCTTTGATTTTAAGTATGATTCTTTTACACTATTAAAGAGCCTTTCTAAGATGATTACTCCATCTGTCCGGCGATTTTCAAAGCATCACTCTAAGTGATTTATCTGGTAGGTGTGGCAAGTAGTTGTTTTTTTATTAGCTAATCTTGATTGCATAATTGTTACAAACCATTGGTTTTTCATTGTATCTTCCTGGTGTTTAGCTTAATTTCTTTCAAACCACAAAAGGTTTTAGGTTTAATAGTTAACCTATTCACCCACCGATTTTCAGCTTCTTCCCATAAGTGGTTTACCCTGTAGGCGTGACAACATATTGGTGTTATTTTTCATGAATAATCACTAATAATTTCTTCACTGATTATCGTATTTCAGCCAAACTTGGTACCAAGATGTGCCTTTATACCCCTTCTGTATACAAAAATTCAAGGAAATTGGATATGGTGTTCGTGTTTTATGACAGTTTTTGTAGGTGTACAAAACGAGGAAGAAAAATAAGAAAAAAACAAAGAAACTAAGTCAATTTTTGAAGTCGCATATCTCGGGAACACTTGAAGCAATTTCACTCAAATTTGGTATGTGGAGTACATACATTGGCGGGCATGTCCACAGCAAAAATCGTCTTGTTTCATCAAGGCAGCACAGAGCTATAGAGGTGTGTAAATAGCGTTTTCTTTCTTCCTGTTAATATACTCACGGGTGTTGTGTACCAGCTTCTTGACCACATGACACACTACTGTATGTCTTAATACTGTAATAAGTTTGCTAACACAGCTGTTTCTTGAGCAAGAATGTTTTTGTATCTGGATGCAGTAGTAGAGGTCTAAAATGACATCTAACTAAGGCATACCGATAATATAGTTATAAAATAACAATATTGTACCTTTTTAAAAATACCAGAACTGCTCAGCATTACTCATGGGCACTAGTTTGGTCTGTGGTGTGACCACTACCCTGGCTACAAATACTGGGCTTTATACTCCAGTTAATTCTACTGATGTCTTATTTCTCAGCACATTTGATTTGTACCTTAACTTCTAGTTTGCTAGTAGCAGCCAGGACTCAGGAGTAGAAGTGCTGTAAGAGCAACAGATACACTTTTGCTCTTATGAGGATCTTGTAGATTTTGTTATTCAACTACAATAGATCATTCTTGTATAACTGTGTGTCATAGTTATCAGCATACAAAAGCTATACATATACAGATCAAGATATTTCATAGAGCAATTAAACTGTATTTTAATATAGGTAGCTGTCACCTACTTTCATGATTTAGAAATTCATGTTAATGTGGTTATTATATATACCAGTGATAGTAGCTACTGTTGTCCATTATTGTCTTGAACACACAGTGTGCTGACTATACTTTGTATATCATTCTTAAGTTATCACATTGGTGTATGTACTTGGTTGTATTGACCAGGTTGGGTTGTATTGACCTTGTTGTATAATTATGTAATATTGTGTCAAGAAGAGTGGATGGATACTACTTGCTATTGTAATATTTATGATTTTTTAAGGATAAAGGTGGCCAAAACACTCTGTCAATTGCAAGTTACACTGGATGTGCAATATCTATTGTATCTCTTCTGATTACCATTGTTGTACTGGTCTTATTTAGGTATGATTTTCCTTATTTGTGACTGGATTGTGAAAATATCCAAATTGCACATGAGAAATTTCAAGGATGGATTTAAGCCATTATAACTTGCCTATTATAACAAGCATGCATATGTATGAAATTTATATAAGAAACACATCAATTTACTATCTTTCAGACCACCTCTAGTACTTGTAACTACTTGAGAGTATGGGTGGTAGGGTGGGCAAGAGATAGGCTTCAAAATAGAGGCAGCTGAAGTACAGAACAAAGTTGTGCTGGCTCCTTAGTGGCTGCTATGCAGCAAAATCAATGCAGAAAATATTTGGCCAGCTATATTAGGCCATTTACCAGTATACCACTGGTTTTTGTCAAGCCAGATCCCTCACAAGGCCAGAAACCACCATTCTGATTTGCCACACCTCCCAGAAAAGACATCTCTTAAAACCAGACTTGAGTATATTATATACTGTAGTTTGAGTACTACTGAGGGTCGAAACCAATAGTATGGTAATGTAGGTATCCACTGGTGGTGTTAGTTTGATTTTGCCTGATGTGCAATTTGGATCGGTTTTGTAAAATCTGGTCACATTTTTTATGTGTAAAGTGAGTCTATAACATGTGTATAGGGAGAGCATCTTTAATCATGTACAACACTTCATACACCTCAACCTCTGTATTGCTCTACTATTGGGACTGATAACATTTGTTAGTGGTATTGAAATTGCTAGTAAATACAGGGTAAGTACTAGAACGTACTAAAAGTGTGTGCTATATATTCAGATAGTTGTAAACTATATTACAAGCCAATTTGATTAGGCCAGACATTATCTAGGTCATTATTATGTTTTCAGCATTAGATGCTAGTGAGTACTATTAACATTACTCTTTATTACAAATAAAATACAGTAGATGTTTAGCTTCAGAATACAGTCAATGACTTGTGTATAGTTACCAAAGATTATTCGTAATGTTTTGTGTTATTATCGTAGTACTGTATAGTAGAGATCATACAGGTTTAGACATCTTGCCCAAAAATGTCAATCCAAGCCTTATTTTTTCTTCATGCCAGCTTGGCAGAATTGGTTAGTCATAATCAAGCCTTCAGAGTGACTCCAAACCCTTTCAACAAGTTTATATGGAATTTTGAAATATATTCTATTAACTCAATTTCCTAACAACTGACTGTTGCTGTCAGCAAAGCATAACTTGACTACAGTAACACCGTGGGCTTGATTTCTTCACTGTTTAACATCACTTCAGCTTGAAATGTGCCTTTTCACCAACTGCAGTAGCTATATAGTGCATATATTATGGATCCTCCTTTGTGTCTCTTTCTTTCTCCACTACCTGCAGAGGTACTCTCACACTCTTCATTTTGTAACATTGTATAATTGGTAGAACACGCTTGAAAACCAAGCCACTTTACTTTTCAGTAATTGATCATCAGTTGCAATTTCCATAGTGACTCCATTGTTTGCTGAGGCAATTCCAGTACTGTTCTTACGTAGTTTGTAATGAAGTAAATCTACTGTACATAACGAGTGGAACATACATAGCTGAGAATGGCCACATCACTTTTTTGCAATAATTGATGGTCGGAGCACACATTCATAAGGTGTCTGGCTGGCACCATCCTTTCCTTTGATGTGGTCCACCATTATGAATAATATTACAAATACACCTGCAAGTATAGTGGATATTTAACAGCAACACTATTGACAGGATGTATGTAACTGACGTAGGAATTAAATGTCTGCTAGTATAGCTGCAGGTCTAGACCTCCCTTGTTCAATTAATGCTTTTGATTTATATGATCTCTACTCAAATATAAAATTTTCCTAACACTAGTTTTGAAGTTTTGCCAAAATTATATTGTTGAATTCCATTATGCTATAATTACATCATTGCATTACTTTGAATCTTGATATTTTTGTAGGCCATCTGTCTCATTGTGGCTATCTTACTTCATTACTTCTTCATGGCTACATTCAGCTGGATGCTTTGTGAAGGAATCCTATTGTTTATTTCATTGCAGTATTTGTTTTATGAAGGAGCTTTTTTGAGCCGGAAATTCTTTTTCTTGATTGGTTGGGGTAAGTACTGTCATGATTGATTGTTCAAATACATGGCTTGTTTGTCAATATATGCAGGACTACCTATTCCCATTGTCATTGCTTCAGCAGCTATATCACATGACAAGTATGGTATTAATGACAGGTAATCATATAACATTATATTAGTCCTATCATAAGTGGTCGTTTTACCCTTTCTTATAGGTGTTGGATATCTGAAAAGAAGGGTGCCATTTGGGCATTTATTGGTCCCATGTTAGTAATCATAATGGTAATTACACTATTTAAGCAAGCATGATGATACATCCTTATTGTTGTACGTAGGTCAACTTGTTTTTCTTAGCTTTTGTGACTTATAAAGTATATACAAGTAAGAGTAACAAAGAAAGAGCAGTGAAAGTCTCTAAATTGGACACTGCTAAGTAAGAGTGTACATAATATTATGTTGTGTTCAAATGTAAATTGGACAGTAAATTTCAACACTTTTTGAACAAGACTGATTTATACTGGAGTGCTTGGCATGCAAAACAACATTCTTCATGATTAATTTTAGTAATTTCATAATTTGTATAATAAGGATAGGCAATGGCAATGGAAAGTGGGAAAGAACAAAGTACTATTAGACTACTATGTTAGCTTCCCTCCAACAATGAAATAATTTCTATCAGAATATGGCCTGTAGTAAATCAATAAAGAAGTCAAACACTCTAATATAACAATCAAAAATGTGACCTGATCTTGGAAAACCTACCTTTTTGGCAAATTCGTCAATTTTCTGTGTAGCTTAAATGAGGTACTGTGTGTTCATCTATCTTGTGTTAAAAATTTAGCTTAATATCTTTAAGCATTCCTGAAAGATTGCCGATTTAGTGTCCTGTACATTACAAACTAACTTTTCTAGCTTTCCTTATTTTTTTGCAGGGACATAATTCATTGCCATCACATACCACATCAAAGGAAAGAATGGTGCCAGACACTTTAATCATGCGACTGAATGTATTCCATTGACTGAAATGTGAAGTTGCTATTCTGTTTCTTTTTCAGCTTCTTTTTCAGATTCTGTTCCACCTAATAAATAGCATTGCTAATAAACAATTGTATGTTAACACCTCTGCCAATCTCTATAGAAATTATGGTTGAATGTGTGCCCCAACTATCAACTGTGAAGTGGCCATTTCACAGCTATATATAATACATGTATGTAGTGAAAAAATAGTATAAGAAACACTTCTGCAATCAATACAGTCACACTACAGAAAATGAAGCACTGAAGCCATGTTGTAAGTTTCTACCAATCAATACCTACACAGTATAAAGAACTGGGATGCAAAGGAGGACTATCAGAATAATGTCCATGATGCGTGTATTGTGGCTGCTGGGGTTGGCAAAAGGGCACGTCTCGTGCTGAAGTGATGTTGAACAGTGAAATCAAGCCTGTAGCCTAATCCATAGTTGAGTTATGCATGGCAGAGGCATCAGTCAGCTAGCAGGAAAAGAAATTATACACATAGAAACTTGTTGGAAGGGTTTGGAGTTGCAGACATTTATGGTCTTAGTTATGCCTAACCAATACTGCAATGCCAAGCTGTCCTGAAGAAAACGTGAGGCTGGTTTTTTGTGATATTCCTGGGCAAGAAAGCACAAACCTTCATGACCACAGTACTGTCATATTGTATGATAATGTGTTAATTATCATACAATTGGAAGTGTTACCAATTGTCAATTCACTACAAATTGTCAATTCACTACAATTGGAAGTTACCAATTGTCAATTCACTACAATTGGAAGTGTTACTTCCAATTGTATGATAATTATCATGTATCATACAATTGGAAGTGTTAATTTATAGGTCAATGATAAAAGCAGCCATCATTGTCACTCCACTTCTTGGATGCACGTGGGTATTCGGACTGTTGGCTGTTAATAAACACACAGTTGTGTTTGCATGGATTTTTACAATTGTCAATTCACTACAGGTACACTAAATGTATACACATAATTACATGTATTGTGTTATTTTCCTACAATACAGGGTTTTTCCATTATGTATTTTTATGTAGTGAGGGATAAAATGGTAAGTGATGCATTCACCTATTTTTATACGTTTATTATTATTAATTTACTACTTACATCCAGTGAAGCTTGCTTCAAAGAATTTACTTGGACAGTTATTGCATGGACAATAACTACCATGTTGTCCAGTAAGGTGTTAAAACACTACTTGTGCAATGTTGACAATCAAATTAATGCAGTGTCAGCATGACATGCTTATGCAAGCTGAATATGAAGCTATGCACATCAAAGTGCCCACATTTGTTTTCAAACCAGTTGCATATCACAGCAGTCATAAGTTTACCTTGGCTGAACATGAAGCCATATATCAAAATGCTGACAGTTGGATATAAGCCAGTATATCACAGCAGTCGTAGTTTCGCCTCGGACTTCATGTTAATTACTAAGATATTCTACTCCTGCTGTGATAATAACTATAACTTATGGTACATATATAGAACTGATGAATTGCTTGATATACTAGAAATATTTTTACAAAATAAAAATTCCACAATATGTAAAAAAATTAGCGATAGCACTTCAAACTTATTTTTATCATTTTATTGTGCATACATAGTTTACGAAAAAGATTAAAGGTCTGTTCTGTGGAAAAACTACTCGTGGTTCTCACTCTTTTGAAAATGTGAGTAAATTACATTATGATAATGATTTCTGTAAGGGCTCAGATATGTTATCACCACCAATAACATTGAATAACATATTTGCATAATTCACTTGTATAATATAGTCTGCATTTAAAGATAATAACAAACAGTTTGGCTTGGTTTCAGAAATAGTATTACTGTATATCTCATAGGACACTAAATTCCTCCTCAATAATGTACACATATATGGGAATGGTATCTGTTGTTTGGTACTTGTAAATGAATCACTATCTATTGGACGACACTTTAAAATTGCATTCAGACAATCATTATTTATGTATTGAAAAGCTTTCTTTTCCATAGGCAAACCAATATGAATTACATAAAAGATCAAGAGATTTAAGTATGTAATAACAGTGTGATTCTTATTGTGTGTGTGTGTGCGTGTGTGCGTGTATGTGTGTGTGTGTGTGTGCATGTGTGTGTGTGTGTGTGTGTGTGTTAGGGATCTGCAATACATATTGATATGGCAATATATCGATACAGCAAACATACGATACTGTACTTATAAAATATTGATATATTGAAATTTTCTAGTAGAACAGTCAGTGATCGCTCTATTACTCTAACAGTACTAGTGATCTCTCAGTTCTTAGAGATACTCAAATAGAAAGCCTCTCCATTACCTGTGCTATGAAATGCAATGTTACAGGAAGCCATACTAATACATGTGTCTAAGTGCTGCTGTTATGGCTAAAATATTCTTACCCGGGGTCTTCTGAAACAGTAACTGTTGCACTTTAAGTTAAAAGAACTACGCCTCTAAGCAGTAATCTGCTGTATATACTAACCATTTTGATAACTCATCAAAATGTGAACATTTTGATAATTCATCAAAATGTGAAGTAATCCTGATAAGCCTTTGTGGGAGCATGCAATAAATTGTTTGTGGTAGCTAATTGTCTGGATAGTGTAATAGACCATATGTATCAAGGTAGAAATTGTAACAGCACTTTGAGTCGGGTCTCTATCATGCTAAAAAATCGTATCAGAACACACAAGCTAATTATCACATCTTTTCAGTATAATACATCTGTAATTTATTGACATTCTCATACACAGTGAATGCAGAATCAATGTTGGCTTTTTAAGGCACAGATAAATTGGATATTGTTACAACAGTTAGCTGATATGCTAGCTTGTACCAGTCATAACTAGCCATGACCACTTCATTATAGTATTGTGATACAGTATCGTATTGAACAGTTTATTGATGGTGATACGTGATCAATAAACTGTTCAATACGTTATGTTTGGCCAGTAAAAAGTCCTAATATAGCTAATACACTATGTATAACTCTTGGTGATGCACAATCGTGAATCATCACAGCGCAACGGGAGGCATAGACTGATCAGTATATAGCAGCATCTACAACACGTATATAAACAAAGCCTGATTATATACGTGTAGCGTCAACCCAAACGTATAGGTCAGTCTATCCCGAACCTGGACTCTTAACTTAGACGGCACCTCTGTATATGTCACAAGTATAATCGTATTATAGACTCACACAGAATCACACATACCTCAATACGGCTGCATACTATCCTCTATACAGCTGTATACGCTTCTGCTAGACCCATGCCTTGCCCTCAAGATGGCCCACATCCCTTCCGAAATACCCTTTTAATTAATGACATCGCTTTTGATTTATTGTTGCTTTTTCCCGTGAGCCAAAACAAAGTACAGTTGTACAATAATGAAACTGAAAAAAAATGGTAAAACAACCTCATAGTTAATGAGTTTTCAGTTATAACAGTTCTGCCTGATCATCACTGAGCTATGTAGCAAGAACCCACAACACTAGCCAATCCTTGCTTTCTTCATTCATACTGAGAACAATCACATCATTTCTTC
Source organism: Dysidea avara (assembly GCF_963678975.1). Classification (NCBI taxonomy): domain Eukaryota; kingdom Metazoa; phylum Porifera; class Demospongiae; order Dictyoceratida; family Dysideidae; genus Dysidea; species Dysidea avara. The sequence goes on from NC_089275.1 coordinate 25,898,604, forward strand.
ATCTGCAAATAGTTAACATTAATGTTCATACTTCGCATGTTGTAAATATACTTACCAATGCCAGTTTCAAGGTGAGTAGGTGCATTGAACTTGTGGAGTCATTGATGGGACTGCTGTAGTGCATGAGATAAAAATTAGCAAAACCACACAATACTAGATGAATAAAAAATTGGAAATTTTAAAATGGGAATAGGGATCGCTGAAAAAAGCCACCAAACAAGAAGCGATCGCTGGGGTAGTAATGTAAACCACAAATCCCTATTTTGACTCTCTGTGGGTGGTAATGTACACCACAAATCCCTATTTTGACTCTCTGTGGGTGGTAATGTACACCACAAATCCCTATTTTGACTCTCTGTGGGTGGTAATGTACACCACAAATCCCTATTTTGACTGACTTCAAAATGACAGAGCATGTAACTAAAGTTTTATGACAGAGTCAAAATAGGGATTTGTAATGTAAACCACAAATCCCTATTTTGACTCTGTCATAAAACTTTAGTTACATGTTCTGTCATTTTGAAGTCAGTCAAAATAGGGATTTGTGGTTTACATTACCACCCCTCTTGTTTGGTGGCTTTTTTCAGCGATCCCTATTCCCATTTTAAAATTTCCAATTTTTTATTCATCTAGTTTGTGTACTTTTTATTAACCCAGTAATGGATTTGTTTTACTGATAATGATAATTGTTGTAGATATACGTAGAGCAGTTTACAATTAGTGGCTGTCAAGTTCAGTGTAAGCTTTGTTGTTATCAGACACACTTGACTGCATTATTAGAGTATTTACCTGACTGCTCTTGGCTGTGGACGAGACTACATTACACACAACAGTGAGCAGCTGTTGTCTAACTTGTCTTACTACATGTGTCAGTCACTGTGAGGACTCTAGTCTCTTACTCACATTAGCATCCTAATGCAGTGTTCATGAATATACACACACCAAATGGTATGATACTGAGCTAGCTATACCTGTCATAAGACATTGAAGACATGGAACTCTGACAAGCATATAATTATAAGTTAAAATATTCAGTGGCTGTGCATTTATTATTTCAGCCAAGACCGTACACAATAAGAAGAATCATAATTATATTATACAGATTTTCCATGGGTGCATGGGCTACAACACTGGCTCACTGGTGCACAGTAGTATAAATGATAATATAATGCTATGTACAATATAGTTTGTGCAGCTAGAGTTTGTTGTTCATGTGAGTATTGTATTCATTGAGTATACCACAGTGAAGAAATCTATATGTTGACATGTATATGAATGCATGACTTCCCACAAACAATAATTTATGTGTTATTAACACTTTACAGTGACCAGCACTGAAGGTCTGAAGCTAATGTGCATGCACACACATCATTCACAACAACAAAGTCAGGTACTGTGTATAGCTGCAATGCCTATTATAAACCATGGGTTAGCATGAACGTGAGCCATGTTGTTTACTCAATGTGGTCAGACAATTAAGGCACTCACAAATAGTTTTAATTTTAATTAACACTAACACTGACTCCACCCAACTTTAGGCTTTACGTGGAAAGGAAATATGGTTTATAGAAACTATTATTCATAACAATGAATAATCTCTGGTGTCAGCGCTATCACTTCTTTATGTCTCTGAGAGAGCGCTTGTATGGTCGCTCGTAGCAAATCGCGACCGTGAGCTTACAGGAAGAAGTAGACTATACTTACCACGCAGAGACGCTATGCGAGATCTTCTAAGTCTAAGAAGTGCTGTTGAGTACTTGGTTAATGCTGCAACAAAACCCAAAGGAAATCCTGTAATTTTATTGTTATACGGCTTCTTTAGTATACGGAGCTGCTGCCAATAGTGTAATGATGAAGAGAACTTAGAAAATTTTCGAGGTGTAGGGTGGTTGGCAATCTGTGGAATACGGGCTTATTAATAGGTCATGGACACGCGGGAGGACTCAGTAAGCATGGCTATATAGTTTTTAGTGTGGATAACTTTGTTGTACATGAGTGAAACAAAATAATATTATGAATAATAAGAATAATAATAATAATAATACTAAACGGCAAATTTCAGTTTTGTCCCAAATAACATGCTGTTTCCTTTTCACTTGATACTTACTAGTGGACCAATACTAATTGCAAATAACCACCAGAGCGTTGTTTTGAGTTGGAGGATGCTTTCCAAGGTGGTTTTTAGGCATGCGTTCTATTAGAGTTTTTGCAAAAAACATGGGCAATCCCTATTATGAACCCACTATCGTGGTTCATGATAACTCTACTCACATCGGTATCTCTCAAACTACCTGCTCTTGGAGTGCTCTATATAAAAAAATACATGTGACCCGCATCTTGCATGCCACGTACCATGCTGTGATATTCAGCCCTTGTGCGCTTTGAAGATTCAAGATCGCTAGAATCATAGGGTCAATGCAGCACAAATGACTTACTGAATCACCCAAGCAAGTACGTCATACAGAGTTTACAAAGGAGTAGATAATATCCACTTTCCTTCAATGCTTTATTCAATGTTCCAGCATTTCAAAAATGTAGGCTGTCCAAAGTCTATATTGCATAAGTGCACAGTCACCAATTGTTATAGGGTACACATATACACATACTGTCAGATCTCCACAGTGGTTAGTAGGACATGTAATACCTGATCACTTTCTCTTCTCTTAGGTCCATGTCCTGCATGTAATTCTTCTACTATGAAAAGACATATGTAGTCAACATAATACTGTACAGCTTGCATATTACAGTGTCTGACTATCTGTAGTTATGTGCACCTCTTTTTTAACTGTTTGTGCGATTCACTCACTCCTTCATGATTGACGCTGCAAATGCTTGTGTCATAGTGTCGATGTGCTGCTCTGTGAACAGAATTAGAGATATATGAAAATTACAACTTAAGAAAATAGTCATCAGCTTTCCTTCTCATCTTGAGTAAATTCGTTAGCAAGCAGTTGAATATAACAGTCAAAAAACCTATAATATTTATGAAGTTGTTGTAAATAAAAAAATTGTCTGACTGGTAATGGCTCACTGCATGGACTTTCCCTTACTGCAATTTCGTGTTGGTCATCTGACTTCATAGCTCACCAACGTTCTTCCTAAGAGTTAAATTGCCTGTGTCATCATTTGACATTCTTGAGACCCACACGCAGCTATATAAGTGGAGGATATTGTACACAAGACATGGTATACACAAGTAAAATTCATACCAATACCTACAGTACATTATTATCTAATCCAAAACAGCCAAGCTGTAAAAAAAGTGTGCGGCCCTCAGAAAGGCTATGGTGAAAAAAAGATGTGAAATCCAAGGTGGCGGCCAAGAAATGGCTGTGATGGTAGGTTAATGGTAAAAATTTTAATAATGACAATTCAGGTAAATTTTGTGAAGCGGCACAAAAATTCACCTGAATTGTCGTTATTAAAATTTTTACCATTAACCTACCATCACAGCCATTTCTTGGCCGCCACCTTGGATTTCACATCTTTTTTCACCATAGCCTTTCTGAGGGCCGCACACTTTTTTTACAGCTTGGCTGTTTTGGATTAGATTTCATTTCTTTTTGTATTTGTATACCCCAAAGCCGGCCTATGGCCAGCTTTGGGACTTTTTTAACCTATGTTTTTTTTCTTTACTACAGGAAGAAGTAAAGATGAAGTAGATATACTTTAAATATTTTATCAGTAAATGTACAAATTATATATATAATACATATGTGATCGGATTTGCGAAAAGGGGTCTTCCACACACATCCAATTTGCCAACTTTGACAATTGATAACTTCAGATTGGAAAGAGCTATTGTCTTGAAATTTGGGCAGTGGTGATTTCTTTGCAGCTGAACTCTCTACATGATGGTTTCTTTGTAGCTGAACTCTCTACAAGGTAATTTCTTCTAGCTGATCTCTCTACAGGGAGATTTTTTGTAGCTGAACTATCTACAAGATAACTTCTTCTAGCTGATCTCTCTACAGGGTGATTTGTTTGTAGCTGAATTCTTTATAGGTGATTTGTTTGCAGCTGAGCTCTTTACAGAATGGTTTCTTTGTAGCTGAACTCTCTACAAAGTAACTTCTTCTAACTGATCTTTCTACAGGGTGATTTGTTTGTAGCTGAACTATCTACAAGGTAATTTCTTCTAGCTGATCTCTCTACAGGGTGATTTGTTTGTAGCTGAATTCTTTACAGGTGATTTGTTTGCAGCTGAGCTCTTTACAGAATGGTTTCTTTGTAGTTGAACTCTCTACAAAGTAACTTCTTCTAACTGATCTTTCTACAGGGTGATTTGTTTGTAGCTGAACTATCTACAAGGTAACTTCTTCTAGCTGATCTCTCTACAGGGAGGTTTGTTTGTAGCTGAACTCTCTACAGGTGATTTGTTTGTAGCTGAATTCTGTACAGGTGGTTTCTTTGTAGCTGAACTCTCTAAAAGGTAACTTCTTCTAACTGATCTTTCTACAGGGCAATTTGTTTCTAGAAGAATTTTCTACAGGATGATTTCTTTGCAGCTAAACTCTCTACATGATGGTTTCTTTGTAGCTGAACTCTCTACAAGGTAATTTCTTCTAGCTGATCTCTCCACAGGGTGATTTGTTTGTAGCTGAACTATCTACAAAGTAACTTCTTCTAGCTGATCTCTCTACAGGATGATTTGTTCGTAGCTGAATTCTGTACAGGTGATTTGTTTGCAGCTGAGCTCTTTACAGAATAGTTTCTTTGTAGCTGAACTCTCTACAAGGTAATTTTTCTAGCTGATGTCTCTACAAGGTAGCTAGTTTGTAGCTGAACTCTCTACGTGGTAGTTTCTTTGTAACTGAACTTTCTACAAGATGACTTCTTCTAGCTGATCTTTCAATAGGGTGATTTGTTTGTAGCTTCACTCTCTACAAGGTAACTTCTTCTAGCTGATCTCTCTACAGGGAGATTTGTTTGTAACTGAACTTTCTAAATGATGGTTTCTTTGTAGCTGAACTCTCTACAAGTTAACTTCTTCTAGCTGATCTCTCTGCAGGGTGATTTGTTTGTAGCTGAATTCTGTACAGGTGATTTGTTTGCAGCAGAGCTCTTTACAGAATGGTTTCTTTGTAGCTGAACTCTCTACAAGGTAACTTCTTCTAACTGATCTTTCTACGGGGCAATTTGTTTCTGGCAGAATTTTCTACAGGGTGATTTCTGTGCAGCTGAACTCTCTACATGGTGTTTTCTTTGTAGCTGAACTCTCTACAAGGTAATTTCTTCTAGCTGATCTCTCTACAGGGAGATTTGTTTGTAGCTGAACTATCTACAAGGTAACTTCTTCTAGCTGATCTCTCTACAGGGAGATTTGTTTGTAGCTGAACTCTCAACAGGTGATTTGTTTGAAGCTGAACTCTCTAAATGATGGTTTCTTTGTAGCTGAACTCTCTACAAGTTAACTTCTTCTAGCTGATCTCTCTACATGGTGATTTGTTTGTAGCTGAATTCTGTATAGGTGATTTGTTTGCAGCTGAGCTCTTTAAATAATGGTTTCTTTGTAGCTGAACTCTCTCAAGGTAACTTCTTCTAGCTGATGTCTTTACAGGGTCACTAGTTTGTAGCTGAATTCTATACATGGTGGTTTCTTTGTAACTGAACTCTCTACAAGGTAACTTTTTCTAGCTCATCTTTCTACAGGGTGATTTATTTGTAGCTGAATTCTGTACAGGTGGTTTGTTTGCAGCTGAGCTCTTTAAAGAATAGTTTCTTTGTAGCTGAGCTCTCTACAAGGTAACTTCTTCTAGCTGATGTCTCTACAATGTCACTAGTTTGTAGCTGAGCTCTCTACATGGTGGTTTTTTTGTAACTGAACTCTCTACAAGGTGACCTCTTCTAGCTGATCTTTCTACAGGGTGATTTGTTTGAAGCTGAACTCTCTACAAGGTAACTTCTTCTAGCTGATCTCTCTACAGGTAGATTTGTTTGTAGCTGAACTCTCTACATGATGGTTTCTTTGTAGCTGAACTCTCTCAAGGTAACTTCTTCTAGCTGATGTCTTTATAGGGTCACTAGTTTGTAGCTGAATTCTCTACATGGTGGTTTCTTTGTAACTGAACTCTATACAAGGTAACTTTTTCTAGCTCATCTTTCTACAGGGTGATTTGTTTGAAGCTGAACTCTCTACAAGGTAATTTCTTCTAGCTGATCTCTCTACAGGGAGATTTGTTTGTAGCTGAAGTCTCTACATGATGGTTTCTTTGTAGCTGAACTCTCTCAAGGTAACTTCTTCTAGCTGATGTCTCTACAAGGTCACTATGTAGCTGAGCTCTCTACATGATGGTTTTTTTGTAACTGAACTCTCTACAAGGTGACCTCTTCTAGCTGATCTTTCTACAGGGTGATTTGTTTGAAGCTGAACTCTCTACAAGGTAACTTCTTCTAGCTGATCTCTCTACAGGGAGATTTGTTTGTAGCTGAACTCTCTACATGATGGTTTCTTTGTAGCTGAACTCTCTCAAGGTAACTTCTTCTAGCTGATGTCTTTACAGGGTCACTAGTTTGTAGCTGAATTCTCTACATGGTGGTTTCTTTGTAACTGAACTCTCTACAAGGTAACTTTTCTTGCTCATCTTTCTACAGGGTAATTTATTTGTAGCTGAATTCTGTACAGGTGGTTTGTTTGCAGCTGAGCTCTTTAAAGAATGGTTTCTTTGTAGCTGAACTCTCTACAAGGTAACTTCTTCTAGCTGATGTCTCTACAAGGTCACTAGTTTGTAGCTGAGCTCTCTACATGATGGTTTTTTTGTAACTGAACTCTCTACAAGGTGACCTCTTCTAGCTGATCTTTCTACAGGGTGATTTGTTTGAAGCTGAACTCTCTACAAGGTAACTTCTTCTAGCTGATCTCTCTACAGGGAGATTTGTTTGTAGCTGAACTCTCTACATGATGGTTTCTTTGTAGCTGAACTCTCTGCAAGGTAACTTCTTCTATTGATCTCTCCACAGGGCGATTTGTTTGTAGCTGAACTCTCTACATGGTGGTTTCTTTGTAGCTGAACTCTACAAGGTGATTTTTTCTAGCTGAACTATCTCTTTCCATAGTTGCATGAACTCCATACAAGGTAACTTCTTCTAGCTGATCTCTCTACAGGGTGACTTGTGTGTAGCTGATCTCTATACAGGTTTCTTATTTCTAGCTGATCTCTTGAATTCTCTTCAGGGTGACTGCTCTATTAGAATGACTGCTCTATTAGAGTATCTCGATCTCGCACTTGCTGCATCAAGTTGGATATCGTGTTATAACTCCGTGGCTTTAAGTCTGATTCTTCTACACCATTGATGACCCTTTCTAAGATGATTACTCCATCTGTACAACGATTTTCAAAGCATTACCCCAAGCGGTTTATCTGGTAGGCGTGGCAAGCAGTCGTTTTTTTATTAGCTAATCTCGATTGCGTAATTGTTACACACTGTTGGTTTTTTCATTGTATCTTCCTGGCTTTTAGCTCGATTTCTTTCAAACCACAAAAGGTTTGAGGTTCAATAGTTAACCTATTCACCCACCGATTTTCAGCTTCTTCCCATACGCGGTTTACCCTGTAGGCGTGACAACATATTGGTGTTATTTTTCGTGAATAATCGCTCATAACTCTTTGCCTGTTTATCGTATTCCAGCCAAAGTTGGTACCGAGATGCGCCTTTATATCCCCCTTCTGTGTGCCAAATTTCAAGGCAATCGAATATGGCGTGCGAGTTTTATAGCAGTTTTTGTAAGTGTGCGACAAGAAAAAGAAAAATAAGAAGAAAAAAAACGAAGAAACTGAGCCAATTTTTGAAGTCGCATATCTCGGGAACGCGCAAAGCGATTTCGCTCAAATTTGGAATGTGGAGTGCTGCAGTTGGGGGACATGTCCACAGCAAAAATCGTCTTGTTTCATCAAGGAAGCACAGAGCTACGGAGGTGCGAAAATTGCGTTTTCTTTCTTCCTGTCAATATACTCACGGGTGTTACGCGCCGGCTTCTTGGGCCGCACGACACACTACCGTGTGTCTTGATTTATTCTTGTCAATACTATTAGCACACAAAGCTAAGGGGTATACATGGCCACATGTTGTCTTGGGCTTGGGCTGGCCTGTCACATGCATCACACCCAAGAGAGATGAGACAAAGATGCAACAGTTACACTTTTGTCTGTAACCATAGATATTATATTAATAACTAGCTGAGCACTTTATAATAACATGGTACAGAGATTTAAAGCACACTACAGGAATATCACAATAATTAATATTTGTTTGGGACTTATCTGACACAGATGGGTCTCTCAATGCATTGCACCAGCTCCCACAGATGCAAAGCATCCCACAGAATGCCCTCACAAGAGACCAGACATGTTGAACTGGTAAGTAAAGCGTGTTGACAGTTTTATGAGTACGTGTAAAGAATGACCCCTTACAATCCCACATTCAAGCAATCCCACCCACGCATACTACTGCGTGTGTGCAAGCTTCTGTTGTTCTTTTTGAAGGGGTGAGCACTGCCAGGCTGACTTAACAAAATTTAATTATGCTGTGGATTCACCATCATTGACCCACTCGGACTTTTACACCTCTGTTTCAGGACCACAGAAATCAGGCCAGCCCAGATTCTATGCTGGGACCATTGGATTGACTCTACTAGTCTGTTGTGGCCATGCCACTTTCTCTTCGGACAACAGATGAAGTATGCTGCCATATACGGATTGGCGGTGAGCAACTAGTCTACAGCCAGAGCACTGTTTTGTCATTGGGTCAGCAAAAAAACAGATGTTTTACTATGTAATAGCAGTATTGGGTCACTACTAAATATTTACCATCAAGAATCTGCTAACATTTCCACAAATTAGGCTAGGAATTCGTATTGTCTAACCAAACTCATACAAACTGAAAATAATTATAACTAATATACGATCTGTAGCATTTAAGTCTGTTCCATGTCCACCAAGACCGTAGCTACATGACACTGTTTGTGGCAGCATGTTACACAAAGACTTTCTTTTCTTTCTGAGTGTAGCTAGCCGCATGATTTTTCATCCATGGTTCATTCTCTTTTCCCGACCCATTGACTAAAAGAATAAAAGGGACAAGTGAACAAGGGCTTACGATATACCCAAGAGTGGGCAAAACCAGTTCTTCTTTCCCATTGGGCCGCTGGTAGCTCAGCAAGGACGGCGGCTAACTGCTGTTATATTTGTAAATACAAACTAGTACTCACTCGAAACATCAGTCACTTCTACCATCTGTACTTCTGCACCATACTGCCACTCGAGCGTCAGTCATTCAGTAGGGGCTGCAGCTGGTTCTTTGTCACAATAGAAATTCACCCCTGACGACGTTTCACACGATGCAGTCAGTCTTGACCACAATTATGTGAACAGAAGAAGGCGTTCACATATATGTTACGTCATTCATTGGAAAGCTATACACCTGTATAAGGCCTGCCATCTTGCTCCGTCTCTGTATTTGTCTGTATATTCTCCGTATACATCTGAAAATGACGGTTTTGTATATATCCGTATATGCTTCCAGTTGCGCTGTGTATCACCCACACACATCGTAATTAATTAGGGGCACGTGCTATTTTCAGAAGGGGTTTCAGCTGAAACCATTGCAACCCCCCTGTGTCTGCCACTGTGATCTCTTATCTAAATGAAACCAGATTTGCTAGAGAAATGCTTTCCAGGTAGGGGAGTCCACATAACAAATTTGAAGAAAATTGCCTTAGCCATTTCCGAGATACAAGTGGCCAATGTTTTGGGTTTTTTCTCATTTTTTCTTCTACTTCTTTTCACACACTTTGCAAAATTTGCCATAACATACAACCACATATTCCAATCATGCTGAAATTTGGCACACTTGAAGGGCTCATTAAAGTGAATCTCAGTACCAAGTTTGGTAGGAATCCGATGAACATTTATGGAGACTCCATGACTAGGCTTGAGCCACTTATGCTTTGAAAATTGCTTATTATGCCTTTGAACAGTGCCCAAAATCCAGCCTATTATGCTCAAAATTATGCTCCCAAAATCAAGATTATGCTTGAGAGCGGACTGTTTTATTAGAGTATACCTGCATTTCCTGACTGCTGTATTGAAGTAAGTGACTGCTCTATTAGAGTATCTCGATCTTATTTCCATAAAGTGTGAATGGTCAGTCAAGAAATAATAAAAATAACACTGCAAGGTTTTTGATATGAAATGCAGCAATAAAGTGCAGTGTATTCATTTTGTGCAGTATTTTCGGCACACGTATTGTGCATTTTAATTAAAATTCTTGAAAATCATCCTATTATGCTGGCATAATGCTTGATGCTTTTGCTAGCCTATTATGCTTGAAATTATGCCGGTATAATTGGCACAAGCCTATCCATGACTAATTATTCGGGTAAAATAAGATCAAACTTCTGTCATGCCCACAGGGTAATCTCCTTAATGGAATGAGCTGAAAATCGTTGTGTAGATGGAGTAATCATCGTAGGAGTGCCTTTTTGTGGATTGAAAGGAATCAAAATAAAGACCATGGGGAATGACACAAAACCCAACCTGTGTCACAATTAGGCGATCGAGTTTCATGAATAAACAAACTACTACTTTTCAGCCTACCAGGCTAACGAGTGAGCTGAAAACCAGTATATGTATATGGAATAATCATCATAGAAAATCCTTGCAGTAGTATAGAAGAATCAGAGTAGAAGCTACTAAGTTACAATACAAAATCCAACTACGTGTAGCAAGTGCACGATTGAGATACTCTAATAATGCAGTCACCCTATTAGAGCATTCAGCATTGTCAATAAGTTATTCTATTAGAGTGTTCAGCTGCACAACAAGAGGCTGTGTAGAGAGTTCAGCTATGCAACAAGTCATCCAGTAGAGTCAGAGTTCAACTAAAACAAGTTACCAAGTAGGCAGTTCAGCTACAAAACAGTCACTCTGTAGAGAGCTCAGCTACAAAGAAAAAATCACCCTGTAGAGTATTCAGCTACAAAAAGCCACCCTATAGAGAGATCAGCTAGAAATAAGTCACCTGTAGAGGGTAGAGGGTTCAGCTACAAACAGGTCCCCCGGTAGAGAGTTTAGCTACAAACAAGTCATACATTCGAGAGTTCAGCTACAAACAAATCACCCTGTAGATAGTTTGGCTGCAGACAAGTCACCTAGTAGACAGTTCAGCTACAAAAGTCACCTTGTAGAGAGCACTACAAACAAATCACCCTATGTAGAGTTCAGCTACAAAAACTCATATATAGAGAGATCAGCTAGAAAAAAGTCAGCTGTAGAGAGTTCAGCTACAAACAGGTCACCCTGTAGAGAATTCAGCTAGAAACAAGTCACCTGTAGAGAGTTTAGCTATAAACAGGTCTCCCAGTGGAGAGTTCAACTACAAAAACCATCTTGTGCAGAATTCAGCTACAAATAGCCACCATATAGAGAAATCAGCTAGATACAAGTCACCTGCAGAGTGTTCAGCTACAAAAAAGTCCCCCAGTATAGAGTTAGCACAGTAGAGAGTTCAGTTATAAACAAATCACCCTGTGGAGAGTTCAACTACAAACAAGCAGCTCTGTAAAGTGTTCAACTACAAGCTAGACCCAACAGAGAATTCAGCTACAAACAAGTCACCTGGTAGACAGCTCAGCTACGAAAGTCACCCTGTAGAGAGCACTACAAACAAATCAACCTGTGGAGAATTCAGCTACAAACAAGCCACCCTGTAGAGAGACCAGCTGCAACCAAATCACTCCGTGGAGTATTCAGCTACAAAAAGCCATCCTGTAGAGAGATCAGCTACAAAAACTCATATGTGACCGGATTTCATATAACAAGGCTTCCACACACACAAAATCAAACTTATGATTTTACCAGAAATGGATTGCTGGTCTAATACACTATCATATTTCACACTGTACTTCCTTCAGTACTGGCAAGTCTGGTTTCTGTAGCAGCTTTCTTCCGACCCTGTTAAAGCCACGAGTGGGAGATTGGCGCCATTAAATGGCCATGGCTTTGTGATAATGGTGTGTAGTGAGCTGGGACTTCACAGATAGCTTGCCAATAGTTTTCTCAGTCAATTTGGAGTAATTTGAAGGCCATGGAGAGCCCAAACTTGGCCTCTGGATTCCAATCGTCTTCTAACTTCATTTTATACCCCTATATTAAGACCACCGTCCACCCCCACCCTCCCACCCTATTACTACCACCTGTGATATTATTACCCACTCAAAAAAAGCTGCCCAAAACAGGGCAAATTTTGGGTATCAGAAATGTATACACCCACTCAGTGATAGCTAGTAATTAAATAGATCAATAATTGGTGCAAATTTTGTTTGCACAGCTGTAGGCACTGGGAAGTTATTACACAATGATTCCTTAAAATCGCCATATCTCCTAACAAAGCTTTGTGCGTCGAAGCCTTGTTTTGTCAAATTCAGTCACATATATAGAGAGATCAGCTAGAAAAAAAGTCAGCTGTAGAGAGTTCAGCTACAAGCAGGTCACCCTGTAGAGAATTCAGCTACAAACAAATCACCCTGTGGAGAGTTCAGCTACAAACAAGTCATCCATAGACAGTTAAGTCAGCTAGTAGACAGTTCAACTATACAATGTCAGAGCTCAGCTACAAACAAATCAACCTGTGGAGAGTTCAGCTAGAGCAGTTAATATGTAGAGTTGTATGACACTTGTTTCTTAAGATTTTTCAGTGGTCTCTATTTCCCCTATTTTAACTTCTTAATTATATTATTTAAACAAAAACTGCTCAAAATTACACTAAGTAATTTGAAAAGATGTAGTAACTACTGAGTAGGTAATGGCAACGAAATGGTTGGAGTGATGTAAATTACTATAATTTTAGTATATAATGCTTTATTACAAATTTATTGATGTTAGCTTTACTATAATATCTTTCTATCACCTCTGATGTTACAATAATTTGTGGACAACACTGTTATTTCTTAAAGTTTGATATAGAATTTTATTGTTGTTTAGTTTAATTGTTTTCTGTAAAGAGCTTTGAAAATCATGATTAGGCACAAAGCATTGTCATACATGTATCTACAAACAGTCACCAAACTCTTATAAACAGTTTATTTCCTACCATGAAATCAACTTTGTGTACACTTTGATGCAAACTTGCTTGAGTCATATTATAATTAAATTATCTATTTCTAGAAAGTAAAGATGGTCGTAAAAGTGGCAAGTCAGAGGTACCATTTGATTGCAGCATGAGTTTCAGCAATACCAATGTAACTTCAGGAAGTTACTCCACAGGTGAAATTTTACCAACTGCATGTACATACAATATGTGTACACAATTACTGTATGACAAATGTATATACATGCCTTGTACTTTATGCCTATAGTATGGTAGTACTGTACTGTATATTAGGGATTATGGAGGTTTGCAGTATCTCTCTACAAGCTGATTTGTTTGTAGCTGATCTCTGTGCAGGTTGATTTTTTTCTAGCTGATCTCTCTACAAGTTGATTTGTTTGTTGCTGATCGCTCTAAAGGTTGATTTGCACTTTCTCATAAAAAATATTGATCAGAAACCAGCCTTGCAATTACCTTCATGGCACCTTGGCAGTCAGTACTGGTTAGGTATAACCAAACCCAAAAGTATCCTTCAATATGGCCCTAAATGCTTCCAATAAGTTGCTATGAAATTTCAAAAAAAGCCGTTCAGTGGAATTTTCTGCTGACTGACTGACTGACTGACTGACTGACTGACTGACTGACTGACTGACTGACTGACTGACTGACTGACTGACTGACTGACTGACTGACTGACTGACTGACTGACTGACTGACTGACTGACTGACTGACTGACTGACTGACTGACTGACTGACTGACTGACTGACTGACTGACTGACTGACTGACTGACTGACTGACTGACTGACTGACTGACTGACTGACTGACTGACTGACTGACTGACTGACTGACTGACTGACTGACTGACCGACCGACCGACCGACTGACTCCTTCAGACAAGCGTAAGTTGACAATGGCTAAGGCTATGGGCTTGTGTTTTCACTGTTAGACACTGCTCCATTCAGCCTGATAGGTGCCTTTTAACATACTGCAGTACATACAATGTGTGCATCATGGATATGCTGTTGTCCTCCTTTGTGTCCCACTTATATTTGCTCAAGTTCAAGGTGTTGATTTGTGGTAGTGCATGATGGCTTCCCTATGTTTGCAATGGAAATCATTCATACTTTTCATAATAAAATAGTGACTGGATTGATTTCAGAGGCACTTCTCATTCTGCTCTTTATTTGTAATGCTATGCAATGGGCTAAACATACATGTAGCTGAAAATGAAATGTAATGACCACTTCATGTACTTGATAGTTGAGGTAAGCATTCAGTGAAATCATTATGTAGGGCACTATTCTTTCTTTTGCTGCAGTTTGAATGTGTGGGTTCACCAGTCACAACTATGTTACAAAGCAAAGTATCATGGAAATAAAGTATAATGGAAATGAAGAATTTAAGTTTGAATAGGAATCATAGAAATAAAAAGTAGGGAAACAAGGGAGGTTGCCTACACTTGAAGATATATACTAGTGCACGTTTAATCCCTAATTCAGCAATTAGTATAGACTGTAGTAGGGATTAAGTATATCTTCAGGTGTAGGCAACATCCCTTGCTTCACTACATTTTATCCTAATAAAACTTAATCTTCCTAATTTTTCCTTGTACTTGAATGCAATTAATAAATAACATTTTTAGTGCATTTGGCTATGTGCTAGCATATAACAAATTTTGATTTCTCAATTAAACCTATCACTCTGATAACTAAGGTTGCATAGATTTACATTAAAACATAATCTTTTGAACATATAATATCAACAAAACCAACTACAAAATCACATGATTAGATACTGGCATTCGTATATTCATGACTATAATAGAAAGTAATGTATTTCCAGTGGCACTTCATTTTTAATGTGAGCTTATGTGTAAACATGTTAGTCTGTGTTTATGCAGTAGCTATTCTATTTTATAGCTGTTGTACCCAATACACTTATGTATGTATTTATGGTGGCATTTTGGATATTATCGTAAACATTGCCATGCATGGCAAATATACAAATACGTACGTACACAATTATATTTTTTGTTTTAAGTCATTGACAAGCAATTAGGTTTACATATATCAATTGCCTCAGTACTACATGTTTATTGTGTTTAGTGGACACCACCAATGTTGCTGATGATTGTCGGTCTACTATACTGAATAATGATCTATCAGTGTCTTGTATACAAGTGGAATCTCTGTCAAAAGCACATTGGTTAAACAATGATAATGATGAAGCAAAGACAGATATGACAGAGTGAAACACCAAGCACTTACAAATACTCTTAGCTATGGTAGCAACTAGTTGTACAATAGTTCCTGAAGTTTATAATAGGCATGGAGTGTAGTTTTAGTCTGGTAGAATAGTAGTATCAGTATGCATTAGCATTGCAGCTATAAATCCATTTGTCAGCAATTGATATATTTGACTAGTGTATAGTTAAATAGTCAGCTCTCTCCTCATACTCACATTGTCCCACACTACAACACAGACACACAGGTGTGCAGCTGCAGTACAGCTACTATTTTAATAAATTACCACAACAACTCACTGATATAACATCATCCTACTGGTACTATCCTACTAGTACAATATTTTGTGCTGCTATGCAGAAAAGGTAGCCTAATTGTGATGGGTAGTTTGGTACATGCAGTTGACAACAAATAACATACATACCACTATAGGCATTATATCATTCTGGGTAATGAAGTTGGCAGCACTATATAGGCAGTATATTACACACATAGTACTGTAACTGCTACATGTATGTATACACAATGCCATGTAACATGATTCTGTGGTACCGTAGGGTACTATTGCTAAACACATCTTGTGTTTTAATGCATGTGCATTTAAATGCTTTTGTCATGATTCATAAAATACTTCTATTTATAATTATGGTTGACATTTATAATTAGACTCATAAGTTATGTGAAATCCGTAATATATTTTAAAAGTTTCACACAAATATTTACTTTAGCTGGGGATGAGACTACATTTACCTTTGGTCAGTGTTAAGGTGTGGAGTGTGGTTAAGGAAGACAAACATCATAGTCTCATTACTGATTAAAATTTGTATATCTGCTATATCCTTAATGTACTTGCTCAGTAAGATTTCAAAAATAGTTAATATTATATAGCTACATCCTGTACTCTTTGTCTACTGCTTTCTCTCTGTTGATAAACATTACTTTAAAATGATGTTGCATGAATCATAGTAAACTTTCTCAGTCAGTAGCTACAATACTAAATATCTAATTTGTAGTTGTATAGTAAACAGGCTATTATTATTGATCAGTTGAAGATTATGTAGATTATTTCACTCTAGCTCCCTTTGAGAATGAATAGAATGTCATGTTTTATTTAAATAGCAGTACAACATACTTTTAGAACTAACTGTGTCAGATACAATCATTTGTTATTTACGGCCAGTTGGACTCCATCTATGTGTACATGAAAGAATGCTGTGTATTGTAGATAATTCTCCATCAATTGTGCATGCTTCATGGATAAGGTATGTAAGACCAAAAACACAATTGTAAGTTATTGACGCACCAGTGGTGACATGTTATGACTGTCCTTAAAGTGCACATAGACTTACCTGTACAATGTATAATTCCAGGAAGGATGACAAGTTTAGTAAGCATAGGTAAATCATGGGTGGGATGAGTAATATAATTATGTGCATTCAACCACACAGTGGTATGCTATACACTCTGCACTCCATTGCACTCTATTATTACTGTATAATGCCTTATAAAATGTAAATCTTCTTGTTCTGTCAGTGTGTGGTTCATTGTTGGCACTACACATAGCTACATTTGCTGATAATCAGTAAACTTTGTTTTTCTTACTAGAAACTTACACAGATTTTCTCTACAATTGAACTAGTAATTCTGATAATTGAGACACTTCATATTCAGTGAAGTAAAGAACAAACCTGTCTGCGTACTTGTTGTTCATAAACCCTTAATTAGTCAATTTATTTTGTTCTCATTGTGATGTGACAGTGCATGTTAACTTAATTCAGAATGGAAACAAGATAGTTATCATTTGCAATGTAATTATCCATATAAGTCATGTAATGGTTGCTGTAATGTATAATCCATTAGAATATGGAACTGGCATGGGGATTTTATTATGTCATCTGTATTCTTATATTTCCTGTTTGACTGTAGTTCTTTTTATTTCTTTTAGTAATAGGTTTGGAATTCTTGCCTTAGGTTCAATAAGACCACTGATGTTGTGAGACATCTGCTACGCTTCATGGTCATCCCAAACTCCTATATAATAATAGGCTGTAATTATAGTGCATGGATCTTCCAGTAGCCTAGTAGCCACAGTTAATTGCATGGATACACCAATCTTCATAACATCTCCACTCTATCAGTGTCAGTCGGTATTCTAAATCTATATTAATTTGGTGAGCTATCTGGGGTATTATTATTTCTTACAGACCTCTATGTACATACATGTACAAATTGAATAATTGCTGTCCAATTGCAAATTATGAGATTTGAAGGTTGAGACCATGAACATGACAACTGGATGGTCATATAACTTGATTAGCTATTAACTTGTGGTTCAGTTATGCTCCACTTCTATTAATATTGTTAAAGTGTGAGGGCAAAGGAACAGGAGAGATTGTAGTCATCTTGTGTAGCATTGAAATAATTCTTTATGTTTTTTGTGCACTGGCCAGAGCCAGCCTTACTATTCAATAGGCTGCTGAGTACGTATATATAGGCAACTTGTTTATATATAGACCCCAGGGCAAAAAGTAGCCCAAATGCTAACCATAAAGCATGCCTGGGGCCTATGCCCATGTTTAGGGGGAGGATATAAACAGTGGATTGGACTACTGGAATAGTGGAATGAAAATTTTTAAAAGTTCAATGTCATTATTTTTACATCCTAATTGCAAAACTCCTCCCCCTTAAATAAGCAAATAAATAAGATTCCCCTTGAAGTCAGCTCTTTTAGCATACTTCACCTCACCATAACACTTTGGTAACCACTGATAAAGCAAGGGCCTCAAGGTTAATAAGGCTGGCCCTGATATGGCTTGCTATATATGAACATTACATAGTTAATCAGTCAAGTTTATTGTATAAACCAGCTACCTTTGGTTATGTTGTCTGACTAGTCAGTGAATCAATTAATCAGCTAGTAAAGTTCCATGTCATGGTCCCAACACATTCAAGATGTTATCAATAAGGCAAGCAAGGCATCAGTTAAATTTTGTGAAGCGAACATTATCACTGTGAAGAAAGAGGGATATAAGATGGTATTTCCAGTGGCTTATTGAATACAAAAAAGCTTGATATAACCTGTATTATACTAACAATCTCATGTAAGACTTCTGTTAATGTGTTAAATATACTGAAACCATATATGCGATGGTATAGTGTGGGCATTATATTAGATATAAGCTATTTCAAGTGTTGTGGTAATTAAACTGAAACCATATATGCAATAGTATAGTATGGATTATACTAAAGTATAAAATGAGTATAATACAGGATTTATATTAAGGCTTATTTGTATTCAATAAGCCACTGGAAATACCATATTATATCCCACTTTTTGCACAGTGTATACCAGTACTAGTGTCAACCATCTGTTAAAGCTTACATTAATATTAGAATATGCGAATGTTGTATGGGATCCACACCAACAAAATTTAATTGACAACATTGAAATGGTACAATGTCGAGCAGCCAGGTGGGTCAAACAAGATTATAGACTATACTAACAAGTAGTTAGTGTATCTGATATGATGAATGATCTCCAATGGTCTACTTTGTGTGAACGCAGAAAGTACAGCAGATTAATTACTGTTTATAATTTTTCGAGGGGTAGGTAACGAGCCAAAACTGTCTACGAAATTTCAAAATTTGAAATATGGGTACCTATATTTCATCTTTCAAAAAACATTTCAATTCATATTTCTCTATAAAATGCAGCAATTCCAAAATCAAAAATCTGTAAAATTCAGTAATTTAAATTTACAAAAATCTGTAATTTTAAATTTCCATAAACTTCCATAAATTTCCGTTACATCTGCTCAATCGTTAACTTTCATCTTTCAAATGTACAAAATTTCAGGCTATATTTCATCTTTCAGAAATAATTTCCTATGAAATTTCAGTTCATTATAATTAGCTACCTACCCCTCGAAATTTTTACATCAAGACCCACCAGATATTAATATCCCACAACACTATTTACCTCACACCATGTCTCATTCCACATGACTGTCTCACCATCTGTGACTAGCTAATACCACCACTAACATCATCCAGTTAAGTTTCTTCCCCCTCACTATTACTGATTGGAATGACTTGCCATAAATGTACTCCTATCATCTGAAATTTTTGTGATCATTAATATGTATGACTGACGGCTGGGACTGAACATTTAGAACACTTTAGTTATGTTTGTAATTGCATGGGGTTGTGCAGTTGCACCCCACTGAGCTGTATCAGCCACCTATAGTTGTCTGTAATAAATTACCAAAGGTTGGAGGTATCCGGAATTATCAATCGGCCGTAATTCTCCGCGTTTTCAGACGTGTTGGACATCTCAAGTGAAATCTTAACCTCGATTTTAAGACCCGTTTACCGACTGTTTGATCGCCTTCTTCTTGATACATCACTGTAAGTACTTTACTTGTGGTTGTATGCTACATAGCTGAGTACTTGCGATTAACTATGTCTTGAATGCCGGTTAGCGGGATGTACTAATGACTCCCGGTTCCGTCCTTCCACACACTGAGATGAATGCCTTATGTCATCAGCACTTTATTATACCGTTTTTTATAATAAAGTGCTGTTGATAGCATATAGAAAAGTGCACACATAGCTGGCTATAGCTAGGCATTCCAGCCCGATTTTTAAATTTTGGAAAAATGGGTTTTTTATATACTCAATAGATAGAGTACTGATTGCCGATCTCAGAAATATATAGTTTGTTGGGTTGGAATTAGCTACTTTGGCATGCACAGTGCTTAAAAACTGAAAAAAGGTACATTTTTTCTCCAGGGCTCCCCATACATTTTAAAGGGAAATATGGCACAATTGAATCAGGAAGCCATCTAGCAATCTGGACTATCTTGAAACTGCAGTTGCTTTTAGCTGCAAGTTTGTACATGTAATGAGAATAACTTCAGATCATATCGGATCTCAGTGATCTTTGTATGCTTTGTGGCGAGCAAATATGTTTCACCTACTGCACACTTCTCAATATAATGGTGTATATTTATAGGTGAGTGGCTATCTCAAGTAAATAAAAACACCAAGTTAACAACTTATAAATTAAAGGTAAACAACTACAGTGGAGGTGCAACAATACTTAAGGTGGAGTTGTGGTTTCAATTATGGCATTGTTATGCAGACTTTGAAGTGGTTTATACTTTTGAGCTGATGACACAGCCACCAGAAAATTGCTCTGGAGCTGAAAATCGCTAATCCGAGCGAAGTAACTACGCACTTTAAAGTAAGCACCAGTGACTACCTTCCACCCAACAGTACGTTTTTAAAAGTTTTAAGGTATTCTGCATACATTGCATGGCTTGAAAAGATTACAAAACAACACAAAACTTACTTATATGTAACGCGTACGATAAAACTAAGATTTTCATGATAATCAACGTGTGGACAAACCCCACAGCAATTTTCATCCTCATTGGAGCTCGGACGATGGAGCAATCCCAAGTTTAAATACGAGTTGTTATTTTGTGCCAGGGTTCTATTGGGGAATATACGGAGAATTCTTTTATTTAAAAATCTCGGATACTGGAATGCCTACTATAGCTATTACTGGTAGTGCGTACATACATATATAGCTAGCTACCCGACTGATTAAAAGTTACCCCAAATACTCGGAATACTTTCTTTGCTTATAGGGAGACCCATCTTTAATAGTATACAGTATTTTTCCAATGGAGATTCAAAGTTTGAAAAAGCTACATAGCAATACGAGGGGTCAGCAACCAATTAAACTTATTAGCACCCAAATTGCCTATGAGATTTCGTATATTAGCTAATTACCCAGATTTCTAATAACTTCAAGGTTCATAAAGCTTTTTGGACGGTAGATATGAAAAGTACACTAAAAATCACACATAAGTTCCAACAGATTCCGAGAAATCTGGAATGAAAGATTTCAGATTTCAAGAATACAACCTATGAGATTTTAAGCTTGTTGCTGACCCTTCGTAGCAGTATAAAAATTGATCATTTAGCTTTAAGCCTTGTCACAGGTCACTATTGGGATTCATAGAGATTGGCATTTTACACTGAATCAGTCAGTGAAGCCAACCATCTGCTTATTATTTTTCTATGCTGTACTATGAAGAATATGTTGAAGTATATGACTTAGTAGTTGCTTCTGGTTTACAAATTTTGGGAGATGCTTACATTCTAAGATATGTTTATGTATACTTAAGAACTGTGATATCATAAATAGTGTAAACATGTTTTCTATTTATGTGTTTGCCCTCAAACAGAAACGGGTATTTGGAAACAGTGGAAATGGAAATGGAAATGGTCAAAATGTCATATAAATGTACCCTAGAGTAAACCCTTGTTTAGTGGCCACCTCTTAAGGACCTCCTTCTTACAAAGACCACATCCATATAAAGACCACGTTATAATTAGATCTCACAAATGGTTAAAGCATTATTTTATAAGACCACTTCATGGTTACCTTTTATAAAGTCCACCCTCTTTTACATAGTAATAATAGCTAACTTCCAAATATCTATTTCATGACTTATCAAAACATATATAAGGTCAACATTTCCTTATGAGACCTCATTTTTCTTTGATACAGGAGGTTACAGTGTACTAGCTACATTTTACCAGCTTGTGTCAACTATAGTTTTGTATGACACATTGTGGTACGAACTAAGCGATGATGATACAAATAGGCAGATGACTTGTGGACCAAAATATGGGAGCCCTTCCTATGAGTCTTGAAATACATATTCGAAACTTATGAAATATTGCCATGTAAAAAAGAGGTGGGCTTTGTAAAAGGTGACCATGATGTGGTCTAATCAGTTAGATCAAGTATGCCTTAGATATCTTTAGAACCTAATTAAAATAATTATGGTCTTTGTACAGAGGTGGTCTTTGTAAAAAGTAGTCTTTAATAGGTGTTTACTCTAGGATACACATAATTATATAATAATTAGCTGATTACCATTTTCCATTTCCAGTTTCCAATTCCCCAACAGAAACCCAAATTATCATTGGGACTTGCCCTCATACCGTAACTACAGGGGGGTGTATGCACCATATAATGATGTTGTTTACATGTGGTAAGCAAGTATAATAAAATTCAGGGTAGCCTTTTGAAGCTACTGCCCTCAGCCTTCACTGTGAAAACTTAACTTCTTCATAATGCTAATTTAACAGCGAACCACCTGGTACACATCGTGATGAATATTATGATGTATACACTAGATGTTTGTGTGTGTGCATGTGTGCATGTGTGTGTGTGTGTGTGTGTGTGTGTGTGTGTGTGTGTGTGTGTGTGTGTGTGTGTGTGTGTGTGTGTGTGTGTGTGTGTGTGTGTGTGTGTGTGTGTGTGTGTGTGTGTGTGTGTGTGTGAGTCCATGTCCTTTCACCCATGTGAGCAAACAGTTTTATGTCAAAAAAACAGCCTGCATAATATGTGAAATGAAGGCGCTTTGTAAACATTGCATTACACTTTCAAGAAGTTAAGCTTTATGCTGAGGCCACTGTTTCAAAATTCAAGTTAAATGGGTTAAAGAACACGTTCTTTCCTAATGGGCTACTGAAAAAGAGCATAATAGGTTTTGTTGGATACTAGAAATAACGAATTCCTTTGAAGAGAAAGTGCGCATGCCCCATACTTATGCAAATGAAAATGAAGGGTAGCCTTGAGGTTTTCTCTCTAAACAATTCTCATGAGAAAACATGATAGACCCACTATAAAACAGTTGAGAAGCTTCTGTGTGTAATTTGCAGCTTAAAGTGGTTTGTTACCATTGCATTTCCTTAGCAGTGCATAGCTACATAATTATAACATAATTCATGAATTACGCTAAATTACAGTATTTACAAATCGTATTATCTGGCTGAACATAACCTAAATTATTATATACGTACATAGTTGATTAATTACCTAATGGGATAATGTAAACTAGCTGTATGAACACCTGGAAGTGGCATAACATCAACTTTGTATAATTGTGTTTTTGTAACTATATGTGTCTTTGTTCATATGTAGCTAAAAATTCATTGTTATAGTTTTAATTCCAGTGTACAATACCCACATACACTCATCCAATGCATGGGATACAACTTCCCATTAGGAGCATTCTTTGCCATGCTACATTTCACCAGAATGCAGCTAGAAATGCCAGACCCTTTTGAAGTCTACCAACATGCTGTATCACTTGCCCTTACCTGTCTCAGTAAGTGGTGCTAATTTCAGAATCATTGAGAGACACAAGTTCTTCACAATTTGCTCCATTATCACATGTTCATAAAAGAGAGCATAAAACCATGAGAATATTCGAACAAACAATTGCTGATTTACAGAATAACTTTATTATTGGGAAATTGGTTGATAATACATAGCTAACAGTGATAATTTGTCTCTTATGCTAATGGAGTCTAAGCAGTTGCTAATGCAGTAGCATTAACAATTTTGCTCATGTGGGTGCGTACGGACAAACATAGATAGGTAGATATATTTATGAAGCATGATTATTTCAGTCTCTTCATCATTAATTTAAACCTTACAAGCTGCAACCCTAGTTATGAATATTCACATCTTACACTTGCATGCATAATGTGTGAACAAAAGTATAAAAATGATTATTGGCTTCAGTTGTATGCATCACATATACATGATGTGCTAAAGTCTGTAGGTTGTGTAGCAAACCAGATTTGTCTGGTACATCAGTGCCCTATTTACACAACACTGTTATAATTAAATATCACTAATTTATGCTTTGTATATCTATGCTGTTGTGAATACTGCCAGCTTTCAGGCCAACATTGAAGTCTTATAAGGCCCAGTTCAACTTTTCTTGATTTGAGCTGGCAAAGAACTCGGCTATTATTATCTGGATATATTGAGTTGTATGTAACTCTCTGGAGAGATATCAATGTATTGTTGTATTCCGTGAAAGCATATGCCATCAGGACACCATTAAGCCAACCAATTTAATAAGATCAATGTAGCTAATGTATAATTAAAACTATCTCCTTAGAGGTCAAATGTTTGGTATCAAAATTTGTGACTGGGCCTGCAAAAACAGGGCATGTGGGTACGAACTATACCCTATCACACAATGGGTCATATCTCAGTATTGGAATATCTGCATTCTATAACTTGCAGTATATAGCCAATTAAATGAGTAATATGTGCTGAAAATTTCATGGCTTTGGCATAATGATATCAAAAGTTATGAGCTATGAAAGTTTTCCCCACATGCCCTATTTTTGCAGGCCCAGTCACATATTATGGTACTATACCAGATTTTAAAGTTAATCAATTACACTATTTGTTTGTGATACACAAGAGATCATGACGGAATTATTGCATGCAATTCAAAAATTATGTTGTGTATTCTCTCCAGTAGAAAAGGATGAAGATATTGACACAGTTATGGTTACTACTAGCATTTCTTGTTGGAGTCAGTATTCAACAATGTACTATTGAGGAATTTCAAATGATTGCTATTAATATGATAAATTCCAGCAAAGCCACCAATGTTAGTAGAACTATCAGAATCACTAATACATATTACAACTGCTTGTCTTTATTTGATACTGGTGATCATTACAGTTCCATGTCAGTGTCAATAATATACATCAGATCAGATGATCTTAATAACATACATGAAGTTCGTTACAACCTACAGTGTAATAATAGTGTTTGGGAAATTGTTGGGAACCAGTCAACTGTTCTGAGAAATAACAACACAAGATATTGTGAAGACTGTACTGATCAAACTGTGAATGAGTACCATTGTACAGTAGGTTAGTGATGCAGTTATTGCATGTATATGATTACACCTGTATCTACATACATGTGCACAAAAAAAAAAAAAAAAAATTATCGCTCCTATTATTTAAAGCCATGCAAGCAAATTTTACACTAAGTGTTCATCAGTATCCATGCATGGGTGCATCAGTTTTTAATACTTGGGAAAGTGCGTCCTGAATGTCTGTAGGGAGTTCCATAGACTTCAACTTGGCACACTGTCCTGCATGTGATCATGCAAAACAGCCAAGCTGTATAAAAGGGAGGCCATAAAATGGCTCCAAGTTTATGATTAGAACATTTTAAAATAATGAGTGCACAAAAATCATTGCTAAATTTTATTACTATTAATATTATTGCAGCCATTTCATGGATGCCACCTTTGATTTCACAACTTTTTGTCCAGGATTTTGAAGGCCGCACACTTGTTATACAGCTTGGTTATTTTTGCATGGATTTTACTTTTCTTTATATTTTAACTTTGCAAAGTCATCCATAAACTGGCTTTGAAGCTTGCACATTTTTTCTTATCTACAGAAACATCTACAAATACAAGAATGATTTTTTGTATTTTTTTTGTAATTTTGTTCATGGCTGTAGTGCTTGGATTTATATACAATAGTTATAATAACAAAGTAAATTCCTTTCAAGTTAGGTATGGATGATTTTACTATTTGGATTTTTATTTGCAGTGATTGTTCTATTAGAGTATCTCAATTTTTCATGCAAGCATGGTAAGTTGCAGTTGTTCAAGTTCTAACAAAGCAAATCTTTTATGCTAGAATACTATTTACAGCTTATTGTATCACAAGCTTTGCATGTGTAGCATTTATTATGATAATTATGATGATGAATGGCATGAGTGCATCTTAATTGTACTACCAATACCAATCAATAATACCGATTGATACCAATATGGCTATATTTCCGAATATTAAAAAAGTATTGTATTGCAGTTTATTTGATTACTTTTGTAATATTCTGTTAGAGTGCACAGAGGAATTCTAATAGAGATTTTCCATTGGTACTGTAAATCTATGAAATGATAAACTGTTGCTATTGAGTACTAGAATTATCAGTTATAAAGTAGAAATTACATGTAAGTAAGGTAAACAGCCATGATAGCAGCAGCTCAGTAATTAAGGATTTGGGTATTTGGTATGGATGCCCCTGGTTTGAATGCTGGTACGTTTTTTAGACATTTTTCATCCATTTTACCCATGGTGACTGTTCTATTAGAGTAGCTTTACCCTGTAATTTACAGTTTTGCCTTGTAACTCCATAGCTGTCGATATGATTCCTTTTAAACCATGGAAGGTACTGGATGATGGTTAACCTATGCGCATACCGATTTTTAAGATATTCCCATAAGTAGTTTACCTTGTGGGTATGACAAAGTGATGACATTTTAATGCAAATAATTGTTCGTAGATCTATGACTATTTATTAGAATTATACCACATGATTTTAACACAATATGTTCTTAAAGGCACTAATGTTCAAGAAAATTGAGGTATGAGTTGCATTTTATAATGGCTTTTGTAAAGTGTGCAAAAGTGTGCAGAAAGAATAATCTAAAACCCTTGTTCCCCTACATAAAGAAAAAAACTGAAATTTGATGGTTCGTATTTCATGATGGTGTTAGGCAATGTTGCTCAAATTTGCTATGTGGGGTGTTGAAGGTGGAGGGCATTTTCAGTAGAAAAATTATTTCAATTTATGCGGGAAGCAAAGAGATAGCAATGTGTATTACATGTAATAGACATGTGGGTGGTGGGTGAGCTTCTTGTAGGAGTAGAAAGCACAGTAAGAAATTGAGTAAAAGTCAGAAGTCAAATTTGGGATACCCATGTACCCTACTTTGCCTCAAGTCACTCCCATCTGAAGAAGAGTAAGCTCTCTAAGGTTTTACTAGCTCACTGAACATCACTCCAATAATACAGTCCAAATGTTGCATAAAACTAATGTGATTTCTATTTTTGAAAGCTGATTATCTCAAATCTAGGAACATTTGTGACTGGATCTGCGAAGAGTTGTAAATAAAGTATCACATCAGTTTAAAATTTGGTCAATTTCCACCTCTAACATACCAGGATGTAATTGTAAGGTGATAGGTTAAATACCTGTGGAGTTATGATTAGTCAAACTTGGAAATTTGAAATAGCTGTAAGACCACTTTTTTTTGTAGATCTGGTCACATTTAGAAAATGGTATGATAGTCACTTCAGAGGAAGCCTTTCCTTGAATCTCTAAAGCATTCATAAACGTTTGGATATACTACCGTATAGTAAAAAAAGCTTGGTGGTAAAAAAGTTTGGTGAAAACCCACTATTGCAAAATTGGCAAGAAAACTTTGGTGAATGGGTCTTTGCCTTAAATTTTTTTATGATTTATGATAAAACATACTGTACCACTTGAATACAACTTCACTACACGTGAGTACAAGTAACCGATTATAAAGGGCATGGCAGCCATTTCGATCGTGAGTCTTTATCCCTCACATTGAGGGATGACAAGTTGCAATGGAAATGGCTGCCACACCCATTCTTTTAATTGCTTGCACTTGTGCATAGCAATGTTGTATTGGAGTGGTAGCTACCAAACAAGTTTAAGCATCTTTCACTGGTTCCTGTAATGTTGAGAGCGATATTAGGGATTTCTGTGAACTTTTGTGGGACAATGAACCTTGCAACAATCAAAGGGAATGCTTGGAAATACCGACAATGTCTGTGACGATATTTCAATACCCATCGTTTCAACATAATCTGCTCATGTGATTGCTAAAAATAATTGGTGGATAAAACTTTAGTGATTGTAATGCTATTTACCAAATCCGCCGAAGTTTTTTACCACCAAAGTTTTTTACTATACAGTATGTGATAGCCAACACGATTTACACAATATGGAATTTAAATGTAATTACTAAGGTTTCTAAGTGGATATATTCAATGATGATTTCCAACAAAACAAGCATAAGGAAAAATTAGGAATTTTATGTTTGATTAGGGGTTATAGAAAATAAAAGTAGGGAAACATGGGAGGTCGCCTACACCTGCAGCTATACTAGTGAACATTTAATCCCTACTCCCATGACTGAATTAGGGATAAATAATGTTCACTAGTATATCTGCAGGTGTAGGTGACCTCCCTTTCATTTTCTATGATCCCTAATGAACTTAAAATTCTTAATTTTTCCTTATACTTGTTTGTCTACTTTCTTGGTAACATTATTATGACTGGTGAACCCACGCATACCACATCAATGAAAAGTGTGGCACCAGAGTTAATGTTTTTGTTTGAACATGTGCCTCACCTATCAATTACTGACTTGAAAGTAAGGTGGTCATTACACTTCACTGTCGGCTATGTTCAGCCAGTTACACAATGTTACAAATGAAGAACAGTAGGAGATGTGCCTCTGCAATCAATCCAGTCACTATAAAAAATATGGACGATTCCCTTGCCCCAACTATCAATTACTGACTTGAAAGTGAAGTGTCCAATATGCTTCACTTCTTCCTATTTTTAGAGCTTTATAAACAAAGAACAGTATCAGAAGCGCCTCTGCAATTAATCTGGTCACCACGGAAATATGTACAACAGCCAGTTACAAATGTAGGGAAACCTTTTGTTGTGCTACTATGAATTGACACCATGGGTTGTCAGCATAATGAAATGGGAGGACAAAGGTAAGTCTATGATGCGTACATTTTATGTACTGTGGTATGCCAAAAGGCACATCTTGGGACAAAGCGATGTTGAAAAGTGAAAAAAATTAAGCCCGTAGTCTTAACCATTATTTAGTTATGCTTGCCTGAAGACCTTAGGCAGGTACCTGAAGACATTAGGCAGGTGGGCAGGGCAGGGACAGGGCAGGGCAGGCAAGGCAAGGCAAGGCAGGTAGGCAGGCAGTTAGTCAGTAGAAAATTGCATTGAATTTTTTTTTTAATTTGCAGCAATCTATTGGAAGCATTTAGGGTCGTACTTAAAATACTTTTGGGCTTGGTTATACCTAACCAATACTGCCAAGGCACCAGGATGGTATTGTAAAACTGGTTTTTGGGTGATTTTTTAGCCAAAAATACCCAAACCTTTATGATCCCTAATATATAGTATGATATTTCTAATCGTACAGTACAGTAGTACTGTACATTTGGGACCATGACAGTTTGGGCTTTTCTGGCCAAAATGTTACCCTAAACCAGTTTTCAAAATACTTTCATGGCAGCAGTGATGGCACCTTGGCAGGTATAAGCCAACCCTCAGTACGATGTGAAATGTTTCCAAAAAATCACTATAAAATTGAAAAAAATAATTTAGTGACTGATTGACTGACTGACTGACTTACTGACTGACTAATGCCTTCAGACAAGCGTAACTCAATAGCAACTCAATAGCAGCTAAGGCTACAGCTTGATTCTTTCAGTGTTTATGTTGCTTCGTCCAGAGACTGGCCTTTTGGCATACCACTGCACACATCATGGACTTACCTAAGTACCTTTGTTCTCCTTTGTGTCCCATTTCTTTTTTTGCTGACAGCTCAAGGTGTTGATTCACAGTAGCTAACATGATGGCTTCCCTATGGGAATCATCCGTATTTCCATGGTAATTGCAGAGTGCTTCTCCAACTGTCCTTCATTTGTAACACTGCAAAACAGGCTGAATATAGACAGCTTAAAGCAAAGTTCAATGGCCGCTTACAAGTCAGTTATTGATAATTGGGGCACATGGATTGTCTTTACTTTTCATGGTAACTGGATTGATTACAGAAGCACTTCTATTACTGTTCTTCATTTGTAGTGCTGTGTAATGGGCTAAAACATAGCTGAAAGTGAAGCCCAATGGTCATTCAACTCAGTAATTGATAGCTGGGGTGTGCATTCAGGCAAAAACATTAACCCCGGTGCTCTAATTTATTTTGATGCGATATGCGTGGGTTTTGTATTGCAAGCCACAAAACTGGCCACAAACTGGCTTTGGTGCTTCCTTTTAACTTCTTTACTGCAGGAATTGTTGAACAGAAGAAGCAAGTGTGTGTTTAGCGATTTGTGACTGGATTTTGGAACAATGATCCAAATCGCACATTAGAAGTTCGAGATAAATGGTTTTAAAGAATTCAAGTCAGCATAACTCTCCAAGGATAGCAAGCACACGTATGAAATTTACACTAAAGATGCATCAATCTGTTACCTTTCAGGCCACTTCCAGTACTTGTAGCTGCTCATAAAATTTCCCACCAAATAAGTTAGAACATTTGAGCAGTTTGACTAGCGAAGTAGTATCACGGGTGCTCACAAGGGGTGGAGGGTGGGGGGTGGCAGGGTAAGCAAGGATTAGACCTCAAAATGGAGGCAGACCACGATTGGAGTCCAGAGACGAGATTGCAGGGCTGTGCTGGTTCCTTAGTGGCTGATATGTAGCAAAATCCACTGAAAAATGCCTGGCCAACATCATCAGGCTGTCCACCAGTAAACCAGTGATTCTTGCCTAGCCAGGTCCTTCACAAGGCCCAAAACCACCATTCAAGCTCTACACATACACTGAGCATGACGAGCAGTACACAGAGACATTGATGGGGAGGTGGACCAGCTGCTGTCTAGGATGTATGATGTTCCACTCCAGGTGGGGAGAAAGGCCAGCCACCAATGGAGATCTAAGTGTGCATCTGCACATAAGCGGAGGCGGTGATGCATTCGTGATAGTGTGCAGCTAAGGTCTATCAAACAGCGGAGGAAGATTCTACCAGCTGGGATTACTTTGCATGCAAATGACAGCTTTCCTACTAGGGAAAGTAGTTGATATTTGGCGCATTTGTCCTTTCGCCTAAGTGACTGAATTGATAAAATGTGGTCTGCCTTTCTTTCTGGTGAGATACCGGCGGTCATCCCCTCAGTATCTATGACAATCCCCAGAAATGTGAGTCTGGTTGAGGGTCCATCAATTTAGAGGTCTTAACAGGAGCATTGATGGTTGTGCAGAGTGAAAGCATTGCTTGCAGGTTGCGTGAGCATTCTGTTGAGCCAGGTGAGCCAGCAGTAAAGAAATCATCCAGATAATGTAGAACATGGCGCACACCATGGTTGTGTTGGAGGGACCAGTGAATAGCATCAGCTAGTTGGTTAAAGAGAAAGGGGGCAGATCGGAGGCCAAATGGGAGACAGGTATCGATGTAAAATTGGTCATGCCATTTAATTCCAAGGAGATTCCAGTCCTGTGGTCTCACTGGTCTTGAGATCTATTTTGGCCGTTAAAGCACCCCTTTCTAACATGGATACTATTGCAAATGCATTGTCCACTGAGCAGTAAGATAGCGTGTAGTCCTGCGAATTGATGGAATCATTGATACTGGACCCGTAAGGAACAGATAAGTGGTAAATTGCACCCATTGTGCTTGGGGACCAAGCCCAGTCCTGAACAATGGAAGTTGGGGAGTGGAGGGGTTCTGAAAGGACCCAAAATGCGACCTGCTTGACATTCTGTGGTGATGTTAGCATCTAGTATGTCTGGTTGCTGGGATGCGGAGGCGAGGTTGTTGCTAAAATGTGTAAAGTACGGTCCGGTGTAGCCAATGTCACAGCCGTGTTGGAAATTGTAAATAAGAGTTTGCACATATGTTTGATTGGGGTGAGATAGAAGTTTCCTATGGTGATTATGTATGTTGTTTGGGGTTCTGTGTACCTTATGTATTGTAATAAGATTCTGTAGTTTGCAGTGGTAGGTGTTCTGCAGGGGTGGGCAAGGGTTATACCTCAAAATGGAGGCAGATCACGATTGGAGTCCAGAGACGAGATTGCAGGGATGTGCTGGTTCCTTAATGGCTGATATGCAGCAAAATCCACTGAAAAATGCCTGGCCAACATCATCAGGCTGTCCACCAGTAAACCACTGATTCTTGCCAAGCCAGGTCCTTCACAAGGCCCAAAACCGTCATTCAAGCTCTACACACCACCCAGAAAAGATGTCTGTTGAAACCAGCCTCGAGTAATTTAAGTAGTAATGCATGCCAAAACTAGTAGTATGATAGTGTAACTATCCACTGGAGGTGTTAGTTTGATTTTGCCTGATGTGTGACTTGGATCGGTTTTGTAAAACCTGGTCACAATTGTCTGATTAAATATTGTATGTTTAACACTGAATGATTATCACATAGGCAATAAGGTGACTCTTACATAGCTGAACTGTAGCTGAAACTCTCATTTTGTTTGTACGTAGTTGAACTCTTTTCAGAGTGACTTGTTTCTAGCTGAACTCTCTACAGGGTGACTTGATCAAGCTGATCTTCCTACAGGGTAATTTGTTTCCAGCTGATCTCTCTACAGGGTGATTTGTTTCCAGCTAATCTCTCTATAGGGTGACTTCAAATGTAGTTGGGTTCTCTACAGGATAACTTAATCAAGTTGATCCCTCTACAGGGTGTCTTGTGACTAGCTAAACTATCTACAAGGTGACCTGATCTTTCCACAGGGTGATTTGTTTTTCAAGCTGAACTTTCTACTAGGTGACTTGTTTCCAGCTGATCTTTCTACGGGGTGATTTGTTTGTAGCTACACTGTTGGTTGTTTTGCTGTATCTTCACAGTCTTTAACTTGATTTCATTCAAACCACAAAAGGTTTAAGGGTCAATAGTTAACCTATCCATGTACTGATTCTCAGCTTCTTTCTGTAAACCATTTACCCTGTATATGCATTATAACATATTGGTGTTATTTTCATGAATAATTGCTAATAACTCCTTGACTGCTTATCCAAGGCCGGAGGAGACAGTCCGGTTGGTCAGGCCTGAGCCGGACCAATAATCTGGAGTTGAACCAACTAGTTGACCAGCTCGAACTACATTACTCTCATGCAATCTTTGGACGATCACATCTACATGTAGCTATGTACATTTTACAGATGTTATTGAAAATGCATGACACGAGTAGTTACCTAGTTTCTCAGCCTAACTTAAGCACAGAACTACACGTATAGTACCTCCAATTACCTTACAGTACCTCGTACAGTACAGCATAGAATTCGTATCGTTTTGTACAGAAATGATTGTGGGTTCTACATACAGTATCACGTGTGCTGACAGTTGGCATTTATCACGTGTAAGGCAGGTACCTTCTTTGATTCTAAACCAGCACACATATATCACAATTCAATCTTCATAAAATAATCATTAGCATTCCTTGGCTTGTGTTTCTTGGCTTCTTTTACTGGGCGAAGGGCCGGGAGTGACAAACCAGATGACTCATTCAGCGGCAAGAAGCTGTACACCCATACATTACATGGTGGCCATCTGGATGAGATGTTGAGTAGAATCACTCCTCTTCAACTACCCACTAGTCCTGTCGAGATACTGAGCAAACTCTCAGTCTCACCCACATCGCACCATTTTCGAATACTGATTGGTCTCGTGACTGTCCACCAGTATATTTACGTGATGATCCGTTCACTTCATACAAACCAGTATAGTAGTATACTGTATTTTTGTAGCTGTGTAGCTATTGTAGCTGTGTGAATTCACTGTATAGTAATTATATCCTAGCTAAAGGGGGCCATGCTGCATGGGTTCCCTGTGAAATTTGGGGGGAAAGTTGCAAGTTGCTAGCTAATTTTACTTTAAATTTAGCATCAATTTTAAATTTTAAGGCATTTTCAAGCCTTTAAATTGCAAAAAATTCTGCAGCTCCTGGGGGTTGCACTCCCAGACCCCCCTTGAACTTCTAATTGCTAGCTATAACTAAATGAACCATACAGCAAGTTTCATGCTGTGTCCCCTGTATGTCAAATCTACAATTACACATAAGTCTGAAGAACAACAGATAGGCTTGAGCATATTTATATAGCTAGCTAGCAGTGAAATATCACTAAAATTGCATATCTGCGTGTCTAATTTTCAAAAATTTCCTGTGGGGGCATGCCCCCAGACCCCCCTAGAATGCTCGTGCTTTGCACTTCGCAGAGTGTGCTTTGCATTTCGCAGAGTGTGCTTCGCACACTGTGCAACAGCTCCTCTCTCATTGGCATGTATATAGTAGCAATTTCAACATTATAGTCAATGGCCTGACCAACTCAATTTTCCCTCCTCCGGCCCTGTTATCGTATTCCAGCCAAACTTGGTACCAAGACGTGCCTTTATAACCCCTTCTGTGTGGCAAATTTCAAGGCATTTGGATATTGTGTTTTATGGCAATTTTATGTAAATTGTAAGTGTGCGAAAGACAAAAAAAGAAACAAAAACAAAAAAAAACGGAGAAACTAAGCCAATTTTTGAAGTTGCATATCTCAAGAATGTTTGAAGTGATTTTGCTGAAATTTGGAATGTGGAGTACTGATGTTGGTGGGTGTGTCCACAGCAAAAATTATCTTGTTTTGTAAAAGCAGAATGGAGCTATGAATGTGCGAAAATTGCTTTTTGTTTCTTCATTTCAATATACTCACAGTGTTGCATGCCGGCTTCTTGGGCCACACGACACGCTACCATGTGTCTTGATTTACTGTAATTTGTGATATTCATTTTGGCATAATTTCATCTACCTGCACAGGCAGATCTAAGGGGGTTGAGAAGGTTATTTTGTGCCCCTAACCCTTTTCTTGTCCAAATAAGAAAAGTGACTACAGCTTGTAGTATCAGTGTACGCATACAATAAAGCCATTTAATTTGGCAAAATAATTTGTGACCAAATTTGGGAAAAAGGGTTTCCACACACATCCAATTTACCTATTTTGACAACTCATAACTTCAGATTGAAAAAGACTATTGACTTGAAACTTGGTCAGTAGTGAGCATGGACACAGCTTAGTAGATGCAGAAACACTAAGTTATGCTTTCACAAGTCTATATAATTGGATATGTATTGAAGACCCTTTTTGCAAATCCAGTCACATTTTTGTGTTTTTGTGCATGATCATACTCTTATATAACAGTCAACTGATTTTGTATTGTGATGATACATCAGTCCAATCTAAAAAATTTGAGCTCCCACAGCCATCACATAACAGGACAGGACTTACCTGTTTATTACGCGCACCTGCTCTGGTAGCGTTGGCAATGCATCACCACCTGAAAATTAATTTTAAGCCCGTAACTGTTGTTATGGGTGGAGTAATGGTTTGTTTCTACTAATGAATGCTACATTTCTCTATTACAAGCAGCTATCAATAGTGTTAAGGTGGGTACTTGGAAAAGGCGGATATGGTCAGACGCAGACACGGACACGGATAATTTTAAAATACAGTTTTACGTTTACAAAACGGTTATTTTTCATACCTAACATTGTTTTTACAGCAGCATTCGCTTCCAGACCCAAGCGTTGATCTTGTCAGTTGTAGTACTTTAACAGGGTAGTTGGAAAAGGCGGATACGGTCGGACGGACACGGACATTTTCAAAAAGCACTTTTACACTTATATAACAGTTATTTTTCATACCTAATGCTGTTTTTACAGCAGTCTTCGCTTCCAGACCCAGGCGTCAGTCTTGTCATAGTGCTTATCCATTTATAAACGCACGTGCGAAGAACTAGACCAGCACTCCACAGCATGCCAAAGACCATATAGTGTTGTACACATGCTCTAAAATCTAATACAGAGTTATATAGTTGTAGAGATTAGCTTATATGCCCCATGCAACTTAGCTTAGCAGGCCAAATCCACAATCTTACACCTTTTAGTATAAGCTATTAAGGCGCAGGCGCTTATACCAAGTGTTGAGGGTTTCAAGGACCCGGCCTACGAGATTAGGTTGGGACATGCTATATTAATCTCTGTACCTCTGAATTAGACTTCTAGAGCACATATACAACACTATTATGGTCTTTAGAGTACTAGTCTATCCTAAATAACTTAGACTTCAGACCACGGGGGTCTAAGTAATTTAGTAACCCTCAGGCCCTGTAGTAGCCCCTTCGCTTCACTCAGGTGCCGCGACACAGGGCCATCAGGTTACTAAATTACTTAGAACACTGTGGTCTGAAGTCTAACTATCACTTAGTACCTTTCAAAGAAGAAATCCAAAAGTAAATGCTCTTTTTTCTTGTCCTTTCAGATCTCTTGCCCTTGCCCCATAACAATATCTTCTAGGTCTGCATATGACTACATGTGTAACTGTTGTGTCTATGTAATGTACATAGGTGATGCCAGACATTACTACATTGCATTCTTCAGTAATAATGTTCCAATGAGTCATAGAGGACAACCATCCATTGTACTAATGACATCTGAAATACATCCAGTTTATTACATCGTTGAGGCTCCAGGAGTGGACTATTATGCCAGTAATTTTGTTACAAATAACACTGAGGTCATCCTCAACCTCACTAATAATAATCTGATAACGTCATCACATGATCAGGACAAAGGAATTCACCTGATGATTAATAGTGATAGGGTGACTGTGATTGGTCAGAATTTGAGACATCATAGTGATGAAACATTTCTTTGTTTACCCATTACAAGCTTGTGTGTTGATGAATATGTGTATTATGGGATATCTGTGCCTAGGGGAAATGACACATTCAGTAGTAACCAAAATAGTTCTATTTTAGTAGTTGGTACAGAGGATAACACATTGATGAAGTTGACAGTCACACAGCCAGTCACCATTAGTGTTAGTAACTGTACAGATGATCTCACTACTGGTATACAATACTCATATGTGATCAACAGGCTCCAAACTGTGTTAATTGGATCAGTTGATGATTTGACTGGAACTAAAATTGTCACAGACAAACCAGCATCTGTGATAAGTGGTCATCAGTGTGCTGTAGTACCAGGAAATGTTGTTGGTTGTGATTACATAATAGAACAAGTTCCACCCACCACATTATGGGGTAGAGTATATTATACTGCACCATTAGCCACCAGAAGGTCATACACTATTAAAGTACTGGCAGCATATAACTCCACTGTTGTTGATATTTACTGTAACAATACAAGGGAGTGTCATAATATTAGTGAAGGAGAGTCTGTTAATATAACTCTCTCACTACAAGAGCACTGTGTTATTAATTCCAGTAAAGAAGTGTTAGTTGTTCAGTTCAGTCATGGATGGAAGGATGATAATACTGATCAATATGGTGATCCAATGATGACACTAGTACCAGCTACAAATCAGTATAGTAACAAATTTCAGTTTTCTACACTTCAAGACCAATCAGAAGATTACACACACTATATTAACATCATAGTGTTAGCACAGTATTATCAACCTGACATGATCTACCTGATATCAGGAGGACTAAATAGGTCACTAGACACACACCAATGGGCACCATTTATGGTCAATAATGTTACTGAAGCTTATAGTGTACAAGTTAACATATCAAAGGGTGTGGGTGAAGTTGTCCATAGTAATACTACAGCTCTTATGTCTACAGTGGTATATGGATTTGGTAATCGCATTGCTTATGGACATCCTGGAGGGAATGATATTACAGTAGTTTTTGCTGGTTAGCTGTGTGTTGTGTAATATATAATGATGAATGTTCCAAAATAACCAAGCTGTGAAAAAGGGTGCAGCTTTAAAAAGGAGGCTAGTATGAAAAAGATGTGATATCACGTGACGGCCAAGAAATCACTGCAATGATATTACTCTATAATGTCAATTTATTTGTCACAATGCAATTTAATCGATATAATTTCATTGGAGTCATTTCTTGGCCACCACCACTTTTGATATAACATTTTTTTCATATTATAGCTTATTTTTGAAAGGCCACACCTTTTTTCACAGCCTTGCTGCATGTTTTGAATTAGATATCATTTCTTTTTATGTTTGTATATACAAGCACCATTGCTGAACTGCGGCAGCCGGCTTTGAAGCTGGCTTTTGCCTTTTTCTGCAGGTAAATAAAAGAACTAGATTTTAAGCATTTAACTCATTTTTGAAATTACTTTTTTTGTATTATTTTGTAGTAACTTTATATTATTTGTTGAATTTATTTGTGTTTCTGTTCTATTGAGATGTGTATCTTGAAATGAACTTGTACATGTATATACTGTATGTACACTGAATATGGCTGGCTATTAGCTAATAGTAGTTATAATAGTTCATTGAGATTTGCATTAAATTACTGAAAGTTTGTACCTTGATAATTTACCAACATGTGCAAGAAAATTGTTTGCATAAGCAATTTAGCTGGAAGGCATGACAACAATTCCACTATCGCTGACTGCTCTATTGGAGTACTCAATCTCGATCGTGTGGTTGCTTGCATATTAGGGCTGGAACGAAGGTCAATTTTTACCATCTGAAGGTTTGGTTCTGTTATTGAACGAAAGTTCGAAGCTTTGAACATTTCAAAGGTATAGAATAAGACTTGGAACATCGACTTAATGTAATTATTGTTGTGGCTTATTTTCTACAGGGACTCACTGTAAAGAAAAAGGTTTATGAAACGTTACAGCTTATGGCACATCAGTTTGTACTGAGTTGTAGTTTATATGTACTATATAGATATTAATGTAATTTAAACAAATGACAGTTATGACACATGGTACTTTTACTACGTTACAACAAATTATTCAAGTTCTTGATACTTTAAGATAATTGTTTAAAAACACTAATGCATCAACATGCCTTGACTTCAAGCAGCTTCTCAGTTTTGTAACAGTTAAACCTGTTTTGGAG
Organism: Dysidea avara; assembly: GCF_963678975.1. NCBI lineage: Eukaryota > Metazoa > Porifera > Demospongiae > Dictyoceratida > Dysideidae > Dysidea > Dysidea avara. The sequence continues at coordinate 25,937,326 of NC_089275.1, forward strand.
AAAATCCTTTCTGAGGATATTGATGTAGCAGGCATACACAACAAATGCTTAGCAACAGAAGATAAACTTTTGTAACAACTGGAATTTTCTTTTCACCAAATAAGTGGGTTTTCCTTTTGTGATATTGGCAATTCAGCAAAGTATTTTTCAAGTTCACTATCAAACATACAAGGTTCCATTGTAAGATTCTCAAGGACAAGTAGCTTGTCCAAAGCAGTCAATTTTTGTTTTTTTTGGTGTGGCAGGAGAAAAAGAACCATGACTGTCCTCACTTGCATACATCTGCATCAATTCTTTGAGAGATTGCTTAAGTTTCCTAGCTTCACTTTCCTCTTTGTATTTTGACAAAGTAATGTGTTTAAACCGAGGATCAAGTAGTGATCCCAGCAGCATAGGATGTGCTGAATGCAACGATGTCAACTCAAATTTCTCTATTAATTGTGTTGCCACAGTTTCCTTGAATTCTCTGATCACTTTAGAGTCGGATGATGACTCCTCTCTTGGCAATTCGAGGTGATCAAGTAAGCCATATACAATGGAAAATACTGAAGAAATAGAAACATTTTCTTCATAACTAAAAAATGTAGTGGTGACACTAAATTGCTCAAGAACAGGCACAAGATCCTCAACAAGCTTCCATTGTTCAGTCTTGAGATCCAAGCAACGGTCACTTCTTTTTGTTACTGATTTCTCAGATAGCACTGCAATAACAGGCCAACAGAGCTTTAGCAGACGTTTAAGCATTTCGTATGTGGAATTCCATCTAGTGGCACAGCTATTGACTAGCTTCTTAGCATCAATTTTCATTTGATCCTGTTTTTCCTTCAGGGCTACTGTTGCTACCGCACTGTGGCTGAAATGACTAACAATCTTCTTAGCAGCTGCTATTAGTCTGTCAATAGCACTGATGTTTAATCCAACCAAAACACGCAATTGTAGCCTATGGACTGCACATGGAACACTCTGCCAATTGTATTCATCTGTCAAGATACGTACAGTATCTTCCATATTAGCTGCCTGGTCATGACTGACTGTCAAAACATAACGAAGAATTCCCCACTTCCGATCAGTTATCTCTTTCAGTTTCTTGGCAATGTTCACTCCAGTGTGTCTCTCAGGAAATGAAACGGTTTCTAGCACGAAATTCTGCATTTTCCAGCTTGTATCAATGTAGTGAGCAGTCACTGTCATGTACGCTTCAGTTGCCATACTAGTCCAAATGTCAGTGGTTATAGACACACAAGGAGCTTCTGCTTCCAGGCAAGTTTTCATTTTATCTTTGCATGTCTTGAATTTGTGGTTTATGTTGCTCACGAAAACGACTGGGTAAAGTATAACCTGGTTACAAATAACTTAAAAGACTTCTGAACCCTTCACATTCAACAATCCGAATTGGCCGTAAATCTTGCACTATCAACTGGCTCGCTCTGTCAGTAATGTTCTTCGCACGAATTTCGCTGCGTTTCGTTTGCCTCACAAAATCATCTATCATTGTACATGAAGTTGTTGGCTTGTTCATGGTGGAATACTTAACTGAATGCTTTGCCTCCAAATGATCTTGTAGATTTGTTGTTCCTCCTGAGTATGAGAGTTCTTTCTCATAAATTGAACAAACTGCTTTTGTTTTGTCTGCGGATTTACTAAAGTGTTTCCAGATGTCTGACACTTTTCTTCCAGTTGTTCTCTTATGCTTCCAGTACTCAAATCGCCAATGTCTTTGCAGTTACTACTCGAACTACTGCTGGCTTCTCGTAATGCCATTTTCTTAATTAACACCACATGTTAGAATGCGCATGCGTATGATTAAACATGCGAATCTTTGAGTGTGTTATAACTGCTTCAGAGTCAGTGCAAGCTTTGAAGCTTCGAAAACTTTGGAAGCTTCGTTCCAGCCCTATTGCATATATGTTTAGTTTTCTGAGCACCTCTACATTATAATCTTCTAGAACATGGCTGCAGGTTCGAAGGTCCAGTCATGGATTTTTCTCCTTTCTCCACCTTTTCAAACACACTTTATATAACAACTTTAAACAGGCTGTAGGACCAGGTGTCCTACAGACCTTCAGCACTTGTGCTGTAAAGCCTTAATAAATAAATTAATTAATTAATAAAATTAATAAATAAATAAACATAGAATGTTCTAGAACAATCTAGAATTTCCACTGATATTATTCTGGTGTAGCTAGTAAACTAGAGCTAACTTTTTATAAGATAGAAACCAAGTGAGGTAATCAACTGACAGCAGTGGTAGAGTGGAACATATATGTGTGGGGGCAATAACTTTTCCAAAGTTTTTTGTGTGCACTGTTTTCTACATCTTGATGACTGAGTATCTCTTCACATGTTTGCTTTCACTATGTAATGTATTTCTTAGCTAATACTGTCTGTACTTTCAAACCACAAAAGGTTTGCATTATGATAGTTACTTCATGTACAGACCGATTTTCAGGTTACAGTGGTCCCTCCATTATCCAGCCATTGATTATCTGAATATTCTGTTATCTAAACTGTGGAAGTGACTGTTCTATTAGAGTATTTTGACTGAGCTCTGTATATAAATGTATGGACTTCAAACTTTTCCATTACTCGAACACACCTAGGGCCCGATGAGTTTGGATAATGGAGGGACCACTATATTGTGGATTACTGTAAGCATGACAGCAATTATCTTTTGTATGTTTTGAAAAAAAAATCGTGCATAACTACTTGTTCTTAACCTGACCTTTATCAAAATTGGAGTATATACATGTATGTGCTGCATTATGCTCTTACTGCCATCCAAATTTGAAGTATTTCAACTACAGTACGCACAAATTATTAAGTATGCAAAGAAAAAGTAGAATGTGTAAGTATATTATTATTAAAAATACGAAGAAAATAAAACAAAATTTGTAAGCATATTATGGTTGGGTAGATTTGACTCAAATGTGAAATAGGAGGTGGCCTATCCTGAGGGAGTTTCCATTTCAAAAATAGTTAACTTTCATTCAGGCACTATTGAGCTTTGAGCTACAGATGTGTGGAAATGTTGCAACATTACAGGAAGCACGTCAAAAATCAATTCCTCAAATCAACTGCATATAGGGAGGTATGGTGTACGAAATTAATTTCATTTATTTCTTAGAAGATGATTGTCAGCACACAAAGCTATTGATATACTACTTGCAATTTTGCTGCACCATTATGCATCACAATATCACGATATAAAAACCATTATATCATAATCATGATATGGAAATTTATCATGTTACACAATATCAATATAAATTATTGCAAATCACTACTGACATGTGCCATGTACAACAATGATCCCCATACCGCAAAAATGATTAGTCCTAGCTGCCAAACTATGAATGCTAAAGTGCATTCAATATATAGAATGAAAGGGAACTGATACTTTGTATTTGTGGTCAAGGTATTATCGTGATTATGTGACTGGATTTTAGAAAAATGATCGAAATCGCACATTACAAGTTTCAAGATAGATGGTTTTAAAGAATTCAAGTCATTATAACTTGCCAACGGTAGCAAGTACACAAGAGATGTATAAATGTGTTACCTTTCAGACCACTTCCAGTGCTTGTAGCTGCATGTACAGTTTCTCGCCAAATAATATAGAAAATCTGAGCATTTAATATACTAGTGGATATTTAATCCCTTATTCAGTCTAGCACCATAGATAATATACGTAAACATGGATTGGAAACTATGCTACCACACGATGTTTGTTCAGCTGGATTAATTACCACTTACACTAACTGGAGGTTGGACTGGTTAGACATGCTGACTACTAGCAAACAGTAGGGATACAAAATTCTCATTGTTTAAGAGGAATATGGTGTTTCGGAACAGTTTTGTAATTTCGCTGGAGAAACTGTAACCTCAGCATCATTTCTAATGTGTTGCCTGCACTACTAGTAATAGGTAGAACGTTATTAGGCTACTTACTAATAGGTATTGTTGCTTTACTGTATAGTTCCACTACTTTGATAAAACTATGCCAAAATAGGCTCTAAGTTTTGTAATTATTTTGCCCACGCAAAGTAAAACTGTAGTTAAAGCTTTATTGTAACATGACAAGCATTTATTGGGTAGTGCAAATGAAGCCATGAAAAGTTGGCTAAAAGCTATGCTGCTGAAATATTCGCTAATGTTCACCTGCCACTATCCACCTGTCACCAATGGTATTCCCTCCAACATCACCACACACCTGCCCGCACACCTGTATTCTTGTTCAGTACATAACGCAACACACTGACAAAGTAAAAGAAATGTCTACACTACTAAATAACTGGCCTGTGAACAGCCTGCCCACATTTTGACAACTAGCGCATCGTAACAAGGAATGCGCGTTTCCAATCCATGTTTACGTATATTATCTATGCTAGCACTAAGCAGATATCTCTGAACTCGTCTGTTCATTGTAACAGACGTAGTGGCAATATTAGACTATTAGACTCTATTTCCCATAATCAAATTCATTTACCCATGCTTATAAAATGAATGGACTGATATAACTCATGTTGGTGGAGGTGACCAGTCACCTGCTGCAGGCTATAAGCCTGCAGCATGCTTCAGGGAGCGTAGCAAGTGAGATTTGAAATCATTCTGCTAGCAGGTCTCTAACCATTTTAAAGATCACTATCAGGTCTCATAGTGGATTTTAAAAACCTCGTTATATTCCAAAGTCCAAAACATATCATGCATACCATTATGTAAGATCTGTTGGTGCTTCCTTCATCACAATTTGACACCAAGTGTTTATCTCAAAGACGCATCTTACCCATAGTGTAACTCAGCTAATAAAGATCCCACTTCTCTAAAATTGTAGCTTTGAGCACATTACTTATAAAATTGTTGATTATCTAGGATACCGTACAAAGGTGGTATGTGATTTATGATTTTTTTTTGTTTGTTAATTGATTATAATTCTAATTTCCTGCTTTACAAGTTGAATCAGGATGTCAACTGCTCCAAGAAGATTATCCATGGGAGTTTACTTGGCCAGCAACTGATGTTGGTAAAACAGCCAAGCAGAAATGTCCAAGAGGCAGTGAATCAATAGGTATGTATAGGATATGGGTAGGAATTACTATAAAGTATGTAATAGATTGTCTGCAAGTTATAGTTAAAGCACCACTGAATGTGTGTATGGAAAATATAGTACGAGGGGGAATTTCAAGAGGCTAATACAGCACGAGGCGAAGCCGAGTGCTGTATTTGCCTTGAAACACCCCCGAGTAGTTTATTTTGTGTACACACAAGCATAGGTGGTGCTTTAAGTGTTATATTGTACTTCCTGGTCATCTGACTTGGAGCAATTTTCTCTATAGTACTCAAACTGCTGCGATTTTTGGCGATCAGGATATCAGTAAGTGTTTATATAATCTATTTCTAGTCATAGAACGAACTAATAGGATTAGTTAGTCTAGTTTTAGCGATTTACAATGTCACGCACATGATCAATCGTGCTGTCTTAGTGGAGTTGTGTTGAAATAGCTTTGTGTTCAGACAATCAGTAAGTGTTTATGCAATCTATTTCTAGCTGTAGAATGAACTGGTAGGATTAGTTTGGATGGTTTTAACGATTTACAGTGTGTTGTTTTTGTAACATTCCATAAATAAATTCTCTGCACAACTGTATTGTATTTCCCAAGTGTGTTTTATTTTCCCGATTAAGCACATAACTGTACTGTATTTGCCAAATTTGCTGCATAACTGTTCTGTATGACTCATATAGTGCAGTTAAGAAGCTAATAAGTACTGTATGAACAATAGACTACATGGCATCGCTTTGATCTTCCCACACAAACTACAATATTGTGATATATTGTACTTTGTGAGGGAAGATCAAAGTGATACTGCGTAGTACATTGTCTATATAGTACTTATTATTAGCTGTAGAACAAACTGGGAGGATTATTTTGACTGGTTTTAGCGATTTACAATGTGTTGTTTTTGTAACATTCCATAAATAAATTCTCCGCATAACTGTACTGTATTTTCCCCAAGTGTACTGTATTTGCCCAATTAGCTGCATAACTGTACTGTATGTACAGTTATGCAGCACTGATCATCTGATCACAAAGCTATTTAAACATGACTCCACTAAGAAAGCATGACTGATCATGTGCACGACATTGTAAATCGCTTAAACTAGCCTAACTAATCCTATTAGTTTGTTCTACCACTAGAAATAGATTATCTAAACCAAAACAGCCAAGCTGTAAAAAAAGAGTGCAGCCCCCAAAAAGGCCAAGGTGAAAAAAGATGTGAAATCCAAGGTGGCGGCCAAGAAATGGCTGTGATGGTAGGTTGATGGCAAAAATTTTAATTACGACGATTCAGGTGAATTTGGTGCCGAATCCTAGTGGAGGAGACAACGCAAATTCACCTGAATTGTCGTAATTAAAATTTTTGCCATTAACCTACCATCACAGCCATTTCTTGGCCGCCACCTTGGATTTCACATCTTTTTTCACCTTGGCCTTTTTGGGGGCTGCACTCTTTTTTTACAGCTTGGCTGTTTTGGTTTAGATATCACTTCTTTTTGTACTGCAAGCCACAAAACTGGCCATATGGCTTTGATGCTTCCTTTTAACTTGTTTTTTTCTTTACTGCAGGAATTGTGGAACAAAGGAGTGTGTATAGTTTTTGTCTGATGAAATATTTGTATATTTAACATTGAATGATGATTATCACATACTGTAGTTAATAAGGTGACTTCTTACATAACTGAACTGTAGCTGAAACTCTCATTGTTTGTAGCTGAGCTCTTTTCAGGTTGATTTATTTCTTGCTGAACTCTCTACAGGATGATTTGTTTCTAGCTGAACTCTCTACAGGGTGATTTGTTTACAGCTGAATTCTCTACTTGATGGTTTCTTTGTAGCTGAACTCTCTATAAGGTGACTTATTCTAGCTGAACTCTCTACAGGGTGGCTGAACTCTCTACAGGGTGATTTGTTTGCAACTGAACTCTCTACAAGATGATTTGTTTCTAGCTGATCTCTCTATAGTGTAACTTGATTGTAGCTGAACTCTCTACAGGATGGTTTCTTTGTAGCTGATCTCTTTACAAGGTGACTTGTTTCTAGCTGATTTCTCTACAGGGTGACTTGTTTCTAGCTGATCTCTCTACGCGGTGACTTGTTTCTAGCTGAACTCTCTATAAGGTTATCTGTTTGTAATTGAACTCTCTACAGGATGGTTTCTTTGTAGCTGATTACTCTACAGGGTGACTTGTTTCTAGCTGATCTCTCTATGCGGTGACTTGTTTCTAGCTGAACTCTCTATAAGGTTATCTGTTTGTAATTGAACTCTCTACAGGATGGTTTCTTTGTAGCTGATCACTCTACAGGGTGACTTGTTTCTAGCTGATCTCTCTACAGGGTGATTTGTTTCTTGCTGATCTCTCTATAAGGTTATCTGTTTGTAATTGAACTCTCTACAGGATGGTTTCTTTGTAGCTGATCTCTCTACAGGGTGACTTATTTCTAGCTGATCTCTCTACAGGGTGAACTCGTTTCTGGCTGAACTCTCTACAGATGATTTGTTTGTAGCCAAAGTCTCTACATGCTGGTTTCTTTGTAGCTGAACTCTCTACAAGGTGACTTGTTCTAGCTGAACTCTCTACAGGGTGGCTGAACTCTCTACAGGATGATTTTTTTGCAACTGAACTCTACAAGATGGCTTGCTTCTAGCTGATCTCTCTATAGTGTAACTTGATTGTAGCTGAACTCTCTACAGGATGGTTTCTTTGTAACTGATCTCTCTACAGGGTGACTTGTTTCTAGCTGATCTCTCTACAGGGTGACTTGTTTCTAGCTGATCTCTCTACATGGTGACTTGTTTCTAGCTGATCTCTCTACACGGTGACTTGTTTCTAGCTGAACTCTCTATACTGTTATCTGTTTGTAATTGAACTCTCTACAGGATGGTTTCTTTGTAGCTGATCTCTCTACAGGGTGACTTGTTTCTAGCTGATCTCTCTACAGGGTGAACTTGTTTCTGGCTGAACTCTTTACATATGATTTATTTGCAGCTGAACTCTCTACGTGGTGGTTTCTTTGTAGCCGAACTCTCTACAAGGTGATTTCTTCTAGCTGATCTCTCTACAGGGTGATCTGTTCTTAGCTGGACTCTCTACAGGGTGGTTTGTTTGCAGCTGAGCTCTTTATATGGTGGTTTTTTTGTAGCTGAACTCTCTACAAGGTAACTTCTTCTAGCTGATCTCTCTACAGGTTGACTTGTTTGTAGCTGAACTATCTGCAGGGTGATTTATTTGTAGTTGAATTCTCTACAAAGTGATCCTTCTAGCTGATCTCTCTACAGGATCACTTTTCTAGCTGAACTCTCTATAGGGTGATCTGTTCATAGCTGAACTCTCTACAGGGTGATTTGTTTGAAGCTGAGCTCTTTATATGATGGTTTTTTTTGTAGCTGAACTCTCTACAAGGTAACTTCTTCTAGCTGATCTCTGTACAGGGTGACTTATTTGTAGCTGAACTATCTGCAGTGTGATTTATTTGCAGTTGAACTCTCTACAAGGTGATCCTTCTAGCTGATCTCTCTACAGGATGACTTTTTCTAGCTGAACTCTATAGGGTGATCTGTTCATAGCTGAACTCTCTACAGGGTGATTTGTTTGCAGTTGAACTCTTTACATGGTGGTTTCTTTGTAGCTGAACTCTCTACAGAGTGACTTACTTGTAGCTGAACATTGTATAAAGTAACTTGTTTGTAGCTGATCTAGATGAACTCTCTACTGGGTAGCTTTTTTGTAGCTGAACCCTCTACGCAGTGACTTGTTTGTAGCTAAAGTCTCTACAGGATGACTTGTTTATAACTGAATTTTCTTCAGTGTGACTTATAATGTTTTGAATCTCTACAGCGACATATTTGTAGCTGAACTGTCTACAGGGTGACTTGCTTGTAGCTGAATTGTCTATAAGATTAACTGTTTGTAGCTGAACTCCCTACAGAATAACTTGCAACGCAATATAATTCTATAATGGAGTAAGTTATAAATGTAGCTGAATGCTCTATTAGGGTGACTGTTCTATTAGAGTATCTCGATCTCGCATATGCTACACGTAGTTGGCTTTGGAATCATAACTCAGTGGTTTGTAATCCGATTCTTCTGTACTACTGCAAGGACTTTCTATGATAATTGTTCCAGCTACATACCGATTTTCAGCTCACTGCTCCAAGCGGTTTGCCTGGTAGACGTGAAAACTAATAGTTTTTTGTTCATAAAAATCGATCGCGTAATTGTGACATAGGTTGGGTTTTGTGTCATATCTCGATGGCTTTTAACTGGATTCCTATCAAACCACAAAAAGACACTCCTACGATAGTTACTCCATCTACATAGCAATTTTCAGCTCATTCCTTCGAGCGGTTTACCCTGTGGGCGTGACAGACCTTCAACCTTATTTTATGCAAATAATCGGTAATAATTCCGTGAATGTTCATCGGATTCCTACTCAACTTGGTACTGAGATTCGCCTTAATGAGCCATTTAAGTGTGCCAAATTTCATCCCGATAGGAGCACGCATTCGTGTTTTATGGCGGATTTTGCAAAGTGTGCGAAAAGAAGTAGAAGAAGAAAAAAAAGAAGAAAAAACCCAAACGTTGGCAGCTCGTATCTTGGAAATCGCTTGAGCGATTTTCTTCAAATTTGGAATGTGGACTCCCCTACCTAGCCAGCACTTCTGTAGCAACTTTGGTTTCAATCGGATAAGGAAGCACGGAGCTACAAAGGTGTGAAAATCGCGTTTACTTTCTTCCTGTAAACATACTCACGGTGTGATGCGCCGGCTTCTTGGGCCGCACGACACACTACCGTGTGTCTTGGTATAAACACTTACTGATATCCTGATCACTGAAAATCATAGTGGTTCGAGTACTAGAGAAAATCGCTTTGAGCCAGTCGACCAGAAGTACAATATAACACTTAAAACACTGCCTATGCTTGTGTGTATGAGGCAAATACAGCACTTGGCTTCACCTCGTGCTGTATTTTCCATACAGACGTGCGGCAGTACTTTAACTATAACATATAGTACTGGTACTAATAACAATGCTGCTTGTACTTTGGTATACAATAGTGTATAAAGTCAATAGGTAATAGTTTTTAAAAGCTTCTTGCAATTGACATTAGTGATTTCCACAGTAGTTTTAAGCCAGCTCTTGAATGTCTTATGAAGGGAGATCACAAAATCACTGTGTGTTTGCTGTTACTGTAGGCTGTGCATATAGAGAATGTATTGAAAATGATCAATGGGGATTTTGGAATGTCTCAGAATGTCAAACAGTGGAGATAAAAAGTCTTCAAAAAAAAGCTGAAGTATTGCTTGTTAGTACTGAAATTGACCAGACTCAGATAATAAGAATTCAAGATTTACAAGATATTGCTAGTCAGTTATTGGATGTGATAAATGTCTCTCAACTAGTATTTCCAAGGGATTTATATCTGATTGTTGACATAGTGGATGATCTAACATCGTAAGTTTTGACTTGTATGTTTGTAACTTATAATATTTAGACCCAAAATATGAGCATATGTAAATGCTGGGTAGAAGGCATTAGAATGATGCAACATATAAACCAAGACAGCCTAGGTTTCTATTTTATCACTAACAGCTCCTACTCAGTATTTATGCCTTGAAGATGCTGGCATTGTTTCTTAGAAAATGGATAGCAGTGAAAAGGACATTGTAAGCCTGCCATTGCCTTGCCAATTACATGTAGATTGGGAACAGCCTTTATGGCTTATTAATTTCAACTATTTTATTTGATGAAGATGAAACAGTGTATCACAGAATACTTTATTTTATAGCCGTTAGTGACAAACAACTCATTTTATTTGCTCTGTTGGAAAATTTCCCAGAACTGTTATCCCCCAGCATCTTCACACATATGCCTCTAAAATAGCAAGTGTAAGAACAAAATATATTTGTATAGAAATAAAAAGCAATAAGCCATCTAGACCTTCATCTATACTAGTGCACATTTATTCACATACTTCAATCATGTAATACTGCTGCCTAATACTGTAGCCATGATTGAAGTAGGGATTAAATGTTCGCTAGTATATCTGCTGGTGTAGGCGACCTCCCTTGTTTCCCTACTTTTTTCCTGTGATCCCAAATCCAACTTAAAATTCCTAAATTTTCTTTATTTACTTTTTTGTAACATTATTATGACTGGTGAACCTGCGTATACCACATCAAAGAAAAGGATGGCTCCAGAGTTAATGTTTTTATCTAAATTTTATCTAAATGTGTGCCCCAGCTATCAATTACTGACTCAAAAGTGAAGTGGTCATTATGCTTTGCTTTCAGCTATGTTCAGCCCATTACACAATGCTACAAATTAAGAACAGTAGGAGAAACACCTCTGCAATCAATCCAGTCACCACGAAAAATACGGGTGATTCACGCACCCCAACTATCATTTACTAACTCAAAAGTGAAGTGGCATTACACTCTGCTTTCACCTATTTTCCCCGTTACACAACATTACAATAAAGTATCAGAAGCACCTCTGCAATCAATCCGGTCACTGGACAATTTCCATTTACAGACATAGGGAAGCCATGCATTGCACTACTGTGAATCGACACCTTGGGCAGTCAGCAAAAAGAAATGGGACACAAAGCAGGATAAAGGTAAGTCCATGATGCATGCATTGTGGTATGCCAAAAGGCACGTCTTGGGACAAAGCAATGTCGAACAGTGAAAAATCAAGCCTGTATCCTTAACCGTTATTGAGTTGCTTACACTTGTCTGAAAGGCAGGCAGGCAGGCAGGCAGGCAGGCAGGCAGGCAGGCAGGCAGGCAGGCAGGCAGGCAGGCAGGCAGGCAGGCAGGCAGGCAGGCAGGCAGGCAGGCAGGCAGGCAGGCAGGCAGGCAGGCAGTAGAAAATTCCAATATTAAAAACTTTGTAACAATCTATTGGAAGCATTTATGGTGCACTTTTGAGCTTGGTTATACCTAACCAATACTTCCAAGGTGCCAGGATGATATTGTGAAGCTTGTTTTGGGTGATTTTTTTGGCTAGAAAAATCACGATCCCTAATATACAGTACTGCTGTACTGTATGATGAATGATCCCTACTCAAATGAAAATTTCTAATCTTTCCTTACATTTATTTGTTACTTTTTTGTATCATGATTTGTGGCTGATAAACCAATGCAATCGAATCAAAGTAAAGAATGGTGCTGACCAGACACATTATAAAGTCAATTGAGTGACTGAACCATTGAGTCCTGACTATCAAATACTGAAAAGCAATGTGGCCATTCCACTTTGTTTTCAGCTACAGCTGTACATTCCACCTATTTTACAGCATAAAAAAGGAGGAGCAGTACAAGAAGCACCTCTGCATTCAATCCACCCACTTCAGAAATTATGAACAATTCTGGTGATTTAGTATTGCAGAATTCATAACACACTACCTGTGAATCAACACCTATGTGGTAGTGGAGAAAAGAAGTAGTAGTTGCTGTAGTTGTTGTTGTAGTTACTGTAGTTGCTGCAGTAGTTGACGAAAGGCACAGCCAAGGCGATGTCAACCAGTGGATAAATCAAGCCTGTAGCATTAGCTGTAGTTGGGTTATGCTTGGCTGAAGGAATCAGGCACTCAGTAGAAAATTCAGTATATAATTCCACAGAAATATGTTGGAAGGGTTTGCTGAAGACAATTATTGGCTTGGTTATGCCTAATCAATCCTGCCATGTTGTTGTGAAGGGAAAATGAGGCTGGTGATATTTTGGGGAGGAAAACCCAAGCCTTCAGGATCCCTACTAGACCGTACTGTACAGTATGACTACTGCACTATACTGTATGATTATCATGTTTTGGTGTTTAGTGTTTGTAATTGCAATTAAATATTTTTGCAAAAGGGTTAAAAATTGTAAGAGTCAGCAGAGAAATAATGCTGATAAGTAAGAAAGCAAAGAGGTGACCTCATTGAGGTATACAAAATACTTAATTCTTAATACAACATTAATCCAGAAGATGTTTTTAAACTACAGCAAGGAAATGCCACAAGGGGTCACCAAATGAAAATTTTAAAATGAAGAATTAATACCAGCATTAGTCAGCATTTCTTCACTTTTTGAGTAATCCAACATTAGAACAACCTACCCAAAGAAGTAGTTATGACTGAAACAATGTCAACATTTAAATGGTTGTTAGACAGACACTGGATAGAAACTGGATATGAACATTGTCAAAGGCCCCTGGCCTATTAATTTAATTTTGTATTTGAGTTGTGTCCATTACTTACATAATTATACAACCAAGTACTAAAGATTATACGAAATTAATGCGGTTAAAAATACGTCATTAATAATGAATGAATGAATAAATAATAAATAATGTTATGAGGCCTAGAGACATGAAATAAGTGGGGATAGATTCGCCTGTGAATGAAGGCACAACCGTATAATAAATATGCCTATTCGTGCTGATGACTTTACTTTATGTGTAATTCTATATAACACCCGGCACCACACCCTTGCTTAATTACAGTTGCGCGAAGGAGATGATTATAGTATGTTCACGTTGAGCTGAATCCTCAAAAACATTTAACATCTCATGGATGCAAATACATACAATCTTGAAATTTGGCTCATTTGTAGTACTGCTTGACCCGCTAAAAATATTTCAAATTTTTTTTGTTTAAATGTTTGGCATAATATTTACGGCCAATCAAATTTTTCACAATACATTTCCTATGGGGAAGTCATATAGGTACAGTGTCCATTACAACCTTTTCCCGAACTTTTAATGGAGCCAAATTGTACGTGTCTGTTGTTGACACCTTTGCTGTTACCACTAATTATCTGGTTGGCTGAAATGTTAACTCTGTTGAGAAAAAATCCACTTTTAAATTTTAGCTGTTTTTCAGGATTCAGCTCAACGTGAACATGCTATAGTAAAGTCCACGGAGTGATTGCAGCAGAGTCAGAGGCCACCTTACACGTAAACAACAAGATTACAAGTATGTTTAAATGTTTGTAACTGTGTATTTTGTATGCAGGATATGCACTCCAGGCGTCATGCAGTGAACAACCAGCTGGGATACCAGCTGATGCGCTCATAAACAACCAGCTATAACAACAAGTTAATGAGTAATGTAATACTAGTACCAGTAGTTGTATTATACATCTTTATCCTTCATCTGGCTTACAAGCGGCTGGAATTATTTTCCACCTGGGTTAACTAATACTCTACTGTGAATCTGTAATAAACAAGAAGATGCATTGCTGCATATACAACAATGTGTAACTATCTCCTGCATGTTGTGCATGGTCGTATGCATAGTATTATAGACTGTGATCACTGTGCCAATGCCACACCGCTGATATACTGGCATATCACCAGTGGCCTCTAGTTACAACAGAGTCTGCTGTGTCATATTGGCTTGATTGGGATCATTTGCTAATTGTGCCTTTGCCGCGTCCCTTGTTCTGCATAGCCTCACTTCACTGCTGAGTCATTTTCAGAGACATGTCACACCTACAATATATATTGTCAATATAGCTAACTTAAATTGGTTTTTGTGTAGGTTGTGTTTTGGTATTGTGATTTTCTGATGCCAGTTAAACTCCCTTGCCTGTGTACGTATGCATATGTATCATTTCCACTGGTACACACACACTGCTCTGAGTGCTGGCTATGGCACTATTTATACTTGCCCAATGTGTAGGTTGCAATGTTGGTGTATGTACTTGGTTGTATATGACCCGGTTCTAGTAATAATTATACCACCAAGTACTAAGAATAATACGAAATGCGGTTAAAATTACGTCATACGTAAATAAATAAATAAATAATGTTTGAGGAAACTAGAAGGCCTAAGGCTCCGCACTCACCGGGAATACAATCCCTGTTGAACGAAGACATAGTTGTATAACAGTGAGGTCTATCCGTGATGGTAAGTGAAATGGTACGACGATTCTATTTAATGCCAATCAAAACAAGTATGCATACCATTGTAGTGATGTGTTCACTCTTCGGTTTGCTTCTCAATCTTAGAGAAGTCATGGATCCCAGAGAGAAGACGGGCTGGAAAGTAGATGTACAATGGGTTAGTGTTAATTAGTCAGGTGACAGGTGCTTCATTACGGCTGGTTGTTTGCAGGCGACTTATTATAAATAGCGCTAGCTAGCTAGTGTCAGGTTTCTCCAGCTCATCAGCCTATTGGAGTAGTAACTTGAAGACAGGGTGCTTGCAGAATAATGTAAGAAGGCTGGAAGTAAGTCTCTTATAAAGTAATGTACAATCGAGATACTCTAATAGAGCAGTCGCTTAATTGTAGCTAGTAGAGCACACACATTTAATTACCCACAGTGCATGTGCATTTGGTTACTGGTTAGTTATGTTATACTATTTTTATCGTGCCTTAACCACCTAATAGCCTCACCAGGTGGTTGTCACGTTGGTGTATGTACTTGGTTGTATGTGATGTGGTCCTAGTAATTACATAACCAAGTTATAATAATAATAAAAAGTGACATCATAAATAATTAATTAATAATAATTAATTATAATTAATGTACAGCGAAAGTACTTAGTACACACACAAATGCTCACCAGGATTGTATTAGACGATAGTAAAACAGGAAAAATAAAAAGGGATTTTTTCTTCCGTGCCTTCGTTATTGAATAGAGTTTTCCATATAATGCCATCCCTTTTCTGTTCCTGACAACCAGTAACTCGTTAGTTACAGTACCACTCGCAAAACTCGTTTGCGTGCCCAGTAACTAGTAAGGCCGGTTTGTAGCTCATAGCAACCAATTCAAATGCACTGCACCACCTGTGCGTTAAACCAGGCACTTGACTCCTATACGGGAAAGAACTATTATCTATGGTGGAAACAACGATGTTTTCTTACTTGGAGTGTAATGTACTCCAACTATTACTTTACTGCAGATAGTTTTTATGGTATTCCATTTGCGTATTAAAATGCGCAAAAACATTAGAATACACTTAACGAGATTTTAGTCGAGGGGTCCGACACTTCTTGAAATCTCGTACGCTCCCTGCAGTAGAAATCAGAAATCAAGCCTCTAACCTCTGTAATTCTCTGTAAATTGGAGAATATTTCCGTAAACTAAAGCTTGCATAGGCGGAAATTAGTAGAAATCAACCTGGAAATCAGAAATCACGGTAGAAATCTGGAAATCTCATACGTTCTTTTCAGAAGTGTCGGACCCCTCAATTTTAGTCCATAGTCAGTAAGGGAAAAGTCTTATTATTGGACCAAAAATTTACTAGTTTGTGCTGCTGTCAAATCACTGATACTACACTGTGTGGTCTGTTATTTAGTGACTAGTCCATAAGTGGCGACTTACTTATTTGTAGCTACTGTACAAGCATTGTTTAGCTAAAAGGTAGCAAAACAAAATTTCTATCGTAAAAGACTCTGTTTACTTTGCTCAGGATCGAGTAAGGGGCACAAAGAAATAGTTTGTCATAGAGCAGTCATTCTTATAAGACTTGTTTGTGTTTCATGTGTATGCAGCTTCTGTAGACATATCAGTACTGTGCGTGTTGTACACTAATTGCAGTCACATATGTCATAAGATAAATAATATGCTTTGAACGTTTGCTTTTACCATACCTTTGCAGCACTGGATGTGCAATTGCTGGTCAAGACAAATCTATTGTAGATAACATGGCTTATGGCTACTATAGCAATCAAACCAAGCACTGTAATATTGTTAACACTGAGTAATAATGACCAAGAAATGTAGATGTAATGATGGTAGCAGTGTTAGTGGAGTATGTACTAAGATTCTGTCTTATAACAGTGCTGCCTGTTCATGTCTCAAAACAAACCCGAAGATTCACTCGCAAACAACTATAAACTTGTTGCTAAATACTCACGTAACACTAGTCTATATATCGCATACATATATGCTATAGGATACTAATATAGTTATGTTCTGGTTAAATGTCTGTTGTTACATATAGTTTGTAATGTATGACTGTGTACAGTACGTATGTATGATGACTTACAGTATGTGATGGTCTCAGCGAAACCCCGTCTAATTTTCACAAGCATGCGTATTGAGAAAATCAAAATTTTAAAATAATTTGTAAAATTATGCATGCTACAAGAAAAAAAAATGCAAGTTTTTATTGGGCCAGTACTTGAAGAAGGAAGATTCAAATCGTTTAACTATACACCATCTTACTCATGGGGAGTTCAAAAATCTTTGTTTCATTTCTGTAGCCCCAATGGTTTGCGTGTCACGTGAGTTTGTTTACGAAGCAGTAGACGTAAACAAAGTTATTGCTGTTGTTTTTTTAAACAAAACCACCTTCATACGCCTATGCACAAGTGAATGCAAGGCTAAAACTACACCTTAGTTGATCTGCCAATCCATGGTGAACATTGTAAGCCAAATTCCAACTTGGAAGACTAATTCAAATGGAAGTTATGGCTGCGAATGCAAGAGTCTGTAGTTTATTTTTAGTATAGTCACTGTACAAATTGATTTCCTTGTTCTTCCTACTTTCTAGTGCTATAATTCCAAAACTACTCACCACAGAAGGCTGAAACTTTGGTGAACCATTCCTTGGACTATGCAGATAATGCTGAGGTATTAAAAAAATATTCGGAGGTTGTAAGACTAGATAGGTATTTGCTGAGATGGTCACATATGTGACTAATTGTACATACATTCAGTGAAATTAAGTAATGGATAACTCTCAATCTTTCTTTAATATTGTTGCTTTGTGTTGTGTTGGCTGGTCCATCTGTAATTCTATAATTTTTATAGCATACTGTAGCAATGTTACTAGGTTGTACTGAGAATAAAGGAGATGGGGTTGATAACGGTCCTATTCAGTGTCATACATGGTATTGGGGACATTAGCTTTATATAAGTTGACCATATAATATTATTATGGAGCATAGGGTTGGCGCTTGTTATCTGTATATAGTAGTTTGCTCTGTGTTGGCTGGTCCATCTGTTGTCCTATAATTTTGATAGCATACTTTAACATTGTAATGAAGTTGTACTGAGCTTTCAGTGTATTTGTATTGGTACTGGTGACATCAACTTTATAATATGACCATGTATTTTGTGTATGTACACTGTGCACATGGTTTGCCCCTTGTTATCTGTACAGTGGTCCTTCTATTGTTTAAATTCATTAAATAATGAAAGTTAAAACTGATTGATTTATATACAGAATTCATTCAAATACTCTAATAGAACATACACACTTAAACAAAATACTCTAATAGAACAGTCAATTCTGTTTGAATAACAAAACATTTGGGTATCGATGGCCGAACATTAAAGGGACCACTGAATTGGGGCATGTGTGACCTATTAGAGTATTTCGTCATTACGTGAACATTCTATTAGAGTAAGTGTATGTTTTATTAGAGTAGTTGAATGTAACTCTGTATAAACAAATGGGCTTCATTTATTTGAACAAATTCACTTAACTGGATGCTTTTAATGTTGAACTGAATCAGATGTTCAGATAATGGAGGTCCTACTATACTTATTATACATCACAGTTAGACAAAGCAAATACAAGTTGTTTTATACGTTAACAAATTTACTTGGTTATGTGTGACCCCGTCCTAGTCATACAACCAAGTACTAAGAATAATATGAAATGCGGTTAAAACTATGTCATAAATAATAAATAAATAATTAATAATTAATGTTTGAGAAAACTACGAGGCCTAGAGACATAAACTAACCGGGGATCGATTTGCCTGTGAACACAGGCACAAACGTATAATCGTTGCGCCCATTCGTACTGATGACTTGACCATATGTGTAATTATATATAATGCCCAGTACCACACCCCTGCAGATTGTGCGGAGGAGAAGATTAGCGAATGTCCGTGAAGTGACTTCAGGAGAGGGAGAGGCCACTTTACACATAAACAATAAGATTACAAATAAGTTTTTATGTTTGTAATGTCTCAAGCCTCCATGCCAGCTGCCAGTCACATAAAATATTTAGCTAATTAATTAACAATACAAGAAAACATTAAAACACATGCCACGCCCTTTGCAATATGAAATACAAGTAAACAATCTTGTCTTGTGCAGCTGGTATGGCGAACTTCCTTTGTGTTGGTGTCAGGCAATTCAATACATGCTTAATCCTTCACCTGGCTTAGCTACTAGGTTATGGCTGGCTTGGCTGTCTTCCTTTATCTGGTTCATCTGGCTTGCATACTCCTACAGTATTGTGTAGCTATCTCCTGCAAGTTGTGTATGCATAATTATAGTGTGTCACCCGTCCTGTGCCATTGCTACACCACTGATGAACCTTAATTAGCTCTAGTTGATGTTGATACTTTACTTTGTATTGGCTAATAATTTTATCTGTTGATGTTGTCTATAATGTATTGCTGCATACAATACTGCAATAATGCATAGTTCTCTCCTGTATGTTTTGTATACATAATTACATATACTGTGTACACATCACTGTGCCATTACCACACCAATGATGTACTGACACTTAGCTACTGGTGGCCTTTAGTTACGATGCTACTATTGTGTTATATCTGTCACTACTGTGACATATTGAGTTGATTTTGGGATCGTACCTTCACCACCTAATAGCCTCACCAGGGGGCTGTCATGTTGGTGTATGTACTTGGTTGTATGTGACGCAGTCCTAGTAATTACATAACCAAGTAATAAGAATAATAAGAAATGACATCATAATTAATTAATTAATGTACAGGACTAACTACGAAGTACACAAACGAATACTCAACGGGATTGTGTTAGACAATACACGAACGTAAAAATTAACTATGGATGTTTTCCCCAGTGCTTTCATTAATGAGTTAGGTTTTCTAATAGACGCTGTCCTTTCCAGCTCTTGACAACCGATTCAAACGTTAGTTATAAGCAGTTCTACTAGCATAACCTGTTTGCACCGCACGTATGACTAGTAAAACCTGTACTAATATAGTACATAGCAACAAGTGTTACGCGCTGCAAAATAAAATTCCATTGTTTATCCCGAAGTTTATCCATTGAAATTCGTTTACATTGAGGTTCATAGAGTTGCTTACTGTCCACGTTTGTTTTACAAAAGCTTAGTTCTAAGTAGACCTACAATATTGTAATTTAAATACGGTGTAATAGCTAAGTTATGGCACAGTTCGAAATAAATTTACAGTGTAACTCCAGCTGCTGTGTATAAAGAGACACCGTGTAAGCCTATAGCCACATAAAAATGTTATCAACTGTTTTATAGTTTGTATATCATTTTATTTCCCTCCACAAGGCAACATGGCTGTCATACATTGTCTTTCACTTAAGTGCGGAATGGCCCCCCAAACGGATACCTTTAATATTCCCATATAGTCTGTGAGACAATGTATTTTAGTTGTTTCATTTGTTAAATGCCGATAAAACTTTAAGGGGAGGTAATTAACACATTCTGTAAAGTCAACACACCCTCCACAGAGCAAGTGCAACAAAAGTTCAACGCAGAATTCTTATTTTACATACAGGCTGCTTTAATAACCATTTAATGGTTTTGTTCATGTGGGTGAGTATGGAAAAATTAAGTACACACACACTTTGCAACAAATTCACCAAAAATTGTGGAAAAACTTCAGCTAATGTTAATATACACTCATGTTATTTTTTATCTTGTAGTGTGAAGAAGTAAGCAGCAACATGATTGATTTAATTCAGTGGCGAATTTCCATTGGATGCAACCTCAAATGTAATTTATTGTATCACAATAAATTGAAGTTAACATGCATACTGCAGATATTGCGATATAGCACTATAAGAACTTGCACATAATTTCTGTGACCTAAGTGCATGCTATAGCGTAAGGGTGCGCTATGATCTAAGCACGTGAAGTAATGCTGAGATGGTTTCAAGTATTGTGTAAACAACAAACTGGTTTAACAGGTTTGCGGTCACGTGACATGCCACGTTCTTGAAAGGTGAATGGCCTGGTTAAAGAAAAGTTATAGTACGTGAAACAAGACCGCTAGTGTCGCGTTGTGTACCGGGGACAGTGGTTGGTGAACAAAAAATGTGCCACTCACATGAGTTGTGTATGAGCCGAGCTACCATTGCCAGAGATTCTTCGTAGCAGTCCTTCCAGCCTACAGAATCGATCGAGATGGTAAACAAGAAACAAGGTCGTCATCGCTGGAAGTTCATTATAACCGGTGAGCTCGTTCCTTGTGTGACACGTGTTGCATGCGGCGCACTAAATTGAATGAAACTGATCGCACCATTACAATAAGACGAACAGCTATCAAGGGATACTAGCCGAGTTCTCACGCATGTTCTATAAGAAGTTTAGCATAATTAAAGTGACACTGCGATGAATTGCTGTACTGGCTTAGTCTTTTTGTTAGCTTTCAAGCTTGTCCTTTAACATTGTGTTGTTAGCTTCCGGGCTTGTCTGTTCAAGTTTGTCATAAACCTCTGTTCCAATGTTGTCAACTGTTACGTTTGCTTTTTTTTGAGTTGTTTAATTGTTATCAGGGTGTAAAAGCTTTCACCATTAGCATGTTTATATATGCACAGCTAACATGTGCCTTGATTTGCATGAGGTAGCTATTGCTGTATTTATCTTATATGCTATGTATGCCACTACTGTTGCTCATGCCTTAGTTAAGTGCTAGTGCTGCATGCTGCTATCATATAAGGCACTGCTGCATGATGATGCCGCATGAATGTTATTGTGCTTTAATAATAATGTGTTACATCAATGATTTGCCAGCTGTAAGTGCTCCTACTATTCAGCTTCTATTAGGTCTAGGGACCCGCCGATTATGCTGGCATAATTATGAGCATAATAGGTACCTGAAAGCATTGAGCATAATGCTAGCATAATAGGCAGAATATTTTGTAACAGTATGAATTCTTGCTTATAAAAATATGTATCACAGAAAGATCGATATACTCTAATAGAACAGTCAGTAACTCTAATAGAACAATCACATAGCTGATTGTTCTATTAGAGTATATCGATCTTTTCTGTGATATACATTTTGACAAGTAAGTTTGTGCTTCAGCCACTTATTATTTACCCATAAACTGGAAATTATTAGCAGAGCATGAGAACTGAGGAATAAATAATTGAGCATAGTTTGAGCATAATAGGTAAGTATTGAGCATAAATTTAAGCATAATAGGTAAATTTTTGAGCAGTGCAGCATAGCATAATAGTTAAAATTATGAGCATAATCGGCGGGTCCCTAATTAGGTCACTGACACTAGGCACTACTTACGCTGAATACATATAGGCAGAGTTGGGGTAGTTACTTCAGAAAAGTAGCTAGTTACTAGTTACACGTTACTTTTATCCCATGTAACTTAGCTACAGTTACAGTTACTTTTCAAAAGGTAACTAAGTACTCTAGTTACTAGTTACTTTCGTAGTATAAATTATGACTTGTTTTTTGCTTTTGTAACATGAATTTTGCTCAGATATGCATCAGTAAGGGATGCAATACATATCTGCACTTGAAATAACAATTCTGTGGCTATTTCAAGTCAGTTTTAATTATTGCTACGTCTTTTACTCATAGAGAACAGTACACAGAATCTGTCTACTTAATGTGGCTGTAGCATATATGGCACAAAAATTGAAGTGCTCTTGCTTTTAAAGCAAAATTAATTATAGTTACAATGTAACTATTGTAATTAGTTACTATTGTGACTTATTTACTTTTCAGACAATTACTTCTAGTTACAAGTTACTAGTTACAAAGTAAGTAACTAGTTATATTACTAGTTACTTTAAAAGTAATCTGTTACATGACTTAGTTACAAAAGTAACTAGTTACCCCCAACTCTGCATATAGGCACTGGCTAGGTTACGGCTAAGGGTCACAGATGGTGTTATCAAGCATATATCGCTGGCAAAAGCAAAATAAAAAACTCGTAATGGCTTAAGGCTATCGCATTGAGAATGCTGCTGCATGATATGCTGCCATTGCATAATTGAGAGTGCTGCACTGCTGCTGTTGCATAATGAGAGTGCCACTGCATGATATGCTCCTGTTGCATAATGAGAGTGCTGCTGCATGATATGTTGCCATTGCATGATTGAGAGTGCTGCATTGCATGATATGCTGCTGTTACATGTTTGGCTGAGAGTGCTGTTGCATAATAAGAGTGCCGCTGCATGATATGCTGCTGTCGCATAATTGGCTGAGAATACTGCCGTATAAATGTAGCCCAAGCAAAAAACAAACAAACAAAAAAAAATGTGTTTGTACACTCCTCCATATAGTTTGGTGGCAGCTGAGGGATGAGGATGGGACCACAACCAATGGGCAAGTATTTACTAGACAAGCTTTCTCCGGCAGCATGCTATACGTAAGGCTTATAACTTTGTATGTTTGCTGGTCGCTTGTGAGCTATTGCAAGTATATGAGGCTATTGTGCTTTTACGCTATGCAAAGTATGTTGCATGATTCACTTAAGAGAGTACTGCTGCATGAATGTTATTGCTGCTACGATTGCACTGAGGGTGCTGCTGCATGAATATTGCTATTGCTGCTGCATGAATATTGCTACTGCTGCTGCCAATGCACTGAGGATGCTCCTGCATGAATACTGTATTTACTTGATTAAATGCAACGGCGTTTATTACCTTAGTTCCAAAAATCAATGCGGTAACTATTCAAACTCGACTACCACTCGCTTCTCGTGAGCGATGTTTAAGCCATTATTTTCACAATCGATTGTGAGACCACTCATATGCTGTGACTATTAAATGGCGGTGTTTAATCAAGTAAGTGCAGTATTGCTGTTGCTACTGCTGTTATTGCACTGAGGGTGCTGCATGTGCTGCATGAATATTGCTACTGCTGTTATTGCGCTGAGGGTGCTGCATGAGTATTGCTACTGCTGCTGCTGCTGCTATTGCACCGAGGGTGCTGCATGTGCTGCATGAGTATTGCTGCTGCTATTGCACTGAGGGTGCTGCATGAGTATTGCTGCTACTGCTGCTGCTATTGCACTGAGGGCACTGCATGTACTGCATGAGTATTGCTGCTGCTGCTGCTGCTGCTGCTATTGCACTGAGGGTGCTGCATGTGCTGCATGAATATTGCTATTGCTGCTGCTATGGCACTGAGGGTGCTGTTGCATGAATATTGCTATTGCCGCTGCTATTGCACTGAGAGTGCTGCTGCATGAATGTTATCGCTGCTGCAAGAATGCTATTACTGCTGGTGCTGCATGAATATTATTGTTGCTATTGCTATTGCTCTGATTATTACTGCTTCCGTTAAAGCGTGTATATTCCAGACATCAATTGGTCAATATACAATGCTGCCCAAGTGTGGCTACTACGGCATCTAGTGACCCCAACCTGATCCCCTCAGTTGCCCAATTCCATTTGTGGTTGCTGCATGAACGTTACTGTCGCTGCATGTATATCATGGCCCCAGCACAAAAAAAAAAATATATATATATTAATTTAAAAAATAAATAAATAAACAAATTATCGCCACTTATTGAAACATTAGTGCGGCCACGTAAATGTAATCACTGCTGTGAGCTTAAGGGTGCCACTATTGCATGATCTGCCGAGAGTGCGGAGACTAGCGGAGTTCTGTGCGATGCTCTTGCTGCTGCATGATATGCAACCTCATGATATACCAAAGTACTGCTGCATGAATTTTATGGCTACTGCATGTCTGCTATTACTGTTGCCACTACTATTGAACTACAACTCTGCCGCATGTAATTTACTTCTACTGTTTCATTGCTAGTATTGCTGCCACAGCATGCATGCTCTTCACTATAGCCTTGCGAGTTATCACTGCTTCTGTAGACAGGCATGTCCTAGCTGTTGCTTTCATGTAATACCATGCTTATGCGACTGCTACACTATTATAGTGACCACCTTAGTTGTCTATTGTCTATTCCCACTCTAATCTTTCTAGCTCATGCATTATCATTACTGCCACTGACATCATTATATTTCCATGATTGACCTACCACTAATGTGTAACCACTCTCCAATCCCTTCTACACCAACCCCCCCCCCATACTATTAATTATGTACCTTGTGGGTATTTGTATACATCCCTATGGTCAAAAGTGTTTTTCTTTAGTAATACTATTATCTCCTTAAGCATGGCAGCTCTTAGATGTGCTTGGGTTATTCCATTTCCACCTTTGCGTACGTGAAATTGCCACCGGTTAGTTACAGTGCAATAACTTTCTGTCATTGAACATGCATATATGATCACTGCACTTCAGCTGTGTTACTCTCTGCAGGCTTGCTCCATGTCCATGCATATGCAGGTTCATTGGTGTCTACAGGCAGTTAGGAGGTGCGCATATCTACACCAAGGTTGCACGTCCCTTCTCCATGTATATAATAACACCTTACTATAGGGTTTCCTTTCCCTGGTGTAACAGTAGGATAGGTGTCATTGTCTAGGGAGCCTTTACAAGCTTTTCCATACCTCTGCAACCTATCTACCTTCTTATGCAATTAAATATTTCGTTTGGTTGCCAATGTAACTTGTAATAACTCCAGTATACACCAATTGTTGCATACCCATATAGCTCAATGGCTGTTGCTTTTGCAGGCATGCTCCATACTCGGGCGTATGCATGTTCATTGGTGGCTGCATGCAGGTAGGAGGCTGGGTGCGTATATCAACATTTACCAGCTTGTTTTGGGGATACATACCTCCAATCCTCAGTTGCACTTTCCTTCGTCAGTACATAGTGTCTGCGTGCACAAGAGTACTCTTGTACTTTACACTTGAAAGCATCTGCATACAATATTAACTGCTACATGTCTAAAATCATTGCAGGCTTTATACTACATAAGTAACCTCTTTAGCTTTAATTGAAAGTTTACTCGTGCTTACCAATGTCTGTATGTATAGTACTTGGCTGTATTCAGACTTGGAATACAACTGTTGCTGCTGCTTATGGGCTTTTACATTTATATTCTGCTTACATGCTTGCAAAAATGCATATCAGTATTTGCAAAGCCACTTAATGCTCACTAATATGTGCATACATTGTTGCTGCATACAGGTAGTTGACACTCACATACAATCAATTGGCAGGCCTACTGTGTACATTACATTCATGTCATATGTACACACTCCTTTATACTTATGCCATACCTGCACACTCCTTGGAACTCACAGGTTCTCAGGCATTAGTCCCAGTCCCTGCTGGTCCTGCAAAACTCTGCTTAGTAAGATGCTTACTGCTATTGGTACACATACAGGTTCACTTGTATTCTCATTTGGTATTGTTGTAATTTTCTATATACCATTGGGATGTGTCATATGCTTCATGCATACTTGCGCTAGCTATGTGTGGTTATTATAACTACAATAATATTACTGTCTAAGTACTATTGTAATTTTATATGTGGGGTACAGCAAGCTCGGGAAACTGGGGAAATTTGGAGGAATTTGGGTGAATTAGATGCTAGTTATATAGCTGTAATGCGTTATCAATTGATGCCAATGTTAATGTTCATGACATAGCTTGGTCTGTCATTTTGGTTGCTGGTGATCGATTGCTGCAGTTTGATATGTCTTAGTGGTTTGCTATCATCACTTGCAAATACTATGTTCATTCATCTACCCTATTTATGGAAGAACTTACTGCCCGCCCTATGATTTCCTCAGTTGCCTGTTATTCATCCAAATTCATCCTCTCTATATCACATATTATATGATCTATATATTGTCATGTCATGCATGATCTCATGTAGATATAATCTTACTTGCTATTATGGTATCATTGTATTCTTGTTGCATGATTGTTGAACTTGTGTATTGTCACGTACACTACTGGCTTTGTGGGAAAATGTTATGTGATTAGCATTAGGAAAAAGAGTAGGCAATGCAGAGCTTGGTGCGGTGGAAGGGTGGATAGCTAGGTTAATAAATGTATTATATATATGAGCACATATGTGTAATTTAATCCTCTATAAATGGTGGCGGTTGCCACTATTCCCAGGGGTGGCCCCCAGCAACCAACATGTTAATAGGCGATGGAGGCATAACTATCGTTATGTAGCACCTTTACGTGAGTACCATTTGGATAAAGCGGTTCATTTAATAAAGAAATGTATAAATATCCATCTGGTTTTAATTGCCTGCCTCCTGCTGCTCCAGGAAGGAGATGTAGAGAGAAATCCTGGCCCAAAGTTATGTATTACTTGTCCAAATTGTAATGAAAAAATAAATGTTAAAAAGATGTTATGTGAATGTGGGTACAAGATAATCAGGAAGAAGGGTAGACCAATTGGAACTACTGCAAAGGCAGGTAGTAATTATACAACCAAGTACTAAGAATAATACGAAACGCGGTTAAAAATTATGTCATTAATAATGAATGAAATAAATAATTAATAAATAATAAATAATGTTTGAGAAAACTACAAGGCCTAAGGCTTCGCACTCACCGGCAATAGAATCCATGTTGTATGAAGAGATAATCGTATAATGGGTGAATGTTTCCGTGGAGGTGATAGAAACGTATGATAATTCTATTTAATGCCAACCAAAACAGCACGTGATATACCCACTACTAATCGAGCAGATTTAAATGGCCATTTAGACGAGCGAACTACTGTTCAGTTGTGTTTGAAAGTGTTGCCAGCTGGCACACTAAGTCTCAAGTCGCCATGCCAGCTGCCAGTGGATGCGCTCCGTGTATCTATGGCTGCAGGACACCTGAATAGGCTTGACATGCCAGCTGCACAAGGACAGGTATGTTTGTTTGTATTGTAATGTACATATGTCTTGTATTTTACTATATTTTTTTCTGGCTTGCTAGGCTCTGGTTGGTTGGGTTGTCTGTTTGTACTAATGTATTGTAAAGAGTGTGGTATGTTTTAAATGTTTTCTTGTATTATTGTACATTTTGCCTTTACCTAGCTTACTAGGCTCTGGCTGGCTTGGCTGTCTTCCTTTATCTGGTTCACCTGGCTTGTATACTCCTACAGTATTGTGCATCTCCTGTAGGTTGTGTATGCATATACTGTGTACACATGACTGTGCCATTACCACACCAATGATGTACTGGCACTTAGCTACTAGTGGCCTTTAGTTATGATGCCACTATTGTGTTGTATCTGTCACTACTGTGACATATTGAGTTGATTTGGGGATCGTGCCTTCACCACCTAATAGCCTCACCAGGGGGCTGTCACGTTGGTGTATGAACTTGGTTGTATGTGATGCGGTCCTAGTAATTATACAACCAAGTACTAAGAATAATACGAAATGCGGTTAAAATTACGTCATAAATAATTAAATAAATAATTAATGTTTGGGAAAACTACAAGGCCTATGAACTTGCACTAACCGGGGTTCGACTCGCCAGTGAACAAAGGCACAGATGTATAATAATTACGCCTGTTCATG
Organism: Dysidea avara; assembly: GCF_963678975.1. NCBI lineage: Eukaryota > Metazoa > Porifera > Demospongiae > Dictyoceratida > Dysideidae > Dysidea > Dysidea avara. The sequence goes on from NC_089275.1 coordinate 25,965,747, forward strand.
CTGATGACTTGAACGATCGTGTAATTCCATATAACGCCCAGCACCACGCCCATGATTCCAAAGGCCCAGAGAAGATTAGCGACCACGAGCGACCATCCGCATGTGCACTACTAACTTGTCTACTAATCGTTTGTGTCCAGATCTTCGTTCAGACAAGTGCCAGGTGCCGCTATAAGCCCAGCGTCCCAAGTTGCCATACCAGCTGCCAGTACATGCGTTCAGGTGGATTATTAACAGAGGTACTGAGATACTATGTTTTCATGTTGTAATACTGTTTGCATTGTTTGTTTGTGCTGTGTTTGTATTTGACTACCCAGTAACAATAAATAAAATATTATCTCCTGTTGCTGTGAAGTGCCAATCACTACTGTAGCTACCATTCAGTGTCTGCACACCATTGATGATGTGCCATATCCATGAGTATTCCTTTGAAGACACTACCACCTTTCACAGTGATCTGCTACACATTATATTTCATCTTGCAGTGTATCCAAGACACCATCTGACCATTTTTTGACATATTGGCCAATCTCATACTTAAAAATGTAACTCAGCAGACTGAGTCAGATAGCGGTTGTGTGTGACACATAGTGGAAATACTCGGCCTCTTTTGTCCCAGATATCACTGAAGCCTGCCCTTGGCAACTCTAGCCATGTCTTAATCCATCACCCTGATCCATCCTCATTAAACAACTGGTATCACATGGGGAGGACACAAATTGTGTACAGATACATAAATTAATATCCTAGACTTAATTAAGTATGAATTCTGAGGGCCTGTTATATATGTATATAATTATATTAGAGCGTATGTGGCTGTTGTCTTGATTTTACCCAATAAAGCTTAAGCATCTGATTATAGTTGCATTTATGTGCCAACACACACACACACACACACACACACACACACACACACACACACACACACACACACACACACACACACACACACACACACACACACACACACACACACACACACACTGTACTGGTCATGCACTGCCTTATTGGTAGGTTGTCCCCATTGGTGATTGTACTTGGTTGTATTTGCCCCGGGCCTAGTTATACAACCAAGTACTAAGAATAATACGAAATGCGGTTAAATTACATCATTAATAAATAAATAAATAAATAATAAATAAATAAATAATGTTTGAGAAAACTACGAGGCCTAGAGACATGAACTAAGCGGGGATAGATTCGCCTGTGAATGAAGGCACAACCGTATAATAAGTACGCCTGTTCGTGCTGATGACTTTATCGTACGTGTAATTCTATATAACACCCGGCACCACACCCTTGTTTAATTACAGATTGCTCGAAGGAGAAGATTAGTAACAACTGCGGAAAGGCCAGGTGCCACTTTACTGGTAAACAACAACATTACAAGTATGTTTAAATGTTTGTAACTGTGTATTTTGTGTGCAGGATATGAACTCCAGGCGTCATGCAGTGAACAACCAGCTGATGACCAGTTGGGATACCAGCTGATACGCTCATAAACAACCAGCTGGAACAACAAGGTAATGAGTAATGTAATACTTGTACCGGTAGTTGTATTATACATCTTCATCCTTCATCTGGCTTGCTAGTGGCTGGAATTATTTTCATTATACATCTTCATCCTTCATCTGGCTTGCTAGTGGCTGGAATTATTTTCCACTCGGCTTAACTACTACTCTACTGTGAGTCTGTAATAGCTAAACAAGAAGCCGATGCAGTGCTGCATATACAACAATGTGTAACTATCTCCTGTATGTTGTGCATGGCTGTATACATAATATTATAGAATGTAATCACTGTGCCAATGCCATACCGCTGATATACTGGTACATCACCGGTGGCCTCTAGTTACAACAGAGTCTGTTGTGCCATATTGGCTTGATTGGGATCAATTGCTAATTGTGCCTTCAACATATCCCTTAGTCTGCATAGCCTCACTTCACTGCGGAGTCATCTTCAGAGACACGTCACACCTACAATATATAGTTACTTTCAATATAGCTAACTTAACTTGGTTTTTGTGTAGGTTGTGTTTTAGAATTGTGGTTTTCTGATGCCAGTTAAACTCCCTTGCCTGTGTACGTATGCATATGTATCATTTCCACCGGTACACGCACACTGCTCTGAGTGCTGCCTATGGCACTGTTTATACTTGCCCAATGGGTAGGTTGCAACGTTGGTGTACGTACTTGGTTGTATGTGATGCGGTCCTAGTAATAATAATAATAATAATAATAAAGTAGTTTATTGCTACATCTATTATATTCATTACATACTGTGCCTCATACTGTATCAGGAAGTCACTTTGCCAACCATTAGTAGAGTGGCTAAGCAATAAAATTAATTTTGATGAAATTGTTCACCTTGTGATAAAAGCACCAAATTTTCTGTGGAAGTTGAGTAAGGTATACTAAATCATTTTAGACTACAACAGGTTTGATACTGAAATTTGATTGGCTGAAAACATGGTCTCTAAATCTCGTAGAGCCACGCTCACGTCCAATAGAGACCACGCTCTGAGGCGATACGAAACACGATAATTACGTGCCTGTAACATTGGCAACGCATGGGAATTTAAATGGCTAGTAACAGCCGTACTGAATTAGAGGGAGGTGTAATGAGCTTGTTTGTACTAATCAACACTACATTACTTGCTTACAAGCAGCTGTTGAGGCACAACAACAGCAACAACAAGTTGTAGTCCAGTCGCTGAGTCCAGTACTTCAATACATAGGACACGCCTGTAACATTTGCAACGCATGGGCATTTCAACAGATAGCAACAGCCACGCTGAGGTCCCGCCATGTAGGGAGGTGTAGAGGGCTTGTTTCTAGTAATTAGCCATACATTTCTCGTTTACAAGCAGCTGTTAACTCAAGGTACAATAACAAGTTGTAGTCTAAATAAGTTAGACGCCAAGAACCACTGGGTTCTACAGGATTTAGAAAACCCTCAGGCCCTTAGTAGCGCCCGAGCAAAGGGAGGGCGCTACTAAGGGCCTGAGGGTTTTCTAAATCCCGTAGAACCCTGGTTCTTGACGTCTAACTATTATTTAGATACGGTGCCACATCAAACTCATGGCCTTACACCCTTTTCACATGACCACCCAAAAGTGGGTTCAACCCAGGTTGAATAACACACATTCAACCCAGATTCAACCCAGTTTCTGTTCACAAGCAATCATCACATGATGGCATTCTGTAATCATTGAGTGATAATTGTCTTCTATGCATTTATGTATTCATTAAAACCGCAACTCGCTTTTGAAGCCATAAACCAAGTTAAACCCAAGTTCAACCCTACTGCTTTGTAGAGTTGAACTTGGTTATGACTTCAAGGTTCAACCTGAGTTCAACCTGGTTAAGGTGATCATATGAATGTGTTAACCCAGGTTGAATGTGGTGGTTTAAAGTGACCATATGAAAGTGGTATTAGAGCATGTTTTTAAACTTTTAAAGTAGGTTGTAAGCCCATTTCTACCTGGTCAGGAAACCATACAAATGCATACAAAATCTTCGTTTTTGCTTAAATTGTATGAAAGTATTTCATATCTACAGGTGAAATCAAAAATCTTTCAAAATGTGGTAAAATAAACTGTTTAAACACTTCTAATGGAGCCAATAAAGAAATTGCACATCTTTGGCATCATATACCATGACTCTCTGTGCTTCTTAACATGGCAAGCTAATGACCTGGTTGAACAATTTTCAGCTTTTGTATATGACCATCCCTTGCTTGTCTATGTATATGCAAACTTTCCTAATTATAACTTTTATGGCTTCCCAACAATAATTTTGGATTGATTTCACTGGTCAGGTTCTTTGAGCATGACATGATTAGTAATTTTAATGGTACCGTATCTAATATGAAATAGTATGAATTAAGCAAATTGGTACTTTTATCAAAAAGTGAACGATTTTTTCACTTTGTCACTATATTATTTCCTTCTCAGTAGAAAATGTACTGTATAGAATAATCTCAAGAGATGGTGACATACACTGTATATACATGTAACAAGACACACAGTAGTGTGTCATGTGGCCAAGGAAGCCGGCACGCCACACCGTGAGTATATTTACAGGAAGAAACAAAACCCGGTTTTCACACATACGTAGCTCCGTGCTCCCTTCTTGAATTGCAATTATTTTTATACTGCAAATGCCCTCCACCTCAAGTACCCCACATACCAAATTTTAGCAAGATTGCTTAACGCAATCGTGAAATATAAGCCTTCACAATTTGGCTTGATTTCTTTTTTTTTGTTCTTCATTTAGGGGGCTTGGGGGCTTAGATTCTTCTTTTCACACACTTTACAAAAACCATTATAAAATGCAAATGTGAGGCTCAATTGTCTTGAGCTTAGCTACACTTTACAAACATATTGCGGTACAATCACATACCATGTTTGGTGCAAATATGATTAATATTCATAGAGCTATGGATGATTATTTGCATTAAAATAGGCCGACTTGTTGTCACATCTACAGGGTAAACCGCTTATGGGAATAACTTAAAAATCGATATGCATATAAATCGCATTGACAGCTACAAAGTTTAAGGCAAAATCCAAACAATTGTAAATCATGGGGTCAAAATACTCTAATAGAACAGTCACTGCGGGGTAAAAAGGTGCATAAAATGTCGAAATTACTGACCAGCATTCGAACCAGGGACCTCCATACTGAACACCCAAATCCTTAACCACTGAGCTGCTGCTATCACAGCTGATAACCTCACTTTATTTCTACTATATAAATGAAAATTCTAGCTAAAATCTACTCAATAATCAAGTTCATAATTTCATAGATCTACCAATGGAAAATCTAGATTGTTCTAGAACATTCTATGAAAGTAGCTGTGTTGTGCAGCCAAGTACAGCTAGTGTGGGTGGGCGACATACACTCGTTTTAAAAGAACCAGAAATGTCGTTTTCATGCATCCATTGCAGCCTCTTTACAGGTGAGACCCGGCCTTCGATATGCAACAGCTAATATTGAGGATGGAGCTTGTGTAGACATTTGTGCTTCAGGATTCTGGGGAGGTAAGCAAACATCTGAAGATGGTTTTTTTTGTTGTTGTTGTCAAAATTAAGGATATTACACCCGCTTCATATCGTGATACCTAAGTATCCCTATCAACATTTTGAACGTGAGAAACACAACAGAAGTATGAACAACAAAATTGAGATGGGTTCTTTTACCCCACTTGTATTTTCAACATTAAGGGGTGGTATGGGTCATGCTGCTCAGTGCTGTATTTTACAGAAGACTTGCTCTGCTTGTCTTTGTTCAGAAGGAGTAGTTCTGTGATGTCAGGGTGCTGGCAAGGGGTGCTGGTAACCCTGGGAATAATAATAAAAGATTTAGTTTTCATGTATCCGTAGCTCCATAGTGCTTGAACGGTATAATTAACCATTTCTGCAGTGGAAGCTTCCCAAGGGCAGAGCATCTTCCATTCCTAGTTTGAGTTGAATCTGCCCAGCTATCATTGGGGGTATACGCACCTTCAAAATTCATCTTACCCTGTATTTCGATTCTTCATACAGCCATGCAGTCTTCGATGAATCCTGTAGTAAAGGGGAAAAAGTTAAAAGGAATTATCATGGTCAACCATAGTCTGGCTTTGTAACTTGCAATAACAAAAATAAGTGATAGCTGCACAAAAACAGCCAAGCTGTGAAAAAAGGTGTAGCCTTAATAAGTCTGAGTGAAAAAAGTTGTGAAATTGAAGGTGGTGGCCAACAAATGGCTGCAATGATGTTAATGCTAATAAATTTTATTAATGGCTGTGCATTGTTAAAATTTATTAGTATTAACATCATTGCAGCCATTTGTTGGCCGCCACCTTTGATTTCACAACTTTTTCCAACAAGGCTTTTAAAGGCTGCACCTTTTTCACAGTTTGGCTTTTTTTGTGTGGTACTTGTAGGGTAGCTAACTAGCTGTTGACCCTGGTAATCATACTCAAGAAAGTAGAAACTATTTTTTATTGTAACCCTTAAACTTTAAAAATGCACTGTATCCACACAAGTGACCAAAAATGGCTATTGAATTAGATGTTCACGATCATTAACTCAGTCATACACGTATGGAAGGTGAATGATAAAAAATGAATGACGTGTAAGTTTTGCCAATTTATAATTTATGTAATGAAAAGTTTATTCATTGATCTACAAGTTGGTATGGTCCACTGTGGCGTAGCATTGCTTTCAGCAAAAGCAAAGATCAGTCTGAAGATCAAAGCGACTGAAGATCAGTCGCTTTGTTGTCATCTTTAAGAGCAAAGCCTTCAAGTAAGTTAATGGTAATTCTTGTCAGTCTAGAACAGATTTTTAATTGAAATCAGGTGAAGAAGACCATGAAACAAGTAGGAAACAATAGTAACCTCTTTACTGATGAGTTTTGTTGCCAAAGTAGTTGTTATTTAATCATTATGCATTTTCATTTGTTTTTTTTTTATAATTGCTGGTTTGTGCATCTTTAATGGTTAATCAGCTGCTATTGACAAATTTATAAGCAGTACTAGTATGATTTATATATAATGTACTGGATGCATTATCATATTTCATAAACTTCTACAGGGTGTTAGAAGTGACAATTAGGACAAATAATGACAGTCAGTCAGAAAGAGTAAAAGTCATTGAGGTAAGTGCAATTGTAAATGAGAAGTGTTTGTGTGTGTGTGTGTGTGTGTGTGTATGTGTGTGTGTGTGTGTGTGTGTATGTGTGTGTGTGTGTGTGTGTGTGTGTGTGTGTGCGTGTGTGCGTGAGTGCGTGCGTGCGTGCGTGTATGTGTGTGTGTGTGTGTGTGTGTGTGTGTGTGTGTGTGTATGTCTGATCTTCAGCACTAATACCAGTGCTATATGACATATACAATTTTATTTCCCTTAGAAATAGTGTGTGAAGTGATGCATTATCATACTGTACTGTATTGTATATCGATTGTTCAGTGTCTATTAAAACATGTGAGAACCTGGCTTCCACATGTGTGTGTGTGTGCACTCACAGTCAAACTCGTGGTTTTAGATTGCTGGGTTTATATACTATCATACCACTCTATCTTTTCTTCAGAATTGGTAAGTCTGGTTTCTGTGGCAGCTTTTATCAGACCCTGTGAAAGTCATGAGTGGGGGTTTGGTGCCTTTCAGTAGCCATGGCTTTGTTGGAATGGTGTGCAGCGAGCAGAGAAGCCTCAGAAAACTTGATGAATGTGTTCTGCTTCATTTGGAAGTGATTTGAGTGCAAAAAGAATCCACAGAGAACTCAATTTGAACATCCGGATTCCACTTGTCTTCTTACTCCATTTTACACTGTCATGTCCCCCACCCCTATTGTGATAGCATTACCTGCACAAAAGGGCATGTTTTGGGCATCAGAAACTTTTACATTCACACAGTGATAACTAAATATAGATGAATGGCTGGTGCAAAGTTGTTTTGCACAGCTTTAGATACTATGAAGTTGCTACACAATCATTACTTAAAGTCGCCATTTCTACTAACAAAGCTTTGTGTGTCGAAGCCAGGTTTTGTCAAGTTGAATCACATATGGTGTGTTTTATTAGAACTTTATATGTTACACATGAAACTAACTATTATGTTAATCACTGTGTTTTAATTGTATTATTCTTTATAGACTATTTTTGATATATTGAACATCCTGTATCATGAAAGATATGACTTCATTTTTCAACAAGCATCTAATATTGTTAGTGATTTGTTGTTATTACTGTAGAACAATTGCATTCCTTCTTACTGGTCTAACATAGCGCTTGTGACTTTAGCATGAGTATATGGATAAAATAACTGGGGCTGTATCAGTACCACCTTTCACACACAATAATTTTGAGGCCAGTTATGCATAAATTTTTTCTCCTTTCTGCAACTTTCAAACATACTAAATATATGTATATAACATTCTAAACAGGCTATAGGACCAGGTGTCCTACAAACCTTCAGCACTTGTGCTGTAAAGCCTTAATAAATGAACTTTCATCATTTATGGTAGTATCTTTACCAAGAGTATATAATGGGATAGGGCCCATAAGGGTTTTCTCAATATAAAAATTACAACCAATATTTTTAAAAGTTATAACTTACATTCATCATTATTAAATAGAAAATTATTATGGCTGTATGAAATGTTCCACTCTGACGAAATATCAAATTTTAATGCTGGTAGATAATTCGTAATAGTATATTATATTTATAGCAGTGTATAATTAATTGCAGTTGTTTAAAATAACCAAACTTGTGCCCTTTTTATTACCCTATATACTGTACTGTTGTACAGACTCTACTACAGAGAGAACGAACACTTGGTGAACTATATCTATATCACACTGAGCGAATTGGTTTGGTGTTAAGTGCTACTGCTGATGAAACCAATGATCTAATTATAATAAGAAATAACATTGGTAAGCTGCTCTTGATATCACAGTATCTACACTGTAACAGTGAAACCTGTCTACTTCACTCTTTGGGCCACAATTTTATGACCTTATTAAACAGATGGGACTATAATGTTTTGTATACACAGACAGGTGACATTATTATACGGTGACATAATTAGACAGGTTTTACTCTTATATCTTTTGTAATTGAATTGTTTGTCATAAACTTACTGTACATAGTTGTAGTTTATATTGGGTGGAGAAGTGTGTATTATTCAGAAACAGAAATGCAGTTTTCACGCATTCATAACTTTATGGTGCATTAACGTAAATAGACCAGTCTTATATTTAGGTGATACACCCAGAAGTAAATCTTCCTGGCCATTTCTGAGATCATGCTTTCAAAGTTCATATTGTTTTTTCTTCAAAGTTATTTGAGTTAATATGCTTAGAAAGATTTACATAGCTCAATCATCATGGCCTTTTTGGTTTGAAGTAATGGTAATTATTGAGTAAATGCAATCTGCACTAAAACAGCCAAACTGTGAATAAATGGTTTAATATTAGCATTGACATCATTGCAGTCATTTCTTGGCTGCCACTTTTGATTTCATAACTTTTTCATCCAGACTGTTTTTGTCCAGATTTCACTTCTTTTTGCACTTTGGTCCCAAAATCACCCCATGGTGGACTTTCATTTACTCACATTTCTTCTTATCTATGCATACAATAATGATCATTGAAGACAGACCAATAAATGTACTGTATTGCATGATTTACTTCAATATTAATTTGGCAATATTATTGTAATGCTCTAATAGAGTGCACATTTTTGAGGACTTCTAATAGAACATACATAGAATGTTCTAGGACAATCTAATACTTCTATTGGTAGATCTATGGAATTATAAACTTTATTTATAAAGCAGAAATTAAGTGAGGTGATCAGTAGGGCTATGCGATAACAATGATAACATGATTATCATGATACCTATGTCATTATTGTAATAAACACTGTGCAAAAAATTATGTTTCTTGACATTTCATGCATAACGAATTATGATAATTCTTTGAGTCAGAAATACCCGAATGTGCATAATTCCTGAATTAAAGGAAATGTATATGGAATTGTGTAAGGAATTGTCACAATTAACTCATCTTTTGGTAATTATATACACGAATGTGCCTAATTCCTTTCAGGAAATGTGCATGAATTATGACAAATTTGTGATAAACTTTTACATTTCCTGAAAATGTCATTTAAGTTTCATACAGAAACATCACGGAAACATATCTTTTTGTGCAGTGAAAGATAATGAATTTTCTATTATGGATATCTCAAGATAATAGTACATCTCTGTAGACTATTCATTCACACTTTGGCATAATATATGTATGATGGTAAGGAAAAACACTGTAAGTATTTGTGCATAAACTCAATAGCACGTTAATTCATAGGCCATCATTATTCCATTCCTTGTTTCCCATCACCACCTGTATCAACTTTTAAGGCAGCTACATCAAATTGCCACACCAATGATGTACTGGCACTTAGCTACTGGTGGCCTCTAGTTACAATGCCACTATTGTGCCATATTGAGTTGATTTGGGATCATAATTATTTTGATCGTTCCTTCACTACCTAGTTGCATGCATAGCCTCAACAGGGGGTTGTCGCATTGGTGTATGTACTTGGTTGTGTGTGACCCAGTCCTAGACAACATATAAGTACACAAAAAAATTAGGATATTTCAACTAGAGTAGGGACCATAGCACATTAATAAAAAGTACTGAAACAAGTGGGAGTAGTGCATGATATTAAATCACAGTAAAACAATAAGGAGTATTATATCCCTACTATGCATTTCTATTTTTAAACCAGGTGTGTGCCTGGTTTACTGAAATTGTTTTCGTAAAAGTGTGTGTGTGTGTGTGTGTGTGTGTGTGTGTGTGTGTGTGTGTGTGTGTGTGTGTGTACCTACCTATCTACCTATGTTTGTCCGTACGCACCCACGTGAGCAAAATCGTTAAATAATGGTAAAAGCAGCTTTTATGTAAGAAGTAAAAGTGAAATGAAGTCTGTATTAAACTTCTGTACAGGTAAACGTTGCTCTGAGGTGGTTTCTTTTCGGCAGACTGAAATACGGGTGTGGCGACTTTCCTCAGACTACATTCTCCTTGAGGTTTTCAGGCATTTAGCAACTGAAAAACAACGGTGCAGGCCTCGTACACTACCAGGAATAGCCTATCATTTTGAATTGAAAGGGGGCGTATCCCTTACATGTGCGAACGAAAATGAAGAGCAGCTTTGAGGCTTTGTCGAGAGAATTTGTGGGAAAAAACACGTTAGTCACACTATAAAACAGTTTAGAAGATACTTCTGTGCGTAATATGTTGGTAAAAGTTTGTTTAACCATAGATATTATATACTATGCACCCGGGATTGCGTACCGACTTCGTTAACACTTATCAACACTGCCAATCTGCATTGTACTTCAATATACGGTGTTCTGATAGAAATCGTACATGTTTCCCATAAAACTGGCCATCTCCTGGAAATTTTAATAACACGAAAGATTTAACCTCTTCAGCATTATGGAAACAGTGAAAGGATACACTCAAACACTTTTCAATAGACTGAATTACCAGGAAAACACTTGAAATACAGCATAAGCATCATGCAAGTGATCTTACAAGCTTCAAACTCGCCACCATATTTCATCGAATAATGACTTTAAAAAACCAATCTACAATCGTCATTCCTATCTTAAACTATTCGTCTGCGTCCACTCAACCAACAGCATCATAGTAAGTGACATATTTAGCCATTTAACAAAAGCTGATATCTCCAAACACCTTCCAACAACCCGAAGCGGATACCACTATTTTACCACTCAGCTTGTGCTGATTTTCTGACTTTGATACTTAGCCGATCAGGATCTGTCCTCTAGCCATTGGAACTGTAGAGGGCAGCAGATATGATGCTTGTTGAGCTCCACTACTATGCTGCCCGTACAACATTTGCGCTACCCACTACAAAGGAAAAGTGTTAACAAGTACAACGATGATCGTTCCTTTGAAAACCGGCGGTACGCAATCCCGGGTACGTAGTATATACTATCTATGGCTTAACAAACGCTTCCTTAGCAGCGCATAGCAACGTAATTGAACGAATTACCAATATTTCATGAATTACAAAATTCGAGAATTAGCTAATACCATTATTGCACAACCCAAAACTACCCTATTGTAAAATAGTATACATAATTGGTTAATTCATAGTAGCATATACTGTCTATAGTTAATTCCAGATGAGTTAGCTAGCTGTATGGCTCCTGGTTTTTAGAAGTAGCACAACATCAACTTGTTTGTGTACTTGTTTGTTAACTTTTTTTGCAAATAATATGACTGGTGAACCCACGCATACTACATCAAAAGAAAGAAATGGTGCTGCGCGCCCCAGCTATATCAATTATTGTCTGAAAAGTGAAGTATCCATCCATTATGTTTCGCTGTCAGCTGTGATCAACCCATTACACAACATTACAAATCAAGAACTATTCAAAAAGCACCTCTGCAATCCACACATACTGAAAGAGAGAAATGGCGCCGCATGCCCCAGTAGATCAATTATCATCTGAAACGTGAAGTATCCATTACGCTTCATTGTCAGCTATGTTCAACCCATTACACAGTATTATGAATCAAGAACTGTTCAAAAATCACCTCTGCAATCAAAGTAGCCACTATGAAAAATACAGACAATTTTCATTACGAAGGGAAGCCATCACATACTACCGCCAAATCAACACTTTTCGCTGACACAAGGAGGACACTGATAAGTCCATGAAGAATGCATTGTACAGCTGTACATACTGTGGTATGCCAAATGGCACCAAGCCAAAGCGACATCAAACAGTGAAAAATCAAGCCCATAGCCTTAGCCATTATCGAGTTACGCTTGTCTGAAGGCATCAGTCAGTCACTAGAAAATTCCATAATTTTTTTTTAAATTCTGTAGCAACTTGTCGAAAGCATTTCTGGTTGATCTTAAGGCTTGTTTGGGCTTAGTTTTGCCTAACCAATACTGTGTCATTGTCGTCTGGGAAAACTGAGGCTGGTTTTTGGGTGATGTTTTTCATGGGCCATGCCTACTCGTTTGTGGTCCCTACTATACAGTACTATCATACTATATGATACTAACAGTTTCATACATCATAGTCCAAAATTAATAGATTTTATTTGTGGTTGCTAGAAAATTGGGTGCAGTGTTATCAAACCTATGGTAGTGCTGTTAGTAGGGCTCCCCCTAAAATGATGGGCACTGCGTAAAATGTTGCCTCTAAAAACTATCATAGAAATATCATATGTGATAAAAAATTAATTATATTTATGGGATTGTCTTAGTCCATCTTACATCAACTCCAGTATTAAAACAAGAAAACATTGTGGCCAGATATTGAATTTTTGAAAAGTTACCAAAACTCGATTTTTGAGTTTGACTGCCTGACCACAGTCACAAAGTTAATTAAAGGCTAAATGGAGCAGTGCACAGCCATCTGTTCACACCACAATAACAAATTCATGGATGGAATGTGCCTTTTCTGGTTCCAATTAGTGTCTGTCTTCTGTACTTTTCCATCCTTTTTCTTCAATTACGTACATGGTTGTCTTCTTATTGATGAAAGAACTACAGTGGAACCTCTCTATTATGGACATTTTGAGACTGAGAATTTTTGGCCACTTTTTGCTGTAATATAGAAGTTTTCCTCTTTCAGAGGTAAAAAATGTAATATGCAGACCATTTGGGATGAAACTGTTTGTCTTTAATATGGAGGTTTTTTCTATTGTGTCCTTAATTCGGGGAGTTTGTTAAGAGAGGTTCCACTGTATACCGAGATGTTGGCTTTCCATTTTGAAACTTACCTTAGAAGCGCACAGTTAGATGCCACTAAACTATTTGTAGCACTTAAGAGCATGTAGCTGTACTTATAAAAGCAATTGCACAATGGACGATGCCCTTAAATGATCAGAACACACCACCATGTGAATAGAGCTGCCCCTAAATGATGTACCTGCAGTTTTGCTGTAGAAAGCAACACATAGCATTGAACCACGTCTTTTAAATCTATTGTGTATTAGATCAAGATACTCTAATAAAGCAGTCGCAGTCACATGTGTATATAACAAAGAAAGTTAATAAATTAATGCACTTGAACAAGAAATACGAATAATGGTAGCTATGTGGAAAAATGCCTACTTTGGCATGGTGGTAACTTGCCCTGTTTTACATAGCTACCATAATTCATATTTCTTGATTCATTGCTTTTTATCACTGGAACCATACTTAATGTTTATAGTAATCAAGACACACGGTAGTGTGTCGTGCGGCCCAAGAAGCCGGCGTGCCACCCGTGAGTATATTAACAGGAAGGTAGAAAATGCAATTTTCACACCTATGTAGCTCTGTGATCCCTTACCCGATTGGAACCAAATTTGCTAGAGAGGTGTCGGCCAGTAAGGGGAGTCTACACACCAAATTTGAAGAAAATCGCTCTAGCCATTTCCGAGATACGAGCGAACAAAATTTCGTTTTAATTTCTTCGTTTTTTTCTTCTTCTACTTCTTCATTTCGCACACTTCGCAAAATCTGCCATAAAACACGAATGCGTGCTCGGATCGGGCTGAAATTTGGCACACTTAAAGGGCTCATTAAGGCGGATCTCTGTACCAACTTTGGTAGGAATTCGATGAACATTCACAGAGTTATGACCGATTATTTGCGTAAAATAAGGTCGAAGGTCTGTCACGCCTACAGGGTAAACTCCTTTGAGGAATCAGTTGAAAATTGTTATGTAGATGGAGCAACCATCGTAGGAGTGCCTTTTTGTGGTTTGAAAGGAATCGGGATAAAGACCACGGAGATATGACACAAAACCCGACCTGTGTCAAAATTACGCGATCGAGTTTTATGAATATAAATACTATTAGTTTTCGTGTCTATCAGGCAAACCGCTTAGAGCAATGAGCTGAAAATCAGTATGTAGCTGGAATGATCATCATAGAAAGTCCTTGCAGTAGTACAGAAGAATCGGATTACAAACCACTGAATTATGATTCGAAAGGCAACTACGTGTAGCAAATGCGAGATCGAGATACTCTAATAGAACAGTCACCCTAATAAAGCATTCAGCTGCATTTATAATTTACTCAATTATATTACATTGCAAATTATTCTGTAGGGAATTCAGTTACAAACAAGTCACCCTGTAGTCAGATCAGCCAGAAGAAGGTACCTAATAGAGAGTTCATCTACAAAGAAACCATCATGTAGAGAGTTCAGCTCAAACAAATTGCCCTGTAGAGAGATCAGCTAGAAGAAGTTACCTTGTAGAGAGTTCAGTTACAAAGAAACAATCATGCAAAGTGTTCAGCTACAAACAAATCTCCCAGTAGAAAGTTCCGGTATGAACAGATCACACTGTAGAGAGTTCAGTTAGAAACAAGTCATGTTGTGGAGAGATCAAGTAACCTTGTAGAGAGTTTAGCTACAAAGAAACCACCATGTAAGAGAGTTCAGCTGCAAACAAATCACCTGTAGAGAGTTCAGCAGGAACAAGTCACCCTGTAGAGAGATCAGCTAGAAACAAGTCACCCTGTAGAGAATTCAGCTACAAACAAATCACCCTGTAGAAAGATCAGGTAGAAGAAGTTATCTTGTAGAGAGTTCAGCTGCAAACAAATCCCCTGTAGAGAGTTCAGCTAGAAACAAGTCACACTGTAGAGAGATCAGCTAGAAACAAGTCACCCTGTAGAGAGTTCAGCTAGAAGAAGTCACATTGTGGAGAGTTCAGCTACAAAGAAACTACCATGTAGAGAGTTCAGTTGCAAACAAATCACCCTGTAGAGAACTCAGCTACAAACAAATCGCCCTGTAGAAAGATCAGCTAGAAGAAGTTACCTTGTAGGGAGTTCAGCTATGAACAGATCACCCTGTAGAGAGTTCAGCTACAAACAAATCACCCTGTAGAGAGTTCAGCTACAAACAAATCACACTGTAGAGAGTTCAGTTACAAAGAAACCACAATGTAGAGAGTTCAGCTGCAAAAAAATCAATCACTCTGTAGAGAGTTCAGCTAGAAAAAGTCACCTTGTAGAGAGTTCAGCTGCAAATAAATCACCCTGTAGAGAATTCAGCTACAAACAAATCACCCTTTAGAAAGATCAGCTAGAAGAAGTTACCTTGTAGAGAGTTCAGCTACAAAGAAACCACCATGTAGAGAGTTCAGCTGCAAACAAATTATCTGTAGAGAGTTCAGCTAGAAACAAGTCACCCTGTAGATAGATCAGCTAGAAGAAGTTACCTTGTAGGGAGTTCAGCTACAAACAAATCACCCTGTAGAGAGTTCAGCTACAATAAAATCATCATGTAGAGAGTTCAGCTGCAAACAAATCATCCTGTAGAGAGTTCAGCTATGAAAAGATCACCCTGTAGAGAGTTCAGCTAGAATAAGTCACCTTTTAGAGAGTTCAGCTACAAAGCTACCACCATGTAGAGAGTTCAGCTGCAAAAAAAATCAATCACTCCGTAGAGAGTTCAGCTAGAAGAAGTCACCTTGTAGAGAGTTCAGCTGCAAATAAATCACCCTGTAGAGAATTCAGCTACAAACAAATCACCCTGTAGAAAGATCAGCTAGAAGAAGTCACCTTGTAGAGAGTTCAGCTACAAAGAAACCACCATGTAGAGAGTTCAGCTGCAAACAAATCACCTGTAGAGAGTTCAGCTAGAAACAAGTTACCCTGTAGAGAGATCAGCTAGAAACAAGTCACCCTGTAGAGAGTTCAGCTAGAAGAAGTCACATTGTGGAGAGTTCAGCTACAAAGAAACTACCATGTAGAGAGTTCAGTTGCAAACAAATCACCCTGTAGAGAACTCAGCTACAAACAAATCGCCCTGTAGAAAGATCAGCTAGAAGAAGTTATCTTGTAGGGAGTTCAGCTATGAACAGATCACCCTGTAGAGAGTTCAGCTACAAACAAACCACCCTGTAGAGAGTTCAGCTACAAACAAATCACACTGTAGAGAGTTCAGTTACAAAGAAACCACAATGTAGAGAGTTCAGCTGCAAAAAAAATCAATCACTCTGTAGAGAGTTCAGCTAGAAAAAGTCACCTTGTAGAGAGTTCAGCTGCAAATAAATCACCCTGTAGAGAATTCAGCTACAAACAAATCACCCTGTAGAAAGATCAGCTAGAAGAAGTTACCTTGTAGAGAGTTCAGCTACAAAGAAACCACCATGTAGAGAGTTCAGCTGCAAACAAATTATCTGTAGAGAGTTCAGCTAGAAACAAGTCACCCTGTAGATAGATCAGCTAGAAGAAGTTACCTTGTAGGGAGTTCAGCTACAAACAAATCACCCTGTAGAGAGTTCAGCTACAATGAAATCATCATGTAGAGAGTTCAGCTGCAAACAAATCATCCTGTAGAGAGTTCAGCTATGAAAAGATCACCCTGTAGAGAGTTCAGCTAGAATAAGTCACCTTTTAGAGAGTTCAGCTACAAAGCTACCACCATGTAGAGAGTTCAGCTGCAAAAAAAATCAATCACTCCGTAGAGAGTTCAGCTAGAAGAAGTCACCTTGTAGAGAGTTCAGCTGCAAATAAATCACCCTGTAGAGAATTCAGCTACAAACAAATCACCCTGTAGAAAGATCAGCTAGAAGAAGTCACCTTGTAGAGAGTTCAGCTACAAAGAAACCACCATGTAGAGAGTTCAGCTGCAAACAAATCACCTGTAGAGAGTTCAGCTAGAAACAAGTTACCCTGTAGAGAGATCAGCTAGAAACAAGTCACCCTGTAGAGAGTTCAGCTAGAAGAAGTCACCATGTAAGAGAGTTCAGCTGCAAACAAATCACCCAGTAGAGAACTCAGCTACAAACAAATATGCCCTGTAAAAGATCAGCTAGAAGAGGTTACCTTGTAGAGAGTTCAGCTACAAAGAAACCAGAGTTCAGCTGCAAACAAATCACCTGTAGAGAGTTCAGCTAGAAACAAGTCACCCTGTAGAGAGATCAGCTAGAAACAAGTCACCTTGTAGAGAGTTCAGCTAGAAGAAGTCACATTGTAGAGAGTTCAGTTACAATGAAACTCCCATGTAGAGAGTTCAGCTAGAAGAAGTCACATTGTAGAGAGTTCAGCTACAAAGAAACTACCATGTAGAGAGTTCAGCTGCAAACAAATCACCCTGTAGAAAGTTCAGCTATGAACAGATCACCCTGCAGAGAGATCAGCTAGAAACAAGTCACCCTGTAGAGCGTTCAGCTAGAAGAAATTACCTTGTAGAGAGTTCAGCTACAAAGAAACCATCATGTAGAGAGTTCAGCTGCAAACAAATCACCCAGTAGAAAGTGCAGCTATGAACAGATCACCCTGTTGAGAGTTCAGTTAGAAACAAGTCATCCTGTAGAGAGATCACCTAGAAGTATCACCTTGTAGAGAGTTCAGCTACAAACAAATCACCTGTAGAGAGTTTAGCTACAAACAAATCACCCTGTAGAGAGATCAGCTAGAAGAAGTCACCTTGTAGAGAGTTCAGCTATAAAGAAACCACCACGTAGAGAATTCAGCTGCAAACAAACACCCTGTAGAGAACTCAGCTACAAACAAATCGCCCTGTAGAAAGATCAGCTAGAAGAAGTTACCTTGTAGGGATTTCAGCTACAAACAAATCACCCTGTAGAGAGTTCAGCTACAAAGAAATCATCATGTAGAGAGTTCAGCTGCAAACAAATCATCCTGTAGAGAGTTCAGCTATGAAAAGATCACCCTGTAGAGAGTTCAGCTAGAAGAAGGCACTTTTTAGAGAGTTCAGCTACAAAGCAACCACCATGTAGAGAGTTCAGCTGCAAACACATCACCCTGTAGAGAATTCAGCTACAAACAAATCGCCCTGTAGAGAGACCAGCTAGAAGCAAGTCACCCTGTAGACAGATCAGCTACAAGAAGTTACCTTGTAGAGAGTTCATCAGCTGCAAACAAATCACCCTGTAGAGAATTCAACTACAAACAGATAACCCTGCAGAGAGTTCAGCTAGAGTCAAGTCACCCTGTAGAGAGAATCCTGTAAAGAGTTCATCTACATACAAGCAGATCACCCTGTAGAGAGTTCAGCTACATTCCAAGTCACCCAGTAGAGAGATCAGCTGCAAATTATCCTGTGGGGATTAATTGACATGTAATAAATATCTAATCCAAAACAGCCAAGCTGTAAAAAAAGTGTGCGGCCCTCAGAAAGGCTATAGTGAAAAAAGATGTGAAATCCAAGGTGGCGGCCAAGAAATGGCTGTGATGGTAGGTTAATGGTAAAAATTTTAATAATGACAATTCAGGTAAATTTTGTGAAGCGGCACAAAAATTCACCTGAATTGTCGTTATTAAAATTTTTACCATTAACCTACCATCACAGCCATTTCTTGGCCGCCACCTTGGATTTCACATCTTTTTTCACCATAGCCTTTCTGAGGGCCGCACACTTTTTTTACAGCTTGGCTGTTTTGGATTAGATTTCATTTCTTTTTGTATTTGTATACCCCAAAGCCGACCTATGGCCAGCTTTGGGACTTTTTTAACCTATGTTTTTTTTCTTTACTACAGGAAGAAGTAAAGATGAAGTAGATATACTTTAAATATTTTATCAGTAAATGTACAAATTATATATATAATACATATGTGACCGGATTTGCAAAAAGGGGCCTTCCACACACATCCAATTTGCCAACTTTGACAATTGATAACTTCAGATTGGAAAGAGCTATTGCCTTGAAATTTGGGCAGTGGTGATTTCTTTGCAGCTGAACTCTCCACATGATGGTTTCTTTGTAGCTGAACTCTCTATAAAGGCAATTTCTTCTAGCTGATCTCTCTACAGGGAGATTTGTTTGTAGCTGAACTATCTACAAGGTAACTTCTTCTAGCTGATCTCTCTACAGGGTGATTTGTTCGTAGCCGAATTCTGTACAGGCGATGTGTTTGCAGCTGAGCTCTTTACAAAATGGTTTCTTTGTAGCTGAACTCTCTACAAAGTAACTTCTTCTAACTGATCTTTCTACAGCGTGATTTGTTTGTAGCTGAATTATCTACAAGGTAATTTCTTCTAGCTGATCTCTGTACAGGGTGATTTATTTGTAGCTGAATTCTGTACAGGTGATTTGTTTGCAGCTGAGCTCTTTACAAAATGGTTTCTTTGTAGCTGAACTCTCTAAAAGGTAACTTCTTCTAACTGATCTTTCTACAGGGTGATTTGTTTGTAGCTGAACTATCTACAAGGTAATATCTTCTAGCTGATCTCTCTACAGGGCGATTTGTTTGTAGCTGAATTCTGTACAGGTGATTTGTTTGCAGCTGAGCTCTTTACAGAATGGTTTCTTTGTAGCTGAACTCTCTACAAGGTAATTTCTTCTAGCTGATCTCTCTACAGGGAGATTTGTTTGTAGCTGAACTATCTGCAAGGTAA
Source organism: Dysidea avara (assembly GCF_963678975.1). Lineage (NCBI taxonomy): Eukaryota > Metazoa > Porifera > Demospongiae > Dictyoceratida > Dysideidae > Dysidea > Dysidea avara. The sequence continues at coordinate 25,985,653 of NC_089275.1, forward strand.
TTTCTTCTAGCTGATCTCTCTACAGGGTGATTTGTTTGTAGCTGAATTCTGTACAGGTGATTTGTTTGCAGCTGAGCTCTTTACAGAATGGTTTCTTTGTAGCTGAACTCTCTACAAGGTAACTTTTCTAGCTGATGTCTTTACAAGGTGGCTAGTTTGTAGCTGAACTCTCTATATGGTGGTTTCTTTGTAACTGAACTTTCTACAAGTTGACTTCTTCTAGCTGATCTTTCAATAGGGTGATTTGTTTGTAGCTTCACTCTCTACAAGGTAACTTCTTCTAGCTGATCTCTCTACAGGGAGATTTGTTTGTAACTGAACTCTCTACAGGTGATTTGTTTGAAGCTGAAATTTCTAAATGATGGTTTCTTTGTAGCTGAACTCTCTACAAGTTAACTTCTTCTAGCTGATCTCTCTACAGGGTGATTTGTTTGTAGATGAATTCTGTACAGGTGATTTGTTTGCAGCTGAACTCTTTACAGAATGGTTTCTTTGTAGCTGAACTCTCTACAAGGTAACTTCTTCTAACTGATCTTTCTACAGGGCAATTTGTTCGTGGCAGAATTTTATACAGGGTGATTTCTTTGCAGCTGAACTCTCTACATGGTGGTTTCTTTGTAGCTGAACTCTCTACAAGGTAACTTCTTCTAACTGATCTCTCTACAGGGTGATTTGTTTGTAGCTGAACGATCTACAAGGTAACTTCTTCTAGCTGATCTCTCTACAGGGAGATTTGTTTGTAGCTGAACTCTCTACAGGTGATTTGTTTGAAGCTGAACTCTCTAAATGATGGTTTCTTTGTAGCTGAACTCTCTACAAGTTAACTTCTTCTAGCTGATCTCTCTACATGGTGATTTGTTTGTAGCTGAATTCTGTATAGGTGATTTGTTTGCAGCTGAGCTCTTTAAATAATGGTTTCTTTGTAGCTGAACTCTCTCAAGGTAACTTCTTCTAGCTGATGTCTTTACAGGGTCACTAGTTTGTAGCTGAATTCTCTACATGGTGGTTTCTTTGTAACTGAACTCTCTACAAGGTAACTTTTTCTAGCTCATCTTTCTACAGGGTGATTTATTTGTAGCTGAATTCTTTACAGGTGATTTGTTTGCAGCTGAGCTCTTTAAAGAATGGTTTCTTTGTAGCTGAACTCTCTACAAGGTACCTTCTTCTAGCTGATGTCTCTACAAGGTCACTAGTTTGTAGCTGAGCTCTCTACATGGTGGTTTTTTTTGTAACAACTCTCTACAAGGTGACCTCTTCTAGCTGATCTTTCTACAGTGTGATTTGTTTGAAACCAAACTCTCTACAAGGTAACTTCTTCTAGCTGATCTCTCTACAGGGAGATTTGTTTGTAGCTGAACTCTCTACATGATGGTTTCTTTGTAGCTGAACTCTCTACAAGGTAACTTCTTCTAGCTAATCTCTCTACAGGGAGATTTGTTTGTAGCTGAACTCTCTACATGATGGTTTCTTTGTAGCTGAACTCTTTGCAAGGTAACTTCTTCTATTGATCTCTCCACAGGGCGATTTGTTTGTAGCTCAACTCTCTACATGGTGGTTTCTTTGTAGCTGAACTCTACAAGGTGATTTTTTCTAGCTGAACTATCTCTTTTCATAGTTGCATGAACTCCCTACAAGGTAACTTCTTCTAGCTGATCTCTCTACAGGGTGACTTGTGTGTAGCTGATCTCTATACAGGTTTCTTATTTCTAGCTGATCTCTTGAATTCTCTTCAGGGTGACTGCTCTATTAGGATGACTGCTCTATTAGAGTATCTCGATCTCGCACTTGCTACACCAAGTTGGATTTCGTGTTATAACTCCGTGGCTTTAAGTCTGATTCTTCTACACCATTGATGAGCCTTTCTAAGATGATTACTCCATCTGTACAACGATTTTCAAAGCATTACCCTAGGCGGTTTATCTGGTAGGCGTGGCAAGCAGTCGTTTTTTTATTAGCTGATCTCGATTGCGTAATTGTTACACACTGTTGGTTTTTTCGTTGTATCTTCCTGGTTTTTAGCTCGATTTCTTTCAAACCACAAAAGGTTTGAGGTTCAATAGTTAACCTATTCACCCACCGATTTTCAGCTTCTTCCCATACGCGGTTTACCCTGTAGGCGTGACAACATATTGGTGTTATTTTTCGTGCATAATCGCTCATAACTCTTTGCCTGTTTATGATATTCCAGCCAAAGTTGGTACCGAGATGCGCCTTTATATCCCCCTTCTGTGTGCCAAATTTCAAGGCAATCGGATAACGCGTTCGCGTTTTATAGCAGTTTTTGTAAGTGTGCGACAAGAAAAAGAAAAATAAGAAGAAAAAAAAAACGAAGAAACTGAGCCAATTTTTGAAGTCGCATATCTCGGGAACGCGCAAAGCGATTTTGCTCAAATTTGGAATGTGGAGTGCTGCAGTTGGAGGGAATGTCCACAGCAAAAATCGTCTTGTTTCATCAAGGAAGCACAGAGTTACGGAGGTGCGAAAATTGCGTTTTCTTTCTTCCTGTCAATATACTCACGGGTGTTATGCGCCGGCTTCTTGGGCCGCACGACACACTACCGTGTGTCTTGATATGCTCTCTTTTTATATTATGAACTCTTGATATATGCATTATATATATAATTTGTACATTTACTGATAAAATCAGAATGAGTTAAAGTATTTATAAAATCTGCTTCATCTTTTTCTTTTTCCTGTGGTAAAGAAAAATATATAGGTTAAAAAGCCCCAAAGCTGGCCATAGGCCGGCTTTGGGGTATACAAATACAAAAAGAAGTAAAATCTAATCAAAAACAGCCAAGCTGTAAAAAAAGGAGTGCGGCCCTTGAAAAGGCAATGGTGAAAAAAGATGTGAAATCCAAGGTGGCGGCCAAGAAATGGCTGTGATGGTAGGTTAATGGTAAAGTTTTAATAACGACAATTCAGGTGAATTTTGTGTCACCATAGCCTTTTCAAGGGGCGCACTCCTTTTTTTACAGCTTGGCTGTTTTTGATTAGATAATTTTTAACTGCACTAATCATTAATAAAACTTAGTTATTGTAATAATATTTGAAACTATGGTTACATCATTACAATGTGTAAGTTAGATTCCAGGACATCAAGACACACAGTAGTGTGTCGTGCGGCCAAGAAAGCCGGCAACCACACCGTGAGTATATTTACAGGAAGAAAGAAAACAGCTTTTTCATGCGTGCATAGCTCCATGTCCCCTTCTCCAAAACACACCAGTTTTGCATTATAGCTGTCACCCAAGTAGGGTACGCCACACAGCAAATTTGATTAAATTCGCAATAGCCATTTGCGAGATATGGGTGTTCAAAATTTCATTTTAATTTCTTCATTATTTTCTTTTTCTTATACCGTACGGGGGCTACAAGTGCTTCGATTTCTTTTTGTACACTTTGCAAAAATTGTTATAAAATGCAAACGTGTAATTCGATTGCCTCGATCTTTGGCACAAATGAAGAGCATGTAACGGTGGATTCACGTACCAAGCTTGTTGTGAATCTGAGTAATATTCAAGGAGTTATGAGCATTTTCACGTAAAAAAGATCAAACTTCTGTCACGGCCACAGGGTAAACCAAGTGTAGAAATAACTTGAAAATTGGTGTTAGGCTGATCATCGTAGCAGTGCCTTTTGATAGTTTGAATAGCAATAGAGTTACAGTGACAAAGTTATAAAGCAAAAACTAAGCAAGTGTAAAATTGCGGGACTGAGATACTCTAATAGAGCAGTCACCGCGGGGTAAAAAAGGTGTGCAAAAAATGAACCTACCAGAGTTCGAACCAGGGACCTCCATACCTAACACCTGCATCCTTAACCATTGAACCAGTGCTACCTTGGCTGATCACTTCACTTAATTTCTGCTTTATAAATGAAATTTCTAGTTGAAATCTGCTTATAATCATGCAAAATTTTGTAATTTCATAGATCTACCAATAGAAGTACCAGATTGTTCTAGAACATTCTATGTATGTTCTATTAGAAGTCCTCAAACAATGTGCACTCTACAGTATTAGAGTATTACAATAATATTATCAAAATTAATATTGAATTAATTCATGCAATAAAATACATTTATAAGTCTATCTTCGATAATCATCATTATATCTACATAGAAAAGAAGATATGTGAGTAAAAAACAAAGCTCAACGTCAGCCATAGGCTAGTTTTGGGGCCTTATAAAGTACAAAAAGATGTGAAATCCACACAAAAACAGCCAAGCTGTGAAAAAATGGTGCGGCCTTAAAAAGCCTGGGTGAAAAAAGTTGTGAAATCAAAGGTGGCGGCCAAGAAATGGCTGCAATGATGTTAATGCTAAATAATGGCTGTGTGCATTGTTAAAATTTATTAGCATTAACATCACTGCAGCCATTTCTTGGCCGCCACCTTTGATTTCACAACTTTTTTTACCCAGGCTTTTTAAGGCCGCACCATTTTTTCACAGCTTGGCTGTTTTTGTGTGGATATCAATTACTTACTTACATAAGTGTTATATGTCTGAGTACTTTACTGCAACATTCATTAGTGCACAAGTCTGCAGTTTGGTTGCTAGCTTAAGTTGTTAGTTAGACTTTGTATTACCAATGCATTTTTATAGTGATCAATGTACTAATTCCAACTGAGCAAGATTTGATGGAAGAACAATTCATAGAATTACCTAGTCCAAACTATTTATTTGGAGAAGTTGGAAATATGACAGCAGAATTTCAGATACCAAGCACTGTTATTCTGAACCAGATCAACAAAATAGGTACATACAGTATGTGTACTACGTGACTGGATTTGTGAAATGGGGTCTTCCACACACATAAGATGGCTTGGAACAGTTTTTAACAGTGTTATGCAAGCTATCACATTAGCAGTGAGGCTTAAGTAAAATCAATACTGTGGGTTGACTACCAGTACCTGTTATATGCAGATAAATAAAATGGTACATAAGCACAAATCATTAGAGTATTAAGAGACCACTGTTTGAATTTTGGATGGGCAAGCAGAAGTAAATAAACTGCACTTGTGAGGAAGTAGATTTTTATACTCACCTTTGCCTGGTAATGACAAATTTTTAAAAGAAACCTTTGTTGACGTTGGCAAAGCTAACATGTTAACTAAAGTACCTCTGCAAAATGGTAGCAAGGTAATAACAAAGTCAGCACCAAGCATGAAAAAAGAGTTCACTTTGAAGGGCTAAACTTTGAACTTGTGCTACATGCATCCTGGAGAGTTCCTGTTTGTTGTAAATGATGGCTTACTTAATTCAGACCATACAAAGTTTACTAAATAACTATTCCTAGTCAGCTTAATTTGCTGATTCATAACTGCAGACTAAGAAATGCCATCAGACTGAAATTTTAGTCTACCGTGAGTCGTAACATAATTTGTGACCGGATCTGCAAAAGGGTCTTATAGTCTTTCCAAACATTTCCAAGTCTGACAAGTCATAACTCATCATGTGCTTAACTTATTGTCTTAAAATTATATCCAGGAATAGTGCTATGTTAAGAATGTAAAGTGACCAAATGTCAGGTTGGTACCATACTCACAAGTCTAGTTATGGATTACCAAGTACATACATGCAATTGGAAAGGCTATATGATCCCTTTTCACAGATCCGGTCACATTTAACAAATGGAGAAATTTCAGCTTTCCATGTCTCAGGTCATAGAATTGGGTCGCCCATTTTTACAAATTCATTTGGATATATTTTAAAGTAAAAATTAATTTTGAGCTCAGCAATATTTTTATCAATTTAATTAGCCAAACATGTTGTTCAACATAAACAAGAGTTAACATAAATTTTATGAAATAAGGACCCAAAGATTACAATACTTTCTAGAATAATAGGTGGTGAAAAGAATGAGGAATAGTTCCAGAATTATTTTGCTAATGTTAAATAAATCCTACTTGCAGTATAATAGAAAAGTCTGTTGGGGCTACATCTTAAACACAACTACATAGCATAAAACCATGATCAAGATACTCCAATAGAACCACCACTTACTCTAATAAGACATCTTCCAAGTGTTACATGACTGTTTTATTAGAGTATTCTTGCTTTAATGGTCTGGCAATGGAAGTTAAACAAGGCCTGTACTAGATGTTTGTCAGGAGCAGTATGTATCTTGTATCTTTTTAATGTGCCTAAATTTCTACGCATCAGTACTACATGACATAATTACTTCCAATTACAATCACATGTGTGTATCTGTAATATCCATGATTGGGTAATGCACTATAGTATAGTACATGCTATTTATACATATCACACCATCACTTGTATATACCAGCTTATTATCTTGCACATCCTACAAGTGTAAGTGTTCTTTAGTAGATTAATAGAAAACTTAAGTGAATTAAGATAAATGTGAAAAAACCATATTAACTCTAAAAAGTCCAGTCATACATTTTAGTGCAACATACAGTAAATGTTATGAAATTGGTGGAAAACAAACGATAGCAAATATAAGGAAAGCTTAAGAATTATAAGTTCGATTAGAGATCACAGAAAAAGTAGGGAAACAAGGGAGATCACCTACACCTGCAGATATACTAGTGGACATTTAATACACTAGTATATTTGCAGAAGTGAGTGATCTCCCTTGTTTCCCTACTTTTTTCTATGATCCCTAATCGAACTTAAAGTTCTTAATTTTCCTTATACTTGTTCATTTACTTTTTTTGTAACAGTATTATGCTGGTGAACCCGCACATACCATATCAAAAGAAAGGATGACACCAAAGGTAATGTTTTCAACTGAACGCATGCCCCAACTATTAATTACTGACACAAATGTGAAGTGGCCATTATGCCTCGCATTGGCTATGCTCAGCCCATTTCACAGAGTAACAAAGAACAGTAGGAGAAATGTCTCTGCAATCGATCCAGTCACCATGGAAAATAGGGACGATTCCCATTTACAAACATAGGAAAGCCATTGAGCTACTATGAATCAACACCTTGGGCTGTTAGCGAAAAGAAATGGAACACAAAAAGGACAAAGGTAAGTCCATGATGTGTACATTGTACACACAATGGTATGCCAAAAGGCACCTGTTGGGCTGAAGCAATGTTGAATAGTGAAAAAGTCAAGCCCATAGCCTTATGTATATAGCTGTTATTGAGTTATGCTCGTCTGAAGGCATCAGGCAGGCAGGCAGGCAGGCAGGCAGGCAGGCAGGCAGGCAGGCAGGCAGGCAGGCAGGCAGGCAGGCAGGCAGGCAGGCAGGCAGGCAGGCAGGCAGGCAGGCAGGCAGGCAGACAGGCAGGCAGTCAGTAGAAAATTCCATTGAATAATTTTTTTTTCAAATTGTAATAATTTTTTTTGAAGCATTTAGGGTCATACTGAAGGCACTTTTGGACTTGGTTATACCTAACCGATACTGCCAAGGTTTCAGGATGGTATTGTGAAGCTAGTATACAGTACTACCACACTATATGGTGCCTGGCTATTATTGTCAATACCTGTAGAAAAATAAGCAAGCTCCCAAAGCTGGGCACAATCTATGTAGCTAACTTTGGGGCTTGCATACTGTATTATGCAAATACCATAAGAATAGGCTTGAGGCAATTATGCTTTGAAAATAGTCTATTATGCTTTTGAGCAGTGCTAAAAAATTCAGCCTATTATGCTCAAAATTATGCTTTCAAAATCAAGATTATGCTCTCAAGTTGGCTGTTTTATTAGAGTATATCAGTCTGCTGTATTGGAGTAAGTGACTGCTCTATTAGAGTATCTCAATCTTTTTTCGTAAAGTGTGAATAATCAGTCAAGAAACAATAACAGCATTGCACATTTACTTGATATGAAATGTGGTTTTAAGGCAGAGTGTGTTCATGTTTTGCTGTATTTTTAGCATGCGAATTGTGCATTTAATTAAAAACCTTGAAAATTGTCCTATTATGCTGGTATAATGTTTGATGCTTGTGCTAGCCTATTATGCTCAAAATTATGCTGGCATAATTGGAGCAAGCCTACATATGAATGACATCTAATCTGCAAACTGTGAAAACAGTTTAAAGTCCACATGTTGTAAAAGGAGATGTGATATCAAAGGTAGCAGCCAAGAAATGGCAGTAGTGTCAATTAATTATAAAAATTATTGACAATAATCATACAGTAGGTATAGTAGGGACCACAAAGGAGTAGGCGTGGCCCACAAAATAACATCACTCAAAAACCAGCTTCAATTTTCCCTCACAACAATGAGGCAAATTGGTTAGGCAATACTAAGCCCAAACAAGCCTTCAGATTGACCCAAAATGCTTTCAACAAATTGCTACGGAATTAAAAAAATAAAATTTAATGGAAATTTCTACTGACTGAGTCACTGACTGATTCCTTCAGACAAGCGCAACTCAACAATGGCTAAGCCTACAAGCTTGAATTTTTCACTGTTCGACATTGCTTCACTTGAGAGGTGCCTTTTGGCATACCACAGTACATAAAATGTATTCTTCATGGACTTACCAGTGTTCTCCTTTCCTTTGTAGGCCTGAGCCTTCTATACTTTTGAAATCTCCTATTACACTTTTGAGCAATGTTCCAAAATTTCCCCTATTATGATTCAATTATGCCCAGTTGTGTCCCATTATGCTCCAAATATGCTCATATAAAATTATTATTATTATTATTAGCATAATGGATACATGTAGAAGAGTACAATAAAATGTTATTAGGCTGTAAGCCTTTGTTCATATCCATGGCCTGTGCTGTCCTAGTACTTGTCAAGCTTTGCCTTGAAGGATGCAACAGTGTTTGTGGAAACTATTTCCTTAGGTAGATTGTTCCAATGATTGACAACTGGTTGAGTGAAGAAATTAGACCGGACATTCAATCTAGAGTGTGGTTTAAACAACTTCATGTGATGGCCTCTAGTGTTGGTACTAACAGCTGGTGTAAAAAATTTAGTAGGGTTGACGTTATAAAGACCATTCAGAATTTTAAAGACTTCAATAAGGTCACCACGTTGTCGATGACGAAACAAGGTGTACATACCCAAGGACTTTAATCTCTGACCATAAGACAAGTTTCCAATGCAAATTGTGACTTGACCGGTCTATTAGAGTAACTACACGTTCTATTAGGATATTTTATTATGTGGTGAGTATTCTATTAGAGTATATCGATCTTTAACTAATGTTTTCTTCACAAGTCAACGTAGCTGTAAATCTGATGTTACTATGCTTGCACACCATCCCATTCTGCATCATGCAAAATAAGCAGACTTTCAGCCTCTCTGATAACCAATGTACAAAAACTGGGCCTATTATGCAGGCATTACGCTCCAATGCTTTTGGCTATCTATTATGCCCCAAATCATGGTGGAATAATCGGTGCAGGCCTACTCCGTTGTGTCCCATTCATCTTTGCTGACAGCAGAAAGTGTTGATTTGGTGATAGCATGTGATGGCTTCCCTTCGTAATGGAAATCATCCATATTTTTTGTAGTGGCTACTTTGATTGCAGAAGTGCTTTTCGAACAGATGTTTATTTGTACTGCTGCATAATAGGTTGAACACCGTATAGCGGGAAATTTTTGGAAGGTTAAATTTTCGAAAAAGAGTGCTTGATTGGAAATTCGAAAAAATATTTTTGAAACAATGCCTCTTTACCGCGCCGCACCGTAGATAATTAATTCACGGAGGAAGTGGTTGCGTTGATCACGTACATAACTAGAATTTGCTGCTTTGATTGTCTAGATATATTCCCAATCTGGCTTTGATAGAATCTCATCTAGCTACCCTAGGGTCTTCCTTCGTAGGTTGAACCATGTTATTTGGTGGACTTTGCCTTAATTCAGTGGTCTGCGGATCGAGCATAGCTATAAAGTACATGGCGTTTTTTCAGCCCGTCTAGATATTTGCTGCCTTTCCTAGTAATTTCTGGCTCTTATAGTTGTAGGCTTCAAGACTCGTGGTGTCATTCGTGCTCGCTCGTATGTGTGGTATAGGTACGTATATGGTTAGCTACTTGTGTGTGGCCCAGTGCCTAGCTATAATACATTAGGCCTATAACTAACTGATGTTAGCAGAAACTATGCATGCGTGCACTTGCAAACTTCATTTATAGCTAACTATACTTTCTTTGATTGTCACTTCAAAGCCGGGATGTACTAGCTATTGCTTGCTATATTTTCGAAAAAAATATTTTCGAAAACACATTGTTATTTTCGAATTTTTCGAAAATTTAACCTTTCGAAAGTTTCCCGCTATACGGTAACTAACAGCAAAGCGTAATAAATACTTCACTTTTCAGATAATAATAACAGGGTGCGCAGCACCATTTCTTTCTTTTGACGCAGTATGCAAGGATTGCAGAGGTGCTTTTTAAACAGTTCTTGATTCATTATGCAGGTTGAACATAGCTGACAACAAAACATGATGGATACTTCACTTTTCAGGCAATAATTGATATAGCTGGGGTGCATAGCTCCATTTCTTTCTTTTGGTGTGGTATGTGTGGGTTTACTAGTCATAATAATTTATTATTTACAAAAAAATTAACTAACAAATACACAAAAAAAATTGGAATTTTCAACTAGAGTAGGGACCATGGCACATTGATAAAAAGTTCTGAAGCAAGCTGGAGTAGTTGCATGATATTAGATCGCAGTAAAACAAAAAGAAGTGTTATATCCTACCGTGCATTCCATTATGGTAACTTGAGCGCAGTAGAGATATAACACTTCTTATTGTTTTACTGTGATTTAATATCATGCACCACTACAACTTGTTTCAGTACTTTTTATTGAAGTGCTATGGTCCCTTCTCTAGTTGAAAATTCCAAATTTCTTTGTGTACTTGTTAATTAAAGTGGAACAATGCCATCCAAATACATAGTGTTGACAAGTATTGCCAAAAAAGGTATTCTGTTTTATACATACGTATATGTGTATACAGGTAGGAGAGTTTCAGTTGTCACAAGCATTTCTAGAAACATACACCTACCTACAGATATCAGGTGTGTTGGATTATATATATTGCTTGTGATGATGTATGTATGTGTTTTCCTGTTTGTAGTGAGAGAGTAGAAAGTCTAATCCTATCGATTCAAATATTACCTAATGAGAAAAACAGAATAAGCCTTAGTGAACCTGTGTCTATGACTTTTAACATTGGAATGGTATGTATGTTTTTGTACTAGCATGTGGACTTGTACCTACATTAGTGTACCTGTTTTTAAACTAAATTATGCCCACAGCAATATATCATATTTGGAAGTAGCAATGGATATATTAATGTACAACTGTTCCTTCATATCATCCATGTCATTTTCTTTTCTTAATTAGCCAGGAAATGTTTCTCGAGTCAATCCTCACTGTGAATTCTTTGTCATTTCAAAGTATGAACACATATTATCTGATTACTAGTAACCATTGTTTCTACAGCACTAGTGGTCAAAGTGGTATGTTCTCAACTGATGGTATCATACAGAGTGACACAACTAATAACTCATTTGTTCAGTGTTCTACTACCCACTTAACAAGTTTTGCTGTTCTGGTAGATGTGTCTGGAGTAAGTGTAATGGTAAGATAATTAAAAATTTAAACCCAAAGTAATAAAAATTTTACTAAAGTTAGGGGAGATCATCTACATACATATTATGAAAGGTTTAATTCCTATGGATACAAATACATGAAAATAGTAAGAAGAAAATATCCTGACCGCCTGGCAGACTCCTATAAGCGTTCGAGCATTAATTGGATGGCTGCAGGTTTGAGGCTGCCCAGGTCCAGTCATGGATTTTTCCTTCTTTCTCCTACTTTTCAAACATACTTAGTGCAGTTAATATAAACATCTTAGGCCTTTATAAGGCCTTCTGGTATACAGGCTGCCTTTACCAAGTACTGTAATCATAATAAATGAATAAAGCATCATGACTACTTATCTTGTGCATGTGAGGTGTAGATAATTTCCCTCATTTCAGTGCATCATTAATTTTGTGTTTGTTTCTACTAAAGCTGATTGTGAATCAAGACACACGGTAGTGTGTCGTGCGGCCCAAGAAGCCGGCGCGTAACACCCGTGAGTATATTGACAGGAAGAAAGAAAACGCAATTTTTGCACCTCCGTAGCTCTGTGCTGCCTTGATGAAACACGACAAATTTTGCTGTGGACACTCCCTCCACCTTCAGCACTCCACATTCCAAATTTGAGCAAAATCGCTTACAGCGTTCCCGAGATATGCGACTTCAAAAATTGGCTTAGTTTCTTCGTTTTTTTTCCTTCTTATTTTTCTTCCTCTTTTCGCACACTTACAAAAACTGCTATAAAACACGAACGCCATATCCGATTGCCTTGAAATTTGGCATACAGAAGGGGGGTATAAAGGCGCATCTCTGTACCAACTTTGGCTGGAATACGATAAACAGGCAAAGAGTTATGAGCGATTATTCACGAAAAATAACACCAATATGTTGTCACGCCTACAGGGTAAACTGCGTATGGGAAGAAGCTGAAAATCGGTGGGTGAATAGGTTAACTATTGAACCTCAAACCTTTTGTGGTTTGAAAGAAATCGAGCTAAAAACCAGGAAGATACAACGAAAAAACCAACAGTGTGTAACAATTACGCAATCGAGATTAGCTAATAAAAAACGACTGCTTGCCACGCCTACCAGGTAAACCGCTTGGGGTAATGCTTTGAAAATCGCTGTACAGATGGAGTTATCATCTTAGAAAGGCTCTTCAATGGTGTAGAAGAATCAGACTTAAAGCCACGGAGTTATAACACGAAATCCAACTTGGTGTAGCAAGTGCGAGATCGAGATACTCTAATAGAGCAGTCATCCTAATAGAGCAGTCATCCTAATAGAACAGTCACCCGAAGAGAATTGAAGAGATCCGCTAGAAACAAGTAACCTGTATAGAAATCAGCTACAAACTAGTCACCCTGTAGAGAGATCAGCCACAAACAATTCACCCTGTAGAGAGATCAGCTAGAAGAAGTTACCTTTTAGGGAATTCACGCAACTATAGAAAGAGATAATTCAGCTAGAAGAAATCACCTTGTAGAGTTCAGCTACAAAGAAACCACAATGTAGAGAGTTCAGCTACAAACAAATCACCCTGCAGAGAGATCAGCTAGAAGAAGTTAACTTGTAGAGAGTTCAGCTACAAAGAAACCATCATGTAGAGAGTTCAGCTGCAAACAAATCACCTGTAGAGAGTTCAGTTACAAAGAAATCTCCCTGTAGAGAGATCAGCTAGGAGAAGTTTCCTTGTAGAGAGTTCAGTTACAAAGAAACCACCATGTAGAGAATTCGTTTACAAACTAGTGACCCTGTAGAGACATCAGCTAGAAGAAGTTACCTTGTAAAGAGTTCAGCTACATAGAAACCATTCTGTAAAGAGCTCAGTTGCAAACAAATCACCTGTACAGAATTGAGCTACAAACAAATCACCCTGTAGAGATATCAGCTAGAAGAAGTTACCTTGTTGATAGTTCAGCTACAAAGAAACCATCATGTGGAGAGTTCAGCTGCAAACAAATCACCTGTAGAGAGTTCAGCTACAAACAAATCTCCCTGTAGAGAGATCAGCTAGGAGAAGTTTCCTTGTAGAGAGTTCAGTTGCAAAGAAACCACCATGTAGAGAATTCGTTTACAAACTAGTGACCCAGGGTCACTAGTTTGTAAATGAATTCTCTACATGGTGGTTTCTTTGTAACTGAACTCTCTACGAGGTAACTTCTTCTAGCTTATCTTTCTATAGGGTGATTTGTTTGTAGTGACCCTGTAGAGACATCAGCTAGAAGAAGTTACCTTGTAAAGAGCTCATCTACAAAGAAACCATTCTGTAAAGAGCTCAGCTGCAAAAAAAATCACCTTTACAGAATTCCACTACAAACAAATCACCCTATAGAAAGATCAGCTAGAAGAAGTTACCTCGTAGAGAGTTCAGTTACAAAGAAACCACCATGTAGAGAATTCATTTACAAACTAGTGACCCTGTAGAGACATCAACTAGAAGAAATTACCTTGTAAAGAGTTCAGCTACATAGAAATCATTCTATAAAGAGCTCAGCTGCAAAAAAAATCACCTTTACAGAATTCCACTACAAACAAAATCACCCTATAGAAAGATCAGCTAGAAGAAGTTACCTCGTAGAGAGTTCAGTTACAAAGAAACCACCATGTAGAGAATTCATTTACAAACTAGTGACCCTGTAGAGACATCAACTAGAAGAAATTACCTTGTAAAGAGTTCAGCTACATAGAAACCATTCTGTAAAGAGCTCAGCTGCAAAAAAATCACCTTTACAGAATTCCACTACAAACAAATCACCCTATAGAAAGATCAGCTAGAAGAAGTTACCTCGTAGAGAGTTCAGTTACAAAGAAACCACCATGTAGAGAACTCATTTACAAACTAGTGACCCTGTAGAGACATCAACTAGAAGAAATTACCTTGTAAAGAGTTCAGCTACATAGAAATCATTCTGTAAAGAGCTCAGCTGCAAAAAAATCACCTTTACAGAATTCCACTACAAACAAAATCACCCTATAGAAAGATCAGCTAGAAGAAGTTACCTCGTAGAGAGTTCAGTTACAAAGAAACCACCATGTAGAGAATTCATTTACAAACTAGTGACCCTGTAGAGACATCAACTAGAAGAAATTACCTTGTAAAGAGTTCAGCTACACAGAAACCATTCTGTAAAGAGCTCAGCTGCAAACAAATCACCTGTACAGAACTCAGCTACAAACAAATCACCCTGTAGAAAGATCAGCTAGAAGAAGTCACCTTGTAGAGAGTTCAGCTACAAAGAAACCATCATGAAGAGAGTTCAGCTGCAAACAAATCTCCTTGTAGAGAGTTTAGTTAGAAGAAGTTACCTTGTAGAGAGTTCAGCTACAAAGAAAGCATTCTGTAAAGAGCTCAGCTGCAAACAAATCACCTGTACAGAATTCAGCTACAAACAAATCACCCTGTAGAGAGATCAGCTAGAAGAAGTCACCTTGTAGTGAGTTCAGCTACAAAGAAACCATCACGAACAGAGTTCAGCTGCAAACAAATCTCCCTGTAGAGAGTTCAGTTAGAAGAAGTTACCTTGTAGAGAGTTCAGTTACAAAGAAACCATCATGAAGAGAGTTCAGCTACAAACAAATCACCCTGTAGAGAGATCAGCTAGAAGAAATTATCTTGTAGATAGTTCAGCTACAAACAAATCACCCTGTAGAGAGATCAGCTAGAAGAAGTTACCTTGTAGAGAGTACAGCTACAAATTTAAAGAAACCATCATGTGGAGAGTTCAGCTGCAAACAAATCACCTGTAGAGAGTTCAACTACAAAGAAACCACCATGTAGGGAGTTCAGCTAGAAGAAGTTACCTTGTAGAGAGTTCAGCTACAAAGAAACCATCATGAAGAGAGTTCAGCTACAAACAAATCACCCTGTAGAGAGATCAGCTAGAAGAAGTCACCCTGTAGAGAGTTCAGCTACAAAGAAACCACCATATAGAGAGTTCAGCTGCAAACAAATCACCCTGTAAAAAATCAGCTACAAACAAATCACCCTGTAGAAAGATAAGCTAGAAGAAGTCACCTTGTAGAGAGTTCAGTTACAAAGAAACCACCATATAGAGAGTTCAGCTGCAAACAAATCACCCTGTAGAAAAATCAGCTAGAAGAAGTTACTTTGAAGAGTGTTCAGTTACAAAGAAACCACCATGGACAGTTCTGTAATAAATATATGTATTATATATATAATTTGTACATTTACTGATAAAATCAGAAATATTTAAGGTACATCTGCTTCATCTTTTCATCTTCCTGTGGTAAAGAAAAAAGATAGGTTAAAAAAGTCCCAAAGCAGGCCATAGGCCGGTTTTGGGGTATACAAATACAAAAAGAAGTGAAATCTAATCCAAAACAGCCAAGCTGTAAAAAAAGTTTGCGGCCCTCAAAAAGGCTACGGTGAAAAAAGATGTGAAATCCAAGGTGGCGGCCAAGAAATGGCTGTGATGGTAGGTTAATGGTAAAAATTTTAATAATGACAATTCAGGTGAATTTTGTGCCAATTGACCAAGCGGCACCAAATTCACCTGAATTGTCGTTATTAAAATTTTTACCATAAACCTACCATCACAGCCATTTCTTGGCCGCCACCTTGGATTTCACATCTTTTTTCACCGTAGCCTTTTTGAGGGCCGCACACTTTTTTTACAGCTTGGCTGTTTTGGATTAGATATAATTGTGTGAATCAATTATATTGAATACAGCTCTCCCTGAGGGATGGAATTTTTTTTATAAAGACCATTAGAAATTGCAGGTTGTTGAATTTGTCACCTTTGCAATTGACTTTGTCCCATTTGTAGTAGAGTTTGTCACTTTTGCAGTAGAATTCATCCAGTTCACAAATGAATTTGTTGATTTTGTAGTTGAATTCATTGCTTTTGTAGTTGAATTCATTGCTTTTGCAGTAGAATTTGTTTCATTTGCACAAGAATTCATCCGTGACAAGATTGGTAGCTGCAGTAAACACGAAAACAAGATGTAGCAGCTGCTTCATGATCTTGTTGAAGTACAACTGTTGTAAACAACTCTTTGTAATGCAATAATTCTTCTGCTACAGCTTCTTCAACAGCATTTGCAATTGTGCTTTACCATTGGGTCACTTGCGAACAAGCCAATTAACTTCGTGTATAACCAGCTCCAGTTACCTTGTAGTGCCTCAAGTGGTATTCTCCATGATGAAAATGATCCACCTTGTGAGGTTTATAGCAGTCAATGTAATCTAATCCAAAACAGCCAAGCTGTAAAAAAAGTGTGCGGCCCTCAAAAAGGCCATGGTGAAAAAAGATGTGAAATCCAAGGTGGCGGCCAAGAAATGGCTGTGATGGTAGGTTAATTGCAAAAAATTTAATTACGACAATTCAGGTGAATTTGCATTGCCTCCTCCACTAGGATTCGGCATCAAATTCACCTGAATTGTCATAATTAAAATTTTTGCCATTAACCTACCATCACAGCCATTTCTTGGCCGCCACCTTGGATTTCACATCTTTTTTCACCATGGCCTTTTTGAGGGCCGCACACTTTTTACAGCTTGGCTGTTTTGGATTAGATTTCACTTCTTTTTGTATTTGTATAACCCAAAGCCAGCCTATGGCAGGCTTTGGGGCTTTTTTAACCTATCGTTTTTTCTTTACCACAGGAAGAAGGAAAGATGAAGCAGATGTTAAATACTTTAAATATTTCTGAATTTATCAGTAAACGTACAAGTTATATATAATACATACATTTATTACAGAGCTCTTTGCATGGTGGTTTCTTTGTAGCTTAACACTCTACAAGGTGACTTCTTCTAGCTGATCTCTCTACAGGGTGATTTGTTTGTAGCTGAACTATCTACAAGGTGACTTCTTCTAGCTGATCTCTCTACAGGGTGAATTGTTTGCAGCTGAACTATCTACAAGGTAACTGATAACTATTCTTCTAGCTGATCTCTCTACAGGGTTAGCTGAAATATCTACAAGGTAACTTCTTCTAGCTGATCTCTCTACAGGGTGATTTGTTTGTAGCTGAATTCTGTACAGGTGATTTGTTTGCAGCTGAGCTCTTTACAGAATGGTTTCAACTCTCTACAAGGTAGCTTCATCTAGCTGATCTTTCTACGGGGTGATTTGTTTGTAGCTGAATTTTCTACAGGGTGACTTGTTTGCAGCTAAACTCTCTACATGGTGGTTTCTTGTAGCTGAATCTCTACAAGGTGAATTCTTTTAGCTGATCTTTCTACAGGGTGATTTGTTTGTAGCTGAACTTTCTACAAGGAAACTTCTTCTATATAACTGATTTCTGTACAGAGTGAATTGTTTGTAGCTGAACTGTCTACAAGGTAACTTCTTTTAGCTGATCTCTCTACAGGGTGATTTGTTTGTAGCTGAAATCTGTACAGGTGATTTGTTTGCAGCTGAGCTCTTTACAGAATGGTTCTTTGTAGCTGAACTCTCTACAAGGTAACTTCTTCTAGCTGATCTTTCTACTGGGTGATATGTTTGTAACTGAATTTTCTACAGGGTGACTTGTTTGCAGCTGAACTCTCTACATAGTGGTTTCTTTGTAGCTGAAATCTCTACAAGGTGAATTAATCTAGCTGATCTTTCTACAGGGTGATTTGTTTGTAGTTGAACTCTCTACAAGGAAACTGCTTCTAACTGATCTCTGTACAGGGTGAATTGTTTGTAGCTGAACTGTCTACAACGTAGCTTCTTCTAGCTGATCTCTCTACAGGGTGATTTGTTTGCAGCCGAACTCATTACAAAATGGTTTCTTTGTAGCTGAACTCTCTACAAGGTAACTTCTTCTAGCTGATCTTTCTACTGGGCGATTTGTTTGTAACTGAATTTTCTACAGGGTGATTTGTTTGCAGCTGAACTCTCTACATGGTGGTTTCTTTGTTGCTGAACTCTCTACAAGGTGAATTCTTCTACTTGATCTCTCTACAGGGTAATTTGTTTGTAACTGAGCTCTGTACAAGGTGCTTTTTTGTAGGTGATCTCACTGCAGGTTGATTTGTTTGTAGCTGAACTCACTAAAAGGTGATTTACTTGTAGCTGAACTCCTTACATTGTATCTAGTTTCTAGCTGATCTCTCTACAGGGTGATTTGTTTGTAGCTGATCTCTCTACAAGTTGATTTGTGTGTAGCTGATCTCTCTGCAGGTTGATTTATTTGTAGCTGATCTCTCTACAAGTTGATTTGTTTGTTGCTGATTGCTCTAAAGTTTGATTTGTAATGATTGTAGCTGAACTCTCTGCAAAGTGTTTTGTTTGTAGTTGATCTCTCTACAAGGTGATTTTTTGTAGCTGACCTTTCTTCAGGGTGATTTGTTTCTAGCTGATCTCTTTACAGGGTGATTTTTTGTAGCTGACCTCTCCACCAAATGGCACAAAATTCAACTGAATTGTCGTTATTAAAATTTTTACCATTAACCTATCATCACAGCCATTTCTTGGCCGCCACCTTGGATTTCACATCTTTTTTCACCATGGCCTTTTTAAGGGCTGCACCTTTTTTTACAGCTTGGCTGTTTTTGATTAGATATGCAGTGTACAATATAAGGGAAAATTATTGCTCGGACAGAATGGCCAATCAAAAGTAAATTTGATTGGCCATTTCTGAAATTACATGGCCATAAGATAGAGGTGTACTAGCCTAGTGTGCAAAGTACACCCTGCAGTGTGAAGCACAAACCTTCTATGGGGGTCTGAGGGCATGCCCCCCCCCAGGAAATTTTTGAAAAAGGATCACTATGAGATTGAATCTGAGACCACTTTCAGCTACTTATCACTGAACTTTATGCACATGCATTTTACAGAGAATTAATTGTTTATTAGTAATACATGTACAAAATTTGTATGCTGCATACATATTTTACAAAAAAAAACTATGAATCAATGTATTGTACAGCCAGTTTATAGACTTAGCTAGGCTAAATGCTTTGTTACAAGTGGTATTGAGTCAACACAGATTGAATTATCAACTAGTAATTGCTAAAGTTTCTCTCGTGAATAGCAATAGATCAAAACTTACTCTCGAACTTTCCGTGTGCAGAACACTTTTATCACGTGACTTCAGTTTCCACTTTCTCCAGCCACTGCATCTCCGAGGGGTCACTAACTCACGAAAAAGGGATACGGATTTCAAAATCTTGAACAAATTTCTCAAGATTTCACTAATTTCAAAAGATTTCACAAAATCGAACAAGAGCTGCAAAATTTGATTTGAAAATTACAGGTTGGTGTAGAGTGATAAATTCTGAAATCACGAAAATATAGTGGGAGAAAGAAACAGAAGTTCAGCAGGCATGCAGGAGTAAAGCCTCACCAAATTGAGAGGAATTGCAAAGTCATATAAAACCAGGAGTAAAGCCAAGGCATAACTATTAAATGAAACCCTACAAAGCCAGGAGCAACTTGCAGCTGAAGCCCTATAAACCAGGAAACAAGGCCAATCATTCAGGGTAAATCCCGTGCAAAACCCCACAAAACCAGGAGCATCTGTATGCTTAAGTTGCTTTTGTAGTTAGTGTGTTGCTAAGTTTATGAAGTTTGTGTTGCCAAGTAAGTTTGTAGTTTACTAAGTAAATTCGAAGCGGAGTGGATCATCGGATTTCATTCTTACTTTTGTGCAGGATCAGTTTGCATGGCTTCTTTCACACAGCTCCTGGTTTTATTTGGCTTTCATAACTCACTTAATACAAACCCGAAGCGAAGCTGAACAGCAGATTTAATTCTTACTTTTGAGCAGTTTGCATGGATTCTCTCCTGGTTTTGTTTGGCTTCCACAACTCGCTTAATACAAATCTGAAACGGAGCGGAACATCGAATTTCATTCATACTTTTGAACAGTTTGCATGGATTCTCTCCAGGTTTTGTACGGCTTCTTTCCCACAGCTCCTGGTTTTGTTTGGCTTCCACAACTTGCTTAATACAAATTGCTTTTTTCCTGAGCATATCAGCTGTGCTGTCTGCTCAGTAACAACAATAATAATAATCCGAAACGTAGCGGAACATCGGATTTCATTCTCACTTTTGAACAGTTTGCATGGATTCTCTTCTGGTTTTGTATGGCTTCTTTCCCACAGCTCATGGTTTTGTTTGGCTTCCACAACTCGCTTAATACAAATCTGAAACGGAGCAGAACATCGGATTTCATTCTTACTTTTGAACAGTTTGCATGGATTCTCTCCTGGTTTTGTGTTGCTTCTTCCCACAACTCCTGGTTTTGTTTGGCTTCCACAACTCGCTTAGGCCACTCCAAGTCATACCTTAGTTTCTGGTCACTCCCAAGCCTACAAATGGATGCGGGCGGGCGGATGATCAGGACTTCAGACTCTACTGTGACAATATACTGTATGGTATTATTATTTGCTCAATTTAGCAAATTCATGTTGATTTTGTTTTTAGTCAAACTTAACCAACAACATTAGTAGTTGTGCTTCGGCAAAAAATGCACTAGGAAAGTTGTTGATGGATCATGGCTAGCTATACACTGATGTATAGCATTTAAGTATATTTATTTATTTATTTATTTAGAATATACTATAGGAAATGTTTTGCTCATGTAGCTACTTATATGCTTTCCAAGTGAAATAAATGTTTCATTAGCTATGTCAGGAAAATATTACTATGACTTATATAGCTAAGTTGTTCAAATGATCATGATCCAAAATGAAATTTAACTTCTATTTTCACATCAGAAATTCTTCATTCAGATGTGAAGTCGTAGCCCACTAGCTATGTGTTTCCAGCCTTCTATTCAGTAAACCTTGAGAAAAGTAACCGTCTAAGTTTTGAGTCATTGAGTGCTCCAGACTAATGTTTTTTAGTGATCATCTGGGAATGTTTAAACTATAAGGGTTTCTACTTGCCAATCTAATTTTAGTTATGGAAAAGTTTAAGTTTAAGCTCACCAAATGTTGCCGGCTTTCCATACCCCTGCAGTGTTCAGTGATAAGGAATTTGAAGTTACTAGACTAATCATTAGAGGACTACATTTGAATTATAAAGTTAAAGCTATGGCCCATCTGCATGGGCTAGTAGTTAATGCTACTGAAATTACTTTGGTTACAGAAGCATTAGTAACAGTTATAATCTGAACAGCTATATAATCAAGGACAAAACTAGCTATAGTTAGAAACATTTTATTAGTGTAGCATATATACCTAATATTAGAGTTAAGAATAGTGTGACTGCTCTATTGGAATCCCTGACTGCTCTATTAGAATATCTCAATCTTTTACAGTAAAAAATAAGTGTCTTGCTGGGTCACATGCACTTAAGCACCTGTAATATTAATAATAGTCCTCATAAACTAGGGTTCCAGGTTTACCATGCGGGCGGGTGACCAGAAACTAAGGTTTGACTTGGTGTGGCCTTAATACAAATCCGAGACGGCGCGGAGCATCGGATTTCATTCTTACTTTTGAACAGTTTGCATGGATTCTATAGATCTCCTGGTTTTGTACGGCTTCTTTCCCACAGCTCCTGGTTTTGTGCGGCTTCCACAACTTGATTATTACAAATCCGAAGCGGAGCGGAACATCGGATTTCATTCTTACTACGTAGGACGAGGTGAAGGAGCAGTTGAGTGTAAGCTATGGTACCAGAACGATCGAGTATAGAATCAGAATCACGATAACAACATAAGATTTCATATTTCAGGCAGGATTTCACTGAAGGTGTACGAGATTTCGAACCAGTTGGTGACCCCTCGTGCATCTCTACAGATTATAACCACGAAATGGCCATCTTATACTTAATATCGTACCTCCACTTCGAAAACATTACTTTCTTTTCTTCTCTTGGAAGGCGCCACTCGTGTAGTCAGTGTAGTGATCGCTTCTTCACAACATCGACAGTAACCCACAATCGTAAATACGAGGTGCAGTGCTCTAGCTTACGCATGCGCATCGAGTCGATGCTTCGACGGGATCGAGACTTCACGTAGTGATTAAATAGCTTCGGTAAGGAAAGTTAACGATACGACAATAATAATAACTATAATAATACATGTTATAAAGACTAATAATCAAGACTCACGGTAGTGAGTCGCGCGGCCAAGAAACTACAAAGCGCACGCCCAATTAAAAGACGCGCGGCCACTACTGTGAGTTATTTACGTGTAGGGCCGGTTTCGCAATATTAGTCCTAGATTACGCAACATCTCTCAATAGATTTGTATTGCGTTACGTGATAAAAAAATCTTTAGGAGTCGTCATCATCATAGTTTTCTTGCGACCTCGCTAAAATAAAAAAAGTAACCATCGCAAAATAAAAAAATAGGCGTATTTCACTTTATTTCTCTACCTTATGTTACAACTACTGTCACATTATACCAGTCAACATAGTCGTGTTTGTATAGTCCATCTAGCACTGACATTATCCAATCCTGGTTTGCCTATACGCGTATTTTCTTCAATCAAACCTCTAATCCCTACAATAACTTTTAAAGGCACGACGTGGACACAAACTCTAATACCTGATAAACAAGTTGTGACAACGTGCTGAACCGTAAGTTCCCTAGGGATGGCGTTTTAAGCAGAAAGCTTTTAAATTCCATTTAGTGCCACACCCCATGCGAGCGTTTATAAATTGCCAGTTGTCTTATGGTGTGAAGAACAAAATCACTAGCGAAGGTGCTTTAAGCATACTCTTCAATTCTCTATTTACATGTAATTTTTAATAGATTAACCACAAAGGCCGATAAGGTGAAATACAAAAGGTAACAAGCCTTTAGGGGTTGCCACCTCTATGTAGTGTTTACCATGTAGCTTGTGTTGTGGCTTTCATTAAGTATTATGCACACACAAATGGTGCAACAAAATTTTGTAATGGATTGCTCGAATGTGGTTGGTGGTGTTGTGGCTCGAATGTGGTTCGTGGTTTGCCAGTGACCATGTATGAGTTGGGGTTGTTCCACACAACTTACACAATATTCAAATTTCATGATGGCAATTTCTTGCCATATGGTAAACATACAACAATGTGTAACAACGTTAATCAACATCACATCAAGACTTGACTAAAAATAGTTCCAACAATAGTGATGATTTCTTGTATGTCAGCATGACGATACTGAGACCTGTAAAAGAATAAGCAGGTACTGAAGTTAACCTTAAATTAAACACTCATGTAACTGACCTGGAACATTGGTCGCAACACAAAAAACACTTGTTTCGATATCTGATGACACAATCCAGCAGGCACTGAATTAAAAGAGAATGTACAAAAAATCAATATGCCGGGCTGTATCAATAATAGCATGGATAATCAAAATGAACAAAAATTATATCCCAGGCTAAGTGAATGAATAACATAACTGTTGGGTAAGCATGTCAAACCTGAACATTAGGACATTAGTCAAACAAAAGTACGCTATCACAACTTGGTCATAATACAATGTTTGTACCATTGGACTTCACACTGGTTGCCCAAAAATTGTGCCATTCCAGGACAACAGCATAATTATGAAACAAATAGTTACTACAACAGAGAAGGCTTACTGTTGCACTGTCTACACTGATATACCATAATTTAAAAACAGAACAGGTAGGCATTAAATACAATACAATTAACATCTGGGTACTAGGAAAAAATCACTAACATCACAACATGTAAACTGACCTAGAAATTAACACCCTTGATGCCACTACAGTCTACACTGGATATTTGTTTGAACCCATCAACACTATACCGGATACATCTGAGTAGACTGACCTGCAAATTCACATCACTAGTATACAGTGATAATTGATAACTACAAAAACAACAATTGCAATAATACAATTCTTCTGTACGTCAACTGACCTGAAATTCATGACACTGGATACCGAGACCTGTAAAAGAATAAGCAGGCACTGAAGTCAACCTTAAATTAAACACACATGCAAACTGACCTGGAACATCGGTAGCAACACCAAAGACACCTGTTTCGATATCTGACGAAACAATCCAGCAGGCACTGAATTAAAAAGAGAATGTGCAAAAAATCAATATGCCAGGCTATACCAATAAAGGATGGATAATCAAAATGAACTAAAAAATATATATATCCCATATGCAGGTTAAGTGAGTAACATAACTGTTGGGTAAGCATGTAAACCAGAACGTTAGGTCATTGGTCAAACAAAAATACGCTATCACAAACTGGTCACTGATAATTGATAACTACAAAAACAACAATTGCAATAATACAATTCCTCTGAACGTTAACTGACCTGAAATTCATGGCACCTGTATCTTTGTTCTTGCATGGTCTCAACTTACATATGTACCATGATCACATTCAACTGCTAGTGGATAAACCAGTATGACCAGATGGCCTGCAAAAACCAACAAGCAGGTGTTAAATACAATACACCTAAAGCCTGGAATATGAAAAATATTATATAAGCATTATTCCACACTGATATAGTAATAGATTATAGGACGTTGTGGAACTTTCCTAAAAGTGTAAACTTGAACATGAGGACAACTGCATAATCTGGACACTTGGAATTGTCCAATACCTGATGAACAAGTTAGTACTAATGACATTCACTTCAACATTTTATCCCAGCTGGGTGAATCTCTTGTAACTGAGTATAAAGGTGTTTATTTTCCACCTGCAACCAAAGTTCTACATTTCAATCTGTGGTTGAGTGTACATAAACTGACCAGGAAAATCAGTATGCCATAGCCAGGGTATGGAAATGGTTCCTTTCCTTCTGTTGTGACATTACTTACAGCTGACTGGTAAATGATCATCGATGTCCCCGTGGACCCCAACAATGAGTATATCAATAACTTCACAAGTTGGAATGAATTTCCTTTCAACATGTGGTGGAATGAATTTCCTTTCAGCATCTCAGTGGTGGACAGGTCCATAAACCCTATCGCACAAACATGGTGAATCAGTGTGTGGCGATGTGACACGTTACACAAACTTCACTCCTCGTTTCGTTAGCATTCAAGACCGGCATATATCATAGAGTACCTCGATCAGTATTCTTGACTCTTACTTCTTCAAGCATTGCTCAAGCAATCATGTGTAGTTTCTCACGAGGGGCTCGAGTTTCTCATTAAAGTCGAGCCGATTAAAGTACGCCTCAACATCTAGTTACATTTTTAATCCATTCAATGTAAAACCACGTATCACGAGTGTCCGCTTAAGGTAATTAGGGACTTTCCATGAGATTTCCCCTAAATAGATCACGTGCTAGTTGTCAATCCGGTGGATTCTGGTGGTATACATGGTTCAACAATGCGGTAAGTGTACATATGCTATCAATAATTGTTTGTGCACTGCTAAACTAAGTTATTTTTGTGTGATAAGCATGCTTGAGGAAGGGTCTGGGGGACGACACTAATGTTTTGACAGCAGTTGATGATGGCCAGGCAAAGAACTGCAAGAAGAACTACTGTGATAGTGTGATAGTAGGGATAAATTCCCACCCCTATAGCTCTGCCTTGGGGCATTATCTACTGCTACTGTATTATGTTGCCGATATGTACATCCTGGCCAAGAATAAAGGTGAAAGTGGTAGTAAGGCTCAATCCTATTATTCTGCTGAACAGGCAAGGGAGTCTGGGACTCTGGGGGCTTGTTCCCTCAGGAAAGTATAAGTACTACAATTTTTTTGTTTTAATTGCTTCATCAAGTATAAAAATTTCAGTCAAAAGGTGATGATCGAGGCTCTGGTCTTGTGCACTGGTTGGAGTGGTTGTATCGATACTGCACTGTGGCAACCTTGAGGGGTTAGTGCTGGCATTATCCTTGGCAATACTATTCCATCTCCCCGAGTCTTGATGTTTGAGTCCTCCATTCCTTTCTCTGCTGCTCCAATCCTGAAGTTGTGACCACAGTCAAAAGGTGACGATCGAGGCTCTTGTCTTGCATCTATACTGTACTGCAACACCCTTGAGGGGTTAGTACCGGCATTGTCCATCGCAATACTGTTCCATCTCCCATATACAAGTCTTAATGGTTGAGTCCTCTATTCCTTTCTCTGCTGCTCTAATCCTGAAGTTGTGACCAAAATAATAAAAAATGGTTATAACATGGTAAATGATTATGGTGATAACAATTACAAATGTATTTATAGCTGTGTAGCAACTGTGAACTAGTTAGTCACTTGCAAGTTTAATTAGGTGTCTGAAGCATTTAACATGCACAGATATGAGATATATTTGTCAGTAAAGATAGATTTACTCTAATAGAACAGTCATACTACACTGTAAATTCATACTTCCGAATTTATGGTGTTATGAAACAATCATTATTATGTATGGATTTTACTGACTCTCCAAGATAATATTCTGCATTAATGTTAATTGCTCATTTCCAAACAAAATTACCTTTTAAACCAAATGTAGAGTCTATCACTGACAAAAATGAGTGATATCCACCCCAAAAACACCTTCGCTGTAAAAAAGGCGCGCCCAAGAAACTACAAGTACCTGGAACCCAATGTAAAAAAACCAAAAGAAAACAGCTCAGCTGAAGTGAAAAGTAACTGGTAACTTAAAGAGCTGATATCTGAAGCGGCCAAGAATACAATTACTAAAGTTTAACCCATGCAAGAACACCTTGGCTATAAAACAGGTGTGTACATGAAAGTAACTGGCAACTGAAATAGCTGATATCTGAAGCGGCCAAGAATGAATGGTCATATACAACTAATTCAAAAATTTAACACTGAACCTTTATAATTCAGCTGTGTTCTATATTCACTCTTGCTGCATCGTAAAGTAATTTCTTTTAACTCTAATTGGCTGGTAATTTGGCCGCCTTTTTTTGCTCTATTATACTGACTATTAAAAAAGGCGGCCAAATTACCAGCCAATTAGAGTTAAAAGAAATTACTTTACGATGCAGCAAGAGTGAATATAGAACACAGCTGAATTATAAAGGTTCAGTGTTAAATTTTTGAATTAGTTGTATATGACCATTCATTCTTGGCCGCTTCAGATATCAGCCATTTCAGTTGCCAGTTACTTTCATGTACACACCTGTTTTATAGCCAAGGTGTTCTTGCATGGGTTAAACTTTAGTAATTGTATTCTTGGCCGCTTCAGATATCAGCTCTTTAAGTTACCAGTTACTTTTCACTTCAGCTGAGCTGTTTTCTTTTTGTTTTTTTACATTGGGTTCCAGGTACTTGTAGTTTCTTGGGCGCGCCTTTTTTACAGCAAAGGTGTTTTTGGGGTGGATAAAGAATTACAGTTGGAAAAATTTGATCGGCACAAATGGCCTACCAACGGCTACATTGATCGGTCAACAGCATCACTTGGTCGGAAAATGGCCGAGGGCCGACTGTTATATTGTACTCTGGATATGACTTATTTTTGTATTTGTTTACTGCAAAGCCGGCCTATGGCTGGCTTTGGGGCTTTTTTAACCCATGTGTTTTTTTTATTTACCACAGGAAGAAGAAAAGAACTTATAGAAGATTTTTAATACTTCAATTATTTTTTATTTTATTAGTAATTATACAAATTATATACATATATTTATTACATGCCCATTATTTCCCACAGGATATTTTTTAGCAGCTGATCTCTCTACTGGGTGACTTAAAATATAGCTAAACTATATACAGGATGGTTTCTGTGTAGCTGAACTCTCTACAAGGTGACCTCTTCTAGCTGATTTCTCTACAGGTTGATTTGTTTCTAGCTGAACTCTCTACAGGTTATTTGTTTGCAGCTAAATCTCTACATCCATGGTGGTTTCTTTGTAGCTGAACTCTCTACATGATGGTTTCTTTGTAGCTGAACTCTCTACAAGGTAACTTCTTCTAGCTGATCCCTCTACAGGGCGATTTGTTTGCTGTTGAATTCTCTACACGATAATTTGTTTGAGGCTGAACTCTCTACATGGCGGTTTCTTTGTAGCTGAACTCTCTACAAGGTGACTTTTTCTAGCTGAACTCTATACAGAGTGATTTGTTTGCAGCTGAACTCTCTACATGATGGTTTCTTGTAGCTGAACTCTCTATAAGGTGACCTCTTCTAGCTGAACTCTTTACATTGTGTCTAGTTTCTAGCTGATCTCTCTACAGGGTGATTTGTTTGCAGCTGAAATCTCTACAGGGTGATTTGCTTGTAGCTGAACTCCTTACATTGTGTCTAGTTTGTAGCTGATCTCCACAGGGTGATTTGTTTGTAGCTGATCTCTCTACAAGTTGATTTGTGTGTAGCTGATCTCTCTGCAGGTTGATTTGTTTGTAACTGATCTCTACAGGGCAATTTGTTTGTAGCTGAACTCTCTATAAGGTGATTTGATCTCTCTGCAGGTTGATTTGTTTGTAGCTGAACTCTCTAAAGGGTGATTTGCTTGTAGCTGAACTCCTTACATTGTGTCTAGTTTCTAGCTGATCTCTTTACAGGGTGATTTGTTTGTAGCGGATCTCTCTGCAGGTTGATTTGTTTGTAGCTGAAGTCTCTACAGGGTGATTTGTTTCTAGCTGATCTCTCTACAAGTTGATTTGTGTGTAGCTGATTTCTCTGCAAGTTGATTTGTTTGTAGTCGATCTCTCTACAAGATAATTTGTTTGTAGCTGATCTCTCTACAGGGTAATTTGTTTGTAGCTGAACTCTCTGCACAGTGACTTGTGTGTAGCTGAATTCTCTAGAGAGTGATTTAATTGTAGGTGAACTCTCTGTAGCTGATCTCTTTGCAAGTTGATTTGTTTGTAGTCGATTTCTCTACAGGGTAATTTGTTTGTAGCTGAACTGTCTATAAGGTGATTTGTTTGTAGCTGATCTCTCTGCAGGTTGATTTGTTTTAGCTGAACTCTCTCCAGGGTGATTTGTTTCTAGCTTATCTCTCTACAGGTTAATTTGTGTGTAACTGATCTCTCTACAAGCTGATTTGTTTGTAGCTGATCTCTCTGCAGGTTGATTTGTTTCTAGCTGATCTCTCTACAAGCTGATTTGTTTGTTGCTGATCACTCTAAAGATTGATTTGTTTGTAGCTGAACTCTCTGTAAAGTGTTTTGTTTGTAGCTGATCTCTCTACAGGGTAATTTGTTTGTAGCTGAACTCTCTGCACAGTGACTTGTGTGTAGCTGAATTCTCTAGAGAGTGATTTAATTGTAGGTGAACTCTCTACAGGGTGCATGACTTGTTTATAGCTGAACTCTCTTCAGTGTGACTTGTAATGTTCTGAATCTCTACAGTGATATAATTGTAGCTTAACTCTCCACAGGGTGACTTGCTTCTTGCTGAACTGTCTATAAGATTAACTGTTTGCAGCTGAAGTCCCTACAGAATAACTTGTAATGTAATGAAATTCTATAATGGAGTAAATAAATTAGCTGAATGCTCTATTAGGGTGACTGTTCTATTAGAGTATATCGATCTCGCATTTGCTACACGGAGTTGGCTTTAGAATCATAACTTAGTGGTTTGTAATCCAATTCTTCTATACTACAGCAAGGACTTTCTCTGAAGATTATTCCAGCTATAAACCGATTTTCAGCTCATTGCTCTTAGCGGTTTGCCTAGTAGGCGTAAAAACTAATACTTTTTTATTACTAAAAATCGATCGCGTAATTGTGACACAGGTTAGGTTTTGTGTCATATCTCCGTGGTCTTAATCTCGATTCCTTTCAAACCACCAAAAGGCACTCCTACGATGGTTACTCCATCTACATAGCAATTTTCAACTCATTCCATGAAGCGGTTTACCCTGTAGGCGTGACAACAAATCGATCTTGTTTTACGCAAATAATCGGTCATAACTCCTGACCAATTCATCGAATTTGCACCAAATTTGATGCTAGGATTTGCCTTTGGACTCCCTTTCTGTGTGCCAAATTTCAAGGCAATCGCAGAGCGCGTTTGCGTTTTATAGCAATTTTTGCAAGTGTGCGAAAAGACGAAGAAGAAAAAAAAAACAAAGAAAAAAGAACCTAACTGTGGCCGCTCATACCTCGGAAATGACTTGAGTGATTTCCTTCATATTTGGAATGTAGACTCCCCTAGCTGGCGGGCAACTCTGCAGCAAATTTGGTTTCAATCGGATAAGCTATCACCAAGATACAAAAGTGTGAAAATGACGTTTTCTTTCTTCCTGTAAATATACTCACGGTGTGGCGAGCTGGCTTCTTGGGTCGCACGACACACTACTGTGTGTCTTGATTTTGACAAATTCTTGTGCAAACATAATTTGCAAAAGCAGCAAACAAAAAAACATAATTTGCAAAAGCAGCAAACAAGAAAACATAATTTGCAAAAGCAGCAAATTCAGTTTGCAAAAACCTATGAATTCTTGTGCAAACACGATGAACTCTACTGCAAAAGCAGCAAACTCTACTACAAATGGGAAGAAGTCAATTGCAAAGGTGACAAATTCAATTGCAAAACTTGTAAAAGATAAAGCATTAATTTAGTATGTACTTTTGAATCTCTGCCAGCTACGTACAGTATGTATGTTAGGGTCCGCAATCTGAAAAATCAACTTTTACAAATTGATCCCCCTACCATTGTGGAATGTTCACTGTAGTATTCTGTTGCTAGATCAACCATAAAACTGGAGGCACGATTGTTGTCTTCAGAGAAATATCATTTTTAGTATCTCAAGATGCAAACTTTATTTTTAAAATTTCGTTTTCCATGTATTGGGGCACAAAGACCGGATGAAACTTGCCACTTAGCCAGATCATATCCAGAGTTTCTGTAGTTAAGACATATGCACAGTAATAAGCAAATGATTCACTGGGTGCCTGGCACAGGGTTACTTTCTCTGAAAAAACTAACAAAGAAATATGAATTTATGATTTTAAACTGGCCCTACCACCCAGGGAAAGAGATGGCAACTCTTCCTCATAATGTTTTGATACGCTTGGATGCATGGTCTGTCTATGTATGCTGTTAATCTGGAAAAGATCTGAGAATTCTCACCTTCTGGGTGGCAAGCGTCAAAATTTTCTGTAGCATTAAAGAGTTGTATCACACTTTCTAGCTATTTCCAGTGCTTCTGCAGCCATAACAGTGGTCAATTATTGGCTAGAACTATGGTAAAAGATGTCCCTGAATGTTTGATAGCAGCGGTTGTCAATTATTATTTCATCCACAGCTTCCATGCATCGTTATAAGCTCTGCAGCACAGGAGGCAGCAAATTTTACTTTACCTCTCATGCTCCACAGCAGCTTCAAATCTTTGCTAAATCACCCTAGATCATCATGTGCAAAAT
The DNA here is from genome assembly GCF_963678975.1 of Dysidea avara. NCBI lineage: Eukaryota > Metazoa > Porifera > Demospongiae > Dictyoceratida > Dysideidae > Dysidea > Dysidea avara. Next base: position 26,017,343 of record NC_089275.1, read on the forward strand.
ATCCCAAAACAAACTGAAAAAAAGCACTTCTTTCCGACTCAAGCTCAGTGGAGCTCCTGGTGAGCTGCTGGTTTACTGCACCATATGAAATCATAGAAACACCAACTGCTACTACTACCAAACATTTTGGACCGTCATTTATCATTATTCTATACAAAATTACATGATTAGTGTGGCATCAGAAGTACTGGAAATGACTCTGGCACCATTGAGAGAATACCTTGGAATGATGCATACAAATTGTTACGCTCTTCACCCAAATGGTGACAAGTGTCAGATCCTTTCCAGACTAACAGCATGGATAGAATATGCATCCAACCTTACTAGGAGGACGTGCTGGCTTTTCTTGTCTTGGCAGGTAGGGCAGCTTGAATTTAAAAATTCATGTTTCATTTTCTGATTTTTTAAAGAAAGCAACCATGTGCCGGGAACCCAGTGAATCATTTGCTTATTACTGTGCGTACTATAATAAATTTAGATATTATCGAAAGTTTTATCCGGTCCTTTGTGTGAAGCATGAAAATCGATACTTCTTGAAGACAACAATTGTGCCTCCGGTTTCATGGTAGATCGAGCAATGAGATGCTACAATGAGCATCCCATAATAGTAGGGGAATTGATTTGTAAATGTTGATTTCTCAGATTGTGGACTCTATGTATGTGTATGAAATTTTAGAAATATCTATGACTTGCTATTATTGTAATTTATTAGGATAATGCTGGCCAAAAAGCACTGTCAATCACAAGTTACATTGGATGTGCAATATCTATTGTATCTCTGCTGTTTACCATTGTTGTACTGGTTCTATTTAGGTATGATGTTCCATATTTGTGACTGGAGTTTGGAAAAACTATCCAAATCACACATGAGAAATTTTTAGATAAACAATTTTAAAAAATTCAAGCTATTATAACTAGCCAGAGGTCCTCACAAGGCCAGAAACTATGTACCATTCAATCTTTTGCAACACCACACATAAAAGACATCTCCTAAAACCAGCTTCAAGTAGCTTGAGTAATTCTGAGGGTCAAAATCAATTTATCTACTAGTGGTTTTAGTTTGGTTTTGCCCGATGTGCAATTTGGATTGATTTTGTAAAATTTGGTCACATTTATGAGGTGCAAAGTGAGTTTATAACATGTATATAGGGAGAGTATCTTTAATCATGTACAACACTTCATACACCTCAACCTCTGTATTGCTCTACTTTTGGGACTGATAGCATTTGTCAGTGGCATTGAAACTGCGAGTGATTACAGGGTAAGTACTGGAACTTACCAAATGTGTGCTATTCAGATAGTTGTAAACTATTTATTTGTTTAGGCTAGACATTATTATCTAATCCAAAACAGCCAAGCTGTAAAAAAAGTGTGCAGCCCTCAAAAAGGCTATGGTGAAAAAGGATATGAAATCCAAGGTGGCGGCCAAGAAATGGCTGTGATGGTAGGTTAATGGTAAAAATTTTAATGATGACAATTCAGATGAATTTTTGTACCGCTTAGTCTGAATTGTCATTATTAAAATTTTTACCATTAACCTACCATCACAGCCATTTCTTGGCCGCCACATTGGATTTCATATCTTTTTTCACCATAGCCTTTTTGAGGGCCGCACACTTTTTTTACAGCTTGGCTGTTTTGGATTAGATTTCATTTCTTTTTGTATTTGTATACCCCAAAGCCGGCCTATGGCCGGCTTTAGGACTTTTTTAACCTATCTTTTTTCTTTACCACAGGAAGAAGAAAAGATGAAGTAGATGTACTTTAAATATTTTATCAGTAAATGTACAAATTAGTATATGTAATAGGATGGATGGCTGTGGTATTTGGGATTAATAGTGCAAGCATTGTAAACAGGAACGGGTAAAATAGTGCAAGGCGAAGCCGAGCACTATTTCCTTCCTGTTTACAATGCGAGAACTATTAATCCTGAATACCACAGCCATCTGTCCTATTGCAAATTTATCTGACAACCATAGCAACTGTTGCTAGGCAACAGAAATTCAAAAATAACCACTGTAATAGACCAATCACACTTAGCAACTGTTGCCTAGCAACCATTGTTATGGTCTCAAAATGCCATTCACCTTAGCAATGGTTACCTAGCAACCATTGCTATGCCATGGGGCATCTATTACTATGGTAACACTAGATGTGAAGTCCGTCATTTACTTCTAATAGGAGCACACCACAATATTTTCACCAATCAAATCAGTATTACAGATTTTTGTCAAGTGACCTTGACAAAAAAGTGTAATACTAATTCTATTGGCTAATCGCTTGATGTATTTCAATATAATACGTCAAGCTGCTATTGAGAGTATTATACAGTAACACATTCAGTTGTTGGATTAGTATATGTAATAGGATGGATGGCTGTGGTATTCGAGATTAATAGTGCGAGCATTGTAAACAGGAAGGAGTAAAATAGTGCGAGGCGAAGCCGAGCACTATTTCCTTCCTGTTTACAATGCGAGAACTATTAATCCCGAATACCACAGCCATCCGTCCTATTGCAAATTAATCCGACAACCATAGCAACTGTTACTAGGCGACAGAAATTCAAAAAATAACCACTGCAAAAGTCCAATCACATTTAGCAACCGTTGCCTGGCAACCATTGCTATGGTCTCAAAATGACTTTTACCTTTACCTAGCAACCATTGCTAAGCAACCATATTGTGTCATACCTTGGAGGCATATATCACTATGGTGACAATAGTTGTCAAATCGGACATTTACTTCTAATATAAACACACCACACTATTTTAGCCAATCAAATTAGTATTACAGATATAATCCAACAACTGAATGTGTTACTGTATAATACTCTCAATAGCAGCTTCGCCTCGCACTATTTTACTCCTTCCTGTTTACAATGCTCGCACTATTAATCTCGAATACCACAGCCATCCATCCTATTACATATACTAATACATATATTTATTACAGAAATCTCCATTATGGTTTCTTTTTAACCCATTAACCGTCATTGGTGCCATATGGAGGTTTTGTTTCTAAGTAACGTACAATAGTCGTCTGGGAATTCATTCAACGTCAGTTTGACAAGTTTCCTGCCGACGCACGATGTCGCAAAAGGTCACGCCCACAGACCCCCCGTAACTATGATAAAAGGATCCCTCCCGCAAAGTCGATTCATTTTGCGCGAAGGTGATATAATGGCGTCTACACGGATTTTAGAAGAGGATTTGATTCAAGCCGTTTTTGATGGGCTTTCTGAAGAAGATGAAAGTGACAACGATGAAGACAACGAAATCTATGCCTTCTTGGGCGCTCCGACAGTACGGCGAGCGGACCTGATGGCGGCAAACCTTGCTGAGGACGAAGGCGAGGATCAAGAAGAACAGGAGGACCAATTTGATCATGCTGATCTGATGGCTGGCTGCCTTAGCATAGCTGGAGGTGATCAAGAACACGAAGTCAGTAGCACACCATTAGTAGCTAGCACGACAGGCTCAAGCAATGCTAACCTTGACACTAGCGTTATTGAAAATGATTTATCTGACAGAGAGGTTTTGGCAGCGTACACGGTAAGAATAAAACTATAATTAGCATAAATACAATAGATAACATGAAAATCTGAACAATTACGTATTACAAATGAACTACATAGGTACCCAACACTATCTAGTTACAGGTAATAACAAATGACACTAATGTAATTATATCGTACACATTTATTTATTATTTATTACATTGTTTACAAAACAATAACTATATTTCAGGGTAGTAGTAGTAGTGATAACAGTGACGATGATACACATCCAAGTGCTCCAAAACGGCCAAGGCGAGCTCGAGTAACCAGAGCTCAATGCCGTATGCCACGGCGTGACTGCTCTACAAGGCATACACCTACGGATGATCTCGTGGATACCACTGCTGGACAAGGACGAAGAGTTAGAGGAGGTGGAGATACAGTTGATAATGATGAAGAATCGATACCAGCAGTCAGGGGACGTGGAGTAACAGCTACAAGGGGGGGTGAAAACAGTGACGATGAACAAGCAGCATTACCTGTACGTGGACGAGGAAGATCTAGAGGTCGCAGCAGATCTAGAGGCACGGCCAGAAGTCGTAGCCGCAGCACTAGAGGCCGTGGTAGAGGGAGGGGCCGTGGTAGAGGACGAGGAACAACAGCAACTCCAGGATCAACAACAACTCCAGGGTCAACAAATTACCTAGAGGCAGTGTCTGACAACTGGCACAAAAGAGAGCCTGACTCTTGTACTTACGTATACAATAAGACTCCAGGCTCCACTGTGCCAATTCCAGATGGTACATCTTCAATAGATATATTTTGTAGGTTCTTCACTGATGAAGTATGGGACCTACTAGTGACGGAGACTAATAGATATGCTCACGATCATCCATCCACAAAACCCAATGCTCGAGTTTATGATGATGTTGACATCGATGAGGTGAAGGCATTTATTGGAGTACTTATCTTGATGGGAATACTTTGACTGCCACGTCTTGAGATGTATTGGAGTACATCAGAGTTACACAAATATGTTTCCACACCAGGCATATCTAGTATATTGACAAAAACTCGTTTTGAGCAAATCTTCCGCTTTCTTCATGTGGCAAACAATGCTGAGCAGGCAACACCTACAACAACACCAGATAAATTATTTAAAATCAGAGCATTAGCAAACCTATTGCTGGCATCCTTTCAGTCTAATTATGTACCACAACAAACTGTTACAGTAGACGAGGCTATGATCCCTTTCAAGGGACGCTTGTCCTTCAAACAATACATGAAGGACAAACCGACCAAGTGGGGAATAAAGGTTTTTGTACTAAGTGATGCCAGCAATGGGTATGTTTACAGATTTCAGATATATGCTGGAAAGAGCATGGATCAGGGTGTTGAAGTGGGGCTGTGCTCTAGGGTAGTGCTGGAACTCATGGAAGGCCTAGAAGACCATGGGTTTGAGCTGTATACAGATAATTATTATACAAGCCCACAACTGTTTTTGACCCTCTACAAAAAGGGTGTCAACTGCTGTGGAACAGCTAGAACTAACAGAAAAGGCTTTCCAAAAGTATTAGTAAAAAAAAAAAGGAGAACAGAGGATATTATGACTATAGATCAAACAGACCTCTTCTGGCAGTAGCATGGTTTGATCGGAAGTATGTCTACTTCATAACCACTATGCACCGAGCGGAGACAACTGAACCATGTACCATCCGCCGGCGTAATCAGGATGGGTCTCGTTTGGATGTACCATGTCCTCCATTGCTCCCTGATTACTAGCAATACATGAGGGGGGTAGACAGGGGTGATCAGCTGGTGGGCTTCTATAATGTTGGGAGAAGATCTAGAAAATGGTGGAAGAGATGTTTTTCATACCTGCTAGAATGCTCCCTTCTGAATGCCTATGTGCTCCATGGATTGGCATATCCTCATCTCCACCAGGCCAAAGGACAAAAAAATTTGACTTTTTGCAATTCCGGCTGGAGGTAGCCACTTCACTGATAAATAGTTTTTGCTCAAGGCAAAGGGCTGCCAACCAAGACGGTGATTGTTTGACCAGGAGAAATGTGGCACTTGGCCACTGGCCTACAAAAGTGGAAAACAAGCGTGACTGTATCGTATGTATGAAAAAACACACCAGACTAAACTTACCAAGAGCAGAAGTCCGCCACCAGACAAGAAATAAGTGTTCCCATTGTGATGTATACCTGTGTATTGAAAAAGACAGAAACTGTTTCGCCAAATATCATACCAAGTTAGAATACTGGACTGACTAGCTAGCTACATGTAGCTAAATAAGTATATTGTATACTTTGCAATATATATATATATATAGTAGTTACAGTATTATTATTGTGTACAACCGTCCAATTAAGTTATGTATTGAACTAATAATAATAATATCACAGTGGTAAACAAAGCAGGACAGTATAACACACCTTTCTTTCCGAGAAGATAGTTGGCTAAAACTGGCATGGCATCTGGGTGAAGTTTCCGTTGTCTAATGGCGAGAATACGATGTCAGATACAACAAAACTCTTTTGGGTACTCAGCGATGTCTTTCTTACATAAAATCTTCCACGATGGGCTTAGTTTCACACAGATTACATTCATGGCGTGGCAACTCCATTTTCTCGCGCAACGTAATGTGGCTTTATACGCATGCACATTTGTTTGAACCAGCAATGGGGAAGATGGCTTCTACAATAAAGGACTGTATCTTCCGTAGGATTTAATCGCTACTTCCACCAATGATACGATGGTGTTCCTTAATGCCTGTGACTTACCTCAACCAATTGTGAAAGTGCACCTGCAATATTTTCAGTCGCCGCCATACGCGTGAATAATTATTTTGGGGAAATCAGCCTGTTGCTTCGACCTGGTAAGAGTTATGGGATAACTGACATAAGAACTATTTTATGCAGTTAATGAGCAGTATTTTGATGTATGGTTGCTATGTGTTTTGTATTATATCTAACTTTCTATAATACCAAATCCAACATAGTTTCTTTTTTTCGGGATCCCTGATGGTGAAAGGGTTAACTGAACACTCTACAAGGTGACTTCTTCTAGATGCTCTCTCTACAGGGTGAATTGTTTGTAGCTGAACGATCTACAAGGTAACTTCTTCTAGCTGATCTCTCTACAGGGTGATTACTTTGTAGCTGAATTCTGTACAGGTGATTTGCTTGCAGCTGAGCTCTTTACAGAATGGTTTCTTTGTAGCTGAACTCTCTACAAGGTAACTTCTTCTAACTGATCATTCTACAAGGCAATTTGTTTGTGGCTGAATTTTCTACAGGGTGATTTCTTTGTAGTGGAACTCTCTTCATGGTGGTTTCTTTGTAGCTGAACTCTCTACAAGGTAATTTCTTCTAGCTGATCTCTCTACAGGGTGATTTGTTTGTAGCTGCATTCTGTACAGGTGATTTGTTTGCAGCTGAGCTCTTTACAAAATGGTTTCTTTGTAGCTGAACTCTTTACAAGGTAACTTCTTCTAATTGATCTTTCTACAGGGTGATTTGTTTGTAGCTGAACTATCTACAACATAATTTCTTCTCTACAGGATGATTTGTTTGTAGCTGAATTCTGTACAGGTGGTTTGTTTGCAGCTGAGCTCTTTACAGAATGGTTTCTTTGTAGCTGAACTGTCTACAAGGTAACTTTTCTAGCTAATGTCTCTACAAAGTCACTAGTTTGTAGCTGAACTCTCTACATGGTGGTTTCTTTGTAACTGAACTTTCTACAAGGTGACTTCTTCTAGCTGATCTTTCTACAGGGTGATTTATTTGTAGCTGAACTCTCTACAAGGTAACTTCTTCTAGCTGATCTCTCTACAGGGAGATTTGTTTGTAGCTGAACTCTCTACAGGAGATTTGTTTGAAGCTGAACTCTCTAAATGTGACTGGATTTTGGAAAAACGATCCAAATCGCACATTAGAAGTTCCGAGATAAACGGTTTTAAAAAATTGAAGCCAGCATAACTCTCCAAGGATAGCAAGCACGCGTATGAAATTTACACAAAAGATGCATCAATCTGTTACCTTTCAAGCCACTTCCAGGACTTGTAGCTGCTAGTACAGTTTCCCGCCAAATAAGATAGAAAATCTGAGCAGTTGGACGAGCGAAGTAGTATCACGAGTGCTCACAAAGGGGTGGAGGCTGGGGAGTGGCGGGGAGGGCAAGAGATAGACCTCAAAATGGAGGCAGACCACGATTGGAGTCCAGACACGAGATTACAGGGCTGTGCTGGCTCCTTAGTGGCTGATATGCAGCAAAATCAACAGAGAACACATCTGGCCAACATTATAAGGCTGTCCACCAGTAAACCACTGACTCTTGCCAAGCCAGGTCCTTCACAAGGCCTGAAACCGCCATTTGAGCACTCCACACCACCCAGAAAAGACATGTGTAAAAACCAGCCTCGTGTAGTTTGAGTAGTGCTGAGGGTCAAAACTTGTAGTACGATAGTGTAGCTATCCACTGGTGGTGTTAGTTTGATTTTGCCTGATGTGCGATTTGGATTGGTTCTGTAAAATCTGGTCACAAATGATGATTTCTTTGTAGCTGAACTCTCTACAAGGTAACTTCTTCTAGCTGATCTGTCTACACGGTGAATTGTTTGTAGCTGAACTATTTACAAGATAACTTCTTCTAGCTGATCTCTCTACAGGGTGATTTGTTTGTAGCTGAATTCTGTATATGTGATTTGTTTGCAGCTGAGCTCTTTACAGAATGGTTTCTTTGTAGCTGAACTCTCTACAAGGTAACTTCTTCTAGCTGATGTCTCTATAAGGTCACTAGTTTGTAGCTGAGCTATCTACATGGTTTCTTTGTAACTGAACTGTCTATACAAGGTGACTTCTTCTAGCTGATCTTTCTATAGGGTGATTTGTTTGAAGCTGGACTCTCTACAAGGAAACTTCTTCTAGCTGAACTCTCTACAGGGAGATTTGGTTGTAGCTGAACTCTCTACATGTGATTTGTTTGCAGCTGAACTCTCTACATGATGGTTTCTTTGTAGCTGAACGCTCTACAAGGAAACTTCTTCTAGCTGATCTCTCTACAGGGAGATTTGTTTGTAGCTGAACTCTACATGGTGGTTTCTTTGTAGCTGAACTCTACAATGTGATTTCTTCTAGCTGAACTATCTCTTTCCATAGTTGCATGAACTCCCTACAAGGTAACTTCTTCTAGCTGATCTCTCTACAGGGTGAGTTGTTTGTAGCTGATCTCTCTACAGGGTGACTTGTTTGTAGCTGATCTCTATACAGGTTACTTGTTTCTAGCTGATCTCTTGAATTCTCTTCAGGTTGACTGCTCTATTAGGATGACTGCTCTATTAGAGTATCTCGATCTCGCACTTGCTGAACCAAGTTGGATTTGGTGGGGACTATTCTACAGAACGGAACGGAACGGAATGATGGACTAAACCACGGAACGGAACGGAATGATGGACTAAACCACGGAACGGAACGCTTTCTCAAACTAAAGCTTGCAACTTACCATTGCTGAAACTTCCCTTATAAGTTAGCAGTGGCATCTCCAGTGGGTGGTTAAACATAAGATAAAAAGAATTAACGGATCGATTGTGGGTTTTTGTTGGTTGTCATTAGTAACGAAGTATTATTGTGGGATGAGCTGTATCAGTGATGTTCATCCATACGGAAGCAGGCCTGCCAACTCTCACGGGTTTACCGTGAGTCTCACGGTTTCACTACCCTGCTCAAGGGCAGCAGATCGAATCTCACGGTTTTTGAGAAAAGTCGAGACCTTTTTTTTTTTTTTTTTTTTGGTCTCAGCATAGCATCTACCAGTTTTTTTTACTACACACTGCAATACTACAATAAAGGTACAGAAATCTCAAGATTTTTTTACTTTCCAGGTTGGCAGGCCTGCGGAAGGGAACTTTATGTGAGCTGTTTTTCTTATTTAGACTTTACAAAACAGTCTGGGCCGGTCTTTCAAGTCATAAGTCAGTGTATAAATAAAGCAAGCAGGAAGATACTGGTAACAGGAAAGAGCCAGCTGAATTAAAACTTGAAGAATTTTGTGCAGTGTGTGAGGAGCAAATATTTTGGCAGACCGCAAGGAGGGTATATTCTGCAAACATCACTGAAGTGTATGCATGGAGTTATTTATATATTAACAGCTGGTGCAGTGGACTAATGCCGTATTCAATAGTGAGCTGATTTTATCTGTTGCACAATTCAAGGATGTGTCTGACTGCTAGCCTTGAATCAGGCTAAATGTCAAAACTCCAAGATCAGCCAAATCTCTATTATAAGCCACATGTGAAACCATGCCCGTAGCCACCAGGCAAACGTGATTTGGACCAGGATGTGTGTGTAATTTCAATGTATCTAGTCAGACCTGAAATGGAACACTTACATTAATTACATACCACCTAAGAATCCTAGGATTTCTTAAGTGTAACATTTCACATGCTTCACTTCAAACAAAACAGGTTAAATTTGTTCGTCTATTTTCAAGTGATTCCCAGTCCAGCTGGTCCATGAAATTACAATGGGATCACATGTATTTGTTACAGTGCGGGCTGTCCTGTGTTGGATCTACTCTAGAGTTGAGATTTCAAGGTAGACTCACTGCCAATTTACTGACACTAGTACTGTTGTAGCATGTTTAAGTGGAGGACAAATGAAATAGTAATACTAGATTATTTATGTATACAAATTTTTCATAATGAAATTGATATCCCATTTTGATTTGTACTTCCACTTTGCAACATATTCAAGAGCAAGAAGCTACCACACTTAATCTCCAACCACTGTCATTAATTAACCAAGATCTCATTAGTCTGTAATTCACCTTACTGTAGTGATTTTATTGATTCATCTGTATGCTTTCTTCATTTCCTTTGAAGTTGTACCAAGAGTTCATAAGAAGGTGGGGAGTGTCTAACTTGAATGCATTCACCAAACACCCTGCTTAAAGTAACACCTCGGCCTTATTTCAGAACAAAGGCTTTACCTTCTTCAGCAACTCTAATCAACAGTTTTCTATCCCCCAGTAAAGGTGTTGATTTGATGAAAGGTGGACTTTAAACAGGGTGTTTGTGCAGGCCATACTGAGAGTTAGACACTCTCCCCCATACAAATCAGTATTACGAACTCTTGGTTGTACAGTATAGGTAAACAAAGATAAGTTTCTCTCCCATCTTATTCTAGGATTTCTATTGACAAGGAAAATTCAATTATTTGTATACAGGCTCAAAATTGAGAAAATATAAAGAAAGTGAACATACAGTCAGTTTGCTTTTGGATATTTAATGTCTCCAACCACAACAAAAATTCGATGAATCCGTGCATCTCATCACTGGTCGTCTGAACATTCTGAAAGTGATACCTCACTCAATCAACCATATATTCTGTTTATTAGACTGAATAGTCATGATTACCTAAACAATCACTTAATTAATGTTTTATAATTATCCTATTTCATTTTCCTGGAGGTTCCACTGATAAAATGCAATTTCAGCAATGATAGCAGCTAGCCAAGCTGCAAGTTGATTCAGAAAGCACTCCATTCTGTAAAATAGACCCCATACAGAATTCAACTCAGTACTCAGGCTGAGATATCTGACAATAGTCCACTACCCGTCCACTACTCTGTTAATGAATCATTGATGTTCACACAATATAGCCTCCTTGAGGTATCTGAATGTTTGCTCCTCACACACTGCACAAAATTCATTTAGATTCTACTTAGACTGAGTTGATTCAGCTTGTCACCATACTTGTTTCCTTTGTAGTGTAGCTATACGCATACTGATTTATGCCGATTAGAAAGGCTGGGCCTCAGACTGTACATTCTAAAGTCAAGTAAGTAAAAATAACTCACATACTAGTAAAAAAAATAAGTTCCCTACTTGATATATCCGAAGATGAAATCACTGAGTCAGCTATTCCCACAATTAGTACTTCGTTACTAATGACAACCAACAAGAACCCACAATCGATCCTTAAATTCGTTTTATCTTTCTTGGGGTACGTTTGATTACCTGCTGGAAGTGCCACTGATAACTTGTACAGCAATGGTAAGCTGCAAGCTTCAATCTGAGAAAGCATTCCGTTCCGCAGTTTAGTCCATCATTCCGTTCCGTTCCGTTCCGTTCCGTAGAATAGTCCCCACCGTTGGATTTCGTGTTATAACTCCGTGGCTTTAAGTCTGATTCTTCTACACCATTTGATGAGCCTTTCTAAGATGATTACTCCATCTGTACAACGATTTTCAAAGCATTACCCCAAGCGGTTTATCTGGTAGGTGTGGCAAGCAGGTATTTTTTTATTAGCTAATCTCGATTGCATAATTGTTACACACTGTTGGTTTTTTCGTTGTATCTTCCTGGTTTTAAGCTCGATTTCTTTCAAACCACAAAAGGTTTGAGGTTCAATAGTTAACCTATTCACCCACCGAGTTTCAGCTTCTTTCCAGACGCGATTTACCCTGTAGGCGTGACAACATATTGGTGTTATTGTTAGTGAATAATCGCTCATAACTCTTTGCCTGTTTATCGTATTCCAGCCAAAGTTGGTACCGAGATGCGCCTTTATACCCCCCTTCTGTGTGCCAAATTTCAAGGCAATCGGATGTAGCGTTCACGTTGCGTTTTATAACACTTTTTGTAAGTGTGCGAAAAGAGGAAGATAAATAAGAAGAAAAAAAACGAAGAAACTAAGCCAATTTTTGAAGTCGCATATCTCGGAAACGCTTGAAGTGATTTCGCTCAAATTTGGAATGTGGGTGTGTCCACAGCAAAAATCGTCTTGTTTCATCAAGGCAGCACAGAGCTACGGTGGTGCAAAAATTGCGTTTTCTTTCTTTCTGTCAATATATTCACGGGTGTTGCGTGCCGGCTTCTTGGGCGTGTCTTGATACCTGACATTCAGCACTGACTAACTGATGGTTGCTTTCAGCCAAGCATAACTTGACTACATGTATCACTATGGGCTTGATTTCTTCGCTACTTCTGCCCGATATGTGCCTTTTTGCTGACCACAGTAACTACAGGACATAGATCATGGATCCTCCTTTGTGTCCCTTCTATCTCCAATACTGTGTAGATACTGATTTGTGGTAATACATGATGGCTTTAGTGGTGACTATCATGAGGATTGCCCATAATTGTGGTAGTCAGTTGATAGGTTGCAGAGGCACTTCTCACACTGTTCTTCATTTGTAACATGGTAGAACATGCCTGAAAACCAAGTGGAATGGTCTTGTTCCTAGATTAGGAAAAGCCTTAGTTTCAGTGGTTGATAATCGGGGCACATTTAGTCGCAATTTCCATAGTGACTCCATTGTTTGCAGAAGCACTTTCAGTACAGTTCTTAGTTTATAATAAAGTATAATAGGTCAGTGGCGTAGCCAGGAAAAAATTTTTACTGAGGCAAAGCAATGGCGGATCCAGGATGGGGCATTTGGGGCAAATTCCCCTCCCCTCCCCAGGCCCTCACCTTGTGGAGGAACCAGCCATGCTTCTGACTAAAATATTTAACTTTCCAAAATCAGCTTATAAAACTCATGAAAATATACACATTTTACTAGCATTTTATTACAAATTCGCCTGAAACCAATGTCAAACCAGAAATAATACGGAGCGCCCCTCTATTATTTCTGGTCAAACTAACTCTGAAATAGCCACTCAGCACCTTCGTGCGTTCTAAGCGCCTCTAAAAATAGTTATCATGTTGCTGTTTAACACATTCAGAGCCTTTTAAGACTTCACAACCATCTGCAAAGGCCAAAATGGCAAAAGTCAACGGCGAGACACTACTAAGAGGTGATTATTTGCTACTTCAAAAATGCAGCAACTATAACAAGAGAATCTGGCTCTCCCCAACCACCTACAACTTAGCCTGTTTGTGCCCCTCCCCTTGCCAGCTCCTGGATCCGCCCCTGCAAAGTTTATACATTGGCCAAATTGAGAGGGTCTGTTTCTGACTCAACTGATTCACAAATACTTTCAAGTATGGGTGGTGCAGCATTTGCAGGTTGACTATCTGGTTGGATGGAGGAAACTGTGTCAGAAGACTCTGAGCATTGTTCTACATGTCATAAGTAATGCTCCAGCATAGTTAATGCTACAGTATACCATGCTTCAATTATTATAGACTGGTTTAATTTGCAACACAACTTACTCCAGAGATATTTTGAGTGGTCAGGCCATGCATGGACTGCAATGGAGGTCATGGTCATGCACATTACTTTTTATTAATCTGATGTGATGTTTATGTCAGAGATAATTATCTCTTTCATGTGATGCTCAACTGTATGTGCTAAGCATGTCAAGCCAGGGAGTCCGGGGGAATGCTCCCTCAAGGAAAATTTTGCTTTGAAATGGCATGTGGAGGCTATTTTTTATTGTAACTGCTAATGCATAATGTGCATGATCTATTAGCTCAATGTAATGCCATGCAGTTGACTCATTGGAACTTTTGAAAAGTAATGTAAAGACAATTAACATAAATGTGAATGATCAAGCAGTGTAATGAGAACAGTGTCTATAATCTGTATTGAATGCTCTATTAAAAGTATATTACGATGACTGCTCTATTAGAGTATCTCGGTCTTTTGCAAATTCAAGTAGATGAAAAGTGGGTCCAGCACAATGGAAGGCACCATGTCACCGTAGGCTCCAGCTCTCAATAGTACTACAGTTATACATTTTATTTTGTGTGGTACAGTAATGCTGTCTAGTAACGTTTGAGTAGAAAATCCGGGTGCCAAAACTCACGCCTGCTCAGCCTGTTGTTGAGCATTTTTACTGAGGCAGCTGCCTCGGTTGCCTCAATGGTAGCTACGCCACTGTGGGTGGATCATTTATTTATATGTATGTAGCTAGAATTACCACATCATTTTTCAGTTGGGGCACACATTCATAATGTGTCTGGCTGACACCATCCTTTCCTTTGATGTGGTTCACCAGTTATAAATATGTTACAAATACACTTGCAAGTATCCTAGTAGATATTTAATTCGTAAGACTAAGCCTCAAAGCCAATTTACTGTATGGTTGGCTTTTGGGAATTTGAATATAAAAAAAGAAGTGAGATCCATTCAGAAACAGAGAGAACTGCATAAAAAGAGTGGCTTTCAAAAACCTGGGTGAAAAAAGTTGTGAAATCATAGGTGGCTGCCATGAAATGGCTACAATAATGTTAATGATAATACATTAAAGTAATGGCTTTGTTCATTATATATATATATGTTAAAGCATTGCTGCGAGTGCTTTATTTTTGATATAGTAAATGCTTTAAAGGATTTATGGAACTTTCTAGTTGTGTAGCTTCACCATACACTAGGACTCGTAATTAACACACACTGCACGTATTATTAGCAGCCTGAATGCACACAAACTAGTTTAGCAAAAAAGTAACTCATGCATAGTTCACCATAGGTTGGCATAGTAAAAACATTCATCACATATTTTGGCAGGTTTTGTCACAACCTACAATCAATTCTATTGTGACACATGGTGAAGTATTTCCGTGATATCTCCAGGACTTGTCCACTTACATTAACTAATGTAACAGCAATGTTACCTTCTCCCACCCATCATCAAAGCATTTAGATATGTCTATAAAAGCAATCCAGTGATAGAACCTGTATTGGTTGGGGTGATAGACAACTTAACGTGGCGAGGGCTATCAGCCTACACCGGCTTGGGTGATTAGTCGTATTAGCATGAGCGCCACAGACTATTAGCTTGCACTAAAGTACATGGACAACTGTGCTTTATTACCCACAAAGAGTGCTTTATTGTACAATTAAAGCATTCTTTAAAGCACTGTTGTGGGCAATAAAGCACTCTTTGTGGGCAATAAAGAACTGTTTACACTAAAGTGTACTTTATAAAATTTGAAGTACACTCTTTCCTTTGATCTCACCCATGCAAAGTTCTATAATAAAATGTATTATCATCGTTGCAGCCATTTCATGACCACCAGCTTTAATTTCACAACTTTTTCACCAAGGATTTCTGAAGGCCGCACCTTTTTATACAGCTAATCTCTACTCAACATTATGTAAAATTTCTAAGTTTTCCTTACGATTGCATGTATATTGAAGTTATGTCACTAAATTTATCATTGCATTACTTTGAATCTTAATATTTTTGTAGACTAGTTGTCTCATTGTGGCTATCTTACTTCACTACTTCTTCATGGCTGCATTCAGTTGGATGCTTTGTGAAGGAATTCTCCTGTTTATTTCATTGCGGTATTTGTTTTATGAAGGAGCCTTTTTGAGCCGAAAATTCTTTTTCTTGACTGGTTGGGGTAAGTACTGTTATGGCTGATTGTTCAAATACATGACTTGTTTTGTGGATATGTGCAGGACTACCTATTCCCATTGTCATTGCTTCAGCAGCTATATCACATGACAAGTATGGTATTAATGACAGGTAATCATAAAGCATTATTATAGTTGGTTTGCATTCACCTGAGCTCCCATAATATTGAAGAGGTGAACATGTGTTCACTCCCAATGGTTTTGTACTGGAACAAGTATGTTTTAATGTTTTAAACATGTTTGAATGCCTGAATCTTCTACAGTGTGCTAAAATGTATGGGATATTTTATAAT
Source organism: Dysidea avara (assembly GCF_963678975.1). Classification (NCBI taxonomy): domain Eukaryota; kingdom Metazoa; phylum Porifera; class Demospongiae; order Dictyoceratida; family Dysideidae; genus Dysidea; species Dysidea avara. The sequence goes on from NC_089275.1 coordinate 26,033,447, forward strand.
TTAAAGCTTATACCTCACTTATTCTTGCCCTCATCACAGTGCTTTTTAATAAACAGTTCAGGCTTTTAAGGGTTTCACAGTGCTAGTAAATGTTTGGGCAGCTGTAACAAGAGTTATTAACAAGAAACGAGGGCTCAGGTGAATGCAAACCAACTTCTACAGTCCTATCATGAGTGATCAGTTTACCTTTTCTTATAGATGTTGGATATCTGAAGAGAAAGGTGCCATTTGGGCATTTATTGGTCCCATGTTACTAATCATAATGGTAATTACACTATTTAAGCAAGCGTGATGATACATCCTTATTGTTGTAGGTCAACTTGTTCTTCTTAACTTTTGTGACTTATAAAGTATATACAAGTAAGAGTAATAAAGAAAGAGCAGTGAAGGTCTCTGCACTGGACACTGCAAAGTAAGGGTGTACATAATATTATGTTGTGTTCAGACTGTATTGCATTGTTGTTTATTGCAACAGTTTTTAAACAAGACTGATTAATACTGGAGTACTTGGCATGCTAAGCAACATCCTTCATGAGTTAATACTTTCATAATATTTGTATAATAAGAATAGGCAATAGCAATGGGAAAGAGTAAAGAAATAGTAGGCTAATGAGTAAGTTCCCCTCCAAATAATGAAAAGTGACTAAAATAATTTGTATCAGAATTATGGCCATTAATACAGAAATATATAGATCAATAAAGACGTCAAACACTCTAATATAACAATCAAAATATGAATGACACTATTTATAATTATTACAATGGTCAGTTTAGACAGGTGACTATATTATACAATGACCTTATTAGACAGGTTAAAAGGTGACTATTTCATAACTTCCTTCTGTTGCTACAAAATCATTAGTTATCGCCACCTAGTGAAATCCTACATTTGTCTGAGAAAACATTCACAACATAAAGCATTATACATGTAATTACATGCAAAAGTTAGAAAAATTATATTTTAGTAGCTAAAAAAGTAGTAAATATGAGGGAGGTCATCTACACCTATTAGCTGACATTAGTTGGAATTAAATGTCAACTACTGTAACGGCAGGTGTAGATGGGAAAGAAGCAATTGTTACCGGGCCTGCAAATATAGGACGTGTGGGCACAAACTACATCCCACCACAAAACATTGCATATCTCAGTACTGGGATAGAATATATTCATTCTGTACCTTGTATGTTAACGCCAACTAAATGTTCAATAACTGCTGAACATTTCATGGCCAACCAATATTGGTGAAAAAATAGTACAAGAAGCACGTCTGCAGTCACACTTCAGAAAAAAAAGCGCTGAAGTTATGTCATGAATTTCTACCAATCAATACCCATGCACTATATATATATATATACATATAAATGTACAGTAGTAGAGAAAGAAGTGGGATGCAAAGGAGGACAAGGGTAGGTCCATAATGCATGTATTGTAGCTGCTATGGTTGACAAAAGAGCACGTCTTGTGCCAAAGCGATGTCAAACAGTGAAGAAATCAAGCGTGTAGCTTAATCCATAGTTGAGTTACATATGCTTGGCTGGAGCCATTAGTCAGTTAGTCAGTCAGCCAGTTAGCAGAAAATTTAGCTAAATAAAAATGTTGGAAGGGTTTGGAGTTGCAGACTTTTATGGGCTTAGTCATGCCTATTCAATAATCCAAAGGTGCTATGAAGGAAAAGTGAGGCTGGTTTTCTGGTGATATTCTTGGGCAAACCTCCATGACCACTAACAGTACTACCATACTGTATGATAGTTTAACAATTAGAAGTGTTACTTTTTATAGGTCAATGATAAAAGCAGCTATCATTGTCACTCCACTTCTTGGATGTACATGGGTATTCGGACTGTTTGCTGTTAATGAACACACAGTTGTGTTTGCATGGATTTTTACGATTCTCAATTCAGTGCAGGTACACTAAATGTAATTATGTGTATTGTGGTACTTTCCCTCCAATACAGGGTTTTGCCATTATGTATTTTTATGTAGTGAGGGATGAAACGGTAAGTAATGCATTCACCTTTTTGTTATACATTTATAGTTTATTATTATTGATTTTACTACTTACATCCCAATAAAGCCGTATTTCAAAGAATTTACTTGGACAATATGGTAGCTAATGCGCAATAACTACCAGTAAAGTGTAAATGGGACACTCCGTCGGTATCGAAGTAATTTAACTATGCGCATTATTTTACATCCCATGAAATCATTACATATTCATAATTGTTACTCAGTGTGGGAAAACCGGTCTTATCACCCGTGACAGCAGATTTGATTTTTCACTAAGAACACAAAGCAATAAACTATCAAATTTCATAATCAAAATCATCTAGACCTTAGTGATCTGTGTTTGTTGGCTGTTTTTTCCCAAGCGAAGTGGTGATCCTTACGAGTGGCCAATGGAGCTCTGGCCAGCCTGGGGATGGCTGTGTGTGGCTATTGAATAAAGACCTGTGCTGTACATTTCATGTCATTTTAGCCAGTTTAAGACTTGAATAGCTCATAACTTGGCCTAATTTAATTGTTTAAACAGTTCTTTGCCCACCTCCACCCCCAGCCTTCCACCCTTTTTGGAGCTCACCTGGTAGAGTCAATATCGAGTTAAAACTATCCAAATGGCGGGAACTTAAGTATTGGCTACTTCTACTGTGGATGCTTTTGAAGGTAAGAAATTTGTGTAAAACGTGTGAAAAATTGGTACATGTAGCTTCTACTATTGGCGAGCTACAACTAACTGAATACTTAAACCAGCATTTCTTGATACTTTTGAATAGGCGATTTGAAGACTGGTTTTCCCAGGCTGAGTCACAATTCTACGGCAAATGGAAAAGAAATGGCAGGATTTGGGCTTGTACATAGATAGATAGTATGGTGGAATACAGCCTAAAATGTTTTCCCAGCTTTACAACAGTGTGGTACACAATTATACAAGTGCTTGTTGGCAATTGCTATGTAGCACTTGATAACCACAATGGTTACACGCTGACAATCCACCTGGATGTGACACATGTTGTGTAGTGTTAATTACGTACAGCTGTAACTTGCTATTCTAGTAATAGTACAATACTACAGTATGTTTTAGAAACCTTTACCCACTACTTTATCAAATTTATGTTATGAAATACAGTATGTAGTATTTGTCATAAACTTAAACGGCTTCACAAGTAAAAAAAACCTACGGAATCAAATTATTGCAGTGTCAGCATGACATGCTTGTGTAAGATGAATATGAAGCAATGTACATCAAAGAATCCGCAGTCTTTTATAAGCCAGCTATATCACAGCAGTCATAGATTTCCTTGGCTGTACATGAAGCCATATACACCAAAATACTGACAGTTGGATACAAGTTAGTATATCACAGTAGTCATAGCTTCATCTCATACTCATGTCAATCACTAATATATTCTACTCCTGCTGTGATGTAACTATAGTTTATAGTACATCAGGACATACGATAGTGTGTAGTACAACTAGTGCGGATGTGCAACAAACAAGTGTGTATTTTATAGGAACCAAGAAAACACTGTTTTCATACATTCATAGTACAATAGTGCCTGAATGGAAATCAACCAGTTTTACTGTAGAAATTTCCTTGGGGTAGGGCACTGTCTTTTCCAAATTTGAGTTGAATCCACCTAGCCATCACCAAGATATGTGCCTTCAAAGTTTGTCTTCTTTTTTTTTAGTATATTCTTCATCTTCTGCTGCTTTTGTCTTCTTCTCGCTCCACTCCCTATAACTCATGGATACTTTAGTTGATTGACTTCAAATTTGAAGAGCAGTAAGAGCATATTGCAGCACATTTACAGCTAAATTTTAGAGATCGAAGTAGGAATAATAGAATTATGAGCAATTTTGAAAATTGCAAAAGTCACACCTACAGGGTAATTCTCTTGATGGAATAACTTGAAAATCAGTCTGTACATGAAGTTACTATCACAGTGCAAACCTTTTGTGGTTTGAATGTGCTTGTAGCTTAGAGTATTAGCTAAGGAGATATAAAGCAAATCAAACATGTGAAAAAAGCACAATCGAGATACATCACAGATTCCCCGAGGACAAAGTCTGCAAGGGGGGGATGGATTGTATGAGGAGGTGGAGGATCCAAGGAACAGTGCTAACTAGTGGTATTACCTTCATCACTCCTTGCCCACAGTGCATTCAAAGCTGAACTTTAAATAGAATTTTACTTCTAATTAACACCTTTTACACAGTGAAAAGAAGCAGTGTATACAAATTACTGTTTTACCAGCACAATTTGATTTACTTGTGCAAGTATATATGACCAGATTTGACAAAACCAGGCTTCCACACACATCCAAATCCTCTACTTTAACAGCTTGTAACTTTACCACTCAGTACACTAATGACCTACAATTTTCACAAAATCCTTTCACTGCATTATGCAATGACTGGTCAAACTTTGAAAGTGATAGCTTACTCCTACATTGTTTCAAAGTCAAATCTGGATGTGTGTGGAAACCTGGTTTGTCAAATCAAATCACATACAATTAAAAGCAATCTACACACATGTAGAGTATACCAAGATAGGTAACTCCAAAAATCATGTACAATACAAGTATAATATTCTAAAATACTACTCACACTTCTTAATCAGTTCAATGAATAGTCAACATTACTCACACCTCCGGAACTCCCTCTTCCTCTGCCATTTCCATGGAGCTGTAGAAAGGGAGGGTATAAGGAACATATATCATGTGGGTGGCATTGCACTGTTCCTTGTATCCTCCACCTCCTCGTAACAATCCATTCTCCCCTTGCAGACTTTGTCCTCTGGGATTCTGTGAATTGTATTCCAGAGGTTCTGGATACACGGAACAGTGCTAACTAGGGGTACGTTTAAAGCACAAATCATAAATCATACCTGCTAAAGGGTCCTGATAGAACAGCTCTAGTAAATTCAGAAGACTCTTCACTTCTGTAATAGAATCTCTCAAAGGTACTTCTTGAAGACCAATTTGCCACTTTGAGAATCTCAGCAACAGGGACTCCTTTAGCTCAAGCTTGTGAAGAACTGGCACTCCTGGTGGAATGGGCTGTAAACTGCTCAGTATCAATGCTTGCCTTTCTCAAGCTGTGTTTAATCCAGTGACCCAAAGTTCCTGGGAAAACTCTTCTAAATGGCCTCTTTGAAGTCAAGAATACTGGCTTAGGTGAAGTTATTGAAGCTGCTTGTTCTGATGTTCTGGAGAGATATAATTGAAGGGAAGTAACATGGATATATGTCAGCATCCTCTGACAGAGAAAAATAGTATGCTGTCCTAGGGGGGCCTGGGGTACGAGTCTTAGTCAGCCGAACAACAGTAAATTGGGCCCCAGTGGGTGTCCATCTCAAATGATCCCTAATCAGGGCTGCCAGGTCTGAACACCTGCTTACATTAGCTAGTGCCATTAATGTTGCCACCTTCCTGCCCAGCTCCAGAGTTGAGAGAACCTCTGAAGGGCACCTTCTAAGGTATTCGACAACTACAGCTACATCCCATGACACATTATGGCGAGGAGCTGGTGGCCTGGCATTGAACATGCCCTTTAGTAACTTAGACACTAAGGGATGGCTTCCCACATTAACATTATTTAATTGTGGGTGGTAAGTTGAGATTTCAGAGCGTAATGTATTAAGTGAACGGTATTGTAAGCCTAAATCAAATTGGTCTGTGACGAACTCTAGCACATTTCCTAAAGATGCTGAAAGTGGATGAATGTGCCTTTCAGCACACCAGCCACACCACTTAGACCAGGCTGAATTGTATACTGCATGGGTGTTAGATCTCCAGGAGTGCAGGAAAGCAGTTCTGTAACCCTTTCAGAAAATCCTTGTGTCAAGAAAGCTTTCCTGAGACAGGCCATGTGGCTAAAGACATCTGATTCTCCCAGATTAGAGGATGGGACTTCAGATCTGGACTCAGGAGCAGATCCTGTTCCATGGGAAGTACAATTGGATTTCTCACTAACATTCTCAACACCTGGGAGTACCACACTTGGGCTGGCCAAGTTGGGGCTATTAGACAAGCATAGTGTACCTCTTCCAGGAAAATCTTCGATAGCGCATTGCCAATCAAGTTGAAGGGATGGAAGAGATATGACTGGTCTTGTGACCAAGATATTGAAAAGGCATCTACCACTTTTGCTTGTGGGTCTGATCTCCAGCAGCAGTAATCTGGAAGCTGAGCATTTGTTCTGCTCACAAATAGATCTATTGTAAAAGGATGAAGAATGTGATGTACGGCATCGAAAAGTGATGGTAGGAGTTTTCAATCGCTGCTGTCATGGTGGCGAGACTTCCAGTCTGCCAAGACATTGTCCTTCCCTGCCAGATACTGTGCTTGTGATGTAAGAGGCACAACTCCCACGTCTCCAGGGCCAACTGACACAGTTGGAATCTCAATGGACTGCCCGACTTGTTCAAATGTGACTGAATTTGACAAAACCCGGCTTCAACGCACAAAGCTTCGTTAGGAGATATGGCGATTTTAAGTAATCATTGTGTAGTACTTCCCAGTGCCTACAGCTGTGCAAACAAAATTTGCACCAACTATTCATCTATTTACTAGCTATCACTGTGTGGGTGTATAAGTTTCTGGTACCCAAAATATTCCCTGTTTTGGTCAACTTTTTTTGAGCAGGTAATAATATCACAGGTGGTAGTAATAGGGGAGGTGGGTGGGGGGTGGCGGATGGGCTTAATATAGGAGTATAAAATGGAGCAAGAAGACGAATGAAATCCAGAGGCCAAATGTGGGCCCTCCATGGGCCTCAAATCACTACAAATTGATGGAGAACACTATTGGCGAGCTCTCTGTGAAGTCCCAGCTCACTACACACTATTACAACAAGCCATGGCCATTTAATGGCACCAATCTTCCACTCGTGGCTTTGACAGGGTCAGAAGAAAGCTGCTGCAGAAACCAGACTTGCCAGTCCTGAAGGAAACACAGAGTGGAATATGATAGTGTATTAGACCAGCAATCCATTTCTGGTAAAAACGCAAGTTTGATTTTGTGTGTGTGGAAGCTGGGTTATATGAAATCCGGTCACAAATAAGTTATTGCAATGCAATTGTCTGACCTGAACAGCTCTGCTATATCGATTTTATTCTTCAGATAGGACTGAAAGGCCAGAAACATTGCTTTGAGCTCCACATAATTGATGTGTAACTTGGTCTCCTCTAATGTCCACCTGTGGAGGCATCTGACTCAATCACTATTGAGGCCTCCGGTTTCCATATTGGGGCTGAGCAGTGGGAAGGCAGCTCCAAGCACCACCACTGAAGATCTTCCTGTGCCTCCTTCGACAGGCTCACAGAATGAGGGTGTTGGTGAAGTGACCGAATCTTCAAGTCCTGTAGGGCACGATAATGGAGAGGACCTTTCCAAACAGCTGGTTTGGTTGCTACCAGTGTCCCAATGAGGCTCTGTCCAGAGAAAGAAGATGAGATGCTTCCTTCTGGATACAGTGCAACTTGTGTGTTGGAAATTATTTATCTAGACAATTATTTATTACTGGCAGCTCCTACCAAAGATCAACTATTGATGGACCTTTCAACAGACATATGGTTGCTCATTCAGTCTGGGATTCCTAATAAATATCCCGAAGTCCATCACAGCCCCCACCTGTCATCTGAAGTTTCTGGGGTTCATAGTGGACACAGAGAACATGGAAATCTCTCTAGGCATATGCCTAACTGACGTAAGAACTGGGTTGCAGGCTTTGTAGCTTTTGAAAAGGTGAATGGTGCGGTACAAAGCCCAATTGGGAGGCACTGGAACTGCATCAAGTTGTGTGGTGGAGGTTAGGAGGTTCCAAGATTCTTGGGCCACAGAGATGGTTAAGTATGTATCCTTTAGGTCCAATTTCACCATGAACCCCCCTCTGACTGATGATGCTTGTCAGCATGTACAGGCCCTCCATCTTGAAGTGCGATGGTACTATATGGGAGTTAATGTATCTCTCAGGTCTATAATCAGCTCTGCCACTTTTGAGGACGACAAAGATCGGGCTGATTATATGAACTTCTGACTGTTGTACTGGGTAGACTGCCCCTTTCTCCCTCAGTTTGGACACCTCCTCCTGCAGAACTGATTGTTGTTCCCTGCTGACCATGATGGTGGACCTGTGATACTCTGGCAAACACTGTAAGGGTAACTGATACCCTTTGATGGTGGATAGCACCCAAGGATCTTTGGTCAGGCATGCCCAGTTCTTTAGGAACAAGGCAGCCCTTCCTTCTACTGGTGTTAGTGTATGTCAAGGCAGAAGGTGCAGATTCAAATTGAGTGCTTGAAAAGAGGTATGTGGTAGGAGTAAGTTGTTCAGGACTTTTCCAATCTTCCCGAGTGTTTGTGGGGTTGGAAATTGGACTGTTTCTGAGGATGAGGGTGCTGATGGTATGGCCTGTAAGGTTGCTTGTTGGACAGGAGAACATTGTCCTGCCGGGACCCCGAATTACCAGCAGGGCCTGGTTGAAAAAACTGTTTCTTACTGCGACTCAATGTGGACTGGAAGCTCTTCTGGTCATATGACTGATAGTGGTGAGATATTTGAACCGCTTGTGCCTTAAGTGATTGAGGTCAAAGCAATTAACCTTTGGCACCTTCATTGCAGGAGTACGAAGTACCGGGTGCTCCTTATGCATCTCCTTTTGCACGTCTTTATGCAAGAGATGCGCAAAGTGTGTTTCTAAAGTTAATACTGTTTAATTACCTTGTGGGTTTCAAAAGTGAAATCGTCATCTGACTTCAAACTGTTAGGATAAAACAGTGGATCCCCCTGGGCTGTCAAGGTTTCCATCATTACTAATAACCTGGGAGTCCCCATCTCCCAGAGAACTAGCTGATGACTGGCGCACACAGGCATCCAGCACGCTGACCTGGGGCACACCGACTCCCAGCAAGGAATTAAAAATACCAGATTGATGCACCCCGGTTGTCAGTTGGTCTTCTCCATAATGTGGAGAGTGGTCTTCAACCACTGGGGGAATAGTTACAGTGTTTCCTGATTGATCGTTGTCCTTCTCTGTCCTCATCCTGCTGAACTGGGTTTCAAAGTGCATCCAGAAACTTCTTCCTTATTGATTCACTAGAAGAAATGCTCTCCAAAGGGCTTAACACAGAGTTCTCATCCATCATGTTGTGAGATGTAGTATCACATGCTGATTGAGCAAATAAAGAAAGTGTTAATAGAAGTAAAAGTTCTATTTAAAGCTCAGCTTTGAATGTGCTGTGGGTAAGGAGTGATGAAGGTAATACCACTAGTTAGCACTGTTCCTTGTATTCAGAACCTCCGGAATACAATTTAATAAAACAGTCACTGAGATGTAAAAAAAATGCAAAGCATGTTGGAGAGAATTCTCCAAGTTTCAAACCAGGGACCTCCACACCTATATACCCAAGCCCTACCACTCTGCCGCCACTGCAGTCACTTGTTCACCTCATTTAACTTTTACCATATAGATGAAAGTTCTGGTTTATACACTAGAATGATGATAACTTGTTCAGTGGAAATTCTTGAACATTCTGTATGCTTTGTATTGAAGTGCTCAGAAAAAATCTGTGCTCTATTAGAGTACTACAAAAATTATGAAAATAGCGTATAATTTTTTATCTTTTATCAAGTGTGTCATGCAGCCAAGTACAGCTGGTGTGGGTGGTGATATACAGCTGTATACTCATTTTACAGAACCAACAAAATGTCATTTTCATGTATCTGTAGATTGATAGTCCTTGAAGGAATTAACCATTTAATCATTTCTGCTGTGGCATCTCCCATGAGTCGAATCTGCCCAGCTATCTTTGCACCTTCAAAATTCAGTTCTTTGTAAATACATATAAGTTAGCCATGCAGTCTTCGACAATCAGTTGCTGTAGTAAAGGGGAAAAAAGTTCAAAGGCGAGTTAAAAGGAAATATCAAGGCTAACCGTTTAGGCTGGCTTTGGAACTTACAATTACAAAAAGAAGTGATATCCACACAAAACAGCCGAGTTGTGAAAAAGATATGGCCTAAAAAATCCTGGGTAAAGAAGTTGTGAAATCAAAAGTGGCGGCCAAGAAATGGCTGCAATGAAGTTAATGCTAATAAATTTTAATAATGCCTGTGCGCTTTAAAGTTTATTAGCATTAACATCATTGCAGCCATTACTTGGTGGAAAATTTATTAGTATTAACATCATTGCAGCCATTTCTTGGCCACCACTTTTGATTTCACAACTTTTCCCCCATACTTCACAGCTGGGCTATTTTTGTGCAGATATATGTGTGATTCAGAACTGATGAATTGCTTGGTATACTAGAAATGTTTCTAATGATCTTTACATTATAAAAATGCTTAAAAATTAGCAATAACACTTAAAACTTATTTCTATCATTTTTTGTGCATCCATAGTTTAGGAAAAAGATTAAAGGTCTGATCTGTGGAAAAGCTACTCATGGTTCTCATTCTTTTGAAAATGTGAGTTAATTACATAATGATTTCTGTAAGGGCTCAGATCTGTTATCACCACCAATAACAATAAATAGCATATTTGCCTAATATACTTGTATATTATAGTGTATATTATAGTCATTTAACGTTAATAATAAACAATTTGGTTGTGTTTCAGAAATAGTATTACTATATATCTGACAGGAAACTAAATTCCTCCTCAATATTGTTTGCCTATAAGTTAATGGCATTTGTTGTTTGGGACTTGTAAAGAAAGCACAAACTTTTGGACAACACTTTAAAATAGCATTCTAATAATACCATTATTTTTGTATATTTTTATAGGCAAAGCAATATGAATTACATAATAGATCAAGAGATTTAGGTATGTATTAACAGTGTGATTTTTATTGTACGTGCGTGTGTGCGTGTGCGTGTGGGTGTGTGTGTGTGTGTGTGTGTGTGTGTGTGTGTGTGTGTGTGTGTGTGTGTGTGTGTAATGAAATGAATCGACGGGGTATGATAAGGTTAGTGTAACTGTGTAATACAATAGCTGAACTTTTCTTAGACAAACAGTTCAACAGCCTTAATTCAAAATTGTATATACGTAAAAGCATTGAACTGAATATAACCAAGTTGACTTTTGTGCTAAATACTGAAATGCTAAATACTGAAATGATTGTTATAAAACACATTTTAATGAGAACACTCATTGATTTCAGTAGAGCAGTCAAGTGTTCTACATGATAAACAACCACCTTCATTGATAAACACCTTCAGTTATAGCCTTGATAGTGCTTATATAACTGCCACCTATGCTTATAATTGTGAACAGTGCCGGGAGGTATGGAACATTATAATTAAACATAATTATTGTACATTATGTTGTTGTTACATATATCACAGCAGGAGTAGAATATTTAAGTTAATAACATGAGTTTGAGGCAAAGCCAAGGATGAGCAAGATATTCTGTGTAAACAGTTTCTATCCAAGAGAAAGACTATGCTAGTATTGTTAAATTTGGTTTGTATTGGATACTGAATAGTGTACACACAACTAAATGATTGGCTTGATGTATATTATGCTTAGGTGAAATATTGAGCAGCACCTTTTTTATATCATCATGCATGCACGTAGTATCCATAAATGGATTTTTAAAAATTACACAACTGAATTGTTGTTTTAAAAAATTACAATCTGGGAAATAAAGTTTGCTGAAAAAATGCAAGATATACAAGAATAAAACAAGTCAGCATGTTACTTTTATTATTCAAGCTATAGTAAACTGCTGTTGGACTACAATGGAGCATGTCAAGTGCGTTAAAGTGTAATTATCACACACAAATATCTATTCGGAGTCAATGGATATAGTAGAGACTATAGTTTCCATAAATTAGGAGTAGATACCATAATTTGCTTTTTACTTGTTGTGAAATAATTTTTGTATGCAAAACTTGTACAAAAATTTCTTACACAAAACTTTTTACATAAAATTAAACTACTCTAATAGAGCAGTCATTCACATAAATCATACGAAAATATTTTTACATGAAAACTTTATCATGAATTGTTTTGCATGAAAATAAAGTGAATTATGGTAGGTAGCTTTTGAGAATGTTTCTGTGCCATGATATGTATATGCCACTTTTGATTATTTTTAGACATGGGAAAGGAAGCTTGTGTTATTGTCGCATGGGGTTGTGTAGCAGTAATTCTTGAATTGTCCAATAATACATCATTGGTATGTACCATATCCATCTTAAAGTATTTGAGCAGGGGCTACATAGCCAGGATTTTCTGGAAGGGGTTTTGGATTTGAAGTGCATGGAATGTCTTTGCCCGGGTGCTTCCCCTGAACCACACGTTTGAACAAAATGATGTATATACAAAAATAATGTGCCCTTAGGCAGAAACATGCATTTGATAGTTAAAACCTACACACTACTGTTTATGCAGCTTATAGAAACTATAAACCTAACACTGACTAATCTTCACTTCAAAGCAACAAACTGACAGCCAACTTCAACTTTTTATATAACACACAGGAGCCCTCCACATGTCAGTCCTCAGTTGGCAATACTTTCTTCTGGGTATACATTATTCTTGGTCAGTCCTTCTGCTGATGGTCACTTTGCTTGTATTCCAATATATTTGAGACATCACGTGCCCATAACATGTGACAAATAAACAACACATATTCATCATGTAAATATACATCAACTATTCACATTTTGTGCTAACATGACACATGTATAACACAACCACTCAAGTTTATTGCAGCTGCTGCCTTGTAATATGTTTCAACCAATTGAACCAGCAGTTGTTCGCCATTTCCACCATGTATCACATGCACAATTGATCACGTGATGCAGTACTTGATTCATTGATGATTTAGCATTACAATGCGATGTGACCCTCAAAAGTAGTGCAGAGCCACACCAGTATGCAAGTAGCTACCAGAAAGCTCCAGAGCTGTAAGAGTTGGTGTAATTTTTAATTTAAAAAAAATTTCTTCTTCTGAAAGGGGGATTTGTCTGAACCATCTGAACTCCCTGGCTTCATTCATCCTTGTTGACATTCTCCATCTATAGTCCCAGAGCAGTTTAACATGCAGACTTGTTTGATTCTTGTTTCTTTTGGTTTTTCAGTGATCTCTATTCCTCATATTTTAACTTGTCAATTATATTGCTTAAATAAAAACAGCTCAAAATTACACTAAGTAATTTGAAAAGGTGTAGTAACTACTGAGACTGGTAATGGTAATGAAATGGTTGCAGTGATGTAAATTGCTATAATTTTGTTACCATACAGTATGGTAGAACTGTGTATTAGGGATTATGCAGTCTTGGGCTTTCTTGTCCAAAAATATCACCCTAAAACCAGCCTCAATTTCCTTCATAACAGCTCGGCAGTATTGGTTAGGCATAGCCAAGCTGAGAAATACCTTCAGAGTGACCCCAAACATTCCAACAAGTTTCTATGGAATTTTAAAAATTTTCTATTTAACAGAATATTATTCTGACTAACTAACTAACTAACTGATGCCCTCAGCCAAGCATAACTTGACAACGGATAATGCTATGGGCTTTATTTTTTTCACTGTTTGACATCGCTTCATCCAAAGACATGCCTTTTTGCCAACTGCAGTACGTACAATGCACGTATCATGGACTTACCTATGTCCTCCTTTGTGTTCCAGTGCTTTTCGCTGACAATGCAAGGTGTCAATTTTTGATAGCATGATATGGCTTCCCTCTGGCTGTGTCATGCTTTTTGCCTGCATTTTTCATAGTGACTGGATTCATTGCAGAGAAGTTTCTTGTAATGTTCTTTGTTTGTAACACTGAGAAATGAGTGGAGCATAACTACAAACGAAGCATAATGGCCACCTCACTTTTCAGTGCGTAATTGATTATTGGGGCACACATTTAGATGCAAAATTATTTTATGGAATTCCTGGTGCCATTCTTTCTTTTAATGTGGTACACATGGATTCAGTAGTCCTAATTGTATTATTTTAAAAAGTAAACAAACAAGTAGAAGGAAAAATTAGGAATTCTAAGCTGGATAACAGATCAAAGAACAAAAAGTAGGGAACAAGGGAACAGCTTAAAAGTTGTGAAACAGGGAGGTTGCCTATACTTGCAGATATACTTATTCTAGTGGACATCTAATCCCTAATTCAGTCATGGTTATAGACTGAAGAGTAGGAATTAGATGTCGACTGAATTAGGGATTAGATGTCCACTAGTATATCTGCAGGTATAGGCAACCTTCCTTGTTTCACAACCTTTTAGCTGTTTCCTTGTTTTCCTGCTTTTTTTGTTCTTTGATCCCTAATCCAGCTTAAAATTCTTAATTTTTCCTTCTACTTGTTATTATGTTTTTATTACAAATTTATTGATGTTAGCATTACTCTGTCATTTCTGATTCTGATGTTACAATAATTTGTGCGCAAGGATGCTATATATATGTGACCCAATTTTGGAAAACCGTCGATATACGCACAACAGTACTTTTGTAATAAAACGCATTTAAAAACCATGGGTTAAAAACGCAAGCTCCAGAAAAAAAAATTATGCAAGTTTTTATCGCCTCACTGGTGGGCGAATTAAGCCGCCAATGGATAAATCCTAGGCATCATCATGTTCGCCTGTCCATAGAGAGTACAAAAATCTTTGTTTCATCTCCCTACACGAAAAGATTCCAAAGTTACAGACGTTTGTTTACGTTGCAGTGACGAAAGAATTTACCGTCGATCGTTTTTCAGTGAAATTGCCTTCCTTCTCGAACAAACAAGCGTGCCTGAGGAAAAAACTATACCTTGGTGGATGCACAAATTCATGGCGAACACAATGAGCCAAGATTCAATTCCGTACATCATTGTATCAGTAAGTTACGATGGTTTATGTAAGCGCCTGTAGATTCTTTTCTCGATAGCTTCTGTACATATCAAATTATTTGCTCGTACGGCTGTCTAGTGCTGTATTTCCAAAGCTGCTTAACTTAGGAAGCTGAAACTTGGTTAGTCTATTCCTCTGTCCCTGTAGAAAACAAAGAATAAATAAAATGCATTTTGAAAATTGTGCGGATATCGACGGTTTTCTAAAATTAGGTCACATATGATAATTTTTACTGAATTTTATTCCTGTTTAGTTTTCTGTCAACTTTAGGGTTGAGAAATATGTAATATTTGTAACACAGGCATGAGGGCTTTGCCTGATATATATGCCTGACTACCTGAGGGCAGAGGGCATACGTACATATCAGGTGAAGTACAGATGCCCTATGTTACAGCTAATATGTAACACTTAGCTATCAGGCTGATAGCCTGTACAGGGTGATCAATCATCCAAGCCAATACAAGTGCAGCCACTGGATATATTATAAATACATACCTAAAATTTTCAATTATGGCTCAGCAGCTAGTATGTTCTGGTTACGTTCGGTTACAATGAACAGACATATCCCAGAGAAATCACGGAGAATTTTGGTTATGCAAGTTTAATGTTTTAATCAGTGTTATTGAATCATTTATGGACAAAGTACAGAGTTCACTAAAGGCCTCAATAGGTAAGCTTGCTAGTAGAGTGGTTACTCCATGCAGAGTGGTAGCTTTATGATGGGGGCGTGTCCATATTTGAAAACATGTGGAAAAATCATTGAATAAGCTATAGCACTATTCCTCACCTTAGTCCAATGTTTTTCAACTCGTAGGATGGTAAGGATAACAAAATCCTCTCTGTTTGAGTGGTTTTCATACTGAAATCCAAGTCGTGCATCCTATCACGTGAGTATTATTCTTTTTGAGCTAAAACAATAACTATACTAAATATACAGTCAAGTTGGAAGGAAGATGCTGGGCATAGTGGGAAGGATGAATACAGGGTAAAGGGGGAAAGTGGGAACTGGTAGGTACTAGTAGATTAAATGAAGAGATGAATAGATGGTAATCATTGGAATAGTGTGTAGCATTAAAGTCAGAAGTCAGTTCGTAAACTGGTCTGGAAAATGCTAAAGGTCTACTACTAACTGTAGGTGGATGATAAAGGGGCAATTCTAATTGGTAGTGAGCTCGATAACCAGAGTGCCTCAAATCATGTGGTTGCCAATCACACAGAGTTGCAGAAGCAATCCCATCAGCAACATCAAGGAGAGTTCACAGTATCTGAGGGTGCCGAAGTTACCATATGTGAAATCTTCTGCTCTGCAACAGCAGCAGTGGCCTCCTCAAGCAACTCAAAATCAGTTGGCCATGAGTATTAATTGATCACCACAATCAATTTTGGCATCAACGTCTATATAACCAGTGCCCAGTTGTAGCTTGACGATATTTCATATATAGCCTGGCTAGCTGGGCTACATACGAACTGTAGCCCAGGCGGCTCCTTTGATCTGAGGTGTGAAAGTGTTACATAATGATATATATCACTTTGATACCTCAGATCAAAGGAAACCACAAGGCTATAGTTCACATACTTCCCTGACCACAGGGCTCTCGGCATGATATCACTCTTGGTTTTGGCAATATCATTATTACCCTGATCACAATTGCCTTGATGCTGAAGCACTCACAAAGCATTAGTTCCCTTTGATGATTTACATAGAGCTGCTTAAAGTTTTGCATTGTGGGTTTGAGTTTATGATGTTGGTTTATGATTATAATTATGCTTATACTGAGTGGAGACAGCATAGCTGATAATTGACCCAGGTAATTACAAATGAGTGAAAAGCATTAACATCATATAGTACAATAGTATTGTATAGTAGGGACCACAAAGGAGTAGGCGTGACCCATGAAAAAATATGAACCAAAAACCAGCCCCACGTTTTCCAGACGACAATGACACAGTATTGGTTAGACAAAACAAAGCCCGAAAAAGCATTCAGATTGACCTGAAATGCTTCCAACAAGTTACTACGGAATTTTTAAAAATATATTTCACAGAATTTTTTAGTGACTGATTGTCTGACTGACCAATCGACCGACCGACCGACCAACCGACCGACCGACCGACCGACCGACTGACATATGCCTTCAGACAAGTGTAACTTGATAACTTCTAAGGCTGTGGGCTTGATGTTTTCACTGTTTGACGTTGCTTTGCCCCGAGAGGTGTCTTTTGGCATACTGCAGTACGTACAGTGCATTCTTCATGGACTTTCCGGTGTCCTCCTTTGTGTCCCATTCATCTTTGCTGACAGCAAAAAGTGTTAATTTGGTGGTGGCACATGGTGGCTTCCTTTCATAGCAGAAATTGTCCGTATTTTTCGTAACTACTTTGATTGCAGAGGTCCTTTTCGAACAGTTATGGTGTAAAGGATTGAACATAGCTGGCAATGAAGCGTGATGGATACTTACTTTTCAGACGATTATTGGTATTCTTTATTTTAATTACGAACCTCAAACCTTTTGTGGTTTGAAAGAAATTGAGCTAAAGACCACAAGATACAACAAAAATACCAACAGTGTGTAACAATTATGCAATTGAATCTAAACCAAAACAGCCAAGCTGTAAAAAAGAGTGTGGCCCCAGGGTGAAAAAAGATGTGAAATCCAAGGTGGCAGCCAAGAAATGGCTGTGATGATAGGTTAATGACAAAATTTTTAATTATGACAATTCAGTGCCGAATCCTAGTGAAACTTGGAGGAGGCAATGTCAATTCAACTGAATTGTTGTAATTTAAATTTTTACCATTAATCTACCATTACAGCCATTTCTTGGCTGCAACCTTGGATTTCACATCTTTTTTTCATGCTGGCCTTTTTGGGGGCCGCCCTCTTTTTGTACAGTTTGGCTGTTTTGGTTTAGATTTTGTATTGCAAGCCACAAAGCCGGCCATAAACTGGCTTTGGTGCTTCCTTTTAACTTGTTTTTTTTCTTTACTGCAGGAATTGCAAAACAAAAGATGCAATTGTGTGTATAGATTTTTGTCTGATTAATTATTAACACTGAATGAATATCAGTTTTATCACATGCTGTAGGTAATAAGGTGGCTTCTTATATACATAACTGAACTATAGCTGAAACTCTTATTGTTTGTAGCTGAACTCTTTTCAGGGTGACTGTTTCTAGCTGAACTCTCTACATGGTGATATGTTTCCAGCACATATTTCTTTTGGGTAATTTGTTTGTAGCTGATCTCTGCAGGGTGATTTGTTTCTAGCTGCACGTTAACTTATCAGTATAAGGTAGAGCCATGTTAACTTAGGTGGAGCCATGCTATCCCTATTCAGGTTAACTTGTTTCTAGCTGAACTCTCTACTGGGTGTCAATATACTCATGGGTGTTGTGTGCTGGCTTCTTGGTCGCACAAGGGGGTGACACAAAGGTACTTACTGTAGGTAGATCTGCAACCACAGTCAAAGTCTTGACTGGCCAAAATTTCTCTTCAACCTGTGACTAAGAGTCTTTTTCGATCTTTGACCTGTGACTTAGCAACGATATTTCTGTACTTTTTATTGTAGGTTGGAAACTTTTACCCTTGACCATTGACTTGGCACAATTTTGGTGGCCTTGACCTTTGACTTAGACTTTGACCATGGTCACAGATCTACCTGTAGTGAGTGCCTGTGTGTCACTCCCTTGCTGCACAACACACTACCGTGTGTCTTGATAAAAAAAACAATTACTTGTCACGCCTACCAGAAAAACCGCTTGGAGAATACTTTGAAAATTGATGTACAGATGGAGTAATCATCTTAGAAAGGCTCTTCAATGGTGTAGAAGAATCAGACTTAAAGCCCCAGAGTTATAACATGAAGGTATAGCAAGTGTGAAATCATGACACTCTAATAGAGCAGTCACCCTAATAGAGCAGTCAGCTATAAGAAGTAAATTACTCTATTAAAGCATTCATCTATGTCTTTTAGACCCTGCAAAGTGTTAAACTACGTTTCAATCATCCTGTAGAGTATTCAGCTAGAAACAAGTCACCCTGTAGAGAAATCAACTTGAAATAAGTCATTCTGTAGAAGTCTAGAAACCAGTCACTTCAACTATATTATTAAGTCGCCCTGTTGAGAGTTCAGCTGGAAACAAGTTGCCTTGTAGAGAGATCAGCTAGAAATGAGTCACCCTGGCCTGTAGAAAGATCAGCTACATAATCATCCTGTAGAGAGATCAGCTAAAAACAAATCACCTTGTAGAGCTAGAAAGAAGTCACCCAGTGGAAAGATCACCTAGAAACAAACAAAGATCAACTAGACCCTTTAGAAAGATAAGCTAGAAACAAGTCACCCTGCAGACAGTTCAGCTAAGTTTCAAGTTACCCTGTAGAGAGTTCAGTATTAAAAAATCACGCAGACTGTCAGTAGAGAGATCAGCTAGATACAAATCTCTCAATAGAGAGATCAGCTGGAAATCACCTTGTAGAGAGATTATCCAGAAACAAATCACAGCATTAGAGAGATCAGCTAGAATGCAAATCACCCTGTATAGAAATCAGCTAGAAACAAGTCACCCTGCAGAGAGCTCAGCTTCATTTCAAGTCAGCCTATAAAGAGTTCAGTAGAAACAAGCTGCCCTGTAGAAAGATCAGCTAGAAACAAGTCACTATGTATAGAGAGTTCCTGCAGCTATATAAGCAAGTCACCATAAAGAGAGATCAGCTAGAAACAAATCACCCTGTACATTGTTCAGGTGACCCTGTAGAAAGAGCTAGAAACAAATCACCCTGTAGAGAGATCAGCTGAAACAAGATACCCAGTAGACAACTCAGCTGGAAACAATTAAGTCATTATGTAGAGAGATCAACTAGAAACACTTCACCCTATAGAAAGTTCAAGTACATTTTGTGTTTCAGCTACATTTGAAGTAACCCAGTAGAGAGGTCAGCTAGAAACAAGTAACCCCGTAAAGAGATCAGCTACATTTCAGATCACCCTTTAGAAAGATCAGCTCAAAACAAATCACCCTGTAGAGAAATCTGGTAGAAGCAAGTCATCCTGTAGAGAGTACAGCCAAAAAAAGTCACCATGTATAGAGAAATCAGCCAGAAAAAAGTCACTCTGTAGTAAGATCAGCTACATTTCAAATCATCCTGTAGAAAGATCAGCTTGAAATAAATCACCTCATAGAAGAATCAGTTAGAAACAAGTCATCCTGTAGAGATCAGTTAGAATCAAGTCACCCTGTAAAGAGTTCAGCTAGAAACAAGTCACCCTGTAGAAAGATCAGTTAGAAACAAATCACACCGTAGAAAGATCAGCTGGAAACAAGGCACCTTGTGGAGAGATCAGCTTGATCAAATCACCCTGTAGGGATTTCAACTACATTTCAGGTCACCCTGTGGATAGTTCAACTACAAACAAATCTCTCAGTAGGCAGATCAGCGAATCACTCTGTACAGCATCATACGGTACAATAGTACTGTATAGTAGGGAGCACAAAGGAACCTCAATTTTCCCAGACGACAATGAGGCAGTATTGATTAGGTAAATCTAAGCCCAAACAAGCTTTTAGATTGACTCGAAATGCTTTCAACAAGTTGCTACGGAATTTAAAAAAAAATCTTAATGGAATTTTCTAGTGATGGTCTGACTGACTGAGTAACTGACTGATGCCTTCAGACAAGCATAACTCAGTAACGGCTAAGGCTACAGGCTTGATTTTTTCACTTTTCGACGTCACTTCAGTTCAAGAGGTGCCTTTTGGCGGCATACTGCAGTACGTACAATGCACTCTTCATGGACTTACCGGTGTCCTCCTTTGTGTCCCATTTATCTTTGCTAACAGTGAAAAGTGTCGATTTGGTGGTAGCACATGATGGCTTCCCTTCGTAACAAAAATCGTCCGTATTTTTCACAGTGGCTACTTTGATTGCAGAGTTGCTTTTCGAACAGTTGTTGATTCGTACTGCTGTGTAACAGGTTGAACATAGCCAACAACGAAGCATAATGGATACTTCACGTTTCAGACGATAATTGATATAGTTGAGGTATACGGTGCCATTTCAGATGTGGATTCATCGGTCGTAATAATTATTTACAAAAAAAAAACATAAAACAAGTACACAAAAAATTGGAATTTTTAACTAGATTAAGGACCATAGCACATCGATAAAAAGTAGTCCATGATATTAAATCGCAGTAAAACAGTAATAAGTGTTGTATTCCTACTGTGCTTAATATACTATAATGGAAATGCACAGTAGGGATATAACACTTCTTATTGTTTTACTGTGATGTAATATCATGGACTAGGCCTGCGCTGATTATGCCAGCATAATTTGGGGCATAATAGGTAGCCAAAAGCATCAGCATAATGCCAGCATAATAGGCAAATTTTTGTGCATTGGTTATCAGAGAAGCTGAAACGCTGCCTATTTTGCATGATGCAGAATGGGATAGTGTGAAAACATGGTAAAAATCAGATTTACAGCTACGCTGTGAAAAAAGATTAGTTAAAGATCGATATACTCTAATAGAACAGTCACCGCATAATGAAATATCCTAATAGAACGCTCACAATGCATTAAGTACTCTAATAGAGCAGTCAAGACACAATTTGTGACTGGATTTTGGAAAAACGATCCAAATCGCACATTAGAAGTTTCGAGACAAACGGTTTTAAAGAATTGAAGCCAGCATAACTCTCCAATGATAGCAAGCACGCATATGAAATTTACACAAAAGATGCATCAATTTGTTACCTTTCAAGCCACTTCCAGTACTTGTGGCTGCTTGTGCAGTTTCCCGCCAAATAAGATAGAAAATCTGAGCAGTTGGACGAGCGAAGTAGTATCACGAGTGCTCACAAAGGTGTGGAGGCTGGGGGGTGGAGGCTGGGAGGTGGAGGCTGGGGATGGCGGGGAGGGCAAGAGATAGACCTCAAAATGGAGGCAGATTACAATTGGAGTCCAGACACGAGATTACAGGGCTGTGCTGGCTCCATAGTGGCTGATATATAGCAAAATCAACAGAGAACACGTCTGGCCAACATTGTAAGGCTGTCCACCAGTAAACCACTGATTCCTGCCAAGCCAGGTCCTTCACAAGGCATGAAACCACCATTTGAGCACTCCACACCACCCAGAAAAGATGTCTGTTAAAACCAGCCTCGTGTAGTTTGAGTAGTGCTGAGGGTCAAAACTTGTAGTATGATAGTGTAGCTATCCACTGGTGGTGTTAGTTTGATTTTGCCTGATGTGCGATTTGGATCGGTTCTGTAAAATCTGGTCACATTTTGTATGAGCATATTTGGAGCATAATAGAGAAATTTTGGAGCAATGCTCAAAAGCATAATAGGCAATTTCAAAAGCATAATAGGCTCAGGCCTATCATGGACTACTCCAACTTGTTTCGGTACTTTTTATCGATGTACTGTGGTCCCTACTCTAGCTGAAAATTCCAATTTTTTGTGTACTTGTTTAGTTAGAAACAAATCCTGTAGAGAGATCAGCTAGAAATTAACTACTCTGTAGAGGGATCAGCTTGAAACAAAATGAGAGTTCAGCAAAAGGAAGTCACCCTGTAGAGAAATCAGCTACCAGTCACCCTGTAGAGAGATCAGCTAGCTAGAAACAAGTCGCCCTGTAGTGAGATCAGCTACATTTCAAATCAACCTGTAGAAATACCAACTTTAAACAAATCACCCCTCGGAAGGATCAATTAGAGACAAGTCATCCTGTAGAGAGATCAAATAGAATCAAGCACCCCTGTATAGAGTTCAGCTAGAAACAAGTAACCCTGTAGAAGATCGTCTCAGACAATCCACCCCGTAAAGGAATCAGCTAGAAACAAGTCACCCTGTAGAAATATCAAATCATGCTGTAGAGAAATCAGCTAGAAAAAATCACTCTGTAGAGATCGGCTGGAAACAAGGCACCCTGTAGAGAGATCAGCTTGATCAAGTCACCATGTAGTGAGTCTATCACAGCAAAAATAGTGTTCCAATACTACATATTCTGACCCCGTCTTTATTCAGTATTGGAACAACTATTTTTTAAAAATCCCTATAACGAGACAAAACGAACCTCAAATCTATAAATGACTCTAATGTTATTCACTATTTGGGGCTGTGGTCTATTTTTGTTTGAGCCTAGGTAGAAATTTTGGACTATTAGTTCCAACACCATAACGTAGACGGAATAAATACAGTCAGTATTTGTGTATGAATTATGCTGTGTATCTACATTACAAGTCACCCTGTGGAGGGTTCAGTTACAAACAAATTTCTCAGTAGACAGTTCAGCTAGAAACAAATCACCCTGTACAGAGATCAGCTAGAAACAAGCCACTGTGTAGAAAAATCAGATACATTTCAAATCACCCTGTAGAAAGGCGAGCTTGAAACATATCACCCTGTGGAAGGATCAGTTAGAAACAAATCACCCTGTAGAGAGATCAGATAGAACCAAGTCACCCTGTAGAGAGTTCAGCTAGAAACATGTCACCATGTAGAGGGTTCACCTACAATAGAACTACCCTGTAGAAAGTTCAGCTATCTTGCAATTCTTTCCGTAGAGTTTAGTTAGGTTACAAGTCACTCTGTGAGTTCAACTACATACAAACTGTTCACCACATAGTCTAAGAGTGGAGCTACATTATGATTCTCCCTGTAAAATTTTAGCTACATACACATTTCCCTGTAGAGTATTCAGCTGCAAACAATTCAACATGCATTAAGTTAATTAATAATTAATTAATGATTAATCAACACAACTGTAATAATTACCAAAATATAATATTGTTAAATGTGCATGTATAGCTAAACAATTAAATGATTAAAATAATTACTAATTGTCATTCCTATAGAAAACAAGTTAAAAGAAATACCTAAAGCTGGTCATAGGTATGCAATTACAAAAAAATGATATCTAATTAAAAACAGCCAAGCTGTAAAAAGGGTGTGGCCTCCAAAAAGCCAGGTTGAAAAAGATGTGAAATCCAAGGTGGCAGCCAAGAATTAGCTGTGATGGTAGGTTAAAGGCAAAAATTTTGATAACGACAATTCAGGTGAATTTGGTGCTGAATCCTAGTGAAACTTGGAGGAGGCAACACACATTCATCTGAATTGTCATTATTAAAATTTTGCCATCAACCTACCATCACAGCCATTTCTTGGCCTCCACCTTGGATTTCACATCTTTTTTCACCCTGGTTTTTTTGGAGGCTGCACCCTTTTTTACAGCTCGGCTGTTTTTGATTAGGACAACCAGCGAAACCCACAATTATTTCTTTTTGTTTTCACGACGTAAGCCCACAACCAATGTTTGCAAACCTCTGTATAAAAGAGTAATGTAAGGTCTGCTTTCCTTCACCTATGAGGTGAGTGGTCTATATTACTTATACCATGCAGCCATTGGGCTTGGAAACATATATTAGGCAAATCCCTCATTGCCATGGTATAACTATTAAATATCGTTGCTATCGTGATACAAGCATGAGGCTATAACTGTATTGAGTTCGTGATATAGTGCTTACGAAATGAAATACCATTAATGTAGCTGTCTTACAAATGCTGCAAATTACATGTTACATGAAATAGTAACATCATTGACCCAACTGGCTTGTGAATTTACTCCTGGATTCCCTTCTTGTTTTTGTGAGTTTTTTCTAGTTGTATGCATTTTTTTATAGCTTGAGGGTTGTTTTTGGGATCGATACAACAATACGAGTCAGAGAAAAAAACCTGTACTTATTAACATTACATGGTTTTTCTAATTTGCATGCAATATCATGATAATATCGAATATCATAATAAATACATCCATGATATATTGTGGTGCACTTTTTTCAGTATTGCCCAACTCTACTGTTAAGAACTTTGAAAATCATGATATACGAAGTATTCTCATACATGTATCTACAAACATTCACCAAGCTCTTGAAAACAATTTTCCAATTTTCCTACATTGGTCATTCCCTTCAATGGAGCTGGGCGGTATACCGGTATTGTTAGTAATCTGTGATATTTAAGTCATACTGGTTTTGATACTGGTTTTGATACCGCTTGTTTTTTGTAATACCGTATTTCTATAAATATAAGCTGCGAGAAAATTTCACGAGACAAATTTTCGTGTTAAAAATTTTTCACCGGTGTCCTCAAGCGACGAAAATTTTTTAACAATGAATTACATAACTTTATTAATTCTATACGGCCATTTTTTGAGAAGCAGAATGACAAGCAGCGAAACTGAAGTGTGGCATCTCCGTTCCATGGAGGCTGTGCCTCAGATTTAGAAGTTGTCCGTCACAAATCAAGCAATGGACTCAGTGGTAGAAGCTCATTCCATGCAACTTGCATATTTGTACATATATACTTTATTTAATGTGTCCTGTAGTAGCTGTCTATCACGGAATGGCATCATTACCAACGTGCAGCGAAATAGACGAAGCGAGACGAACCCCTCCCAGGGAGAACTTTGTTTTTAAAAGACTGCAGCAGGCATATGTTTGACACGCCAATGGCCAAGCCTCGATCCAGGTGGCCAGAAAGGCCATTTATGTGCTGGGGGTGGTAGGCAAGGGCAGTCCATCAAGCCCGGGAAAAAAAAAAAAAAAAAAAGGTGGCCAGAAAGTAGATTACCGTCGAATATTACGTTGGTAAAAAATTTTCGTGTAATTAATTTTCATCGGATGCTACCTTCGACAAAATATTTTTAACGGTTTATAATTATAGAAATACGGTACCACCATACCGTCTGGGTACTGTGGCCTCCCTGTGGGCTTGTTTCATCCCATATTTAGAAGGTAACCACACATGTGACAATGTTTGTAGGCAGGTGCTGATATAGTCAGCTAACCAAACTATGTAAACAAGTTTGTTTGTGGTAATTTGTACCTGAGGTTTGCTGGGCTACCATGGGTATTCAGTGCTTTTGTTGAGGTAAATGGCAGTTACTTTAATGCCAATGGCTTTTACATTAATACCATGATATTTAGTAATACTGTGATACTTTTTATGGAAGGTATACTGTTTGCTATTTTTCAATACCACCCAGCACTACTTGTCAGGAGTAATCTTGCAATACCTGTAAAGTAATTTTGGCCATAATGTACAGAATTTTCAGAGTGTGGAATCAAGTTTGTGTACACTGTGGTACAAAACTTGCTTGTCATGTTATATTTAATTCATCTATTTTTTGAAGGTAAAGGTGGTGGTAAAAGTGACAAATCAGAGGTACCATTTGATTGCAGTGTGACTTTCAGCAATACCAATGTAACTTCAGGAAGTTACTCCACAGGTGAATTTTATACCAATTGCATGTACATATGACATACATATGTGTACACAAATATTTTTTTGTGTATTGTATGGGTTGAACATATACACACCCCTAGTACTTTATGTATGGTGGTACTGTACTGTATTATTAGGAATCATGGACATTTGCACTTTCTCACAAAAAATATTGACCAGAAACCACACAGTACCTTCATGGAACCTTTGCAATCAGGCCCAAAAGTGTCCTTCAGTATGATCAAGAGCTAATAATAGTAGAGAGGATAGTGTCTAACACAATACAGAGCCTCTACAAATGATTTAGTGTGATTCAAAGGGATTCTCTCAGATGTGCAGACTGGCAGAAAAAGAAATAAACAATCTTAACATATAGAATATACTACAAATCACAAGGTTTTACAGAAGAGTCCCTTTGAATCACTCACTGTGTATTGCATTAGACACTCTCCTCTCCATAGTTATTAACTCTTGATATGATCCTAAATGCTTCCAGTATGTTGCTATGAAATTAAAAATAAAACTGTTTAGTGGAATTTTCTGCTGACTAACTGACTGACTAACTGACTGACTGACTGACTGACTGACTGACTGACTGACTGACTGACTGACTGACTGACTGACTGACTGACTGACTGACTGACTGACTGACTGACTGACTGACTGACTGACTGACTGACTGATTGACTGACTGACTGACTGACTGACTGACTGATTACTTCATACAAGTGTAAGTCGATAACAGCTAAGTCTATAGGCTTGCTTTTATCACTGTTAAACTTTGCTTCAGACTGACTGGTGTCTTTTGGCATACTGCGGCATGTACACTGCATGCATCATGGACTTACTGTTACTCAAGCACAATTAAGGTGTCGATTTGTGGTAGTTCATGATGGCTTCCCTACATTTGCAGCAGAAATCATTCATATTTTCCATAGTGACTGGAATGATCGCAGAGGCACTTCTTGTGCTGCTCTTCACTTATAATGGGCTGAACAAAGCTGGCAATGGTCACTTCATGTAATTGATAGTTGGGTGAGCATTCAGATGAAAACATTAAATGTGACCGGATTTCATATAACAAGGCTTCCTCACACACAAAATCAAACTTACGATTTTACCAGAAATGGATTGCTGGTCTAATACACTATCATATTTCACACTGTACTTCCTTCAGCACTGGCAAGTCTGGTTTCTGTAGCAGCTTTCTTCCGACCCTGTCAAAGCCACGAGTGTGAGATTGGCCCCATTAAATGTGATAATGGTGTGTAGTGAGCTGGGACTTCACAGAGAGCTCGCCAATAGTGTTCTCAGTCAATTTGGAGTAATTTGAGGGCCATGGAGGGCCATGGAGAGCCCAAACTTGGCCTCTGGATTCCAATCGTCTTCTTACTTCATTATATACCCGTATATTAAGACCACTGCCCACCCCCACCCTCCCACCCTATTACTACCACCTGTGATATTATTACCAGCTCGAATAAAGCTGCTCAAAACAGGGCACATTTTGGGTATCAGAAATTTATACACCCACTCAGTGATAGCTAGTGAACAGATGAACAATTGGTGCAAATTTTGTTTGCACAGCTGTAGGCACTGGGAAGTTATTACACTATGATTCCTTAAAACCGCCATATCTCCTAACAAAGCTTTGTGTGTCGAAGCCTTGTTTTGTCAAATTCAGTCACAAATCATGCTCCATCAGTTTCTGTAGGTTCACCAATCATAATTATGTTACAAAAAGTAAACAATAAATTGAAGGATAGCAATTAAAGATATTCTGTGTGTTGAAAAACATAAAATAAATAAAAATAAATTACAGTAAGTTTGATTAGGAATCATAGAAATAAAAAAGTAGTGAAACAAAAGAAGCTGCCTACACCTGAAGATATGCTAGTAGACATTAAATCCCTTGTTGCTGTTGATTCCAGTAATCAATTGATAAACAACATACAATAGAAAGCACAAACACGTGTACAGTAAAATAAGCTACTCTAATTAAGGTTCAGTCTCTGTAAAGGCGGGCTAATCACGTGACCCACTACAGTACTCCCCCTCCAAATTATTATTGAATATTGAGCATAGATGCTTGGGCCAATGGACGTGTCGACCAGACCGGGTCACTCTAGTAAGTTTGGTAGGGAGAGCTGTCTGTTGCTGTCATGTAGAGTCAGTAAGAGTTGGTTAATTCAGGTGATAGTTCATAAAAGGCTGGTTTGAGATGATCGATAGAAACAACATCATTGCGGCCATTCATATCCAAAGTATAATACCTGGTGAAACATTTGATGACTTTAAATGGGCCATCATAAGGTTTCTGCAAAGGTTTTTTGACCACATCATGACGAACAAAGACATGCATGCATGATTTCAAATGTGGACTCATGTAACTGTTGCCTTTTTGCTGCTGGCGTACTGGAATTGGTTGTAGTTGTTTCATCACACTCTTCAACTTGGTAGCATAGCTAACTGGATCCGGAAGTGGCTCGACTTTACTGCCGTCAAAAAAATTGCCTGGTAGGTGTAAAGTGGTTCCATACACTAACTATGCTGTTGTACATTGTAAGTCATCCTTCAACTGAGTACGAATGTCAAGTAACACAATTGGGAGTGAGTCTGTCCAGCTGGCTGGTTGAGGATGCATTTTAAGTGAATTTTTTAATTGTCGATGGAAGCGCTCAATCAGTCCGTTTGCAATAGGATGATATGAAGTAGTACGGAATCGTTTGCACCCAAGCAGTTGCATAAGATTGTTCCACAATGACGATTCAAATTGACGACCTCTGTCTGTTATGACGGTTGATGGGACGCCAAAACGAGAAATCCATCCCTGAATAAATGCACATGTAATTGTTTCTGCTGTAATATCCGTTACCGGGATAGGTTCTGGCCACCTTATAAAACGATCAATGCAGGCGAGCAAATATGTGAATCCATGTGATGGTGGAAGTGGACCCACTATATTGATGTGAACTTGATTGAAGCGTGCATCTGGTAATACAAAGGAGGCTGGTGGAGCTTTAATATGTCATTGGACTTTGGATTGTTGACTCACAGTACAGGATTGAGCCCACTTACGAACATCTGAATTGATGTTGGGCCAAACATAACGAGCAGTGATTAGGCATTGAGTGGCTCTGATGCTAGGATGAGACAAAGAATGTAATGAATTGAATATATGTGACCAGATTTTACAAAACCGATCCAAATCGCACATCAGGCAAAATCAAACTAACATCACCAGTGGATAGCTACACTATCGTACTAGCAGTTTTGACACTCAGTACCACTCAAACAACTCGAGGCTGGTTTCAACAGACGTCTTTTTTGGGGGGTGTGTAGAGCTTGAATGGTGGTTTTAGGCCTTATAAAGGACCTGGCTTGGCAAGAATCAGTGGTTTACTGGTGGACAGCCTGATAATGTAAGCCAGACGATTGTTTCTGTGGATTTTGCTACATATCAACCACTAAGATGCCAGCACAGCCCTGTAATCTCGTCTCTGGACTCCAATCATGGTCTGCCTCCATTTTGAAGTCTAACCCTTGCCCACCCCACCATCCCCCACCCTCCACCCCTTTGTGAGCACTCGTGATACTACTTCGCTCATCCAACAGCTCAGATTTTCTATCTTATTTGGCGGGAAACTCTACAAGCAGCTACAAGTACTGGAAGTGGTCTGAAAGGTAACAGATTGATGCATCGTTAGTGTAAGTTTCATACGCGTGCTTGCTATCCTTGGAGAGTTATGCTGGCTTGAACTCTTTAAAACAGTTTATCTCGAATCTTCTAATGTGTGATTTGGATCGTTTTTCCAAAATCCAGTCACATATTACGATGGAATTTGGTTGGAATAAATGGACAAGGTACCCCAGTAGAGATGTCGCAAATATTGGTTTCTTCAGATGTTGGTATTGGGGTGGCTTGCAGTTTAAGCGATGCATTTGATGTTTGTAGCTGTGAAAGTTCACTGTCATCACTTTGTGCTTTGGCAAAGTCTTGGAAACTTACAGGTGTGATGGTATCACAGTGAATAGCACTTCATCGTGACAGCGTATCAGCAACAGGATTATCTTCACCCTTACTGTGTCGAATGTCAGTTGTGAATTGACATATAGTCTAGATATCGAATCTGTTGAGGGGTATGATGGCTAGCTTGAGAGAAAATGGCAAATGTCAATGGTTTATGATCTGTTATTATGTGAAAATTGCGTCCTTCTAAGAAGTGTCGGAAATGTTTAAATGGAGTTTAACTGGTTAAACTAGGTTAATGTTGCAGTCAAGCATGCATGAGTGTATTATGATAGTGACTAAGCCAAAGCTCCACCATGACTAGGGGGAAGATTGGGCAGGCACACATGTGAGAAGGGTTGGCAATAATTGGAGATAACATTGCGTATGCGTTGCAAGAAAAGGGCGCGTGTAGAGGTGTTAGAACACATGGTGCTACATGGCATAGCAAATCTTGTCGTTTTGTTAACATACCGCCAAAAAAGGACACTGCAAGAGGGGTTTTACGGCAGAAAATGAAACAGTCTTGGAACTATACTGGAAGTTCAACGCTGCCAACTCAACGAGACATTCATCATTTCGTTGATGTGCCGCCAAAGTGACACACGGGAGGGGCGTCACAGAAAAGTGAAGGAACTAGACCCAACGTTACCACCAGTACATTCGTCGATATTCCGCCTAAAAGATGCTCAGAAGAGATGCAGTAAGGTGTTACAGCAGGTTATAACAGAAAAGTCAGGGAACTTAACTGCCGCAACACATGCCTCCTTAGCATGCAAACTGCAATAATTTGGCAAAGGGTAATTTGCAACAAGCAATCGATGTTGATCGGTAACAAAGAGCGACCACCGGGTGAATGTGTGCGTGTGTGCGTCTCTGTAGTGCCGTAACACAT
Organism: Dysidea avara; assembly: GCF_963678975.1. Lineage (NCBI taxonomy): Eukaryota > Metazoa > Porifera > Demospongiae > Dictyoceratida > Dysideidae > Dysidea > Dysidea avara. Next base: position 26,064,476 of record NC_089275.1, read on the forward strand.
GCCTCCTTAGCATGCAAACTGCAATAATTTGGCAAAGGGTAATTTGCAACAAGCAATCAATGTTGATCGGTAACAAAGAGCGTTTACCTGAGCAGATTAAGATACTGCCTCCACTCCCCTAAAAGAATAGAACACTGATACATACTAATATGGGTGTGTGTGTGTGCGTGCGTGCGTGCGTGCGTGCGTGCGTGTGCGTGTGTGTGTGTGTGTGTGTGTAAAATATACAGTGTATGTTAGATGTTTTTATTTTCATTTGTAGTCATACTGGTACATGTATTACATTTACAACAAATAAGTGTGTCTGAGGTAATAGTACAGACAATATGCGACCACCTCCACTCCTCCATAGTTGCCGTTTGGGACCTTAATATAATGAATACTCCTTGGTCTCAGGGTCCGCAGTGCCCCAGCATGGACCGCTGGGTGAATGTGTGCACCTCCGTAGTGCCTCCTTAAAATTGCAATAATTTGGCAAAGGGTAATTTGCAACAAGCAATCAATGTTAATCGGTAACAAAGAGCGTTCACCTGGGCGGATTAAGGTACTGCCCCCCCCCCCCCAAAAGAATAGAACACTGATACATAATAATATGGGGGTGTGTAATACATAGTGTATGTTAGATGTTAGTATTTTCATTTGTAGTCATTCTGGTACATGTATTACATTTACAACAAATAAGTGTGTCTGAGGTAATAGTACAAACATTATGCGACCACCTCCACTCCTCCATAGATGCCATTTGGGACCTTAATATAATGAATACTCCTTGGTCTCAGGGTCCGCAGTGCCCCAGTGTGGACCGCTGGGTGAATGTGTGCGCCTCCGTAGTGCCTCATTATTAGCATACAAACTACAATGATTAGCAGAGGGTGTAACTTGCAACAGTGACAATTGAGTTTAGTGGCAATCAGTGTTGACTGGTGACAAGGGTTTTCATCCGTGCAGAAAAGGTATTGCCCCCACACCCCCTCCCCTAAAGGGATAGAACACCTATTTATATATTTGTGTGTGTGTATATATATATCTAATCCAAAACAGCCAAGCTGTAAAAATAGTGTGCGGCCCTCAGAAAGGCTATGGTGAAAAAAGATGTGAAATCCAAGGTGGCGGCCAAGAAATGGCTGTGATGGTAGGTTAATGGTAAAAATTTTAATAATGACAATTCAGGTAAATTTTGTGAAGCGGCACAAAAATTCACCTGAATTGTCATTATTAAAATTTTTACCATTAACCTACCATCACAGCCATTTCTTGGCCGCCACCTTGGATTTCACATCTTTTTTCACCATAGCCTTTCTGAGGGCCGCACACTATTTTTACAGCTTGGCTGTTTTGGATTAGATTTCATTTCTTTTTGTATTTGTATACCCCAAAGCCGGCCTATGGCCAGCTTTGGGAATTTTTTAACCTATGTTTTTTTCTTTACTACAGGAAGAAGAAAAGATGAAGTAAATGTACAAATTATATATATGTGACCGGATTTGCGAAAAGGGGTCTTCCACACACATCCAATTTACGAACTTTGGCAGTTCATAATGTCAGATAGGAAAATAGTATTTCCTTGAAATTTGGACAGTGATGAGTAACAACATAGGTTAATGCATGAACAAAATTTCAGGTTAGTATCTTCTTTGAGCACAAAGGTATGGTCATTCAAGTTCATAGAATTGGATGTGTGTGGAAGACCCTTTTTCGTAAATCCGGTCACATATAATACATATGTGACCGGATTTGCGAAAAGGGGCCTTCCACACATCCAATTTACCAACTTTGACAATTGATAACTTCAGATTGGAAGGAGCTATTGCCTTGAAATTTGGGCAGTGGTGTTTTCTTTGCAGCTGAACTCTCTATATGATGGTTTCTTTGTAGCTGAACTCTCTACAAGGTAATTTCTTCTAGCTGATCTCTCTACAGGGTGATTTGTTTGTAGCTGAACTATCTACAAGGTAACTTCTTCTAGCTGATCTCTCTACAGGGTGATTTGTTTGTAGCTGAATTCTGTACAGGTGATTTGTTTGCAGCTGAGCTCTTTACGGTTTCTTTGTAGCTGAACTCTCTACAAAGTAACTTCTTCTAACTGATCTTTCTACAGGGTGATTTGTTTGTAGCTGAACTATCTACAAGGTAATTTCTTCTAGCTGATCTCTCTACAGGGTGATTTGTTTGTAGCTGAATTCTGTACAGGTGATTTGTTTGCAGCTGAGCTCTTTACAGAATGGTTTCTTTGTAGCTGAACTCTCTACAAAGTAAACTTTCTAGCTGATGTCTCTACAAGGTGACTAGTTTGTAGCTGAACTCTCTACATGGTGGTTTCTTTTTGTAACTGAACTTTCTACAAGGTGACTTCTTCTAGCTGATCTTTCAATTGGGTGATTTGTTTGTAGCTTCACTCTCTACAAGGTAACTTCTTCTAGCTGATCTCTCTACAGGGAGATTTGTTTGTAGCTGAACTCTCTACAGGTGATTTGTTTGTAGCTGAATTCTGTACAGGTGATTTGTTTGCAGCTGAGCTCTTTACAGAATGGTTTCTTTGTAGCTGAACTCTCTAAAAGGTAACTTCTTCTAACTGATCTTTCTACAGGGTGATTTGTTTGTAGCTGAACTATCTACAAGGTAATATCTTCTAGCTGATATCTCTACAGGGTGATTTGTTTGGAGCTGAATTCTGTACAGGTGATTTGTTTGCAGCTGAGCTCTTTACAGAATGGTTTCTTTGTAGCTGAACTCTCTACAAGGTAATTTCTTCTAGCTGATCTCTCTACAGGGAGATTTGTTTGTAGCTGAACTCTATACAAGGTAACTTTTCTAGCTGATGTCTCTACAAGGTGACTAGTTTGTAGCTGAACTCTCTACATGGTGGTTTCTTTGTAACTGAAATTTCTACAAGGTGACTTCTTCTAGCTGATCTTTCAATAGGATGATTTGTTTGTAGCTTCACTCTCTACAAGGTAACTTCTTCTAGCTGATCTCTCTACAGGGAGATTTGTTTGAAGCTGAACTTTCTAAATGATGGTTTCTTTGTAGCTGAACTCTCTACAAGGTAATTTCTTCTAGCTGATCTCTCTACAGGGAGATTTGTTTGCAGCTGAACTATCTACAAGGTAACTTCTTCTAGCTGATCTCTCTACAGGGAGATTTGTTTGTAGCTGAACTCTCTACAGGTGATTTGTTTGAAGCTGAACTTTCTAAATGATGGTTTCTTTGTAGCTGAACTCTCTACAAGGTAATTTCTTCTAGCTGATCTCTCTACAGGGAGATTTGTTTGTAGCTGAACTATCTACAAGGTAACTTCTTCTAGCTGATCTCTCTACAGGATGATTTGTTCGTAGCTGAATTCTGTACAGGTGATTTGACTGCAGCTGAACTCTTTACAGAATGGTTTCTTTGTAGCTGAACTCTCTAAAAGGTAACTTCTTATAACTGATCTTTCTACAGGGAAATTTGTTTCTGGCAGAATTTTCTACAGGGTGATTTCTTTGCAGCTGAACTCTCTACATGGTGGTTTCTTTGTAGCTGAACTCTCTACAAGGTGATCTCTCTACAGGGAGATTTGTTTGTAGCTGAACTATCTACAAGGTGATCTCTCTACAGGGTGATTTGTTCATAGCTGAATTCTGTACAGGTGATTTGTTTGCAGCTGAGCTCTTTACAAAATGGTTTCTTTGTAGCTGAATTCTCTACAAGGTAACTTCTTCTAACTGATCTTTCTACAGGGCAATTTGTTTGTGGCAGAATTTTATACAGGGTGATTTCTTTGCAGCTGAACTCTCTACATGGTGGTTTCTTTGTAGCTGAACTCTCTACAAGGTAACTTCTTCTAGCTGATCTCTCTACAGGGTGATTTGTTTGTAGCTGAACGATCTACAAGGTAACTTCTTCTAGCTGATCTCTCTACAGGGTGGTTTCTTTGTAGCTGAACTCTCTAAAAGGTAACTTCTTCTAACTGATCTTTCTACAGGGCAATTTGTTTGTGGCTGCAATTTCTACAGGGTGATTTCTTTGCAGCTGAACTCTCTACATGGTGGTTTCTTTGTAGCTGAACTCTCTACAAGGTACTTTCTTCTAGCTGATCTCTCTACAGGGAGATCTTATCTACAAGGTAACTTCTTCTAACTGATCTTTCTACAGGGCAATTTGCTTGTGGCAGAATTTTATACAGGGTGATTTCTTTGCAGCTGAACTCTCTACGTGGTGGTTTCTTTGTAGCTGAACTCTCACCAAAGTAATTTCTTCTAGCTGATCTCTCTACAGGGTGATTTGTTTGTAGCTGAACTCTCTACAAGGTAACTTCTTCTAGCTGATGTCTCTACAAAGTCACTAGTTTGTAGCTGAGCTCTCTACATGGTGGTTTCTTTGTAACTGAACTCTCTACAAGGTGACCTCTTCTAGCTGATCTTTCTACAGGGTGATTTGTTTGAAGCTGAACTCACTACAAGGTAACTTCTTCTAGCTGATCTCTCTACAGGGAGATTTGTTTGTAGCTGAACTCTCTACATGATGGTTTCTTTGTAGCTGAACTCTCTACAAGGTAACTTCTTCTAGCTAATCTCTCTACAGGGAGATTTGTTTGTAGCTGAACTCTCTACATGATGGTTTCTTTGTAGCTGAACTCTCTGCAAGGTAACTTCTTCTATTGATCTCTCCACAGGACGATTTGTTTGTAGCTTAACTCTGTACATGGTGGTTTCTTTGTAGCTGAATTCTATACAAGGTGATTTTTTCTAGCTGAACTATCCATTTCCATAGTTGCATGAACTCCCTACAAGGTAACTTTTTCTAGCTGATCTCTCTACAGAGTGACTTGTGTGTAGCTGATCTCTATACATGTTTCTTGTTTCTAGCTGATCTCTTGAATTCTCTTCAGGGTGACTGCTCTATTAGGATGACTGCTCTATTAGGATGACTGCTCTATTAGAGTATCTCGATCTCGCACTTGCTGCACCAAGTTGGATTTCGTGTTATAACTACGTGGCTTTAAGTCTGATTCTTCTACACCATTGATGAGCCTTTCTAAGATGATTACTCCATCTATACAACGATTTTCAAAGCATTACCCCAAGCGGTTTATCTGGTAGGCGTGGCAAGCAGTCGTTATTTTTATTAGCTAATCTCGATTGCGTAATTGTTACACACTGTTGGTTTTTTCGTTGTATCTTCCTGTTTTTTAGCTCGATTTCTTTCAAACCACAAAAGGTTTGAGGTTCAATAGTTAACCTATTCACTCACCGATTTTCAGCTTCTTCCCATACGCGGTTTACCCTGTAGGCGTGACAACATATTGGTGTTAATTTTCGTGAATAATCGCTCATAACTCTTTGCCTGTTTATCGTATTCCAGCCAAAGTTGGTACCCAGATGCGCCTTTATATCCCCCTTCTGTGTGCCAAATTTCAAGGCAATCGGATATGGCGTTCGAGTTTTATAGCAATTTTTGTAAGTGTGCGACAAGAAAAAGAAAAATAAGAAGAAGAAAAAAAAAAACCAAGAAACTGAGCCAATTTTTGAAGTCGCATATCTCGGGAACGCGCGAAGCGATTTCGCTCAAATTTGGAATGTGGAGTGCTGCAGTTGGAGGGAATGTCCACAGCAAAAATCGTCTTGTTTCATCAAGGAAGCACAGAGCTACGGAGGTGCGAAAATTGCGTTTTCTTTCTTCCTGTCAATATACTCACGGGTGTTACGCGCCGGCTTCTTGGGCCGCACGACACACTACCGTGTGTCTTGATTATGGGTATATATATGCATGCATGTGTGTAGATATAATTGCACATGTTGGTAATTTCAAATGCAGTGGAGATAGTCATTCTTGTACATCTATACATTCATAATAACTTATATGTATTTGTGTGTTACTAAGGTGACTACGGACAATATGTTTTGCGATTCGCAATACTTAAGTGAATTAAGGAAATAAATGTTTTAAATGGCATGGCACATGTTGCCCATTTACGTGATGATATTTGGTTAGGAAAAGTTTATGTGAGGTACCTAATTACCAATTTTCTAACCTGTCAGCCATTTCAAGGATCCCGACCCCATAGATATTGTTCATACCAAAGATACAACAGAGACTATGGGCAGTGCCAGCCAAGCTAATTAAAAGGATATAAGAGGGAGAATTGACAAATACAAAACCGAGTATGTTGCACCTGGGATAAGGCCAGCAAGCTTAGCCATTCCAAATAACACCTAGTGAGTTTCATCACTCAAATGACTCCAGTGTTTTACCATCTATCTTGCAACTTGTAAACAAACTCAACCAAAAAATATATATATATATATATAGACTTGGAAACACACTATATATAAATTGTTCACGACTGTTGCTTTCCACTAGATTGCTGCTTCTTGCCCACACACCACCTCGACGCATTAAAGGGATAGTTTAACTTGGCTATGGTACTTCGCTTACATAAAATATATATATCAAATATTTTAGGTATATGCTTGTCATGCCCTCAAACTTCGATATTCTATCGAACGTCTTACCTTGGACTGTCTAGAGTAGCTCTAATGGGCAGCACAACTTGTATACAATTTTCCTAATCTGCAAATATTAAGACATTCCAGGGGCATCGAATTGTACTTATATATTATGGCTAGGATGTAGGACAGATTGTGTGGGAAAAGCAAGCCGTGGAGGTTGTTGGTTGTGCCAAATCATTTATGTTCCGCATGTATGCAACAGCAGCCAACACTAAATATACTTCTGAATGATAAAGTTTGAACTGATCTGTGTTGGTGACAAACCTTAGCTGATTGGAATGGGTCAAGTCTACTTTTGTTGGAACAACAGTGCCCGGACTCTCAATCATCTGATCCAAGCAGAGGTGCCAGATTATGGTGTGTTTTGGCAAGCAAAACAAACAAAAAAATGGCATCTACCACTACATGGGGTCAAATATAACGTCATAGTAATTTTAAAAAGAAAATTCCAACTGTTTGAGCTTTGTGGAAGAAGTCAAGTCCGATTTGAGTTTGACCATTCCAGAGTTGTCACTGCTGTGAATAGACATTATAAAGTTGCCACGTACTTGTAATGCAGCCTGTGGTTCTTGTGTTCGAGATTGGCGTAGCCTGTAGACACTTAGCAGGTGTACAATAATAGCACGGCTGACCACATCTCCTATGGTAACCTGCATTTGTTCTTTTGTTTACAGCCACCAGCCCGCTCCACTACCTCATCTGTGACTGCAGAGTCTGAGGGATAAATGGTATACACACACACTCCAGGCAACTGTGCAGTACTCTACATGAATGGTTTAGTCAGGGGCTGATCCAGGGGGGGTGGATGGGGTGGCTAGCCACCCACCCTGGATTAAACTATATATCACGGCATGCAAATTAAGCATTAACAGCTCATACTAATCATATAAAACACTACTTGTACACATTTTTCTGCTATGTTTAGTTGCAAACTCTTTACATATTTGTTCAACATTCAGTTGAAAGCTAAATCCTTGCATTGCTAACACCCCAAGGTTGCCCAGTCTTTCATCCGTCATAGTGGTGCGCAACCACAAATGAATTTGCCTGAGACAAGAAAAGGTCCTTTCTGCTTCAGTGCTTCCAATCGGAAGTATTACCAATATGCACAGGAGTTCTCTTATATTGGGGAAGAATATTGGATCTGCATCTTCACTCAGCAAGTGAGTTATAGACTTCTCCTTTAAAGTGGCATGGAATTTATTGCAGTGAGCTTTCCATCTAGCAAGTTCACTGTCAAGGTCATCTTCTGCTGGTAGCAAATGACTCCATTTAGATTTTAAGATGGTACACAGTTGATGTTCGTCTTTTGTGGTAATTACAGTGGGCACCAATGCACACAGTTCATAATGTGCTCGTGTATCTACAGAAAATCTGGCTTCCAATTCACTTATAATTGAGTCTAACAAAGGAATGGTAATTGTCACTCTCCAGTAATCAGTTGGTGAGCTTACTGTAGGGTTTGGTCTAGTTTGACGGCCTCTTATAACACGGGGCATACTTTCGCTGCTGCTAATATCCCTGCATAGATTTAGAGCTTTATGATAAATTCTATTATGTTCAGCATTTACATTTTCACGAAGTTGCTTGTAATGCTCCTTGACTTCATCAACTTTTTTAAAACCAAAGTATACCTCTTGTAGTCTACCTTGTAAACATTCTGCAATTGGTTTAATCGGCTCCAATAATTCTTTTGATAGCAAAAATGCAACCACGTGCTCAAAGCTAGTAAAAATGTGCTTCAAACCATTAGCAGTGCTACGAGATTCAGAATCCCAGTTCCAAGTATTTCCATCAGGATAAATTTCATTGTCATCATCAGCAGGTGAACAAATATGTTCCCAAGTCTTAATAAGGTAAGGATACAATTCTAAAATTGTGGTGAAAGTATTATGCCGTTCAACCCATCTTGTTTTACACAGCCCATTTATCTTAGATTTCCTGGCAGATGGACACAAGCGCTGAATTATGTGTTCAAGAAACCGTTGTCTCTTTGGAGAGTTGTGGAAGTATAAGAACGCCTGATGACAGTTATCAATCATATTTTTTACAGCTTGAACCTTTGAAGAATGGCATATTACTAGATTCAAACTATGCAGGCAGCAACCTTGAAATTCTGCATCTGGTGCATTATTCTTTATATGTGCTTGTACACCAGAATTTGAAGAGCTCATGGAAGCTGTTGTATGACTATCGTATGCCTGCCCTCGGCAATTTTTAACATCAATTTCATGTTTTTGTAAAACTTGCAAGATGCCATCTGCAATGCTTTTCCCAGTTATCCTCTGAAGAAAATGGAAGTCAAGTAACACTTCGTGCTTTATTGGCTTCACACGAAAATTTTCATTATCAATTTCCAAGAACCTTAAGCAAACCGACAAAATCTCCTTACCATGAGATGTAGCTTCATCAGCAATTAATGAAAAATGTGGACACTTCTGTATGCAGGTTCGATAAAATGCACGAATTTGGTCAGCAGCTATTTCCAGTATCTCGTTTTGAACGGTCTTACTGGTATATTTTGCATTCTTTGGACCAAGTATTAAGTGTTCGCTCAGTGCTTTATTGTTCTTTGCCAGCAATCTAAGTATGGCAATGAAATTTCCTTCATTTCTTAATGGCTCCTGTGTAAAGTTCACCTTATCCTGATTGTGACCTTGGAGAGAAATTCGTTGCTTTGCACACAATAATACTGTCTCAGCAATTGTTGGCAATACTTCAGTATTAAATTTAAAATTCTTAGAGCTTTTATCAATTAACTGACTATCGATTCTTGATTCAGGATTAGCCCACCTTCTTGTACATTCAAAGGCATGATCTACTGCTCTCAAATGATATGCATGTTTGGCATGCCTCTCCATCAACTCCTTGGATTTGTTGTAATTCTTGAAGGGCGTACACACAAATGCACCGAGATGTGTCTTTTCACTGTCAGTTAAAAACAAAATGCAGGGCAAACACCATCCTCCTTGACTATTCTCCAAACCATAACGTAACCATTTGTAATCTTGAAGCCATCGAGATTGAAAAGTTATCTGTTTTCTTTTCCTTCCTCCAGAAACAGTGAAGTAGACTGTGTCAAAATCAGTGCTCCTTAGATTGCTTTGTGATGAAGTAATCAATTCATATTTTTCATGATCTTTTATTATTCTTGATCTACTAATGGCCACTTGCAGAATATCACTAGATTCTGAGTTAGATACAAAGTTCACGTTAGGATAAGATGGCTCACCATTGCTATTAAATTCAACAGGATCACTATCATGGAAAGTTTCTGGTGCAACCTCACGGCAAAGCTCACCAGTTGATTGTTGAAGGCTCACTGTCAAATTATCTGGCCAGTTAGCTGCTTCAATGAAATCCGCATTAACTCTAATACTTTCAGTAGTGGAAGGGGTAGCCTCTGTCTCTTCATTTATGCCCTGAGATTGACATTCATTCCCATCACTGTCATTGTTGATACCACTTTCATTAGTGATTGTGACTAGAGTTTCACTTCCAGACTCAGTCTCATTGTCAATCAAACCTTCTTCCCCAACTTCACTGTCACTGTTACTTCCATCAGTAGTAAGGGTTTCACTTAGAGGATTCTGTCCTTGTTGGGCTATAACTTTTGATCTAAAATAATCTAAAATAGACCTGGACATCTGTACAAACTAGCACATGGCATCTACACTAACAGTGCACTTTATTTGAAGCAAAACCTTCAGGTGGACATTTATTATTATGGTTTTGTTCATTTACAGCTGCAGTTGTTAAATGGACATAATAGCACAGCTGCCAACAAGTTTTTAAACTATATGCTGTAGCTAGCTTTACAGTGTTTCTTCTAAACAGCTAGTACACTGTCTGAAATTCTAGCTAGTAGCTACATACAATTGTTCTTTTCAGTCAAAATCACTTCCAGATTCAATCTAATTCTTTGGTGGATTCAGGGTGGAGGGAAGGGGGCTACGGTAAAACTTTTGTTCTTATACAGTAACTGTTAGCTGCTACTGCTTTTCTTAGCTGCTACTGCTCTAACTACACTACAGTGTACAGATACAATTTATCCTAAAGGGACCCTTTTAGGATATTGTATCTGTACACTATAGTGTAGTTAGGGCAGTAGCAGTAGCAGCCAACAGTTACTGTATAAGAACAAAAGTTTTGAAACTAAGTAAAATTTGATCTAAATAGCATGTTTTGAACACCTAATTTTAAAAATTTTCCTGGGGGGGCATGCCCCCAGACCCCCCTAGACAGCTCGTGCTTCGCACTTCGCTAAGCGTGCTCCGCATGCTGTCTGCAGTCACCTCTCTCACCAGTGTATAGCTACACCCTTACTGCACATGTAAAGCTTGTGAACTAAGCCAGCCACCCCCTTTCATTTATTCCTGGATCAGCCCCTGTTAGTGTCTCCTAATCGAGAGGTGCTATAATGCTGAGCAGCACCGATGTTTACTATTCCTCACACAGACTATATAACCCAACACCAGTCTTCATTTTTAATCACAATGGCACAACGCTTGAAGTCCACTTATCCTCCAATGGCAACCTATAGCTTCATTCATCCTGCAGTCAGCATAATGCATAGTACAAACCTCCTTACACCACACTTTGAACAGATTCTTTGAAGCATTTATATAACTAGCTAGTACAGACAATGAATTCACCTTCTAATTACTACAGGTGTAGATCCGATATCAGTTACATATTAATTGTGTCCCTGCTGAGGTGTAGCTACAGTGTAGGCAGGTGAGGCAGCCGCCTCACTAGGTATTTGTATCTGAAGTCACTGAACTGGGAGTTATGTTGGACCATTAGATGCATTGAAAGCATCCATTAACAGGGTTTGTATGCTATTTAGTTCAACTTATAGTGTACATAGTAAGAGTCCATTCAGTGCAGCTCCAAGTGGATAGCTACTGAGGTTTACTTTTCAGAAACTGGTCAAGCAAGGGTAGTCACTCTAATATAGAACACTCACCCTGATACAACATGCTGTCAAGCAAATTTTTAATGCAATACTTTGATAGAATTTAACAACTTAAATTGCTCTCACAGTCAATCTCAGATGGTCTAGCTTTACCAGGGGAGCATAACCTGACCCCCTGTTGACCCCCTGTTACCAGTGCTTATAATTTTACTACTTGGGTTAAGGAGTGAACAACATGCACAGGAGAACTCCTGCTCACCTCATTTCATCATTACAGTTACCACATGCATTTTAGCTGTATTTTTTTTCACACCTTATTCTGTTTATTAGGACTAAGCTGAATTGCAAGGTCACAACTGTTTATATTGGGTATGTAGAACTAGATCGAACTATCCCTAGTAGGTCCACTCCAGAGCGGTTCAACATGGTTCAGTTTGATACAAGCAGTTCAACATAGTTCAGTGCGATGTGGCAAACATTTACACCAACCTGGAAATCATTTTGATTTGAAGACATTCTTTGCGGTAGGTGTACAGGGAATATCCCAGGGGTTTTACGGTTCCTATGGCTTGGAGGGAAAGGCAGTTGCCTTTCTTTGGCATGCGGAAATTCTTGTGGCTTCAGAGAATGTTAGAATTCCCTACCTCCAAGCCTTTGTAGTTAAACATGCTGTATACATCATGTAAAAGTGTTGAAAAGGGGCCTATTTGAGAATTAATAGGAGAATCCATGGAACCCTGCACACCTACCAAAACAACCACCATCTGTTGATGGTGGTAACCCACTCACAACAGGGTAAGACCTGCTGACCGGGTTAAACTGACATGCAACATTAATAGAAAGATAAATTGCTAACAACTCGCAGTCGAAGGTGCTGTAACGAGTTTTAGCTGGTCTGAGTTTTGTAGAGAAAAATGAAACAGGACACCGCTGCCCATCAATAAGCTGTTGCAGGACTGCTCCAATTGCCATGTATATGTGTCAGTCATTATGCAAGTTGGTGCATCAGGCTTGGGATGAAATAATAAGGTGGCTTGTGCTAAAGCACGTTTGATATCAGTGAAAGCCTTGGTCGTCACATCTGTCCATTGAATTGGTTGTTCAGATTTAGATGAGAGTAATGCGTTCAATGGTTGTAACAGTTGAGCACACTTTGGAATGAAGCGATGGTAGAAATTGATTATCCCAAGGAATTTTCTAAGACCACGACGAGTGTCTGGTTGTGCAAAGTCCTGTATAACTAACACTTTATCATGTAGTGGACGTATTCCACTACTGTCAACTTGGTGTCTTAAAAAATGTAAGGTAGTGACTCCGAATTCACACTTGGATGGGTTAATGAGGATGCTGTACTCTTTTAAGCAGTGGAATGTCTGGCGTAAGTGTTCCTTGTGTTCGTCCACTGTGGCACTTGCAATGAGTAAATCATCGAGGTAGGCATAACAAAAAGGTAACCCACGGAGCACTTGATCAATAAACTGCTGAAAAGTTTGGGCAGCATTTTGCAACCCAAATGGCATCCACACAAATTCATAGAGTCCGAACGGTGTCGTAATGGCTGTTTTATGGATGTCAGTTGGCTTCATAGGAATCTGATTGTAGGCCCGGACAAGGTCAATTTTGGAAAAAATGGTAGCTCCGTGCAGTGTGGTTGTAAAATCGTGGATGTGTGGCACAGGATAGTTGTCTGGGGTTGTAACTCTATTCAAACCACGGTAGTCTCCACATGGACACCAATCTCCAGGTGTCTTCTTAAGTACCATGTGCAGAGGGGAGGACCAGCTGCTTGAAGATGGGCAAATGATACCCTGCTGCAACATATGCTCAAATTCTTGATGGGCAATCTTCAATCACTCTGGAGAGAGGCGGCGAGTTCGTGCTTTGATAGGCGGACCTGTAGTGACAATATGATGTGTGATGTCATGCTTTACTGGTTGCTCACCACGTTGGGGTTGTAAGAGTTCTGGGAATTCTTATAGGAGAGCATGAAATTCATCATGAGGTTGCCTTGGCAGTAAGGATGGACTGGGTGACAACACTGCAGAGATAATTCCTTGGACCTTTAACTGTGTTACTTCATCAGAGAGACATGTATGTCACACATCTACAAGTAATCTGAAATGCTGTAAGAAATCTGCTCCTAAAATAGGAGTCTGAACATCTGCTATCACAAAGATCCAACGAAACTATCTCCGCAAACCCAATTCCAAAGTCAGTAACTGATTTCCGTAAGTTGTAATGGTTGAGTTGTTGATAGCTTGTAAGTGTAATCCCTCTTGGGGGTGCTTGCGCTGAGCTGGGGTGGTGGGATTGTACTAACTTTTGCACCTGTGTCAACCAGGAAGAGAAGACCAGTGGAACGATCTGTTATATAAAAAAGGCGACAAAGATTCTGGCCAGACCCACTCGTCGTCACTAGTGGTTGGCCTTGCCATTTCCCGACTTGGAACAGGGTTCTTTGCACTTACGAGCAGCATCTCCAAAGCGTTCGTGATACCAGCAAAGTTGCTCATGTGATTCCTGTTGATGTGATCTAGGGGAAAGGGAACGACGACGAGTGAGACTCATTACTGTTGTTGTGAGACTAGCTATCTATGAACGGAGGTCGTCAAGTTCTGAAGAGTAGGATGGGAAGGTGAGTGGAATGCGGAGACAGAAGGTACTGGTACTTCCACAATCCTGTCTGCCATTTGGGCTAAATCTTGAAGGGAAGTAGAGCTACTAGTGGAAGCTTAGGACCATACGAACGGTGACAGGAAGTCTCTGTGAAAACAGTTCACAAAGGACAGCTCCGTCCACCAGTCCAGGAGTATCCCCTACCAGTTGTTGTATCCGGCGAAGTAATTGAGTGGGTCTACGGTCTCCCAACTCTTCGGTACTGAGAAGTTGTTGTAGCTTTTGCTGGTCGGTGGCGGCAGTGCACTTGATCAGGCAGGCCAAAATGGCGGCAGTTTCATTGAGACAGCAGAAACGTGAGCTGAAGTGGCTTGTTGTTCTTCCATCGAACAATGTTCGTCAGGGTCACCAAATATGTTGCTGTTGATTCCGGTAAGCAATTGATAAACAACATACAATAGAAAGTATAAACATGTGTACAGTAAAACAAGCTACTCTAATTAAGGTTCAGTCTCTGTAAAGGCGGGCTAATCACGTGACCTGCTACACCCTAATTCAGTCATGACTACAGACTGAAGTGTAGGGATTAAATGTCCACTAGTATATCTTCAGTTATAGTTGACCTTCTTTGTTTCACTACCTTTTATTGCTATGATTGCTAATCAAATTCCCTAATTTTTCTTGTAATACAATTGATAGACAGCATTTTTATTCCAGTCTGATATGTGCTAGCTTCAGCAGCATAACACATTTCGATTGATCAATTAAACCTATCGCTCTGATAACTAAGATTCACATTAAAATTAATCTTTTGAACATATACAGTGTAATATGTCAGCAAACCAACCACAAAATCACATGATTGTTTTAGGTACTGGCATTCACACAAAATTGTTTGCTCTTGTTTGTAAAATGACACAAATTATTTTTCAAAACATTAAGCCTTTTCCATAATGGCGTCACTACAAAAAATGGTGACCTCTATTTAGGGTACTCTAATGTTTTCAAGTACTGGTACTATTGGGCAATAAATCATTTGTGTGATACAGGAAGATTATATCGAGCTAGAACTAATGGGTAATGGTATAGGACAGTGGAATTAACTTGTTTATGTGGGTATTGAAATTTTGGCTGGTATTGAAGGTTAAGTTGAAGTAACATTCCTTATAACCACACCTGGTTGCATGTCATCTTTATAAATAACTAAATGACTCATGAAAGCAGAGGAAATCCTGGTTCCTAGACTGTGTGGCACCTCAGGAACTTGCCTAGACTGCAGGCTGTCGGTGGATCAAGTCACCACCTAGTCTGGAATTTGTTTTCAGCATTCACCATAATTTTCAGGTTTCTGACTCACTGTGCTACAGGCTAATTTGTTACCTCCCTGCATGTTCCTAGAGGAATAGTTGAACAATAATAAACCCTAATGAAAAAACGAGAAGTCACAATTGTTAAATACTGTCTGAATACAGAGGAAATCCTGGATACCAGGCTGTGTGACTCCTCAGGTATTTGCCTAGATTGTAAGCTGTCTGTGGATCAAGTCACCACTTGGTCTAGGATTTTTCTCATTCAACATAGTTTTGGGGTTCAGTTTTCTGACTCCCTGTGTTACAGGCTACTTATTTTGTTGCCTCCCTGCAGGTCTCTAGAAGGGCAGTTGAACAATAACAAGTACAAGGAAAAATTAGGAATTTTAAATTTGATTAGGGATCATTTTAAAAAAGTAGGTAAAAAAGGGAAGTCACCTTAACTAGTGAACATTTAATTCCTAAGGCACATCTCAGGATGAAGCAACGTCAAACAGTGAAAAAATTCAGCCCATAGCCTTAGCTGTTATTGAATTACAGGACACTTGCTTGAAGGCATCAGACAGGCAGGCAGACAGACAGGCAGTTAGTATGAAAATTCCAATGAATAAAAAATTTATAACAATCTATTGGAAACATTTAGGGTCATACTGAAGGCACTTTTGCACTTGGTCATACCTAACCAATACTGCCAAGGCACCAGAACAATATTGTGAAGCTGGTTTTAGAGTGATATTTTGGCCAGAAAAATCCCAACCTCCATGATCCTTACGCAGTACTACCTTTCTGTATAATTAAAAATTTGGCATCATGAAAAACAATACTCGAGAGTAAAAGAGTACGTCAAATAGAGAATCGGTGTGACATCATTATGGAGTAGGCTTCCTGGCCTTTAGCCAACTGTGGGACATATGCCTGGTTAGCAAGTGTAGTGGGTACAACAACGATGAAATAGAAAAGTTATTGTCAAACAATCCTTTAAAGAATACAATAATATTGTTACTGCATAAAATCATAAACATAGTTATTATATGTTTTACGCGTAAGCTCATATTGAAATAAAGTGCCACTGGAAATACGTTATAGCAACCTGCATGTGTAAAATGAATACGTTGTAAACATTGTAATACACTTTCAAGAAGTTAAGCTTTATGCTGAGGCTGCTAGCTATTTCGAAATAGGCCAGTTGCATGTAAGGGAAAATATTTTAACTGATCTTTTAATTGCATTTGCACAACCACTGGATGCTGTGGTTAGTCATAGAAATGTACAGAAACTATTGGGAAATGGACAACCATGGACACAAAAGCTATTGTCATGTAGAATGTAAAGGAGATATCCGAGTTTTTGAAGCGGCACTGGAAACTACAGTAATCTCTACGCCCTATGGTTTTTTTCTGCTGTAAATATGCCAAATCATTGGCGAGTTATGAGCCAGTGAAGTTCAGAAAGCCTGAAAATACATTTTCTGGAGGCGAAGCACTCAAGCAGCTGCTTGTTTCCACTGTTTACCCAAGGTACAAAACAAGAACAAGTATCAGAATCACCTGGAAAATGTATTTGGGCTGGCTGAAACATGTACAGCTGTTAACTTGTTAGCCAGTCATGGCGATTCTGCATTTTCCTTCAAAGCGATTCACAACAAAGGCTGTTGTTACAATTTGCTAGGGTTGTTGAATGGTTTTCTGACACTGAACTTACGAATATCAGCTGTAGGGAGCCTTATCTGGAAACATTTCTAACTTCATGGCCCTATAACTCAGGCATATTTCATCCTATTTACACACGAAAGGATAGAGAAATTAATGTAGTTTCTTTCCATGTTCAGAAAATTGGAACACACCGTATACTTTGTAAGTAACGGAAGTTTTACTGTCAATTATCACCATTTTCCCAATGTCTTCAATACATTTTTATGGGCATCCACAGCATCCAGTAGTTGTGCAATACGCTTGATTGCATTCCTAAGGCCTTACATGCAACTGGCCTATTCAAATTAAATGTTGTGAACAACTTTCCTAATGGGTTGTAGGCATAATACAGCTGAAAAACAGTGTAATAGGCTTTGTAGGATACCAAAAATAACAAATTCCTTCAAAGAGAAAGGGGTGTGTCCTGTACTTACATGAACGAAAATGAAGGGCAGCCTTGAGGCTTTTTCTAAACAATTTGTGTGAGAAAACAATAGACACATAAAAGAGTTGAGAAGATACTTCCATGTGTCAGTGGCGGATCTAGGAATTTATAAAGGGAGTTTCCAGTTTAGAAGGTGGACATATGCACTGCATGGTAGGTGGAAGGATGCTACAGTCGGGGGTGCCAAAAATATAAGGTGGTAGTGCACACCAAGAATGCAAAGCATGCTAATTCTAGGGAGTCTGGGGGCATGCCCCCCTCCCCCCAAGGAAAATTTTGAAAATTAGGTGTCAGGAGATTGAATTTGGAGGAATTTTCAGTGGTTTTAGTTGTTAATCAAATACTAGTACTATTAATTTTATTTTAAATACATGCTTGAGTTGTATTAGGGTGACTGCTCTATTGGGGTGACTGCCTTATTAGAGTATTTCGATTGTGATTGACAAGTTTCTGGAAGTTCAAGTGACGACTATTGTACATTAGACC
This sequence comes from Dysidea avara, assembly GCF_963678975.1. Lineage (NCBI taxonomy): Eukaryota > Metazoa > Porifera > Demospongiae > Dictyoceratida > Dysideidae > Dysidea > Dysidea avara. The sequence goes on from NC_089275.1 coordinate 26,082,433, forward strand.
CTTTTGGTGGTGAATTTGGTGGATTTTGGAGGTGTCTAAGTTACTTAGACCCTTTTCATGTTTACTTAGACCCTTTTCATGTTTATTACGCACACCCGGACTGGTAGCGTTGGCAACGAATCGCCACCTGAAAATTAATTTTAAACGGTAATGGGTGGAGTAATGGCTTGTTTCTACTAATGAACGCTACATTTCTCTGTTACAAGCAGCTGTCAACAATGTTAAGGTACAACAACTACATAAAGGGTCTAAATAACTTAGACTTCAGACCACAGGGGTCTAAGTAATTTAGTAACCCTCAGGCCCTGTAGTAGCCCCTTCGCTTCGCTCAGGCGCCACGACACAGGGCCATCGGGTTACTAAATTACTTAGACCCCTGTGGTCTGAAGTCTAACTATTGCATACAGCTTTGTGTTTGATAATTGCAGCACCCCCTCTTCTGCCGCCTATGCATGAGCTTGCGAAGAAGCATACTTACCTGTGCTATGGGGTCTGAGGGCATGTCCCCCAGGAAAATTTTGAAATTTTGATGCTCTGAGACTGCATTTGGCAACAATTTTAGTGTGAAAAATAAATATTTACTAAGTCTATATTTACAGAGTGTTGAACATGCACATCGCGTTGTCGCTATTTATATGCGCACGCCACAATAATTAATTAAAATACTCAACTGTTGTGTAATCATTTTTCAAAGGGGGTTTCTGTGGAAACCTTTAAACCCCCCTAAATCCGCTACTGTGTGTAATTTGTGTTTTAAAGTAGTTTGTTAGAGTTACACTACTTTAGCAGTGCATAGCAACGTGATTATCAAATTATATAACATAATCTATTTATCTAGCTGAATTAATAATAGCAGTAGCATGAATATCAACTAAATTATGTATATGGTTGATTTATTTAACTAAATGAGATAGTATTAGCTGCGTGGGCACCTGGATTTTAGAAGTAGCAATTTGTGTATGTATTTATGGTTATAAACAGGGCATTTCAGATGTAAGCATAAACATTAAAAATGCACAATTATGCACACAATTAATTTTCATTAGCAAGCTATTAGTTTTATTTGCATCAACTACATGTTCATTGTGTTTAGTAGACACCACCGATGTTGCTGATCAGAGTGATTGTCGGTCTACTGAACTGAATGATGATAAATCAGTGTCTTGTATACAAGAGACAATGATGGAATCTCTTTCAACAACACAATGCTTAGATGATGATGATGAAGCAAAGACAGATATGAATGAGTGATACACTAAGCACTTATATATACTCTTAGCTATAGTAGCAACTAGTTGTGCAATAGTTTCTGAGCTGTATATAGGCATGGAGTGTAGTTTTAGAATAATAGTAGTATAGTTTTAGAATAGCAGTATATATGCATTAGTATTGCAGCTAAATCCATTTATGACCGGATTTCATATAACCTGGCTTCCACAAACACAAAACCAAACTTACGTTTTTACCAGAAATGGATTGCTGGTCTAATACATTATCGTATTCCACCCTGTATTTCCTTCAAGACTGGCAACTCTGGTTTCTGCAGCAGCTTTCTTCTGACCCTGTCAGAGCCACAAATGGAAGATTGGTGCCATTAAATGGCCATGGCTTTGTTGTAATGTTGTGTATTGAGCTAGGACTTCACAGAGAGTTCGCCAATAGTGTTCTCAATCAATTTGGAGTGATCTGAGGGCCATGAAGGGCCCAAACTTGGCCATTCGTCTTCTTGTTCCATTTTCCTATATTAAGCCCACCCACCACCCCTATTACTACCACCTGTGATATTATTACCCTCTCAAAAAAACTGCCCAAAACAGGGTACATTTTGGGCATCAGAAACTTATACACCCACACAGTGATAGCTAGTAATAGATGAATAATTGGTGCAATTTTTGTTTGCACAGCTGTAGGCAGTAGGAAGTTACTACACAATGATTACTTAAAATCAGCATATCTCCTAACAAAGCTTTGTGCATCGAAGCCAGGTTTTGTCAAATCCAATAAAATTTATAGGCAATTAGCACTGTATATTTGACTATTGTATGTTTAAATAGTCGGCTCCCTCATGATGCTCACATTGTCCCACACTACAACACATACACATGCAGGTTTGCAGCTGCAGCATAGCTACTAGCTATTTTAATTACCACAGCAACTCACTGATAGTAACATCATCCTTGTAGTACTATCCTACTAGTACAATATTTTGTGCTGCTATACAAAAAAGGTAGCCTATAATTGTAATGAGTAGTGTGGTATATGCAGTTGACAACAAATAACATACATACCACTATAAGCACCACCAAGTATATCATTCTGGGTAACGAATTTGGCAGCACTATAGGCATTAGCCTACTTTATGCTCACATGTAATCAGCCATTTCTACCTGCATATAATTATGTTAGCCTACTACATTGTAAACTAGAGTGACCTACATATCACTGAGAAATTTTGATGTAAGCATCTATACTATGATACTGATTACAATGGAGTTTAATCTATTGGAGTTTAACAAAATAATTATTAATTGTAATGTACTGTATTAACTATATTAACTTTGTTTTATTGTTGTCTGTAATGGTAGTATAGAATATTGTAAGGGTATAGAAAGATTAGTGATTTTTCACTATGGGAATTAAAGCACTGTGTAGGGTATAGCCAGTTAATGATTATATACCACTTTACCAAAGGTTAGAGAATTACCTGATAATATTATCTAATCAAAAACAGCCAAGCTGTAAAAAAAGGTGCGGCCCCCAAAAAGGCCATGGTGAAAAAAGATGTGAAATCCAAGGTGGCGGCCAAGAAATGGCTGTGATGGTAGGTTAATGGTTACATTTTAATAACAACAATTCAGGTGAATTTGGTGCCAAGACCAAGCGGCACAAAATTCACCTGAATTGTCGTTATTAAAATGTAACCATTAACCTACCATCACAGCCATTTCTTGGCCGCCACCTTGGATTTCACATCTTTTTTCACCATGGCCTTTTTGGGGGCCGCACCTTTTTTTACAGCTTGGCTGTTTTTGATTAGATATCACTTCTTTTTGTATTTGTATACTGCAAAGCTGGCCTATGGCTGGCTTTGGGGCTTTTTTAACCCATGTGTTTTTTTCTTTACTACAGGAAGAAGAAAAGAACTTAAAGAAGAATTTTAGTACTTCAATTATTTTTGATTTTATTAGTAATTATACAAATTATATACATATATTTATTACATGCCCATTATTCCCCACAGAATATTTTTTTGCAGCTGATCTCTCTACTGGGTGACTTGAAATGTAGCTGAACTATATACAGGATGGTTTCTTTGTAGCTGAACTCTCTACAAGGTAACCTCTTCTAGCTGGTCTCTCTACAGGGTATTTTGTTTCTAGCTGAACTCTCTACAGGTGATTTGTTTGCAGCTAAACTCTCTACATGGTGGTGTCTTTGTAGCCGAACTCTCTACATGATGGTTTCTTTGTAGCTGAACTCTGTATAAGGTGACTTCGTCTAGCTGAACTCTCTACAGGGTGATTTGTTGTAGCTGAACTCTCTGCAGGGTGATTTGTTTGCAGCTGAACTCTCTACATGATGGTTTCTTTGTAGCTGAACTCTCTACAAGGTGACTTCGTCCAGCTGATCTCTCTACGGGGTGATTTGTTTCTAGCTGAACTCTCTACAGGTGATTTGTTTGCAGCTAAACTCTCTACATGGTGGTTTCTTTGTAGCTGAACTCCCTACATGATGGTTTCTTTGTAGCTGAACTCTCTACAAGGTAACTTCTTCTCTACAGGGTGATTTGTTGTAGTTGAATTCTCTACAAGGTGGTTTGTATGAGGCTGAACTCTCTACTTGGCGGTTTCTTTGTAGCTGAACTCTCTACAGAGTGATTTGTTTGCAGCTGAACTCTCTACATGATGGTTTCTTTGTAAATGAACACTCTACAAGGTGACTTCTTCTAGCTGATCTTTCTACAGGGTGAATTGTTGTAGCTGAACTATCTACAAGGTAACTTCTTCTAGCTGATCTCTATACAGGGTAATTTGTTTGTAGTTGAATTCTGTGCAGGTGGTTTCTTTGTAGCTGAACTCTGTACATGATGGTTTCTTTGTAGCTGAACTCTTTACAAGGTGACTTCTTCTATCTGAACTCTCTACGGGGTAATTTCTTTGTAACTGAACTCTCTACAAGGTAACTTCTTCTAGCTGATCTTTCTACTGGGTGATTTGTTTGCAGCTGAACTCTCTACATGGTGGTTTCTTTGTTGCTGAACTCTCTACAAGGTGAATTCTTCTACCTGATCTCTCTACAGGGTGATTTGTTTGTAACTGAACTCTGTACAAGTGCGTTTTTGTGGGTGATCTCACTGCAGGTTGATTTGTTTGTAGCTGAACTCACTAAAGGGTGATTTTGCTTGTAGCTGAACTCCTTGCATTGTATCTAGTTTCTAGCTGATCTCTCTACAGGGTGATTTGTTTGTAGCTGATCTCTCTACAAGTTGATTTGTGTGTAGCTGATCTATCTGCAGGTTGATTAATTTGCAGCCGATCTCTCTACAAGGTAATTTGTTTGTAGCTGAACTGTCTGTAAAGTGATTTATTTGTAGCTGATCTCTCTGCAGGTTGATTTGTTTTAGCTGAACTCTCTACAGGGTGATTTACTTGTGTAGCTGAACTCCTTACATTGTGTGTAGTTTCTAGCTGATCTCTCAACAGGGTGATTTGTTTGTAGCTGATCTCTCTACAAGTTGATTTGTGTGTAGCTGATCTTTCTACTGGTTGATTTGTTTGTAGCCGATCTCTCTACAGGGTAATTTATTTGTAGCTGAACTCTGTACAAGGTGCTTTTTTGTAGGTGATCTCACTGCAGGTTGATTTGTTTGTAGCTGAACTCACTAAAGGGTGATTTGCTTGTAGCTGAACTCCTTACATTGTGTCTAGTTTCTAGCTGATCTCTCTACAGGGTGATTTGTTTGTAGCTGAACTCTCTATAAGGTGATTTGTTTGCAGCTGAACTCTCTACATGGTGGTTTCTTTGTTGCTGAACTCTCTACAGGGTGTTTTGCTTGTAGCTACTCTCTACAGGGTGATTTGTTTCTAGCTTATCTCTCTACAGGTTGATTTGTGTGTAACTGATCTCTCTACAAGCTGATTTGTTTGTAGCTGAATTCTCTGCAAAGTGTTTTGTTTGTAGCTGATCTCTCTTCAGGGTGATTTGTTTCTAGCTGATATCTCTACAGGGTGATTTTTTGTAGCTGACCTCTCTTCAGGGTGATTTGTTTCTAGCTGATCGCTCTACAGGTTGGTTTGTTTGTAGCTGAACTCTCTACACGGTGATTTCCTTGTAGCTGAACTCCTTACATTGCGTCTAGTTTCTAGCTGATCTCTCTACAGGGTGATTTGTTTGTAGCTGATCTCTCTACAAGTTGAATTGTGTGTAGCTGATCTCTCTGCAGGTTGATTTGTTTGTAGCTGATCTCTCTACAAGGTAATTTATTTGTAGCTGAACTGTCTAAAAGGTGATTTGTTTGTAGCTGATCTCTCTGCAGGTTGATTTATTTTAGCTGAACTCTCTACAGGGTGATTTATTTGTAGCTGAACTCCTTACATTGTGTGTAGTTTCTAGCTGATCTCTCTACAGGGTGATTTGTTTGTAGTTGATCTCTCTACAAGTTGATTTGTGTGTAGCTGATCTCTCTGCAGGTTGATTTGTTTGTAGCCGATCTCTCTATAGGGTAATTTGTTTGTAGCTGAACTCTCTGTAAGGTGATTTGTTTGTAGTTGATCTCTCTGCAGGTTGATTTGTTTTAGCTGAACTCTCTACAGGCTGATTTGTTTGTAGCCGATCTCTCTACAGGGTAATTTGTTTGTAGCTGAACTCTCTACATGGTGGTTTCTTTGTTGCTGAACTCTCTACAGGGTGTTTTGCTTGTAGCTGATCTCTCTACAGGGCAATTTGTTTGTAGCTGATCTCTCTACAGGGTGATTTTTTGTAGCTGACCTATCTTCAGGGTGATTTGTTTCTAGCTGATCTCTCTACAGGGTGATTTTTGTAGCTGACCTCTCTTCAGGGTGATTTGTTCCTAGCTGATTGCTCTACAGGTTGATTTGTTTGTAGATGAACTCTCTACAGGGTAATTTACTTGTAGCTGAACTCCTTACTTTGTGTCTAGTTTGTAGCTGATCTCTCTACAGGGTGATTTGTTTGTAGCTGAACTCCTTACATTGTGTATAGTTTCTAGCTGATCTCTCTACAGGGTGATTTGTTTGTAGCTGATCTCTCTACAAGTTGATTTGTGTGTAGCTGATCTCTCTGCAGGTTGATTTGTTTGTAGCCGATCTCTCTACAGGTAATCTGTTTGTAGCTGAACTCTCTATAAGGTGATTTGTTTGTAGCTGATCTCTCTACAGGTAATCTTTTTGTAGCTGAACTCTCTATAAGGTGATTTGTTTGTAGCTGATCTCTCTGCAGGTTGATTTGTTTTAGCTGAACTCTCTAAAGGGTGATTGCTTGTAGCTGAACTCCTTACATTGTGTCTAGTTTCTAGCTGATGTCTCTACAGGGTGATTTTTTGTAGCTGAACTCTCTTCAGGGTGATTTGTTTCTAGCTGATCTCTCTCCAGGTCGATTTGTGTTGATTTGTTCATTGCTGATCGCTCTAAAGGTTGATTTGTTGCAGCTAAACACCCTGCAAAGTGTTTTGTTTGTAGCTGATCACTCTGAAGGGTAATTTGTTTGTAGCTAAACTCTCTCCACAGTGACTTGTGTGTAGCTGAATTCTGTGTAACTGAATTCTCTAGAGAGTGACTTAATTGTAGCTGAATTCTCTACACAGTGCATGACTTGTTTATAGCTGAACTTTCTTCAGTGTGACTTGTAATGTTCTGAATCTCTATAGTGATATATTTGCTTAACTCTCCACATGGTGACTGTCTTCTTGCTGAACTGTCTATAAGATTAACTGATTGCCGATGAACTCCCTACAGAATAACTTGTGATGCAATAAAATTCTATAATGGAGTAAATAAATTAGCCGAATGCTCTATTAGGGTGACTGTTCTATTAGAGTATCTCGATCTCGCATTTGCTACACGGAGTTGGCTTTCGAATCATAACTCAGTGGTTTGTAATCCGATTCTTCTATACTACTGCAAGGACTTTCTATGAAGATTATTCCAGCTATACACCGATTTTCAGCTCATTGCTCTAAGCGGTTTGCCTAGTAGGCGTGAAAACTAATACTTTTCTATTCATAAAAATCGATCGCGTAATTGTGACACAGGTTGGGTTTTGTATCATATCTCCGTGGTCTTTATCTCGATTCCTTTCAAACCACCAAAAGGCACTCCTACGATGGTTACTCCATCTACATAGCAATTTTCAACTCATTCCATGAAGCGGTTTACCCTGTAGGCGTGACAACAAATCGATCTTGTTTTACGCGAATAATCGGTCATAACTCCTGAACCATTCATCGGATTTGTACCAAATTTGATGCTAGGATTCGTCTTTGGACTCCCTTTCTGTGTGCCAAATTTCAAGGCGATCGGAGTACGCGTTTGCGTGTTATAGCAATTTTTGCAAGTGTGCGAAAAGACGAAGAAGAAGAAAAAAAAACGAAGAAAAAAAACGAAACTTTGGCAGCTCGTATCTCGGAAATGGCTAGAGCGATTTCCTTCAAATTTGGAATGTAGACTCCCTTGGCTGGCGGGCAACTGTGTAGCAAATTTGGTTCCAATCAGATAAGTGATCACCGAGATACAAAGGTGTGAAAATGACGTTTTCGTTCTTCCTGTCAATATACTCACGGTGTGGCGCGCCGGCTTCTTGGGCCGCACGACACACTACCGTGTGTCTTGATATTTACACACACAGTACTGTAACTGCTACATGTATGTATACACAATGACATGCATATGTAACATGGTACTGTAGGGTACTATTGCTAAACACATCTTGTGTTTTAATGCATGCGCATTTAAATGCTTTTGTCATGATTCATAAAATACTTCTATTTATAATTATGGTTGACATCATTTATAATTAGACTCATAAGTTACGTGAAATCCATAATATATTTAAAATGTTTCACACAAATCAGCGTTGAAACCGGGTCGGGTCATCCGGGTCACATTTTCTCCGGGTCATCCGGGTCTGACCCGGTTTACAATTTATCCGGGTCTGACCCGGATTGGATCACGTGAGAAACGAAATTGTTCGTTTGACGACGTGGAACTTATAAACGCCATCGCGTAGCTCTTTCGTGAGCCACGCCCACTTATCGCATTACCAACATATGCTCAGCCACGCCTATTTGTTAGTAAGTGCAGTATGTAGCACGAAACTGAGGGTATCTATGGTGAGGGGTAGCTATTGTCAGTAGGTGAAGACCCTTTTTTTTTTTTTTTTTTTTGGTCTTCAACCTACAGCTAGGCTGAAGTTGCAATATTTACTGAACACGAATCAAACGCTCAAAATGTAGACTTGTTCGCTCGCCCGAGACTAGCCGAAACACGTCTCGGCTTTAATTAATCCGGGTCACATCCGGGTCAATCCGGGTCACATCCGGGTCAGCAGTAGTGACCCGGTTTCAACGTTGACACAAATAATTACCTTTGGTCAGTGTTAAGGGGTGGAGTGTGGTTAAGGAAGACAAACATCATAGTTTCATTACTGATTAAATTTTGTATATCTACTATGTCCTTAATGTACTTGTTCAGTAAGATTTCAAAAATAGTTAATATTATATAGCTATATCCTGTACTCTTTGTCTACTGCTTTCTCTCTGTTGATAAACATTACTTTAAAATGATGTTGCATGAATCACAGTAAATTTTCTTAGTCAGTAGCTACGATGTCAAACCTCTAATTTGTAGTGGTATAGTAAACAAGCTATTAATTATTGATCAATTGAAGATTACGTAGATTATTTCACTCTAGCATGTCATGTTTTATTTAAATAGCAGTACAACATACTTTTAGAACTAACTGTATCATTTGTTATTTATGGCCAGCTGGACTCCATCTATAATTATGTACATGAAGAATGCTAGATAATTCTCCATCAATTGTGCATGCTTCATGGATAAGGTATGTAAGACCAAAAACACAATTGTAAGTTATTGACACACCAGTGGTAGTTACATGTTATGACTGTCCTTAGAGTGCACATAGACTTACCTGTACAATGTATAATTCCAGGAAGGATGACAAGTTTAGTAACATAGGTAAATCATGTGTGGGATGAGTAATATATGTGTACTCGACCACACAGTGGTTACAGTGGTATGCTATACATGTTACACTCTATTATCACTGTATAATGCCTTATAAAATATAAACCTTCTTGTTCTGTCAGTGTGTGGTTTATTGTTGGCACTACACATACCTACATTTACTGATAATCAGTAAACTTTGTTTTTCTTACCAGAGATTTTCTCTACAACTGAACTGGTAATTCTGACAATTGAGACACCTCATATTCAGTGAAGTAAAGAATAAACCTGTCTGTGTACTTGTTGTTCATAAACCCTTAATTAGTCAATTTATCTTATTGTGACGTGACAGTGCATGTTAACTTAATTCAGACTGGAAACAAGATAGCTATCATTTGCAATGTAATTATCCATATAAGTCTTATAATGGTTGCTGTAATGTATAATCCATTAGAATATAGAACTGGCATGTGGGGTTTTATTATGCCATCTGTATAATTTTTATATTTCCTGTTTGACTGTAGTTCTGTTAGTAATAGGTTTGGAATTCTTGCCTTAGGTTCAAGTGATCTTTTGAGACACGTGCTACACTTCATGGTCATCCCAAACTCCTATAATATAAGGAAGGTTGTAATTATAGTGCATGAGTCTTCCAGTAGCTATACTAGGCCTAGTAGCCACAGTTAATTGCATGGATACTCCAATCTTCATAACATCTCCGCTCTGTCAGTGTTAGTCGGTATTCTAAATTTACCACAGCATAATTCATATACAAATACTACCTGCGTGTATAGTTATTGTTGGAACTTTACCTATGCTCAGACAAAATCAGACTACAGGCCCCACCTTAAATAAGCAAATAAATAGGATTCCCCTTAAAGTTAGCCCCCAACTCCCCCTGTGGACAGCTCTGGATATGGCTTGCTATGCACATTACATAGTAGTTTACTGTATAAATCAGCTACCTTTGGTTATGTTGTGTGAATTAGTCAGTGAATCAATTACTCAGCTGGTAAAGTTCCATGTCATGGTCCCAACACATTCAAGATGTTATCAAAAAGGCAAGCAAGGCATGCAAATGTCGTATGGGATCCACACCAGCAAAACTTAATTGACGACATTGAAATGGTACGACGTTAAGCAACCAGGTGGGTCATACAAGATTATAGGCAGTACTATCAAGTAGCTAGTGCATCTGATATGATGAATGATCTTCAATGGTCTACTCTATGTGAATGCAGAAAGTACAGCAGAGTAATTACTGTTTATAATTTTTTACATCAAGACCCACCAGATATGATAACTATGTCAACTTTTGCCACAATCCTACCAGATCCTCCACCAGTAACAAGCTTCAACACAATTTTACATCAACCAACAAACAAAGTAACTTCTACTTTAACAGATTGCCAAGAACCTACAACAGTCTACCAGTACTTGACTTAAATCAACCTTTTCCCACCATTAAATCACAGTTACTCAAGATCTTCTGGCAGCATTTTACAAACAATTTTAACTCTGACAATCCCCACAGTATGCACTTTGTCTGCCCTTGTAGTACCTGCTCCAAGTCTCCTCGCCCACCAAACTTCAGCAGTAATCAATCTTTTTTTTTTTCTTCTTGCTCTCTCTTAAAATAAGTACTTAGCTATATAAGTAAGTTTATTATTAAATACACATGTAAGTTTTAAATTATAGGATAGTTCAACTATATACCAAATGTAAATGTATGTAATAACCTTAGCCAGCTAACTTAATTTGATTGTAATTTTATACATTCAATTGTAAATGTAAGTTGTACATATACTTTTTCTGGCTGTGGGCACCAGTTGCCCACAGACCATTAATGCAGGCCTTGCCAGCATTAAAAAGCAGTTAAAATAAAAATAAAATAAAAAATATATTAGCTTATCCCACAACACTATATTCACCTCACACCATGTCTCATTCCACATGACTGTCTCACCATCTGTGACTAGCTAATACCACCACTAACATCATCCAGTCACTATCAGAAAAGCTTCTTCCCCCCTCGCTTTTACTAATTGGAATGACTTGTACTTCTACCACCTGAAATCTTTTGTGATCATTTATTTGTATGACTGATGGCTGGACTGAACATTTAGAGCACTTTAATTATGTTTGTAATTGCATGGAATTGTGCAGTTGCACCCCTCTGAGCTGTATCAGCCACCTATAGCTGTCTTGCTCAAGGTTGGAGGTATCCGGAATTATCAACTGGCCGTAATCCTTTGCGTTTTCATACAAGTTGCCACTCGTGGGACATCTCAAGTGAAATCATATGCTCGACCCGTGTGCAAACTGTTTGATCGCCTTCTTCTTGATACATCATTGTAAGTACTTTACTTGTGGTTGTATGCTACATAGCTGAGTAGAAGTGTACGATTAACTACACTAGAATGTCTTGAATGCCGGGTTAGCGGGATGTAATAATGACGCCCGGTTCCGTCCTTCCACACACTGAGATGAATGCCTTATGTCATCAGCACTGTATTACACAAATGCAGGTCGTTTGTTATAATAAAGTGCTGTTGATAGCATGTAGAAAAGTGCACATATATAGCTACACTGATTAAAAGTTACACCAAATACTTGAAATACTTTCTTTGCTTCCCCAAATAGGAAGACCCATCTTTAATAGTATATAGTATTTTTTCCAATGGAGATTCAAAGTTTGAAATAGCTACATAGCAGTATGAGGGGTCAGCAACCAACTAACAAATTGCCTATGAGATTTCGCATTATTACTGAGATTTCGTATTATTACCCAGATTTCTAATAAGGCTCACAAAGCTTTTTGGACAATAGATATGGAAGTACACTAAAAATCACACGCAAGGTCCAACAGATTCTGAGAAATCTGGAATGAAAGATATGAGATTTCAAGAATACGACCTACGAGATTTAAGCTTGTTGCTGACCCTGCGTAGCAGTATAAAAATTGATCATTTAGTTATTTGTAATTCACAGGCTTTATTTAAGCCTTGTCACAGGTCACTAGTGTGATTCATAGAGATTGGTATTTTACACTGAGTCAGTCAGTGAAGCCAACCATCTGCTTATTATTTTTCTATACTGTACCAAGAAGAATCTGTAACTTTAGTTAGTATATTAGTAGTCACTTCTGGTTTACAAGTCTACGTCAGATGCTTACATGTTAAAATATGTTTATGGATACTTAAGAACTGTGATATCATAAATTGTGTAAACATGTTTTCTAATTATGTGCTTGCCCTCAAACAGAAACCTACATTATCATTGGGACTTGCCCTCATACCCTAACTATGCACCATATAATGATGTTGTTTACATGTGGTAAGCAAGTATAATAAATTTCAGTGTATCCTTTTGAAGCTAATGCCATCAGCTTTCACTGTGAAAACTTTAAGAAACTTCTTTGTAATGCTAATTTAACAGTGAACCGCCTGGTACACATCGCGATGAATATTATGATATGTGCACAAGATGTTTGTTTGTGTGTGTGCATGTATGCGTGTGCGCGCATGTGTGTGTGTGTGTGTGTGTGTGTGTGTGAGTGAGTGAGTGAGTGAGTGAGTGAGTGAGTGTGTGTGTGTGTGTGTGTGTGTGTGTGTGAGTCCATGTTCTTTCACCCATGTGAGAAAACAGTTTTGTGTCAAAAGGCAGCCTGCATAATATGTGAAATGAAGGCTTTGTAAACATTGCGTTACACTTTCAAGACGGTAAGCTTTATGCCAAGGCCACTATTTTGAAATTCGAGTTAAACAGGTTAAAGAACACGCTCTTCCTAATGGGCTACTGAAAAACAGCGTAATAGGTTTCGTTGAATACTAGAAAAAAGAATTCCTTTGAAGAGAAGGGTGCATGTCCCATACTTATGCAAATGAAAATGAAGGGTAGCCTTGAGGTTTTCTCTAAACAGTTATCATGAGAAAACATGATAGACCCACTATAAAACAGTTGAGAAGATACTTCTGTGTGTAATTTGTGGCTTAAAGTGATTTGTTACCATTGCATTTCCTTAGCAGTGCATAGCTACATAATTATAAAATAATTCATGAATTACGGTAAATTACAGTATTTACAAATCTAATTATCTGGCTGAATATAAACTAAATTATTATATACATAGTTGATTAATTATTTAATGGGATAATACTGCATGAGCACCTGGTTTTTAGAAGTAGCATAACATCAACTTGTTACAATTGTGTTTTTGTAGCTACATAATAGTTAGACACCAAGACCAAGGGAACTAAGCGATTTAGTAACCCTGATGGCCCGAGGCTGTAGCGTCCCGAGTGCAGCAAGGGCGCTACTAAGGGCCAGAGGGGTTACTAAATCGCTTAGTTCCCGTTGGTCGCGGTGTCTAACTTATTTAGACTATGGTTTAAAAAGTATATACCTTTATAGCCAGAGCATTAGGGTGGCGTGAAAGAGCAATGCAGAACAGCAGAACGGTTTCTTCCTGAAGTCCTTACAGCGCCCACAAAAATAATTATTTGACCGGTAACCAGAGTAACGGCTAGAGCTATAGTAGATATGCCGCTTAGTCTACTATTTCTCCAGAATTATTCGCAGAACACGGAGAAGAATTATATTACAGTATTATCAAGTACTCCAGTATATCTTTCGTGTTATAATTATTTTTCACGTACAAAATTGCCTGAGGGCGGGTTACTAAATGAGCATGTCAGGTGACTAAATGATTTAGTAACCCTCTAAATTAGCTATATCATAGTCTAATATATTATATTGGTATTGTGTCCTTCTTCATAGCTAAAAATTCGTTGTTATAGTTTTAATTCCAGTGTACAATACTCACGTACACTCATCCAATGCATGGGATACAACTTCCCATTAGGAGCATTCTTTACCATGCTACATTTCACCAGAATGCAGCTAGAAATGTCAGACCCTTTTGAAGTCTACCCAACATGCTGTATCACTTGCCCTTACCTGTCTCAGTAAATGGTGCTACTAATTTCATACTCATTGAGAGACACAAGTTCTTTACATTTTGCTCCATTATCACATGTTCCAGTACATGTCACTTTTGCATCCCAATCTTTAAGCAAAAAATCAGTTATATGGTTTTAAATACAAATTGCAAACCATATGTGGTAAGGAAGTCAGCTAACTAGGAAGTGTTATAGAATAATAGTTGGTAACACAGATGTGTTCAGGATATACACTCTTGCCCTCAGGCACTTGGGCTGGGCACACGTATCAGGCAAACTCCTTGCCACCATGCTACAACTATAAGCTTGTAATGATTTACTTCTTTTTGTATGTGCATTGTATCTGGCATGTGATTGGTTGCATTTTGTGTCCAGTCAAAGTTGATTGAGACATGTATACCAGAGAAATACGTCTCATTCATGTCACTTGTTGTAGGCTGGGAGCATATAATTTGAAGGTTAGACTATGTTTGTAATGACGTTATAGCCCTCAGAGTAACACGTAATACGCAACTCTTTTTTTTTTTCTAAGAGTAATATGTAATTGTAGTACATTTCATTGCATATAAGTAATGAGTAATTGGTAACTAGTTACATTTTTACCCAACTCTGTTGACAAGTATTAAGGAATTACTTGACATTCTCTGTTAGTGTAGTGTTTGTATTTTATCACTTCTATGTAGAGGGGATATCTTGTTTAGTGAGATGTGTTATTAGTTAGGTTCTAATACTAATAGTGCATGTGCTAGAATCATTTTCTAGCACACAACAACAGGCAAGCAATTTACTTATCAACTCCTTTTTGTATTCTAAGTTAAGTTCCATGTCCATTGCCTAATTGTAAATATAGATGTTTTTGTTTAGGTAGTTGTCCTACAGTTGAATGGTATCCGTTGAATGAAGTCAGTTATAATTGTCTTATTTCTCTTTAATCAATCACCTAGCAGTATCCATAGTACTGTCTAGACTTGTTGTCAATTAGTAGTGTTGTACAAACTGTTTGTTATAACACTACATTTGTCATGGTACCTACTGCACTGTTTGAGATTCCTCACTGACTGTACTAGTTAGTATTTGACACCTCGCCCAGTATTAAGAAACATCTGTCAATATTACACAATTATACAGGGTATGTCACAACCTCACCAGAACAATCTAGTGATTGTCACGTCCTGAACTCATACAGCAGTAATTGCTTGATCCATGTATGGGTTGCATAATTATTATCTCATCAACCATTTTTGTCTGTGTACACTTAAACAAGTGCAAAACCATACAGATGAAGTGACATCATCTGTTGCTATGGTTGACTGAATTGTTACAAAAGCTAATCACTAATCAGTTGACTGCTAATCAGTTGACTAATCAGTCAATCAGCTAATCAGTTGACTGAACAGCTAATCAAAAGTGATGTCAAAATACATTGGAGCCTATGGAAAACAGGCTTTGGTGGTTAACTTTCAGTACTCCAGTAAAGCCATGCAAGAAGCTAAAAGGTGCATTGCATACTTTAGCCTTATTGAAAATGGGCTATTGTTACTCATGCCTAAGGGTAATTCAGGTGTTTCCATGTGGACAATCCATGATAATCACCTTGTCACGTTGCACTTCTTTAATGCTGAGACAATGGGGATGACAACATTACAACAACCATCTTTCCATGGTAGAATTGTCTCTAAATGTACAGTTGATTCTCATGAAATTTAATGGTCAGACATCAGAACAGCAAGATGGCTTTGTCAGGACCATCTGTGACTAGGGATATCAGAACTTCTTTTAAGCTTAATTCAGACTGGAATCATGTGAGATACAGTAGTACCATAACTGAAGGATAGGTTACTACTGTGTACTTCACCAATGGAACCACTGAACCCTTGGCAGGTGATTAGTATTGTTTCAGTTTCTGTTCCTACAGACTATTGGCAGATTAAAGCTCTCTCAGCATCTAGCCACATTACGCTTAAGCCTTCATTTCAAAGCCACCAACTAGAGATCACAACTGCAGAGACTGTTATCCCAGAAACAACAGCTTGTGGACATGCATAATCTACATTTCTAATGAAATGGTCCAGATCATGGTGACCTACTTTGGTACAGTAACTGTACAGCCTGTACTCATTTCTTAGCCTCTGTGCTTCCCTGCAAACCATAGTGACTGGCTCAAAAAGTAATAGCCCTTTGGAGCCTTCAATTGCAAGTGGCCCTTGGTAATATTATTTACTGCTGTTAAGGACCTCAGGCAGTAGGGACTGCTCTGTTGTCCCCGGGTGAAGATATGAGTACCCTAAACTGGTAACTTCAGCCTAACAGATTATTTAAGTCTTTACAGCATAGTTACTGTTGAACAGTACAATGTTGGCCAGGCTTTTAATTGGCTATACTGTATACGAGTCATACAAATGCATCCATTAGTACTTTCCTGTGATGACATATATACATTTGTGATTCGATACAATATTTAATGAGATGGATTTAAATGATCAGGTATTTTTTTGCAAACATTAAGCTTTAAGTCATCACCTGAATTCGTTGTCTATATCAAAACCAATCAGTGTTCATTAATGTTGACTGCCTTTAATTTAATGTTCTGTATGGTAGTATAAGCAACCGATTATCAACCAAGTTTCATCCTAACTTGCTGAAAAAAGGTCTTATGAACTTCCAGTACTGTGGTCCCATTTTCATCACTTTAGGGCTCAGGGTAAGTTCACTCAAAGTAGGAATTATTGTAATTTGGCATGCAATTATGTACATGCCTACTACTCTTAGTTTCAGATCAATTGTGGGATTGGAATTTGAGATCAACCAGTGTAATAACACAAAATTATCTTTATTAACAACTAAAACTATGCATCTTGAGACTGGTCATACTCGTACCAACCTGGCTTTCTTTGCCAGTTCATTATACATGAGTGAACAAGGATGCAGTGTAACATTGTGTAGCAATGGGGCCAGTCTATCAGTCAGACATGTTTCAGACTTCATCACAATTGTGGAGATGTATAAAGCTTGAAGAAATCCATTTCCACTGTATACAGCACTGGGGTACCATCGGTCTTGACCTTTTGAGCAATCAACTACTTCTCCACTTAAATGGAGTGACTTGCCTTTGCATTATAAATCACAAACCTACAGTAGGAAGCACTTGGCCAAGTATATTGTAAAATCCTTCTCTAACGGTTAAATGCATATAAAAGAGCATAAAACCATTAGTATATCCTAACAAACAATTACTCATTTATAGAACAACTTTATTACTGTATAGTAAAAAACTTTGGTGGTAAAAAAGTTTTGTGAAAACTCCACTATTGCAAAATTGACAAAAAAAACTTTGGCAAATAGGGCTTCACCTGAAATTGTTTACCTACCATGTACTGTACTGCTCGAATGCAACAATGCTACATGTGGATGCGAGTGATTATAAACAACTTGCCAATTAAGGGGTGTGGCAGCCACTTTGATCACGAATCTTTATCCCTCTCATTGAGAGATGACGACTCATGATGGAAACGACTGCCACACCCTTTATTAGCAAGCCTTATTAATTGCTTGCACTTGCATGTAGCGACATTGCATTTGAGTGGTAGCTACCGTACAAGTGTAACAAGCATCGTTTGCTGGTTCTTGTAATGTAAAGAGCAATGTTTGGATTTTCGTGAACTCTTGTGGGACAATGAATCTGACTGAAATCAAGGGGAACGCTTGGAAATATCCACAATACCCGTCATGATACTTCAATACCCATCCTTTCAGCATGGCTAATCTTTTCATGTGATTGCTAAAAATAATTGGTGGACAAAACTTTGACGATTTCGCCAAATTCGCCTAAGTTTTTGCTATATGATATTGAGAAATTGGTTGATAATACATAGCTAACAGTTATAATTTGTCACTTATGCTATGTCTAGGTAGTTGCTATTGCAGTAGCATACTTAGTGTTTATTTATGAAGCATGATTATTTCAGTCTCTTCATCATTAAGTTAAACCTCATAAGCAGCAACCCTAGTTATGAATATTCACATCTTACACTTAGATGCATGGTGTGTGAACAAAAGCATAAAAATGATTATTGGCTTCAGTTGTATGCATCACATATACATGATGTGCTAAAGTCTGTAGGTTGTGTAGCAAGCCAGAGTTGTCTGGTACATCAGTCCCCTATTTACGCAACACTGTTATAATTAAATATCACTAATTTATGCTTTGTATATCTATTATCTATGCTGTTGTGAATACTGCCAGCTTTCAGGCCAACATTGAGGTCTTATAAGGCCCAGTTCAACTTTTCTTGATTTGAGCTGGCAAAGAACTCGGCTATTATCATCTGGATATATTGAGTTGTATGCAACTCTCTGGAGAGATATCAATGTATTGTTGTATTCCGTGAAAGCATACGCCATCAGGACACCATTAAGCCAACCAATTTAATAAGATCAATGCAGCTAATGTATAATTAAAACTATCTCGTTAGAGGTCAAATGTTTGGTATCAAAATTTGTGACTGAGCCTGCAAAAATAGGGCATGTGGGTACGAACTATACCCTATCACACAATGGGTCATATCTCAGTATTGGAATGGAATATCTGCATTCTATAACTTGCAGTATATAGCCAATTAAATGAGTAATATGTGCTGAAAATTGTATGGCTTTGGCTTAATGGTATCGATTGTTATGAGCCATGAAAGTTTTTTAAAAGGAAAATTTTATGTTCCCACATGCCCTATTTTTGCAGGCCTGGTCACATTTTATGATGCTATGCCAGATTTTAAAAGAAAGTTTATCAATTATACTATTGGTTTGTGGTACATAAGAGGTCATGACAGAATTATTGCATACAATTCAGCAAATATTAGGTAATTATGTTGTGTATTTTCTCCAGTAGAAAAGGATGAAGGTATTGACACAGTTATGGTTACTACTAGCATTTCTTGTTGGAGTCAGTATTCAACAATGTATCATTGAGGAGTTTCAAATGATTACTATTAATGTGATAAATTCCAGCGAAGCCACCAATGCTAGCGGAACTATCAGAATAACTAATACATATTACAACTGCTTGTCTTTATTTAATACTAGTGATCATTACAGTTCCATGTCAGTGTCAATATTGTACATCAGGTCAGATGATCTTAATAACGTACATGAAGTTCGTTACAACCTACACTGTAATAATAGTGTTTGGGAAATTGTTGGTAACCAGTCAACTGCTTTGAGAAATAACAACACAAGATATTGTGAAGACTGTACTGATCAAACTGTGAATGAGTACCATTGTACAGTAGGTTAGTGATGCAGTTATTGCATGTATTTGATTACACCTGTATCTACATACATGTGCACAAAACAAAACAAAAATTATCGCTCCTATCATTTAAAGCCATGCAAGCAAATTTTACACTAAGTGTTCATCAGTATCCATGCATGGGTGCATCAGTTTTTAATACTTGGGAAAGTGCGTCCTGAATGTCTGTAGGGAGTTCCATAGACTTCAACTTGGCACACTGTCCTGCATGTGACCATGCAAAACAGCCAAGCTGTATAAAAGGGAGGCCATAAAATGGCTCCAAGTTTATGATTAGAACATTTTAAAATAATGAGTGCACAAAAATCATTGCTAAATTTTATTACCATTAATATTATTGCAGCCATTTCATGGATGCCACCTTTGATTTCACAACCTTTTGTCCAGGATTTTGAAGGCCGCACACTTGTTATACAGCTTGGTTATTTTTGCATGGATTTCACTTCTCTTTGTATTTTAACTTTGCAAAGTCATCCATAAACTGGCTTTGAAGCTTGCACATTTTTTCTTATCTACAGAAACATCTACAAATACCAGAATGATTTTTTGTATTTTTTTGTAATTTTGTTCATGGCTGTAGTGCTTGGATTTATATACAATAGTTATAATAACAAAGTAAATTCCTTTCAAGTTAGGTATGGATGATTTTACTATTTGGATTTTTATTTGCAGTGATTGTTCTATTAGAGTATCTCAATTTTTCATGCAAGCATGGTAAGTTGCAGTTGTTCAAGTTCTAACAAAGCAAATCTTTTATGCTAGAATACTATTTACAGCTTATTGTATCACAAGCTTTGCGTGTGTAACATTTATTATGATTATGATGATGATGAATGGCATGAGTGCGTCTTAATTGTACTACCAATACCAATCAATAATACCGATTGATACCAATATGGCTATATTTCCGATTCGATGAAATATTAAAGAAGTATTGTATTGCAGTTTATTTGATTACTTTTGTAATACTCTGTTAGAGTGCACAGAGGAATTCTAATAGAGATTTTCCATTGGTACTGTAAATCTATGAAATGATAAACTGTTGCTATTGAGTACTAGAATTATCAGTTATAAAGTAGAAATTACATGTAAGTAAGGTAAACAGCCATGATAGCAGCAGCTCAGTAATTAAGGATTTGGGTATTTGGTATGGATGCCCCTGGTTTGAATGCTGGTAAGCTTTTTAGACATTTTTCATCCATTTTACCCATGGTGACTGTTCTATTAGAGTAGCTTTACCCTGTAATTTACAGTTTTGCCTTGTAACTCTATAGCTGTCGATATGATTCCTTTTAAACCATGGAGGTACTGGATGATGGTTAACCTATGCGCATACCAATTTTTAAGATATTCCCATAAGTAGTTTACCTTGTGGGTATGACAAAGTGATGACATTTTAATGCAAATAATTGTTCGTAGATCTATGACTATTTATTAGAATTATACCACATGATTTTAACACAATATGTTCTTAAAGGCTCTAATGTTCAAGAAAATTGAGGTATGATTTGCATTTTATAATGGCTTTTGTAAAGTGTGCAAAAGTGTGCAGAAAGAATAATCTAAAACCCTTGTTCCCCTACATAAAGAAAAAAACTGAAATTTGATGGTTCGTATTTCATGATGGTGTTAGGCAATGTTGCTCAAATTTGCTATGTGGGGTGCTGAAGGTGGAGGGCATTTGCAGTAGAAAAATTATTTCAATTTATGCGGGAAGCAAAGAGATAGCAATGTGTATTACATGTAATAGACATGTGGGTGGTGGGTGAGCTTCTTGTAGGAGTAGAAAGCACAGTAAGAAATTGAGTAAAAGTCAGAAGTCAAATTTGGGATACCCATGTACCCTACGTTGCCTCAAGTCACTCCCATCTGAAGAAGAGTAAGCTCTCTAAGGTTTTACTAGCTCACTGAACATCACTCCAATAATACAGTCCAAATGTTGCATAAAACTAATGTGACTACTATTTTTGAAAGCTGATTATCTCAAATCTTAGGAACATTTGTGACTGGATCTGCGAAGAGTTGTAAATAAAGTATCACATCAGTTTAAAATTTGGTCAATTTCCACCTCTAACATACCAGGATGTAATTTTAAGGTGATAGGTTAAATACCTGTGGAGTTATGATTAGTCAAACCTGGAAATTTGAAATAGCTGTAAGACCACCTTTTTTGTAGATCTGGTCACATTTAGAAAATGGAATGATAGTCACTTCAGAGGAAGCCTTTCCTTGAATCTCTAAAGCATTCATAAACGTTTGGATATACTACTGTATAGTAAAAAAAGCTTGGTGGTAAAAAAGTTTGGTGAAAACCCACTATTGAAAAATTGGCAAGAAAACTTTGGTGAATGGGTCTTTGCCTTAAATTTTTTTATGATTTATGATAAAACATACTGTACCACTTGAATACAACTTCACTACACGTGAGTACAAGTAACCGATTATAAAGGGCATGGCAGCCATTTCGATCGTGAGTCTTTATCCCTCACATTGAGGGATGACAAGTTGCAATGGAAATGGCTGCCACACCCATTCTTTTAATTGCTTGCACATGTGCATAGCAATGTTGCATTGGAGTGGTAGCTACCAAACAAGTTTAAGCATCTTTCACTGGTTCCTGTAATGTTGAGAGCGATATTAGGGATTTTTGTGAACTTTTGTGGGACAATGAACCTTGCAACAATCAAAGGGAATGTTTGGAAATACTGACAATGTCTGTGACGATATTTCAATACCCATCGTTTCAACATAATCTGCTCATGTGATTGCTAAAAATAATTGGTGGATAAAACTTTAGTGATTGTAATGCTATTTGCCAAATTCGCCGAAGTTTTTTACCACCAAAGTATGTGATAGCCAACACGATTTACACAATATGGAATTTAAATGTAATTACTAAGGTTTCTAAGTGGATACATTCAATGATGATTTCCAACAAAACAAGCATGAGGAAAAATTAGGAATTTTATGTTTGATTAGGGGTTATAGAAAATAAAAGTAGGGAAACATGGGAGGTCGCCTACATCTGCAGCTATACTAGTGAACATTTAATCCCTACTCCCATGACTGAATTAGGGATAAATAATGTTCACTAGTATATCTGCAGGTGTAGGTGACCTCCCTTTCATTTTCTATGATCCCTAATGAACTTAAAATTCTTAATTTTTCCTTATACTTGTTTGTCTACTTTTTTGGTAACATTATTATGACTGGTGAACCCACGCATACCACATCAATGAAAAGTGTGGCACCAGAGTTAATGTTTTTGTTTGAACATGTGCCTTACCTATCAATTACTGACTTGAAAGTAAGGTGGTCATTACACTTCACTGTCGGCTATGTTCAGCCAGTTACACAATGTTACAAATGAAGAACAGTAGGAGATGTGCCTCTGCAATCAATCCAGTCACTATAAAAAATATGGACGATTCCCTTGCCCCAACTATCAATTACTGACTTGAAAGTGAAGTGTCCAATATGCTTCGCTTCTTCCTATTTTTAGAGCTTTATAAACAAAGAACAGTATCAGAAGCGCCTCTGCAATTAATCTGGTCACCACGGAAATATGTACAACAGCCAGTTACAAATGTAGGGAAGCCTTTTGTTGTGCTACTATGAATTGACACCATGGGTTGTCAGCATAATGAAATGGGAGGACAAAGGTAAGTCTATGATGCGTACATTTTATGTACTGTGGTATGCCAAAAGGTACATCTTGGGACAAAGCGATGTTGTAAAGTGAAAAAAATTAAGCCCGTAGTCTTAACTATTATTTAGTTATGCTTGCCTGAAGACCTTAGGCA
Source organism: Dysidea avara (assembly GCF_963678975.1). Classification (NCBI taxonomy): domain Eukaryota; kingdom Metazoa; phylum Porifera; class Demospongiae; order Dictyoceratida; family Dysideidae; genus Dysidea; species Dysidea avara. The sequence continues at coordinate 26,105,705 of NC_089275.1, forward strand.
GGTACCTGAAGACATTAGGCAGGTGGGCAGGGCAGGGACAGGGCAGGGCAGGCAAGGCAAGGCAAGGCAGGCAGGCAGGCAGGCAGTTAGTCAGTAGAAAATTGCATTGATTTTTTTTTTAAATTTGCAACAATCTATTGGAAGCATTTAGTGTCATACTTAAAATACTTTTGGGCTTGGTTATACCTAACCAATACTGCCAAGGCACCAGGATGGTATTGTAAAACTGGTTTTTGGGTGATTTTTTTAGCCAAAAATACCCAAACCTTTATGATCCCTAATATATAGTATGGTATTTCTAATCGTACAGTACAGTAGTACTGTACATTTGGGACCATGACAGTTTGGGATTTCTGGCCAAAATGTTACCCTAAACCAGTTTTCAAAATACTTTCATGGCAGCAGTGATGGCACCTTGGCAGGTATAAGCCAACCCTCAGTACGATGTGAAATGTTTCCAAAAAATCACTATAAAATTGAAAAAAATAATTTTGTGACTGATTGACTGACTGACTGACTTACTGACTGACTAATGCCTTCAGACAAGCGTAACTCAATAGCAACTCAATAGCAGCTAAGGCTACAGCTTGATTCTTTCAGTGTTTATGTTGCTTTGTCCAGAGACTGGCCTTTTGGCATACCACTGCACACATCATGGACTTACCTAAGTACCTTTATTCTCCTTTGTGTCCCATTTCTTTTTTTGCTGACAGCTCAAGGTATTGATTCACAGTAGCTAACATGATGGCTTCCCTATGGGAATCATCCGTATTTCCATGGTAATTGCAGAGTGCTTCTCCAACTGTCCTTCATTTGTAACACTGCAAAACAGGCTGAATATAGATAGCTTAAAGCAAAGTTCAATGGCCGCTTACAAGTCAGTTATTGATAATTGGGGCACATGGATTGTCTTTACTTTTCATGGTAACTGGATTGATTACAGAAGCACTTCTATTATTGTTCTTCATTTGTAGTGCTGTGTAATGGGCTAAAACATAGCTGAAAGTGAAGCCCAATGGTCATTCAATTTTGAGTCAGTAATTGATAGCTGGGGTGTGCATTCAGGCAAAAACATTAACCCCGGTGCTCTAATTTATTTTGATGCGATATGCGTGGGTTTTGTATTGCAAGCCACAAAACTGGCCACAAACTGGCTTTGGTGCTTCCTTTTAACTTCTTTACTGCAGGAATTGTTGAACAGAAGAAGCAAGTGTGTGTTTAGCGATTTGTGACTGGATTTTGGAACAATGATCGAAATCGCACATTAGAAGTTTGAGATAAATGGTTTTAAAGAATTCAAGTCAGCATAATTCTCCAAGGATAGCAAGCACACGTATGAAATTTACATAAAGATGCATCAATCTGTTACCTTTCAGGCCACTTCCAGTACTTGTAGCTGCTCATAGAATTTCCCACCAAATAAGTTAGAAAATTTGAGCAGTTTGACTAGCGAAGTAGTATCACGAGTGCTCACAAGGGGTGGAGGGTGGGGGTTGGCAGGGTGAGCAAGGATTAGACCTCAAAATGGAGGCAGACCACGATTGGAGTCCAGAGACGAGATTGCAGGGCTGTGCTGGTTCCTTAGTGGCTGATACAGGTATGTAGCAAAATCCACTGAAAAACGCCTGGCCAACATCGTCAGGCTGTTCACCAGTAAACCAGTGATTCTTGCCTAGCCAGGTGCTTCACAAGGCCCAAAACCACCATTCAAGCTCTACACATACACTGAGCATGACGAGCAGTACACAGAGACATTGATGGGGAGGTGGACCAGCTGCTGTCTAGGATGTATGATGTTCCACTCCAGGTGGGGAGAAAGGCCAGCCACCAATCGAGATCTAAGTGTGCATCTGCACATAAGCAGAGGCGGTGATGCATTCGTGATACTGTGCAGCTAAGGTCTATCAAGCAGCGGAGGAAGATTCTACCAGCTGGGATTACTTTGCATGCAAATGACAGCTTTCCTACTAGGGAAAGTAGTTGATATTTGGCGCATTTGTCCTTTCGCCTAAGTGACTGAATTGATAAAATGAGGTCTTCCTTTCTTTCTGGTGAGATACCAGCGGTCATCCCCTCAGTATCTATGACAATCCCCAGAAATGTGAGTCTGGTTGAGGGTCCATCAATTTAGAGGTCTTAACAGGAGCGTTGATGGTTGTGCAGAGTGAAAGCATTGCTTGCAGGTTGCGTGAGCATTCTGTTGAGCCAGGTGAGCCAGCAGTAAAGAAATCATCCAGATAATGTAGAACATGGCGCACACCATGGTTGTGTTGGAGGGACCAGTGAATAGCATCAGCTATTTGGTTAAAGAGAAAGGGGGCAGATCGGAGGCCAAATGGGAGACAGGTATCGATGTAAAATTGGTCATGCCATTTAATTCCAAGGAGATTCCAGTCCTGTGGTCTCACTGGTCTTGAGATCTATTTTGGTCGTTAAAGCACCCCTTCCTAACATGAATACTATTGCAAATGCATCGTCCACTGAGCAGTAAGATAGCGTGTAGTCCTGCGAATTGATGGAATCATTGATACTGGACCCGTAAGGAACAGATAAGTGGTAAATTGCACACCAGCCCCCATTGTGCTTGGGGACCAAGCCCAGTCCTGAACAATGGAAGTTGGGGAGTGGAGGGGTTCTGAAAGGACCCAAAATGCGACCTGCTTGACATTCTGCGGTGATGTTAGCATCTAGTATGTCTGGTTGCTGGGATGCGGAGGCGAGGTTGTTGCTAAAATGTGTAAAGTACGGTCCGGTGTAGCCAATGTCACGGCCGTGTTGGAGATTGTAAATAAGAGTTTGCACATATGTTTGATTGGGGTGAGATAGAAGTTTCCTAAGGTGATAATGTATGTTGATTGGGGTTCTGTGTACCTTATGTATTGTAATAAGATTCTGTAGTTGCAGTGGTAGGTGTTCTGCAGGGGTGGGCAAGGATTAGACCTCAAAATGGAGGCAGATCATGATTGGAGTCCAGAGACGAGATTGCAGGGATGTGCTGGTTCCTTAGTGGCTGATATGCAGCAGAATCCACTGAAAAATGCCTGGCCAACATCATCAGGCTGTCCACCAGTAAACCACTGATTCTTGCCAAGCCAGGTCCTTCACAAGGCCCAAAACCGTCATTCAAGCTCTACACACCACCCAGAAAAGATGTCTGTTGAAACCAGCCTCGAGTAATTTAAGTAGTAATGCATGCCAAAACTAGTAGTATGATAGTGTAACTATCCACTGGAGGTGTTAGTTTGATTTTGCCTGATGTGTGACTTGGATCGGTTTTGTAAAACCTGGTCACATTTGTCTGATTAAATATTGTATGTTTAACACTGAATGATTATCACATAGGCAATAAGGTGACTCTTACATAGCTGAACTGTAGCTGAAACTCTCATTTTGTTTGTACGTAGTTGAACTCTTTTCAGAGTGACTTGTTTCTAGCTGAACTCTCTACAGGGTGACTTGATCAAGCTGATCTTCCTACAGGGTAATTTGTTTCCAGCTGATCTCTCTACAGGGTGATTTGTTTCCAGCTAATCTCTCTATAGGGTGACTTCAAATGTAGTTGGGTTCTCTACAGGATAACTTAATCAAGTTGATCCCTCTACAGGGTGTCTTGTGACAAGCTAAACTATCTACAAGGTGACCTGATCTTTCCACAGGGTGATTTGTTTTTCAAGCTGAACTCTCTACTAGGTGACTTGTTTCCAGCTGATCTTTCTACGGGGTGATTTGTTTGTAGCTACACTGTTGGTTGTTTTGCTGTATCTTCACAGTCTTTAACTTGATTTCATTCAAACCACAAAAGGTTTGAGGGTCAATAGTTAACCTATCCATGTACTGATTCTCAGCTTCTTTCTGTAAACCGTTTACCCTGTATATGCATTATAACATATTGGTGTTATTTTCATGAATAATTGCTAATAACTCCTTGACTGCTTATCCAAGGCCGGAGGAGACAGTCCGATTGGTCAGGCCTGAGCCGGACCAATAATCTGGAGTTGAACCAACTAGCTGACCAGCTCGAACTACATTACTCTCATGCAATCTTTGGACGATCACATCTACATGTAGCTATGTACATTTTACAGATGTTATTGAAAATGCATGACACGAGTAGTTACCTAGTTTCTCAGCCTAACTTAAGCACAGAACTACACGTATAGTACCTCCAATTACCTTACAGTACCTCGTACAGTACAGCATAAAATTCGTATCGTTTTGTACAGAAATAATTGTGGGTTCTACATACAGTATCACATGTGCTGACAGTTGGCATTTATCACGTGTAAGGCAGGTGCCTTCTTTGATTCTAAACCAGCTAACATATATCACAATTCAATCTTCATAAAATAATCCTTAGCATTCCTTGGCTTGTCTTTCTTGGCTTCTTTTACTGGGCGAAGCGCCGGGAGTGACAAACCAGATGACTCATTCCGCGGCAAGAAGCTGTACACCCATACATTACATGGTGGCCATCTGGATGAGATGTTGAGTAGAAATCACTCCTCTTCAACTACCCACTCGTCCTGTGGAGATACTGAGCAAACTCTCAGTCTCACCCACATCGCACCATTTTCGAATACTGATTGGTCTCGTGACTGTCCACCAGTATATTTACGTGATGATCCGTTCACTTCATACAAACCAGTATAGTAGTATACTGTATTTTTGTAGCTGTGTAGCTATTGTAGCTGTGTGAATTCACTGTATAGTAATTATATCCTAGCTAAAGGGGGCCATGCTGCATGGGTTCCCTGTGAAATTTGGGGGGAAAGTTGCAAGTTGCTAGCTAATTTTACTTTAAATTTAGCATCAATTTTAAATTTTAAGGCATTTTCAAGCCTTTAAATTGCAAAAAATTCTGCAGCTCTTGGGGGTTGCACCCCCAGATCCCCCTTGAACTTCTAATTGCTAGCTATAACTAAATGAACCATACAGCAAGTTTCGTGCTGTGTCCCCTGTATGTCAGATCTACAATTACACATAAGTCTGAAGAACAACAGATAGGCTTGAGCATATTTATATAGCTAGCTAGCAGTGAAATATCACTAAAATTGCATATCTGAGTGTCTAATTTTCGAAAATTTCCTGTGGGGGCATGCCCCCAGACCCCCCCTAGAATGCTCATGCTTTGCACTTTGCAGAGTGTGCTTCACACACTGTGTAACAGCTCCTCTCTCATTGGCATGTATATAGTAGCAATTTCAACATTATAGTCAATGGCCTGACTAACTCAATTTTCCCTCCTCCGGCCCTGTTATCGTATTCCAGCCAAACTTGGTACCAAGACGTGCCTTTATAACCCCTTCTGTGTGCCAAATTTCAAGGCTTTTGGATATTGTGTTTGTGTTTTATGGCAATTTTATGTAAATTGTAAGTGTGCGAAAGACAAAAAAAGAAACAAAAACAAAAACAAAAAAAAACGGAGAAACTAAGCCAATTTTTGAAGTTGCATATCTCAAGAATGTTTGAAGTGATTTTGCTGAAATTTGGAATGTGGAGTACTGATGTTGGTGGGTGTGTCCACAGAAAAAATTATCTTGTTTTGTAAAAGCAGAATGGAGCTATGAATGTGCGAAAATTGCTTTTTGTTTCTTCATTTCAATATACTCACAGTGTTGCATGCTGGCTTCTTGGGCCACACGACACGCTACCATGTGTCTTGATTTACTGTAATTTGTGATATTCATTTTGGCATAATTTCATCTACATGCACAGGCAGATCTAAGGGGGTTGAGAAGGTTATTTTGTGCCCCTAACCCTTTTCTTGTCCAAATAAGAAAATTGACTACAGCTTGTAGTATCACTGTACGCATACAATAAAGCCATTTAATTAGGCAAAATAATTTGTGACCGAATTTGGGAAAAAGGGTTTCCACACACATCCAATTTACCTATTTTGACAACTCATAACTTCAGATTGAAAAAGACTATTGACTTGCCTCACAGATAATTTTAAAATACAGTTTTACGTTTACAAAATGGTTATTTTTCATACCTAGCATTGTTTTTACAGCAGCATTCGCTTCCAGACCCAACGTCAATCTTGTCAGTTGTAGTACCTTAACAGGGTAGTTGGAAAAGGCGGATATGGTCGGACGGATACGGAAATTTTCAAAAAGCACTTTTACACTTATATAACAGCTATTTTTCATACCTAACGCTGTTTTTACAGCAGTCTTTGCTTCCAGACCCAGGCGTCGGTCTTGTCATAGTGCTTATCCATTTATAAACGCACGTGTGAAGGACTAGACCAGCACTCCACAGCATGCCAAAGACCATATAGTGTTGTACACATGCTCTAAAATCTAATACAGAGTTATATAGTTGTAGAGATTAGCTTATATGCCCCATGCAACTTAGCTTAGCAGGCCAAATCCACAATCTTACACCTTTTAGTATAAGCTATTAAGGCGCAGGCGCTTATACCAAGTGTTGAGGGTTTCAAGGACCCGGCCTACGAGATTAGGTTGGGACATGCTATATTAATCTCTGTACCTCTGAATTAGACTTCTAGAGCACATATACAACACTATATGGTCTTTAGAGTACTAGTCTATCCTAAATAACTTAGACTTCAGACCACAGGGGTCTAAGTAATTTAGTAACCCTCAGGCCCTGTAGTAGCTCCTTCGCTTCACTCAGGTGCCGCGACACAGGGCCATCAGGTTACTAAATTACTTAGAACACTGTGGTCTGAAGTCTAACTATCACTTAGTACCTTTCAAAGAAGAAATCCAAAAGTAAATGCTCTTTTTTCTTGTCCTTTCAGATCTCTTGCCCTTGCCCCATAACAATATCTTCTAGGTCTGCATATGACTACATGTGTAACTGTTGTGTCTATGTAATGTACATAGGTGATGCCAGACATTACTACATTGCATTCTTCAGTAATAATGTTCCAATGAGTCATAGAGGACAACCATCCATTGTACTAATGACATCTGAAATACATCCAGTTTATTACATCGTTGAGGCTCCAGGAGTGGACTATTATGCCAGTAATTTTGTTACAAATAACACTGAGGTCATCCTCAACCTCACTAATAATAATCTGATAACGTCATCACATGATCAGGACAAAGGAATTCACCTGATGATTAATAGTGATAGGGTGACTGTGATTGGTCAGAATTTGAGACATCATAGTGATGAAACATTTCTTTGTTTACCCATTACAAGCTTGTGTGTTGATGAATATGTGTATTATGGGATATCTGTGCCTAGGGGAAATGACACATTCAGTAGTAACCAAAATAGTTCTATTTTAGTAGTTGGTACAGAGGATAACACATTGATGAAGTTGACAGTCACACAACCAGTCACCATTAGTGTTAGTAACTGTACAGATGATCTCACTACTAGTGTACAATACTCATATGTGATCAACAGGCTCCAAACTGTGTTAATTGGATCACTTGATGATTTGACTGGAACTAAAATTGTCACAGACAAACCAGCATCTGTGATAAGTGGTCATCAGTGTGCTGTAGTACCAGGAAATGTTGTTGGTTGTGATTACATAATAGAACAAGTTCCACCCACCACATTATGGGGTAGAGTATATTATACTGCACCATTAGCCACCAGAAGGTCATACACTATTAAAGGACTGGCAGCATATAACTCCACTGTTGTTGATATTTACTGTAACAATACAAGGGAGTGTCATAATATTAGTGAAGGAGAGTCTGTTAATATAACTCTCTCACTACAAGAGCACTGTGTTATTAATTCCAGTAAAGAAGTGTTAGTTGTTCAGTTCAGTCATGGATACCAGGATGATAATAATAATACTGATCAACATGGTGATCCAATGATGACACTAGTACCAGCCACAAATCAGTATAAAAGCAAATTTCAGTTTTCTACACTTCAAGACCAATCAGAAGATTACACACATTATATTAACATCATAGTGTTAGCACAGTATTATCAACCTGACATGATCTACCTGATATCAGGAGGACTAAATAGGTCACTAGACACATACCAATGGGCACCATTTATGGTCAATAATGTTACTGAAGCTTATAGTGTACAAGTTAACATATCAGAGGGTGTGGGTGAAGTTGTCCATAGTAAAACTACAGCTCTTATGTCTACAGTGGTATATGGATTTGGTAATCGCAGTGCTTATGGACATCCTGGAGGGAATGATATTACAGTAGTTTTTGCTGGTTAGCTGTGTGTTGTGTAATATATAATGATGAATGTTCCAAAATAACCAAGCTGTGAAAAAGGGTGCAGCTTTAAAAAAGGGGCTAGTATGAAAAAGATGTGATATCACGTGACGGCCAAGAAATCACTGCAATGATATTACTCTATAATGTCAATTTATTTGTCACAATGCAATTTAATCGATATAATTTCATTGGAGTCATTTCTTGGCCACCACCACTTTTGATATAACATTTTTTTCATATTATAGCCTATTTTTGAAAGGCCACACCTTTTTTCACAACCTTGCTGCATGTTTTGAATTAGATATCATTTCTTTTTATGTTTGTATATGAAAGCACCATTGCTGAACTGCGGCAGCAGGCTTTGAAGCTGGCTTTTGCCTTTTTCTGCAGGTAAATAAAAGAACTAGATTTTAAGCATTTAACTCATTTTTGAAATTACTTTTTTTGTATTATTTTGTAGTAACTTTATATTATTTGTTGAATTTATTTGTGTTTCTGTTCTATTGAGATGTGTATCTTGAAATGATCTTGTACATGTACATACTGTATGTACACTGAATATGGCTGGCTATTAGCTAATAGTAGTTATAATAGTTCATTGAGATTTGCATTAAATTACTGAAAGTTTGTACCTTGATAATTTACCAACATGTGCAAGAAAATTGTTTGCATAAGCAATTTAGCTGGAAGGCATGACAACAATTCCACTATCGCTGACTGCTCTATTAGAGTACTCAATCTTGATTGTGTGGTTGCTTGCATATTAGGGCTGGAACGAAGGTCAATTTTTACCATCTGAAGGTTTGGTTCTGTTATTGAATGAAAGTTCGAAGCTTTGAACATTTCAAAGGTATAGAATAAGACTTGGAACATCGACTTAATGTAAGTATTGTTGTGGCTTATTTTCTACAGGGACTCACTGTAAAGACAAAGGTTTATGAAACTTTACAGCTTATGGCACATCAATTTGTACTGAGTTGTAGTTTATATGTACTATATAGATATAAATGTAATTTAAATAAATGACAGTTATGACACATGGTACTTTTACTACGTTACAACAAATTACTCAAGTTCTTGATACTTTAAGATAATTGTTTAAAAACACTAATGCATCAACATGCTTTGACTTCAAGCAGCTTCTCAGTTTTGTAACAGTTAAACCTGTTTTGGAGAAAATTCTTTCTGAGGATATTGATGTAGCAGGCATACACAACAAATGCTGAGCAACAGAAGATAAACTTTTGTAACAACTGGAATTTTCTTTTCACCAAATAAGTGGGTTTTCCTTTTGTGATATTGGCAATTCAGCAAAGTATTTTTCAAGTTCACTATCAAACGTACAAGGTTCCATTGTAAGATTCTCAGGGACAAGTGGCTTGTCCAAAGCAGTCAATTTTTGTTTTTTTTTGGTGTGGCAGGAGAAAAAGAACCATCACTGTCCTCACTTGCATACATCTGCATCAATTCTTTGAGAGATTGCTTAAATTTCCTAGCTTCACTTTCCTCTTTGTATTATTACAAAGTAATGTGTTTAAACCGAGGATCAAGTAGTGATCCCATCAGCATAGGATGTGCTGAATGCAGCGATGTCAACTCAAATTTCTCTATTGATTGTGTTGCCACAGTTTCCTTGAATTCTCTGATCACTTTAGAGTCGGATGATGACTCCTCTCTTGGCAATTCGAGGTGATCAAGTAAGCCATATACAATGGCAAATACTGAAGAAATAGAAACATTTTCTTCATAACTAAAAAATGTAGTGGTGACACTGAATTGCTCAAGAACAGGCACAAGATCCTCAAAAAGCTTCCATTGTTCAGTCTTGAGATCCAAGTAATGGTCACTTCTTTTTGTTACTGATTCGTCAGATAGCACTGCAATAACAGGCCAACAGAGCTTTAGCAGACGTTTAAGCATTTCGTATGTGGAATTCCATCTAGTGGCACAGCTATTAACTAGCTTCTTAGCATCAATTTTCATTTGATCCTGTTTTTCCTTCAGGGCTACTGTTGCTACCGCACTGTGGCTGAAATGACTAACAATCTTCTTAGCAGCTGCTATTAGTTTGTCAATAGCACTGATGTTTAATCCAGCCAAAACACACAATTGTAGCCTATGGACTGCACATGGAACACTCTGCCAATTGTATTCATCTGTCAAGATACGTACAGCATCTTCCATATTAGCTGCCTGGTCATGACTGACTGTCAAAACATAACGAAGAATTCCCCACCTCTCAGTTATCTCTTTCAGTTTCTTGGCAATGTTCACTCCAGTGTGTCTCTCAGGAAACGAAACTGTTTCTAGCACAAAATTCTGCATTTTCCAGCTTGTATCAATGTAGTGAGCGTCACTGTCATGTATGCTTCAGTGGCCATACTAGTCCAAATGTCAGTGGTTGTAGACACACAAGGAGCTTCTGCTTCCAGGAAAGTTTTCATTTTATCTTTGCATGTCTCGAATTTGTGGTTTATGTCGCTCACGAAAACAGCTGGGTAAAGTATAACCTGGTTGCAAATAACTTAAAACACTTCTGAACCCTTCACATTCGACAATCCGAATTGGCCGTAAATCTTGCACTATCAACTGGCTCACTCTTGTCAGTAATGTTCTTCGCACGAATTTCGCTGCATTTCGTTCGCCTCACAAAATCGTCTATCATTGTACATGAAGTTGTTGGCTTGTTCATGGTGGAATACTTAACTGAATGCTTTGCCTCCAAATGGTCTTGTAGATTTGTTGTTCCTCCTGAGTATGAGAGTTCTTTCTCATAAATTGAACAAACTACTTTTGTTTTGTCTGCGGATTTACTAAAGTGTTTCCAGATGTCTGACACTTTTCTTCCAGTTGTTCTCTTATGCTTCCAGTACTCAAATCGCCAATGTCTTTGCAGTTACTACTCGAACTACTGCTGGCTTCTCGTAACGCCATTTTCTTAATTAATACCACATGTTTGAATGCGCATGCGTATGATTAAACATGCTAATCTTTGAGTGTGTTATAACTGCTTCAGAGTCAGTGCAAGCTTTGAAGCTTCGAAAACTTTGGAAGCTTCGTTCCAGCCCTATTGCATATATGTTTAGTTTTCTGAGCACCTCTACATATAATCTTCTAGAACATGGCTGCAGGTTCGAAGGTCCAGTCATGGATGTTTTCTCCTTTCTCCACCTTTTCAAACACACTTTATATAACAACTTTAAACAGGCTGTAGGACCAGGTGTCCTACAGACCTTCAGCACTTGTGCTGTAAAGCCTTAATAAATAAATAAAATAAATAAATAAATAAATAAACATAGAATGTTCTAGAACAATCTAGAATTTCCACTGATACTATTCTGGTGTAGCTAGTAAACTAGAGCTTTCATTTTATAAGATAGAAATCAAGTGAGGTAATCAACTGACAGCAGTGGTAGGGTGGAACATATAGGTGTGGAGGCAATAATTTTTCCAAATTTTTTTTGTGTGCACTGTTTTCTACATCTTGGTGACTGAGTATCTTTTCACATGTTTGCTTTCACTATGTAGTATATTTCTTAGCTAATATTGTCAGTACTTTCAAACCACAAAAGGTTTGCATTATGATAGTTACTTCATGTACAGACCGATTTTCAGGTTACAGTGGTCCCTCCATTATCCAGCCATTGATTATCCGAATATTCTGTTATCTGAACTGTGGAAGTGACTGTTCTATTAGAGTATTTTGACTGAGCTCTGTATATAAAAGTATGGACTTCAAACTTTTCCATTACTCGAACACACCTAGGGCCCAATGAGTTTGGATAATGGAGGTACCACTATATTGTGGATTACTGTAAGCATGACAGCAATTATCTTTTGTATTTTTTGAAAAAAAATCGTGCATAACTACTTGTTCTTAACCTGACCTTTATCAAAATTGGAGTATATACATGTATGTGCTGCATTATACTCTTACTGCCCTCCAAATACTACAGTATGCATGAGTTATTAAGTATGCAAAGAAAAAGTAGAATGCGTAAGTATATTATTATTAAAAATACGAAGAAAATAAAACAAAATTTGTAAGCGTGTTATGGTTGGGTGCATTTGACTCAAATGTGAAATAGGAGGTGCCCTATCCTGAGGGAGTTTCCATTGAGCTATAGATGTATGGAAATGTTGCAACATTACAGGAAGCACGTCAAAAATCAATTCCTCAAATCAACTGCATATAGGAAGGTATGGTGTACGAAATTAATTTCATTTCTTTCTTAGAAGTTGATTGTCAGCACACAAAGCTATTGATATACTACTTGCAATTTTACTGCACCGTTATGCATCACAATATCACGATATGAAAACAATTATATCATAATTATGATAAGGAAATTTATCATGTTACACAATATCAATATAAATTATTGCAAATCACTACTGACATGTGCCATGTACAAAAATGATCCCCATACCGCAAAAATGATTAGTCCTAGCTGCCAAACTATGAATGCTAAAGTACATTCAATATATAGAATGAAAGGGAACTGATACTTTGTATTTGTGGTCAAGGTATTATCATGATTATGTGACTGGATTTTGGAAAAATGATCCAAATCGCACATTACAAGTTTCAAGATAAATGGTTTTAAAGAATTCAAGTCATTATAACTTGCCAAGGGTAGCAAGCACACATATGAAATGTACACAAGAGATATATCAATGTATTACCTTTCAGACCACTTCCAGTGCTTGTAGCTGCATGTACAGTTTTTTGCCAAATAATATAGAAAATCTAAGCAATTGGACAAGTGAAGTTGTATCATGAGTGCTTAAAAAAGGGCAGAGGGTGAGGGGTGGCAGGATGGACAAGAGATAGAATTCAAAATGTAGCCACATCACGATTGAAGTCCAGACATGAGATTACAGGACAGTGCTGGTTTCTTGGTGGCTGGTATGCAGTGAAATAAACAGAATAAATGTTTGGCCAACTATATCAGGCCATCTAGCAGTGCACAACTGATTCTTGACAAGCCAGGTCCTTCACAAAGCCAGAAACTGCCATTAGGCCTGAGTCAAATATGCTTGAAATTTTGCCCGAAGTGTTTTCAGGAAATTCCCAAAATTTTCACCTATTATGCTCATTCAGTATTCCCATTATGCTTGCATTGTACTACATGATTAGCAACATTTCTTGCAATTATCTTGGAACATTTTAATCAGTGAATGCTCTGTTAGCGTATTTCACTAAAATGTGACTGTTCTATTAGAGAGTATCAATCTAAGTAGCTATGTATAATACATTTGAGTGTTCTATTGCAGTTTGCAGTTTCCAATGACTGCTCCATTAGAGAGTATCGATCTGTTTTCATGGAATTAAGCCCCATAGTTGGAAATATCCACCCAATATGCTAGCATTATGCTGGCATAGCATTCCAGCCTATTATGCTTTTTATTATGTTGGGATATTTGATGCAGGCCTAACCGCCATTTGAGCTCGCCACACCATCCAGAAACGATGTCTCTTAAAAAGTGGCCTTGAGTGGTTTGAGTAATGTTAAGGGTCAAAACTAGTAGTATGATAGTATAGCTATCCACTTGTGGTAATAGTTTGATGTGCAATTTGGATAGGTTTTGTAAAATCTGGTCACATATTGCTCTGTGGATAGGGCAATATGTTAAATATAATGTATGGTCTGAGGTGTCAAAGTGATATATATCAAGGTGATGTTATACAAAATTGCTGTATTATTTTCACAGCTCCTGCAATCAGCATAGTCAGTAGTCCAGCTGGTACACCAGTTAGTGGATCTACTAACACACATGACTATCCCATATTGAGTAATGTCACTCTAACATGTGTGGTGGAGCCCTCACCATCAACCACTATCACCTACCAGTGGAACACTACAGGATGCTACAATAATACATATTATGATGGTGGTCATCCTAGATGTTTCCCAGCCAATCATACAACGCAAAGTGTAACTGGTTATTATCTTACTGCAGAGGATGCTGGTACCATTACTTGTACTGTAACCATTGGTGGTGTGTGCTATACCAGTGAACCGTTAACCCTACGTATATCAGGTACAAATGTTGTAAGTAAACATTTTTGTGACAATTATTTTCTCATTTCGTATCTACAGGTATTGCAATGACTGGAAGATTGATTAATAATACTGACATCATTCCTTTCCTAACTAATTATTCATTTATTACAGTAAGATATTGTAGTGATGGTGGTATCATTGCTCGTTGTGTGACTGGACTGGGTCCTACTAGCAATGACAATGGTGAATTGGGTGGTTGGTACTTTAATAGAACTACAGTTTCACCTCGTAATACCTCTAATTGTGCTGATTCTTCCATACAACAACGTAGAGCAAACATTGATAAATATGTTGGAGTAATCAACTTGCGTCTATGTCCACCACTCACTACTACTGCAGAAGGTGTTTACACATGTATGATAATGAACAGTTCAATGATGAACCAGACAATGAGACTGGGAGTGTACTTTATTGGAAGAAGTGAGTTACTTGATATACTCACCTCATGCTACTGTATCTTTGTACACAGCTGCTCCACTGATCAGTGTTCCATCATCTATTGTGACAGTTTTAGTTGGATCCTATCTGACATTGTCTTGTACCTCACAAGGTTCTCCCCCAGACACTTTCACATGGAGGAAGGATAGTGGTCCAATAATAAACACCACTAGTATCACTACAGTGACTCATACTAATACTAGTACAGTGTTCCGTTCTGACTACTCCATTAATAGTGTTACTACAAGTGATAATGGAACATACATATGTACTGTGACTAATCCAATTGGAAGTAGTACTTCAACCATCATTGTTATTGTTAAAGGTATTTTAAATCTGTACCCTAACCTGTTACGTATGGTCTGGAATGACAATGTACCAGAATTAGAACCAAGTTATGTATTATGTCATTACTAGTACAGAACTACTGTATGTAAACTACTTGCCTTATTAAAGTTTCATTCACAGCTTTCTGCTTACATAGTTGGCTTTTACCAGAGCCTATGAGATCATGAAGAATTGGCCTATATGGCTAATGTAGATTAATTTTATTATGTTGTAGCCATGCAGAAATAGCAGTATTGTTTTGTCGTGCATACATACTTTTAAGGTGCATTGTACTGGTATGCATGTCTTCTGAATTTTATTCTCACTCTATGATGTATTCTTATCCAGTGAAGTTACTATATAGTGTGTGTTTCCTGTTACTATAGACTCCCACCCATCCTCTACTGTAGCAAGGCTCCTCACAAACTTACACCATACCATGCCCTCTTTAATAAATGTCACAACAAACTATCTCAGGGCAAAATTTACTTCTGTTAGTGTTTGGTGCAGGTTGTGTAGAAGCCATCAATATACACTAGGTTAAGAAAACTTTTATACTCACACACAGTGACATGGAAACACAGAATGAAGCACACAAAAGGTTCTGGAGTAATTTAAGAAAACCAGTATGCACCCACAGAAGTTCACATTCATTAATAACCCAATACTGTGGTAGCTGAACTAATGATTAAATGCATACAGTGTTTGAAAGATCTATATATAACAAATATATGGTTTTTATGCATGTACAAATGTAAATTATGTTGTTTATGCATTATTCTTCTTTTACATGTGTTAAAACCCATAGAAGTTACAATGCAGACTGAGGGTATGTTAAGGCACATGTAAATGTGTGAAGTTCTTATTGTTGTATAATAAACTTTTCTTCAGATTTTAATCTCACAAGATCATTTTCATCAGTCACTCTGCTGGAGGGAGACTCTGTTACCTTAACATGTACTCCATCTCTAATGGAAATTGTTGTGTTGTGGACTTACAATGGAACAAATGTAATGCAGAGAGAAGATATTACTTATTCTCCACCATTTCTCAACCATATATTAATTATTAGCAACACTGAACTAGGTGACAGTGGTGTCTACACCTGCCGTATTTCTGAAAGTGATATAGAAACCATCAGTGTGAATGTTGTACCAGGTATAAGATATGTAGTTTGTAAACCAAAATGTTCAGCTGGCTCATAATAATTCATAATGCACTGTAGGGCAGGTATCAGTGCTACATTATGTACAAATTCATTTCTTTTTGTTTTCAATAAAGCGGAATGTAAACATATGACCACACAAAAACAGCAAAGCTGTGAAAAAATGGTGCAGCCTTAAAAAGCCTGGGTGAAAAAAGTTGTAGAATCAAAGGTGGCAGCCAAGAAATGGCTGCAATGATGTTAATAAATTTAAGACCGCACCATTTTTTCACAGCTTGGCTGTTTTTGTGTGAATTTTATTTCTTTTTGTACTTAATATGGCTACAAAGCCAGCCTATGGCTAAATTTTAGGTTTGTTTTACTCGCATTTCTTGTCTGTATTACAGACACAATGATAATTATATTGAAGACAGACTTATAAATGTATTGTACACGATTTACTTTGTTATTGTAATACTCTAACAGAGCCATGTTTTTTTTAGAAATTCTAATAGAACATACATAGAATGTTCCAGAACATTCTATTGGTAGATCTATTACAAACGTTTGTTTATTATAAGCAGATTTAAACTAGAATTTACATTAAATTAAGTGTGGTGATCAGCCAAGATAGCAGCTGTTTATGGAGGTCCCTGGTTTAAACTCTGGTAAGGTTTTTTTCGACATTTTTTGTACACCTTTTTTACCTTGTGGTGACTGCTCTATTAGAGTATCTCGATCATATGATTTTACACTTGTTTGGTTGTGCTTTATAACCACATCGCTGTAATTCTATTTTTATTCAAACTATCAAAAAGCACTGCTACGATGATAAACCTATGTACACACCAATTTTATGCTAGAGATCGAGGCAATCAAATTATACGTTTGTTTTTTTAGCACTTTTTGCAAAATAAATTGAAGCCCCTGTAGCCCCCTACAGCAAAAGAAGAAGAAATGAAGAAGTTAAATTAAAACTTTGAACACCCATACCTGTATTTTGCAAATGGCTGTTGCAAATTTAATCTAATTTGCCGTGTGGCTTACCCTACCTGGCAGACAGCTATATTGTAAAAATGATGTCCTTTGGAGAAGAAACCATGGAGCTATACATGCTTGAAAAACTGTTTTCTTTCTTCCTATCAGTATACTCATGGTGTGGCACGCTGGCTTTCTTGGCCACAAGACACATCATATATGTCAGCATAATAGCAGGACAGTTATTACTGGCACCATTAGCACCTGTGACTGTTGTGTACAATTGCTTCACCTTGCACTTAACAATAGTTTTCCTTTCGCTTTACTTAAAAGGTGGTATAAGGTTAGACTACATTACCTAATTCATGTTTCTCTAATTAAATGTGACTTCTAGGTGCAACCCTATATTTAATAGTATAATAAGGTAATTAAGTAAAAAAAATCTGTAGAGTACTTTGTTTATGTGAAGACAGGCTCTAGTAGATAGCAAAAACCATCCTATTACTCAAAATGAGTTTGTTTCATTTACAGTAGTCACACCAGAGGAAGCTTGTGATATTGAAATTTGTTTATGTTGGAAATATAGTATGCCATCAATCTTTTTTTACCCATTTCAAGTTTGCCTGTGACAAAGAAAGGGTGTACAAACAAAACCTTACCCAGCAATGCATTTGCTTTTTGATTGTGAATTTGTGATTGGAATTGCTTGTCAATGTGTTTAGCTTGTGTAACATATACAGGTGTTCAGCATACAAATTATTTTGTGCTATAGTTGTAGATCCACATGTGCAATTTCTCAAACTTTTTATTTGATTAGCTTGTGATGAAGATTTTTCTGATGGATTATTTTGGAGAAAGAGTAGAATCAACTTGACAGTCACTCTACCTTGTTCAAGACTGCATCCTAGTTTTCGTTTTGGTGTTAACATCAAAAGACAGTGTTACAATAATGGAAGTTGGTCATCAGTTGATCTTAGTAGTTGTACCATGTACAGGAATTCCTACCCAGTTGTAATAGTGTACTTCACCCTGACTGCTAATAATGTGGATGCAGTGAACTCTGATGATATTATTACTGAAGTTAGCAGTGTGATTTGTATTGACATGCAAAGAATTATGTATTAGATATTGGATTCCAGCATAATAGTGCATGCAAGAAATGGTTCTGAGATTAATTTGATGATTTATGTAGCTACATCTATTTTCCCATATGCTTAACAGGGTCTACCTTAATGTTTGTACAAGACAGTTACAAGCTCTAGATAATCTGAACTGTGTAGTTATATGTGTCTCTGGTAATTATGATATAATTTAGCCTACGATGATAATGGTCCTTGTGATGTGTTTCCCTTCATGTTATTAATTCCATACTCCCCTACTTTATTGCCATTTTTGTTATACAGCAATACTACAAAAACTCTATGTTAGTTAAGTGAATATGCTGTACATACAGTATGTAGCAGAATATTAGATAACTTTTACTGTATCACATGAGCCTGTTTTAGTATGATGTCGGCCATTATTCTATCCAAGTGCATGAGTGGATCTAAGCTTGACAATTTGACATTAGCTTTATTATACAGTAAGATAGTATCATACAGTACAGTAGTACTGTATATTAGGGATCATGGAGATTTGGGTTTTTCTGACCAAAAAAATCACGCAAAAACCAACTTCATAAGACCATCCTGATGCCTTGGCAGTATTGGTTAGGTATAACCATTCTCCAACTCTCCCACCACTTGGGCACCATACTAAAACTAACATTTTTTTACTTCTTTATACTCTTCAAAATAATTGTAATTTGCTCACTTCTCTGGTTACATAATTGGCAGTTGGCTTTTATACATTTGTTTCAATTATCTAGATATGTTAGATAATTGAGATATGTTCAAAAGGAAATATCAAGATATGTCTAAATTTGTTATCGCACACCTCTACCAGTTACGATACCCTCTCCTTTTATCTGCAATCATGCTGGTTGTCTTCTTCATGGTAGGAAACCATATCAAGGCATTAATTTCCGCATCAACATTTTCCATATTTAGATGCCACATATTTAGTTAAAATGCTCATGCTGCTTTAAGAGGTATTAGTGGTAGACAGTTGGTAGACACTGTACCTGCACACTTTTACAAACTAGCTCAATCAATAACAATCAAATAGCACTCCCTAGCTGGATCAATAATAATTTAGTAATGAGCTAGCTGTACTTGTAATGGAATACAAGCCTCTTATTGGTGCATAGCATTGTGAAATACAAAGCAAAAAAGACCATGCCATACAGTCCAGTTGGCTAGCTGAGATCAATTTGAGATTCACTAATAAAGCAGTCACTATAATACAGCAACCATGTTTGATATTTGGAGAACAATCATAGCTGTATGCTATAACAAAAAAACTAATACTATAGTGTATTTAAAAATTATTAACTTAAAAATGAAGTATGATAAAAAATAGTAAGACAAGAGATATAATAAATGATGGTATTAATATAACATAGCTCTGTGGGAAAATTTCTACATTGGCATTGCCAATGCAGAGATTTTCGTACAGAACTATGTATCATTTATATCTATATCTCTTGTTTAACTAGTTGTTATCGCTTGGATCCTGCTTCATTTAAATTTTAGCACCATACTAAGGTATTATTTTTCATGTCAACACTTTCCTTACTGGTAGATATATTCGGTAGATGCCACAGAATTATTTGAATCACTTATTCTATCATACAGACAGTATGGTAGCTCATGAAGAACTGGGAATTTCCAGCCAAAAATATCACCCTAAAACCAGTCTTAATTTCCTTTCACTGCACAAAAAGATGTGTTTCCATGATGTTTCTGTAATGAAAATTAAATGAAATTTTCAGGAAATATATAAGTTTATCACAAAATTGTCATAATTCATGCACATTTCCTGAAAGGAATTAGGCACATTCGTGTATCAAGACACACGGTAGTGTGTCGTGCGGCCCAAGAAGCCGGCGCGTAACAACCGTGAGTATATTGACAGGAAGAAAGAAAACGCAATTTTCGCACCTCCATAGCTCTGTGCTGCCTTGTTGAAATAAGACGATTTTTGTTATGGACACGCCCTCCAACTTCAGCACTCCACATTCCAAATTTGAGCAAAATCGCTTCAAGCGTTCCCGAGATATGCGACTTCAAAAATTGGCTTAGTTTCTTCGTTTTTTCTTCTTATTTTTTTTCCTCTTTTTGCACACTTACAAAAATTGCTATAAAACGCGAACGCAATATTCGATTTCCTTGAAATTAGGCACACTGAAGGGGGTATAAATGCGCATCTCAGTACCAACTTTGGCTAGAATATGATACACAAGAAAGGAGTTATGGTCGATTATTCATGAAAATTAACACCAATATGTTGTCACACCTACAGGGTAAACCGCGTATGGGAAGAAGCTGAAAATTGGTGGGTGAATAGGTTAACTATTGCACCTCAAACCTTTTGTGGTTTGAAAGAAATCGAGCTAAAAACCAGGAAGATACAACGAAAAAGCCAACAGTGTGTAACAATTATGCAATCGAGATTAGCTAATAAAAAACGATTACTTGCCACGCTTACCAGATAAACCGCTAGGGGGAATGCTTTGAAAATTGCTGTATAGAAGGAGTAATCATCTTAGAAAGGCTCGTCAATGGTGTAGAAGAATCAGACTTAAAGCCACGGAATTATAGCACGAAATCCAACTTGGTGCAGCAAGTGCGAGATCGAAATACTCTAATAGAGCAGTCATCCTAATAGAGCAGTCACCCTGAAGAGAATTCAAGAGATCAGCTAGAAACAAGTAACCTGTATAGAGATCAGCTACAAACAAGTCACCCTGTAGAGAGTTCAGCTAGAAAAATTTACCTTATAGGGAGTTCATGCAACTATGGAAAGAGATAGTTCAGCTAGAAGAAATCACCTTGTAGAGTTCAGCTACAAAGAAACCACCATGTAGAGAGTTCAACTACAAACAAATCGCCCTGTAGAGAGATCAATAGAAAAAGAAGTTACCTTGTAGAGAGTTCAGCTACAAAGAAACCATCATGTAGAGAGTTTAGCTGCAAACAAATCACCTGTAGAGAGTTCAGCTACAAACAAATCTCCCTGTAGAGAGATCAGCCAGAAGAAATATCCTTGTAGAGAGTTCAGCTACAAACAAATCACCCTGTAGAGAGATCAGCTAGAAGAAGTCACCTTGTAGAGAGTTCAGTTACAAAGAAACCATCATGTAGAAAGTTCAGCTACAAACTAGTGACCTTGTAGAGACATCAGCTAAAAGAAGTTACCTTATAGAGAGTTCAGCTATAGAGAAACTATCATGTAGAACCTTCAGCTGCAAACAAATCATATGTAGAGAGTTCAGCTACAAGCAAATCTCCCTGTAGAGAGATCAGCTAGATGAAGTTTCCTTGTAAAGAGTTCAGCTACAAACAAATCTCCCTGTAGAAAGATCAGGTAGAAGAAATTACCTTGTAGAGAGTTCAGTTACAAAGAAACCATCATGTAGAGAGTTCAGCTGCAAACAAAACACCTGTAGAAAGTTCAGCTACAAACAAATCTCCCTGTAGAGAGATCAGCTAGAAGAAGTTTCCTTGTAGAGAGTTCAGCTACAAACAAATCACCCTGTAGAAAGATCAGCTAGAAGAAGTCACCTTGTAGAGAGCTCAGTTACAAAGAAACATCATGTAGAGAATTCAGCTACAAACTAGTGACCTTGTAGAGACATCAGCTAAAAGAAATTACCTTGTAGAGAGTTCGGCTACAAAGAAACCACCATGTAGAGAGTTCAGCTGCAAACAAATCACCTGTAGAGAGTTCAGCTACAAACAAATCTACCTGTAGAGAGATCAGCTAGAAGAGGTTTCCTTGTAGAGAGTTCAGCTACAACAAATCACCCTGTAGAAAGATCAGCTAGAAGAAGTTACCTTGTGGAGAGTTCAGCTACAAAGAAACCATATTGTAGAGAGTTCAGCTGCAAACAAATCACCTATAGAGAGTTCAGCTACATACAAATCTCCCTGTAGAAAGATCAGCTAGAAGAAATTACCTTGTAGAGAGTTCAGCTACAAAGAAACTATCATGTAGAGAGTTCAGCTGCAAACAAATCACTTGTAGAGAGTTCAGCTACAAACAAACCTCCCTATAGAGAGATCAGCTAGAAGAAGTTTCCTTGTAGAGAGTTCAGCTACAAACAAATCACCCTGTAGAAAGATCAGCTAGAAGGAGTCACCTTGTAGAGAGTTCAGTTACAAAGAAACCATCATGTAGAGAATTCAGCTACAAACTAGTGACCTTGTAGAGACATCAGCTAAAAGAAATTACCTTGTAGAGAGTTCGGCTACAAAGAAACCACCATGTAGAGAGTTCAGCTGCAAACAAATCACCTGTAGAGAGTTCAGCTACAAACAAATCACCCTGTAGAGAGATCAGCTAGAAGAAGTTTCCTTGTAGAGAGTTCAGCTACAAACAAATCACCCTGTAGAAAGATCAGCTAGAAGAAGTTACCTTGTGGAGAATTCAGCTACAAAGAAACCATATTGTAGAGAGTTCAGCTGCAAACAAATCACCTATAGAGAGTTCAGCTACAAACAAATCTCCCTGTAGAGAGATCAGCTAGAAGAAGTTACCTTGTAGAGAGTTCAGCTACAAAGAAATCATCATGTAGAGAGTTCAGCTGCAAACAAATCACTTGTAGAGAGTTCAGCTACAAGCAAATCTCCCTGTAGAGAGATCAGTTAGAAGAAGTTACCTTTTAGAGAGTTCAGCTACAAAAAAACCATCATGTAGAGAGTTCAGCTGCAAACAAATCACCTGTAGAGAGTTCAGCTACAAACAAATCTCCCTATAGAGAGATCAGCTAGAAGAAGTCACCTTGTAGAGAGTTCAGTTACAAAGAAATCATCATGTAGAGAGTTCAGCTACAAACTAGTGACCTTGTAGAGACATCAGCTAAAAGAAATTACCTTGTAGAGAGTTTAGCTACAAAAAAACCATCATGTAGAGAGTTCAGCTGCAAACAAATCACCTGTAGAGAGTTCAGCTACAAACAAATCTCCCTGTAGAGAGATCAGCTAGAAGAAGTTTCCTTGTAGAGAATTCAGCTACAAACAAATCACCCTGTAGAAAGATCAGCTAGAAGAAGTCACCTTGTAGAGAGTTCAGTTACAAAAACCATCATGTAGAGAGTTCAGCTGCAAACAAATCTCCCTGTAGAAAGATCAGCTAGAAGAAGTCACCTTGTAGAGAGTTCATCTACAAAGAACCATCATGTAGAGAGTTCAGCTACAAACAAATCACCCTGTAGAGAGATCAGCTAGAAGAAATTACCTTGTAGAGAGTTCAGTTACAAAGAAACCACCATGTAGAGAGTTCAGCTTCAAAGAAATCACCCTGTAGAAAGATCAGTTAGAAGAAGTTACCTTGTAGAGAGTTCAGCTACAAAGAAACCATTCTGTAAAGAGCTCAGCTGCAAACAAATCACCTGCACAGAATTCAGCTACAAACAAATCACCCTGTAGAAAGATCATCTAGAAGAAGTTACCTTGTAGATAGTTTAGCTGCAAACAAATCACCCTGTAGAGAGATCAGCTAGAAGTTACCTTGTAGATTGTTCAGCTACTAACAATTCACCCTGTAGAGAGGGCAGCAAGAAGAAGTCACCTTGTAGAGTGTTCAGTTACAAAGAAACCACCATGGAGAGTTCTGTAATAAATATATGTATTATATATATAATTTGTACATTTACTGATAAAATCAGAAATATTTAAAGTACATCTGCTTCATCTATTCTTCTTCCTGTGGTAAAGAAAAAAAAGACAGGTTAAAAAAGTCCCAAAGCCGGCCATCGGCCAGCTTTGTGGTATACAAATACAAAAAGAAATGAAATCTAATCCAAAACAGCCAAGCTGTAAAAAAAACGGTGCGGCCCTCAAAAAGGCTATGGTGAAAAAAGATGTGAAATCCAAGGTGGCGGCCAAGAAATGGCTGTGATGGTAGGTTAATGGTAAAAATTTTAATAACGGCAATTTAGGTGAATTTATTTCCAAGACCAAGCGGCACAAAATTCACCTGAATTGTTGTTATTAAAATTTTTACCATTAACCTACCATCACAGCCATTTCTTGGCCGCCACCTTGGATTTCACATCTTTTTTCACCATAGCCTTTTTGAAGGCCACACTATTTTTTTACAGCTTGGCTGTTTTGGATTAGATATAATTACTGAAAGATAAATTAATTGTGACAATTCCTTATACAATTTCATATACATTTCCTTCAATTCAGGAATTACGCACATTCAGGTATTTCTGACTCAAGGAATTGTCATAATTTGTTATGCATGAAACATCAGGAAATATATTTTTTTGTGCAGTGTTTTAGGCACAGCCAAGCCCAAAAATGCCTTCAGATCAACCCCAAACCCTTCAAAAATTTTCTATGGAACTTTTAAAATTTTTCTATTTAACAGAATTTTTACGCTGACTGACTGATACCTCCAGCCAACAACAATGGATAAGGCTATGGGCTTGATTTCTTCACTGTACGACATCGCTTTGTCCCAGATGTGCCTTTTTTCCGACTGCAGTACATACAATACACGCATCATTTACCTCTATCCTCCTTTGTGTTCCAGTTCTTTTTACAGTCAATGCAAGGTGTTGATTTATGATAGCACAATGTGGCTTCTCTCTGGCTGTGTTGGCTAACCGCCTGATTTTCCAAAGCAACTGAATTAATTGCAGAGACACTTATCATACTGTTCTTCATTTGTAATGGTGTGTAATGGGCAAAGCATAACTGAAAACAAAGCATAATGACCACCTCCCTTTCCATTATGTAATTGATTGTTGGGGTGCACATTCTGACGCAAAATTACTTTTAAGCATTCCTGGCACCATTCTTTTTTTAATGCAGTATGTGCTGTTACATTTGTCATATTATTATGTATGTTATTAAAAATAAACAAATAAGGAGAAGGAAAAATAGGAATTGTTAGCTGATCAAAGAAAAAAGTAGTGAAACAAGGGAATAGCTAAATAAGTAGTGAAACAAGGAAGGTTGCCAATACCTGCAGATATACTAGTGTACATTTAATTCTTAATTCAGTCTGACCATGGATGAATTAGTAATTAAATGTCCACTAGTATATTTGCAGGTATAGGCAACCTCTCTCGTTTCACCATGCACTTTTTAGCTATTCTCTTGTTTCACAAATTTTTTTCATTCTTTGATCCCCAATCCAACTTAAAATTCCTAATTTTTCATTCTACTTGCTTCTTCTTATAAATAATTGATTTTAGTACTGAATGTGTTGAGTATTGTGGCCACATCTCTTTGTTACTTATCACTTGGAATACCCCAAAAACTTGATGCAGGTGCTACAAACAGCAAGACCAAGGTACCCTAATATATTCAGCAGTCAACCCTAATGAAAAGTCCTGTAGATATAGAGAGTCGTAGTATGTATAGCTAAACATGATTAGTAAACAAACAATTATAAAATGGAGTAGGAATCCGTGAAGTAAAAATTAGTGAAACGAGATATGGTATACCATAGCTACAGTATGTATGGATGTATTATATGTAGTGCATACTTTTTATAACTCACAGGTATTACATTCTATTGAAGATCAAGTTACTACTAACATTAATATTATGAATCGAACACAGAACTCTGCTAAATCCGGAGAAATCTTGTTTGTATTATCATTTAGTCTTGAAATAAGAAATGTTCCTTTTAATATAAGTGAATTTAAAAACAATTTAAACAATAACACACAAAATATCTTCCCCAATGACACCACATTATCACCAGAAAGTAGTATTGAAGTGTTAGTATTCCAGCCAAACTGTAAGTGGACATTTCTATTATTAAAACATCATCATTAATATAAGATATTTTTCACAGCAAGTTGTTCATGTAATGTTAATGAAGATAATAGTAGTATAAGAACTGTATGTACTGGACCTAGTACTCCGCCATGTTTGTGTAGATCTCCTGGAAGTTGTAAAGTAAGTTATTACTTCATCAGTTCTATTCATGTTATATTTTATATAGTGTAATAGTCCCACTTATGTTGGTGATGGTAATGTGTGTGGGTTAGACTCAGACAGTGATGGATTTCCTGATGTAGGCTTGGACTGTAATCAATCTCAGTGTGTACAGGTATGGGAATTATAACTGCTAGAACGAATGTCTACTATTTTACTCCTCTAGGATCTATGCCCTGAAATATATAGCTATAGCAATACTTCATCTGGTAACCAAAGTGAAGCATTTTGTGCAAATGGTACAGGTAATCATACTTCATGTGCTTGAAATGTATATAACACCATCATGTTGTGTCACCGATTGTGCTTACCAATTATTCTATACAGCAATCCTATTATTCACACTTATTACGTGTTTTATTCCTGGGAATGATGCTTAATTAGGCAGTTCAATTTTTATTTTGATTGCAATAACTGGTGAGCACAAGAGCAAGCAACTACGTATCATTGAGACACTCCAATAGATTTATTTTATTCTAGCAAGGGTGTTTTTAAGAACATTATTAATAAACCAGCATGGCTAAAGTAGGTATTACCATCAAATCATCCATTATGATTAGATGTATGTAGCTAGACCATTAACTTTTTCAGCATGGGCTTGTATTATAAACACCCACAACTTTTGTACCATTAATACAAGTGCAAGAAATTTTTCATTTTAGTAGGAATCATAGAAACAGAAAGCAATAAAACAAGGAGATCACTGCTATAGCTTCAGGTGAAAGTGACCCCCTTTGTTTCATAGCTTTTTATTTCTACAATAAAGTAAAATGGATAAATAGGAATTTTAAGTTCGACTAAGGATCATAGAAATGAAAAGTACCCTACACCTGCAAATATACTAGTGGACATTTAATCTCGAATTCAGTCTAACACTAAGCAGATATCTCTGAACTCATCTGTTCATCATAACAAATGTAGTGACAATATTAGACTATTAGACTCTATTTTCCATAATCAAATTCCTTTACCCATGCTTTTAAATGATTGGACTGATATAACTCATGTTGGCGTAAGTGACCAGTTACCTGCTGCAGGCTATAAGCCTCCAGCATGCTTCAGGGAGCGTAGCAAGTGAGATTTGAAATCATTCTGCTAGCAGGTCTCTAACCATTTTAAAGATCACTGGCAAGTTTCATAGTGGATTTAAAGACCTCATTATATTTCAAAGTCCAAAACATATCATACATACCATTATGTAAGATCTGTTGGTGCTTCCTTTATCCCAATTTGACACCAAGTGTTTATCTCAAAGACGCATCTTACCCATAGTGTAACTCAGCTAGTAAAGATCCCACATCTCTAAAATTGTAGCTATGAGTACATTACTTATTTAATTGCAATCTGACTTTTGTGTGTAACCTGTAGGGTCTGTGTGCTAGAACTGCATTTTGAAGGGTAGTATATGTTTTGGAATTTCACCTATAAAATTGTTGATTATCTAGGATACCATACAAAGGTGGTGTGTGATTTATGATTTTTGTTTTGTTTGCTGATTGATTATAATTTTCTGCATTACAAGTTGAATCAGGATGTCAACTGCTCCAAGAAGATTATCCATGGAACATTACTTGGCCAGCAACTGATGTTGGTAAAACAGCCAAGCAGAAATGTCCAGGAGGCAGTGAATCAATAGGTATGTATAGGGTATAGGTAGGAATTACTATAAAGTACGTAATAGATTGTCTGCAAGTTATAGTTAAAGCACCGCTGCAGGTGTGTATGGAAAATACAGTACGATGGGAACATTTCAAGAGGCTAATACAGCACGAGGCGAAGCCGAGTGCTGTATTTACCTTGAGACACCCCCAAGTGCTGTATTTTTTGTACACACAAGCATAGGCGGTGCTTTAAGTGTATTGTACTTCCTGGTCATCTGGCTTGGAGCAATTTTCTCTATAGTACTCAAACCACTGCAATTTTCGGTGATCAGGATATCAGTATGTGTTTATATAATTTATTTCTAGTCATAGAATGAACTAATAGGATTAGTTAGTCTAGTTTTAACGATTTACAATGTCACACACATGATCAATCGTGCTGTCTTAGTGGGGTCATGTTGAAATAGCTTCATGATCAGATGATCAGTAAGTGTTTATGCAATCTATTTCTAGCCGTAGAACGAACTGATAGGATTAGTTTGGCTGGTTTTAGCAATTTACAATGTGTTGTTTTCATAACATTCCGTAAATAAATTCTCCGCATAACTGTACTGTATTTGCCCAAGTGTGCTGTATTTGCCCAATTAAGCGTCTGATCAATTAAACATCTTTGTCTGATCACGAAGCTATTTCAACACGACTCCACTAAGACAGCACAATTGATCACGTGCGTGACATTGTAAATCGCTAAACTAGACTAATTAATCCTATTAGTTCATTCTATGACTAGAAATAGATTATATAAACACTTACTGATATCCTGATCACCGAAAATCGCAGTAGTTTGAGTACTGTAGAGAAAATTGCTCCAAGCCAGATGACCAGGAAGTACAATACACTTAAAGCACCGCCTATGCTTGTGTGTACGAAAAATACAGTACTCGACTTCACCTTGTGCTGTCTTAGTCTCTCGACATGCCCCCATGTGCTGTATTTTCCATACACATGTATGGCGGTACTTTAACTATAACATATAGTACTGGTACAAATAACAATGCTGCTTGTACTTTGGTATACAATAGTGTATATATTCAATAGGCAATAGTTTTTAAAAAGTTTCTTGCAATTGACATTAGTGATTTCCACAGTAATTTTAAAACCAGCTCTTGAATGTCTTATGAAGGGAGATCACAAAATCACTGTGTGTTTGCTGTTACTGTAGGCTTTGCATATAGAGAATGTATTGAAAATGATCAATGGGGATTTTGGAATGTCTCAGAATGTCAAATAGTGGAGATAAAAAGGCTTCAAACAAAAACTGAAGTGTTGCATGCTATTTCTCAACGCCTTGTTGGTACTGAAATTGACCGGACTCACATAATAAGAATTCAAGATTTACAAGATATTCCTAGTCAGTTATTGGATATGATTAATGTCTCTCAACCAGTATTTCCAAGTGATTTATATCTCATTGTTGACATAGTGGATGATCTAACATCGTAAGTTATGACCTGTGTGTTTGTAAGTTATAATAATTAGACTCCAAATATGAGCATCTTTAAGGCATATGTAAATGATTAGGCTATGCAAATGCTGGGTAAATGATGCAACATAGAAACCAAGGTGGTTCTATTGCATCACTAACAGCTCCTACTCAGCATTTATGCCTTGAAGATGCTGGCATTGTTCTTTAGAAAATGGATAGCAATGAAAAGGACATTGTAAACCTGCCATTGCCTTGCCAATTACATGTACATTGGGAGCAGCCTTTATGGCTTATTATTTTATGAAGACAAAACATTGTATCACAGAATACTTTATTTTATAACCTTTAGTGACAAACAATTCATTTTATTTGCTCTGTTGAAAAATTTCCCAGAACTGTTAACCCCCAGCATCTTCACACACATGCCTCTAAAATAACAAGTGTAAGGAAAAAGAAATTATAGAAATAAGCCATCTAGACCTACATCTATACTAGTGCACATTTATTTCACTTACTTCAATCATATATACTGTAGCCTAATACTGTAACCATGACTGAATTAGGGATTAAATGTTCACTAGTATATCTGCAGGTGTAGGCAACCTCCCTTGCTTCCCTACTTTCTTCCTGTGATCCCTAATCCAAGTTAAAATTCCTAATTTTTCCTTATACTTGTTTTTGGGAGTGTATAAACAGTGGAATGGAATACTGGAATGGTGGAATGGAATTTTTAAAAAGTTCAGTATCATTTTTTACATCCAAATAAGTACAACTCCTCCCCTTATGTAAGCAAACAAATAGGATTCCCTTGAAGTCAACTTATTTAGCATAATTCACCTCACCATAGACAAAGTTTACCAATATAATGTAGTGTAAAGTCAATTATGAACATGCACAATAGCGGAATACCAAGAAGACTCCTCACTTAACCATTGATAAAAAGTTAGCTAACTAGCTGATTACATGTATATGCATTGTAAAAGTACATTCACTGTATAATGAAGTATTCACTTATTTATTATCAACTTTATCAGTTAGGCACTGGAAGGCAAACACAGAAGGCAGAGCTTGTACGAGGTGTTTACCATTAGCCTAGGAACCTAAGCAAAAGTCTTTTGGAAAAGTGAAATGCGACTATCTTGTAATTAAGCAGTTACAATGAACCTTTTCCACAATTATGTCAGAAAACAAAATTTAAGCCAAAGTTCATTGTGGCAGTGCCATGTTGCACACTGAACTGAACTACAGTTAGTTTCACACAAGTAATAAAGTATTGAGTTATGTCAAACAAGTGTTGTGGTGAGGAAAAGTATGATAAATAAGTTGACTTCAAGGGGAACCCTACTTAAGGGGAGTATTTGGATGTAAAAAAATGATATTGAACTTAAAAAAAATTCCATTCCACCATTCCAGTATTCCACCATTCCAGTATTCCACCATTCCAGTAGTCCATTCCATTGTTTATGCACTCCCCTTGTTTATTTACTTTTTTGTAACATTATTATGACTGGTAAACGTGTGCATACCGCATCAAAGAAAAGGATGGCTCCAGAGTTAAAATTTTTGTCTAAATGTGCACCCCGGCTATCAATTACTGACTCAAAAGTGAAGTGGTCATTACGCTTCACTTTCAGCTATGTTCAGCCCATTACACACTACAAACGAAGAACAGTAGGAGAAACGCCTCTGCAATCAATCCAGACACCACAAAAAATGTGATCCAGTCTGACAAAACCGGGCTTATCGCCTATTTAAAAGTATCGAGAAATGCCGGTTTTAAGTATTTAGTGTATTGTAGCTCGCCAATGGTTGAAGCTATGTGTACCAAACTTTCACATGTTTTATACCAATTCCTTACCTTCCAGAGCATCCACTGTGCAAGTAGCCAGCAACTAAGTTTCCCGCCATTTTAGATAGTTTTTAAACCAAGGTTGACTGTATCAGGCAAGCTGCAAATTGGGTGGGAGGCGGGGGCCCTGGAAGGCGGGAAAAATGGTGTTCAAAAATTGGAAAGGAAGGCCAAGGGATGAATTAGGCAAAGTTTTGAGCCAATGAGGTCTCAAAACCAGCTAAAATGAAAGGAAACTCACATCAGAGGTACTTATTCAACACCACAGAGCTGTACAGCCACACACAGCCATTCCCAGGCTGACCAGAGCTCCATTAAGGCCCCACACCACACGTACGGATCGCCACTGGGCTTGGGAAAAGCAGCCAGCAAAACCAGACCACTCAAGTCTAGCTGATTTTAAATGTGGAATTAGATAGTTTATTCATGTAGCTGTGTGTCCTGGGTGAAAAATCGAATCTGCTGACATGGGCGATAAGACCGGTTTTCTCAGACTGGGTCACAAATACGTATGATTTGTGTACCCCAACTATCATTTACTAACTCAAAAATGGATTGGCATTACACTCTGCTTTTACCTATTTTCCCGTTACACTGCGTTACAATAAAGTATCAGAGGCACCTCTGCATTCGATCCAGTCACAATGGAAAATACGGATGATTTCCGTTTACAAACATACTGTAGGGAAGCCATGCATCACACTACTGCAAATCGACACTTTGGTCTGTCAGCAAAAAGAAATGGGACACAAAGCAGGACAAAGGTAAGTCCATGATTCATGCATTGCGGTATGCCAAAAGGCACGTCTTGGGACAAAGCGATGTTAAACAGTGAAAAAATCAAGCCTGTATCCTTAACCGTTATTGAGTTGCACTTGTCTGAAGGCAGGCAGGCAGGCAGGCAGGCAGGCAGGCAGGCAGGCAGGCAGGCAGGCAGGCAGGCAGGCAGGCAGGCAGGCAGGCAGGCAGGCAGGCAGGCAGGCAGGCAGGCAGGCAGGCAGGCAGGCAGGCAGGCAGGCAGGCAGGCAGGCAGGCAGGCAGGCAGGCAGGCAGGCAGGCAGGCAGGCAGGCAGGCAGGCAGGCAGGCAGGCAGGCAGGCAGGCAGGCAGGCAGGCAGGCAGGCAGGCAGGCAGGCAGGCAGGCAGGCAGGCAGGCAGGCAGGCAGGCAGGCAGGCAGGCAGGCAGGCAGGCAGGCAGGCAGGCAGGCAGGCAGGCAGGCAGGCAGGCAGGCAGGCAGGCAGGCAGGCAGGCAGGCAGGCAGGCAGGCAGGCAGATAGAAAATTTCGTTTTTTAAAATTTCGTAACAACCTATTGGAAGCATTTATGGTCATCCTACAGGCACTTTTGAGCTTGATTATACCTAACTAATACTGCCAAGGTGCAAGTATAATATCGTGAAGCTTGTTTTTGGGTGATTTTTTGGCCAGAAAGACCCAAACCTCTATGATCCCTAATATACAGTACTGTCGTACTGTATGATGAATGATCCCTACTCAAATAAAAACTTCTAATTTTTCCTTACATTTATTTGTTTACATTTTTGTAACATGATTTGTGACTGGTAACCAATGCAATCAACATCAAAGGGAAGAATGGTGCTGGCCAGACACAATTTAGTGACTGAACTATTGGGTCCCAACTCTCAAACACTGAAAAGCAATGTGGCTATTCCACTTTGTTTTCAGCTACAGTTGTACATTCCACCCATACAAGAAGCACCTCTGCATTCAATCCACTCACTTCAGAAATTACAGATGATACTGGTGATTTAGTACTGCAGAATTCATAAAACACTAACTGTGAATCAACACCTATATGGTAGTGGAGAAAGGGAGTAGTAGTTACTGCAGTTATTGTTGTAGTCACTGTAATTGCTGCAGTAGTTGGCGAAAGGCACATCTCAGGCCAAAGCGATGTCAAACAGTGAATAAATCAAACCCGTAGCATTACCTGTAGTTGAGTTATGTTTGGCTGAAGGCATCAGGCACTCAGTAGAAAATTCAGTTAATAATTTCACAAAAACATGTTGGAAGGGTTTGGGATTACTTTGAAGACATTTACGGTTTGGTTATCCCTAATCAATCCTGCCATGCTATTATGAAGGGAAAATGAGGCTGGTGATATTTTTGGGAGAAAAACCAAGCTTTCATTATCCATACTAGACCGTACTGTACAGTATGACTACTGTACTATACTGTATGATTATCATGTTTTGATGTTTAATGTTTGTAATTACTATTTTTGCAAAAGGGTTAAAAATTGTAAGAGTCAGCAGAGAAAGAATGCTGATAAGTAGTTTATTGCTGCATCTATAATATATGTTAATTACATACTGTGCCTCGTACTGTACATCAGGTAGCCACTTTGCCAACCATTAGTAGAGTGGCTAAGCAACAAATTTTGATGAAATCATTCAATTTGTGATAAAAACACCAAATTTTCTGTGGAAGTTGAGTAAAATATACTAAATCATTTGAGATATGGTGCCACGTCATACTCATTGCCTTAGGGCATGTTTTGAAACTTTTAAACTATGCAGGTTGTAAGCCAACTTCTACCTGGTCAGGAAACCATACAAGTACATTCAAGATCTTCATTTTTGTTTAAATCGCATGAAAGTATTTCATATTTACAGGTGAAATCAG
This sequence comes from Dysidea avara, assembly GCF_963678975.1. Taxonomy (NCBI): domain Eukaryota; kingdom Metazoa; phylum Porifera; class Demospongiae; order Dictyoceratida; family Dysideidae; genus Dysidea; species Dysidea avara. The sequence goes on from NC_089275.1 coordinate 26,139,486, forward strand.
AAATCTTTCATAATTTGGTAAAATAAACTGTTTTTAACCCTTAAAGCCACATAAAACTAAATAAAATGCATGCACCACATCTGCATAAGCCACTATAGTGGAAATTGATATTGAGCAATTGATAACTCATATACGGAAGGTCACATGGACTTGGAATTAAGAGTTTCAGAATGCTGACATCACAAAGAATAAATTGGTGTCCAAGTTTTACTGATTCTGATGTTCCTCCGCCAAGTTATGATGGTTTAAACACAATAGTGTAAATCCGCGCAATGTTTTAGAGAAGACGGGTTAGTAAACGCTGTGGACTCTAGTCGTGTGGAAGGTGTTTCTGTCGATCTAAAAGTTGATATGGTCCATTGTGGCACTGTTCAAGCAGCGTCACTTTCAGCAAGTCCCTCAAGATTAGTTGTCTTGTTGTCAACTTCACGAGCGAAGCGTTCGAGTGTACTGATGGCGATTATTGCCGATTGAGGACAGATTTTCAACTGAAATCAGACGAAGAAGACCATGAAACACAAGGAGAAACAGTACTAACTGTTTTATTATTGATATCTGTAAATATATAACATTTTCTGTTATGAAAACAGTTGTTGGTTAAATGTCATGTGTTTTGCGTGCTTTTTTATATTGCCACTATAGTGGCTTATGTTGCCTTTAAGGGTTAAACATAAAAGGAGCTAATATTTCAGTGATAAAAGTACAGGCACAATCCAATAGAAATAATATATTGCACATCCATAGCATCATATACCATGACCCTCTGTGCTTCTTAACATGGCAAGCTGATGACCTGGATGGACATCTCCCTTGATCAGCTTTTGGTTATGACAATGTCTTGCCTGTCTATGTACATGCAAAGTTTCCTATTTAGTATTTTTATGGCTTCCCACAACACATTTTCTATTGGTTTTACTGGTCAGGTTCTTTGAGTGTGATATGATTAGTAATTTTAGTATCTAATATGAAATTGTATGAATTAAGAATTGTTGTACCAAGTTTGGTGCTGTTGTCAAAATGTGAATGATTTTTTTGCTTTGCCACTCTACTATCTCCTTCTGGGTGGAAAAATGTTCTATATGGAATGATCTCAGAGATGGTGACATACACTGTATATCATGATATATGTAGGGTAGCTGTTGAGCCTGGTAATCATACCCAAGAATGTAGAAACAATTTTTTGGTTGTAACCCTTAAACTTTAAAAATGCACTGTATCCACATAAGTCACTAAAAATGGCTATTGAATTAGATGTTCATCGATCATTAACTCAGTCATATACGTATGGAAGGTCACATGGACCTACAGTTTAGGTTTTTGAAATGTTAACATCATAAAAAATACCAATTTATAATTTATGTAATAAAAAGTTTATTCATTGATCTACAAGTCGGTATGGTTCACTGTGACACTGATCAAGCAGCGTCGCTTTCAGCTAAAAGTTCTCAAGATCAGTTGCTTTGTTGTCGTCTTCAAGAGCAAAGCCTTCAAGTAAGTTAGTGGCAATTATTGCCAGTCCAGGACAGATTTTCAATTGAAATCAGGTGAAGAAGACCATGAAACAAGTAGGGAAACAGTAGTAACCTCTTTACTGATAATGTCTGTGAGTGTATGACAGTTTTGTTGCCAAACTAGTTGTTATTTAATCATTATGCATTTTCCATTCGTTTTTTTTTATAATTGCTGGTTTGTGCATCTTTAAGGGTTAATTAACAAATTTATAAGCAGTACTAGTATGATTTATATATAATGCACTGGATGCATTATCATATTTCATAACTTTTACAGGGTGTTAGAAGTGACAATTAGAACTAATAATGACAGTCAGTCACAAAGAGTAAAAGTCATTGAGGTAAGTGCAATTGTAAATGAGAAGTGTTTGTTTGTGTGTGTGTGTATGTGTGCGTGTATGTCAGATATTCAGCTCTAATATCAGTGCTATATGACATATACAGTTTTGTTTCCCTTAGAAATAGTGTGTGAAGTGATACATTATGATACTGTACTGTATTGTATATCGATTGTTCAGTGTCTATTAAAACATGTGAGATAACGTGGCTCACACACACACACACACGCACACGCACACATGCACGCACGCACGCACCCACGCACGCACACACATACGCACACTCACGCACGCACGCATGCACGCACACAAAATCAAACTCATGGTTTTAGATTGCTGGGCTAATACACTATCATAGCATTCTGTCTTTCTTCAGAACTGGTAAGTCTGGTTTCTGTGGCAGCTTTAATCAGCTCCTGTGAAAGTCAGGAGTGGTGATTTGGTGCCATTCAGTTGCTATGGTTTAGTTGGATGGTGTGCAGCGAGTAGAGAAGCCTCAGAGAACTTGACAATTGTGTTCTGCTTCATTTGGAAGTGATTTGAGTGCAAAAAGAGTCCACAGAGAACTCAAATTGAACATCTAGATTCCACTTGTCTTCTTACTCCATTTTATACTCCCATGTCCCCCACCCCTATTGTGATAGCATTACCTGCACAAAAGGGCATATTTTGAGCGTCAGAAATTTTTACATTCACACAATGATAACTAAATATAGATGAAAAACTGGTGCAGAGTTGTTTTGCACAGCTTTAGATACCATGAAGTTGCTACACAATTATTACTACTCTGTAATTCCTACTAACAAAGCTTTGTGTGTTGAAGCCAGGTTTTGTCAAATTAAGTCACATATAACGTGTTTTATTGGTACTTTATATGAGTTCATGTTACACATGAAACTAACCATTACAAATACACAAAATTTTTTTTGGAATTTTCAACTATAGTAGGGACCATAGCACATTGATAAAAAATACTGAAACAAGCTGGAGTAGTGCACAATAGTAAAAAAATAAGAAGTGCTATATCTCTACACTGCTCAAGATACCATGATAAAAATGCACAGTAGGGATATGACATTTCTCATTGTTTTACTGTGATTTAATATTGCACACTATTCCAGCTTGTTTCTGTACTTTTTTATCGATGTGTGGTCCCAACTCTAGTTGAAAATTCCAATTTTTTTGTGTACATTTTGTTAATTTTTTTGCAAATAATTATTATGTCTGGTGAACCCACGCATACCTCATCTAAAATGGTGCCTAGCTATATCAATTATCATCTGAAAATTGAAGTATCCATTACCTTTCATTATCAGCTACAGTAGGTTGCAAAAAAAAAGTTTACGTTTCGTAATTGTAATTATGGTGTGATTACTAAGTAATTATGCATGTTTGTACTGTAATTACATTTTGACTGTAATCCATAATTATGCAAAAAAGTAGTTTTTCACCAGCCATATTTACAGTATATTCATAATTACCAAAGAGCATAATTCGTAATTATGCTTTTGTAATTACGCTACTACAGTGTAATTACAACTACGAAATGTAAACTTTTTTTTGCAGCCTACTGTACGTATGTTCAACCCATTACACAGCATTACAAATCAAGAACTGTTCGAAAAGTACAGTACGTACCTCTGCAATCCACGCTTACCAAAAGAAATAAATGGTGCCATGCATCCCAGTTATATCAATTATTGTCTGAAAAGTAAAATATCCACTATACTTTGTTGTCGGCTATGTTCAACTTGTTACTCAGCAGTACAATTCAAGGACTGTTCAAAAAGCACCTCTGCAATCAAAATAGCCACTATGAACAATAGGGATGATTTCCGTTTCGAAGGGAACCATCACGTGCTACCACCAAATTGACATTTTTCACTGTCAGCAAAGAAGAATGGGACACAAAGGAGGACACTGGTAAGTCTATGAAGAATGCATTGTACATACTGTGGTATGCCAAAAGGCACCTCTCAGGCTGAAGTGACATCGAATAGTGAAAAAATCAAGCCCATATCCTTAGCCTGTATCAAATTACATTTGTCTGAAGACATCACTCAGTCAGGCAGTCAGTCAGTCAGTAGAACATTCCATTAAATTTTTTATTTTTAATTCTGTAACAACTTGTTGAAAGCATTTCAGATCAATCTGAAGTTTGTTCGGGCTTAGTTTTACCTAACCAATACTGCCTCATCATCGTCTGAGAAAATTGAAGCTGGTTTTTGTATGATGTTATTTCATGGACCATGCCTACTCCTTTGTGGTCCCTACTATACAGTACGATATAGTACAATGTTGATCATTGTGTTTTAATTTTGTTATTCTTTATAGACTATTGTTGATATATTGAACATCCTGTATCATGAAAGACATGACATGATTTTTCAACAAGCATCTAATATTGTTAGTGTTTGTTGTTAGCTATAACTGTAGAACAAATGCATTCCTTCTTGCTGGTCTAGTATAGTGCTTATGATTTTGGCATGGGTATATGGGTAAAATAACTGGGCCTATATCAATACCACCTTTCACACACAATAATTTTGAGGCCAGTCATGCATGGATTTTTTCTCCTTTCTGCAACTTTCTAAATATAACATTTTAAACAGGCTATAGGACCAGGTGTCCTACAGACCTTCAACACTTGTGCTGTAAAGCCTTAATAAATAAAATGTCATCATTTCTGGTGGTATCTTTTACCAAGGGTAGGGCCCATTATATACTCTTACTTTTACTTATATGGGTTTTTCTCAATATAAAAATTACAACCAATACTTTAAAAAGTTATAACTTACATTCATTATTATGAAATAGAAAATTATTATGGCTGTATAAAATGTTCCACTCTGACGAAATATCAAATTTTAATGCTGGTAGATAATTTGTAGCAGTATATAATATTTATAGCAGTGTATAATTAATTGCAGTTATTTAAAATAACCAAACTTGTGCCCTTTTTATTACCCTATATACTGTACTGTTGTACAGACTCTACTACAGAGAGGACGAACACTTGGTGAACTATTTCTAAGTCATACTGAGCGAATTGGTTTGGTGTTAAGTACTACTGCCGATGAAACCAATGAAAGATTTATAATGAGAAATAACATTGGTAAGTTGTACTTGATATCACAGTATCCACACTGTATAGCTACAGTGAAACCTGTCTATTTCACTCTTTGGGTGACCTTATTAAGCAGGTGGCTGTTTATATAAAATGGGACTATCAATTTTTGCTGGTATACGCAGACAGATGACATCATTATACAGTGACATAATTAGACAGGTTTTACTATAATGCTGCATAATAATTATATCTTTCGTAATTGAATTGTTTGTCATAAACTTACTGTATGTAGTTGTAGTTTTTATTGGGTGGAGGAGTGTGTATTATTCAGGAACAGATATGCAGTTTTCACACACTCATAACTTTATGGTGCATTGACGTAAATAGACTGGTCTTGTAGTATGTTTCCTTTAGATGGTATACCTAGAAGTAAATCTGCCTGGCCATTTCTGAGATCATGCTTTCAAAAAGTTCATTTTATTTTTTTCTTCAAAGTGGTCTGAGTTATTATGCTTAGAGACATTTTCATAGCTCGATCATTGTGGCCTTTTCGGTTTGAAGTAATGGTCATAGTATTATTGAGTAAATGTTATCTAATCCAAAACAGCCAAGCTGTAAAAAAAGAGTGCAGCCCTCAGAAAGGCTATAGTGAAAAAGCTGTGAAATCTAAGGTGGTGGCCAAGAAATGGCTGTGATGGTAGGTTAATGGTAAAAATTTTAATAACAATAATTCAGGTGAATTTGGTGCTGCATGGTCTTGGCACAAAATTCACCTGAATTGTCATTATTAAATTTTTTATCATTAACCTACCATCACAACCATTTCTTGGCCGCCACCTTGGATTTCACATCTTTTCCACCATAGCCTTTCTGAGGGCCGCACTCTTTTTTACAGCTTGGCTGCTTTGGATTAGATTTCATTTCGTTTTGTATTTGCATACCCCAAAGCCGGTCTATGGCCGGCTTTAGGGCTTTTTAACCTATCATTTTTTTCTTTACCACAGGAAGAAGAAAAGATGAAGCAGGGTGATTTCTTTGTAGCTGAACTGTCTACAAGGTGATCCTTCTAGCTGATCTCTCTACAGGGTGGTTTGTTTGTAGCTGAATTCTCTACAGGGCAATTTATTTGCAGCTGAACTCTCTACATGGTAGTTTCTTTGTAACTGAACTCTTTACAATGTAACTTCTTCTAGCTGATCTCTCTACAGTGTGACTTGTTTCTAGCTGAACTCTCCACAGGTGATTTATTTGCAGCTGAACTCTCTTACATGGTGGTTTCTTTGTAGCTGAACTCTCTACAAGGTGACTTCTTCTAGCTGATCTCTCTACAGGATGACTTGTTTCTAACTGAACTCTCTACAGGGTGATCTGTTCATAGTGGAACTTTCTACTGGACAATTTGTTTGCAGCTGAACTCTCTACATGATGGTTTGTTTGTAGCTGAACTCTCTATTAGGTACCTTCTTCTAGTTGATCTGACTACAGGGTGACTTGTTTGTAGCTGAATTCCCTACAGAATAACTTGCAATGTAATTGAGTAAATTATAAACGCAGCTGAATGCTTTATTAGGGTGACTGTTCTATTAGAGTATCTCGATCTCGCATTTGCTACACGTAGTTGCCTTTCGAATCATAACTCAGTGATTTGTAATCCGATTCCTCTGTACTACTGCAAGGACTTTCTATGATGATTATTCCAGCTACATACTGATTTTCAGCTCGTTGCTCTAAGCGGTTTGCCTGGTAGACACGAAAACTAAAAGTTTTTTTATTCATAAAAATCGATCGCGTAATTTGACACAGGTTGGGTTTTGTGTCATATCTCCATGGTCTTTATCCTGATTCCTTTCAAACCACAAAAAGGCACTCCTACGATGGTTGCTCCATCTACATATCAATTGTCAACTAATTCCTCCAAGGGATTTACCCTGTAGGTGTGACAGACCTTCGACCTTATTTTACGCAATTAATCGGTCATAACTCCGTGAATGTTCATTGGATTCCTACCAAAGTTGGTACAGAGATCTGCCTTAATGAGCCCTTTAAGTATGCCATATTTCAGCCCAATCCGAGCATGCATTCGTGTTTTATGGCAAATTTTGCAAAGTGTGCGAAATGAAGAAGAAAAAAACGAAGAAATTAAAACAAAATTTTGTTCACTCGTATCTCAGAAATGGCTGGAGCGATTTTCTTCAAATTTGGCATGTAGACTCCCCTAACTGGGCGGCACGTCTCTAGCAAATTTGGTTCCAATCGGATTAGGGATCACAGAGCTATATAGGTGTGAAAATTGCGTTTTCTTTCTTCCTGTTAATATACTGATGGTGTGGCGCGCCGACTTCTTGGGCCGCACAACACACTACCATGTGTCTTGATCTGCACAAAAACAGCCAAACTGTGAAAAATGGTTTAATATTATAGCATTAAGATCCATGTCTTGGCTGCCACCTTTAATTTCACAGCTTTAGGCTTTTTTAAGGCCGCACCATTTTTCACAGCTTGGCTGTTTTTGATGTGGATTTCACTTCTTTTTTTTTTTTTTTTTTTTTTTTTTTTTTTTTACTTTATAAGGCCCACAAAACCATCCCATGACTGACTTTCATTACTCACATTTCTTCTTATCTATACAGACAATGATGATCATTGAAGACAAAACGTATTGTATTGCATGCTTTACTTCATTATATTATTCTACTACTCTAATAGAATGCACATTTTTTGACTAATAGAACATACATAGAATGTTCTAGGATAATCTAGTACCTCTATTGGTGAAATTATAAACTTTATTTATAAGCAGATTTAAACTAAAATTTTCATTTATAAAGCAGAAATTAAGTGAGATGATCAGCCAAGACAGCAGTAGTTGTGAAAAATTGAAGTCCCTGTAGCCCAACTATGGCTTGAAAGGAAAAATTGGAGAAATTACATTGAAAATTTGAATGCCCATATCTTGCAAATGGCTGATGCGAATTAATCAAATTTGCTGTGTGCCCTACCTTACCTGGTGGACAACTATTGCAAAATTGGTGTGCTTTGGAGAAGGGGCCATGGAGCTATGCACACATGAAAATGCTGTTTACTTTAAGTTTCTGTCAATATACTCACGGTGTTTGTGCCGGTTTTCTTGGCTGCACAATACGCTACTGAGTGTCTTGATATTTGTAACAGTTGTGCTATCAAATACTCTAATAGAACAGTCACTCAAAATCATGTATAGAAAGTTTTAATTGAACCTAATTATAATACTGCTGCTGGCAGTTATTCACTTACCTAAATTTTCTACCATGTGAAAGAAAGTTCTAGTTTGTATCTATGACCTCAAAGAATAGTTTATGCTTTAGCAGTTTATAGAAACATTCTACTATCAAAAGTAACAAATACTGTAGCAATAATAATAGCTGCTCTATTGGAGAGGTGCAAACAGTGATACAAATTACACACATATTACTTCCTCTAATTACCATTATACCCGTGGAAATAAAAGTCTATGCCAAAACAGCCAAACTGTTAAAAAGATTCAGCCCCTCCATAAGGCCAGGGTGAAAAAAGTTGTGAAATCAAAGGTGGTGGCCTGTGATGGTACATGTAGGTTAATGGAAAAATTTTTTGTTCAGATGAATTTTTGTTGTCTCCAAATTCACCTGGATTATCATCATTGAAAATTTTGCCATTAACCTACGTACCATCACAGCCATTTCTTGGCCATGCCACCTTTGATTTCACAACCTTTTCACCCTGGCCTTTGGGGGCCACATACTTTTTTTGCTGTTTTTGTCTGCAATGATGTAAAACCGTTTTAAAAATGACACTCCACACCCTGTTTTCAAAGATTGACAGGATAGTTAGTCCCAAACAAATGGAGTGTATAGTTGTACATATTTCATATAGTTTTTCAGTTGCTTATTCCACGTTATCTGCTAGCTAAATCATTGCATATATTTGCCAGTTATGATCTCTGATGTATGTGACTATACCGTGTTGTTAGGGCAAGTCATGTTCCATTGGTGGTGATGTTGGTGCTAACACTATTACCAATTGGTTGAGGAATTATGACAAGGATTTGGCAGAGATGAGTGTTATATTCCATCTCATTACTGCCTACCCTACATTCTTTGTAATATAATTCACAGTTTTATCAATAGTACAGTATTCATAACTTTTTGAGAATCAGAGCACCAAGTGCTTGAAAATTTGTATGTGCATGGTAAATAGGAGTATATTTATTTTTGTGTGGGACAATGTCAATCTCAGGGAGAACTATACATATATTTTAGCAACACAAATCCTCCTGTTCATAACTGAGTATTAACTTTTGGTGTCCACATAGTGTTATATATATATATGTTAGTGATACACTGATGCCACATTTTCACTACTGATCTGACACTGATACTTGAGGCATCACTCACAAACACAGCCAGAAATTGCAATAGTAGTTGATAGACTAGCTTACTAAACACATTTGCAGCAGTTTGCTGGTTTTGTGGCCATCAAACATGAGGATAACAATCTTTTATGATTTCAATGAAATTTCATGGCTTATTGCTGTTTTTACTATATATACTAACAACGCTAATGGCTGACTTATCAACTTTGCTCAACATTTGACACACTACCTATGCAACCATCTTGAATAACAATCAGATGAGATCATAAAATGTAGTGGTTGGTATCAGACATATATAGCTTTACCAATACAAGTTCGATACTGCCAAAATAGGGTTGATACTGATACTAGTATCAGTGTTGGTGTATATATATTAGTAGTGTGCGATATAGGATATTTTCCTATCACAATTATTGCACACAATATATCACGATACTATATATATATATCACGATATACAAACTCATCACTCAGCTAGTGTACTTACACTGATGACACTTGTAGCATTGATGTACTAGAAGTATAATATAGCATGACTAGCATACAACATTGTAAGCTCTTTTATCAAAAAAAGTATGGTGTACAAGGACATCTTGGGTACATTTTTCTCTAATTATAGCTAAAATCTACACCTAGGTATATATCATGATATAAAGATTCTATATCGTATCATGATATAGAAAATTTTATCACGATATATCGATATATATATATATATATGTATATATGTAGTAGTTGTAACATGGGCACGAGTGATTTGCCTGAAATATACACACGAGCACGAGGGCGCAGTCCGAGTGCGAGTGTGTATATTTCAGGCAAATCATAAGTGCCCATATTACAACTAATATATTCCACTTGGGTGAATCACCTGCAAGTGTACATGGAAACTGCTGGAACGCTTTGCGAGTGTATTTATATGGCACCATGTGACTTTCAATTGTGGATAACGTCGTAAGAGCAACGACAAGGCACTGCTGAGAGGCCGAACGTAAGTGTATCGTCACGAGCATGCAGATCGCTTCGATTGTGGGTACGCAATTAAACACAGGAAGCCCAAATACGAGCTGAACAGCTCATAATGAAGCTTAAGTGCACTATAAAGTACTTACTATACTAGCCATGAATAAACTAAAGTAGTGAATATGTTTACAGCGCTATAATGGCCTAGCCAATTAAGCGCCACGCCCAGTCACTACGCGTGTGTGACATCGCGCCAGGTGTCGAAACGGCAATGTAAAGACGATTCAACTACACTAAAGTACTTACTGTACTAGCCATGAATAAACTAAAGTAGTGAATACTATTAACACTAATGGCCATATCAATTAAGCGCTATGCCCAGTGTCTGGGGGACATCCCCACGTGACTATTGAATGTAACATGTTTAATATAAACTAACCTGTGACCTTCTTCGTTCAGTAAAACAATGAACTATCTTCTTCCCCAAGTCCATGATCTATGCCTTGGCTCACTTTACAAAAACTAAAACCCACTATCGATCCTGTGAAGTGTCGCTATATTAAAGGAGAGGAGATCACACAGTTTCATCAAAGAAATCAAATGATTTCTGAGAATGCTTGGAATGCATTAATGAGAATAGGAGGTAGTATATACAAGTTATATCACTCCTAGGAGGGATATAACTTGTATATACTACCTCCTATTCTCGTTACTGCATTCCTGAGCACTGCTAGCGGTGCTATTATACCACTTATACACCTTCTCTTCCCTTTGAAGTGAGGTGTGAAAGTGGTATATATATATATATATATATATATATATATATATATGTATGTACTAGATAAAGCACTACCGCCAGTGCTATACGGGAAATGTAGTACGAAAAGAGTGGGCGAGAGACAAATATAGCATGAGGTGAAGCCGAGTGTTATATTTCACTCTTTGAGTGCTATATTTCCCGTATAGCACGAGCGAAAGGCAGTGCCTTATCTGGTATAGAGAACTGTCAACTTGAGGTACACACAAGACACACGAAACAATTAGAAACTCACGAAGGAGTATTATCATCGGTAGAATAGGCATTGTACCTGTGTTTAGCCTGCATTGCAATGTGCTGCGCCTTCATTAGTCATTTTGTGAGTCTAGTCCGTCTTCTCAATACGTAAAGTTTTTGATTGTGGTAAAATAATAAGCATATTTCCGTGATATTCCTAGGACTCGTTCGTTTATGTGAGCAAAACGTACTAAGAACGTTCACTGCTGCTGACCACAAGAAACCATCATCGAAATCTTCAAGTGTGTCTATAAATAAAATCCGGTGGTTTGGCTCTTACTGGTTGGGTTGACTGGTCAGCCAGCACAGTCAGGCTATCAGCCTACACTGGCTTGGTTGATTGGTTGTACTGACCAGAATGAGTGATTACTCACTCTAAGTAGGCTATCAGCCCACAAAAATAGACCTGGCAGTTCTATAACTACCTGATATAGAACTGTGGTCTATTAAAGTGTTCTATAACTGCCCAATATAGAACACTTGTGCCTTTATGGCGAATATAGAACACTTTTTTGCTTTGATGCTCCCACGCAAAGTTCTTTATATATGTGACTGGATTTGCGAAAAGGTACCTTTTTCACACACACAATTTGACCCATATTTTGAACTTTGCAGCTTCATAACTTTTTTGTCATTGCATATAATTGCCTGAAATTTTCCAACAGTGCAGCTAAAGTATCGGGCTTCATTTTGAAACTAAGAGCAGGTTAATCAGTATAAGGTGTTAAGTGTTACACAATTTTGTTTGCTGGGATATAAAATGTGTGGAAAAGGTACCTTTTCACAAATCCAGTCACACATATATATATATATATCACATAATCGCAAATCACTAATATATGTGTGTGTTGTGTTATATGTACATGTGGTACTTGTTAAAGTACGTACATAACATCTTTTATGGGTCGTGATTTTGTTTTAGTGGTTGCTGCACGAGTCCATACTAAAAAAGTGGTGGAGCAAATGAACAACAGCAAAATAGAGTTTCCTCCTCCAAATATATCTCAAGTGTTGTGTGGTGGAAGGATACCTTCAATGATTATACAAACTGAATCTGTGGTAAAGCAGATTAACATGGCAGGTGTGTGTTTAGACTATTGTAGCAACTAGCTGTATGTATGCTGCTATACATAGCACTGTAAATGTCAAATATTTTCATTGGTTTACAAACTCAAGCCAAAATCAGCTTATTTAGGACTGCGAATCGTGAAAATAGTGGATGTTTTAAGGTTTAAGAAGAAACAGTACACATAATTATATGTGGATGAACTGACCATCATGCAATCTAGGGTAATATATGTGAACTTTACAACGGTTTGAGTATGCAATGTGCTGGAAGCTATACCCAAGAAATACTCTATTAAAACAGTCATTCTGAACATACAGTAATTGATCTTCCTTTCAAAAGTGTCAAAGGGTAATCCACAAAGCAATATCATTTTTATCACAGAATGTCAGTTGCGATTTGCACTTTCTCACACAAAAATTATTGACCAAAAACCAGCCTCACAATACCTTCATAGTGCTTTGGCAGTATTGGTTAGATGCAGCCCAAAAGTGCCTTCATTGGAAGTCTAAAACACTTCCAATAGTGTTGTGTGTAGTTTTAGCCCACATACTTAGAACCTTAATAACCTGTTTTTCATGTACTAATGCTAAGTGGTCTCTTGAGAATTTTAAACATGTTTTATTTTTTGAATAGAAATGGGGAGTGCTCCTGTTGTTCACATTATAAGCAGGAATGCACACCTACCAACTATGGAGGGGTGAGTGGTTGTAACTTATGTATTCAAGTGGTAATGTAATAATGTGAATGCCTGTCATGATTTAGGACACGAGTTGAGAGTTGTATTATAACTGGACAGATATCACAAGATATGGAACCTAAGACAGATCTTGGTGATAATGAAGCAATAATCAGGTTTAACATTACAATGGTAAGCATTGATATATATGTGGTATATTATACTTTTTGTGCAGTACTTTACATAGTAGAATCAAAAGGTCAAACTGCACTTTACTATTCTAACAATAACAAGTGTGCAACGTGGAAAATTATTCATACACATTAAATAGGCTTATGTGTTGAAAATGGTTTTGAGCAAACTCCAGATTATACTTTCAAAATCAAGATGATATTTGACAGTTGACTGCTTAGTAGAGTATACATATCTGTACTTCCTATATGCTGCATTAGTATAAATGACTGCTCTATGTTTGTAAATAATCAACCAAGAAACAGTAAACATAATAATATTACATGTTCATTTGATAATGAAATGTTGTTATAATGTATAACATGTTCATATTGCACCGCCTTATTGGTGTGCACATAGCAAAAATAGCTTAAACATTATGCTAACATAATTCTTGCATGATGTCTGCTAGTGTATTATAGTCAAAATTATGTCAGCAGGCCTAATTGATGTTCTGGCAGGAGTGTAATGATACTTTCAGGGTTGAAACCATGTCATGTCAATTACATAGATCATACCCAGATTACTTACTACCTGAGTCCATGAGTCATTTGGGTTATTGCTCGGTTTCAACTAGAGGTGTACCGATATACCGATACATATCGCATCGGTGGCCGATATAGACATTTCTACTATATCGGTGGGAGCCGATATTGCTGCTAAAAACCGATACGATACACCGATATACAACTGAACTATCTTAAGGACATTGTCCAATGATCAAGCCATATTATAAACCCTATTATTTAGCTAAAAAGGGCGGGAAACAGTAGTTATCTTCCTTGTCTAAAAGCAGTACACTAAGTGAAGCCATCTAAGTGCATGGATAATTACTGTTTTGTTGTCACTAAGCTTACCCAGGGCCGCCCACAGGGGGGGGGGAAACTGGGGCATTTTGCCCCGGGCCCCAGCCTGAAAGGGGCCCCAGGAGGCCCCATGAAGGGCACCCTGAATACCTGTTTAAAAGATTGATATACTCTAATAGAGCAGTCAGCTCTAAATATTCTAATAGAGCAGTCACAGTATTCTTCAGAGGAGCAGTGTAGCAAGCTTACAGATAAGGAGATGTGGTTGGTGATGGGTAGTTATTGTCATTGTCAGCAGGTTGTGACCTTTTTTTTTTTTTTTGGTCTTCACCTTACAACTTGGGTGAAGGGCCCCACTTTAACTCTTTGCCCTGGGCCCCTTAATTTCTCTGGGCGGCCCTGAGCTTACCAATCATACAACAAACACTCATAGTGGTGGGCCTGGGGAAACAGCAAAAAGATGAACCAAGAGCACAGCATAAAACAACCAGCCATCTCTACAAGCCATTAAAATGCGGAGTAATCCGGTCTAATCTTGGCAGGGCATCTATTAAAATATTTGTGGGTGTCTTATAGTCTGAGCTGTCAATAGAGGCCACACCACCATGGGTAATCAAGCATAGCCAATAATCTTAGCTAAAATAAAGTTAAACATGGCATATGTGGTTCTTCAAATATAAAATTAATAGCTGCACTTAGTTATATCGGTATATCGTATCGGTATCGTATCGGTTTGAAAATGATTAATCCATATCGTATCGGTATCGGATCGGTATAGTTTTCTTATATCGGTACACCTCTAGTTTCAACCCTTGACATCCCCATTGCTTTACATTAAAACATGTAAAACGTGTTGTACCCTAGGTTATTACCAGCTCACTAACTAGAGTACTGTATATATGGTATTGTTTTATGAGTTACTTATACTCATTTCTATGCACTATATACCGTAGGGTGACTTATTTTTGAGGATATAAAATTTTGCGGATTCTCAAATTTTTGCTTTAAACAAAAAAATTTTTGGAAAAAATTTGGAGGTTACAGACAAACAGCAAAATATACAATGATCAATGCATGTAGTGCATGCCGACTACTTTCTCGAGATGTGTGATTGATTTTAGTAGCTACTCGTCGGTGATCCAAAGGCACCGCATTTACTAAGCTGCTAACTGAAATTATTATGATTATTATTATGATATAGTAATTTCAGTTAGCTACGCCTACGTTTGGACCCCTATAAGCAGTGTACCATCATAACGGAGTCCATAATGCACTGATCAGCAAGTGATTTTTAAAACTCGCTAATTAAAGGACATTAAACCATCCCGTTTTGGTTGGGATGAATACTCGAGAAAGAAATGGATGCCCTTCCCATTAGCTTATTAACAAAAAATCACATGAGATGATCGACGTTGCATTTGAGCAGTAGCTACCGTAGGTGATGGAAAAGGAATCTTGACCTTTCACATGAAAAGCATAGATTATCTACTAGGTAGGTAGATAATCTCTTCTCGAAGCATTTCCACAGTCATTTCACCACCACCTAACAAAAATTTCACCACATCATTTTCAACTGAGGTTTCAACAGAACAGAATTTCGTGGATATTTACAAATTATCTGTGAAATCCTCGAATTTTTTATCCTCAAAAATAATTCACCCTATGGTATCCAATAATTAATGAAATATGTATTTAACTTTCAATGTTTAGGAAGGAAACAGTTCTTCCTTTAATCCTCGCTGTGTTTTCTTCGACTTCTCCAGGTACTCAATTGTACATTAATTGTCTAACCATATATTATACACATAATTTCTAGTGGCAAGTTGTCAACTGATGGTATTAGACTAAGTGAAAACACTAATGATACATTTATTGAGTGTTACACTAATCACTTGACAAGTTTTGCTGTCCTTGTAGACACAACAGGAGTAAGTGATGTACAGTGTGTGTGAGAAGTTATAATGTTCAAGTATAGCTTGAGTGCGGAGAAGGATTCTATGTAAATCCTGAATTGTGTAGATCTTTAAGCACTTGCTTATAGTTTACAATTTAATTGGGACCATGTATGGGTCTGGGATTTTTAATACCAATTTCCTGCGTGCTTACAGGCATCAACCATTTTGCAGACTTCTAGTAATTAATAAAACAATAATAATTGTACAAATAGTGCACATGTAGAAAATGAAAGTGTGTGAATGCTTGTATCACCCAGAAGGTGAATCTGCAGACAATACCTGTTAAATGCCATAGCGCTAATTACTAAAAATTTATGTGGCAACTATTCAAACTTGACCATTACTCAATGCTCAAAAATATTGTTTATGGCACTACTCAATGCGGCTACTATTGAAGGAGCAGTGTTTAATCCAGTTAGCTACACAAGACAGGAAATTGCCTACATATTATGGTGAAGAATAGCATGCAATCACTGTACCTTGCATAAAGCTAACTTTAGACCAATTGGCAATGTGTAGTAACTATTAAGATGCATGAAAAGTGCTTACAATAATAATAGTTACTGAAGTGAAGGATGAAATTTGCCTTGAGAACATTTTTACAGTACACAGTAGTTATTTAGAATGACATGCAACATTCTCAGGTTCAAATGGTTATTATCAAACGGTACGGTCGTACCGTTTAAGTAGGAATCCATGTGAAATGTTCGCGTGCCGCCCAAAATTGCGCCTTTAAAAATCATCCTAGAGATATCTTACAAGACGAAAATCACCTTTACGGAATAGTACTAGTCCATATAATACATAAAACAGCATTAAATACAACAAAACGCTTACAGGTGGCCGGATACAGAATTTTAAAAATTGCCAAAACTTTGAATTTTAGACTGACTGCCTGACTGCTTGACTGCCTGACTGATCACAGTCGCAAGCCTAGAGGCCAAATGAAACAGTGCACGGCAACCATTTTACGCAACACTAGCAAACTCACCAGTGGGATGTGCCTTTTGGGGTTCCGACGAGTGTGTGCCCTCTGCGCCTTGTCTTTTCTTTTATCTTCAATCAGGCTGCTTGTCTTCTTCATCCAACGAAACCGTATTGAGGCGTTAATTTTCCGTATCAACACTTTCTTTAAGCAGCATAATAGACGCCACAAGATTATTTAAGGCGCTTAGACTACGCTACTATACAGAGGAATAGATTATATTCCTTACTGATATAATCTATGGCGGAGGGTACTCTATGGAGGTACTGGTACTAGCTAGATAGCTTCACGATGGGTCACAAGACCACGCCCATTCTTCATTCTACGCATTATCGATCTACTGATTGAAACCACAATGACACACCCCTTTTGCGCTAGCTGTATTTCAGTGACTACACACCTTCAATTTGGAAGGCTGACTCGACATACTCTATAATCGATTGAAACCATGCCACTTTTTGGGCAAGCACACATCTTGCAGGCTGCCTCGAGATACTGTAACATAGCGGTCACCCTAATAGAACAGTCACATGTTTATAGCTAGCTGTATGCTTTAACAAAAAAAACTAAACAAACTAGTATATTAAAATTATAAATTTAAAAATAAAGTAGGAATCCAAGCAATAAAAAGTAGCGAAACAAGAGAAGAACGATGGTAGCCATTACAGCATAGCTCGGTGGGAAATTCCTACTTCGGCATTGAACACAAAATAATGGCTATATCATGCCAAAGTAGGGATTTCCCACCGAGCTATGCTGTAATGGCTACCATCGTTCTTCTCTTGTTTCGCTACTTTTTATTGCTTGGATTCCTACTTTATTTTTAAATTTATAATTTTAATATACTAGTTTTCTTCAAACATTGCTTCAGTATATGTGACCGAATTTTGGAAAACCATTGATATACGCACAATAGTACTTTTGTAATAAAACGCATTATAACTATTAATAGAGGCCAGCATGAATTGTCCATGTCTACATTTTACAAGTGAAATACATGTAGGATTATAGATGCCTGCATACATAATTGCTAAACTTAAAGTTGGCATGGTCTAGCATATAACCCAATAGTCCTGTGCTGTGGTACCTGAGTACCTGGGGGTTAATAAGTTACATAGACCCCAGTATTTCAAAGCCTATTAGGGGTGTATAATTCCTAGAGTAGGGACCATAGCGCAACAATAAAAAGTACTGAAATAAACTGGAGTAGGGAATGATATTAAATCACAGTAAAACAATAAGAAGTGTTATATCCCTACTGTGCTCAAGATACCATAATGGAAATACACAGTATCCATTGTGCTTCATTGTCAGCTATGTTCAACCCGTTACACAGCATTTTGAATCAACGACTGTTCAAAAAGCACCTCTTCAATCTACACATATTGAAAGAAATGGTGCCGCGCTCCCCAGCTATATCAATCATTGTCTACAAAGTGAAGCATCCATTACACTTCGTTGTTGGCTGTGTCAACCCATTACACAGCAGTATGAATCAAGAACTGTTCGAAAAGCACCTCTGCAATCAAAACAGCTATTATTAAAATTACAGACAATTTCCATTATGAAGGGAAGCCATCACATGCTACCACCAAATTGACACTTTTGCTATCAACAAAGATGAATGGGACACAAAGGAGGACACTGGTAAGTCCATGAAGAATGCATTGTATGTAAAGGCACTTCTCAGGCTGAAGCGACATCAAACAGTGAAAAAATCAAGCCCGTAGCCTTAGCCATTATCAAGTTACACTTGTCTGAAGGCATCAGTCAGTCAGGCAGTCAGTCTGTCAGTAGAAAATTCCATTAAATAAATTATTAAAATTCTGTATCAACTTGTTGAAAGCATTTTGAATCGATCTGAAAACTTGTTTGGGCTTAGTTTTACCAAACCAATACTGTCGTTAGGGGAATTAAGGCTGGTTTTTGAGTGATGTTATTTTGTGGGCCATGCCTACTCCTTTGTGGTCCCTACTATACAGTACTATTGTACCGTATGATGCAATGGCTTTCAGGGATAAGAAGGTGAGAATAAAACACATGCAATGGCTTTCAGGGATAAGAAAGCACAAGTTTACTCTCCCTTTAATTATGACTATATTTAATGCATGGCCAGTATTGTTGTCACATCATCGACTTGTTTAGTATTTCATCAGAGGTAGGGATCCATAGGTGGATCAACCAGATCCTCCAGGGCAGTAGTTCTAGGAGGACCCAACTTATACAATTTACTGTATAGTACTTGTATGTTGTATATTCACATTCTTTAGGATAGCCCTAAATCTCAAGCACTGCAAATAGTTAGCTACATTGGATGTGGAATATCTATTGTGTGTCTACTGATTGCAGTCTTTTTGTTGATTGTTTTAAGGTAACCATTTTTTTTCAGTCATGTGTCAGATTCACTGCTCATACCACATACTGTACATGAAGACGTAAAGTGTTTCGTCTAATACAACACTTCGTCCACCTCAACCTCTGTATTGCTCTACTGTTGGGACTGATAACATTTGTTAGTGGTATTGAAACTGCTAGTGAATACAGGGTAAGACTATGCATATGCGACCAATATATTTATGTTTTGTTTTTATAGACTAGTTGTCTCATTGTGGCTATCTTACTTCACTACTTCTTCATGGCTGCATTCAGCTGGATGCTTTGTGAAGGAATCCTACTGTTTATCATGCTTAAATTTGTATTCTATCGGGGATTTTTTAAAAGGAAAATATTTTTTCTTTTAGTAGGTTGGGGTGAGTTGTTTGCATGTTTACATATTACAATAGCTGATTGTTTGCTTATGATATAGGACTACCCATTCCCATTGTAACTGTGTCAGCTGCTGTTTCTCATGAGCAATATGGTGACGATGATATGTCAGTAAATTTTAATTTGCATAAAAAACTTTATCTAACTTATCTTTATGTACATAGATGTTGGATATCTGAAGAGAATAGTGCCATCTGGGCCTTTGTTGGTCCCATGTTATTGATCATAGTGGTAACCTTAGAGTATGTTTAATCTAAATTACACACTTAATTCCAGATTAATTGCTTCTTCTTGATTGTAACTATACATGAAGTTTTTAAAAGCAATCATGGAAATGCAACAACTGAAAAGGTCACTGCTTTAGGTACCGCAAAGTAAGAACTGTTCTTCATTAACTGTATGTTGTTGATTGACTGAACTGGAGCAATGACACATACCAGAGTATGGAATAGATGGCCGAGATCCTGTGTAGCAGGGATTCAGAAATATGTTACTAAAACTTTGTTGAATGCAGAAAAAATCCCAGACCAGGTGGTGATTTGATCCACAGAAAGGCAAATGCCTGCAAAGCCACATAGCCTGAGATCCAGGATTTCCTCTGTATTCAACCTATACAGTGGCTTGTTTTACCAACTAAGAGTTCTGAACCTTCCTTTCATTGGAGCATGAGGGGTTTTCCTGGTGCAGCTATATTATAGTATGTACAGGTATATACACAAAATCCTTATCAGGCAAATCTCAAGTACCCTTGTAATGTATCTGTACACATATTTTGTGGGTGACAATCCTCAAGCACATACAAGTACACCTGCTACGTAGATTCATTTTAAATAATTTGTTTATGGATTGGCAGCAGATAATGTTCAAGCTATGTTATTTATATAAATGGACAAGTCCTGGGGATACTCTTATACCATACAGTAAAGACAATTCACAAGTGTTTTAAGGCTGTTGCACCCTTTAAGGACTATAATACAGAGTTTACTAAATGACTTAGAGGGATCCTTATTTAAAAACATGATTGAATACTCTGTAGCAATACTTCTCACCTTATACCACTGCTTCCCAACTCACAGAATAGCAAGGATAGTTAGGGATTACTGTATGTGTGCATTAATAAATTCTTTTAATCTATGTTTGACTGAACTTTTATTAAAAGAAACAGGTGGTACCATTGCTATATCAGAGCAGCTTGCTTTAATGAAAGTGACTTGCTCTTTTGAAATTCTACCACTTTCCCATGATACAGTACATTGTACCACACAAAAACAATCAAACTGTGAAAAAATGGTGTGGCCTTAAAAAGCCTGGGTGGAAAAAGTTGTAAAATCAAAGGTGGCGGCCAAGAAATGGCTGCAATGATGTTAATACTAATATATTTTAACAATGCACACAACCAGTATTAAAAATTTTTAGCGTTAACATCATTGCAGTCATTTCTTGGTCACCCAGGCTTTTAAGGCCGCACCATTTTTTCACAGCTTGGCTACTCTTATTGGTGCACCACACATTGCCACATTTTAAATTAGAAAATTAGAGAGGTGCTGGATTAGAGTGGTTCTCTGATATGTGAACAATCCAAATTGCACATGAGAAGTTTTGAGATAAAACGGTTTTAAAGAATTCAAGCTAATATAAATTACCAAAAATATTGAGCATATGTATGAATCTTACACAAGAGACATCAATAATATTTATTACGTTTCAGACCACCTCCAGTATTTGTAGCTGCTTGTAGAGTTTCCTACCAAATAAGATAGAAAATCTGAGTAGTTGAATGAGTGAAGTAGTATTACAAGTGCTCACAAAGTGGTGGGATGGAAGGGTGGGCAAGAGATAGACTTCAAAATGAAGTTTGACATGACATCACAGGGCTTGGCTATGCTGGCTTCTTATTAGCCTATGTACAGCAAAATCAACACAGAAAATATTTGGCCAACTATACCAGGCCATGTCCACCAGTGCACCACCGATTCTTGTCCAGCCAGGTCCTTATTTGAGCTCACCACTCCACCCAGAAAAGACATCGCTTAAAATTAGCCTCACGTTTGAGTATTGCTGAGGTAAAAACCAATAGTATGGTAGAGTAGCTATCCACTGGTGGTGTTAGTTTGATTTTGCCTGATGTGCCATTTGGATCGGTTTTGCAAAATCTGATCATGTATGTTTATTACTGATCCATTGTGTATATTAAATTTTTACAGGTCATTACTGAGAGCAGCTATAATTGTCATACCCCTACTTGGTGTCACATGGGTAATTGGAATTTTTTCCATAAACAGAAATACAATAGTACTTGCTTGGATATTTACAGTACTTAATTCACTACAGGTACTTTAGTAGCTTGCTCGATCAGTTGCTTGGTATTCACTTGGTGTATTACTGTAGGGTGCGTTCATCTTGATTCTCTATGTAATCAAAAATGAGAAGGTATGATATGTCAGTCAGTATGGTAATAGGATCAATAAGTTTCTATTGAGACAAATACAGTAGTGACTGACTGTCAATAAGTGCCCATCAAGACACATGTTGCCCATGAAGCTGGTACACCACACCAGTGTGTTGTTAACAGAATTAAAATAAGATTTTCACACATACATAGCTCTGTGTTCCTCAAACCTCCTTTATCCAAACGTAACAATATTTACAATGAAGTGCCTGCCAGATAGGTTTTACCATACTTTACAAAAAGAATCATAAAATACGATCTGGTCATACTGAAATTTGGAAATTAGATCTAAAGGCAAAGTTTAGTACCAATTTTCATGAGAATCAGGTAAGTTATGACCCACTGTTTACATAAATGCAGGAAAGTTTTCTGTCATACCTACAGGGTAAATCACTGAAAGGAAAGAGTTGAAAATCAGTCTGCAGATGAAATAAACATTGGAATGAAACCTTTTTGTGGTTTGAATGTGTTGGGATAATAGCCAGAGAGTTACGATGTAAAAACCAAACGTGTAACAGGCGTGTGATCAAGTTTTGTAAAGTAAAACAGAAAACAAAAAAACAATGTGTTGTTATGCCTAGTACTACTAGGCAAGCTTAAAGGAATAAGCTGACAATCAGTGTGTAGCTATTAGCTGTAAAAGAGCCTTACAGTGGTTCAAAAGAAATTAATGTAGAAAATGTGCGATTCAGATACTCTATTAGTACAGTCACACTATTAGAGAGAGATTGGTTTATAGAACATAAAACATTATAGTTAGTTATGCAATCACTGTTAAAAGCACACAGATTCTCTTCTTGTTGCTCCTGTATAGAAAAGAAGAAAGATGCAAGCCCCAAATCTAATTGCAGGCTGGCTTTGGAGCTTGCAAATACAAAACAAAGGATGTATATTGTATATCTGGTTTTTGCCTTCTATGGGTCCCTATAGTGGAACAACAATTCCAGTATACATAATAATACTGTAGCTAAACTTTGAAGCTTGCTTTGTACCCTGAAGTCTTTGTATCATTATGTACTGTGTAATGTAGCCATATATATTTTGGTATTATATATTTTCAGTTTTTAAAGATGTTGAAAGCTTGTGGGAAGCGGGTGACTGAAGATGTTTATACTAATTCTGTACCTGTGAGTAACTTGTGATGGTAGTGATGATGTTTTCATGTTGTATGTGTGTTCAGAGTAAAACAGCTAATACAAACATCAAGAAGAAAGGATTTTTAGGTAAGAAATTTTGAATGATGAATACATTAATTTGTTAATACCATACCTGTTTCACTGCCCATACAAAAGTGTCAATAGTAGCAGTGAAATTTATCCCGTATTTCACTGGTAGCAGTGAAAAAGTTGTAATTGCAATTTCATTGGCTAGAATTTTTATGTTAACAATGTAGCGGCAATTAGTGTTGACACATGTTTAGTACATAGTGACAGATTGCGTACATGGCAACACTAGTGCACAGCATGCATATATGCAGCGAGTATGGTATTAACTGGGAATAGCATGGGTAACAGTGAAATTCGCCTTGTGAAATTTATCCCCATTTCCAATACAACACTCGTGGTATTTAGCCCAAATTTCACTGCTACCCATGCTATTACTAGTACAAATTGTGCAAAGCTTTGTCGCTGTGGTTGTAAACAAGTGATTTAGTTGGTTAAAAGATTTCTCTGCCATTCGACATATCTACACATTCATTGTGTCTGTTATGACTATTAATTAGCTACTGTATCCCCCTTTAGGAAAGATAACTACAAATCGTCTGAGTATGAGAAAACAATCAGAAGGCACTACTACCCTTGATCTCATTGTAACAAACCAATCACAATGTTCTATGTCTATCCCTGATTTGGATGGAACTAATCTTTGAAACAAACCCACATCTCTACTGTAACATACATTAGCAATTTTTACTAACCCAACTGCTATACGGAAATGCTATTTATTATTAACATTGTGCAATAACACAGACTCTGCACAGTTTTAGCTACTTATAATATTGAGGCTGCACCATTGTTAGTGTGTATCTATAAAGCTGTATTTTGGATGATAGTACTATCATAGTGGCATGATAAAAATTAATTTAGAAATCCCTCACACCACTGTTACAATGTAATAATACATCTGAAATATGTAATAATAGGAAATATCTAATAATAAATGAATTCAAGGATTTAAAAGAGTACCAGTCAGTTTCTTAGTCTAAAAGGTGCGTCTTTAGATTCATGCATTTGTGACTGGCTTTATGAAAGCCAGTCCAACTATTTGTCTTTAAACACAATTTACCACTGTAAAATACACGGAAGCCTGTGTATGGTTGGGATTAAGATTAGGACCCACAGTTGATAATGTTCAATATCATCGCACGTGTGCACATTGATCACGTAGTTGCTACTGACAGGTGCTACTTGAGCTTAATCCTGAATCCTGTCTCAGATGTTGAATCCGCCTTAAGCGTGCCAAAACACTCACTCACCCTCCCCTTGTTTTTATCCTAACATCGATTTAACTAAGGTAATCATTTATGCTCATGCACTTTGTATAAATTAACACACTTGGCAACCCAGGACATGGGAACAGTCAGGCTGCTTGATATGTCTTAAAACTTAAGCTAGAGAGGTGCAGCAGATGCAGGCCTAGGTGCACTTAGCACTAGTGCCATCCAGCAATGACCTGGGCTGCCGCTGCCCAGTGCCCAATTTAACCCCAAAAATAATCGTACAGTACTAGTGTATCCCATGTAGTGGGAGTGCAAGCTGATGTAGGATGTTAATAAATCATAATTTACCAACTTGAAACTACTATAATTACTGACAAAATAATGTTTTATGTTCAATCTGACTTTAATAGACCACACAACAATCACCACTTTGCAATCGCTACATAAAAAGGTCAACTGTAATTACTGTAATTGTAATTTATGTACATGATATTTATATTGAGTTTGTACATTATTGATAAACAATAATATGAAAAAGTGAACAGTAAAAGTCAGACCTAGACTTTTAGAAAGGCTATTATACACTGTATATATGTACATAAGACTGGTGTTAGCCATTCACCTAGCCACAATACTAATTAATAGGGTAACAGTCTTTGAGTATTAATACTTTTACAAAGAGTTCCACTGTATAGTTAATATCGTAAAGTTGCATCAATACTTGTGATTGGACCGTAACAATCCCATGCCACATGTACATATGTGACTGGATTTGACAAAACCAGGCTTCCACACACATCCACTTTAACCACTTTGTAACTGGATCACTCAGTATGCTATTGACCTACAATTTTCACAAAAATATTAATTCTTTCAATGTATGCATTATGCAATAACAGGTCAAACTTTGAAAGTGATAGCTTGCTCCTATGTTGAGTTATAGTCCTTCAAAGTTGCAAATCTTAATGTGTGTGGAAGCCTGGTTTTGTCAAATCCGGTGACATATATACATGTACACACTTAAATTTTACAGTAGAACACATGCAATATATAATGCAAATGGCATGGGTACATATTAAAATTTTGATTCTCTGTATTTGTGTACATGATAGTGGCTAGTAAAGTTATATGAAGATAGTGCATCATCACTTTACAAATCAATTTGTTAAGGTTTGTTACCACTTTAATTACGTATACAGTTTATAGTACTGTGACATGCACAATAGCTTCTAAACCTCTAGGTCTGAAACTTTGGTATGATTGACTATTTCTTTAGTAATCTAGATCAATTAAAAGGAATTCAAATAATATACGAACATGTGGTCTTTATTGTTACTTAGCAAAGCCTGCCAGGAGCAGCACACTGCTCCTTCCATTATTTTAATTATATTGTTCTTAATTATATAAGATCAACATGTGCCAAAAACAGTAACATATAATCTCTGGAATTGGTATATAGTTATAGGGACCAGAGTTCCATTGATTGCCTGCTCTGGAATTGTACACAGAACATGCATGCTGAGCATGATTATAATTGTACATGTATGACACCAGAGTTGGTATAATGGTAAGCAGTGCCAGATAAGATATAAGTAACTTCTGGACAATCTTAATTGAAAAGTAAGGTTAGTTTAATGATTACTTGTTCTTCTAGTTCTGTTTTGGAGACTAGGCCATTTATAAGATAGGTTAACATGTCTGTAATACTATCATATTGTTGACTAGATTTACAACAAATCTGGCAGCTCAGCATATGGTATGCTGTATCATCTGTATGTAGTGTTGATTGTTGTTGTGTGATACGTCTCCCAGTTGGCCGAGCAGTATATTCTTGTTTGTGTAAGTCTTGATTCTTTGATTTGAATTGGAAGGAACATTTGGTCATGTTTAAATTCCAAAGAATTTCAGTAGTCAGTCATGCCACTGGCAATTAAATGTCAAACTGGATCCTTTCATTATATAGCTAGCTATATAGTAAATAAATTTGCAGTTGGTTAGCACTTATAGGTAGGTTTTGTCTAGATTAGTACCTACCTGAGGTATTTCATGGATGTTTAAATGCAATATGCGCAGAAGTATTCTCTTCTCCACACAGAATATGAAATATAAATTAAACATGTTCAGCACAACACAGTTATAGCTTAGTTGTCAGTGACATACTAAAACACAGTCAAATTATGTACATGCATGCATTCCAGGAAAAGAAGACACCAAAGACCAGAATGATCTGAATGCATGCAGCTAGCTGTAACTATACAAGGCATTGTCAGATGTAATTACTCAATGAAGGATATACTCCATTACTGAAGTGTCTATACCTACATATTTCTGAAGTGCAGGTGGCAATTGATTATGAAATTAAGAGACACTTGACTTTGCAGCACTAGCATTATACTGTACCTCAAACTGAAACCCTGCATTTTATAGTAATACACACTATATATACTTATAAGGAAAAGTGTAATCATCAACTTCACTATCCTGATATTTCAAATATGTATGATCTCATCTGAAAGTAAGTAAGTGAAAGTAGATATCAGCCCTAAAAACGTATGGCGTATTTAAAAAACATTCGTACCCAGGTCTGTGTGGTATTAAAATCTTCCCTCTCTAATGCGATTGCGAGATATAGAGCAAGAATCACTCTTCGAGACGCCATTCGATCGAGAAGCCATACAGATGATAATATAGAATTGTTTAAAATTCCATTGCTTTAGCTCACAGGACTAAAATGCATCAAGTTGTATCACACTAAACATTAAACATAACTATTGTTCACTGAAACTCGGGTTTTAGACTTCCTTCATTACGAGACAGTGAAGGGGGTGTGGCCCGCACCTCGTCACTTAAACTATTACTGTACGCCTTTCGTGTATACTTTCTATTATATTCTTCAGCTGTTTACCAGCTAAGAGTCGACATAACAAGGCTTGTAAGCTATTGGAACACACTGGTAAATTTCGAATTGAAAAGGGGTGTGTCCCTTCCGTACGCGATTGAAAAATAAAAAGCGGGATACTCCGTATACTCAGCACTTTAATTGGAGTCGACCACGTTTTGTCAAGCGTGTGTTTTACTCGTGTTGAGATTTCGCACCGCTTCGTTGCAGTAAACGGTCACACTAGTGGATTTATCTACTCGTCAAAGGAAAGTGGTATTGTTTACTGTATTGTTAACTGTATTGTTAACTAATTGTTTATTAAACTTATTTATGTAATTGTTTATTGCCAGTTGATATTACAATGGGTTTCTTTATTAAACAATCATGTACTGTTGAACGTATATTTAAGAAGTAGTCCATGTGCATGGACATGAAAAAAATCATGAAACTAGTGGGGCAAAAAAATTATTAATTTTCAACAAGTAGAATAGGGATCAAAGATTTGATTTTGAAAAAAACTGCGTAAACAAGAAGTAATAGGGATGATAATCCACAAAATTCTATGCATCATCAGTTCAAAGCAAGTTATTTGAATAGTGTACACTCAATTTGCGATTCCTATTTCAACTTGTGGTTAAATTTTGTTAAAATGTTGAAATAGGAATCGCAAATTGAGTGTACACTATTCAAATAACTTGCTTTGAACTGATGATGCATAGAATTTTGTGGATTATCATCCCTATTACTTCTTGTTTACGCAGTTTTTTTCAAAATCAAATCTTTGATCCCTATTCTACTTGTTGAAAATTAATAATTTTTTTGCCCCACTAGTAGTAATACACACTATATATACTTATAAGGAAAAGTGTAATCATCAACTTCACTATCCTAATATTTCAAATATGTATGATCTCATTTGAAAGTAAGTAAGTGAAAAAAAAAAATGAGACATACAGTTGAGGGTGGAAGTTGATTACTGGGGTAGCTATTTCATGTACATGGTTATGGTAAAATGTTATAGAAAACTTTATAAGTACCAGTACTACCGGGAATACTTTACATACTCCATACTACAGAACTCCTAATCGTAGGTACTGTTATACTATTGTACTATTAATACTTCTTATCTCGTAATTGGATTTTTGGTTAGCTATGTATTCTCATATGGTGGGGCTCACTAATTAAGGCTCTCCCAAATTATAACCAGATATATTATGTCTGCATGCAAACTGGGCCATGGATTATTTTGGGTTAAGTTTTGCATAAAGTCAAATGGGTTTACCTTTTCAGATCATCATACAATAGATTCACATTGACTGTTTGAATGTTTGGATGCATTGTATTATACGTTTATTTCCTTTTAGGGATAAAGGCTATCTACATGTAGACTGATTATAAACATTACATCACAACCAGTAACCCAACTAAGTGTTGTACTGGTCCATCTAAGTGCTATTTTTGTCTTGTTATCTTGATATTGTGACAGTATTTGTATGTCGTGCTTATGTGGTGTTTGATATAAATTTCATTTGTACAATATAATTAGACACTGCGCGTGCATAGCTATTTATGGGCTTACTGTGTTAATTTTGTTTCAGTGGTTTCAATTAACTATTAAATAGCAATCCGCATTAATTAGCTAATTACGTAACAGTCTGGTTACCTCACACACCGATTTCATTTCCGGGCAAATGATGTGTGACGTCTACTGATCATGAATCGCTTAATCACTTTCATATTTAGCGCTGGTCAGTATCGACAGAGCGCTGAAATTCAGTGTGAGCCACATGATATTGAAAGGTGGGTGTATTTAGTTGGTTGTAGTAGTCACTAATTTTGTGTGTATCGAGTTTGTACTGAGGTGTATACGAAGCTGGAGCGGCGTGATAACAGTTTACTAGAGAGTATATAACCAACTAGCTATACTTTCAGTCGGTGGAGGGAATCAAGGTACTCATTTCAGTATTGCGAAGGGAGCCTGCTTGAGCCGTTCGCCAAAAACTGACTGATTTAAGGAAATACACCTAGAGTCAAATTCATTTGAAGATTCTAGAACCTGCAGCTGACCCTTTAATATCAGCTAATCATGATCAATAGTTACATGCATCTAAGAATACTTGCTAGTATCAAATAGCTAGTTTTTATACAGCATTTTAAAGAAAAGGAAAGTCTTTGCCTTTCTTAAACTGTGGGTAGAGAAGCGCGGAACGCTGCTCAATCCTGTGACAAGGGGGTGTCATGTAGGTACGCGCTGTAGGTAGATCTGCGACCGCGGTCAAAGTCTCCGGCCGTTTTGACCTGTGACTAAGAGCCTTTTTCGACCTTTGACCGGTGACTTGGCGATGATATTTCTGCACTTTTCGATTGTGGGTTGGAAGCTTTTACCCTTGACCGTTGAATTCGCATGATTTTGGTGGCCTTGACCTTTGACTTAGACTTTGACCGCGGTCGCAGATCTACCTACAGTGAGTGCCTGTGTGTCACCACATGTGTGACGATGGAATTGTTAACTTGCTAGTAGCTGGCTAGGTAATAGCCAGTTACTTTGTAGTGTGCTACTGTGCCATAAATATATCAACTTTGCTTTTCTGTAAAGGCCGGTGGCAAATGAGAACCATCTCTAACAGTGATGAGAGTACCATATGTGGCTGCTGTTTCGTATACAGTACAGTATAGCTAAGAGATACCTTTTATTTTTAAGTAATGATTTATATACCTGTGGTATAATCATTTTTGAAAAAGAGTTTGCTAGTATCTTAGCAACCTCTAGTCAGTGTTACTGTTAGTGATTACCAAAGCAAACACACCCATCCTGTAGGATGCCACTGTGTACATTTATCAGGCATTGTGGTTTGTAATGTATTTGGCCCTGACAAATGCATTATAGTTATTATTGTTTGTGACTGTTAATATTAATGGATTGATCATGGTATTGATTGGTGCAGTTGTATAATGTATATTAACTTGCCTGCAATTTATTTTTTCTGCATTTGCTGTACTTACTGTTTTTGCTACTTCGTAGGGCTGTAACTCTGAAGTTTTTGGCATATGAGGCTAAAACTTTGCCAGAGCATGCATTTGGCTAAGTAGATTATAAATATGTAATAAACTGAATATCAAAAAAAATGTGCGATTCACAGGTTTTTGCAGATCCGGTCATGTATGTACGTTTTATGACACATGGTACTTATAAGTATAAGGAAAAATTAAGAATTTAAAGTTCAATCAAGAATCGTAGAAAGGGAAACTAGGGAGGTTGCATATATACTAGTGGGCATTTTATCCCTATACCATGACTGAATTAGGGATTAAATGTCCACTAGTATATCTGCCGGTGTAGGCAACCTCCCTAGTTTCCCTAGCTTTTTATAATCAACCTTAAAATTCTTAATTTTTCCTTTTACTTGTTTGTTAACCTTTTTTGTAACATTATTATAACTGGTAAACCCACATAACACATCAAAAGAAACGATGGTGCCAGAGGTAATGTTTTTGTCTGAACGTGTGCCTCAACTATCAATTACTGATTCGAAAGTAATACGCATGTTACATATACAAAATTACTCATATTTTAATTGCTTTGATATGCTCTGAAGCGAAGCTCAAATCAATAAAACCTGTACACCATCAGATTTGTCATTTCATGGAGAGTAATGTTTTGTATTCATACAGCATGAAGCACATGAGTTATGGGTGCTTATACAGTAGAAATAAACTTTACCATTGTCATTTCATTGTTGAATTGGCCTTCTTCTTTGTCTGCACATAAATGTACGGAGGAAACACTATACCTTGATGGATTTACCACTTAATGACTGAGCCAAACCATGATTTTGTAGCTTGTTTCAGTTGTTAGTTATGATTGATTAAATAAGTGACTGTAGCTTATTTGCCGTATTGTTGATGTACCTACAAATCAAATTTATTGCTGTTCCAACTGTCTAGCACTGTAACTCCAAAACTATTCATCACAAAAGGCTGAAACTTTGGCTATCCACTCCTTTATTACTATAGATAACAGCGAAGCAATGAAATGGAATTCGAGGAATGTAAAAAAATGACTAGTTTTTACTCAACTAGTCACATATGTGACTGGCTGAGCAAAAGCTGGTCGTTTCGCATATTTATTGAATTTCTTCCCTTTTATTTATAGTAAAAAAGGAGTGGAAAGCCAAAGTTTCAGATGAATAACCTTGGAATTGTAATGTTAGACTGTTGGAACAACAAAAATTCAATTATGTAGCAAATATATTACAGGCACTTTAACTGACTGATCATAACAAAGCAGTTCAATCTGTTTACCATGAACTGACATATCCTTCGCAGTATACACAGCAAAAATAGTGTTCCAATACTACCTATTCTAATCCCATCTTTATTCAGTATTGGAATGACTATTTTAAAAAACTTCCTTTAACGAGACAAAATGAACCTCAGATCTATAAATCACTCTCATGTTATTCATTATTGGGGGCTGTGGTCTGTTTTGCTTGAGTCGAGGTAGAATTTTTGCACTATTAGTTCCAACACCTAAACATAGACGGAATAAATACAGTCAGTATTTGTGTATGAGTTATGCTGTGATAGTGCTTTCCCAGTACTCCATTGTGTGGACAAAGAAAAGGACTACAAGGATGATGATGATGGTTATCTTTTTTCTATCTGTACAAGCATGAAGCAAAGATTTTCTTACTCTCCATGAACTGGTAGACCTCATGGTGTATTCAATGCGTTTTTAAATAAAATTTTGCAAAAATGATTGCTTTCACTTAACCAGTCTCATATGCTGTAAGATAAAAGTATCCAACAAATCATAATTGTACAGAGAGAACACTGTTTCCTAGTACTATTTCTTCACTGGATCACAGATAGAACAAGCTTTGTATTGGGGGTAATGGCTTTTCTCTAGTGTGTACTGATCTGCCATCTGAACAGTGTTGAAATCTTTGGAGCTATGCAGACTGTACAAGACACAACAAAAGAGTACTCCAATTCCTGTTATAGTAAAAATATTCAACAGTAAGCATTTAAAGCAATAATAAATTTTTGATGTCCTGTCACAAATCCAGCCACAAACAATGAATGACTTAGTAGAAAATATTCAGTTCTAGAAAAGAAGCAAGGAAATGGAACAATGAGGTGGCTTTTTGTAGATCCAGCCTCT
This sequence comes from Dysidea avara, assembly GCF_963678975.1. Classification (NCBI taxonomy): domain Eukaryota; kingdom Metazoa; phylum Porifera; class Demospongiae; order Dictyoceratida; family Dysideidae; genus Dysidea; species Dysidea avara. The sequence goes on from NC_089275.1 coordinate 26,172,234, forward strand.
GCTTTTTTGCACATGTTGTGGTTGGCAGTGAAACAAGTAAAACTGTTTGTACCAGCGTTGAAACCGGGTCACTACTGCTGACCCGGATGACCCACTGACCCGGATTTGACCCGGATGTGACCCGGATTGACCCGGATTAAATTAAGCCGAGGCGCGCGATAAGAGCTATGTTTCGGGTATTCTCGAGCGAGCGAGACTACGTTTTGAGCGTTCGATTCGTGTTGAGTAAACGAGTAGTTATGTGATAACTAAGCCGGTAAGTTTATAATTTAAAGTCAGTCAGTGGGTTTGGTTCCACGTAGCTACTGTGAGTTTACAGACAGCAATTGGGTGTGGCTTCATACATACTTAGTATTGCAATTTCCCAATATATTAAAATGGGTGTGGCTCACAAAACACTTATCCTGCTGCAAGACTAGACCTAGACTATATACAACTCATACATTAATCGATTAGTGGGCGTGGCTCCACGTAAGCTTGCAGACAGAAATGGATACAGTTTCATGCTACAGACTGCACTTACTAATAAATGGGCGTGGCTGAGCGTATGTTTGTAACGCGATAAGTGGGCGTGGCTCACGAAAGAGCTACGCGACTAGCGTTTATAGGTTCCACGTCGTTAAACGATCAATTTCGTTTCTCACATGATCCAATCCGGGTCAGACCCGGATAATTTGTAAACCGGGTCAGACCCGGATGACCCGGAGAAAATGTGACCCGGTTGACCCGGATGACCCGGATGACCCGACCCGGTTTCAACGCTGGTTTGTACTATTGCTTATTATGCAATGTACAGGGGTGGATCCAGGAGCTGGCAAGGGGAGGGGCACAAACAGGGTCAAGTTGTAGCAGCAGATTCTCTCAAAGTGGCAAATAATCACCTCTTAGTATTGTCTTACTTCTTATTTTGGCCTTTTACAGGCTAGAATGTCTCAAATACTAACATGATAATTATTTTTAGAGGCACTTAAGGTGCTGGGTTACAGTTTGACAGCTGATTTGGCTTTTGTTTTAGGTAAATGGTAGTAATATATATTAGCTATAAATAATATTGATTATAAGATTTAGTATTTCAATCAAATGAAGTATGGCTCCTCCACAAAGGAAGAAATGGAGGGGGGCATTTGCCCCAAATGCCCCATCCTGGATCCACCATTGATGTACGTATTTGTATACTTCTTAGCATTGTGCTGCAGGGATGTGGTAGTGATAGTTACACTAGAGCCTTGGGTAGAGTGGCGAGCTTGAAATTATACAATACAGCAGAACCGTGTATTAGTGATCACGGAGGCGTACACTTTCTCACAAAAAGCGTTGACCAGAACCCAATCTCACAATGTACCTTCATGGCACCTTGGCAGTATTAGAGTCAAACTAAAAGTCTCTTAAAAGCAGCCAATAATGAGTTGCTATTAATCTGTGAAGAAAGAAAAATGTAATGTATCATAATGCACACCAGTAATTCAAAAGGTACTGTATTATGCCCTTTAACTGTCAGATGTCAGATATAAGTATATGTATATAAATTGTAATAACTTGTCAAAGCAACTATGTGTGCAAGTAGAGACTTATCAGATTCGGTAACTTTAAAGGCCTGGTTATAATCAACCAATGTTGTCAAGAGATTGTGAAGGTAGTATGTACATATAAGACTGATTTCTAGTCTATAAAAATCAAATGCTAACCATTGGTGTCTCTACTATATAGTACACCACATGTAATGATGATCTGCTCATTATTATGTATGAATAAAAAGAGAAAAAAATAACCACCCTTTTTACTCTTGTGTAGTCAAGATGGAAGTACTAGTATCATTGTTGTTATTTCTGTCATGTCTGGTTGGAATCAGTATTCAAGAGTGTACCATAGAGAAGTTTCATCACAATTATACCGATAAACTACGCAGAATTATATCTAGTCAGGTCATTCCCATCGACATATATTACAACTGCTTGTCACCATCTAAATCAAATAGTACTGGATCTCAGTACAGTTCTATGTCTGTGTCACTATTTTATGATTCAAATGAAGTTCGTTACAACCTACAGTGTAATAATAGTGTTTGGGAAATTATTGGGAACCAGTCAACTGTTCTGAGAAATAACAACACAAGATATTGTGAAGACTGTACTGATCAAACTGTGAATGAGTACCATTGTACAGGTTAGTTGTTAATGATATACTGTAAGTGACAGTGATTTATAACTTGTTAGTTTAGCTATATCAATGATAGCTACATGCGTATGTTACTGTACAAAGAGAATGCTGCCTTGTACAGGAGGACTTAAAATTGTAAAAGGAGTCAAAACATAATGAGGAGTACCTGTTGTGTAAAATGTCATAGAGAAAAGAAACACAAAGAAAAATTCAAGAAGTTTCCAAGGTTGGCCATTGTAGTAAGTAAACACAGGACTTTGAAACAGGATCCCATCAACTGCCTGCAGCCCAGCGAGCAGCCCTGTGCTGCACAAACTCAATAGCACTGATGGTTTGGTTGTATGGGAGTTCCACATTTGTGCAGTATACTAGACGTATGAAGGACTAGTAAACCCGATTTAACTAAAGAGGAACATTCCCAAAGTAAACGACACGATAAGTTCAGACACCTGGTAGCTTTAGCAGCTGTGGTCAGTCCAATTTAGTGTGGAGTTGATACAAATTCAGTAATTTCCTAGCAATGCCTGTTTATGTAATGTTGTCTGTTGATTACAGTCCCACTCTGTCACTCCATAACTAAATTTAGAGTGAAAATTGTTAGAGATAATATCTATGCTACCATATTGGATCAGCTTTGTTTATCGGTTTGATAATATTATTTTATATTGGTTATTGGAATATCAGCTAAAATTCATACTGGTGCAATTCTAGAAAAAACTGACATGATGTAAAATTGCGAGGGTCAAAATACTTAACAGTCTCCAAGTGGAAACACAGAAAAAAAATATATATATATATATGAATTTTTCTTTTATGCGCTAACCTATCACAGGAAAAGCGCATATAGTCATCTTTTTTTGCAATACATTTGTACACTGTGCACATATGTAGCGAAGTTGCAAACATATATGTGCTACTGGAGGAAATTTGTTGAAATACCATTTCTATCATATGTGATCATGATGTGCATAGTCACAAATTTTACCTATTCTTCTGCAAACACATATGTTGCAAATTTGACCTACTATACATGTGTGCTAAATATGCCATTGGGTGTGTAAATCCAAGTTTTTTTGCAGTGAAAAAAGCATGGTTTCTGAAAGTATGAACCAGAGATCTCCATGCCTATGTACTGTAACTCTCAAACCCTTAATTACTGAACAGCTGCTTAGCTCACTTAAAATTCTAATTTAAATCTACTCAATACTAAAAGTTCATAATTTCGTAGGTCTACCAATGGGAATCCTATGTGTGTTCTATTAGAAGTCTTGAAGAAAGTGCACACTGTTAGCAAGAGTTCATAATATTTGTATGGGGGAGAGTATCTAATAGAGATCTGCAATACATATCGATACGGCAATATATCGATACAGCAAATAAGTATCATGATACGATACTGTACTTAGGAAATATCGATATATCGAAGTTTTCTAGTAGAACAGGTAGTGATTGCTCTACTACTGCAACAGTGATCTAAATGCTCGAACAGAAAGCCTACCTGTGTTATAAAATGCAACGTTACGAGAAGCCATACAAATATGCATTTATAAGTGGTGTATTTTCTGTCGGTTGAATGTAATGAATTAGACAGAAAATAAGCTCCCGCATGAATACTATTGGTGGTCACGTGAGCCTCTCTCACGTGACGTAAAGGTTTATAAGGCTAAGTTAGGTGTGGTTATTCATTCTACTCCATGTGTTAAGGCTAGTGGGGTACTGTTCTTCGAGTTTCCTACGAACCGTAGCGATGTCTCTAGAAGCTGATAAATTACACGACTGATGAGTGCTATAACCACCACAAAGGATGGCATTGAGGCGAATTTCACGGCCAAACTGGACAAACTCCAGTGCGAATTAGAATCAAGCCAGGATAGCACATCACAAGAAGTAATGGCGAAGATGAACAAGAAGGCCTATCACTTCAAGAAGAAGGGCAATGAGGCACAGTTCATTTTTAATTCAACGGTGGAGGATCACATCAATGCGGCGAAGAAGACCCTGGGGAAGATGGCCCCTAACAGTGACGCAGACAAGGCTGCCCTAGAAAAAGCGACCACAGAGCTCAATCAGGGTAAGGAAGCCATCAGGGTCCGGCAGAAACACATCCGCATCGCGGACCGTTCGGACTGGGGGGTGGTGGCGGAGTACGAAGCCGACGAACTGGCAGACAACTCCGAAAATGAAAAGAAGCTGTACAAGGCTAAAAAGGAGCGGTACAGCAAAAAGAGGAGAGCCACGTTAGACAATGGGCCAGTTAGAAAGCGGGGTAAGGCAGAACTGGCCAATAGACCTGTGGATGTACAGCCCAGACCGCCACCCCTGAAGACAAGACCACTGGGCCCTTGTTACACTTGTGGAGAGTATGGCCACCTTGCAAGATCCTGCAACAAATCCCAGCGACCGTATCTTTTTATGAATAAGTCGTGTGATGTGTGTCACAATGGGGTAAGGTGCCCTGGTAGTGCAATAGGGCCAAGTGTGCTCAGTATCGAGCAAGGGGCTATTGGTGATGGTCTTGAGCAAGTATTGAATAGTCACCTACATGGTGTTGACAAGGCTTACAGACAAGAAAAACCTGTTAATGGAGCTTCAGAGTATGCTCCTGATGAGGGTGCACCGGGTGTTGATAATACAAAGGTAGGGAAGCCCACTGGTGACCAGGAGGTCATCCCAACCAAGCCAGGTAGCCCAAATAAATATCCTAGCCAGGGGAAAGGTGTAACATGCTCAAGTGAGGCATACTCGACCTCTCCCGAGCCTGACCCATATGAAATTTGGGATTTAGAATTCAGTAGATCCTGGGAGGCTGAAGAACAAGGGGTCACTATTCAACAGATAGTTGATGTCCAGGGACGGCTTAAAGAATGTATTGGGTTTGGACAGAAGTCCTGCAGGCCCCAGCTACAGTGCTGGGTTGGATACAAAACGGTTATAAGCTTCCCCTGATGTACGCACCAGATCCATTTGAGCAGCGTAACCATGCCTCAGCTTTTAACCATCAAAAATTTGTCACAAGGAACTCCTAGCTAATAGGTGCATAAGAGAAGTCAAGGAGAAGCCCTTTGTTTGTAGTCCCTTATCAGTAGTAACTAACCAGGAGGGAAAATGTAGACTGGTGCTTAACCTTAGATATTTAAACCAATACTTACGTAAGGACCAGTTCAAGTACAAGGACCTAAGGATTGCCATGCTAATGCTAAACAAAAACGATTTCCTATTCAAGTTTGACCTAAAATCTGGATACCACCACCTGGATATATTTGAGCCTCACCAGTCCTACCTTGGGTTTACTTGGGAGTGGAATAGTACACAGTCCTATTTTGTATTTACTGTCTTGCCTTTTGGGTTATCCACAGCCTGCTATGCTTTTACAAAGTTATTAAGGCCATTAGTAGGATACTGGAGGGGCCAAGGGTTAAGAGTAGTCCTGCACCTGGTTGATGGAATAGTGGCCATCGAAGGTCTAGACAAAGCTATCGAAGCTAGCAAGAAGGTAAAGGTAGATCTGACCAGCACGGGTCTAATAGCTAATGAGCAAAAATCTCAGTGGGAGCCCAAGCAGAGGTTAATATGGCTGGGTTTTGAGATTAACCTGCATGAAGGTCAACTTTTCATCCCTCAGACAAAGTTGACAGATACCTGTGAATTACTAAAATCGTTATGTCACAAACAAGTTATACCAGCAAGGCTTTTGGCTAGCATGATTGGTAAAATAGTTTCAATGTCACTGGCCCTTGGACCAATTACCCGTCTGATGACTCGTGGCATGTATGCTGTCCTGAATACAAGGGTGTCCTGGTGTCAACAGTTGGCATTGTCGGCAGAGGCAAATCCGAAATGCTGTTCTGGCAGAACAACATGAACCTGTTCAATGGACAGGACCTATGGCCAAAACCATCAGCAGTAAGGGTGGTATACTCAGATGCCAGTAATACGGGGTATGGTGGCTACACTGTGGAACATGGTGGTCAAATTGCAAATGGCCAGTGGTCAAAAGAGGAGGCAGCGCAAAGTTCAACATGGAGAGAATTGAGGGCAGTCAGAATGGTCCTAGAGTCCCTTGAATCTAAATTACAGAATGAAAGGGTGCGTTGGTTTACCGATAACCAAAATGTAGTGAGAATCGTATTAAATGGGAGCAAGAAGCCTGCCCTCCAACAAGAGGCCCTGGCAATCTTTGACACCTCAGTAAAGGCAAGAATTCATGTGGAGCCCGAGTGGATCCCCAGGGAAGAGAACCAAATAGCTGACTATATCAGTAGGATGGTTGACCACGACGACTGGATGCTGAATCCACTGGTGTTTGGGGAATCGAATGCCTTATGGGGACCACATACAGTAGACAGGTTTGCTGATGGGTACAACAGCCAAATTCCCCATTTTAACTCCCGCTATTGGTGTCCAGGCTCAGAAGCTATCAACACATTCACATGCAATTGGGGCAATGAAAACAACTGGTGGTGCCCCCCCTATGTTCTTGATCCCCCGACTGCTTAAACATGCAAGCATATGTAAGGCCTCAGATACTCTGATTGCCCCCAAAGTGGCTGTCGGCCCCATTTTGGCCCTTGTTGTTCCCCAATGGAACCCACCCAGCAAGTTTTGTAGTAAGGATACGGGAGCTTCCTAGAATGGAGTACTTAATCATGCCAGGTCACTCGGGGTCCACGCTATTCAAGGGGGTCCCAAACACAATGGTACTAGCTTTGCGCCTAAACTTCCAGACATCCAAGGATACCTAGTGATGGTTGTAGCCCAGAGAGCTGTTGGTATGACCCCGGAGTGGTCACAGTCTAGAGGGCTGTTGTGTATGACCCAAGAGTGGTCACAGTCTAGAGGACTGTTGTGTATGACCCAAGAGTGGTCACAGTCTAGAGGACTGTTGTGTATGACCCAAGAGTGGTCACAGTCTAGAGGACTGTTGTGTATGACCCAACAGTGGTCACAGCCTAGAGGGCTGTTGTGTATGACCCAAGAGTGGTCACAGTCTAGAGGACTGTTGTGTATGACCCAAGAGTGGTCACAGTCTAGAGGACTGTTGTGTATGACCCAAGAGTGGTCACAGTCTAGAAGGCAGTGGGGTATGATCCAACAGCTTGGACCATGGTGATGGGACTAGCTGGTGAGCCTAGTTTCTCTCTTACTGTATGGCTTGTCATTCTGTAGATATATATTCGCAAGGCGTGTGGGCAGTAGTGAAGGAGGTCGAAGACCCAGAGCTTCGGGAACTGGCGGACAAGCTCCCAAACACTATCCTGCATAGTAGAGCAAACTCCACAGTGAAGAAATACCTTGCAGCATACAAACGGTGGAAGAGCTGGGCTAAAAGGTATGGAATGCCAGCAATTCCTGCCAAAGAGCACCATGTTGGCCTCTACTTGCAACACCTTGCTGATACAGTTGGTTCAAAATCGGCAGTGGAGGAAGCATGCAATTCCCTGGCATGGGTACACTCTACTGCAGGCTTAGTCTCTCCATCAGCCTCCCCCTTCGTTAAAGCTATCCTAGAGGGTCTTCAGAGATCTTTTGCTAAACCTGTTGTCAAGAAAGCTCCCATGACGGTAGCTATGCTGCAGTGGATGGTGGAAGATGCAAAGATGAGTGGCACCCTAACTGATTTAAGACTTACCACTGCATGCCTGTTATCTTTTGCAGGGTTTTTGAGGTTCATCGACCTGGTGAATATTCGGCCCTGTGATATCTCTGTCTATGAAGAGTACATAGTGCTACATATTCCACATAGTAAGGGAGACCAGTTGAGAAAAGGAGAGGAAGTAGTGATTGCCAGATGTGGCTCAGCCACCTGTCCAGTCAGCAAGCTGGAAGAATACATAAGGAGAACACAGATCTCATGGAGGGATCAAAGGTTTTTGTTCCGCCCAATATGTAAGACCAAGCTGGGAGACAGGTTGCGTGAGTCGGGCAGCATAAGTTACACCTGCCTTCACAGGCTTTTTAAAAATAAGCTTAGAAATCTGGGCTATGATCCAAAAGATTTTGGGCTACACAGTATGAGAGTTGGTGGAGCTACCAAGGCGGCTAATGCTGGAGTCCCTGACAGGTTATTCAAGCGCCATGGTAGATGGAAATCAGAAAATGCGAAGGATGGATACATAGAGGATTCATTGGAGCACAGATTATCCGTAACCAAACAGCTTGGCTTATAATGTAAAGCTCAGTTTGTAGTACAGTCCTATCTTTGTCACCCTAGAGTTGGTTAACAGTTTGAAAAACAGTAGCCCACGTTTGGTGGCGCACAACCCAGTGTTAGTGTGTTGTGGGTGGTAAGGGTAATAGTATGGTGAGGGAGCTGCTGTTACTGTGTTATGGCTAAAATATTCTTACCCAGGTCTTCTACAAACAGTAGCTGTTACACTTTAAGTATAAAGAACAGTAAACATCTGCTGTATATACTAGCCATCTTGACAACTCACCAAAATGTGGAGAAATCCGGACAAGCCTTTGTGGGAGCATGTATTAAAATAAAATGTTTGTGGTAGCTAATTGCCTGGGTGGTGTAATAGAGGGTAGAGATGTACTTTTAACAGCAACTCTGTTTTCCATACTAAAAATCATACAGGAACACACTAGCTATTTGTCACATCATGATCAGTATAATTATTACTGTAGTTTAGCAGAATAAAGAAATTGTATACACAGTGAATGTAGAATCAGTGTTGGTTCTTTATGGTACAGATAAATTGGATATTGTTAGCTAATATGACAGTCATAACTAGCCATGACCACTTTATTATTATAGTATCGTGATACAGTATCGTATCGAACAGTTTATTGATGGTGATATGTGATACACAAAATGCACTGTATCGCAGAACACTAGTATCTAACTATCAGTATGGTCTGTACAAACACCCTGAGTAAAGTTCACCAAAGTTCACCTTCCATCAAATCAACACCTTCACTGGGGATAGAAAACTGTTGATTGGTGTTGATTAGTGGTGATGAAGGCAAAGACTTTGTTCTGAAAAAAATACTGAGCTGTTACTTTACTCAGGGTGTTTGGTGAATGCATTCAAGTTAGATACTCTCCCCCATGCAAATATTATGAACTCTTACTGTTAGGATATTACAAGAATAAGTAGCAGACAATACAATACTATTGTAGCTTCAATCTTCCATGTTCACAATAATAATTGTGCTTGTAGATAAGAAGTTATGTAAAAGCAAGCCCCAAAACATCTTTATGGCTGTTTTGTATATCACACAGTATGGTAGTACTGTGTAAGTAGGGATCCACATAAATCAGCCACACTGTGAAAAATGGTGCAGCTTTAACAAGTTGATGTTGTGCTACAAGTACTTCTAAAAACCAGATGCCATGCAGCTAGCCAACTATGTATTACTATGCAATAATACACACTGTAATTTGCTTTGTTTTCATGCAAAAATTTTTGGTGATAAAAATTTTCATGTAAAGATATTTGTGGATGATTTACGTGAATGGATTTACGTGAATGACTGCTCTATTAGAGTAGTTCAATCTTATGTCGTATAAGAAATTCTACATACGAAAATTATTTTACAATGAGAAAAAAACAAATTACGGTAATTAATTTATTGTAATTCTCAGATTTCATATTTCATGAAATTTTAGTAATTGTTCAATTATGTTGCTTGCTATGCACTGCTAAAGAAATGCTTGTTTAACAAACCGCTTTTAATAACATATTACACTCAGCTTGTATGAAAACAATTTCAGTAAATGAGGTGTTATGTCGGTAAATAGACAATAAATTTTATTAGCAATTAATGTTCAATCAATAGAAACCAACACAGCATACAAACACACAAGCTACAGCAATCAACTCAAAAGCTAACCTAACAAGTCGCATGATTAACAATGATTAATATAATAAATCATATATCGAGTTCCGGACACTACACTCCTCCTTGCTTAAGTTGGAGCATTAGGTGTCTCTGTGGGCTGCCTGTTTCGGAGTGGGTATTGGTCGACATCCTTATTACTAGTTGGCAGTTCTGTGGTTTGGTCTTCAGTTGTTTTGTCGTTAAACTCAGTCCTGTTTGTACGTAGCTGATGAGCATGACGTCTCCATACTCCTTGCTTAACTTTGACTCAAGTATTTCTCCTGGTATCCACTTACAACCATGTCGGTAGTTTCTTGCCCACACTTTCTCCCCTTCTGTAAAGGTGACAGGCTTCTTTACATCCATGTGACTCTTGCCTTTCTGAACATCTAATGAGGTTGCTTGAAGTAAGTCAAACCTTGTTCTCAGGTGATGTTTGAACAAAAGTTCACATGGAGCAATGCCAGTTGTACCGTGTGGAGTTATTCTGTATCTGGCCAGAAAGTTTCTTAAGGCTGGTTCAGCTTCTCTCTACTCAACATACACTTTTTTAGAGATAATTTAAGTGTTTGTACAAATCTCTCTGCTTCTCCATTCGACTGTGGATGGTACGGAGCTGTAAGAGTATGCTGTATTCCTCTTAGTTTGCAAAATTTTGAAAGACTTCAGATGTAAATTGACTTCCGTTATCTGACACAATCTGTTCACATAGTCCGTGAGTAGTGAAGGTGTCCAACATCATTTCAACAGTGTTCTCAGCACTGGTATCTTTTGTAGGAATTACAATTGGCCATTTTGAATGGGCATCTACCATTATGAACCACGTGTAATTAAGAAATGGACCAGCAAAATCAATATGAAGTCGTTGCCATGGTCTCTCAGGAAATTCCCATTTGTGGTGTGATGTTTTTGCTGGATCTTTGGCCATTTCAGCACATGGTTTACAACTGTCACTAAGCTCTTCAATTTGTTCGTCTAATTTTGGCCACCACATGTGAGAATGAGCCAGTGCTTTCATGCGGACTTTTCCAGGATGTGTCTCATGGAGTAGATGTAGAAGTTTTGACTGGAAAATGTGAGGAATAACAACTCGGATACCACAGATAATACAACCATTTTGAATAGTCAAGTCATTTCTGCAGAGAAAGTAAGGAACAAGGGCCTGTTTGGGGGCTTGTTTTGGCCATCCTTTCAGAATGAAATGTTTCACTTGCTTAATTTAAGGACTGGATCCTTACTGGTTTTTACAGCAATATCACTAGCTTTGACAGGTAAGTTGTCAAGTTTCTCTTCATGTACCAACTCAATGATGTTTATTTTTCCATGATTCTGTCTATCAAAAGAGAGATCTGGTCTAGTTGGCAAGCGTGAAAGTCCATCAGCATTTCCAAATACTTTGGTACTTTTGTATTCAATTGAAAACGAATAAACCATTAGTAACAATGCCCACCTTTGAAGACGTCCTGTTGTAGTTGGAGGTATGCCCTTCTTTTTGCCGAAAATGGTTGTTAGGGGCTTGTGATTAGTTTGTAGAGTAAAATCTCTGCCCCATAAATACTGGTGAAATTTTCATACTCCGTAAATCAAAACAAGGGCTTCTCGCTCAATTTGAGAATAATTTCTTTCTGTAGGTGTGAGTGTTTTCGAAGCATGTGCAATAGCTTTCTCAGTACCATCTCCAAAATGATGAAAAAGCACAGCACTAATGCCTACTGAGGACGCATCTACAACCAAGAAAAGAGGAAAGGCTGGGTTGTAATGAGCCAACACTTCAGATGAGATTAGTGTTTCCTATTTGTTGAACAGCTTTCTTACATTCCTGGGTCCACTTCCACTTCACTGACTTCTGAAGCAAATGATTAAGGGGGGAGCACATATCTGAGAGTTTTGGTAAAAACTTGCTGTAGTGGTTCACCATGCCAAGGAATGCTCTTAGCTCAGTCAAATTCTTTGACTGGGGCATCTCAACAATGGCTTTAACTTTCTTAAGAGACATTTGGATTCCATTTTTTCTTTGCATACACAAAAACCGTATTCTTGAATTCTACTCAGTACTCTTTCAAGATTTAGCAAGTGCTCCGCTTTGTCTTTGCCCGTGACAGTGATGTCATCAAGGTAACACACCACGCCAGGTAAGCCTTGCAGCACAGTGTCCATAGTTGCTGAAATACTGCAGGGACTGCTGCAGGCTTCAGTGTCAAGTGAACTTTCACCTTGTGGCAATGACCAAGTCCATCCTTAAAAATGTTTGAGTAACAGTTAAGGTTACAGTATACAGGAAATTCAGCTAATGGAAGCCATATGGAAAAGAAGCCATAATGTTACCACAAGAATTCATTTATTGCATCATGCGATTAGATTTACGCAATAACAATATGGCCAATAACAATATGGCCCCGATGCATGTTACAGCGCGTGACTTTGTAGTTGTTTAGAGAGTAATAGTGAAGAAGACATTCACAGAAGTAAGTAGAGTGGCAAAGAATGTTTCTTTAAGACGATTTACATCTTTCGCGCAAAGTTTTGGCGGCAAGGATAATTTGTGGTTTTAGTATGGTATCCTAAACGGTGAGTAGAGCACTTCTGCATCAGTTTTCTTTAGTATACTAACGAGTTAGACCTCTATATTTGTGCTGGCTTATGTAATATACGTAGGAGTAGTGACCTATCGTGTAAAGAAATGGCTTCTGTGGCTGTAGCGAATAGTACGGGCGATGTTTCACAACTCTGCGGGTTACAAGAAATTTGTAATTGTTAATAGCTCTGTTGCGTTAATAGCTACCTAGTCTTCTGTGCTATTGGTCACTAACTAGTAGTCTGTGCTAACGTCCAGTGTTGCAATAGTGGCCTAATATTTGTTCTGTTTATTGCAAGTTGACGCCAAATAGTTACTTCGAAGGTGCTGGTAACTTGCGATGTAACTCAGCAAATAAAGAGTTCACTTATCTGAATTTATCGCTGATAGTAGGAGATACCTTGCTCTTTCAATTGCAATCAAACATCAGTGTGTAACGTGTAAGGTCTGTGTGCTAGAACTGTAATTTATAGAGGATGCGTTTAATTGGATTTTAAATGACTTCTGGTATACCGTAACCTTAAGTAAGGCATCAAGAGTACTGTGGGTAAGATTGGTGGTTGCAACAGTATTCATGTGATAAATCTTGTTAAGGTCTAGTTTCAAGGAATCAATCCAAGTTCTTCCTAATAAGTTTTGTCTGTTACCCTTGGAAACAACCACAAATAGATTAGCAGACTTTCCCTGGCACTGCACTTGGACTTTGCACTTTCCCAAAATGGGAATTTCTTCTTGTGAATAGTTCTGAAGCTTAACATCTGCTAGTTGTAATTTAGGACAGTCAATACTTTCCCAGGTAGCTTCACTCAGAAGAGATACTGTGGCTCCAGTGTCCAGTTGCAGACTTACAGAATAACCATTTAGTTTAGCATGAACACAATAGGTCCTTCATCTTGGCTGGAGGTTGTAGCCAGAATTGGCGTGACTTCAGTATTGGTTTCTGTAACTTCAACTAAGTGTGCTGACCTTTTTTGTGTTTGTGTGTCATGTCACTGTTGTGCTTGTCTTTACATACTCTTGCCAGATGACCTGTTCGATGACAGATATTGCATTCTGCATTCTTATGGGGATGGTTAACTCGCCAGTGTTCTTTTGAACCACACGCAGGGCAGGGGCCTGGTGGGGAAGATGAATGTTTACGATGAGATGCTTTCAATTGTGGCTTACATCTGGATGCTTGATGAACGACATCTATAGTACCTTCAGGAGCTGCGGAAGTGCCGTTTAGTGACGCCATTTCATGTGCTTCCTTGTCGGCCACTTGCAAGCTTTGGGAAATCACGATGGTCTTGTCCAGCGTAAGCTCTCTCTCTGCTAATAATTTGCGTGATACATTTTTGTCTCTTAGTCCCAGAACAAAAGCAGTAGTAAGAGTATCTTGTAAATATTCTTGTGGGAACTGGCAAGTTGAGGCTAGCTTGTGAACTTCACTGATGTGGTCTGCTAAGCTCTGTGTCATGCCCTGTTTGTGTTTCCAGAAACTATATTGTTCTGCTATCTTTAGCCGTTTGGGCTTGAAGTGGAACGAGAATTTTTTGAACAATGCAGATAATTATCTTCATGTCCGCTGGCTTGTCTGGAAATGTAAGGCCTTCCAAAACTGTGTAAGTTTCTGTTCCAATCAGAGCTATTAAACAGGAAGTTTGTTTGCTGTCACTTTTAATGTCGTTGATCTTGAGGAAATGTTCAAACTGTGTTTGATAGCTGGACCACTTGTGAGTTCGAGAATCGAACGGTCCTGGTGAGCCAATGTAAGCGGCCATCGTGCATTCAAATCACTATCCTCGTCACCAATTGTTATGTTGGTAAATAGACAATAGATTTTATTAGCAATTAATGTTCAATCAATAGAAAACAACACAGCAAACAAACACACAAGCTACAGCGATCAACTCAAAAGCTAACCTAAAAAGTCACATGATTTACAATGATTAATATAATAAATCATATATCGAGTTCCGGACACTATACCAGGCATGCACAAAGGCCAGCTATGGGCATGTGCCTGGTTTAAAAAGCCTGGGTGAAAAAAGTTGTGAAATCAAAGATGGCAGCCAAGAAATAGCTACAATGATATTAATGCTAAAATAAATTGTAACAATCCACACAGCCATTGTTAAAATTTATTAGTATTGACATAATTGCAGCCCTTTCTTGGCTGCCACCTTTAATTTCACAATTTTTTTCGCTCAGGCTTTATAAGTAGGGCTCTCAGTTTTGATTAATTTATTAATCGATTACTAAATTGATTAATTGATTAAAGGTCCACTGAAACGGAAAATTCACTTGCCATTTTATTGAATAAATGGGTTGTTTGTATCATGCAATGCACAAAACACCTTTTAATAATTCAGTTATGTTGTTATACTGAGATATTAAGCCACAAAGTCTAGATACGTCACGTTGTGATGTAAGACAAGAACTGGAAGTACTGTTAGTATACACTTCAGAATGGAAAAGGTATAGATAAACATTGAAAGTCCAATTGTGCAGGCGGCAATACCAAGCTCTCCTTTTCAACTTTATAGTGTTCCAAAATTACTTGAACATTCTGCTGGAAAACAATAGCGGAGTTGATTTGATTGATTTGATTTTTATTTTATCCTTGTACTCAGCATTTGGCAAAAGCTATTCTTCCATAGACGAGCATGGTGGAGTTGTTCTGTAGTTGCCTGTAGTGCTTGCACCGGATTAACTATGCATCATTGAGTTCAGTTTGTTTACAAAACTGGATTAGCAGTCACCATGAAACAAAAAATGGTATCTATGTTACACTATCCTGAGTCACTTCTCCGCCTGCTAGTAGGGTCCAGGAATTATGCATAATGACGGGATAAAAGATTAGGAATTATTCTGGCATTTTGAAGTGATTTAAGAGCATAATTGGCATAATATGCAATTTCACTTAAGTGGAAATCGAGATACTCTAATAGTAAATAGAGCAGTCAGAACAGTCAGTGGAATAAATCTTTACCGTATCGCAACAGTAACTAAGCATCTTAGCAGCTAAAAGCTAACTTTCCTGTCTAGTAGAACAACACAATTACTGTACCAAATCCTGTTAAACATTACAAATTGCAAAAAGTTGAATATTTTTTGTAAAAATTGGGAATAATTTTGAGAACAATAAGTACACAATAAGAACATAATGATAACTTTTTTTGGAGAAATTCTGAATAGAATAATGATGAAAATTTGGAGCATAAATCCCTGAGTCCTACCTGTTAGGGATAATATCTTGTACATATCTTGCCAGTGGCCACCAGTGGCACCATTGCAACTGTTTTTCCTCGTGTTTCTCTATCTCCACCTGCTGTATTGGACCCTTAAACGTATTCAAAACATAAACTTATACATTCTTCAACCACTGTATTGCTGATTTACAGTCCATTTAACAGGTGTTTTCGAGCGTTCTTCACCACAAGACCAGTGTAAATGCATAAATTCACTCGTAGGCTTGCAACTGGTTGCAGTACAAGTTCTTACCGTGCTTCAAGTTGTTATTGTAGATATGACATGAAACTAAATCAAATCTAGTTGTAAATGGACACTTCTTTAGCTTTAATGGCACCTCAAGTGTACCAAAGTTTCTTTGTCTGATGCATTATGACATAATAACCACAACACACTAAAATGTATTGTATCTACTGAACAAAACAAAATCTGACTGAATCACATGCACCAACCTATCCCACTAGTAGCAAGGATTGATAATAGCCAAAGTGTATTTTACAATTTCAGTGGACCTTTGATCTATATGTAGCAAACACCATGCATATAGCATCAGTTACTAGAGCTGTACCGATGCCACATTTTACATCTGATACCGATATCTGATATTTATTGTCTATTTTTGATATGAACCGATAGCATATACACAGCCGGTACTTCACAGTCGAACCAATATGCATTACAGCATAAAGAGTATGTAGCATGATCACTATGGCTGCTTTAAATTACTACAATTCGTATACTTTTTAACATTGTAATCCTTTTATTTGTTGGTACTAATGACTGTTCACAAAAGGTTTTTATCCAAACTGGTCTGTTTTTTTTTGTCGGAGCAAATCACTGACCAACTACCAAACAACCAAAAAGTGGTGCAAAAGACCCTAAGAAAAGGAAAAAAACAACTTTACCAACCTGGAATTTGACCCCAGGCTAATTGCTCATGCTAGAAAAGGACTGCTAGGCTAAGAACTTAACTGTTTGACAACTAAGTCACTTTGGCCAGTAAGGCACTTTTCATGGTACTTATACTTAATTATATTACTTTTAATAATACATATAATTCGAGTGAAATATCTGCATTGTAGACTTGCAATTGACTGATACCAATAGTCCTAATATCAGTATCGATACTTGTAATATCGGTATCAATACCACTATAATATTGGTATCGGTATAGCCCTATTAGTTACACTTAATCAATACCATACATAGTATAGTAGTGGTAGTGTATGCACCATCCAGAATGACATTATAGTGGTAAAAGGAATGGCAGCAGATAAAGTGATGTAACTTTTGCTATAAAGCACTACAATACCTGGTTGTACCTATGGTGGTGTGGCCTCTATTACACAACCCAGACAAATAGGCACCACAATTTTTTTAATACATGCTCCCTTGTCCAGATTGCTTTATGTTTTGATTAGTTATCAAGATGGTTGCTATACACATATTTTCAAAGAGAAAGGCCTCTTTGAAACATCCGAAAATAAAAACCTTTTGAAAATAACCAGCTATATGGTATTGTATTGCATGATTTACTTCAATATTTGGTAATATTATTGTAATACTCTAATAGAGTGCACATTTTTTGAGGACTTCTAACAGAACATATTATATAGAATGCTCTAGAACAATCTATTGGTAGATCTATGAAAATACAAATGTTTATTTGTAAGCAGATTTAAACAATCAGAATTTATAAAGCAGAAATTAACTGCGGTTATCAGCCAAGATAGCAGTGGTTCAGTGGTTAAGGATGATGCAAGAGTTAGGCTAATATGGAGGTCCCTGGTTCGAATTCTGGTTATTTTTTTGACATTTTTTGTGGACCTTGTTTACCCCACGGTGACTGCTCTATTACAGTATCTCGACGCCACAATTTTAGGGGTTTTTGCTTTATAACTTAGTAGCTGTAATTCTATTGCTATTCAAACTATCAAAAGGCACTGCTACCTCCTACGTACACACCAATTTTTTCAGATTTACAGCAAACTTGGTATGTGAATTCACCTTTATACACTCTTCATTTGTGCCAAAGGTTGAGGCAATCACGTTTACGTTTTATAGCATTATTGCAAAGTGTAAATCAAAGCCCCTGTATTATAGCCTCCATACGGCTTAAGAAAAAGAAAAAATGAAGAACTTAAAATATCTTGCAATTGGCTGTTGTGAATGTAATCAAATTGCTGTGTGGCCTACTACCTGGTGGACAGCTGTAATGCGCAAATGGTGTCACTGTGCTTTGGAGAAGGGGCCATGGAGCTATGCACACGTGAAAAGGTTGTTATCTTTCTTCCTGTCAATGTACTCATGGTACAGCATACTGGCTTTCTTGGCTGTATGTCAAACAGTATAGCAGTACTGTGTGAGTAGGGATTCCCCCAAAAATGACGTATGTCATCTGCAATTCCACCTTTAAAAGCCATCCTATAGAAACATCTTACACAATGAAAATCACCTTTATGGAATGATATCAGTCCATCTAACATCAAATACAGCATTAAAAACAAGAAAACACTTTCAGACAGCCAGGTATAGAATTTTTTTAAAATATCCAAAACTCAAATTTTTGTCTGCTTGCCTGCCTGCCTGCCTGCCTGCCTGCCTGCCTGCCTGCCTGCCTACTTACCTACCTACCTAACCACAATTACAAGGCTGGAGGCCAAACGAAGCAGTGCATGGCCACCATTTTATACCACAATAACAAACTCACCTGTGGGATGTACCTTTTAGGATTCCAATGGGTGTGTGCCCTCTGTGTCTTGTCTTTCCTTTTATCTTCAGTCAGGCTGGTTGTCTTCTTCTTGATGCAATGAAACCATATTGAGGCATTAATTTCTCTATCAATGCTTTCCTTGAACAGCATATTTTAGAGGCTGTAAACTTATTTAAACGCTTACGCTTGGTACAAACTGTAACTTCACGATAGGTTCAATTCCATGCTTATTAATGTGATTTTGGTTCATTATTTACAATTGAGCACCAAGACCACACCTCTTAACAATCTATCACGATGGCACGCTCTGCTATTATTGCCCTAGCTGTATACATAATGCTAATTAAACGAAGATATAAAAATAGTGACACCTCCCCTGTTTGGTGAAGATATTAATACAGCAGTCAACCTAATAGAACAGTCACACATGTATAGTTGTATGCTATAACAAACAAAGTAGTCTGTTAAAAATTATTAATTGAAAAATGAAGTAGGGTTCCAAGCAATAAACAGTAGTGAAACAAGAGAAGAATCATGGTATTACAGCATACAGTGTGGCTAGGTGGCTACTTTGTGGCATTGATCAAAATGATTGTTATAACATACCAATGTAGGACTTTTCCTACTGAGCTATGTTGTGACACCATCATTCATCTCTTGTTTCACTATTTTTTATTGCTTGGAACCCTACTTCATTTTAAAATTAATATTTATAATCCATATGTAATTGTGTGTAATAGGCAGAGTATGATCACAAAAGCAAATTGGTCACTTTGCATGATATTTTGGGAGTGTGTTTAGCTGAATTATGGCTTAAAATGTCAGGCATCAATATGTAATAAATGTTAGTTAGTTAAATTATAATTACAAAGAAGTTAGCAAATAAGTGTACAGAAATTTAATGTGGTTGGGATTGTTACAATATACATGTAAAGTGCTGAAACAAGGAGAGGATACCTGTGTATCTAATAGACCATGTATTGGCTACTGAAAATATGCTGGAATTCTTTTGACTCATCATGTATTGTGGCTTAATATGCATGGTAGAAACTGTAAGTCATGGGCTACAGATCACTTACGGGATGCTAATTTCAGGATGAAAGTAAACTATACAGTATGAAGAAAGCAGTATGACTGATGAATGTATATAATGATAGTGCATGGCAAGTAATACCCAAAATAGTTTTTGCTACCCATTACATGGGAATAGGATAGCTCAAAGACATCACACATACCCTCAGAGAATTTTCATAGCAAAAGTTATTCATTAAGATACTACAATCTAGAAACCTCTTGTTTCAAAAGGTTTATGTGTAATAAACATTTGTCTGTCATGTGTGTAATACACATCTGTCTGTCGTGTCCTCATAGGCTTTCTTGATAACATGACATGCTACACTACATTTACAGACTCATCCTTGTGTTCAGGCCGACACTTACTGTATACAGCACTGTGTATTATGTATACTGTATGACTTTGTATAAATGTGTTAAAATGATGAGCTATATTTTCAGTGTCTGTCAAGAATAACTATTATTTTGGATTTTTTAAGAATCCTTATACTGAGCAACCATCCCTCATAATAACAACATCAGAATCACAACCAGTAATTTATTCGATTGAGGCTCCAGGAGTAGGATATTATACTAGTGGTATTGTCACAAATGATAATGAGGTCATCATTAATCTAAACAACAGTTTCATAACATCATCACATAATGATCAGGAGAAAGGAATTCGTCTGATGACCAGTAGTGATAGGGTGACTGTGATTGGTCAGAATTTAGTGAATAGGGCCAGTGGTGATACATTTCTTTGTTTACCCATTACAAACTTGTGTGTTGATGAATATGTGTATTATGGGATATCTGTATCTAATGGTACATTCAGTAGTAACTTGGATAGTTCTGTTTTAGTAGTTGGTACAGAGGATAACACAACGATGAAGTTGACAGTCACACAACCAGTCACCATTAGTGTTGGTAACTCTACAGTTAATCACTCTGCTGGTATACAGTACCCATTTGTGATCAACAGGCTCCAAACTGTGTTGATTGGATCAGCTGATGATCTGACTGGAACTAAAATTGTTACAGACAAACCAGTATCTGTGCTGAGTGGTCATGAGTGTGGTCAGATACCAGCTGATGTTATGGGTTGTGATTACTTAATAGAACAGGTTCCACCCGCTACATTATGGGGTAGAGTATATTATACTGCACCATTAGCCACCAGAAGGTCATACACTATTAAAGTACTGGCAGCATATAACTCCACTGTTGTTGATATTTACTGTAACAATACAAGGGAGTGTCATAATATTAGTGAAGGAGAGTTTGTCAACAAAATTCTATCACAAGAGTATTGTGCCATTAATTCCAACAAAGTAGTGTTAGTTGTTCAGTTCAGTCATGGATGGGAAGATGATAATACCAATGAATATGGTGATCCAATGATGACACTAGTACCAGCCACAAATCAGTATAGTAACAAATTTCAGTTTTCTACACTTCAAGGTCAATCAGATTACACACATTATATTAACATCATAGCATTGACATCTTGTACCCCAAAAGACGACATTGTGATTTCAACAAGGAATGAAGTCATTCAATGGCTACCTATTCTAGTCAGTAATTTCCCTAAAGCTTTTGCAACCCAACTGAATGTATCCAAAGGTGTCATTGAAATTTTCAGCAATAGTATACCATTAACAACAATAGTATATGGATTTGCTGCTACTATGGGATATGGCCACCCTGGAGGAAATCATTTTTTAGGTTGTTAAAATTATGTGTTCATTTTGTATTTCACATATGGTCACGTGGTATATACAGGTAGTCAGTTTCTTCCTTTTGCCAGTTCTACTTATCATATCTATAGTAATTTTGACATTTTGTGTCTGTCTTTAGACACAAGTCAGAGAGTCGGAGCAACTTTGTGCCTTGAGGGTAGTGGAATGGACCAAATAACTTACACAAAACTATACGGCATAGAAGTAAATAGGATCTAAACCAAAACAGCCAAGCTGTAAAAAAAAAAGAGTGCGGCCCCCCAAAAGGCCAAGGTGAAAAAAGATGTGAAATCCAAGGTGGCGGCCAAGAAATGGCTGTGATGGTAGGTTAATGGCAAAAAATTTAATTACGACAATTCAGGTGAATTTGCGTTGCCTCCTCTGGTGACAAAAGATTTGAAATCCAAGGTGGTGGCCAAGAAATGGCTGCGATGGTAAGTTAATGTGATGGTAGGTTAATGGCAAAAATTTTAATTACGACAATTCAGGTGAATTTGCAAAAAAATTAATTACGACAATTCAGGTGAATTTGCGTTGCCTCGGAGCCATTAACCTACCATCACATGCAACCATTTCTTGGCCACCACCTTGGATTTCACCATCTTTTTTCACCTTGGCTTTTTGGGGGGCCACACTCTTTTTTTACAGCTTGGCTGTTTTGGTTTAGATATCACAACTTTTTGTATTGCAAGCCACAAAGCTGGCCATATGGCTTTGATGCTTCCTTTTAACTTGTTTTTTTTTTCTTTACTGCAGGAATTATGGAACAAAGGAAGTAATTGTGTGTATAGCTTTTGCCTGATGAAATATTTGTATATTTAACATTGAATGATTATTATGACATACTGTAGTTAATAAGGTGACTTCTTACATAACTGAACTGTAGCTGAAACTCTCATTGTTTGTTGCTGAACTCTTCTCAGGGTGATTTGTGTCTAGCTGAACTCTCTACAGGATGATTTGTTTCTAGCTGAACTCTCTACAGGATGATTTGTTTCTAGCTGAACTCTTTACAGGGTGATTTGTTTGCAGCTGAACTCTCTACATGGTGGTTTCTTTATAGCTGAACTCTCTACAAGGTGACTTGTTCTCTACAGGGTGGCTGAACTCTCTACAGGGTGATTTGTTTGCACTGAACTCTCTACAAGATGATTTTTTTCTAGCTGATCTCTCTATAGTGTAACTTGATTGTAGCTGAACTCTTTATAGGATGGTTTCTTTGTAGCTGATCTCTCTACAGGGTGGCTTGTTTCTAGCTGATCTCTGGATAACTTGTATCTAGCTATCTCTCTACACAGTGACTTGTTTGTAGCTGAACTCTCTATAGGGTTATCTGTTTGTAACTGAACTCTCTACAGGGTGGTTTCTTTGTAGCTGATCTCTTTACAGGGTGACTTCTTTCTAGCTGATCTCTGGATGACTTGTTTCTAGCTGATCTCTCTACATGGTGACTTGTTTCTAGCTGAACTCTCTATACGGTTTTCTGTTTGTAATTAAACTCTCTACAGGATGGTTTCTTTGTAGCTAAACTCTCTACAAGGTGATTTCTTCTAGCTGATCTCTCTACAGGGTGATCTGTATGTAGCCGAACTATCTGCAGGGTGATTTGTTTGTAGTTGAACTCTCTACAAGGTGATCCTTTTCTCTACAGGATGACTTTTTCTAGCTGAGCTCTCTACAAGGTGATCTGTTCATAGCCGAACTCTCTACAGGGTGATTTGTTTGCAGCTGATCTCTCTACATGGTAGTTTCTTTGTAACTGACCTGTCTATAAGGTGATATCTTGTAGCTGATCTCTCTTCTGGATGGCTTGTTTCTAGCTGATCTCTCTATAGAGTTATAACTGTCTCTAACATGTCTGTATAGCAGAACTCTTTACAGAGTGGTTTCTTTGATTGGTTGCTGAACTCTCCAGCTACACGGTGACTTGTTTGTACTACAGAGTGACTTGTTTGTAGCTGAACTAACTGATACTTGTAGCTGAACATTTTTATAAAGTAACTTGTTTGTAGCTGATCTAGATAAATTCCCTACTGGGTAGCTTTTTTGTAGCTGAACCCTTTACGCAGTGACTTGTTTGTAGCTGAATTCTCTACACAGTGACTTGTTGTAGCTGAACTCTCTACAGGGTGACTTGTTTATAGCTGAATTCTCTTCAGTGTGACTTATAATATTCTGAATCTCTACAGCAACATATTTGTAGCTGAACTCTCTACAGGGTGACTTGCTTGTAGCTGAATTGTCTATAAGATTAACTTTTTGTAGCTGAACTCCCTACAGAATAACTTGCAATGTAAAATAATTCTATAATGGAGTAAGTTATAAACGTAGCTGAATGCTCTATTAGGGTGACTGTTCTATTAGAGTATCTTGATCTCGCATATGCTACATGTAGTTGGCTTTGGAATCATAACTCAGTGGTTTGTAATCCGATTCTTCTATACTATTGCAAGGACTTTCTATGATAATTATTCCAGCTACACACCGATTTTCAGCTCATTGCTCTAAGCGGTTTGCCTGGTAGACGTGAAAATGAATAGTTTTTGGTTTACCCTGTGGGCGTGACAGACCTTCGACCTTATTTTACGCAGATAATCGGTCATAACTCCGTGAATGTTCATCGGATTCCTACCAAAGTTGGTACTGCAATCCACATTAATGAGCACTTTAAGTGTGCCAAATTTCAGCATGATTGAAGCACGCATTCATGTTTTATGGCAGATCTTCCGAAGTGTGCGAAAAGAAGAAGATAAAAATGAAGAAAAAAACCCAAATTTGGCCCCTCATATCTCGGAAATGGCTGGAGCGATTTTATTCCAATTTGGAATGTGGACTTCTCTACCTAGCTGGCACTTTTGTAGCAAGTTTGGTTTCAATCGGATTAGGAATCACAGAGCTACAAAGGTGTGAAAAGTACGTTTACTTTCTTCCTGTAAATATACTCACGGTGTGGCGTGCCGGCTTCTTGGCCGCACGACGCACTACTGTGTGTCTTAATCCTTACTTTCTTGCACATGAAAAATATTGCATAAAATAGCCATAGCATATACCCATGATTTATACAGTAAACAAGCAATTAGTATTATAGTATTGCATGTTTAAAATGTGAGGGTCACAACAGTACTCATGTACTTCACCATGGTGGTATTTTTATATGATAATTAACTTCATAATGTTGATGGTTCTACTCAGGGCAGGGTTTGGCAAGGAGGGTGCACACCAGGGTAATAGGTGTGTATAGCAGGAAGCCACACGCCAGAAGCTAAAAGTATTTAATATATCTAATCCAAAACAGCCAAGCTGTAAAAAAGAGTGCGGCCCCCAGAAAGGCTATGGTGAAAAATGATGTGAAATCCAAGTTGGCGGCCAAGAAATGGCTGTAATGGTAAAAATTTTAATAACAACAATTCAGGTGAATTTGGTGCTGCTTGGTCTTGGCACAAAATTCACCTGAATTGTCATTATTAAAATTTTTGCCATTAACCTACCATCACAGCCATTTCTTGGCCGCCACCTTGGATTTCACATCTTTTTTCACCATAGCCTTTCTGAGGGCCGCACTCTTTTTTACAGCTTGGCTGTTTTGGATTAGATTTCACTTCTTTTTGTATTTTTATACCCCAAATTATGGCCGGCTTTAGGGCTTTTTAATCTATCATTTTTTTCTTTACCAAAGGAAGAAGAAAAGATGAAGCAGGGTGATTTCTTTGTAGTTGAACTCTCTACAAGGTGATCCTTCTAGCTGATCTCTCTACCGGATGACTTGTTTGTAGCTGAACTCTCTACAGGGTGATTTTTTTGTAGCTGAACTGTACAAGGTAACTTCTGCTAGCTGATCTTTCTACAGGGTGATTTGTTTGTAGTTGAATTCTCTATAGGGTGATTTGTTTGCAGCTGAACTCTCTACATGGTAGTTTCTTTGTAGCTGAACTCTCTACAATGTAACTTCTTCTAGCTGATCTCTCTACAGGATGATTTGTTTCTAACTGAACTCTCTACAGGGTGATCTGTTCATAGCAGAACTTTCTACTGGGTGATTTGTTTGCAGCTGAACTCTCTACACGATGGTTTCTTTGTAACTGAACTCTCTACAAGGTAACTTCTTCTAGCTGATCTCTCTACAGGCAATTTGTTTGTAGCTGAATTCTCTACAGGGTGATTTGTTTGCAGCTGAATTCTCTACACGATGGTTTCTTTGTAGCTGAACTCTCTATTAGGTACCTTCTTCTAGCTGATCTGGCTACAGGGTGACTTGGTTGTAGCTGAATTCCCTACAGAATAACTTGCAATGTAATATAATTGAGTAAGTTATAAACGCAACTGAATGCTTTATTAGGGTAACTATTCTATTAGAGTATCTCGATCTTGCATTTGCTACACGTAGTTGCCTTTTGAATCATAACTCAGTGGTTTGTAATCCAATTCTTCTGTACTACTACAAGGACTTTCTATGATAATTATTCCAGCTACATACTGATTTTCAGCTCGTTGCTCTAAGTGGTTTGCCTTGTAGACACGAAAACTAATAGTTTTTTTTATTCATAAAAATCGATCTTGTAATTTTGACACAGGTTGGGTTTTGTGTCATATCTCCATGGTCTTTTATCCCGATTCCTTTCAAACTACAAAAAGGCACTCCTACGATTGTTGCTCCATCTACATATCAATTTTGAACTGATTCCTCCAAGGGGTTTACCCTGTAGGCGTGACAGACCTTCGACCTTATTTTACGCAAATAATCGGTCATAATTCCGTGAATGTTCATCGGATTCCTACCAAAGTTGGTATGGAGATCTGCCTTAATGAGTCCCGTAAGTGTGCCAAGTTTCACCCCAATCCGAGCATGCATTCGTGTTTTATGGCAGATTTTGCGAAGTGTGTGAAATGAAGAAGTAGAAGATAAAAACGAAGAAATTAAAATGAAAGTTTGTTTGCTCGTATATCGGAAATGGCTGGAGCGATTTTCTTCAAATTTGGTATGTGCACTCCCCTTACTGGCCGGCATTTCTCTAGCAAATTTGGTTCCAATTGTACTAGGGATCACAGAGCTACACAGGTGTGAAAATTGCATTTTCTTTCTTCCTGTTAATACACTCACGGTGTGACTCGCTGGCTTCTTGGCCGCATGACACACTGCCGTGTGTCTTGATTTCTGGACTGAAATTTTTGTTGTAGAGTTTTATGTACAAATATCTAAGTTATGGTTCCATTTATAAATGGCTGCATTGATCAAGGGCTGTAGGATAAGGGACAGTTAGTTATGAGTCTATTTTCTGGCATACAAAACACCAGGTGCATTTAATTTGCAAAACTCCTGACAGGCTATATAGTTAAGTGTACAGTTGAACGTTTTCGAACTCAGATATAACTGTGGAGGATTCTTAAGTGATATGTGATGTTCTATTAAACTGACTGCTGTATTTGAGTATCTGGATTTTGTATAGCAAATGGATTAGTGTTTTGGAGGAAGTGTGTGTGTGTGTTGGGGGGGGAGCACATGCCCCCTGGATATGCCACTGTCTTGTATTCAGCCAGGAGTGAGGTCATGAATCAGAACATCGGCATTTACTAATCTAAACCATAACAAAGTGATAATATAATTTCTTATAATTTGGGTTAAAGGGACAATGAGCTGTTTACATGCTGTATTATGTTTTGATGTATGGAAGCCACTCAACGCTTGTCCAAGACCAGCTGGTTGCATTGTGTATCTTGTCAAGTTCATGTTGCAGGTGGTAAAGTACAAGCATCACATGATTTTGTTGGGCCCAAAATAGTCAGATGTTATAAACAGCACATTGTCCCTTTTAAGTAAATTTTTACAGGGATGGGAATGGAAGTGGAAAGCAGGAATGGGATCAACCAATGAAAATGCCTAATAATCAATGTTTCAATGTAGGGGATAGCAAAACACTTCTTTGCAGCATTGCTGCATTCTACTGATATAATGATTGAAACACTCTAGTAGAGCAGTCACTCAGTGCTACTAGATTAATCAAGAGTTTGAAGGACTAGCTGGCTTTCATTGTATAGACCAGCCACATTAAACTTGTCTACACTGAAAGCTTCTTTGAGACCATTTCAAATATAAACAGGTTTATGAAGTATTCCAGTTATTGACAGTGCAATAAGAAGTCACATGTTGAGGGTATGCAGCAAGGCTCTGATGAGGAGACTACTATGTAATTCATGGAGAGGATTTCATTCCTCCAGTTTGTAAGACTTTTGGAGTTCAGTCACTTTTTACCTTAAGCCATTTTCTATTTTTCCTGTACTGTATTTAATGGTTTACCCCTGAATTAGTTGTGTTACTACAACTCCCATCAGTAACTAACTTCCAGGAATTATATGCAGTAAAGCTCTAATACAACTTCACACACGCATGATGTAACAATAAGTAGTACTAAACAAGACATGTGTGTGTACATGTAAAATGGGCAGGTACTACACACGTGTATGCAAGACTGCAACTCACATGTGCATGTCTGTATGCAAGTTTGCAATATGTAAACATGTCTACATGAGTGTAGGCTGTCAAGCTGTATATAGCAGTAGTGGGTTTTCAATGACTGATTATAAGTGTACTTATTGTAGTGTTGTTCCAGTTCTCAGTACTGGAACTAAAAGTAATTCCAGTACCAGCTTAGTTCTGGTTCTGGAACTGGAACAATAATTTTACTTTTCTCAATACTGGAACTGGAACTAGAATAATAATTAATTTTCCTAAATACTGGCAACTAGAACTGGAACTAAAATGAAAATATATCAGGTACTGGAACTAATACTGGAACTGAAATTGGTCATAATCATTTAGTTATTACCAATAAAAATAGCAAATACGATTCTCATTACATGACTACAGCTAGTGTGCTGATAAAAGCAAGACCTGATCAGTATTCAATAGAATGATGCAAAAGGTTATATAGCTAGAAACACTGGGCTGAACTGGAGGACTGGACAACTGGACTCATGCCTTATATAAATATTCAGGCTTAGAGAAACCATTACATTGTTAGAGTTAATTCTTTCTAGTTTCTGAGGACAATTTTGGCTTTTAACTTCCATGCTTTTGAAATATTGAACTTAGCTATACTGCTATATAAGAAATAATATTGCTATATACACATGTGTAGAATGTGCAAATGAACCTATCAACTTTGCCCACCTGCATTGCTTGTTCATTTTTCTAGGGTTGTTTACAAATAACAACTTGTGTTAATGCTTTGAGCAGGAATTGTTTGCTAGTCAATCTTGAAACATGTGCAAAATAACTGCTAAAAATTGAAGTATAAAATACTTCCATTTACAGTTAAACTCTTACCTGTGTGTGCATGTGCGTCCACCATCCTTCTTGTTCTCAACATTTAATATTATAGTAGTGAAATGCATCCTCTAACACAAGCTATGGGAGTTCGAGTAAGCAGCTGTAGTTTATTTGTCTATCTTACTTTTCCATATACAAGCTGTAAGTTGACAGGTCCACCTACATGTATAGTCTAAATTTAGTGCTGCTTTGGAAAAAAATACTGTAGTTACAACCAGTTTCCTAAATACTTGCAATAAAAAGAAAGAAACTTGTCCACTCCATGGTCTATCCACTAGTCCAATCCATGTTGTCTGTCCACTGATCTAGTCCACAATCCAGTCACCCAATTACACCAGTCACGATCTACAGTGAAAGAACACAGCATATGTGATTATGAGCAACTGGGTAGCTAATTCATCCAATAATTTTCGATATAGCTGCTGTATGTAGACTCTATTCAATTCCATAACCTTGGTCTATGGCTTCTTAAAATGAGTTAACATTGATATTCACCACTGGAACTGAGAAATTCCTGTGGCAAATTACGCACTGCATTCCAGTACCACTGTACTGTACTTTGTAATGGCTGTGAAACTGATGTACCTTGGAATCTATTCAGTGCTGGTGTCCACAGATTACACTGGGCATGATCTACAGTGAAAGAATGCAGCATACGTGAATTATGAGCAACTGGGAACTTTTATTACACGCATGCCACAGGCAACATGCATTATGTGTGTAGTGATACTGCTGTGTGCTGCCTTCACGTGTAACTGCGTGTACCTGAGACCGATTGTGTATGCATGTTGAGTTCACACATGTGGAAAAATGCATGCACTGTGAAGTTATATTTGAAATACCAAAGTCATGCTCAGAAGATGACATACTGTAGGTGATATTGATATAGCTACAGTATGTCTACAGTATGATGTAGCTACAGTATAGCTATGTCATCTTCTGAGCACCACTGCATGTTTGCATATAACTTTTGGTAATTATTGACTAATTGTTACTTAGCTTATAAAGTAGAAGTGGGATAACTAAATATGACATTTATAATGCAGGCACATAATGACATAATTGTTGCTCTAATCTACTTTAGCTGTGTGCTATCTCTCGAAATTACACACTATTGCATTTGAAAAAAGTACTTCTTATGTATGAATCAGCTACGTATAGCTAGCTAACCCATTGTCTTAAATTCTTCACTGCTCTATTAAAGTATTTTAGTGCAGAGTCACTTCTACATTAGGGTGTTTCAATCGTATTAGTGGAAGGATCCTACAACACTGCAGAGAAGCATAGTTTGTAAATCCAGCCCATCAGGTATTTTATATTGGTTGTTCTTATCTTATTCATTCCAGTCCTGGTCCCATTTCCCTAGAAGTCTAATTATACTGTAACATTAGCCATGAGTAGTTTTCATTGTGGTGTGCATGAAATTTGGATTTTGGGCTACAAACAGCAGGTTTTGTAAATGTTACAATTTAGCTAAATGTTAAAATTTAGCTTTGTGTCATGATATCATGATATAAACCTTGATTATGTGTTTTTCTATATTGTTGCAGTGCTATTATGACTATAGTATGACCTACATATATGTATTGTAGCTGAAAAACTACAGTGATATTGCTTACAGTTGTTTTTATGGTGAACCTCATGCTCAATAACTAATTACCTCTACCTATCCCTTATGTCATATTGAAAAACTATAATGATATTGCTTAAATATGTAGTATATTTTCAGGATGTTTCTTATAACTCATTTGTAGGAAATGTTGAAAATCAACTGCCAGCCAACAATAGTTGTGATATTAATGCAAGTCTGACAAGATCATTTTCATCAATCATTCTACTGGAAGGAAACACATTTAACTTATCATGTACTCCATCCACAATGGAAGTTGTGGTGCTGTGGACTCACAATGGAATACGCGTGCTGCAAAAAAGAGATGTCAGATTTTCACCTCCAAACCTCAATCATACATTAACTATTGAAAATGCCAGCGAGTGTGACAGTGGTATTTACACTTGTTTTGCTATCAGTGATGATGGTAGTGTATTGGCTGGACAAACGATCACAGTATATGTACTATTAGGTATGAAACAGTATGTTTATTCATGACTTTGTATAGTGATACCCATAAATAGGGTGTACGCATTTTCAACAAGGCTGCTGTTAAAGGTGTTTATATAAATAACCTTGCTGTTTTAATCCAGCACAGCATTCTTGTAGAAAAGCAAGATTGCTGTCGACTAATGGTGTAATATTATACTGATGTGGAAGGCAACCAGCAAAAGCAGATACACTTTAGTTTGGCAATGAAAGTTGATAGTGTACTTATGCACATTTATGTTGTGTTTCCCAGAACCAGTGCCACATAATTGTTTTTGTAACTTCATAACCAGGGCAGATCCAGAGTTTGGCTAGGGGGGTGCACCAAGGTAGTAGGTATATGGAACAGGGGTCTGCAGACCTGTCAACTTGGAATCAGTTTCAACATTGAGATTTTAGGCAGAGGAAGCAACTTCTTGTGGTGGAGGGCTGAGGTGTAGCTAGCCTTTTCCAGGAGATGACATGCCATGCCTTAGTGTGAGAAGCACACTAGTATGCAAAGCATGCCAACTAAGTGGGGTCTGGAGCATGCCCCCAGAAAATGTTGAATGTTAGACCTTTTGGAATTTAATCTGAGAGTGATTTTAACAGTTTATCAGACTAAAAGTACTTGACTTCAAGAGCTAAAGATATATTTCAGAACTAAAATTTTTGATATTGAGTAGTATAAGTGGTCTTCATTGATCAAGAACTGTAGGGATCAGTAAAAGGTATGAGCAGTGCAGTCATGAGCCTAAAGTAAAATTGTCATAGAATGGCATCATATCAGCAATAACTGGAAGATTAGGTTGCATCATGTTCTATTACAGTATTTGACTGACTGTTGTATTACAGTATTTGACTGACTACTCTATTAGAGTATCTTGATCAGCATCTTTTTTGGGGGGGGGGGGGGGGGGGAGGGAGGGGGGCATGTGCCTCCTGTGTTCCCCTCTGGATCTGCCACTGGTAACATTAACTGAATGTACATACATAGTAGTCAATATTGAAATATTTTTATGACTGCTCTATTGGAGTACAGAATGTGTGCATACTTATATAACTTTATGATCTTTGACCTGATTTCTACTCTGTTAGAAAAATTTTTGTGCTTTGATAGTTTACCAATGTCTGCCATAGAGCTCATGTAGTTTTTGCATGCAGTGTGGACAGTAGACATGATAAAAGCTCACATTTGTGATAGAGTAATCCTATCTTGTTTGGTTTACATATAATTCCTTGATCTTTAACCTTTAATGAAGGTTTGTATCTTACTTAATAGCCAAAACGTTTAGCTAATATTCTGAAGTGGTTTATGCAGTAGGTATGCAAGAAAATTATACATTAAACCTTGGCAGTAGGTAACTTAATACATTAAGTTAAGCACTTAGGACTATAAGTTACTCACCTAGTTGTCATATTCTTCTTGTTTTGCGGTCTACTCAGTGGCTGACATGCCCCCTGCGCAGTGGGTAGAAATACACATCCATGCATTGTCCAAGTGATCGTTTTACAGATCATTCTTCTTAGAATATAGTTCAGTTACTGTCAAATAATCTAAACTTAGCAACTGCACTTAGTCTTGCCTAATGTGTAAACTAAAACCCACAATGGCATGCTCCATGTCGTTCAATAAAATGAGTCAAAGCGTTTTATATCTTTGAACTGGTTAGGCATCAAAGCCATGAGCAAATTGTGTTCTCATGATATTGCCTGGTGAATATGCGAGTTAAACCCTGAGTGGCGCCTTTGAATGCCCACGCTAAAGTGGTATGTCACAGAAAAATTGAATGTTGTGGATGCACATGCATAAAATGTATTGCAGTCTTTGGAAAATGATGATAATCGGCTCCATTAGTTACAAAGTATGCAGTATACTCCAAACATGTGTACATAATTATAATGAAACTACATTAATTGCTCTTTCATTTTGTGGTTTTCTGTTGTGAGTAGAGCAAGGGATAAGGGAATTATAGAACCATCAAGTTTACGATTTTGTTGAACAATGCTTTCCTTGGCTGAGTTGTTACTTGACAACCTGATTGGCAAAGCTTAGCATTCTGTGGATCTAAATGTTAAAAGCGACTTGATGGGCCAACAAACTTCAATAGCTACAGTAGCAAACACTATCAGATTTTCTTAACACTTGTTTTTTTGTGTTGTTGTTCAATATGAGCATAGAAACAAGCACTTGTTTGCATGCTTTATCACCAGAGAACTTTTTTGCTAGGTGTTATCAACCTCGGCTGTTTATAACTTGTCAATCACCATACCTATAAGTAGTAGACAAGCACTCTTTTTTTACAGCTTGGCTGTTTTGGTTTAGATATCACTTCTTTTTGTATTGCAAGCCACAAAGCCAGCCATGGTGCTTCCCTCTGAATTGTATTTTTTTTTCTTTTCTGCAGGAATATTGGAACAAAGGAAGGAATGTTGTGTACAGTTTTTGTCTTTAAAAATATTTGTATATTTAACAATGAAAGATGATTTTGTTTCCAACACATATTTCTACAGGGTGATTTGTTTGTAGCTGATCCCTATAAGGTAACATGTATCCAGCTGATATCTCTACAGGGTGACTTGTTTGTAGCTGATCTCTCTACAGGGTGATTTGTTTGTAGCTGAATTCTCTACATGATGGTTTCTTTGTAGCTGAACTCTCTACAAGGTGATGTTTTCTAGCTGAGCTCCCTCTTATTTCTAGCTGATCTCTCTACAGAGTAACTTGTTAGTAAAGCTGAAGTGGATTTTGGTTGTTAAACTCTCTGCATGAAGACTTGTTTGTAGCAGAACTTCTAAAGAGTGAATTGTTTGTAGCTGAACTATCTACCGGGTGCATGACTTGTTTATAGCTGAACTCTCTTCAGTGTGACTTGTAATGTCTGAATCACTACAGCAATATATTTGTAGCTGAACTCTCTATAGGGTGACTTGCTTGTTGCTGAACTGTCTATAAGATTAATTGTTTGCAGCTGAACTCCCTACAGAATAACTTGTAATGTAATAGAATTCTATAATGGAGTAAATAAAATAACGGAATGCTCTATTAGGATGACTGTTCTATTATAGTATCTTGATCTCACATTTGCTACACGGAGTTGGCTTAACTCAGTGGTTTGCAATCCGATTCTTCTGTACTACTGTAAGGACTTTCTATGAAGATTATTCCAGCTATACACCGATTTTCAGCTTATTGCTCTAAGAGGTTTGCCTAGTAGGTGTAAAAACTCAGGGGTGAAAATAACAGTCGGCCATCGGCCAAAATCCGGGCACTGCATTAGACTGGCCGTCCATTCTGCTCAGTAATCGGCCCATCATCCGAGCGAGTGAAAAGGCTGTAGCGCATGTGCTTAATTATAAAATTAATTATACGTAGTGTCGAGTTGAAATTAAATGGCGACTAGCAGAAATTCAGCAAAGAGTCACGGGTCAAGCGGCGGTTCAAGGACGAAGCAGGCAAAGAGACAGGTATCAAAAGAAACATTTCTCAAGTGGCAGCGAATTAATGAACGCGATCATCAGTCTTTGGTTTGGCTGCAAGCTGATATGGATGATGAAGACAGGTCTGTGGTTTCAACGCTTTGGTGCGTAGTTTGCCGAAAGTACGAGCCAAGGATTTGTTGGCAGAAAAACTTTTCGAGAGCGTGGATAGAAGGCTCTACCAACCACAAGACGAGTAACGTAACCGATCATGCCAACAGTGAACAACATAAATTTGCCATGTCGCTGCTTCGCAAGGATCAGGCTATAAGTAAGCACCAGCCGATTACTAGCTATAGCCCTATTGCACAGAGTCTTTCGTCCACGGCATTAAATCCAGCTGTCAGAGAGCAAATCAAGAGAAAGTTCGAAATTAGTTTTGTTCTTGCAAAAGAACATATCCCCTTCTCGAAATATCCAGCTATCCTTGCCCTAGAAGAAAAACATGGAGTGGACCTCGGTACATCATACAACAATAGAGACTCAGCTCGCAACTTTGTGCACTATATAGCTGAGAGCCAACGGAAGCTCTTGTATACTACACTGGAGTCATGTCACTTTTATAGTGTCTTGATGGATAGCTCTACTGATAAAGGGCAGATTGAAAATGAGCTGTTCGTAATCCTGTTTTGTGAAAAAGACGATGTGCTTCTGGAGTTGAAGACCACTGCGAGGTACTATTGTGTATTGGAGCCAAGAAGGAGCGATGCAGATGGATTAGTTGAGTGTCTTGGTCTAGCATTAAAAGGTATGGGTATAGATAACCTACTTCACAGAGAGAGGGTGTGGCTTTCCGATTCTTGTCGGTTGTGGTACTGATGGCGCATCAGTCAATGTGGCTGAGCAAAATGGTATGAAAGGTAAACTTCAGGCTTCCTTACCTTGGTTACACTGGGCATGGTGCTACGCTCACCGGCTTGAACTTGCTTGTAATGATGCCTTTTCCAGTCAACTTTTTCGTGACATAGACGACATGTTGTTGAGACTATATTACTTGTACGAAAAATCACCAAAAAAATGTCGTGATCTTTCAGACCTTGTTGGTGATCTTAAGGAGGTGTATGAACTTCCTGAAGGAGGTAACTTACCAGTGCGAGCAAGCGGAAGTCGCTGGATTACCCACAAACGTAAAGCTCTGCAGCGAGTGGTTGATCGATATGGGGCTTACCTCAATCACTTGGCAGCACTCACTGAGGACAAGTCAATTAAGAGCACTGATAGACAGCGTCTGAAGGGATACCTAGTGAAGTGGAGGCAAGCTCGAATGATAATTGGTTCTGCTCTCTACACTGATGCCCTTAAGCCAGCCTCTCTTCTCAGCCTTACCTTACAAAATGATGACATCGATGTTGTGCAGGGCATTAAGAACATTTTGAAATCCCATATTTCCTTAAACAAACTGACCTCACAGGATGTGGTAGAGTGGCCTGTGTCAAAGATGGTTTTGAGTAAGTTGGAAGATGAAAATGGACGCAAGGTATACCAAGGATCTGAGCTACACAATTTTAGAGACAGTACCATCAAAACTTGTCAAGAGCAGGCATTGGCTGACTTGAGGTCTCTGGATGATCGAATGCACTCTCGATTGGAGTGGTCAGATGTTGACTTCATGAGATCAATCCTTCTATTCTTGGATACCCAAAGCTGGCAGTTGCAAGAAGCTGAAGAAAGTTCAGAAGATGATGATCGTTTAGGCGAAGTCAAGGCTGCTCTGTTGAGAATCATTGATATGTTTCAGGCTCCACTTGAAGCTAGAGGTGTTAGCATCACTTCATGTCTGGATGAAATTGAAGACGTTGTTGAGTATGCCAGGACTTACCTGCGAATTGGATGTGACAGCTACAAGAAAATATGGTACCTGTTAAAGACATCACCAGATTCTGTGAAATGGCCTAACATCTTCCTGATCAGTGAGTTGCTGTTCAGTTTACCATTCTCAACAGCCAAAGTTGAGCGCTTCTTCTCTACACTGAAGATCATAAAAAGTGAGAGGAGAACAAGTCTAAATTGTTTAACTCTCAACGATTTGCTAGAAGTCAATGTTGAAGGCCCCACCCTCAGGGATTTTTCACCAGCTCAAGCAGTAGAAATTTGGTGGAGTAGCTGCCAGTCTGGAAGGAGGGTGAATCAGAAACCAAGAAAGGAATACCGTCGGAAACAAAAAACTACTGACAAGGCATCAAGTGATTCTGAAGACTCTGAAACTGAACAACTAGATATCGACAAATGGGACAGCTGGTTTGGTGAGGATGAAGAGGAGCAGCTTGAGACATCTTCTTCACATTCTGAATTTCATGTTCTTCAGATTGACTAATCTTGTCACTATGGTAATCTAGACATTATGACCAAGTTCAATTGTACATAAAATATGTAAACATTAAAAATTTTTTTGGTTGTATTCAGAAAATATTACAATAATAATGAATTAATACAATATTAATTTTATATTTATAGGTAAAAATGATTATAATAACAACACCTGTGTCACAGTGGTGGCAGAAGGGAGAGAGTTGGGGGCTACCAACTTTCAAAAAAGTGGGGCAGAGCCTCTCCAATAAATGTGTTTGTGATGTCATAAGTCATACCACGTGATCAAGAGTCCATAATTTATTATGGACTCTTGACGTGATCAACACAGTACACGCTTGGTCACTGTATAGTGGCTAACAGCTGAAGTATAATGTTGAAATATATTCTTAATCTGCAATGCTTACTACCTCCAGTAAGACTTTATCAAGCAATACTGTGATCTGGCTAAAACTGCATCCAGATTCAATCTCATAGCACTCATTCTTCAAAATTTTCCTGAGGGGGCATGCCCCCAGACCCCCCTAGAGGGAGAGCATGCTTTGCATGCTCTGAGTGCGCTTTGCGCACTGTGCAGGTACCCCTAACTTTTCATACCCTCCTCCACCACTGTGTCAGGTCAACTCCTGTGATAGCCGAACAAATTGCTTTCTGGTCTGACAATGTTCAGCTAGACATAAAATAGTTATTTTCACCCCTGAAAACTAATACTTTTTTATTCATAAAAATTGATCACGTAATTGTGACACAGGTTGGATTTTGTGTCGTATCTCCATGGTCTTTATCTCGATTCCTTTCAAACCACCAAAAGGAATTCCTACGATGGTTACTCCATCTACATAGCAATTTTCAACTCATTCCATGAAGCGGTTTACCCTGTAGGCATGACAACAAATCGATCTTGTTTTATGCAATTAATCGGTCATAACTCCCAAACCATTCATCGGTTTTGCACCAAATGTGATGCTAGAATTCGCCTTTAGACTCCCTTGCTGTGTGCCAAATTTCAAGGTGATAGGATTACGTGTTTGTGTTTTATAGCAATTTTTGCAACCATGTGAAACCATGAAGAAGAAAAAAAATTAAAGAAAAAAACTGATACTTTGGCAGCTCGTATCTCGGAAATGGTTGGAGCGATTTCCTTCAAATTTGGTATGTAGACTCCCCTGGCTGGTGGGCAACTCAGCAGCAAATTTGTTTCCAATCGGATAATGGATCACCGAGATACAAAAGTGTGAAAATGATGTTTTCTTTCTTCCTGTCAATATACCCACGGTGTGGCGTGCCAGCTTCTTGGGCCGCATGACACGCTATCGTGTGTCTTGATTAGAAAATGCAGGAGATATTATTTTTTTAAATGTAGCTCCTCAAGTGAAAACATCTAATGTTACATACACTGTATTTGTCATTTAGCATGTAATGAAGATTATTCTGATGGATTATTATTATTCTGGGAGAAGAGTATAATCAACTCGACAGTCACTCAACCTTGTTCAAGACTACATCCTAGTTTTCGTTTTGGTGTTAACATCAAAAGACAGTGTTACAACAATGGAAGTTGGTCATCAGTTGATCTTAGTGACTGTACCATGTACAGGAATTCCTACCCTGTTGTAGTAGTGTACTTTACTCTGGGAACCAATACTCTGGATACAATGAACTCACCGGATATTGTTATTAAAGTTAGTTTTGCAGTATTGTGACTTGTATTTGATATTCACAGGGGCTATTGTTTGAAGGGGGGTTCCAGCTCCAGCATTGAGTTACTAGAAGCAGGGGTCTGGGGGCATAGCCCCCAGCCACTGAGAGACTTTTAATATTTTAATAAATCAAAACTCAGCAAATTGCTATATTTTATGCAAAAAGTACATTAATTATGATGCATTAAGTACCCCTGGGATGAAGGTAGTACTAGATAAAGTCACCTAGTGGAAACAGACAGCATAACACATAGAGACACATATAGTAATCTGTAAGTGATGGTTATATCTCACTGTGGTATAGGAGCCATGAATCTACTGATACAAATGACAATCAAAACAATATACCTGTACAAATATGCATAGTATGAATTCATTTTGCGTAATACAAGTGATCAATTACTGGAGCTCTATATATCTTTAAACACTGAACACCAAAGCTATAGCAGTATAGGGTCATGCTAAGTTTTGCATTTAATGTTGGAACGTCTGAAAAACTTCGTATGGACATGGATATTTACATGCATGTTCTATTTGAGTATACCTGATTGCTCTATTAGAGTATAT
Organism: Dysidea avara; assembly: GCF_963678975.1. Taxonomy (NCBI): domain Eukaryota; kingdom Metazoa; phylum Porifera; class Demospongiae; order Dictyoceratida; family Dysideidae; genus Dysidea; species Dysidea avara. The sequence goes on from NC_089275.1 coordinate 26,210,990, forward strand.
ACCTGACTGCTCTATTAGAGTATATCGATTTTTTAACAAGTTTTGGAGAGGGCTCATGTTACCTCTGTAAATCCTTCCCTGAGAGATGAATGTAAGTTTTATCAATTGTTGTGCTGTGCCATTACACTATGCTCACTCATTTTGTCCTGCCACACTAAATGGTGTGTTAGGATCCTGCTTGCAGAAGTCTAAATTTTACAGGGGCGGTTCCTGAACCCCCCCGAACCCCTCCTCCCTATGCCCCTGATTCATGAGATATATAACAAAGATGCTATAGTAGAATTAATGTAATACATTCTGAGATATTTGTAAAGCCCAAACTTCATTTTTATGTCCAAGCACTAATAATTTAATCTTCCATTGTGGCTCAAACCACATGCTTTACAAGACTGCTTTAATGTTTGTAGTCAAACTGTAGCTCCACCTTGGCTTTTATGCTTTTATGTAATAAAAATTTAGCACATATTTTATGTAGATAACAATTATACAATTATGTGTATTGAGAGCAACTTCAATTTTGATATATACAGGTATCAAGTCAAATTAAAGAAAATATTACCAACCCTATAAATAGAACACAGAGGTCTACTACATCTGGAATGCAGCTGATCAGCTTTGCATTATTATATAGTCTTGAAATAAGAAATGTTCCTTTTAATCTACTTGAAACTGTCAAGAATGAGTTAAACAATGACACAGACAACATCTTTCCCAATGGCACTGTATTAACAAGTAGTATTGAAGTGTTGGTATTCCAACCAAGTTGTAAGTGGACCTGTGCATTAAAAATTGCCATGTAAATTTTTTTCTCCTAGCAAGCTGCCCATGTAATGTTACTGATGATAATAGTATAAGAACAGTATGTATTGGACCTAGTACTCCACCATGTTTGTGTAGTTCCCAAAATTTTACTGTAAGTTGACACCATCAGTTTATACCTGTTAGGCATGTTATATTTACAGTGTAATAGTTCCGCCTATGCTGGCGATGGTAATGTGTGTGGATTAGACTCAGACGGTGATGGATTTCCTGATGTAGGCTTGGACTGTAATGAATCTCAGTGTGAAAGGGTATGAACTTACAATAATTGTGTAGAATATCTGTAAAGCCTACTCTACATGTAAAGTAGTTATTAAAGTGAGGAGAGGCTAGGAAATTCTGAGAGCAGTGGGTTAGGGGAAGTTTGTTTTTGTTGTGACGTTATTTTTATGAATATGCCAAGGCAGTAAATTAAACTGCTGTAAGTTGCTATTAGAGGATCTTAGTTTTTCTGCTATACTCATAGAATCATCCTTACGAGGAATTGCCCTCTATGCGTGAGTTATAATGCCATGCTGTCATTTGGCGGCAGTGGCTGTTAATTGGAAGAAGGAATCCAGGTGATAAAAACTATTGATATGGGATATGGATGATGGTATTATAACATAGCCCTGTGGAAAAATCCCTATATTGGTATGTTATAGCAATTATTATTATTAATATTAAAGTAGGGGTTTTCCCACAATGCTATGTTGTAATACCACTGTTCATCTCTTGTTTCAACAGTTTTTATTGTTTGGAGCCCTACTTCATTTTAAAATTAATTATTTCTAAATGCATTAGTTTGTTTGGTTTATATAGCTATGATATAACACGTATTATTGTTATAATGGAATATCAAACATGGTTGTTGTATTAGAGTGATTGCTTTATTAAAGTGTCTCGAGTGAACACCTAGCTTATGTGATATTTCAAAGGGCATGGTATTTCCATGCCTTCTTTTCATCATACTTCCAGTAAGAGATGTGATCAATATTTTTGATTATAATAAGTACAGCTAGATCACTAAGGGGTGTGTCACGGTGCTCAATCATTATTGGATCATGAAGGGGTGTGACAAATCCTAACTTACAGCTATGAGCACCATAGATAGTAGAGAAATATACAGGGTGTGTAATGTAAGTATGATTTCTATACAACAGCCTGAGCACTTTAATAATTTTATGGCATCTAAATGTAGAGTGTCAGTATGGAAAATTAAAACCTTGAAAATTATATGGTTTCATAGCATGTAGAAGATAATGGCCAGCATGACTGCAAATAAAAGGAAAGGTAAAGCGCAGAGGTAGGCACTTGCTGGAACCCCAAAAAGATCATGCCACTGGTGAGTTTAACCACGACTGTGGTCAGGTAGTTACTGTAGGCAGTAATGCAGGCAGACTAAAGTTTGGAGTTTTTAAAATTCAGTATTAGGATATATCCGGCATTAGTAACATTAAGACTCTTCTATAAAGGTGCTTTTTGTTGCATAAGATATTTGTATGATTGGTTTCAATTTTGTGGCATGTGTCACTTTAGGGGGATCTCTACCATACAGCACTACCATTCTGTATGATACTGTATGTACTGGTGTTTTCAGTGTACAGATGTATTAAAACACCCATGTATTATATTCCACAGGATGTTTGTCGTGACATATACAGTTACAGTGTAATTGATATGGGACAAAACAGATCATTTTGTATGAACAATACTATTAAGGGTAAGGTGCTAATATGTGATACAGATTATAACCCTAGTGTATCTGTACAACAGGAAGTTTTGATGAATTTGACAAATTGTATGATTTTGTCAACTTTCATTCATTATATAATACCTTGTTACGCACCTTTAAAATTGGGTGTTTTGTATCTATGTATTACTTCATTTTTTTTCGTAATTTATGAAGTCTGGCCTTTTTACTTATATTATTGTATATATTATATCTAAATCAAAACAGCCAAGCTGTAAAAAAAGATTGCAGCCCCCAAAAGGTCAGGGTGAAAAAAATATGTAAAATCCAAGGTGGTGGCCAAGAAATGGCTGTGATGATAGGTTATTGGTAAAAATTTTAATAACGACAATTCAGGTGAATTTGTTGCTGAGTCCTAGTGAAACTTGGAGGAGGCACTACAAATTTACCTGAATTGTTGCTATTAAAAATTTTGCCATTAACCTACCATCACAGCCATTTCTTGGCCACCACCTTTAATTTCACATCTTTTTCACCCTGGCCTTTTGGGGGCCACACCCTTTTTTTACAGCATAGCTGTTTTGGTTTAGATATCACATCTTTTTGTATTGCAAATCACAAAGCTGGGCATTACTGGCTTTAGTGCTTCCTTTTTCTTTACTGCAGGAATCATTCAGCAAAAGGAAGCACTGAATTGTGTGTATTGCTTTTTTGTCTGATTAAATATTTGTATATTTAACACTGAATAAATTAAATGATTATCAGATAGGTAATAAGGTGGCTTCTTACTAGGGCTGAGCGATTATGAAATTTTGTTAGTTTCACGATTGTAGAATGCAACATAACACGATTATGATAACAATCATGATGTTATATCTTCACATGCATCAAATTATCACATATATGCAAAACTTCGTAAAAATTACAAAACAAGGTGAAATTGTGTACAACTGATCAAACCAGTTATAGTTCCATAGAAATTGTAACAGGTAAGTTTTTGCAGTAATAAGATTTATTCACACAATGAACTGTCTCAGAAGGCTTGTTTTTCAGATAAAGCTCTTCCACAATAGTATGTGTCACCATTTTGAACTTATTTATATGTGATGTCACAACATCATGATGTTCATATAATACATATCAGCATCACAATGTTGAGACACAATCACGATTAATCTCATAATCGATATAATCTCCCAGCCCTACTACTTCTTACATACTGAACTGTAGCTGAAACTCTCATTGTTTTTAGTTGAACTCTTTTCAGGGTGATTTGTTTCTAGGTGAACTCTCTAAATGGTAATTTGTTTCCAGTACATACAGCTGTATTTCTACAGAATGATTTGTTTGTAGCTGATCTCTCTATAGGGTAACTTGTTTCCAGCTAATCTTTCTACAGAGTGGTTTGTTTCTAGCTGATATCTCTACAGGGTGACTTGTTTCTAGCTGAACTCTCTACTGGGTAACTTGTTCCTAACTGATCTCTCTACATGGCGATTTGTTTCCAGCACATATTTCTACTTTGTAGCTGATATCTCTATAGGGTAACTTGTATCTAGTTGATATCTCTACAGAGTGACTTGTTTCTAGCTGATCTCTTTACAGGGTGATTTTTTGTTGTTGATCTCTATACGAGCTATTGTTTCTAGCTGATCTCTGTTCAGGGTGACTGACTGCTCTATTAGATGACTTCTCTATTAGAGTATCTCGATCTCGCACTTGCTACACCATGTTGGATTTTGTGTTATAACTCTGTGGCTTTAAGTCTGATTCTTCTACACCATTGAAGAGCCTTTCTAAGGCAATTACTCCATCTGTACAGCGATTTTCATAGCATTACTTCAGTGGTTTTCTGGTAGGCACAGCAAGTATAATTATCTGTGTTGTATACTCTGTATGAGGTTTACACAGTAAGTATACAACCAAGTACTAAGAATAATACGAAACGTGGTTAAAATTACATCATAAATAATAAATAAATGATTAATAATTAATGTTTGAGAAAACTACGAGGCCTAGAGACATAAACTAACTGGGGATCGATTCGCCTGTGAACGAAGGCACAAATGTATAATCGTTGCGCCCGTTCGTGCTGATACCTTTACCATACGTGTAATTCTATATAACGCCCAGTACCACACCCTTGCTTAATTAAAGATTGCACGAAGGAGATTAACGAATGTCCGTGAAGTTACTTCAGGAGAGCGAGAGGCCACTTTACACGTAAACAAGAAGATTACAAGTAAGTTTTTATGTTTGTAACATCTCAAGCCAGTCACATAAAATATTTAATTAACAATTCATTAAAACACATGCCACGCCCTTTACAATATGAAATACAAGTAAACAATCATGTCTTGTGCAGCTGGCATGGCGAACTTCCTTTGTGTTGGTGTCAGGCAATTCAATACAGGCTTAATCTTTTTTGCCTTCACCTGGCTTAGCTACTAGGTTCTGGCTGGCTTGGCTGTCTTCCTTTATCTGGTTCACCTGGCTTGCATACTCCTACAGTATTATGCAGCTATCTCCTGCAAGTTGTATATGCATATTATAGTGTGGCACTCGTCACTGTGCCATTGCTACACCACTGATGAACCTTATTAGCTCTAGTTGATGTTGATACTTTACTGTATATTGGCTAATAATTTTTATCTGTTGATGTTTTCTATAATGTATTGCTGCATACAATACTGCAATAATGCATAGTTCTCTCCTATATGTTTTGTATACATAATTACATATACTAAGTACACATCACTGTGCCATTACCACACCAATGATGTACTGGCACTTAGCTACTGGTGGCCTTTAGTTACGATGCCACTATTGTGTTGTATCTGTCACTACTGTGACATGTTGAGTTGATTTGGGGATCGTGCCTTTACCACCTGATAGCTTCACCAGGGGATTGTCACTTTGGTGTATGTACTTGGTTGTATGTGACACGGTCCTAGTAATAATAATAATAAGTAGTCTTTTTTTTATTAGCTAATCTCAATTGCGTAATTGTTATACACTGTTGGTATTTTTGTTTATCTTCATGGTTTTTAGCTTGATTTCTTTCAAACCATGAATGGTTTGAGGTTCAATAGTTAACCTATTTACGCACCTATTTTCAGCTTCTTCCCATAAGTGATTTACCCTGTAAGCATGACAACATATTGGTGTTATTTTTTGTGAATAATTGCTAATAACTCCTTCACTGTTTATTGTTTTTCAGCCAAACCTGGTGCCACGATGCACCTTTATACCCCCCCCTTCTGTGTGCCGAATTTCAAAGCAATCGGATTTGGTATTCGCATTTTGTGGCTGTTTTTGTAAGTGTGCGAAAAGAGGAGAAAAAACAAAGAAACTAAGTCAATTTTTGAAGTCGCATATCTCAGGAATGCTTGAAACAATTATGCTGATATTGGAATGTGGAGTATGTCTGTTGGTGGGTGTGTCCACAACAAAAATCTTTTCAATTCGCAAAGACAGCATGGAGCTACAAATGCATGAAAATCGCATTTTCTTCAGTGTTCTTCCTGTCAATATACTCATGGTGTTGTGTGCCAGCTTCTTGGGCCACATTACACCATACCGTGTGTCTTTATTATGGAAATTTTGCTACTATAGGATTTGATGGATGTCATCTGGGTGAAGATGCCAGTCCATGGAGCATAACATGGCCACCAACTGGTAGAAATAAAGCAGCCAAACAAAAGTGTCCAGGAGGCAGTGAATCAAAAGGTACAAATCAGGTGTATGTATGTGCATCCAATAGCTACCTCTGGCTTTATAGTGCATTCACATCTCTTAAGAAAGGTTTCACGTATAGCGTACCCTGATTTGCAGTTTCCTTTTCAGCCATCCTCTTTGTAAATACAGCTTGGTTGTAATAAAAGGCACATTTATGAATGTAAATAACCTGGTGACTGAAAGAGCTGATACCTGGAGTGGCCAAGAAAGAATGTAACTACCATAATTATAATGGAAGCAAAAAAAGTATGCAAGATCTGCTCAACCATACAGCAACGGACAGCATAAATTCCCAATAATGGATCAGCTATTTACGACACAATATTGATACTGTTTAACCATTATAATCACTAATACTGAGCTAAAACACAAATGATTACATGTCTATGCAAGATGTTTGATCACATAGAGGCAAGAATTTAATTTTGAAACACAGCAGGTCTTGGAAATATATTTTCGAAAAGAAGAACCTCTTTGAAATATCCAAAAATAAAAACCCTTAAAATTTGCCTCCTAATTGTATCATTCACTTGTGTTCTACATTCAATCTTCTAATTAACTCTTATTGGCTAAAAAAATTAGCTGCCTTTTTCAATAGAGAAAAAAAGTCAGTCAAATTACTAGATAATTAGAGTAAATTAGCAATGCAGCAAGACTGAATGTAGAACATGATTCACTGAAAAATCTATTGTTAAAACTTTGTTCATTATTAGCAGTATTAGCATTTATTGTTGGCCACTCTAGATATCAGCTCTTTCGGTTGCCAGTTTATTTTACTTTATTTCATGGATGCACCATTTTACTGTTTTTGCATGGAAGATTTCAATTAATATTGTTAATTAAATGCATTGATGTAAATTGTATAATGGATATGTGATATACATGCTGTTACTGCAAGATACAGCTTAGTGGCAGCTGGATAGCCAGCAGAGTATAATGGTAATCATACAGTAATAAAAATGTATCTTGGACACAGAATTTGCAATTATTAAAATTTGTGTATAAGTTAGTGATACATGTCTATCAGTAATTAGTTACTCTCTGCAAACAATATTTCTAGCACAAGGACATCACCATGTCATGCAATTTTGTTGTGTAAATTGTAAAAACAACCAACCTGTATAAAAAATGGTGTAGCCTTCAAAGGCCTTGGCGAAAAAAAGTTGTAAAATCAAAAATAGCGGCCATGAAATGGACTTTATCATTACTATGAAATGGCTGCCACCTTTATCGCACAATTTTTTTCACCCAGGCTTGGAAGGCCACACCTTTTTCTGTAGCTTGGTGTTTTTGTATGGATTTTGTATTTTAAATATCCCAAAGCCAAGCATAAACTGGCATATGTGTTTGCAGCTGAAGGACTGATTGATTTATTATTTAAACTCACAACAATCAGTTGTAGCCGTTCCTCCTTGTTGGGGTACAAAAATAACAATAAAGGACTCATCCCCATCATCACCACTAGGCACTTTTAAGTTAGTAACAAGTCTCACCACTCCCTATGAGGTTCTCAATCTGGTGTTGGTGGAGCAAGGCAAACAGTAGGTGGAAGGGGAGGAAGGGGTGCAACTTTAGTATTGAAAGTTTACAGCGTAGAGCAACAGATATAGTGGCAGTCTAAGGGAATGCCCCTAGATTTTATAAGCTATTGTAGACTATTTCACTGTGGTGGGGTTGGCTGCTTTATTAGAGTGTCTTGGTCTCATTGACCTACAAACATCCCTATCCACCACCTATGCTCTGAAAAACATTCATAATTAACAGTACTAACTTGGTACACATGTCAACTCCCTCTCTGCATCAGCCTCTTGAAGACATCTAGTATCCTATTAAATTCATGCACATGTTGAGAAGAATTGTTATACCAACAATGGTCATATTTTTTAAAAGTCTGTGTGCTGGTAGTCTAATTGTTTGTGGTAGGATTTTGAATTGCCAACTAAATGATATGCCACAACACCAGATACTACTTATACTATAAAGCAATTATTATATTATGTTGATAAGTGGAAACGACAAATAGAAAGCATAACGATATGGCTTCATAATCCAAATTAAGAGAAGAGGAAAACAGTGGCTAACCAGTAGGCCTGCGCCTATTATGCCGGCATAATCTTGAGAATAATAGGTCACCAATTTTGTGAGAATAATTCCGGAATTATAGGATGGTTACAGGCATAATCTTAGAATAATCGGACGACCACGGGAATAATCAGTGGAATTAGGAGGCATGTCTCTTTTGATTACCTAGAAGAAAGAGTTAAGCTACTACAAATGATATAAAGCTGACAGGAGTGCTGGCTGAAAGGCTTTGAGCATTATTATCTACCCAACTTGCAGCAGTTACAGCATATTATTATAATACACTAATAATTAAATACACTTGAATTATTACTGTAGATAGCTATTCTAAGTCTGCTGTAACTATTATGGATAGAAAAATGATGTGTAAGGTGGAATGCTTCATATATGGCTATTATAATGCAGACAAAACTACTTATAGCAGCATCTTGAAAACTTAGCGACCAGCCACAGATATACACTGAATGAGAATAATTATGGAATAATAGGCTGGATACCAGAATAACAAAAAGAATAATAGGAGAATTTTTTGGGAAATTCTGGAAAGAATAATAGGTAAAATTTTGAGCATAATAGGCTCAGGCCTACTAACCAGCTAAACCCATTAGGGTGTGTGCAACAGAAAAGAATTGCCCAACTTCCACAGCACTGATTAAGGTGATAGACTTAATATGGATGCAATATTGTTTGTATCTGATATTGAGTTGAAAGCTTGTTGTAAGTCTATGAGCTGAAGTGTTAAAATTATGTGAATTGCAGTGAGGATTGTGGAACCATTGCTACATGTAAATAACTCACCATAGTGGTTCACAATTATTTGTTTGAGGGATGCACTTTTTACTTTCTTGGCCATGTTACGCACTACTGTAAGTCTTGATACTCTTTAAATTTTGCCAGACATGAGTGCTATTATTCCTAAATCACATACATGTATGGTGATTGCACATGAAAATAACCACTCAGATATACAGTAGCAATATGGAGAATGTTGAGCCCAATAAAACTTATATGATGTATTTCCTACAGTATAGTATCATTTTAAATTCCAAATAAGAATTTTGTTGTTCAAGACACACGGTACGTGCGGCCAAGAAGTCTGGCGACCACACCGTGAGTATATTTACAGGAAGAAAGAAAACAGCTTTTTCATGCGTGCATAGCTCCATGGCCCCTTCTCCAAAGCACACCATTTTTGCATTATAGCTGTCCCCAAAGTAGGGTATGCCACACAGCAAATTTGATTGAATTCGCAACAGCCATTTGTGAGATATGGGCATTCACAATTTTCTTCGTTTGTTTTTCTTCTTATACCGTATGGGGGCTTTGATTTCTTTTCGCACACTTTTGCAAAAATCGCTATAAAATGGAAATGTGTAACTTGATTGCCTTGATCTTTGGCACAAATGAAGAGCGTGTAACGGTGGATTCACATACCAAGTTTGCTGTGAATCTTAGTAATCTTTAAGGAGTTACGAGCGTTTATTCACGTAAAAAAAGATCAAACGTCTGTCACGGCTACAGAGTAAACCAAGTATAGAAATAACTTGCAAATTGGTGTGTAGATAGGCTGATCATCGTAGCAGTGTCTTTTGATAGTTTGATTAGCAATAGAGTTACAGTGACAAAGTTATAAAGCAAAAACTAAGCAAGTGTAAATCGCGGGATTGAAATACTCTAATAGAGCAGTCACCACGGAGCAAAAAAGGTGTACAAAAATGTTGAAAAAACAACTTACCAGAGTTTGAACCAGAGACCTCCACGCCTAACACCTGCATCCTTAACCACTGAACCACTGCTAGCTTGGCTGATCACCTCACTTAATTTCTGCTTTATAAATGAAATTTCTAGTTGAAATCTGCTTATAATCAAACGTTTGTATTTTCGTACATCTACCAATAGAAGTACTAGATTGTTCTAGAACATTCTATGTATGTTCTCAAAAAATGTGCACTCTATTAGAGTATTACAATAATATTATCAATTATCGTGCAATGAAATACATTTATAAGTCTGTCTTCAAAAATCATCATTGTATCTACATAGAAAAGAAGAAATGTGAGTAAAAACAAACCTCAAAGTCAGCCATAGGCTGGTTTTGGGGCCTTATAAAGTACAAAAAGGAATAAAATCCACACAAAAACAGCCAAGCTGAAAAAATATGGTGGGGCCTTAAAATGCCTGGGTGAAAAAGTTGTGAAATCAAAGGTGGCGGCCAAGAAATGGTTGCAATGATGTTAATGCTAAAAAATTTTAATGGCTGTGTGCATTGTTAAAATTTATTAGCATTGACATCATTACAGCCATTTCCTGGCCGCCACCTTTGATTTCACAACTTTTTTCACCGAGGCATTTTAAGGCCGCACCATTTTTTTACAGCTTGGCTGTTTTTGTGTGGATATTAAGATTCTCTTGACTATTTGAGTCTGTATACCAATGATCATGATTATTGTTGTTGCAGAATTTGCACACAGAAAATGTCTTGGAAATAATCAATGGGAATCTCCAAATATATCAGTGTGTCAAACAGTGGAGATATTAAGGTTTCTGGAAAGAGCTAAAGAGTTCAGTGCTCTTTATCAACGTATAAACAGTGATAATAGTGATAGGACTAGAACTTTCAGACTTAAAGACATGCAGGAAATTATAGATCGATTAGTAACTGTTATCAATGTTGAACAACCAGTTTTACCAAATGATTTACCCACCATATCTTCTATAATGCATGAAGTCATCTTGTAAGTGATGAACTCGTGTACTGCAGTACATACAAAATTTGTGGGGAGGGATGTACATAGCTGCATATCTGGTTGTAAGACTATATCGTGAGCTATAATAAGCAGTGTGTGTGTGTGTATTATTTGTGCAGAAATTCATGTTGTGTAGATTATTTATTTTTATGATCTATGTACAGAGTGACCAATGAAATTGCTAATGGAAGTCTTGATGATGCTGATCTTCGACAACAGATATGGGATATTACTCATGTATGTACAGCGTGTAATAATATGTTATGTAGTGTGTGCTGCTGCACAAAAATAGCTAAACTGTGAAAAAATGGTGTGCCATTAAAAGCTTTGGTGAAAAAAGTTGTGAAATCAAAGGTGGCAGCCAAGAAATAGCTGCAATGATGTTAATACTGATAGATTTTAACAATGCATACAGCTACATGTATTATTAAAATTTATTAGTCTTTACATTATTGCAACTAATTCTTGGCTGCCACTTTTGATTTCACAACTTTTTTCACCCAGGCCTTTTAAGGGCTCATCATTTTTTCACAGCTTGGCTGTTTTCACTTCTTTGTGTACCTTATTAGGCCAGACATTTTTACTCACATTTCTTCTCTTCTATACAGACACAATGATGATTATTGAAGACAGACTTATAAATCTATTATATTGCATGATTTATTTCAATATTCAGTAATGCTATTGTAATACTCTACTAGAGTGCACATTTTTGAGGACTTTTAATAGAACATACATAGAATGTTCTAGAACAATCTAGTACTTCTATTGGTACATCTATGAAATTACGAAAGAGCAGATTTTAACTAGAATTTTCATTTATAAAGCAGAAATTAAGTGAGGTGATCAGCCAAGATAGCAGTTGTTCAGTAGTTAAGATGTGGGTGTTAGGTATGGAGGTCCCTGGTCTGAACTCTGGTAGATATTTTTTGACATTTTTTGTGCATTTTTTTACCCCATGGTGACTGCTCTATTAGAGTATCTTAATCCCGCAATTATACACTTGTTTGATTTTTGCTTTATAACTTTGTAGTTGTAACTCTATTGCCATTCAAACTATCAAAATGCACTGCTACGATGATCAGTCTATCTACACACCAATTTTCAAGTTAATCCCATACTCGGTTTATCCTGTAGCTATGATAAAACTTTGCTCTTTTTATGTGAATAAATGCTTATAACTTCTTAAATATTCATCTTATTCACAGCAAACTTGGTAATGTGACTTCACCTTTATAAGCTCTTCATTTGTGCCAAAGGTCGAGGCAATCAAATCACACATTACGTTTTATAGAATTTTTTTGCAAAGTGTGCAAAAATAAACTAAAGCTCCCATGACCCCCTGTACAACATAAGAAAAAAATGAAGAAATTAAAACAAAATTTTAAATGCCCATATCTTGCAAATGGCTGTTGTTAATTTAATCAAATTTGTGTAGCCTACTCTATCTGGTAGACAGCTAAAGTGAAAAAATGGTGTGCTTTGGAAAGGCTATGCACACATGAAAAAGCTGTTTTCTTTCTTCCTGTCAATATACCCACGGTGTGGCGCGCAGGCTTCCTTTGCCACACGACACATTACCGTGTGTCTTGATATGCTCAATTGCATGTGTCACAAAGTGTTTTGCTGAGTAAAATTTCTAATAGTTATTTCTGGAAGATGTTTTCTGCATAATCACACCTTGGGATGGCTCTGTTACAGTAGTGAACCGATGTAAAGTAACATATTTATTTTATTACTGTTAACTTAATAAAATAATTATGCAACCAAGTACTAAGAATAATAAGAAATGCAGTTAAAATTATGTCATAAATAAATAATTAATAATTAATGTTCTCAAAAACTACGAGGCCTTCTGATATGAACTAACCAGGGATAGATTTGCCTGTGAACGAAGGCACTACCGTTTAATTGTTTCGCTTGTCCATGCTGATGATTTAGATGTACGTGTAATTCTATATAATGCCCAGTACCACAGCCATGCTTTAATTTCAGATTGTGTGAAGGAGATTAGCAAACAGGCATGAGTGATTGTAGGAGAGCCAGAGGCCACTTTACATGTAAAAAAAGTAAGATTACAAGTATGTTCAGGTGGCACATTGAGTTCCAAGTTGCCATGCCAGGTGCCAGTAGACACGTTCCAGGTGATGAACAAAATTAAGAGTATGTTAACATGATTGTTGTGTGTTTGTATTATTTTGTATACTTCTGTTCATCCTTTACCTGGCTTGCTAGCTGAATTATTTTCATCTCCAGTGTTCAGTGCCAATAATACAGCATGCAGTCTATGGTATAAATGGCATCTCCTGTATGTTGTACAGTATTGCATTACACATCATTATGTCATTGCCACACCACTAATGTACCGGCACTCAGCTACCAGTAGTTTTGCATTGGGCCTGGCAAGCTATTATGTGGAGATCGTTAACGCCGGAAAAGTTTTCAGTTAATAAGTTTATGTGTGAAAATATATAGCTCTCAACCTGAAGCCTTTCAGTACCAGGAGTGAGATCACTTTGTCACAGAAGCACAATACCTCTTACAACCAGACACTTTCCTGGATACACTGTGCTTTGTTGTTTTCACTATTATGTTCTGCTGTACTGGTTATTTGTGGGAGCAGAAAGCTACAGTCAACAGAGCTCCACTGAGCTGCATTTAGTGGAAAGCTATATTAGTGTTGATTAGAACAATTGTGGTTTTGTTTGTTTCATTTCATTTTAATTTATGTTGTTTGTCATTACCATGCATTATTTCACTTTGAGACAAAAACTATAAACATTGCTGTAATTACATCCCAATCAACGTGATTGAGATAACAAACACTACATACACAAAATGTGCCCTTAGGCTGATAATTGCTGTGTAGTTGTCCTTGCTGCTGTTTATGTATTTACCTACATACTGTAAACTTTATTATTTTGTTTATACAGTTACAGTGAATTGTAATTTTTCTTGCATAATTGGTGGCATATCCATTATTTTCTGGTATTGGATTTTTATCCTATTGAAGGTACTACCATCTTTCACAGTGATCAGCTGCATGCAGCCGTTTGTTCTCCAAAATTTAATTTCATCTTGTAGTATATCATGTTATCATTTTAGGACATATGGCCCAGCTCATATTAAAAAAAAAACTCAGATAACAGTTTCTAGTAAAATACTCTGCATTGAGGTCTGCTCTTCGAAACATCAGCAGCCATGCATGTCTTAATCCAGTACCATGATTCATCCTCATTAAACATTATAATTTTAGGACTGTTTAATGGATGTATAAGCTTCATTGCTTACAGACACAAGATTCAATACCGTAGATATGAGAGCATGCACTTGCACCTCAACTTGTGAGATTCATGCAGGAGGGGTAGTGACAATGCATTATGTGGTCTTCCATGGTCGGGTATTCAATACAATGTAATAGTAGCAGGCCCTCACAATTTTAATTGCATATATCACTTATGTTTATTGTATGTTCATCTTTTCCAACCACACACACTGTGCTGGTCATGCACTGTTGTACATGTCCCATTTGTAGATTGCCCCATTGGTGGTTGTACTTGGTTGTATGTGCCGCGGGCCTAACCAAGTACTAAGAATAATACGAAACGCGGTTAAAATTACGTCATAAATAAGTAAATAATAAATAATTAATGCTTGAGAAAACTACGAGACCTAGAGACTTAAACTAACCGGGGATCAATTCGCCAGTGAACGAAGGCACAAAAGTATAATTGTTGCGCCCGTTCGTGCTGATGACTTAACCATACGTGTAAGTCTATGTGATGCCCAGTACCACACCCTTGATTAATTACAAATTACGCGAAGGAGAAGACTAGCAAATGTGTGTGAAGTGACTTCGGGACAGTGAGAGGCCACTTTACACGTAAACAAGAAGTAAGTTTTTATGTTTGTAACATCTCAAGTCTCCATGTCAGCTGCCAGTCACATAAAATATTTAATTAATTGACAATACAAGAAAACATTAAAACACATGCCATGCTCTTTACAATATGGAATACAAGTAAACAGTCTTGCCTTGTGCAGCTGGCATGGCGAACTTCCTTTGTGTTGGTGTCAGGCAATTCAATACATGTTTAATCTTTTTTGCCTTCACCTGGCTTAGCTACTAGGTATGGCTGGCTTGGCTGTCTTCCTTTATCTGGTTCATCTGGCTGCATACTCCTACAGTATTGTGTAGCTATCTCCTGCAAGTTGTGTATGCATAATTATAGTGTGTCACCCGTCACTGTGCCATTGCTACACCACTGATGAACCTTATTTAGCTCTAGTTGATGTTGATACTTTACTGTATATTGGCTAATAATTTTTATCTGTTGATGTTGTCTATAATGTATTGCTGCATACAATACTGCAATAATGCATAGTTCTCTCCTGTACGTTTTGTGTGCATAATTACATATGTGACTGGGCCTGCGAAAATAGGGCATGTGGGCACAAACTACATCCCATCACTCTACAGGTCATATCTTAGTCCTGGAAAAGTATATTTCCATTCTGTAACTTCCAGCATGATGCCAATTAAATGCTTACTAAGAGCTGAAAATTGCAATGCTATAGCACAATGGTAGAAAAAGTTATGAGTGATGAAAGTGTGAAAAACTAGGCAAAAATCATGTGCCCACATGCCCTATTATCGCAGGCCCAGTCACATATACTTTGTACACATCAATGTGCCATTACCACACCAATGATGTGCTGGCACTTAGCTACTGGTGGCCTTTAGCTACGATGCCACTATTGTCACCTTTAGTTACACTACTGTGACATGTTGAGTTGATTTGAGGATCGTGCCTTTACCACCTAATAGCCTCACCAGGGGGCTGTCATGTTGGTGTATGTACTTGGTTGTATGTGACGTGGTCCTAGTAATAATAATAATGTTAACAAGCAAAATAAAGGCACAAGAAAATTGAGGTACTGACAGTGTACTGAAATAGATTAGGCACATGCATTAGGATATATATGTATCTTAATAAATTATTGTAACTTGGGTTTATGATTGTGAAGTGCTGCTAAGAAATTTCCGCATTTCGCTGCAAGTACATAGTATTCAATGATTTACTAGAAATCAATTATTCTGGCATTATTTCTAGTTCATTTTGCACATACTCAAAATTATTGCAGCATAATCAACATATCTCTGATCTTAAAGTAGCAGATACACGTTGTATCATCGCTATAATTATTTATGCATTCCATATTTGTATGTGTTTGGTAATTACAAAACATACGTTGCACCTTATATGCACTGCATTATTTTATAATAGTCCCTTGCTGATGTATTGAATGTTTTGTTTGATGAAACCAATGATGTGTCCTTTGAACAGTTGACATATGAGGTTAGTTGAAACTATGTGCACATGCATGTTTGCATGTACTGTGTTTTGAAGTTGTATGTGATTGTGCATCTGCATTTACGTATGTGATTTATGTGGTGCTTTACTGTAGGATCGTACGCAACTTGGTGAACAATTGTTGGATTACACTGAGCACATTGGCTTGTTCTTAAGTGCCACACTAGAGACTGATGCTGATATGAATGTGATGGACAATTTCACTCATGAGAATATTGGTAGGGTACCCACATGTGTATATGCAACATATGATGGACCACATTGTTTGTGTGCAGTTGTTGCAGCACTAATCCCAACTGAAGAGCACTTAGAGAATAGGAGTGAAATAGAATTTCCTCCTCCACAAATATCCTTCTCATTGTTTGGTACAAGAACTCCTTCTATGAGAATACCGGCTCGAGCTGTTTTGAACCGGACACAGGAAGAGAGTAAGTATTTATCTATCTGATTCATAATGTAAACATACGTATGCGTTCCTCCATGGTGTCACTGTGCTTTTACAGATGACCTTCATTGGTATATGTGACCAGATCTGCAAGAACTGACCTCACTTGCTTTTATCAAGACACACGGTAGTGTGTCGTGCGGCCCAAGAAGCCGGCGCGCAACCCCGTGAGTATATTGACAGGAAGAAAGAAAATGCAATTTTCGCACCTCCGTAGCTCTGTGCTGCCTTGATGAAACAAGACGATTTTTGCTGTGGACACTCCCTCCACCTTCAGCACTCCACATTCCAAATTTGAGCGAAATCGCTTCAAGCGTTCCCGAGATATGCGACTTCAAAATTGGCTTAGTTTCTTCGTTGTTTTTTTTCTTCTTATTTTTCTTCCTCTTTTCGCACACTTACAAAAACTGCTATAAAACGCGAACGCGTTATCCGATTGCCTTGCAATTTGGCACACAGAGGGGGGTATAAAGGCGCATCTCGGTACCAACTTTGGCTGGAATACCATAAACAGGCAAAGAGTTATGAGCGATTATGTACGAAAAATAACACCAATATGTTGTCACGCCTACAAAGTAAACCGCGTATGGGAAGAAGCTGAAAATCGGTGGGTGAATAGGTTAACTATTGAACCTCAAACCTTTTGTGGTTTGAAAGAAATCGAGTTAAAAACCAGGAAGATACAGCGAACAAATCAACAGTGTGTAACAATTATGCAATCGAGATTAGCTATTTTTTTATATTTTATTATTATTATTATTATTATTATGCTTGCCACGCCTACCAGATAAACCACTTGGGGTAATGCTTTGAAAATCGCTGTACAGATGGAGTTATCATCTTAGAAAGGCTCTTCAATGGTGTAGAAGAATCAGACTTAAAGCCACGGAGTTATAACACGAAATCCAACTTGGTGTAGCAAGTGCGAGATCGAGATACTCTAATAGAGCAGTCATCCTAATAGAGCAGTCACCCTGAACAGAATTCAAGAGATCAGTTAGAAATAAGTAACCTGTATAGAGATCAGCTACAAACAAATCACCCTGTAGAGAGTTCAGCTACAAACAATTCACCCTGTTCAGACATCAGTTAGAAGAAGTTTTCTTGTAGAGAGTTCAGTTACAAACAAATCACCCTGTTGAAAGATCAGCTAGAAGATGTCACCTTGTAGATAGTTCAGTTACAAAGAAACCACCATGTAGAGAATTCAGCTACAAACTAGTGACCCTGTAGATACATCAGCTAGAAGAAGTTACCTTGTAGAGAGTTCAGCTACAAAGAAACCATTCTGTAAAGAGCTCCGCTGCAAACAAATCACCTATACAGAATTCAGCTACAAACAAATCACCCTGTAGAGAGATCAGCTAGAAGAAGTTACCTTGTAGATAGTTCAGCTACAAACAATTCACCCTGTACAGAGATAAGTAAGAAGAAGTTACCTTGTAGATCGTTCAGCTACAAACAGTTCACCCTGTAAAGAGATCAGCTAGAAGAAGTTACCTTGTAGAGAGTTCAGCTACAAAGAAACCATCATGTAGAGAATTCAGCCACAAACAAATCATGTATAGAGAGTTCAGCTACAAACAAATCTCCCTGTAGAGAGATCAGCTAGAAGAAGTTTCCTTGTAGAGAGTTCTGCTACAAACAAATCACCCTGTAGAGAGATCAGCTAGAAGAAGCTACCTTGTAGAGAGTTCAGCTACAAAGAAACCATCATGTAGATAGTTCAGGTACAAACAAATCACCCTGTAGAAAGATCAGCTATAGAAGAAATCACCTTGTAGAGAGTTCAGCTACAAAGAATCTATCATGTAGAGAGTTCAACTACAAACAAATCACCCTGTAGAAAGATCAGCTATAGAAGAAATCACCTTGTAGAGAGTTCAGCTACAAAGAAACCATCATGTAGAGAGTTCAGCTACAAACAAATCGGCCTGTAGAGAGATCAGCTAGAAGAAATTACCTTGTAGAGAGTTCAGCTACAAAGAAACCATCATGTAGAGAGTTCAGCTGCAAACAAATCACCTGTAGAGAGTTAAGCTACAAACAAATGTAGAGAGATCAGCTAGAAGAAGTCACCTTGCAGGGAGTTCAGTTGCAAAGAAATAAACCATGTAGAGAGTTCAGCTGCAAACAAATCACCTGTAGAGAGTTCAGCTAGAAACAAGTCACCCTGTAGAGAGATCAGCTAGAAACAAGTCACCTTGTAGAGAGTTCAGCTAGAAGAAGTCACATTGTAGAGCTACAAAGAAACTACCATGTAGAGTTCAGCTGCAAACAAATCACCCTGTAGAGAACTCAGCTACAAACAAATCGCCCTGTAGAAAGATTAGCTAGAAGAAGTTACCTTATAGGGAGTTCAGCTATGAACAGATCACCCGGTAGAGAGTTCAGCTACAAACAAATCACCCTGTAGAGAGTTAAGTTACAAAGAAACCACCATGTAGAGAGTTCAGCTGCAAAAAAATCAATCACTCTGTAGAGAGTTCAGCTAGAAGAAGTCACCTTGTAGAGAGTTAAGCTGCAAATAAATCACCCTGTAGAGAATTCAGCTACAAACAAATCACCCTGTAGAAAGATCAGCTAGAAGAAGTTACCTTGTAGAGAGTTCAGCTACAAAGAAACCACCATGTAGAGAGTTCAGCTGCAAACAAATCACCTGTAGAGGGTTCAGCTAGAAACAAGTCACCCTGTAGAGAGATCAGCTAAAAACAAGTCACCCTGTAGAGAGTTCAGCTAGAAGAAGTCACATTGTAGAGAGTTCAGCTACAAAGAAACTACCACGTAGAGAGTTCAGCTGCAAACAAATCATCCTGTAGAGAGTTCAGCTAGAAGAAGTCAACTTTTAGAGAGTTCAGCTACAAAGCAACCACCATGCAAAGAGTTCAGCTGCAAAAAACTCAATCACCTTGTAGAAAGATCGGCTAGAAGAAGTTACCTTGTAGAGAGTTCAGCTACAAAGAAACCACCATGTAGAGAGTTCAGCTGCAAACAAATCACCTGTAGAGAGTTCAGCTAGAAACAAGTCACCCTGTAGAGAGTTCAGCTAGAAGAAGTCACATTGTAGAGAGTTCAGCTACAATGAAACTCCCATGTAGAGAGTTCAGCTGCAAACAAATCACCCTGTAGAGAACTCAGCTACAAACAAATATGCAGTGTAAAAAGATCAGCTAGAAGAAGTTACCTTGTAGAGAGTTCAGCTACAACGAAACCACCATGTAGAGAGTTCAGCTACAAACAAATCACCTGTAGAGAGTTCAGCTAGAAACAAGTCACCCTGTAGAGAGATCAGCTAGAAACAAGTCACCTTGTAGAGAGTTCAGCTAGAAGAAGTCACATTGTAGAGAGTTCAGCTACAAAGAAACCACCATTTAGAGAGTTCAGCTGCAAACAAATCACCCAGTAGAAAGTTCAGCTATGAACAGATCACCCTGTTGAGAGTTCAGTTAGAAACAAGGAATCCTGTAGAGAGATCACCTAGAAGTATCGCCTTGTAGAGAGTTCAGCTACAAACAAATCACCTGTAGAGAGTTCAGTTACAAACAAATCACCCTGTAGAGAGATCAGCTAGAAGAAGTTACCTTGTAGGGATTTCAGCTACAAACAAATCACCCTGTAGAGAGTTCAGCTACAAAGAAACCATTCTGTAAAGAGCTCAGTTGCAAACAAATCACTTGTACAGAATTCAGCTACAAACAAATCACCCTGTAGAGAGATCAGCTAGAAGGTATTACCTTGTAGATAGTTCAGCTACAAACAAATCACCCTGTAGAAAGATCAGTTAGAAGAAGTTACCTTGGAGAAAGTTCAGCTACAAAGAAACCATTTTGTAAAGAGCTCAGCTGCAAACAAATCACCTGTACAGAATTCAACTACGAACAAATCACCCTGTAGAGAGATCAGCTATAAGAAGTTACCTTGTAGATAGTTCAGCTACAAACAAATCTCCCTGTAGAGAGATCAGCTAGAAGAAATTACCTTGTAGAGAGTTCAGCTACAAAGAAACCACCATGTAGATAGTTCAGCTACAAACAAATCACCCTGTAGAGAGAGCAATTAGAAGAAGTCACCTTGTAGAGTGTTCAGTTACAAAGAAACCACCATGGAGATTTCTGTAATGAATATATGTGACCGGATTTGCGAAAAGGGGTCTTCCACACACATCCAATTCCGTAAACGTTGGAGACCATAACTCAGTGTTCAAGTAACATATTAACCTGAAAATTTCACCATGTATTCGGCTATAGTGGTGCTCACCACTGCCCAAATATCAAGGCAATAGCTCTTTCCAATCTGAAGTTATCAATTGTCAAAATTGGCAAATTGGATGTGTGTGGAAGACCCCTTTTCGCAAATCCGGTCACATATGTATTATACAGTATATATATAATTTGTACATTTACTGATAAAATATTTAAAGTACATCTACTTCATCTTTTCTTCTTCCTGTAGTAAAGAAAAAAACATAGGTTAAAAAAGTCCCAAAGCTGGCCATAGGCCGGCTTTGGGGTATACAAATACAAAAAGAAATGAAATCTAATCCAAAACAGCCAAGCTGTAAAAAAGTGTGCGGCCCTCAGAAAGGCTATGGTGAAAAAAGATGTGAAATCCAAGGTGGCGGCCAAGAAATGGCTGTGATGGTAGGTTAATGGTAAAAATTTTAATAACGACAATTCAGGTGAATTTTTGTGCCAAGACCAAGCGGCACCAAATTCACCTGAATTGTTGTTATTAAAATTTGTACCATTAACCTACCATCACAGCCATTTCTTGGCCGCCACCTTGGATTTCACATCTTTTTTCACCATAGCCTTTCTGAGGGCCGCACACTTTTTTTACAGCTTGGCTGTTTTGGATTAGATTATATTATCTAGATAGCCAAAGGAATAGGCAACCAAACTTTCAGTCCTAGAAGATGAGAGCATTGGAAGCTACAGCACTACAAAGTGGTAACAACAGAAGATTGATTTGTACAGTGATAGCAAAGGCAGAAAATAAGCTACGGGTGTTTAATTAAACTGTCGTAACTTACAAATGTAGTCTTATACAGAGATGTAACTTATATCACCTCATTCCCCATAAACAGACAAATCCATTGCTATAAGTAACTTATGTCTTCTTATGACCAGGGAGAAGATAAATATGGGGTACCATTTGTGCCATAATAGTACAAAAACACCTTATTTATAAACTATAACCATACTTTATAAATCAATACACTACTTTATAAAGTATATACATATACTTTATAAATCATACACATACTTTATAAATCATAGACATATACTTTATAAATCATACTTATACTTTACAAATCATGCATATACTTTACAAATCATGCATATACTTTATAAACCATACACGTAATTTGTAAACTATTAACATATATACTTTATAAACATGATTTATTAGGCATTTAGTATTTCCACAAACACATGATATTATCGTTTGGTAATGATTGTCAATAATCGATACCTTTGCGCACGTGTAGAATAAATCCTCGCACGTGCAACCGAAAACAGGATAGCGGATGTCGTATCAGGTTATCACAAGCTTTGGAACAAGCGTTTTTCACATTTGCTGGGGCAATAGCACAAAACCAAGTACAAAACGTACAGATCTAGCATACAACAGTGTGGCTTCCTCCGCAAGCATCCATGTGATGCCACCAGTTGT
The DNA here is from genome assembly GCF_963678975.1 of Dysidea avara. NCBI lineage: Eukaryota > Metazoa > Porifera > Demospongiae > Dictyoceratida > Dysideidae > Dysidea > Dysidea avara. The sequence continues at coordinate 26,233,544 of NC_089275.1, forward strand.
CTTGGCTCCGGCTCCTCAAAGCGAAACTTGGACATCTCAACAAGATATCTAGCTACGTTATTGCCTGTGGTGTAGTATTGATGATTAATTTCCACTCAAATAAACAAAGCATTGGCTGACTTTCAACGTGGCTGGAACTCTGACACTCTGCGGTCAACTGAGGGTGACATAACTCCCATGCAATTGTACCTAGATGATTTACAGGCCACTGAGTGCAGCATCATACCTCAAAAAGTAATCTGGATTAACAAGCAGACTACAAGATTTAATGCCAGAGGAGACGGACCTTGTAGAGATTGTTGGCATGATTTTTTGTATGTCCTTTTAGCCACCAATATAACTGTACTGTAAGAAAAATGCAAACAGGTTGTTAATGAGCTTATTACCCCGGAACAGGTTGTACAGATTTTGAAAACAATTTTATGAGCAATGTAAATACTAGGACAACACTAATTTTACAAATCAACAGTAACACATGTCACCTATAATTGATATTGTATGTATATGTCGTAACAATGTGTACAATTTTATATACTTAGCACCTAATTTCTATTAAGAAATTTAACTTGTCTTAGAGTATTTCTGTTAAACTTCTCCATACCCCTGTGAGTTGAAAATGTTGAAAGCATTTTTCCAACAGTACAGTAAGTGTCATTAGCAACAGCCATGACATCATGAAATAGGATTCCCAGATCAACTGCTTCTTGTCTTATGAAGCATGCTTTCAATAATTTCTCTACATCAAATGCCTACTTTGAGAAATGTCGCAGGGCATCAGAATACACTTGTGATCTTCTGATATTGATCCTTTGAACATCCTCATTGTTTGAAGATTTTATTGTACGTAACTGATGTTGCTGAATCACATGCTTTATAACAGCACTATCAATAGGCCCTTCTCTGGTTCCCTGATAAGCATATCATTGTATTGGTAGCTAGAGGTGGCAGCAGTGGTACTGGTGAAAAAGGTACAAATAGTAACATAGAGGTTGCATTGGTATTGGAGATTGTGGTATATGTGATGGGGATTGTGGCATTGATGCAGAGTAAGTTTCCACAGGATTGTTCACTTCAATATCCCCTTGATCACCCTACATGAAGAATTAATTATGTAATCAGTTTGCAAATTAAATTATATGTGTACACCTCTACCCCTCTTCAGTGGTGTAGTAAAGGTCAGCTTGTGCCTGTATTTAATGTTTAGTTACGCTACCACTCACCTACTTATGTGGTCTGTTCCTCAGATCTTCATTCTTCACCTCCAGCAATCCATTGATTGAGGAGGGGGTTTGGTAAGTGCTAGGGGCCTCATCTGCCATGGTATATGGCCTACGCAAGGTTATGTAATTCCTGCGGGGCCAAAGTAAGAAGTACTTTTGGATTATTGATGCTTGGGTAATGAAAGGGTTTAGAGCAGAGAAGCGTCTCTGTCCTAAACTCTTTACAATAGAGGCAAACGGGAGAACCTAGTGGATAAGGCAGATATCCTAAGTGAGGCCCCTTGCTGTCTCAGACTCCTCTAAGGAGAATGGACGAACTGCTTATAGCAGCGGTAGGTGATGTGTTGACCTGCGGGTCACCACTAATTTGTGTCACATGGCTTTAGCCAGATTGTGACAGCATCAACACCTGTGCGCAGGTGATACAATGGTCAGGGCGTGACTGTTGTTCTCAGAGTTGTCAATATCCACTGTTGAGAGTGGCACTGTCTTAAATAGCATCAACACTTGATAGTAGCACTGTGGTTCCTCTATGGTGGTTAGCTGGTTGGTACTCTATAGCTGGGTCATGTTTGATAGTGTTCATGACAGAAAGTGTCTTCTGGTAGATGGGAGAGTGTCTCCTGATAGTGATCTGGATGGGAGAGCGTCTCCGGCTAGCAATCCAATTGGGAGAGCATCTCTAGTTAGCGATATGAATGGGAGAGCGTCTCCAATACTGATCTGGATGGTAGGGCGTCTTCGGCTAGTGATCTGGTTGAGAGAGCATCTCTAGTTAGCAATTTGGATGAGAAGGTATCTCCTGATACTGATCTGGATGGGAGAGACAAGCAGCTGTTAGCAACACTAATTGGTGCCACGTGGCTTTAGCCAGATTGTGACAGCATCAACACCTGTGCGCAGGTGATACAATAGTCAGAGCGTGACCATTGTTCTCAGAGTTGTCACAATCCACTGTTGAGAGTGGCACTGTCTGAAATAGCATCAACACTTGATAGTAGCACTGTGGTCCCTCTATGGTGGTTAGCTAGTTGGTACTCTATAGCTGGGTCATGTTTGATAGTGTTCATGACAGAAAGTGTCTTCTGGTAGATGGGAGAGTGTCTCCTGATAGTGATCTGGATGGGAGAGCGTCTCCGGCTAGCAATCTGGTTGGGAGAGCGTCTCTAGTTAGTGATTTGAATGGGAGAGCGTCTCCTAATACTGATTTGGATGGGAGAGCATCTTCAGCTAGTGATCTGGTTGAGAGAGCGTCTCTAGTTAGCAATTTGGATGGGGAGACATCTCCTGATACTCATCTGGGTGGGAGAGGCAAGCAGCTGTTAGCAACCTGGTTTCCTGATGACACTCTGAACTAGAGGGCCTGTCTGTGACTGCAGGCAGGATAAAAGAGCATCTCTCCTGACAAAAATTTAAACTGCGAGCATCCCTCAATAGCAATCTCTACTTGTGGTAGCAGCTGGCACAGTGAAGGAATCCAGTCAGACCTGCAGCTGAAGAACTCACAACAAAATGCATATAATAGCAAATAGTCTTTCATGTGAATATTTCTGAGTAACTGAATGCAGGCACAGTGAAGTACTGAGTACAACAACATTATGTGTCTACTTGCTCCACTGCTTACACTACAAATGTACATAAGTACCACTATTGACAGTGGAATACTAACTAGAATTGTTATCTGCTGGCATACAATGCCAATTAACATAGAGCACCTGCTTATAGTGAAGTTTGTGAACTGTTCAGTGGGTAGGGACAGGGTGGGGAGATTTCTTACAACAGGTATGAATTACTGCCAACGTGTTCTGCTCACGATGCTGCGCATGCGTTGTTCTTATTAGAGCCCACTGTTGCATGCTAATATTTTGGATACTTGCATGGCCTACGCTTCACAACATTAACTGTGTTTAATAACTTAAACTTTATTTAATGTTTAGTTACGCTACCACTCACCTACTTATGTAGTCTGTTCCTCAGATCTTCATTCTTCACCTCCAGCAATCCATTGATTGAGGAAGGGGTTTGGTAAGTGCTAGGGGCCTCATCTGCCATGATATATGGCCTACGCAAGGTTATGTAATTCCTGCGGGGCCAAAGTAGGAAGTACTTTTGGATTATTGATGCTTGGGTAATGAAAGAGTTTAGAGCAGAGAAGCGTCTCTGTCCTAAACTCTTTACAATAGAGGCCATAGGTAGGTCACAATATATTATATATATATATATTGTGATCTACCTCCCCAAGCATCAAGGTTATTTATTTAATTTAGACCACGCAATGTGCAGAAATTTGATGGTGACAACATCTAGTAATATGCACGATAAGCTATGCTTGCAACATGCAGAAGATGATGTGCAAACCGAGCCACGGTAACATACGAAACAAGCAGTGGAAGTGACATACGTTGGTATACAAACAAGCAAGCAAACTAACATGCAACTAACAACACAATGGTGTGTCCCATGCCAATTGCCTAGTAAAATTGTGGAGCACATCCTAACCATAGAACTACAGATATATAACGCAGACACTGTATCATGTACACATTGGAACAAGCACCATGTTTTGAAATGATTCCTATTGCGATTGTATAGGTTGAAGCTTCCTTTAATAACAATAAAATGGACTTTTCTTTGTGACTATTATAAGACTCAAGGGTATGGTGTGCAAGAAGCTGACACAACACGGTGAAACTGCTATGCAAAGTTCTAATATGCACCTGGCTGCTTTTCTGCATACAATTTATGATTACCGTTTTTTTTTTTTTTGTATGAATTACTGCCAACATGTTCTGCTCACGATGCTGCGCATGCGTTGTTCTTATTAGAGCCCACTGTTGCATGCTAATATTTTGGATACTTGCATGGCCTACGCTTCACAACATTAACTGTGTTTAATAACTTAAAGTTTATATAAATAATATTGTGCCCAACTGGCTAGAGAGGCGAGCCACCTGCTTTGGAGTCCATTAAAAGATGAGCTTTGTGATGGTATAGTTAATGATTTTGCACCAACACCTGTCACTTGCAGGTACAGAAATGAAAAATTTGGATCATTTTGCATTTTTCCTTGAAAAATTGACCAAATTTCACATTCAACATCATTGTCCATCATCTCTGATGTGAGGTGTAGCTTATACCAATTAGACCATTTTTTGCCAAAATAAAAACATAAAGAGGTAAAAGCATATTAATAATGTATTCAAGTTTGGCTCTGGCTAGTTGTAGAAAGAACATGCATACTCTAAACTACTAATAATGTATGTTACTACTTAGGGCCATTACAGAAAGACCTGAAAAGTAGTCAAATGTTTGTGTACAAGAACTCCACAATCAGCCATGCCAAAATGGTCCATATCTTCTATTGCGAACTGCGATGGCCCTTGCCCAAAGCTCATCGAAAATTATCTATTTGGACACTCTACTACATCTTTCATAAGAGAACAGCCATTGATTTTTAAAAATATTTTCAATTCAATACGTTAGCCACAAGGTCACATTCTTTGACTTTGAACCTAGTGCTATTAACTATTAACGCATTTAGGCCACACTCTCCTTTTTTGTGGTTGCACCAATGTTATGGAACTCTACGCCATTGGCAGTTTTGTCTCAGCTGACTGCAGGAAGTTTTGCGTATAGGCTTAAGCATTTAGTTTGTAATTGTGTGGTCTTTTGTGTGATTGTTAAATATAGCTAGTTAGTGTAAGTAGTTTATTTTGGTTTTGTATTTGTGTCTAATAATAATTATATAATTGTACCTAATACTGTAGTTTCCTTTTTTCTTGGGCATACCATCTGTGCTGATTGCCCAGTAACAAGGATATACCGAGGGAGTTTCAGGAAACCCCTTTGGATTTTACACAGTACTTGAAAAATAAAGAAATTGAAACTTCAGGTTTTTGGAATGTGGAATCCATCATGGAACAGGACTTTTACATAGTTAAATAATAGTTTCTATCATGATGGCAACACCTGCAGCATTGTTCTGAATTATGATTTTGGTGAAAAGATTGAGATACTCTAATAAAGCAGTCAGATAATATAAACTACTCTAATGTAACAGTCACTTAGCTGTAGGGGAAACTCTTTTCAAAATTACTGCGTACACCCCTGCAGTAATCATAAACAGATGAACTGTATGTGTGTATGTATGTTCTGTGTTGGGGACCACCTTGTACAGGCTATCTAGCCTTTTGTGTTAGCTACCCTTCTTCAGAGAAATAGAGCAGGCTTCTTTTACCCCTACTACTGGGAATGGGAAAAGAAGCCATAGTTTTCTATAAATGTTTGGCTGATCTACTGTTTCGTCGAGATTCAACTGCATACAGCTATACTCTGGCCTGCACAATGTCCTTTTCTTTGTTGCCCTCAACAACAGTGTGTATCCGTGGTAGTAGGTCCATCTTGCTACGATCTGCTAACATCTCTCCAGAGATGGGCCACTGTGATGAAAACAGGGACTACTGAGTCCAACCTTCTGTCTCTTAGTTGTCCAGCACATGCCAACTAGTGCTCGGGATGGTGGCAAGGGCAGTCCATCTAGCCCGGAAATAACAATAAAAAACAATAATACTATAAGTAACACTTTACATTCCATTCACCCCAATTCGGGTTAGTTAATTAACTGGCCTCAAACAGGCAACTCCAAAAGTAACACATGTAACAACTTGGTTAAATACCTTGTTGACGAAGTAAGAGCCAGAGTTATGAAAGCGTTGGTAGCAACTAACAATGGCCGAGTGAGGTGGACCTCAGAGCCGAGATCGACTGTTGGACCATGGATCCAGTCTGTGGTACACATTGCTGTGACGTAGTTGGTTCTGTGCTATATAGCCCCAGCGAATGTTAAAAACACTTGTTCCAAAACTTGTGTGACCCGGTAAGACCCGCTTTAAAAGCTGCACGTGCGAAGATTTATTCTACACGTGCGCAAAATTATTTTATCGATTACTGACAATCGTTACCAAACGATAATATCATGTGTTCGTGATTGCTTATTGAAATGCTAAATGCATAATAAATCATGTTTATAAAGTATGTTAATAATTTACAAATTACGTGTAAGTATATGTATGATTTATAAAGTATATGCATGATTTGTAAAGTATAAGTATGATTTATAAAGTATATGTCTATGATTTATAAAGTATGTGTATGATTTATAAAGTATATGTCTATACTTTATAAAGTAGCATATTGATTTATAAAGTATGGTTATAGTTTATAAATAAGGTGTTTTTGTACTATTTTGGCACAAATGGCACCCCATAGATAAAGCTGTAGTAAAAGATGAGAATGAACCACATGTCCAAAGTAACACTCATAACTTGCTTCCTCCTGTGAGTTGAACAGTTTCAAACTTTTCTTGCTTTGGGGAATATGCTGGTACTAAGGTTTTTGCTATTAGCACCTTTTGTTATTGTTGTAAAATAAGAACAAATAATGTATAAAAATTTCACCATTGTGTTACCACAATGTTGTAAATTAGGTTTGTGGGATTCTAGTTCCCTGCATGATTTCTGCAAAAGCCATTAATGTGGTATTTTATTATTTCCAAATATTAATTTTGTTTGCAGTTTTAAGATTTTTTATTCTATTCTGATAAGCGCTAGGCTGTTTCTTAGCTGTGTCCAACATCCAGTACAATTATTCTTTACCTTACAGTTGGGTGTAATGATGGACTGGAGCAATAGCAGTGAAGTTTCTTGCTTAATGAAATTGGTATTAAGCTAGAAACTTTGCAATTACTTGAGTAATGTTCAAAAACCTAACACCTCCTGCATCTTGTTAGTTGTATGTAGGTATTCTGTCATAGTAAAATATATCCCTAATATGCCACCATAGGGAAATGTTTAAAAATACAACAATTGGTTTGTTCTGGCTCCTAAGAAATCCCTTTATTAATGAAATGTTCTGGTGTCTATTGTTTAATCAGCTTTGCATACACTACAAAATATTTTTGCATTATATAGGCCTGTTTAATGGAAGTGGAAAATACAATAACACAATGAAGAAGTATATATAGAATCAATTCAACTATTTGAGTATTTACAGTACATACTACATACCTATATGTATGTCTTGTATCAAAAGTGTTGTGACACTGTAAACAGCTATTCTAGATGGAATTCTGTTTCTTCATAGAAAAGAGAGCTCCAGTTATCAACATCATTAGTAGGAATTTGCACCTGGCTACACAGGAAGGGTAAGTAATTACTCATACAGTACAGGACAATAAAGGTATGTATTTTCTGTTAAAGAACACCAAAAGCCAAAACTGTATAATTTTTATGTGACCGATCTGCAACAACCCGACATAATGGCGCATTTTTCAAATTCTTTATTGTTGAATATTTATAATATACTTAGCCAAGTGTATGCTCTGGCCAAGTTTCAGCCTCATATGGCAACAACTTTTGGAGTTACAGCTCTACAAAGTAGCAACAACAGAAAGATCAATTTGTACAGCAAGTATTGGGAAAATAAATTACATGCGCTTACACAAATGGCTGTAACTTACAAATACAATGCAGTACAGAGTTGCAACTTGTACCATTGTGTTCGCCATGAATAGGGGAGTCCATTACTGGGTAAGTTGTTTCTTCTATTACCATTTTTCACTGCATACAGAGATGAAATCAGTGAAGAAAAATCGATCGCATACGATCGTTTCGACGTGACATAAACAAATGCCCATAACTTACGTATCCTTTAGTGTACTGCAACAAAACAAAGATGTTTGAATTCCTCTTGAGTAGGCGAATAAGATGATATCCAGGATTGTATCATAAGACCCTTCCTTCACAAAGAACAAAGCATTTAAACATTTTACGAATTTTTTCCGATTACGCAAATATTTTACCCATTGCAAATCAATGGCTTATACTAAAAATTTAGACTTGCACCATTATGTTGGGTTTTCGCAGATCCGGTCACATATTAATCTAAGCACAATGATTTAGAAGTATTGGTTCACTTGAATTATAAGATTAAATACAGTAGTATACTGCACTTGCAATGGCACTACTTGTGAGCATGGCAGCTCTTGATTGTAAGTGATTTGTGCCATTACTCTGCTATTCATAAAGGTGCATGTTTATAAAACAATAAGGTGAGTGTATTAATATGCATTTAATGATGTCTTATCTGTGCATGCTTCTCCTTGGCTTCGACTTTGGCCTATTCTACAGATCCGACACTGCCATAGGTCTATGCTTGCAGCAAATGTACATGTCAACATCTATGTAGTTTTACTATATGTTAGCAGTGATTTGTTGTTAAATAATTGGCTATAAAAAATCAGTCACCAGGAGTAGAATACGAGGTGGAATAATACCTGTAGCAAAAGTTCAAGTGTTTTAACAACAACTTACAGTATTCAGTCCAGGTTTGCAAAGCTGGCTTCAGTAAGTTACTTGCTTGAGCACCATTGTAGCCTATCGAATATTTGCACTAGTACTTCACAACACTTGTTCTTTTGAGCACAATGCTTTGATTGTTTGGGTAGCGTTGCTCACACATGTATTCAAGAACAATGCTGCATTTTATCTGTACCACAAATGTTTGAAACTGCCTGAAACAGTCTCAGTGAGTTGCCACAAAACTTTAATAATCTGTGAAACTATGGATTTTATACTGACTAGCTTATGTAACTCACTTGCCAACTTATTCACTGTTGCATTTAGACAGCACAACAGGATAATTGACTGGAGCTGCATGCATTTGTACTTTTCTTTGTACTGCTGCATCTGTCACTGGAGATACATGATGTTATACATGGCCAATTCTTTCACTGAAAATTGTTATTTGCATGGTGAAAGAGGCGCCTACATGAAGTAGAGTGGTACAGTAGCTACCTGTGTATCTTTAATCAGTAGCCATGGCTTTACTCTAACCTGAAAGCATTGATTTGTGGTCCAAAATTTCCCATGACTTTATCCTAGGCTTTGCCAGAATTGTTCATGAATCTCCAGATCCAGCTCCATTGTCTTGGGTCTCTTACATGATTTACTTAAACAAGTATCACACTCCTCTACAAACTACTGTATTGTGTTACATAAAGAATAGTTAAGCAAGCTGGATGTGTGGTTGTTTAATTAATTTTATAGATGTGGTAGACAAACAAGTGGTAGAAAAAATTTGCCTAGGGGACCATCATGATATAAAGTGGTGAAGCAAGGGCTATTATCACTTAACATGCAAACCTAATTCCTACTTTAGTCATGCTGGGTAACTGACATTTATATCAGCTAAAGAAGGGATCAATTTGTACATGTCAGACAATGATAAACATACCTTATTTCATCTCTTTTTATTGTAAAGAATTGCTAAATTCCTAATTTTCCTTCCATTTGCATGTACAGAAGTTTGTTAAATCACTTAATTATTTATTTTTGTATTGTAGGAAACTTTTAGAAAGCTTAGTAATCTCTGGTAAGATATCCAGGACACTATCATCTCAGATAAATCTTCATGAAGGAAATGCATCATTGAGATTTTATGTTCCACTGGTACGTATACATGCAAGAGAATTAATACACAAATCGTATTGTTATTTTATGTACAGTATGTTGAAATGTGTTCAAGTTAATTATACTAAGCTGATTAATATACCGGTAAAATTTCTTATTGTCTATATAGAGGGATAATCAGTCTAATGCTACTTGCCATTTCTTTAATATTTCGAGGTATGTTATATCTGTATAATTTCATGTTGCTTGTGTTATAATTGTTATTATGTAATGGACACAATTGAATTACAGTATTAATTAATTAATAGGCCAGGGGCCTTTGACAATGTCCATATCTAGTTTCTAATTATATAGGAATAATAGTGAACGTGGTCATTTTTCACAAGAAGGTATTACTTCTACTACTCATGATGGTTCATTTGTTCAGTGTTCCTCTAATCACTTAACAAGTTTTGCTATTCTAGTTGATGTGTCAGGGCAAACTGTAAGTATCATTTTAACAACTGTGTACTACTAGTATTCACGTTATAAGATAAGTAGAATTACTTGAATGTAATGCAATAATTATATCCAAACTTTGCTTGTAGTCAAAGAAATACTTTTTAAACCAGGCGTGCGCCCACAGCCGGCCAAAGGCCGGCTGTGGGCACGCGCCTGGTTTACTGAAACTGTTTTCGTAAAAGTGTGTGTGTGTGTACCTATCTACATATCTACCTATCTACCTATCTATGTTTGTCCGTACGCACCCACGTGAGCAAAATCGTTTAATAACGGTAAAAGCAGCTTTTACATAAGAAGTAAAAGTGAAATGAAGTCTGTAGTGAACTTCTGCACAGGTGAACTTTGCTCTGAGGTGGTTTCTTTTCGGCAGACTGAAATACGGGTGTGGTGACTTTCCTCAGACTACCTTCCCCTTGAGGTTTTCAGGCATTTAACAACTGAAAAACAATGGTGCAGGCCTTGTACACTACCAGGAATAGCCTATCGCTTCGAGTTGAAAGGGGGCGTATCCCTTACCTATGCGGACGAAAATGAAGAGCAGCTTTGAGGCTTTGTCGAGAGAATTTGAGGGAAAAACACGTTAGTCACACTATAAAACAGTTTAGAAGATAGTTCTGTGCGTAATATGTTGGTAAAAACGATCTGTTTAACAAGTGCTTCCTTAGCAGTGCATAGCAACGTAATTGAACAAATTACGATTATTTCATGAATTATGAGAATTAGCTAATAATATTATTGCACAATCCAAAACAACCCTATTGTAAAGTAGTAATACATAGTTGGTTAATTCATAGTAGCATATACTGTCTATAGTTAATTCCAGATGAGTTAGCTAGCTGCATGGCGCCTGGTTTTTAGAAGTAGCACAACATCAACTTGTTTCATCACTTGGGTATTCACGTAAATCCCAACTCTTATCTGCAGGTATGTCAGGATGTTTCAGTGTATAGTGTAGTGGTATGGATATTATTTCCAAATAATTGTGAGCATATAATAATGAGGTAAAAGAAGCTAGAATTATTCTGACAATTTGAAGCAGGTTTAGAGTTTAATTGGCATAATCTACATACATTTGATCGAGATGTTATAAAAGAGCACTCTAACAGAATTGTTATTCTTTACTCTATTGCAACAGTCACTGAATGTCTTGTCAACTAAAATTTCTACTTAAAGAACAGAAGTTTACTGCTTGTTAAACATTACCTTATACCTGGTTAAACTATTAAGAGGATACTGTGGCACATCTAAATCTATTGTAGTAATGGAGTTAGCATTAATACAGCTTCTCTAAATGGTTTGTACAGTATCATACATATATATCAAGACACACGGTAGTGTGTCGTACAGCCCAAGAAGCCGGCATGCAACACCCGTGTGTATATTGACAGGAAAAACCAAAACACAATTTTCACACCCCCATAGCTCTGTGCTGCCTTGATGAAACAAGACTATTTTTGCTGTGAACATGCACTCCACCCTCAGTACTCCACATTCCAAATTTGAGCGAAATTGCTTCAAGCATTCCCGAGATATGCAACTTCAAACATTGGCTTAGTTTGTTGGGTTTTTTTTTCTTATTATTTTTCTTCTTCTTTTCGCACACTTACAAAAATTGCTATAAAACACGAATGCAATATCCGATTGCCTTGAAATTTGGCACACAGAAGGGAGTATAAAGGCGCATCTCTGTACCAACTTTGGCTGGAATACGATAAACAGGCAAAGAGTTATTAGAGATTATTTACGAAAAATAACACCAATATGTTGTCACGCCTACAGGGTAAACCACTGATGGGAAGAAGCTGAAAATCGGTGGGTGAATAGGTTAACTTTTGAACCTCAAACCTTTTGTGGTTTGAAAGAAATTGAGCTAAAAACCAGGAAAAAACCAACAGTGTGTAACAATTTTGCAATCGAGATTAGCTAATAAAAAATGACTACTTTCCACACCTATCAGAAAAACCGCTTGAAGTAATGCTTTAAATTCGCTGTACAGATGGAGTAATCATCTTAGAAAAGCTCTTCAATGGTGTAGAAGAATCAGACTTAAAGCCATGGAGTTATAACACGAAATCCAACTTGGTAAAGCAAGTGTGAGATCGTATAATAGGGCAGTCATCCTAATAGAGCAGTCACCCTGAAAAGAATTCAAGAGATCAGCTAGAAACTAGTAACCTGTATAGAGATCAGCTACAAACAAATTGCCCTGTAGAGAGTTCAGCTACAAGCAATTCACCCTATAGAGAGGTCAGCTAGAAGAAGTTACCTTGTAGGGAGTTCAACTATGTAATTCAGCTAGAAGAAATCACCTTGTAGAGAGTTCAGCTACAAAGAAACCACCATGTAGAGAGTTCAGCTACAAACAAATCGACCTGTAGAGGGATCAGCTAGAAGAAGTTACCTTGTAGAGAGTTCAGCTACAAAGAAACCATCGAGTTCAGCTGCAAACAAATCACTTGTAGAGAGTTCAAGTACAAACAAATCACCCTGTAGAAAGATCAGCTAGAAGAAGTCACCTGGTAGAGAATTCAGCTACTAACTAGTGACCCTGTAGAGATATCAGCTAGAAGAAGTTACCTTATAGAGAGTTCAGCTACAAAGAAACCATCATGTAGAGAGTTCAGCTGCAAACAAATAACCTGTTAAGAGTTCAGCTACAAACAAATCACCCCTTAGAGAGATCAGCTACAAGAAGTTACCTTGTAGAGAGTTCAGCTACAAACAATTCACCCTGTACAGAGATCAACTAGAAGAAATTACCTTGTGAAGAGTTCATTAACAAACAAATTACCCTGTAGAGAGATCAGCTAGAAGAAGTCACCTTGTAGAGAGTTCAGCTACAAAGAAACCATCATGTAGAGAGTTCAGCTGCAAACAAATCACCCTGTAAAGAATTCAGCTACAAACAAATCACCCTTTAGAGAGATCAGCTAGAAGAAGATACCTTGTAGAGAGTTCAGCTACAAAGAAACCATCGAGTTCAGCTGCAAACAAATCACTTGTAGAGAGTTCAAGTACAAACAAATCACCCTGTAGAAAGATCAGCTAGAAGAAGTCACCTGGTAGAGAATTCAGCTACTAACTAGTGACCCTGTAGAGATATCAGCTAGAAGAAGTTACCTTATAGAGAGTTCAGCTACAAAGAAACCATCATATAGAGAGTTCAGCTGCAAACAAATAACCTGTTAAGAGTTCAGCTACAAACAAATCACCCCTTAGAGAGATCAGCTACAAGAAGTTACCTTGTAGAGAGTTCAGCTACAAACAATTCACCCTGTACAGAGATCAACTAGAAGAAATTACCTTGTGAGGAGTTCATTAACAAACAAATTACCCTGTAGAGAGATCAGCTAGAAGAAGTCACCTTGTAGAGAGTTCAGCTACAAAGAAACCATCATGTAGAGAGTTCAGCTGCAAACAAATCACCCTGTAAAGAATTCAGCTACAAACAAATCACCCTTTAGAGAGATCAGCCAGAAGAAGTTATCTTGTAGAGAGTTCAGCTACAAACAAAGTACCCTGTAGAGGGATCAGCTAGAAGAAGTTACCTTGTAGAGAGTTCACTTACAAAGAAACCATCATGTAGAGAGTTCAGCTGCGAACAAATCGCCTGTACAGAATTCAGCTACAAACAAGTGATCCTGTAGAGAGATCAACTAGAAGAAGTTACCTTGTAGAGAGTTCGGTTACAAAGAAACCATTCTGTAAAGAGCTCAGCTGCAAACAAATCACCTGTACAGAATTCAGCTACAAACAAATCACCCTGTAGAGGGATCAACTAGAAGAAGTTACCTTGTAGACAGTTCAGCTACAAACAATTCACTCTGTACAGAGATCAGTTAGAAGAAGTTTCCTTGTAGAAAGTTCAACTACAAACAAATCACCCTGTAGAAAGATCAGCTAGAAGAATTCACCTTGTAGATATTTCAGCTACAAAGAAACCACCATGTAGAGAGTTCAGTGCAAACAAGTCACCCTGTAGAAAATTCAGCTACAAACAAATCACCCTGTAGAAAGATCAGCTAGAAGAAGTTACCTTGTTGAGAGTTCGGGTACAAAGAAACCATTCTGTAAAGAGCTCAGCTGCAAACAAATCACCTGTACAGAATTCAGCTACAAACAATTCACCCTGTAGAGAGATCAGCTAGAAAAAGTCATCTTGTAGATAGTTCAGCTACAAACAAATCACCCTGTAGAGAGATCAGCTAGAAGAAGTCACCTTGTAGAGTGTTAAGTTACAAAGAAACCACCATGCAGAGAGTTCTGTAATAAATATATGTATTATATATATATAACTTGTACATTTACTGATAAATTCAGAAATATTTAAAGTATTTAACATCTGCTTCATCTTTTCGTTTTCCTGTGGTAAAGAAAAACGATAGGTTAAAAAAGCCCCAAAGCTGGCCATAGGCCGGCTTTGGGGTATACAAATACAAAAAGAAGTGAAATCTAATCCAAAATAGCCAAGCTGTAAAAAAAGTGTGCGGCCCTCTAAAAGGCTATGGTGAAAAAAGATGTGAAATCCAAGGTGGCGGCCAAGAAATGGCTGTGATGGTAGGTTAATGGCAAAAAATTTAATTACAACAATTCAGGTGAATTTGGTGCCGAATCCTAGTGGAGGAAGCAATGCAAATTCACCTGAATTGTCGTAATTAAAATTTTTACCATTAACCTACCATCACAGCCATTTGTTTGCCGCCACCTTGGATTTCACATCTTTTTTCACCATAGCCTTTTTGAGGGCCGCACACTTTTTTTACAGCTTGGCTGTTTTGGATTAGATATATATATATATCGTGCTTTGCCTGTATATATGCACTCGTGCCCGTGGTGTAACTATTACATATAGTATATTAAAAATTATAAATTTGAAAATGAAGTAGGAACCCAAGCGATAAAAAGTAGTGAAACAAGAGATGAACAATGATAGCTATTACAGTATAGCTCAGTGGGAAATACTTACTTTGGCATTGTATAACAATTATTTTGTGTTCAATGCCAAGGTAGGATTTCCCACTGAGCTATACTGTAATAGCTACCATTGTTCATCTCTTATTTCACTACTTTTATAGCTTGGATTTCTACTTCATTTTTAAAATTTATATTTTTTAATATACTAGTTTGTTTAGTTTCTTTGATAAAGCATACGGCTAGCTATAAACATGTGACTGTTCTATTAGGGGGACTACTGTATTGGAGTATCTCGAGTCAGCCTGCAAAGATGTGTGCTTGCCCAAAAAAGGTGTGGTCATCGTGGTTTTGATCAATTCATCCAGTATTAGATAAGAGAATCTCAAATCCGAGTTCGAATCAACCTACCAACTTGAAGGTGTGTGGTCACAAATACAGCTAGTGTAAAAGGGGCGTAGCCTCCATCGATAGATCGATAATTCGTAGAATAAAGAATGGGCGTGATGTTGTGACATATCGTGGAGTACCGGTACCTCCGTACAGTAGCATAGTCTAAGCGCCTTAAATAATTAGTGTGGTGTCTATTATGTTGCTTAAAGAAAGTGTTGATATGGAAAATTAACACCTTGATATGGTTTTGTTGGATGAAGAAGACAAGCAGCCTGATTGAAGATAAAAGAAAGACAAGGCACACAGGGCGTACACTCGTCGGAACCCCAAAAGGCGTATCCCACCAGTGAGTTTGTTGTTGTGGCGTAAAATGGTGACCGTGCGCTGCTTCGTTTGGGCTCTAGATTTGCGACTGTGGTCAGTGAGTGAGTGAGTGAGTGAGTTAGTGAGTGAGTGAGTAAGTGAGTGAGTGAGTGAGCGAGGGAGTGAGTGAGTGAGTGAGTGAGTGAGTGAGTGAGTGAGTGAGTGAGTGAGTGAGTGAGTGAGTGAGTGAGTGAGTGAGTGAGTGAGTGAGTGAGTGAGTGAGTGAGTGAGTGAGTGAGTGAGTGAGTGAGTGAGTGAGTGAGTGAGTGAGTGAGTGAGTGAGTGAGTGAGTGAGTGAGGCAGTGAGACGAAATTTTGAGTTTTGAAGATTTAAAAAAAATTCTATATCCAGCCGCCAGTAAGCATTTTCTTGTTTTTAATGCTACATTTGATGCTAGATGGACTAATATTATTCTGTAAGGTGATTTTCGTCATGTAAGAAGTTTCTAAGCTAGTTTTTAAAGGCGGTATTTTTGGCGGCACGTGTCATTTCAGAGGATTCCTACTTAAACAGTACTACTGTACTGTTTGATATATTTATTTTTAGTTGAGTAGTTACAGAGCTAAACTTTAAAAGTGGGAGGAGGGTATTTGTCCCAAATGCTCCATGTTAGATTCGCCATTGGAAACTTAATAGTATCCACACATTATTTACAGAAATAGCATAAATCAACAAAAGAACATTCACCTACCCTAACAAAGCAATTGTTTGTTAGTTACTGTATAAATAAGATGGTTATAATTATTGGCTTTGTTTCACACATTTTCTCATATTTTCTATGGATAGAATGATAATCAAAGCACAGGCCTGAAAATTGTCAGTTATATTGGATGTGCAGTATCTATTGTTTGCCTACTGATTGCAGTTTGTATGCTAATAGCCTTCAGGTGAGTATTCATACAATGATTAATAGATACATGTGTGACCGAATTTGACAAAACAAGGCTTCCACACATCCACTTTTATGGTTTTGAAGCACCATAACTCAATGTTGGAGTATGCCATTACTTTCAAATTTTGACCTGGTGTTTTACAATGCTATGGAAGAACTGTGTGAAAATGGTAGGTCAATAGCTTACTGAATAGTCATGTTACATTTTGTTAAATTTAGAAAATTGGATGTGTGTGGAAGCCTTGTTTTGTCAAATTCTGTCACATATTTACTGTTGTGTTGATTTCTTTTGTTTTCAAACAGGAAGAAAATCTTTAATCAGGAGCAGCACTTTTTACACTTGAACCTTTCTATTTCACTACTAATAGGACTTGTAATATTTGTTAGTGGTATTGAAACAGCTAGCGATTACAGAGTAAGCAGCATAATTTTCCATTGTTAGCTACCTACATATTATGGAATGTTCTTCTGGTTAAGACTAGCTGTTTGATTGTGGCTATCTTACTTCACTACTTCTTCATGGCTGCATTCAGCTGGATGCTTTGTGAAGGAATCCTATTGTTTATTATGCTCAAATTTGTATTCTACCATGGATTTTTGAAGTCTAAAATATTTTTTCTTTTGCTTGGTTGGGGTGAGTGAATCATTTGAACTGTACATCACACATAACGTGATACTACAATATAGGACTTCCTCTTCCCATTGTAATTGTATCAGCTGCTGTATCCCATGAACAATATGGTATTGGTGATGCAATGTAAGATGAAGGAGACAAATGTATTACACCACAATTAGTTTGATATTCCACCTCTAGATGTTGGATATCTGAAGAAAATGGTGCTATTTGGGCTTTTATTGGTCCCATATTGCTGATCATATTGGTAATATAATGGATTTATAAATGTCAAATGTAAACTTTTAAATTTTTCATGTAGATTAACAGCTTTTTCCTGGTTGTGACTATGCATGAAATTTTTAAAAGCAGTCGTGGAATTTTGACAACTAGTGATGTCACAAAGTTGGGCACTGCAAAGTAAGAGTGTACATACTTTGGGTATGAAAACATATTGTTTGTGCAGTTAAAGGTGCAACGCTTGTAGCTAGATGAGGGTTCTAATCCCACATACCTTGATCTGTTGTTTTCCTCTGTGCCTGTAAGGCTCAGTTACTGCAAGGCTACATACACCTACATATGTGACCGAATCTGACAAAACGAGGCTTCCACACACATCCACTTTTGTACTTTAATGCACCATACCTCAATTTAGGAGTATTCCATTAGTTACAAATTTTGACCTGGTATTTCACAATGCTATGGAAGTAGGCTTAAACCAATTATACTTTGAAAATAGCCTATTATGCTTTTGAACAGTGCTAAAAAATCCAGCCTATTATGCTCAAAATTATGCTCTCAAAATCAAGATTATGCTGACTGTTTTATTAGGCATTTCCTGACTGCTGTATTAGAGTAAGTGACTGCTCTATTAGAGTAAGTGACTGCTCTATTAGAGTAAGTGACTGCTCTATTGGAGTATCTCGATCTTATTACCATAAAGGGTGAATAATCAGTCAAAGAAATAGTAAAACTGATAGCACATCAAGGTTTTTTGATATGAAATGTAGTACTAATGTGCAGTTTGTTCATGTTGTACGGTATTTTTGGTACGTACATTGCGCATTTTAATTAAAATTCTCGAAAATCGCCCTATTATGCTGGCATAATGCTTGATGCTTTTGCCAGCCTATTATACTTGAAATTATGCCAGCATAATTGGCGCAAGCCTATATGGAAGAATTGTGTAAAAATTTTAAGTCAATAGCTTACTGAGTAGTCAAGTTAGAGTTGGTTAAAGTGTAATGACCGGCTTCTGGTGTTGTTTGTTTTTATGACCTTGTATCACCCTACTGGACTCTATGGTAGCTATTGTCCAGGTAACAACTATAATGTGTTCATTGAAGTATTGTTTCAATGGGATATAAGAGGCGTTGAATGGTAGTGGCCATTAGTATTTCCTTGTGTTTCTTTATATTTCTTTGTTCTACACTATTAATTTAGGTCATTAGTGAGAGCAGCTATAATTGTTGTTCCCATGCTTGGTATCACATGGGTGGTGGGAATTTTTGCAATAAATGAGAATACCATAGCATTTGCTTGGATATTTACAATACTTAATTCATTTCAGGTGAGTATTCGCATTACATATTAAAATTTTATATGTTTAACTACTTTTATTTTACCTTTTGTGCAGGGTATGGTGATCTTGTTTGTCTATGTATTGAAAAATGAGAAGGTAAATTGAATACTATTTTGTGAGAGCATATTGTTAGTGCTACATCACCATTATACTGTAATAATACTATTGCAAGTATCCTATGTTTTATTAACACAATTTAACAAAGGAAGTTGACATATAGGAATCTGTTTGTGCCTGTCTTAAGCCACTTTAGTGTGGGTGTTCAAGGCACTGCTGTGGGTTTAACTCCCATATTGCCCAGGCAATGTCATGGGATTGTGGTTTGCCCATGGCTGTGATGCCCAACCAGTTCAATGATTTGTTTGATATCACTTTGACTCGTTATATTGAGCGACATGAAGCATTAATTTGTGGGTTTGGGTTTACAAGCTAGGCTAGGCTCAGTGTACAGTAGTTGCTAAGTTTTGACTAGTTGATAGCTACTATGATCGGTAAAATAATTGTTTGGGCCTTGTGTGGATGTTTTTCTACCCACCAAGTGTCAGCCATTGAGCAGACCATGGAACAGCATAAAATAACAACTAGATTTAAATAGATGAGTAACTTATAGTCCTAACTACTTAATGTAATGTACGTATTAACTTTCTGTCCCAATAGCGAAGTTAGTAGAATAATGTAAAATAACTAGATCAAACAATTATAACTTTTCTGGCATGTGTAAAGCACAATAACATATGAATAATAATCGTTCTGAGGCCTATCAGCTCACACTGTTAAAACTACTATCGATCATCAGATACTGATGTATAAAATAAACAGGATGAGTGCTCTTTAGTTCTTTCCCCTATCAGGTGAGTGTTCCTAGAGTGATATATATCAGATATACCATGACTGCGTCAGGTTTTGCTGATACATAAACCCTTAGCCCTTGGGTCTATGGCCATCGTGCTTCAGGTGTATATATCAGCAAGATCCCTTGCAGCCATGATATAGCTATTACATGTTATGTGTCTGATGTTATAAGTACTAAACTATGTGTTTAGCTTATATGCAGTAATGGTTAAAATTTAGCTACTTTGTTGTCTGTTCTTTATATGTTTCAATGCATTTATGCTATCAATACACATGATTTTCCAGTTTCTAAAGATGATTGGAATACAGAAATGCATAGAGAAATTTACACGAGATTCTCATCCTACCTCTGCATCTGTGAGTTGAAATCAAATTCATATCTTACCTTTCATCATTTATATATATAGGCCAGGCCAATTGCTAATACTAAACAAACAGAAGCAGGACTTTCAGGTATGACTCATTCAATTAATATGCTGTACATAAATGTCCTATAATACATTGTAGTTAGGTGGCTTAGTGTCACATTTTGCCTATTTGGGACAGAGTGGAACATAAGTGCCAGATTTTGTATTACTTTTCTTAGGGCCTATTAATCATTATCAGTCTAGGAGCCTGAGTAAATATGTGACCGGATCTGTGAAAACCTTACATAATTGCATATTTTTCAAATTATGGATAATTATAATCTACTTGGCCGCTCTGGCAAAGTTTCAGACTCATATATCAATAAGTTTTGGAATTACAGCCCTAGAAACTAGTAACAACAGAAAAATCAATTTGTATAGCAAGAATAAGGAAAGTAAATACAGGCATTTACAAAAACAATTGTAACTTAGAAGTTAGTGACATATGGAGGTGAAGCTTGTACCATCCTGTTCACCATGAGTAGGGAATCGATTGCCAGGTGTCGTATGTATATCCTCTTTCTTCACTACACACAAAGGCTAATTCAATGAAGAAAGATTGATTGTGTACTATTGCTTTGACAGGACGTAAACTAACACCCTTAAATTACATACATGGCACCCATTTTGCTTGCGAGTATAATTAAAAACTCACTAATTGAAGGGCATAGCACTCATTTTGCATTATATTCACGAGCAAAACAGGTGCCATGCCCTTTAATTAGCAGGTTTTTCAATTGTTCGCACTCTCGCGAGATGTTGTTAATTGTGTTTGAGCGGTACGTACTGTACATCTATTACCACTCATATAATCAAACAAATTTTCTTATAATCAGTCGGTGTGGGAGTAAAAGGTATAGAAACAAGCTTTTACACTAGTAGGCCTTGCTCATAGGTGGTTTCTTCATACATGTTAGATATCACATGCATGTTGTGAACACCTTCTGTAATCAGGTTGACAAATACAAATTTGTACCATTCCTTTCACAATCATCACTACAAATTTATTGATTTTGTCAACCTGATTACAGTATGTAGAAGGATATTTAACAAGCATGAAATAGAAATCATTCAACCATTTTGTGCTTAAGGTTAATGGGCATACATAACCACTGGATATATGGGTAGTGCAATCAGACATGTGAATACTGCATAAGCTAGCTAACTGTATCAGATCACTAATTACAGTTCAGATGTTTTTAATGCTGGCATAGATTATATGTGACCCAATTTTGGAAAATCTTTCATATGGGCATATTGGACATAGAGAATATTTAATGATCAAATAACACAATTTACTGTGTAAATCTACTTGTTAATGATTGTAAGCCGTTCTCAATGCCTTAAAATACAAGAAAATTCTTGAAATATTTTAAAACTGTACCCTCCTCTTAATAGTAACTCACTAAACTTGAAAGTTCTAATTATTTCACGTGTACCCATATGTGTGATTTTCCAAAATTCGGTCACATATACAAGTGTTTACCTGCACCTAAACCCACAATAGTACACCACCAATCCTAGCTTGTTGTGCAGTAACAATAATAAACACATCAGAAGTGATTGAAGCAGTACATATGTACCATCGAAGAACATCCAAAATGTTGTACCTGAAAGGTCCAAAAAACGGGAAAAGGAGTTGACTGACTTGAACCTGCGCCTTTCAATAAAGTGCTATCTGCACCATTCTAACAGATGTTCACACATTTCTAAAGGGCTTTTAAATGTTCTGCAGTATATGACTATGCATAATTGCTATAGATTGTGAACCAAGTATATACATGTCCCAGATCCCCCTAGCTACTGCTTTACACAAGCATTGCCATAAAATGTCAGATCATGTCAGATCAACTTTGACTTTGATCTGACGTAATGTCAGACCAATGAAGACTAGTTAAACTCTGCTCTGTGCCATGCCATAGAATCTTCTCAACAATGTTTGAGATAATGTTAGGGCATGATTTGACTCAGCTAACACCACCAAGTGGTTGTGTACTTAATGATAAATATAAGGGGATGTCCTTTTTGAGCTATATACTTAGCTAATTACTTTATGGATCATTTGCATGTACAGTATATTTATTCTATTTCACAAAGCACCAAGGATGAAATAGACCATAGTCAATAAAATAACAGTCATGCAGTTGAGCTTAATATCTAACCATTTTGTGTGCCTGTAAACCTAACTCCAGGGTTGGTATCAATAGCCATTTGCAGATATACAAAATTATTATTATACTGTATGACCTCATTGGCAACAGAACTCATAATACTTTAGCAAGTGGCAGCCTCCCCCTCCCCACTTTCAAAAATTTCATACAAACGAATGAGTGATAATCTAATAGAACAGTCAGTCAAAGACTCTAATTGAACAGTCACCCAATGCAAAATATCAAGCATCCTTTACAGTTACTGTTGAATATGAAAACTTGCATCTGCAGCACCAACCTAGGACACACTTGTTCTTTGATTAAAGAACCTTAGGACTGAACAAAGAAACAAGCAGCTGGGAGTAATAACTAATGCTACACAACAACTTGTGTCCACATGAATTTGGCATGAGTCAAAACAGCTGAATAGCAAATAATGCTACATGTGTAGCAACTTGTGATTTTGTGTTCAGGTATAGTAGGGTTGTAATGGTACAAGTGCAAGTCACCTCATCGCTTCTTCAGTCTGAGTAGCAAATGCGATTAAATTTTGAGGGCTCTACTAATGTGTACTGTTTTTGCCACAATGTCAGGCAGTGAATCACCTTGCTTGCAATCATTGTTTGGGTGATCGATGACCATGCATGCAAATGTTCATTTCATGATATGTACATGGCATTGTGGTATGTCTGCGTGTTTATTGGAAAAGCCATATTGGGACTTTTCCTTATACCATGTTGCTGTGAAGTGTTGTATTGTTGTGTAAGAAAGAAACACCTGTCCAGTTTACATGAACAAATCTAGTTTTATACTGGGGTGTGATAATTGTTGCATGGTAGCTGTAATTAAGGCTAATGGAGCTACTACAGTACATTTCCAAGAGGAGACTCTATTCTATTTCATTTGTTTAAATTTAAATATTTTTTGTTTTGTTCTGAGCACACGTTTAGTAAATTCTTCTTTCAATCCACTAGACATGCATGAGGGTTATCAGTATCTCAATTCTGTATTAGGGAATTGTAAACGGTGGAAATAGAAATGGAAAATTAATGGTCAAATCATTGTGTATCCTAGAGTAAAATCCTCACTTAGTGGTCATGTCTTAATGACCAATCTTTTTACAGAGATCACCTCTGTACACAGACCACATTGTAATTAAGTTCTGACAATAGCCAAGGCATACTTAATAATCTAATTAATTAGATCACTTCATGGTCACCTTTCACAAATACCACCTCTTTACATGGTAATATTTGATAAGCTCCAAACATGTATATCGTGACTCATAGAAGGGGTCAATGTCATCTCCCATATCTTGGTCCACACTTCACTCAAGTCATCTGGCTATCCGTACCATTATCGATTAGTTTGTACCAGAATGTGCCATACAGAAAATAAGTGAAATGTATCTAGTGCACTGTAACCTGCTGTATCAAAGAAAACTGAGGTCTCTTAAGGTGGTGATGACCTTTAAGAGCCTAGTCTACCTAAGTAAGCTACTACTGGTTTACTCAACTTTCTGCCATACATTTTTAAGTACATGGACTGTTATGCATACAGTATTAAGGTATTTGATTGTTATAATTTTTATTGGTTTTCTAGAAGATGCAAATATAGCTTTGAAATCAAGGAGTACATCATTGGGAACTCTGTGTGATGATAATACTGATTTGTAATCCAGTCCTATGTCAGCTAAAGATAATCACACAAAAGAAAACAATTTTTAGATATTTTGGACATAATACATGCATATAACTTCTACAGAAACATCTAGTGCACTTCAATGTGTAGTGTACTTCATATTCTATACGTGTGTTGCTGTACTTGTTACACAGTGAAACATCATTAATTAGCCACCTCTGGAACCAAAAATGCACTCTCAATAATGATGTGCCATATAATTAATAGAGTGCTCATCATTGTAATTGCTGTTCCACTAGGTAGGTCAATAAAAGCCTGTATGCAGAATATGACAAGAAAATTACAAACTTTACCATGCTTGTTACTTACAAGAGTTAGTCACTGTACTATATACAAAGTAGTTTTGGCAAAGAGTATGTGCTATATTAAATTTGAGAACTGATTTTTAAAAAAATAAGTAAAGTGTACATACGTAGCTACGTACTAACTATAGCTAGCAGTAGCCATAAATATGCAGTAAGAGACATTTATTCAAGGTAAATGAACTTTTTTCCTACTCTATTGGGTTGAACTGTCCCTGGTGTTGTTGAGAGAAAGTTGTTTTCCTTACCTGTGCGGCTAGGAGACCTTGGTGTTTTTGATCCTTCGATTGTTGCATCACAGCAGTGGCTGCTCTGTAGAAGTAATTGCTGGTCTCATTGGCTTGATTATCTCTCAAGTACATCAATTAGGTGACTGTATTGATGCACAGTTTCAGTTGCCGTCTAAGTTTCACTCAAGGAGCCTGCAAGAACAACTTCAATATTATTAGCCAATCTTTTGTTTGGTGAACTTCCTTCTAACATGTGTACCTCAGTGAAGTTGGCTAAGGAGAAGGGTGCATCCAATTGGCTTTCTTGTCTTCCATTGAAGTCGCATAATTTTGTGCTTCATAAAACCGCTTTTTGTGATGCAATTGTGCTTCGTTATCATTAGCTACCATCTGCCTGCCCTACTTCATGTGCCTGTGGTCACTCTTTTATCATAGAACATGCTCTGTCTTGTCCAAAGGGTGGGTTTCCTTCTTTGAGACATAATGAAGTGTGTGATCTAACTGCCAACTTACTTTCTGAGGTCTGTCACAATGTTGTCATTGAACCCACCTTCAGCCTTTTTCTGGTGAGACCCTGCAATACAAAACAGCTAACTGTGATGGTAATGCAAGGCTTGACATTGCAGCTAATGGTTTTTGGGGAGGACGATTTGAGAGGTCATACATTGATGTCAGAATTTTTAACCCTAGTGCACCTTCAAAATCAACCCCTACATTCTGCATACCGACGTCATGATAAGGAAAAGAGATGCGAATACCAACAACGGGTTCATGAAGTAGAGAATGTCTCCTTTAATGTTCACCACTTCTGGTGGAATGGGTGATGCTGCCACTCAGTTTTATAAGATTGGTCAACCTTTTGAGTGCTAAACACAGTCTTTCTGATGGAGTATACGTAGTGATCGGCATGATGGGATGGTTGAGATGTAAATTAAGCTTCTCCTTGTTGAGAGCTGCAATCATGTGCATTTGCGGTGTCAGGTCCAGTTTGCGCTGTCCTGTTGCTGAGGCACCGATTGCCGTGTAGGTCGCTGAGGCTCGCATTTAAGTTCACTTGTAGCTATTTGCTTATATGTAAAAAATAAATACATAGTCTAACTGAATAATAACAAAAAAAACTCGTTAGCAGAAACTGTGTGACTCCATTGTCACGGGTTTGTAGGGCGTGCGTAAAATTCCCCGTTGCATGTGACTCGATCGTGCGCGATCAGGTAAAGTGACAAATTGCCATTGGATCGAAGAAAGGACAAGACTTGGGTGTGAACGTTTCTTGCCAGTGATCATGAAGTGAAATCGTTTACCGTGAGTTATATATCTCTTGCTAGCTACGTATACATGCTACAAGGGTGTGCAACTGTCACGGCTTATTGCCGGGTAAACGCCCTTATCTAGGCCTCTTCTTTTGTTTTTTGAAGCAAAGCTTAACGCCCCTTCTATACAGGCCTCTGTTTAGTTAACGCTATGTGATGCAAGACCAGGGGCGGATCCAGGAATTGGCAAGGGGAGGGACACAAACAGGTTAAATTGCAGATGGTTGGGGAGAGCAAATTCACTTAATTTTTAAGTACCAATTATCACACCTTATTAGGTTGATTTTTGTCATTAATGCCTTTGCAGATGGTTGTGAATCGAAGTCTTAAAAGGCTACGAAAGTCTTAACACCAGCAATACACAGTCTACCCAATCATGTAGTTAATGCACCCACACTTAATGATTTTAAAATTTTTCTCGATAGTAGCTGGTAATATTGTACGATTATTAATTAGTTGATAATTTTGTTTTATACTTGCTTAGAAGTTTTTGCTATATAATTGCAAATTTGTTAATTCATTTTTGTACAGATCAGGCTTCACAGGCTCCCTGAGCCTTCTTCACCTGCAACACTAATACTAATATATGTGACCCAGTCTGAGAAAACCGGGCTTATCGCCTATTCAAAAGTATCGAGAAATGCCGGTTTTAAGTATTTAGTGTGTTGTAGCTTGCCAATGGTTGAAGCTATGTGTACCGAATTTTCACACGTTTTATACCAATTCCTTACCTTCCAGAGCATCCACTGTGCAAGTAGCCAACAACTAAGTTTCCCGCCATTTTAGATAATTTTTAAACTGAAGTTGACTGTAGCAGATGAGCTGCAAATTGGGTGGGAGGCGGGGCCGTGGAAGGCGGGAAAGATGATGTTCAAAAATTGAAAGTGAAGGCCAAGGGATGAATTAGGCCACATTTTGGGCCACTGAGGTCTCAAAACTGGCTAAAATGAAAGGAAATTCACAGCAGAGGTACTTATTCAACACCACAGAGCTGTACAGCCACATACAGTCATCCCCAGGCTGACCAGAGCTCCATTAAGGCCCCACACCACACGTACGGATCGCCACTGGGCTTGGGAAAAGCAGCCAGCAAAACCAGACCACTCAAGTCTAGTTGATTTTGATTGTGGAATTATAGTTTATTCATGTAGCTTTGTGTCCTGGGTGAAAAATCGAATCTGCTGACATGGGCGATAAGACTGGTTTTCTCAGACTGGGTCACATATACTAATACAATATGATAATTATTTTTAGAGGTGCTTAGTACGTACAAAGGTTGCTGAGTGACAGTTTGCATAGGTATTATATTACTTTAGGTGAGTTTGCAGTAAATGGAGGTAATATATATAGTTTTCATGTGTTATATTATAAATTGATTTTGGTCTGACAAGGTGTATAGTATTTCTATCACAAGAAGTATGGCTCTTCCACAGAGGAGAGGGGGGGGGGGGGGGCCCAAATGCCCCATCCTGGATCCGCCATTGCAAGACCGTATAGAGAAGTTCACCATATAATGTTAGTGAGCCAGTCTGACTATATATCACGTGAACAAGCAAGAGGCATAATCAGTAAGGCGAGGGGCTTTAGCATACGGTCAAACCTCTCTAATCCAAATGCTCATTGGAAGCCATAAATTTTGCTGGATTAAGGAAGTTAATTGTTGGATTATCAAGTCACCTCTGTACACCCAGGGAGAAATGAGTTGCAAGATTCTTGCAAGACTGCAAGTGGCTTGCAAGAAACTTGCAAGAAAAGGGACATTTCTGTGCAAGAATCTTGCACTTGCAAGAATCGTACAAGACTTGCAAGAATATTGCAAGTTGCTTTGCTTGCAAGAATCTTGCAAGAAAAGGGACATTTTCGGTGCAAAAATCTTGCTTAAAGACTTGCAAGTTTTGCACATGATTTTTCCCTGGGCAGTGAATCCGACATTGTTGAATTTTGTAGTAAATTACAGGTAAAACAGATCACACAAAGTTTTTAACATGAATTAATTTTAGAATTTGCAAGTATTACAACTTTTTTACTATTACTGTTAACCAATTAACTGCTTTGGTTGCTTAAAATTATTTTCTGTGATTGTTTTTAATGCTACTTTTATTCTCTGTTGGATTACAAAGGTCGAAAACAATGTATTTGCAGGTCTAGAGAATCAAATTTTGTGTCGGATTACACAGTACAGAGGTTTCAGATTACAGAGGTTGTTTTCTACACAAAGGTGTTGGTAAATGACATTTTAGTTGGATTAGAGAGGATTCTGGATTACACAGTGTTGGATTAGAGAGGTTCGACTATACAAGACTTGTGCAGCTGCCTCTACATGCAGCACCAATCAGATAGCAGCATTTGCTCATGATGTTATTCATCAGCTATAATGGGAGTTTCTCAGGATTCTTAATGATATTCAAGATGATGTGGGCATTGTTGAGGATTCCAGGGTTCTACCTTAACTGTGAATATGATTACCTGCAAGACAAAGAGTGTA
The DNA here is from genome assembly GCF_963678975.1 of Dysidea avara. NCBI lineage: Eukaryota > Metazoa > Porifera > Demospongiae > Dictyoceratida > Dysideidae > Dysidea > Dysidea avara. The sequence continues at coordinate 26,261,925 of NC_089275.1, forward strand.
AGACCACTCTGGTGGTCAATTGTTAATCACTGATCTGGACTGTTAGCTACATGGTATCAAGTTTTTATACTCTATCGTAATGACACAATGGTAGTCCTGTCCAATTTTGCTAGCTACTGTATAAAAGAGTATAATACATATTTAAGTGATATGGTACAAAGGGGTGTCACATTAGTGTTGCATAGCCAGACCCTCGTGGAGTGTGGGTCTGGTCTGTTAAAGACTAGTACTGTATCAATTAGACAGTGGATGCTGAACCAAAAGTTGGTTCAATAAGCCATACTGGCTATTAAACTGACAGTATAACTTAGACAAAAAAGGTTTACTATATAAACGAGAAAAAAAAAACCCACAAAACTCAGTCGGAGCTTAAACTCTAGACTGCTGGAGCTTTAGGCAAGTGTGCTAACCACTGTGCTACCACTGCTAGCTACCCACCTCCCCTACTTTTCTCTCTTATGTGTTACTCAAGTAGTAGTCTCAGTATATAGTAAGAACGTAACCTAAAGGTGAATAAGAAACCAATACTGAACTTGAGCCCAACCCTCTCCTTTTTGTGGCCTCTAAAGTCGAATGCAGAGACTAGGTGCATCCCCTAAAGTCGAATGATTAGGGCAACTGCTAGACATGAAAATAAAAGCCTTTTGGCTCAGTAACCACTTCTTATCAATTAATACAGAGTTATTACTGACATTTGCATTATCTTTGCAGTAATGATGCAACTACTTTGATAAGGTGTCTAAGTTCACATTTAATTTCCAGCGACCTCCTATGCTGCACGGCTTCTGCAATGTCTGTACTATATAGCACTTGTGCAAAACTGCAAGAATGGATTCAGTACCATTTCAGAATGCAAAATTTATAGGGTTTCTCTGCATTAAATTACTATTCTTGGCAACAGCTTCTAGTTTTATTCATAAGTGAGGTCACGATTTGTTACAGGATGTGCTGATCATGAATCTAATAATGCTATATTCATAGAAGCTGTGCACAGCTGTTAACTACATTCCAGCAGCACAAGTGCTAGTGTTAATGCAGACTAGACCTTCACACCCAGACTAGGTACACGCTGCTTGAGTGTTTCTTGTCAAAGTTTTGACTGCTGTTTATTTTTAATGCCTGGCTGCACTTATACATTGTATAACGTTTTCTTACCAAAAGCTGGGAAAGAAACATCACCATAGTCACAGCGAAATGTCTGCTGGAGCTTTAAAACATCTGAAGCTCTATGTATCTTGTGAGTTACTTATATATCCTTTAATTATGTGTAGTTCCAATTGTGGGTACTGAATTCTTCTTGATAGAGCTGGACGACATCACAATTTCCTACCAACGATATATCACCACCAAAAACATCAGTCAAAACATCCTGCTGCTGCCCCATTACATTATGAAGCTTTACTACCTGACAGTGTTACTACAAATCCTGTACATTCTGTTATCTTTGATGCATTGGATGGTCCAGCTATAAAAGCTGCTGCTCTACGAACTTCAGGTGCTGCTGGACCTTCTGGAATTGATGCTCACGGTTGGCGAAGACTGTGTTCCTCCTTCCTCTCTGCTTCGGATGAACTTTATTCTTCCATTGCTTTATTAGCCCGTCATTTGTGTACCATGTTTGTTGATCCTGTGATGATTTTCCCCCTGTTGGCTTGTTGGTTGATAGCTTTAGACAAGAGACCAGGTGTCTGACCTATTGGCATTGGTGAAACAGTTAGACGTATTATTGCTAAAGCTGTTTTGTGTGTGATTGGTGAAGATGTTCAGTTTGCTGCTGGCTCTTTGCAACTGTGTGCAGGACAACCATCAGGAGGGGAAGCTGCTGTTCATGCTATGAGGGAAGCTTTTAATGATGATGATACTGAGGGCATGCTACTAATTGACGCTACTAATGCTTTCAACTCTCTTAACAGAGCCGTGGCTTTGTACAACATCCAGCGTCTCTGTCCATCATTTTCCACCATTCTAATAAATACTTACCGACACCCTGCTTGCCTCTTTGTTGATGGTGATGTTCTCTACTCTGAGGAAGGGACAACTCAAGGTGACCCGCTTGCAATGCCATTTTATGCTCTAGCCACTGTACCTTTAATTCAGAAACTCATTGCACCTGTCACTCAGGTGTGGTATGCGATGATGCTGCTGCCTGTGGTAAAATTTTTGCTCTTCGCATGTGGTGGGACCAAGTTTCCTCACTGGGCCCTAGCTTTGGTTACTTCCCTAATGCAAAGAAGACATGGCTTGTTACTAAGACTCAGTTTTGCTCTATTGGTAAGGAACTGTGTCATGACTCAGCTGTAAATGTTACATCTGATGGCAGACCTCACCTTGGTGCTCCAGTTGGCACCTCTGAGTATGTGAAAAGATTTACTTTTGATAAGATTAGCCAGTGGGTTTCCGAAGTTAATACACTCTCCTCCATCGCTATCTCCCAACCTCATGCTGCTTATACATGTTTTACTCATAGACTATTTAGCTGTTGGCTGTATGTAACACGTACAGTCCCTGATACATCTTCTAGTTTCCAGTCGCTCGAGAAAGCCTTATTGACAAAGTTTATTCCAGCCTTGACTGCCCTTGACCCTCCTGGTGCTCTTCAACGTTCACTCTTTGCCCTTCCAACTAGATTTGGTGGTCTAGGCATTGTTGCACCTGATTCTTTATCATCTATTGAGTTTTCTGCTTCAATGTATGTCACAGCACCCTTACGATCACTCATTTTATCACAGAATTTTGGCTATACTGCTGATACTTGTTGTAGTCTGTACTTCCGTAAACTTGAAATTAAACAATCCAAGACTATCAATTTATCCACTCTTTCTAAGGAACTGTTCTCTAAGCTTACTCCCACTCTTCAGAGGGCTGTTACTTTAGCACAAGAAAAGGGTGCTTCTAGCTGGCTTACTGCCCTATCTGTGCAGGAAAATGGTTTCTCCCTACACAAGACTGCCTTTCAAGATGCCCTTGCTTTGAGGTATGGCTGGATGCCCTCTTGTACACCTGGATGCCCTCTCGTTAGGCACCGGCCGATTATGCCGGCATAATTTAAAGCATAATAGGTGGCCAAAAGCATCAAGCATAATGCCAGCATAATAGGGACGATGTTTGAAAAATTAATTAAATGCGCAATACATGCGCCTGAAAGAAAGCAAATATTCACTGCCAATAATATTATTGGTGCATTTTATAATCAAAAACACGTAATACAACTTATTAAACCGTTTCTTTGTTGGTTATTCACACTTTGCAGAAATAAGATCAAGATACTCTAATAGAACAGTCACTTACTCTAATAGAGCAGTCAGGAAAGGCCGATACACTCTAATAAAACAATAAAACAGTCAGTTCTAGAGCATAATTTTGATTTTGAAAGCATAATTTTGAGCATAATAGGCTTAATTTTTGAGCAATGCTCAAAAGCATAATAGGTAAAATTTCGGGCATAATAGGCCGGTGCCTACCTCTCGTACACCTTCCCACTGTGTGTGTGGTACCAACTTTTCTGTTGATCATGCCCTATCTTGTCCAAAGGGTGGATTCCCTTCAATACGCCACAACAAAGTGAGGGATATCACAGCTGAATTATTATCTGAAGTGTGCCATGATGTGGAGGTTGAGCCTCATCTGCAGCCTCTAAGTGATGAAAGGTTTCAACAGAAGACAGCCAACACTCAGGATGGCGCACGCTTGGACATTGCCATGAATGGATTTTGGGGTGGTCGTTATGAAAAATGTTATACGGACGTCAGAGTTTTTAATCCACTTGCACCATCCAACAGTGGAACCACCCTTCAGTCATGTTACAGGAAACACGAAATAACAAAGAAGAGAGCTTATGTGTTGCGAATCCATGAAGTGGAACACAGTTCTTTTACCCCTCTAGTGTTCTCTGCTTCCGGGGGAATGGGCCATGAAGCCAGCGTATTTTACAAGCGATTGGCGAGTTTATTGTCTGACAAATAGAATGACCCTTATGCCACAGTACTAGGATGGATTAGATGTAGATTGTCATTTTGTTTGCTGCGGTCAGCAATCCAGTACATTAGAGGAGCTTGATCTTCACAAGGTCATTACATCAAAAGTGCTCCTGTGGCCTTGGTGCAATCAGAGACTCAGTTTTTGATTTAATTGTTTAACTGTTTATTTGTATGTTCTATATAATCTTTTTAAAAAAAAAATTTTTTTAAAAACAACAAAAAAAAACATGATAATTTATCAAGACACACGGTAGTGTGTCATGCGGCCCAATAAGCCGGCGCGCCACACCGTGAGTATATTTACAGGAAGAAAGTAAATGCAATTTTCACACCTTTGTAGCCCCGTGATTCCTTATCTGATTGAAACCAAAGTTGCTACAGAAGTGCCGGCTAGGTAGGGGAGTCCACATTCCGAAAATCACTCCAGCCATTTCCGAGATACGAGCAGCCAAAATTTGGGTTTTTTTTCTTCGTTTTTTTCTTCTACTTCTTTTTGCACACTTTGCAAAATCCGCCATAAAACACGAATGCATGCTCCAATCGGGCTGAAATTAGGCACACTTAAAGGGCTCATTAAGGCGAATCTCAGTACCAAGTTTGGTAGGAATCCGATGAACATTCACAGAGTTATGACTGATTATTTGCGTAAAATTAGGTTGAAGGTCTGTCACGCCCACAGGGTAAACCGCTTGAAGCAATGAGCTGAAAATTGCTATGTAGATGGAGTAATTATCGTAGGAGTGCCTTTTTGTGGTTTGAAAGGAATCCAATTAAAGGCCATCGAGATATGACACAAAACCCAACCTGTGTCAAAATTACGCGATCGATTTTTATGAATAAAAAACTATTAGTTTTCACGCTTACTAGGCAATACGTATGTGGCCCAGTGCCACATATGTATTTGTACACACACGTATGTATATATGTGACCGGATTTGCGAAAAGGTACCTTTTCCACACATTTGACATACCAGCAAACAAAATAATGTAACACTTGACTCCTTATACCAATTAACTTGCTCGTAGTATCAAAATGTAGCCAGATAGTGTGGCTACATTCATTGAAAATTTCAAGCAATTACATGCAATGATCAAAAAGTTATGAAGCTTTGAAGTCCAAAAAATGGGTCAAATTTTGTGTGTGAAAAAGGTACCTTTTCGCAAATCCGGTCACATATTATCAATATACATGTATAATAAAAATAAATAATCAAGACTCACAGTAGTGAGTTGCGAGGCCAAGAAGCACAAAGCGCGTGCCCACAAAATTAATATAAATACGCGACCACTACTGTGGGTCATTTACATGAGGGATCGATTACACAATCTTTTAAAATCCGCATGACGAAATCTCAGGCTTACTAAAAGATTCCACCTCGAAACCAGGAGCATGTAACCTTTGTATAATGAGTAACTACCACATGAAAAGGCAGGCGAATTGTTGGAGTCATTGCCCATCCATTTACCATGCGTTAATTAAATTATTTATTCAAATATGCATCGTTCTTTTTTTCATTTTCTTCGTCATCGCATCCCATTGAAGCGATTTTCTTTCAACCATGAAGTCGTATTGTAAAAGGGCTGTGGCTCTCAGGGGTTTTTTACACAATGTATCTGTACATTTAATTTCGCTAAAAGTTGTTTGTTAGTTTATGAGATCACTTTTGTGCTCTTTGAAGATTCAAACTTGCCGCCATGACGTCGAGGTGTGAGGCGCCCGTCAAATCCAAACAGTGTGGAAGTGGGCACATTAGCCATAGCGAGCTGGCTGATTTGATAGACACTGTGCTGTCAACTCTTGGTTTAATTGTGAGCAGTCACTGATTTGTTTTAATTTTGCCACGGTATGCCTCCACTGACTCGTCAACATGACTCCGGCCCATGCAGGGCCGTACATAGCTATAGCCAGCTGTTTCATACCCGCTGTAGTGATACAGTTGAAGTAATTTACTGCTACATTACCTGTGCACGTCTCTAATTCTGCCCCAGCCCTTCAGTGCCTGTGAAACTTGTGTTGACTTAAAAAGCCATGCAGCATCAGCGTATCACCTTTCAGTCACAGCACTTCTTAGACCCTCATGCAACCACCCACAATTATAGAAACTCTTTAATGATAGCATGATATATTGTAATAGTAAACATTTACATTATGATAATCCCATAAAATTTAAAAAAAAAAATTACTACAATAGCACAAGAAGCCAGATACACTAGTGTTTGGCTATGAAGTACCACCGAGAGTTCATAATATAGTAGTGGGGTCTTGGTACCACATATTATTTTTTCTTCACCATTTGTGTGATTTGTCCATTGACCATAAACTCACCCGCCAACAGCCACAACATCAGTATCCACCCTGCGTATACAGAAAGGGATACAGTATGGTAAGGCACAGCTAACTAAAAACATGTAATTATAGTCAGACTAACATGTCAACAAACACTTACTTCCACTATTATGATTATTGTTAAAGTGAGCATCCGACATAGTCATTCCCAAGATGTATTCAGCACACTGCAGCAATTGATGAGTATATTACTTGACTTCTTTTGTGGTTCTCACCTACATTGTTGACATAACAATTTTTGTTGCTAGGAGACATATAAACTAGGAGGGACTAATGGTTGTAGCATAATGGTAAACAAGTTACAACAGCAAAGGAAATTTTAATAAACTAGCAGTGATTGGATAGTTCATAGATAAAAGTAGAAGATAATTTGTAGTTTTTCCAGTCCTGATTGTTTGAGGATAAGCACATTAGCTGAAAAAAGCAAGACAGACTAAATTTCAACACAAGGTTTATGATGCAAACTCATTATGCACCTACCAATGTGTTATCCTACCACCCCCCTTGGATGTAAAGCCTGTAAGTGGGGCTTTACAAGGCGAATTGACATGAAACTGCTGCTTCACTATGGGACATTTGACAATCATTCATTAAGCACCCAAGTATTTTTTCTACGCTGTCAAATCCCCCACGTTGCAACTGGAGCCAATGGTGGGGATTTAACACAATAGGTTTGTCCTACCATGGGGCATTTAATATTCGGTTGTGCCCACTATAGCCCTATATATTCCCGAAGGGGGGGTTAGTAGGGCAATGCGTTGATATGTGCATTATATATAATATGGTGCATCTACTGTGGTAAGTAGACTAAGCCTGTACTTTGCGGGCCTAAGCATGTTCCTCTCCTGTTTTGAAATATAATCTTTTATTGCCTGCCCCTAACTGGAGTTTGCCTGACACCTTCAACATCATAAAAACTATCTAAAATGGTTAATTTAGCTTTGACCATTGGCAAACTACAACACTCAACAATTATATCAGAGTATACATAACTCTATATATCTGCCGAGTTACTATATAGTAGGGTCCATGGTTGTCTCAGATCTGCGCATATTATCATCACATCAATCTATTGATGCATAGTAATTATGGTATACTGTATGTACGCATTGAGCTGAGCCCTCAAAATATTAGCTTATTAGTTTTGTAGTATTGACTTACTTGCTAATCATTCAAATGCCTGACACATTATTTATAGCCAAAGATTTCACTATACATTAGAGGAAGCCATAAAAGTATATAGCCTTATAGCCTTTCCTAAACTGTTGATGGAAGCATTTGTCTGCTCTTGACAACTTCGTTGTCATCACCAACCATATGCATCAAAAATCTTTCATTTTTAGCTGTTTTCTCACTAGGGTTCAGCTCAACTTGTTCGCGGTCTGACCCACACAGCTGCTAGAACAAGCCAGCTGCAAGGACCTGGCCTACAAAAGCATATACATATAATCCCAGGAAGCTACTATGGCATGGGGGGTTCCTGTCTAAAATTACGACGGTAGTTATATATCCGTTTACAATGACTTATACACGAACTTACTCGGCAATTCACTGGGAGAATAATAGTGTGATGCATTCAGCGCCTTCATGTCGATTCTGAGGCATACATTCAGCTAGTCTTGCCATTCAGCAACAACTCGCAGCCGATTCGCCTCCACTTGTTACGCACACAGACTAGTTATATCACCAATCCACCGCTTCAGGAAGAACCATTAAGATGGTAGCCTCGATTTTGTCACTCTCCCCGGTTCTTATTTTCACGTGAAACATCATGCAAAATATCACGTGAGTCCTTGAAGGAAATTTGAACGGTTTGAACGAGTTTTCTCTTAGCAAGTCACTTTTAGTAGTGCTTCTAAACACTGAACTTGAAGCTTTTGTTACTGATTTAGCTAGCTAATCTGATACTGAAGCTGTTATTATGCATGTATGCAGTGTCTCCTATGTAATATAATAGCCAATCTTCAGTAACTGTATGCTCTTCATTCAACACAAAGTAGTGATATCCTGTGTCAAAAACAGCCCCGCTGTAAAAAAGGTGCGGCCAAGAATGCACAGTACATGTTCATGGAGTGACTACAACCAAAAGACATGATATCAAAATCTGGCCAAGAAAGCATTTACAGTATAGGCACTTTTATTACGCATTCATTTTCTATATGCTTCACATTATCACATCCAACTAGCTGTACATGTGTGCTTGTAATATAAACAATACTACTGAGATGATATAAGATGATTACACTGCATTGTTACCAAAATTAATTTAACTAAAAGTTTACAATTGGTTTCTACTTGGCCATCTTTTTGCACTGTAAAATAAAAAGATGGCCAAGTAGAAACCAATTGTAAACTTTTAGTTAAATTAATTTTGGTAACAATGCAGTGTAATCATCTTTTATCATCTCAGTAGTATTGTTTATATTGCAAGCACACATGTACAGCTAGCTGGATGTGATACTGTGAAGCATATAGAAAATGAAAGCATAAAAGTGTCTATACTGTAAATGCTTTCTTGGCCAGATTTTGATATCATGTCTTTTGGTTGTAGTTACTCCATAAACATGTACTTGTGCATTCTTGGCCTCGCCTTTTTTTACAGCTGGGCTGTTTTTTGGCACAGGCAAATATATATGGCTACTATGTGTACAACTGTATGTGTGTGTGTGTGCACGCATAATGTACGTATATTATTCACTGCAAATAGAGTTCATTGTTAACTACTGTACATTCATGTATCAGATTACTCACTCTCCTTTTACTTTTTTCTTACCAAAGCAACTCTGGCCAGTAGTGTCAACATAACACTTTAATATTTCATAATTCACCTACTATTATATACTGCTATGATTTATAAAAATAAAGGAAAGAATAATGCAAGCTGAGGTAGAGCTCTGTTATGTTAAGTTTCTGAATGAAAAAAAATCTGTTGTTATCTGTAAGGTGTACTGTACCAATATTTGTATACTCTATATATCTGATGCATATAATACATACTAGTAGTCTTGAGTATGTGTGTATATTATTTATTAGTGGAGATGAAGGTGTTAACATTATCATGGGTGTTTCTACCATTGCTTTTCAACATCAGTGTTCAACAATGCACCATTGGGCAATTTCATACCACAATTACTACTATGGTGATGTCTACAGAAGTTACTAGTGATGGGCAAATCAACAGTACATATTACAACTGTTTGTCCAGATCTGATACTAGGGATCATTACAGTTCCATGTCAGTGTCTATATTGTACATCAGATCAGATGATCCTAATAACGTACATGAAATTCGTTACAACCTACAGTGTAATAATAATGTTTGGGAAATTGTTGGGAACCAGTCAACTGCTCTGAGAAGTAACACAAGTTATGATTGTTCTGATTGTACTGATCAAACAGTGAATGATTATCACTGCACAAGTAAGTTATTAGAACTGGTTTCATTATATTTCATGTTTGTCTATATTCTTAGATGTTAAACATTCCAATATAAATGTCATAAGTTCATTTGAATCAGTCACTCTACTGGAAGGAGACACAGTTACCTTATCATGTACTCCATCCATTAGGGAAACCGTTTTGTGGTGGACTCATAATGGAAGTGTTATAGAAACAAACAGTGTAGCAATGCTTACTCCATCAACTTCAGATCAGAACTTTATCATTACAAATGCTGAAATAAATGACAGTGGTATTTATACATGTCGTGATGCCATGGATAATCCTGTGCTTCAGCAAAATATCACTGTAATTGTTTTGCCAGGTAATAAGCATGTCAATTGGTATATTATTATTATTATTATTATTATTATTATTAATAGTTGTAACATGGTCATGAGGGCTTTGCCTGATATGTATGCGTGAGGGTTGAGAGGGCATTTATATCAGGAAAGCCTGAATGCCCCGTATTACAGCCACCATGTAACACTTCCAATGTGCAGCAGACTAATGGCTTGTGCCTGGAAATCAATCACCTAAGCCAATATGAGTGCATCCACTGGATATATTATACATACATGCGTGAACAATTTGGTTGTGGGTCAGCAGGGAATGCTAAAGGGGTTAGTGGTAGTTGTAATACTCTAATGGAGTAGTCAAAGCACCACAAAAGAGTGCATATAAGTTTACCGAAACTACATGTTCCTTGAAATGATCTAACTGCAGATAACATGTTTGTGCTGATGAAATTTGAAGCGTCACAAAATACTGAAATGGCTTAGGGCATAACTCCAAAGTCTTCAGAGATACCGTGCCTTGATCAGCCCCCCTCACAGCAATAAGTGCCTCAAATCCTTAGGAATATGGACGTATATTATGTTGGTTGTAGTTTAATGAACTGCGCACCCTCTTTGAAAAGTTATGCTCTTAGCATGCTAAGGAATTAGTAACAACACTCAACATTCCTTCAAGTCATATACAGTACTTATTGTTTGTTTAGCACGTATGTGTGTAAAACTTATTGGCTTTTTATAGGATGTGAAAAGGATTTTTCTGGTGGTGTATTCTGGGAGACAAGTAGACTCAATTCAACAGTCACTCAACCTTGTTCAAGACTGCATCCTAGATTTCGTTTTGGTGTTAACATCAAAAGACAGTGTTACAATAATGGAAGTTGGTCATCAATTGATCTTAGTGACTGTACCATGTACAGGAACTCCTTCCCAGTTGTAATAGTGTACTTTACAATAACCAGTAATAATGTTACCGTGAATCCTGATGATATCATCGATGATGTTAGTGGAGTTGATTGTGATGTACAGTACATGTACTTGAACATACTGTAAATGGTCAATTTATACAATCATACTTGATCCATGTGCATCATTTATTTCAACTTTTTAAACAACAAGTATGATTGTTAGGTATGCCTTCAACAAAGTGAAACTTTGGCCAACCTAATCTAATAAGCCCACAGTGTGTGGGAGTTTAAATGTGGTGCAACAGTTTCATTGTGTCATTGAGTTTTCTTAAGAATTTGTGTGGTTTCAAAGTTGTAACTATACATTTTTTGTGACATACAGGTAGTACATCAAGTCAGTTCAATTGTAACAGAGGTCCCTGAATTTGTTAATAGAACATGGAACTTTACCTCATCAGGAGTGGAGCTGTTAAGCATTAGTTTATTGTTTACTTTGAAAACAAGATCTGTTCCTTTAGCTGTAGTTGAAAATTTAAGGAATGTTTTTGGAAACATTATTTTTTCTGATGGAATCTTGTTAAAAAGTGGAAGTAGTATTGAAGTATTAGCATTCCAACCAAACTGTAAGTGAACATGTTTATTGTAAACATCATTATCAAGTTATTTCTACAGCAAGTTGTTCATGTAATGTTACTGATGATGATGATATAAGAACAGTATGTACTGGACCTAGTACTCCACCATGTTTGTGTAGATCTCCTGAAAGTTGTATAGTAAGTTACTACTTCACCAGTTTACACCTGCTTAATGTTATATTTATAGTGTAATAGTCCCACTTATGTTGGTGATGGTAATGTATGTGGATTAGACTCAGACAGTGATGGATTTCCTGATGTAGGCTTGGACTGTAATCTAACTCAATGTGTACAGGTATAGACTCATCTTAGAGCTTGTAAATTAATGTGAAATTAAAAGTTAATTCAATGTGTGATAGTCCTGCACATGTGATGTTAGCTACAGTATTCAATTAAGCTGAAATTACACATACTAAACCATACATTTTCAATGGGTTTACTGGGACAGCGCAGTAGTCTGCAATGTAATGAATGTATCCAAGGTGATATTATTTTAGTTAAGATGGTTATGAACTATGTACACATGTGTATTTTAAATACATGTACATAGGATTGTCAATAGGTAATATTAAACTACTGTACTATTGCAAACATTCTAATGATAAGCTTGATTCTATATGGTCTTAAATTGGAAACTATAGTTGTCACATATGTAGGCAGTGCAGAGTAGGGATGCACCGATTTTGCCAGCAAATATTATGGAAAAATACATAGGTAAAGGTAAACAGCAAAATGCTAGAAAAGTAAGTGGAAAATTGGAAGTGGGCACCAAGGAATGGCAACTTAGCACACTTTGTATGAAAAAGATCGAGATATCCTAATAGAACAGTCATGCATAGTATTAGGCTCATAGGAAATGCAACTGAAGATTGAGCAGAGCAGTCACTATGTACAAATATTCTAATAGAGCAGTCACACATGCTTGTAAGCTTGAGATACTGCAATTAATATTTATTGATGCTCAGCAAAGTAGAGAAATTTGAGCAAAATGTTGAGCAAAATGTTGAGCAAAATAGGTAAGAAAAAAAAGAATTGTTGGAATGAAAAATAGGCGGGAAAAAAGTAAAATAGGCTCATCCCAAGTGCAGAGTGATTTGCTTAATATGGTACACTTAATACCCAAGAGCTGATAGTCTACATGCAGAAGTGACTATGACTAAAGCTACATCCAAAAATAGTTCAGTCTGTTGCAAATAATTATATGTAAGTGCATAAACATACCAAAATTTGAAGGTTCATTTAAATTCAAATGTAAAGTTAAAACATTCAAATCCTGTTGGCAAGCATCCAACGTCTATTATTACAGTAGGTCATGCAGCACTATACAGTACATGATGCATACCATGTGCACATGTCAAGTTGTTTGCAGAGATGAAACTTGTACTTCGTTACACTTATTGTAAACCCTGATGTCTGAAGGCAGAAGCTAGAAGTTATACATGCATCAGGTGTGAGGTTGTTTACAGTGATTAAACTTTGTTATTGTTTACACTCAACTTATATTAGTGTCTGTAATGAGCAGTAGTAGATAAATACTGTCTGATTGACTAAAATAAAGTAGTGTGATTGATTAGAAGTACATATCTGATTTGACAACTAGTGTTATCATAGTAATAGATGCCTCACAGCATAGCAACAATATGGTTGCTTAGCTACGGTTGCTAGGTAACCATTTGTAAAGTAAATGTCACTTTGGGACCATAATGGTTGGGCAGTGATTGCTAAGTGTGATCAGTGGTTACAGTTGCTATGGTTGTCGGATTAAGGATGGGTGGCTGTAGTATTAATAGTTCTTATATTGTGCAGGATGGAAATAGTGTTCAACTTCACTTCGCACTAATTTACTCTTTTGTTTACAATACTTGCACCATTAATCCAGCCATCCGTCCTGTTACATATTATACTGATTGTATGTTTTATTTATTAAAAACATTTGAATAATAAGTCACTGTTTTTCATTCAAACAATCAAATCCTCAATATGTATATATCATCAGGTCTAGTTCCAGGTTGTAATTACTTTCATATCAGGTGAATATCTTAGCTCCTGACACTTGTCTTCATTGTTCCACAGGATCTGTGTCCTGATGTGTTTAGTACACCACAAAATGATCAATCAGTTTGTGTAGAGAGAATTAATGGTAAGCTGTTTGGTAGAAGCTATACTCAACTTGATGTTACATGTTTGTTCAGAGTACAATAAGGCCAATGTAATAGATTCCTTGTCTCCCGTCACCTTAAAAGCAATCAGGTAGTGAGGGTGGGTGGTTATTATTATTATTTGTGATAAACTGTATACCAGCTAATTAGTTCAGACAACAAACTAGCTATAAATGAAAGTGACAGCAACAAAACGCTTTCCAAGATAATAAGTAACCAATTAAATCTTCTCCAAATATGGTTTCAATTGCTGTAGTAACTGAGTGGGGTGACAGCACAGTAGATTTTAGTGATGTTTGGGATCAAATTATCCAGCTATTTGTGGAGATAAGCTATACTTCCAACAATGTTTTAATGTTAGGGACTAGACCATAGTTGCTAGAGCACAGTAGCTATGCCCCTAGTTCATTACATGGAACAATGAAAAGTAACAAAATGAACGATTGTTTATGTAGCAGTATCTCTTGGCTGTTCATCTGTGTAGGAATTATTCATTTCTTACTCATAATTATGTAATTGTTTTCTTCCTAGATTTTAGTCATGCATGTGTGAACAGAATATGCTTAGTGATAAACTATGCATAGACTATACAGATACAGTATTTGTGTTCTCAGGGTTTCGTGGATGCCAGTTAGGTCAAGATGATAGCTGGAATATGACATGGCCATCAACTGGTATAAGAAGGACAGCTAAGCAGAAGTGTCTAGGAAGTAGTGAAACAAAAGGTATAGTTTTTTTTTCTAAATTCATGACTGCACGTAAGAAAACTACTTTAAAGCCAGCAGTCTTCAAATTATAACCCATTGTAAAATTTTTACATTGAGTATGCTTAATAGTAGGAACCACAAAGGAGTAGGCGTGCCTCACAAAATAACATCACCCAAAAACTAGCTATAGCCTCAATTTTCCCTGATGACGATGAGGCATGTATTGGTTAGGTAAAACTAAGCCCAAACAAGCTATCAGATCAACCCGAAATGCTTTCAACAAGTTGCTATGGAATTTAAAAAATAATTATATTTAATGCAATTTTCGACTGACTGACTGACTGACTGAGTAAGTAACTGACTGACTGATGCAAGCATACCTCGATAATGGCTAAGGCTATAGGCTCGAATTTTTCACTGTTTGATGTTGTTTCAGCCCGAGAGGTGCATTTTGGTATACCGCTATACGATTCTTCATGGACTTACCAGTGTCCTCCTTTGGGTCCCATTCATCTTTGCTGACAGTGAAAAGCGTTGATTTGGTGGTAGCATGTGATGGCTTCCCTTCATAATATCGTCCATATTTTTCATAGTGGCTGTTTTGATTGCAGAGGTGCTTTTCGGACAGTTCTTCATTCGTACTACTGTGTAACGGGTTGAACATAGCCAACAACGAAGCGTAATGGATGCTTCACTTTTCAGACAATAATTGATATAACTGGGGTGTTCTGCACCAGTTCTTTCTTTTGGTATGTAGAGGTGCTTTTTGAACAGTTCTTGATTCAAAATGCTATGTAACAGGTTGAACATAGCTAACAACAAAGCATAATGGATACTTCATGTTGCGGGGCTGACGATAGTAGGTTCGATCGAAGGTGATAACAAGAGCGATAACTAGTGACAATCCCTTCACGCTACTGAAGCCATAACTATATAGTACACACGTGAGATAATTACAAGAAACAGAAGAATACTAAGGCCTAACCTAGAGTACATAGTACAGTGTTATACAAAGTGTATGCATGTTCAAGTTCAGTTCCCAACATCCTACGGGGGGGCCAAGAGAGAGTCCGCCCACTCTGCAAACTTGCCCATTGCTTTCCTTGCTGAAGTACGTATTGGGCGAGGGTTAGTAGCTGTATCATTGTCATCTGAGGAGGTAATATCTGGTTGAGCTAATGGTGTAGCATGATCGTCAGAGATGTGAGATATCTGTTCAGAAGTATTATCACTAGAACTAACTTCAAGGGGGAATAGCTTCACAATTGGTCTATTGGTCTTACCGTTGCTAGTTCTTATATTGGCAGCTCGAACAAGACCATCACCACCAACAATAAGTACTTCAACCACAGCAAGTTTCCAGTCCAGCCTTGGCCCTTCATTGTGTATCAGAACAACATCTCCTTCTTTGATCTCTCGTTTGTTGTTTCCTGGCTTCTGATAGTACTCCCTTAAAGAAGTTAGGTACTCACGCTTCCACCGTGTAGCAAAGTGATTTAGTAATAATGATTGTACTTTTGCGGCCTTGCTCAGTCTGTTGCTCTCATTGTAGGATGGATCTTGTAAATCCTCCGCCGCCACAAGATGGTATGGTAATGTAGTCAAACTTCTTCCATACAGCAAATGTGAAGGAGTAAGTGGTTGTGGGTCTCTTATATCATCTGAAATATAAGTGAGTGGTCTGTTGTTTAATGTTAGTTCTACCTCTACCACTATTGTCTGTAGCACTTGCAGGCTCACATGTGCTCTTCCAAGAGTCTTCTTAATAGCAGCTTTGGTTAATCCAATCAGGCGTTCCCAGAAGCCACCAAACCATGGAGCCTTCTTTGGTATAAATTGCCAAGTTGTTCCTTGCCTGTTAATGGTTGCGATGACTTCTGAAGTAAAAAGGTTCTTAAGTTCACTTGCAGCTGCTTCATAAGTTGAAGCGTTGTCAGAGATCATGAGGTGTGGTAGTGATCGACGACCCACAAATCTACGAAAAGCTAACAAAAAGGTCTCAGTTGACAAGTCTTCCACAATTTCCAAATGGACTGCTCTACTGGTGGCACAAGTAAATAAGCACACGTATGCCTTAATTTCTTCACTGCCTCTCTTAACATAGAGTGCCCCAGTAAAATCTACACCAGTCACTGTGAAAGGTCTAACATCTTGTAGTCGAGATTTGGGTAAAGGAGCAGGATCAGGTGGTTTGTATGGCTTACCACTGTGTCGACGGCAGATTGTACAATGGTGTAGGATACTCTTTACAAACTGTCTTGCAGTAGGGACCCAGTATGTCTGTCGAAGAGCAGTTACTGTGCTTCCTAATCCACAGTGACATAGTTTCACATGTATGTCATGAACAATTAACCTTGTGAATGGGTGCTTGGCTGGAAGCAAGTAGGGGAACTTAGCAAGCTGACTGATTGGGGCATTGTTGATTCTGCCTCCACAACGGATGAATCCATCTGAGTCCAAGAAAAGTCTTAACTGACGGACAAGTAGAGGTCTCTTCTTCTTAGAGTTGTGACACTTAAGGCTGTCTTGTTCTAACCAGTACACGTCTTTCTGACAGTCAGCAATCCAAGCCATTCTAGCAGTACGTAGCTCTTCAGCTGAAAGAGTACCCTTCTTGAGTGATTGTTGGTGACAATAATTAAAGACAAATCTAAGTACATATGCAGTCACAGCCAAAAGTTTGAACAATGTACTATATTTAGTGACTGGTATGATGTAGTGCAAACCTGTGTTGGGTGGTTTCAGTCCATCTGCTGGTATGAAGTCATCAACTGTTCCAGCTAGAGCACAGAGGTAGAAAGCCGGTGAATGCTCCCACTTTGGCCATTTGTCTTTATGTGGCAGCCATGGTGGTCCGTGTCTCCAGAACTGTGAGGAGGCAAACTGATCAAAGGAGAGTCCACGAGTGAGTAAGTCAGCAGGGTTGTCATCAGTTGGGCAGTAGTGCCAGGAAGCGGTTGGAACCAGTCGGTGAATCTCCCCAATACGGTGAGCAACAAATGGTGGTAAATGTTTGGTACTGTGTATCCAGTACATGACAATCTGGCTATCAGTCCAGAGATGAATTGGGATAGATGTCAGCTCAAGTGATGTCATAACAAAGTGGGTGATTCTTACTCCAATGACGGCAGCCATTAACTCCAGTCTGGGTAATGTGGTGATCTTCAGTGGAGCAACACGGCATTTAGCCATAATGAATGATATACAGCCTCCTGAATTACAGAATGTAACGGCTCCATATGCTTTTGTACTAGCATCAGTATATGTGTGTAGCTCAACTTGTGTAGGGTCAAAGGTGGTGGAAGTGTACCGTCGGTTAATGGAAACAGATGGGAGATTGTGTAGATCTTTCAAAATCTCTTGCCATTCTCTGTTTAGATCGGTCTCCAAGGGTTCATCCCATTCAACATGCATCTGCCATAGTCTTTGCATCAAGAGTTTGGAGCGGATGGTTACAGGCACTGTAAATCCAATTGGATCAAAGGTTTTTGATGATTCTTGCAGCACTTCTCGCTTGGTTGTAAGGTTAAGGTTTCTAGTTGACAGAGCTGTTCTCTTCGGTATCAGGGATATCTGATCTGTTAAGGTGTTCCAATGCAAGCCGAGAACATTAGTAGGAATGTTGGAATCGGCTGTGTTGTGTTGCATAGCAATTGTACAAAGCTGTTGACTATTGGAAGCCCATGCTCTTAGATTGAAACCTGCCTCTGACAGTATTGTCCTGGCCTCATGGTAATACTGCACAGCTTCAGCTTCAGTTTTGCCACCTGAAATAACATTATCAACATACAGGTTCTGTTGAATATCTTGTGATAAGGGAGTGTTGTACTGTTGTAAATGGTGGTACAGTGTGGCATACAAAATAAATGGGGAACTCACGGCTCCAAAGAGTACAGTTCTGAAGCGGTACACCTGAAGATCTGAGTGAGGGTCTTTTGGATTGGCTAACCAGAAAAAACGTGTGAAATCTCTGTCTTGCTCATGGAGATAGATGTGTAAAAAAGCCTTTTCAATGTCAGTTGACACCCCAAAATTATGAGTGCGGAAGCGTAGAAGAATGGAACAGAGATTGTTGAGAAAATCAGGACACTGCGATAAACAGTCATTGAGAGAAGGATCACTTCTGGATTGACGGCAGCTACAGTCATATACCACTCTGATTGGCGTAGTTGCAGAGTTCTTCTTCACACAATGATGTGGAATATAATGGACTTTCCCTGTGTTTGGTGTAATGGATATGTCTACCCGTTCAATGAACCCTCTACAGACCTGATCTTGGATGACTCCATCATAAAGTTGTAACATACCAGGAGTCTGTGCCAGACGCTTGGCAAGAGAGCGAACTCGTTGCAAACAAATGTTGTAGTTCGATGGTAGGGGAGGATGATGTTCCTTCCATGGGAGTTTGGCACAATATGACTTGTCGTTTAATTGTGTGATGGAATTCTTAGAGTAATGTTTGAGAAACTGTTGGTTTGTACTCAAGACGCTGTCCTTATGAGGTTCTGTGCCAGTTGTTTCTAGGGTCCAAAACTTCTCCAGATCACAGGTTACATCATCAGTTATTCCAATGTGAAAGGTACTGGTGATCTCGCTTTGAGATTTAGCTACTGGAAGTGGACCAGAAAGAAGGTACCCTAATTTAGAATTCATTGCTGTAGGACCATTTCCTCTGATAATGTCGTCTTCAACAATGTCCCAATAGTGATCCACGCCGATAAGCAATGAAATCTTGAAATTCTCATTACTTGAAACGGGGTGAGCTAGTGGTAGCTCCCTTAAGTATGGCAACTGCACAACTTCTGTGTTGACTGTATGTGTTAGTGGTACAGCAATACTGGGTACAATGAGGACAGAAAGTGGGACATACCTTCCAGATCTGGTCTTCAACTTGATAGATGCAACATCTAATTTCTGACTGATAGGGTTATTGGCCCCAAATGTAGAAATACAAATATCCTCTTGTTTGGTTGGGTGTAGGGACAGTGCATCTGCAAGGTCACTTGTGAGAAACGACCGTTGTGACCCCTCATCAAACAGGATGTTTGTCTTAGCTTCAGCATGGCTTGATGACACCGTAGCAACAGCAGTCTTTAAGAGACAAATCTTGTTTGTGTGTGAAACCATAGAGTGTTGAGTATTTGGGGATGACAGCGTGGTAAGTGAAGCATTAGTGTTAGCAGTAGTGGCGTTAATGGGAGGTTTCACACTTGTATTTCCTGAACTGTTGGGAGGTTGCTCAAGCAGTCGTGACATGTTTCCAGTTGTTGACTTGTCTGGTGGTTTCTCTGTATCAGCACATAAACTTGTGTGGTGTTTACGAGTACAGATCCGACAGCGGTGTTTAGAATTACACTGTGATACCCTGTGTCTTCCTAGGCAGTTAAAACACAACTTGTGTTGTCTTGCAATGTCCAACCGTTGCTTTGGATCTTTCACAGTAAGGCAATTTGCAGGAGCATGAGTGCCGTGGCAGTAAACACAGTTTGGGGTTGATACTTTCCGTTCAGTAATGCCATGTCCATGTTGTGTCTTTCTGTCAGTGTTTGTAAGGAAGGTAGCAGTTGGTGGGTATCCAGATTGATGGTACTTGGTGACATCGCTTGTGCCCATCTCTAAGATGTGAATTTCACTGTGAATAGCCTTTCTAAGGTCAACAAATGTCCACTCATCTGTTCCATGAGCTCTGGCCAGATTACGCCTGATATCCATTGGTAGTTTACCCATTATACTTGTAACTAGCATTGCTCCATACTCACTAGTAGGTTTGCCAAGTGATGTGAGAGAACGAGTGTGTGTTTCAATTGCATCATAGAATAGTTGCAGCGAGTCGAGCGAGTTAGTTGGACCTGACAAATCAATGAGTGCCTTCATGTGAGCACTGATTAGCTTGTGGGGTTGTCCATACCTGTCTTGTAGCAGTGTTACTGAGTCATTGTAGCTATCATTGGTGAGTGGGAGGCCAGAAATTACACGTAGAGCTCCACCCTGCAGCTGGGCACGAAGGTAGTTCAGTTTCTGCACCCCTGATAATGCAGGGTTATTGTGCACAGCTGTCTCAAAACAATCCCAGAATGATTGCCAGTCTAGAATATCCCCCAGAGAACAGTGGAATGCTTAACTTGGGAAGACGAGTGATGTCTTGGGGTTTATGGGTCACTGTTGCAGCAATACGTTCTGGGGAAACCCCTGGGGTAGAGTGCGTCTCGGTGTGCTCACGTGACTCTGTACTCGGTCGGAGGGAGTGGACCGGTTGAGTTACTTTACTGACTTCTATAAGATGTGTGATTCTGGCGATGTGCGTGGCTATGAGAGAGCAATACTCTTCAGAGTCAGTGATTTCTTTCTCTAGCTCCTCCTCGTCGGTGAGTGACACAGCTATCTTCGTATCTAGCTCTGTTGGAATAGTCTGCTTCCTTTGCAACTGGTCGCGAAGGTCTGTTAGTGAGGTAGCGTCAGGTTTTGAGGGTGCGTCTGAGTTAAATATTTCTACTGTCTCCATAACCTTCGAAACTAATTTCTTCAGGTGGGATCTGTAGGTGCGACGTGACGTCGTGTTGTGCTTCAGCTCCTCCGTGGACATCTCGATGAATCGTCAGCTTGTCTGAAAATAGAGTCAACAAAAACAACAGTGTCAATATGGCGGCGTGCTTGCCTCTACGGGTACCGTTTCACACCACGGTACCAGGTTGAAACGCTTGCGATGAAGACCAGAAAGGTCTAGAGTGGTCACAGCACCAGAAATGTTGCGGGGCTGACGATAGTAGGTTTGATCGAAGGTGATAACAAGAGCGATAACTAGTGACAATCCCTTCACGCTACTGAAGCCATAACTATATAGTACACATGTGAGATAATTATAAGAAACGGAAGAATACTAAGGCCTAACCTAGAGTACATAGTACAGTGTTATACAAAGTGTATGCATGTTCAAGTTCAGTTCCCAACACTTCACTTTTCAGATGATAATTTTTTTCTGCACATTATACATATAACACAAAACTGATTACAAGCTACCAAACTAAGTACAAGTAACTAAACTACATACTGAGCTACACCTACTTAGCTACATTACAAAACCTAATCAAATTCTATAGTGTCCTCCGAGCAGAGAGCATAGCATCTGACGTCCATTTTGGCATTATATTTCCGTAAAGTCACTAATAAATGTTGCAACAATTGCCTCCGAGCCAACTCCCGAGACAGACCATTTTTAACTGTAGTGCAGTCAGCAATTGTAAAAAGAGTGGACAGTGCAAAAGGAGACCACACATCGAATGATTCACATACTAGGGAAATAAAGTCCCTCCATCATTGGTAACAGATTCTAAATAATGATTGTCCTTAGCTTCCTCACCAGAAGTAGATGATAATTGATATAGTTGGGGTGCATGGCGCCCTTTTCAGATGCATTCACCAGTCATAATAATTTTATTTGAAATAAAGTTAACAAACAAGTACACAAAAAAATTGGAATTTTCAACTGGCAGATCTCCACTTCCACAGTCAATTGACTCGCATAACCTACAAGAACCAATAAAAAGTACTGAAACAAGTTGGAGTAGTCCATGATATTAAAACAATAAGAAGTGTTATATCCCTACTGTGCTCTGTGATTTAATATCATGCACCAGCGTTGAAACCGGGTCGGGTCATCCGGGTCAACTGGGTCTCATTTTCTCCGGGTCCGACCCGGTTTACAAATTATCCGGGTCTAACTCGAATTGGATCATGTGAGAAACGAAATTGTTCGTTTGATGACCTGGAAACTTATAAACGCTATCGCGTAGCTCTTTCGTGAGCCACGTCCACTTATCACATTACAAACATACGCTCAGCCACGCCCATTTATTAGTAAGTGCAGTATGTAGCATGAAACTGAGGGTATCTATGGCGAGGGGTAGCTATTGTCAGTAGGTGATGACCTTTTTTTTTTTTTTTTGGTCTTCAACAGCTAGGCTGAAGTTGCAATTCCAAAGTGGAACCCCTTTTTAAAAGTCTGGATCCGTCCCTGTTTACTCAACACGCTCAAAACGTAGTCTCGCTTGCTCGAGACTAGCCAAAACATAGCTCTTATCGCACGCCTCGGCTTTAATTAATCCGGGTCACATCCGGGTCATCCGAGTCAGCAGTAGTGACCCGGTTTCAACGCTGTCATGCACTACTCCAGCTTGATTTAGTACTTTTTATTGATATGCTATATCCCTACTCTAGTTGAAAATTCAATTTTTTTAATGTACTTGTACTGTATATGTATGTACATGTAAAAGAAAGTAAGTGTACAAGGGGTTGGGAATGAGGTGGGGGGAGAGGAACTTCTATGTAAGAATCCCACCCACCACCTCTATCCACTGCACCTATTCTATCATATGCTACCTGTATGCAGTACATAATTTGGTATTAGAAACTTGTACACTCACACAGTGCTAGCTACTAAATATGTGAATACTTGGTTTACTTTACAATATGTGTTTTATTTATTTTACTAGTAACATAGTCCTCTAGAAACCTGCAAGGAGACCTGTAAAGCAATGGGTCTGTTTGCATAGATTTAGACACTATCAAGTCACAATGCAATTATTACTTGTTATAGTTCACAACCTTACTACATGTAGAAAGTGAATCCTTGGAAGTGTATACTCATTTTCACCACATTGATTGCTATTATGATAGCCAGTTCACTTTTGCTGTTAACTTCCCATTTAGTATGGGATTATACCAGAGGCTTTCTTGGTACTCCCAACATTAATTGAAACTGCAATTGTCTGGCCATTCTTGAAGACCATAGTGTAGATTTTACAGCAATAGTGTTTCAAGGTATACATAGATGGCTAA
Source organism: Dysidea avara (assembly GCF_963678975.1). Classification (NCBI taxonomy): domain Eukaryota; kingdom Metazoa; phylum Porifera; class Demospongiae; order Dictyoceratida; family Dysideidae; genus Dysidea; species Dysidea avara. Next base: position 26,285,224 of record NC_089275.1, read on the forward strand.
TATTTACCATTAGGTTTGTCAACATAGTAGCAATTGAGTACACTACAGTACAGGTCATACATTGTGTGTTTTGTAGGATTTGCATACAGAAAGTGTCTTGGAAATAATACGTGGGGATCTGTAAATGTATCGAATTGTCGAACAGTGGAAATGTCAAGAATTGCATTAAGAGCTAAAGAATTAGAAAATATTGTTCAAATGATGTATGCCAACACAAGTGATATGACTCGGACTTTTAGCACAGAAATTGTGCTAAATACTATTAAGCGATTAAAAACTGTTACTTTGGCCTCTCAGCCAATTTTACCATTGGATTTATCTTCAATATCCAAAATACTGAGCATCATCACCTCGTAAGTACAGTATGTCATTATGGATTTATACTTATCACTAAATGTAATATGCAGTGTGATTAAAGGAGAAATTGATAACAACAATGATTATCGGCAAATACCAGAGATCATCGAGGTAAATGCCATAGTGTTCAAATACGTAGTTATTAAACTTTTCTAGTGGTACATATGAAACTCAGTATACACACACAATGTGCTGGCATTGCAACTAGGGGAGGCTACCCAGATTATAGAATCTCTTGTGGCGAGGGGGGGAGCTGGCGCGAGGGCTGTACCCCTCAAAAGCAGCAGTAGCTCTTTGTATAGCTTCATAATATCACAAAGATCACTACCATCAATTTACAATTTGAAGCATTTTAACTAAAGCACTAACTGATCTAGTTAGTATCTAAACAGGATATATGAAGTCAATGAAATCATAAGAGTTTTGGAAAAGTTATTGTAGGGTTAAAACTCATATGTGACTGGATTTCACATAACAGGGCTTCCACACACACAAAATCAAACTTACGATTTTACCAGAAGTGGATTACTGGTCTAATACACTATCATATTTCACACTGTACTTCCTTCAGCACTGACAAGTCTGGTTTCTGTAGCAGCTTTCTTCTGACCCTGTCAAAGCCACGAGTGTGAGATTGGCACCATTAAATGGCCATGGCTTTGTGATAATGGTGTGTAGTGAGCTGGGACTTCACAGAGAGCTCGCCAATAGTGTTCTCAGTCAATGTGGAGTAATTTGAGGGCCATGGAGGGCCATGGAGAGCCCAAACGTGGCCTCTGGATTCCAATTGTCTTCTTACTTCATTTTATACCAGTATATTTAAGACCACCGTCCACCCCCACCCTCCCACCCTATTACTACCACCTGTGATATTATTACCCGCTCAAAAAAAGCTGCTCAAAACAGGGCAAATTTTGGGTATCAGAAATGTATACACCCACTCAGTGATAGCTAGTGAACAGATGAACAATTGGTGCAAATTTTGTTTGCACAGCTGTAGGCACTGGGAAGTTATTACACTATGATTCCTTAAAATCGCCATATCTCCTAACAAAGCTTTGTGCGTTGAAGCCTTGTTTTGTCAAATTCAGTCACATATATAGAATGTAGCCTGTACATAATGTGTTTGGAAATACTTGGTACAGTGGGAAGGGCTACAACTGAGTGAGTGGTTTAATTCCCACATATATCAAAGCATTTTTTGTTTGTTTTTGGACTACTTTTAGGAACACATTATTTTGACAAGGTGCTTGTCTGCTCTACTGCAATATTTGAATGTTCTTTTAAGTATGTGATTTTTTCAGCGTCACTTCAAGAAGTTAATTGTGGCAAACTTATTCTGAGGAGGACTAAGCCCCTCCTTGGTGGGCTGAGAGGACTTCAACCCTCCTTTCACTGCTTTTGGATTACTGAATTGCAGTATTATGTTGGTACCATGGACTTTGTTGACAACTGCTCATGTCTAGCTGTAGTTTTTAAACTAGTTGACAAGTCTATCAAGTGCACTTTAAACCTCTACTATACTTTGTGGAAAATAAAGTTCACTTTCCATCAATTTTGATCTCGCGTATGCAAATTCTTCTTACTAAATGACAGTGCTGCATAAACAACCTTTATTCACTGAATGAAGGTTTATTTTCTGTAGTTCAAAGCCTGTTTGCTCATGTGGGTGTTGAACAGACATATGTACACAGACATGCAGACACACGGTTTTAGTCAAAGTGATTTCAGTAAACTATAGGAACGTGCCCACAGCCTGCTTTCAGACTGCTGTGGGAACACCTTGTTTGAAAAAGTAGTGAAAAAGGGAGCATGCCTACACCTGAGATATACTAGTGGATATGTAATCCATGACTCAGTAATGTGTATAGACTGAAGTAGTCCGCTAGTATATCTGGAGGTGTAGGTGACCTCCTTGTTTCACTACTTTTTATATTCCTAATCAAACTTTAAATTCTTTGTATACAGTATTAGGTTAGTATGCTTTAGCTTGTAACACATCTTGATCTAATAGGTTGTTGTACAGTTGTTAGACAATGTTCTGGATGAAGAGAATAACATATCATTTAGTGGAGTGAATAATGAAATAAATAAGGTTAGTGACTTTAATACTTTATGTAGTGCACATTATACATGTGCTATGGTAAAGTTCCTATAGGGACTTGTGTGTACATGTTGACAGTTCATTTCAGAGCTGTGTTGTACAGTAGTAGCTTAGGGTCGGCATGGATAATAATAATGACTTAAATAAGACTTATTATCATCATCATCATCACTGCAGAAATGGCTGCCACCTGTGATTTCACAACTTTATTCACCCGGATTTTTGAAGGCCGCGCCATATTTATATAGCTTGGCTGTTTTTGCATGGATGCTAGTTAGCACACAAATATGAGCTACGTGTGATATTCACCCAATGATTGTCACTATGCAACGCTTTTATTCACATTATGTGTACAGTGCTCCATCTGTATGTGTCTGGTGTGTGTGCATGCATGTGTGTGTGTGTGTGTGTGTGTGTGTGTGTGTGTGTGTGTGTGTGTGTGTGTGTGTGTGTGTGTGTGTGCATGTGTGTGAGGGTATTGGTTAGTAAGGAATACTGATAATATTATTTTGCGCATGTATGTACATATATAGCGCAATCTAACAATTGCTGAACAACTTCAAGCTGTTATTGAACGAACAGGCATACTGCTCAGTAGAACTCTACCCACTGATGCTGCAAATATTATCGAGGAAAAGTTTAACTACACCAACATTGGTAAGTTACACAACAACACAATGACTAAAGGAAGTTGTTTGTGTGAGGGAAGAGAATCTCTAACAGCAGGGGCTGTGCTTGTTAATATGCTGTTACAGTATGCTTTTAAAAACAATTGTCTAATATACTTTTTGAGAATAACTCCATTATTCACTAATTGTGCTTTTATTATCCCACAGGGACCTGCAAAGCCTGGTATTTAAATAAATTGATGGACTATAGCTGTCATAGATACAGACTAGTTAAACTACTCCCATGAAGCCATGCATAAAATTAAAGGATTCTAATTAATTGACATTGCCTGCATATAGGTGCAGAAAGTTGTAGCTGCAACCTCAAGAAAATGTCACACAGTGGGTATGTAGCAGCTGCAATATTTGTAGATGCATGGCTTCAATAAGGAGACTAAGGACAATATGACCAGTCATGGGAATAATGACCAGTTGTGTGGACTCCTCTTGAAGCCACTTCAGCTTGACAAGCATATCTGTCCAGTGCTGCGAGTATACTCTCATCATATGACTTCTTATCTGGAAGCAGTAGGTGCAGTTTTCAAAGCATATAATAGGCATTGTCAGTTAGCTAGAACATTTTGTGAATCTCATAATAATATTATTTCATCAGTATTATTTAATAGTTAAATATTTTATGGTTTCAAAGGAGTAGCTAACTTTCAATATTAATAACTTAGCTACCTAATCTATGACAGCTATAGTCTATCAGTGTGGGTCCCTGGTTTTAATGCAGGTGACTGCTGTATTAGAGTGTTTCAATCATTTTACTCAGCAATGAAACTTTGTGCTGTAAGTATAACCTATATCCAACACTTGTATATTGCATGATTACCTTTATTAGGCTTTTTCCGCAGGTTGTTCTCATTCCCGCTTTCTGTTCCTGTCACGTTCCTGTTTTCCGCGAATTCTACCAACCCGAATTCAATTGCTAAAGTGACGAATTCAATTTCCAAAGTGACGAATTCAATTTCCAAAGTAACGAATTCAATTTCCAATGGGATAAATTCAATTTCCAAAGTGCCTAATTCAATTGCCAAAACCTGTGTTAATATAGCTAGCTAGCTAATTAGATTTTGGTGTGTAAATACTACAATTTAATGTATTTCATAAATTATTTTGTAATTTGTCAAGGAAGCATAACTCAAACAAACCACATGATATTCACAAAAGTATCTTCTCCTAGCTGTTTTAGTGTGTCCATTGTGTCTTCTCATGAAAATTCTCTGCCCTTCATTTTTTCCACATAAGAACAAAATATGTTCCCTTTCACCTTGAAGAAATTCATTATTACTAGTAGCCTATACACACTGATTTTTTGATTGATTTATACTCATACTGTATAACCCATTGTGAAAGGCATTCACAACATCTTTAGGAACTCATTTCTTGTATTTCAAGCTGATATGAATAAACCACCTCAAAGTAAGTACTTACTTACCTAGAAAGTTAACCTTCATTTTTCACATACAGGCTGTTTTTAGCATATGAGCATTTTGCTTATGTGGGTGCAGAAAGACAAACAAACAAAAAATATAAACACATGTTTTTCAGAAAACAATTTCAGGAAACCAGGCATGTGTCCATAGCTGGCCACACTTGCCTGGTTTAAAAATCAAGCCATAGCCTTAGCCAATATTAGTTATGCTTGTCTGAAGGCATCAGTATGTACGTAATTCAGTCAGTAAACACTGCTGTCAAAATAATAAAATTCTGTAGCAACTTATCTGGGCTGCTCTGAAGACACTACCTAACCAATACTGCCAAGGTTCCTGAAGATATTGTAAGACTGGTTTCTGGTCAATATATTTTTTGGAGAAAGTACATTCCTTAATGATCTCCAATACAGTACTGTTGTATTGTGTGATAGAGTTAATGTTTCAGTATTTCAGTGTCAAAAAGCTTTTATTTCTCACACATAGCCTTCTTTGCTCTTTATGCGTTATGCTCACATTGGTGTGGACATACACACAAACACAGAGCAGATTCCATTTCAGTGGCACACACCTGGTTTATGATTTACAAGCTGACTCCAGTTATTAATGAATGTACTGTGTTGTATGCATGCAAATTTATATTCTTGAGAATAGAATGCTGTTAGTAAAGTATGTATTACTGTATATATACATACTGTAGTTATTCAAGTACAAATTCCAACTGAACAAGATTTGATGGACAAAGATTCTATAGAATTTTCAGATGATATGAGGGGAACTCGTATGAGAATACCGAGTGCATCTATTCAAAATGAGATGCAAAGACAAGGTATAGCACTCACAGTGGATGCATACCACAAGCACATTATTTTATTATTCAGTAAATGATAATAAGGCACACTTTGTGTGAATGTGTTACAACCCACGGAAAAATTGGAATAGCCACCCATTAACAGAGTTGGGGGTTGTTATTCTAAAAATGTAACTCGTTACTTCTACGCCATGTAGCGTGAAAGAGTTACATATTACTCACAGAAAAACAGTAACGCATGACATATTTCTCATTACTTTGAAGACTGTAACTAGTAATATATTACATTTATTTGTTACTAGCTATAAGTCTAACTTCTAAAAACAAGCTACCAGCCTACAACTACAAGTGACGGAGCAAGACATGGGTTTCTCTGGTCTAATTCAGCCTCAAAAAATACTTTGCTGTAGTGTCTTGGCTTCACCATACACTATCACTCTTTATTCATGCTTGCAACTCTGTCTCCAGGACCAAATACAACCAGTCACGAGGCTGACTATGTACAATGTGCCTTAAAAAGAAGTAATGCATTACATTTGTTACAATTTCCCAATGTAATATCGATTTTATATTACCTGCTACTTCATCATGTTTTGTTATATTACTCATTAGTACAAAAGTAATATTATTGCATAACGTGTTTCATAACACGTTACCCCCAACTCTGTCTTACTAACACAGTAATTGGCAACAAATTAATGGCTATGCACATAAATGTTTGTAATTCCACTACAACAATCATACAATTCAGTCTTAAACTGTTCACTAAACTGTCCATCAATATAAGTCCAGCAAATTCTCAGTACCACTTGATATTGACACCTTTAACCTTGTTGCATTGATGGCCACTTTTGTGAACAATGGTAAGATAGCTGTACTAATCTGTCCATTACTCGCGTACACCGTAGCTAGCCTTCCTCAGTTGTTCTCCTCATCCTATTGTCCCACTAATAAGTGAATTATGGATCTGACAGATCACAAATCATGTGATAACCCAGCAGTAATTGCTACAAAATAACCACGAGTAGGCACTAGTTTTCTCACACCATCATGGCATTCCATGTCATAGTAAACAATGATCTTCTTAATAGCAACTCCAGATTCATACATTAAACCACTGCATACGCTCATGCACTACAGAAAACATAGCATTTAAGGTGTGGTCTTGAGCCAAATAAGGAACTTGGCAAATATGTTTCTCAACCCTCATGCCACCTTTTCCAGATTGCAGTGTTTTAACTGTTATGTAAAGAACTTTGTATGGGAGGTTCAAAGCAAAAAAGTATTCCATAGTTTAGCCATACAAGCACAAGTGTTCTATCAGGCTATTAGCCTGCAAATAGGCCTGGCAGTTCTATAATATTATTATTGAACTATGGGTCTATAAAGTGTACTGCAACTGCCCAATATACTTTGAGTGAGTATTCACCCACTCTGGCCAGTACAATCAATCAATCAAGCCAGTCTAGGCAAATAATAGCCTGTACTGTGCTGGCTGACTGCCGACCACTGGATTTAATTTATAGACACACTTGAAGATTTTGATGATGGTTGCTTGTGGTCAGCAGCAGTTAATGTTTTTACTACATTTTGTTAACAACAAAAAAAGACGAATCTTAGGAATATAATGGAAATATGCTTATTAAAGTACCAAAATCAAAAACTTAATCCTTGAGAAGATGTACTAGACTCACGAATTATTAATGCAGGTGTAACACAGGTGTAACACAGGTACAACGCAGGTACTACTAATGATAAGACTACTCTGTGTTTCTAATCGTTTCGTATGTCTTGTGTGTATCTCAGGTTGACAGTTCTCTATGCCAAATAAAGCACTGCCATGGCTTGTGCTTTATGGGAATTATAACACTCAAAGAGTGGTCTCAAGATGAAGCCTTGTGCTATATCTGTCTCCCACCCACTAGTAGTAAAGTAACGAGTTACTTTACAAAGTTATACCCCAACACTGTGTATGTATGTATGTATTGCAAAAGGCTACAGTATAATTATATTATTTTTTGCATGGGAGGATCAAAACGTCCATAAAGTAGCAAGTGCTCTTTATGGTAAAGATTTTTTTAGATGAAAGACATGCAACAGTTATGGAAGCTATGTTGATTTGTGTTTATGAGTAAACAACACAGCTCTATTTTCTTTACAAAAAAACAGCCTGCTATGTTGTAGTGGGACTTATTGGTATTGTTACTATGTATCTAATCCAAGCTATAAAAAAAGAGTGCAGCCCTCAGAAAGGCTACTGTGAAAAAGATGTGAAATCCAAGGTGCAACCAAGAAATGGCTGTGATGGTAGGTTAATGGTAAAACTTTTCACCTGAATTGTCGTTATTAAAATTTTTACCATTAACCTATCATCACAGCCATTTCTTGGCCGCCACCTTGGATTACACATCTTTTTTCACAATAGCCTTTCTGAGGGCCGCACTCTTTTTTTACAGCTTGGCTGTTTTGGATTAGATTTCACTTCTTTTTGTATTTGCTTTTTTAACCTATCTGTTTCTTCTTTACCACAGACAGAAGAAAAAGATGAAGCAGATTTTAAATCCTTTAGCAAATTCTGATTATATCAGTAAATGTACAAATTATATAATACATGCATTTATTATTCCCTACGGATAACTTGTTTAATTTGCAGCTGATCTCTCTACTGGGTGACTTGAAATGTAGCTGAACTTTCTACAGGGTGAATTGCTTGTAGATAAACTCTCTGCAGGATTCTTTCTACAGGGTGACTTGTTTCTAGCTGAACTCTCTGCAAGGTTATCTGTTTGTAGTTGAATTCTCTACAGGGTGATTTGTTTCTAGCTGATCCCTCTACAGGGTGACTTGTTTCTAGCTGATCTCTCCTTTTTTCTAGCTGATCTCTCTACAGGGCAACTTGTTTACACAGTAGCTGAACTCTCTACAGGGTGGTGTCTTTGTAGCTGAACTCTCCACAGGGTGATTTGTTTCTATCTGATCTTTCTACAAGGTTACTTTGTCTGGCTTATCTCTCTAAAGGGTGATTTGTTTTTGTAGCTGAACACTCTACAAGGTAACTTCTTCTAACTGAACTCTCTACAGGGTGACTTGTTTCTACAGTAGCTGAACTCTCTACAAGTGATTTGTTTGCAGCTGAACTCTCTACATGGTGGTTACTTTGTAGGTGAACTCTCTACAAGGTAACTTCTTCTAGCTGATCTCTCTACAGGATGACTTGTTTCTAACTGAACTTTCTACAGCCGAATTCTCTACGAGGTAACTTCTTCTAGCTGATCTCTCTATAGGGCAATTTGTTTGTAGCTGAATTCTCTACAGGGTGATTTGTTTGCAGCTGAACTCTTTACATGGTGGTTTCTTAGTAGCTGAACACTCTACAAGGTGACTTCTTCTAGCTGAACTCTCTACAGGGTGATCTTTTCGTCGTAGCTGAACTCTCTACAGGATGATTTGTTTGCAGCTGAACTCACAGCATGATGGTTTCTTTGTAGCTGAACTCTCTACAAGGTAACTTCTTCTAGCTGATCTCTCTACAGGGTGAATTGTTTGTAGCTGAACTCTCTACAGGGTGATCTATTCATAGCTGAACTCTCTACAGGGTGATTTCTTTGCAGCTGAACTCTCTACATGATGGTTTCTTTATAGCTGAACTCTCTACAAGGTAACTTCTTCTAGCTGATCTTTCTACAGGGCGGTTTGTTTGTAGCTGAATTCTCTACAGGGTGATTTATTTGCAGCTGAACTCTCTATAAGGTGACTTCTTCTAGCTGAACTCTCTACAGGGTGATATTTTCGTAGCTGAACTCTCTCCAGAGTGGTTTTTTTGCAGCTGAACTCTCTACAAGGTGACTTCTTCTAGCTGATCTCTCTACAGGATGATTTTGTTTGCAGCTGAACTCTCTACATGGTGCATGGTTTCTTTGTAACTGAACTCTCTACAGGATGACTCCTTTTAGCTGATCTCTCTACAGGGTGATTTGTTTGCAGCTGCGCTTTCTACATGGTGGTTTCTTTGTAACTGAACTCTGTACAAGGTGACTTCTTCTAGCTGATCTCTCTACAGGGTGACTTGTTTCTAGGTTAACTCTCTACAGGGTGACTTGCCTGTAGCTGAATTGTCTATCCGATTAACTGGTTGTAGTTGAATTCCATACAGAATAACTTGCAATGTAATATAATTCTATAGTGGAGTAAGTTACAAACGTATCTGAATGTTCTATTAGGGTGACTGTTCTATTAGAGTATCTCGATCTCGCATTTGCTACACGTAGTTGCCTTTCGAATCATAACTCAGTGGTTTGTAATCCGATTCTTCTGTACTACTACAAGGACTTTCTACGATGATTATTCCAGCTACTTACAGATTTTAAGCTCATTGCTTTTGGTGGTTTACCTGGTAGGCGTGAAAATTAATAGTTTTTTTATTCATAAAAATCGATTGTGTAATTGTGACACAGGTTGGGTTTTGTGTCATATCTCTATGGTCTTTATCTCGATTCCTTTCAAACCACAAAAAGGCACTCCTACAATGGTTACTCCATCCACATAGCAATTTTCAACTCATTCCTCCAAGGGGTTTACCCTGTGGGCATGACAGACCTTTGACCTTATTTTACGCAAATAATTGGTCATAACTCCGTGAATGTTTTTTTGTTTGTTATTAAAATGCACACATAAACAGTTCATTCTGACAAAGGGAGCTTTCCCTCATACACCGCCAGAGAGAAGTCTGTCAGATCTCTCTGGGGCCGACCAGCAGTAGAACGACTGCCACGAAGACACATAATAGCTGATTGCAATAAAGAAAAAGACAATCTGCAGCAAATAAAGGAGATGACAACATTATATTTCTGGCTCTGCTTTGTAGCGAGAAGTGAAGCTAGTCGTTTGTATGTAATCTCTGTTGGTTTGTTCATTCCACCTAAAGCAGAAAACACAAGAGGTGTGAATGATTCCCTCTCTATTTCACGAACACGTTGTTCATAATTCCTTCGTTTTTCTTGGTCATGTGATCGGAAACAGCTGGCAATGTTCATCGGATTCCTACCAAAGTTGGTACTAAGATCCACCTTAATGAGCCCTTTATGTGTGCTAAATTTTAGCCCGATTGGAGCACGCATTCATGTGTTATGGTGGATTTTGCGAAGTGTGCTAAATGAAGTAGAAGAAAAAAAACGAAGAAATTAAAACGAAATTTTGTTCGCTCATATCTCAGAAATGGCTAGAGCAATTTTCTTCACATTTGGTATGTAGACTCCCGTAACTGGCCGGCACATCTGTAACAAATTTGGTTCCAATCGGATTAGGGATCACAGAGCTACATAGGTGAGAAAAATGTGTTTTCTTTCTTTCTGTTAATATACTCACGGTGTGGGGTGCCGGCTTCTTGGGCCGTACGACACACTACCGTTTGTCTTGATATTGTAGATAGGGACCAGCCGATTATGCTCAATATTTTACATGCTGCATGCTGCTCAAAATTTTGCCTATTATGCTTAAATTAATGCTCAATATTTACCTATTATGCTCAAATTATACTCAATATTTATACCTCAGTTCCCATGTATCTCTAGTAAATTTGCACTTAATGGGACAACAGTAAGTTGCTGAATCCTTGCTTGTCAAACGCATGTCGCAGAAAAGATTGATATACTCTAATAGAACAGTCAGCTGTCTGATTATTTTCTGACTGTTCTATTAAAGTATATCAATCTTTTTCTGTTTGACAAGCAAGAATTTATGGTAATGCACAAGTGTTCTGCCTGTTATGCTAACATTATGCTCAATGCATTCAGGAACCTATTATGTTCATTATTATGCCTGCATAATTGGCGGGTCCTAATTGTAGAAGACTAATTATAACAACAAGTACATGCACCATAATTATGTGACCTGATCCATAAAAATCCGTCACAATCGCACATTTTTTTTTTGAATTCCTGTTCATTAAATATTTATAATCTACTTAGCCAAGTGTACCCTCCGGCAAAGTTTCAGCCTCATATGCCGATACGTTTTGGAGTTACATCCATACAAGGTAGCAACAACAGGTATAGTGATTTGTACAGCCAGTGTAGGGAAAATAAATTACAGGTGCTCACTAAAATGATTGTAACTTACGAACGGAATGCTGTACGGAGTTGAAATTTGCGCCATCGTGTTAGCCATGGATAGGGGAATCGATTACTGGGTAATTGTTTCTTTTCATCACCTTTCTTTATTGCATATAAAGGAAAAATTTTGAGAAAGATTGATCATGTTTGATTGCTTCAATGTGACGTAAACAAATGCCTATAACTTTTGTGTCGTTGGGTCTACTGCAATGAAATAACGATTTGATTGCTTCAATGTGACGTAAACAAATGCCCATAACTTTCATGTCATTGGGTCTACTGCAACGAAACAACAATTTTCTAACGTTTCTTGAGTAGGCGAATAAGATGATATCCAGATTTTTATTACTAGTCCTTTCCTTCACTAAGAAAAAGGTGTTCAAAAAATGTATGGAAATTTTCAATAATAAGCAAGTATTTCACCGATTGCTTTATAAGGCTTGCAAAATTGTGTTTGGTTTTCTGGTCACATATAGGTTCTTCTACTATAGTCAATTTGCATTCACCTGAGTCCTCATGTTTTGTTAATAATTCTTGTAAATACATGGGTCAGCTTCCCAAACCTTTAACAGTGTTGTGGAGCCTTATAAACACTGGAATTGTTATCAAAAATCACTTTGATACAAGCAAGAACAAGTGAATTATGAGGCTTCAAAAATACCCCTGGTATAAACAATCCAGGCATGCAAACATGTTTAAAACATGAAAACATGCTTGTTGCTGTACAAAACCATTGGAAGTGAACACATGTTCACCTTTTTGATAGTACTATTATTTCTCGGGGCTCAGGTAAATGTGAACTGACTATAATCACTTCAATCAATTACTTGATTTAATATTGTTGTTTCTTCTGTACTGTATGTAGGTAGAAGACCTCCAGTTGTCAACATTATTAGTAGGAATATTCACTTACCTACACAGGAGGGGTAAGTGGTATCTGAGCTGTTTATGTATTTGTGTGTGTGTTTCCTTTATGATAAAGGGAAAGAATTGCAAGTTTTGTTCTCTCTGGTAAAATATCAACAGATTTTGAAGCTCAGACATCCCTTGGTGACAGTCAAGCTGTGATGAGTTTTAGCATTGAAGATGTATGTATTGTGTGTTTTGTTATTGCTGAATGATGATGCACGCTACTGCTGTAATCAAATAGTACATCTGTGTTGTATGCTTGTTCAAGCTTTTTGTTGTATGCTTTTGCAGGATGATTTAATGTCAAACCCTCGGTGTTCTTTCTTTAGTTTTTCAAGGTACACTGCTTGTATTTGTACACTTATTTATGTTGCTAGGGCTGGTATACAGAAGTCTTCAAGTTTAATGATTTCATTTATAAGACAGAGTGTTGTCTACTGAAAATAACTAAACTTTATGTTCATTGATTTTGTTTGCTCAGCCATGTAGAGTATTTACCCATTTTACAGAGAATTTCATGTCGAAATTGCTCAACACTTTCAATGAATTTTATAGTTACAAAACCAACAGGGCACTACATGATTATTATGTTATGTGGACCAGTAAGCTATCCGTTAATTATTGTTAATTGTGATTGATAATAGATAGTAAGGGATTACCTCACATATACTGGGTTTACAACTGAAGTACATAGTGGTTTAACACCTACTATTAGCTACATATCACCCTCTTTTTCATTGCTCCTAATGATTTTTTTCTTACACTACATTTTGTACCTTGTATTCAACTGTATCATAATCATCTATAGTGATGATGTTACCACTGGTGCATTTTCATCTAATGGTGTTACACTGATGAGCAGAAATACTGATAGTATGGAGGTTGAATGTGCTACTACTCATTTGACAAGTTTTGCTGTTCTTGTGTCAGGAGAAAGTGTAAGCGTAGCATTGTGCAATGATAATGTGAATGTACTGTATATGAAATTATGAAATCATGTGTTTCGGTATACTTTTGTATTTTTGTTGGTAGAAAAACAATTGATATCTATCCAGTTAAATGTTTGAGTATGTGTGTGCATGAGTGTGATTATCATACAGTATGATAGTATTGTATAGTAGAGACCACAAAGGAGTAGGCGTGGCCCATGAAATAACATCACCCAAAATCCAGCCTCAATTTTCCCTACGACGATGAGACAGTATTGGTTAGGTAAAAGTAAGCACAAACAAGCTTTCAGATTGACCCAAAACGCTTTCAACAAGTTGTTACGGAATTTAAAAAAAAATTATTTAATGGAATTTTCTACTGAATGCCTGACTGACTGACCAATGCTTCAGGCTAGCGTAACTTGATAATGGCTAAAGCTACGGACTTGATTTTTCATGTCGCTTTGGCCCGATAGCATACCGCAGTACGTACAATGCATTCTTCATGGACTTACTAATGTCCTCCTTTGTGTCCCATTCATCTTTGCTGACAGCGAGAAGTGTCGAATTGGCGGTAGCATGTGATGGCCTTTCTTCGTAATGGAAATCGTCCGTATTTTTCATAGTGGCTACTTTGATTGTAGAGGTGCTTTTCAAACAGTTCTTGATTTGTACTGCTATGTAATGGGTTGAACATAGCCGACAACAAAGTATAATGGATACTTCACTTTTCAGATGATAATTGATATAACTGAGGTGCGCGGCACCATTTCTTTCTTTCGGTATGTGTGGATTGCAGAGGTGCTTTTGTTCTTGATTTGAAATACTGTGTAACAAGTTGAACATAGCTGACAACGAAGCGTAATGGATACTTCACTTTTCAGACAATACTTGATACAGCTGGGGTGCACAGCCCCATTCCAGATGCGGTATGCATGGGTTCACCAGTCACAATAATTATTTATAAAAAATGTTAACAAACAAGTACACAAAAAATTTTGGAATTTTCAACTAGAGTAGGGACCGCAGCACATTGATAAAAAGTACTGAAACAAGCTGGAGAAGTGCGCAATATTACATCACAGTAAAACAATAAGAAGTGTTATATCCCTACTGTGCTCAAGATACCATAATGGAAATGCACAGTAGGGATATAACACTTATTATCGTTTTACTGTGATTTAATATCATGGACTACTGCAGCTTGTTTCAGTACTTTTTATTGAAAAGCGCTATGGTCCCTACTCTAGTTGAAAATTCCAAAATTTTTTGTGTACTTGTGTACAGTACACTAACTATACACAATTATTGGTTCTCAGACTAACCTTGACTGTAGCCCATAGTAAATGAATAATCATTTGTTATAGGTAGTTGAGTATCTTCATGGCTGTTAATCCATAATGTAGCTAGTGATACTGTACTTTCTGCATTCTATACCGTCCCTACATGTACCAAGAGTAATGATTTACTGCATTGCTCAGGTAATATAAAACAGTAATGTGATAGACCAAATCAACTGTTTACTTATTTTGTTTTGTGATGTTGAAAATACACAAAATTATTTTATATTGTAGACACCAAAAGCATTGTCAATAGTCAGCTATATTGGATGTGCAATATCCATTGTATGTCTACTGATTGCAGTGTGCTTATTTATTGTACTAAGGTGAGCTTCTATGATATTTTGTCATTATTCTTTTCTACAAGTAACA
Source organism: Dysidea avara (assembly GCF_963678975.1). Classification (NCBI taxonomy): domain Eukaryota; kingdom Metazoa; phylum Porifera; class Demospongiae; order Dictyoceratida; family Dysideidae; genus Dysidea; species Dysidea avara. The sequence continues at coordinate 26,300,260 of NC_089275.1, forward strand.
TACCTTGTATCTTTTGTTCACTCAGGAAAAAGGTGTTTAACCAACAGCAACATTTTCTGCACCTAAACCTCTCCATTGCTCTACTGTTGGGACTAACAACTTTTGTTAGTGGTATTGAAACTGCTAGTGAATACAGAGTGAGCGTACACTACTATAGAGTACTCAAATGTACAATTACATTTTAAGGCTAGCTGTTTGATTGTGGCTATCTTACTTCACTACTTCTTCATGGCTGCATTCAGCTGGATGCTTTGTGAAGGAATCCTGTTGTTTATTATGATCAAATTTGTATTCTATCATGGATATTTTAAAAGGAAACTGTTCTTCTTTCTACTTGGCTGGGGTGAGTCAATTAATTTGATTAGACATGATACCAAGTTTGTTATAAAATGTAGGGCTTCCCATACCTATTGTTGCTGTATCAGCTGCAGTATCACATGAGCAATATGGTTATGAAGATAAGTAAGTCACTGGCATAGTGTACGTGACTCACTCTGTCCATCCTCCTTTAGATGTTGGATATCTGAAGAAAATGGTGCCATTTGGGCCTTCATTGGTCCCATGTTACTAATCATTATGGTGAATATGATTAATTTGAATTTGTGTTAAACATTAATTTTTGTTGCAGATTAACTCTTTCTTCTTAATGGTAACTATTTATGAAGTTTATAAAACCAATCATAAAAGTTTAACAGCTGCACAGATCAATTATAAGGATACCATAAAGTAAGAAAATCTTACAACATTAAACATCTGTGTGTACGTAAATTTAATCCGTGAAGTTTTTAGCTGAAAATATAATGCAGTATATTGTTAAAATATAATAAATACACATCGACAAATTTGAAACACTGTTGCAACTTAATGCAAAGGGTGTCAGTCTCAATTATACCTATAAAGTAGTACAAATATTACTATTTTTATACGTTCAAAAATTTCAGACAGAGGAATGCAACAAGGTATACACCTGTGACAATTCCCAAGGTCAAGTACAGAGTGTTTATAAACCAGACACAAACTGAATCGGTGTGTTAACTGTCTGTAGTATGGATACCCATTTGTAACACTCATGAGTAAGTTATAGAGGCCTGGGATTCACAATAAGACTCATAATTAATCAAGTGCAAGGGTTCACTGCTTGTAAGCAATGCTGACTGACTGTGTTATGTAAGTTTATCAAATTGTTGGTTGGGATAAGATTTTCCAATCCCAATGAACATAGATAGCAACAACTATAGCCATTGCTGAACTGAAATCAATCTTCCCGGTCTTTGTAAACCAATACATTAACAATTTAGTAGCTTTTCATGACTATCAATGTTTAGCTGTGTGTTCATTATATCTGGTTCTGTATTCTCCATTATAATGAGAATCCAGGAGCTACCAAGTAGAGGGGCACAAACAGGCTAATTGTAGGTGGTTGGAGAATACAGATTCTCTTGTTAGTTGATGTATTTTTGAAGCAACACCTCTTGGTAGTGTTTCACTGTTGATTTTACAATTTTGGCCTTTGAAGATAGTTGTGAAGTCTTTAAAATGTTATGAATGGCTTAAAGACCAGCTACATTATAATTATTTTTAGAGGAACTTAGTGCTTATGAAGTTATGGGTGACAGTTTGACAGCTGGTTTCCAATAAATGGTGGGTATATGCTTACTTGAGTGATAATTTGATTTTGGCCTGAAGTTATTTAAAGAAGTGTGGCTCCTTCAAAAAGGGAAGGGAGAGGGAGAATTTGTCCCAAATACTCCATCCTGGATCCGCCATTGTTTTAGTATGGGAAAAAGCATACATGTATGTCTAGAAATCACTGTGAGCATGGACAGACTCTGAATGTTTGACTTATTATAGAAGTATATAAACATCTTGTTGCTATAGGTCATTACTGAGAGCAGCTATTATTATTATTCCCCTACTTGGTATCACATGGGTGGTAGGAATATTAGCAGTAAATGAGAATACAGTAGTGTTTGCTTGGATATTTACAATACTTAATTCACTACAGGTATGTAACCTACCCAACCATCACTTGTGTGGTAAAAATGTGTTATTTGTATATTATAGGGAATGTTTATCTTGATACTGTATGTACTTAAGAATGAGAAGGTATGTAATAGTGTTATAATATGGGCAGTGTTTGTATCTTCTTTGTTCAGTTTCTTAAGCCATCTAAGCAGAGATTCGCACAATATTTTCACACTAGTGCTGCATCTGTGAGTAAAGATTATTAATGATGGTGTCGTTTTATGTATTGTCCTTTCCACAGTCTAAAGGAATCACTGTCAAAGAATCAGAAACAAGTATTGGTATGTGTAAAAAATCCATAGGTCCCCAAATCCACCTGCATATAAGCGGTATAATTGTTAAACCTAACTAACATTACCATCTCTGATAAAACTGATATAAAATTCTCTTGATAAAGCCACCAGTGACTGAACAGGCATTAAACTAGAGCCAAAGGGCAAAATGTTATTTTTACATTTATAATGTATTACAATAAATGAAGCTTTCTTTTTATCTGCTTGCCACGATAATTTACTGCAAGTGACTGCTCTGCATACTCAATTTCCAATTAACTTTTTAAATCTCACTTGCTGCTATACTCAAGTCAAATATGCTCAAAATTTTACCCAAAATGCTTCCAAAATTTTCACCTACTATGCTCTTCAGGTGTTACCATTATGCCTGCATTATGCTTCTAGGCTAGCAACAGTTTTTACAATTATCTTGGCATTTTAATCAGAAAATGCTCTATTAGAGTGTTTCAGTTCTATTAGAGAGTATTGATCTAAGAAGCAGGGGCATATGCAAGAATTTTGAAAAGGGTTTCCACTACAGCTAAGTGACTGTAATATTAGAGTAGTTTATATTACCTGACTGCTTTATTAGATTATCTCAATCTAGCATAATTCAGAACAATGCTGTAAAAGTTGCTATCATGTTAGAAACTATTATTTAACTAAGATAAAGTGTAAAATGTGTCCTGTTCCATGATAGATTTCACATTCTGGAAACCTGAAGTTTCAATTTCTTAATGTTTCAAGTAGCGTGTAAAATCCAAAGGGGTTTCCTGAAACCCCCCTCGGTATGCCCCTGAAGAAGCTGTGTACAATGCATTTGAAAGCTCCTATTGCAATTTCTACTGACTGCTCTATTAGGGAGTATCAATTTATTTTCATGGAATTCAACTCCATAGTTTGAAATGTCCCCCTAATATGCTAGCAGTATGCTGGCATAGCACTCTAGCCTAAGTGTAGTAGGGAAAAAAGCTTGGGGGTTTCCAACCTTGAAGCCACAGGGATTTCTAAGGCCATCCTAACAATCCTAATGAAACCCTGCACTATCACACCCCAAGCTATGGAAGAGTTACTCTTGGAATGGGGGAACACTGGACTCGAGTCTACCACACAAGACTCCCTTCAATGTTTGTGCATTTCCTCCCCTGATAGAATAATCCCATAATCTCATTCTATAAACCTAATTCCCTCTCTTTTATAAACACAATGTTAGTGGAATTGGTTTGTATGTACTCATTTCCAACATAGCCTCCTAGTCCTAGGGGTAGGCTTTGGAGGGGACTAATTTTTATTCCACTCAGTTACACATTTGGAATAATCCATACACAAGGTATTTTCCCTGCGCATGTGTTCATCCAATCAATACCTACTGTTCTGTACTACATCTAGTATTGTGTTGCAGATGTGCTACATACCTATGTATACTCTCTAATGCTGGCTAGCTGCAATCTGTTATTACACAAAACATGTGCAAATTATCTCCCTCCATTAACTTTGTTTAACAAGTTAAAGATTTTATCGTGTCCTTTTGTTTTTAGCAAGCACAATTCTGAGTAAGGAAATCAAATCAGGATCATCCGATGTCTTCTGTAAGAATGAGACATTTGACTCTGATACCAATTAACTCAGTTCAAAGCAACAGATAATGCAGAAGAAATGTTTGTTTAACATACCTGTATGATCTTGTTTAAATTAATATTTTTGTAATTGTTAATCTGTCCATGGCCATAACTGTAATTGTTGTGTTAGAACTTTCTTCATAGTGTATAATTATCTCTGTTATTGCTGTGTTAAAGGAAACACAGTTCACTATCCACGTGGTTCCTCCAGAACAGTTAATGATGTCTAATTTGTAAATTGTTTGTAAGTATGTGTAGTGAAAATATATTGAATTTGTAACAAGTAGAGGTTTTTGTTATAGGTCGCAGGTTTGCCAATTTAAAACATTCTTCACATTTAAACAGGGGCTCGAAGAAGCAGGTAGGGAGAGCAAATAGACATTCCAGACAAATAAGGGACTCCATATACCTGAGAATGTAGTTATCATTCAGTACCCAGTTAGTAATTACATTAGAATTATGTACAAAGAAGTATACATTCTAAGAAATGACAAAACCCTTTTTATGTCATGGTAAATGGCTCTGTTAACATTTTCGTATACCATTATAAACCATTTAGCTGTTTATGTTATCAAAACATTCAATCATACAGTATGATAGTATCATACATTTTGATAGCTGTATAGTAGGGACCATGGGCGTGGCCCATAAAAAACATTACCCAAAAACCAACCTCACTTTTCCCTGACAATGATGAAGCAGTATTGGTTAGGTAAAACTAAGCCCAAACAAGCCTTCAGATCAACCTGAAACACTTTCAACAATTATGCAAGTTTGCTATGAATTTAATTTTAATTATCAAACGGAATTTTCTAGTGACTTACTGACTGATGCCTTCAGACAAGCATAACTCAATAATGGTTAAGGCTATGGTTCACTGTTCGACTTCGCTTCAGCCGGACACGTGGCTTTTGGCATACTGCAGTATCATTCTTCATGGTCCTCCTTTGTGTCCCATTCATCTTTACTGACATTAATTTGATGGTAGCGCATGATGGCTTCCCTTTGTAATGGAAATCGTTTGTATTTTTCATAGTGGCTACTTTGATTGCAGAGGTGCTTTTCAAGCATTTCCTGATTCATAATGCTAGTAATAAGTTGAACATAGACATTAGAACATAATGGATACTTCACTTTCCAGACAATAATTTATAGCTGCACTATGTGGTGCCATTTCTTTCTTGTGATGCGGTATGCATGGGTTCACTAGTCATAATAATTTTATTTCACAAAAAAAGTTAACAAAACATACAAATACACAAAAAAATTTGGAATTTTCAACTAGAGTAGGGAAATAAGAGGAGTGAAGTAGTGCACATTGATCAAGCTGGAGTAATGCACAATATTAAATCACAGTAAAACTGAAATGTTATATCCCTACTGTGCATTTCCATTATGGTATCTTGAGCACAGTAGGGATATAACACTTCTTATTGTTTTACTGTGAATCTGTGATTTAATATTGTACACTACTCCAGCTTGTTTCAGTGATGTGCTATGGTCCCTACTGAAAATTCCAATTTTTGTACTTATTGTACGTAATTTGCTTTTATTGTTGTAAAATAATTTTCAGATGCAAAATGTGTATGAAAATTTCTTGCACGGAACTTTTTATACAAATCGAACTACTCTAAGAGAGCAGTCATTCATGTAAGTCATACGAATATATTTTCACACAAAAATTCTTTATCACGAAAATTTTTTGCATGAAAATAAAGCAAGTTACGGTAGTAATCAATTTCATCAGTTTTACATATTTATCACCTGTATAATCATAACTGCACATATTTGCACTTTTAAGTCTCTGCATCAGGAAATGTATGTCAGTTTAATTTATCATGTAGTATTCTCAAGTAGCTATTGTTGTATTAACTGTAAAAAGTAATGTGACTAATGTCTATACAGCCAAAGGGTATCATGTGTAAAGAGCTGAGGTATCTACTGTATATGAAACAAAAATTGAAAGCCTGTCTAATAAAGGAGTGCTGGCTATATAGTAGGTCATACGAACTGCTCCACAGAATGAAGATAGCTATAGAAATCAGTGTTTGGCAGTTACATGTCTCAAATGGCATTTGCAATAGTTATTTAATACTGACACAACATAATTCATACACAAATACTGACTGTATTTATTCCATCTATGTTTAGATTTTGTAACTAATAGTCCAAAAATTTACCTTGATTCAACCAAAAACAGACCACAGCCCCCAATAGTCAATAACATTAGAGTCATTTATAGTTTTAGGTTTAATTTGTTTTGTCTCGTTATAAAGAGTTTTTAAAAGTAGTTGTTCCAATACTGAATAAAGACAGGATTAGAATAGGTAGCATTGCATGGAATACTATTTTTGCTGTGTGATTTCCCCCTATTGACTGGGAATTGAAAGGTATATGTACAAGAAATAACAAGATGTATGAAACAGAACACACTCAAAGAGTGAAAGCGGTAGAAACTCATAATCACTAAAATAGCTTTTATGTTACATTTTTATATAGCCTATATAATCTGAACAAGATAACGATGATGATTATATAAATTTGAAATGTTTAGCTATATTTATTTATATTTGTAAAACTGAGTATACTACAATATCTACAACATAATTAGAGATCTGAAGTCAAAGAAGGTAATTGTATTAGTACTTTCAATTTGTAACTTGTTCCACAGGTGAATTGATTGGGGGAAGAAACTGAATTTTTAACCCTTCATTTCCCACCAATAGTTTTTGCCATACATTTTTTGACTTCATGATAATATTTATTTTTAGATGAATAGAAACAGCTTTAATAATAACATACATTTTTATTGGATCAGTAACCTCTAAGCAAACTTTAGAAATACAAATTTCCTTATAAGGATCTAGTACAACAAGGAATTGATATATATTCTTATATATTCCTGCATCTACGTCACAACAGTATTTTCTTTGTAAAACCATCATACAATACTCTTTTGCACTGAATTTTTTTTCTGTTTGTCCCTGAATGGTGTAGCTACTCAGCCAATGTGTAAAAGTTGTAAATAAACAGAGTGAATCTATTGTGATACACATTTATTTCCCATTTTTTGCAAATTTAAATACATCATACTTCAAATTAGATTATTCAATCACCATCCCATTTACACCACTGGTGCATAATTATGTAGAGAAGTGTGCTAAAAATTTGGTGATAATACCTGCAACTATACAAGAGTTATAAGGTTGTAAAGCAAGGAGTGTAATTGTTTGGTTAAAGGAATGTGGGAAACGAAGGGATAAGGATCAACTTGAGCTGATGGCTGGACAAATTTGATACTATTTCCACGTGTAGTACTGATTGCAGGTGTAATATAATTTGGCATTTCTAGTTCAGCAAGTCCATGTAAGATTTTGAAAAACATTCAGTAGTAATTGTAGTTCTTCATGTTAGCATTGTACTGATTTCATATTTAAGGAATGTTTAATAGCTGATACACTACTTGTTCTTCTGTAATCTGAGACAATAAAGCATGCCGCTCAGTTTTGAATAGCTTCAAGTTTGTTAATATGACATTGTGAATGTGGTGTCCATACTGTGGCAGCATAATTAAAGATTGGTTTGATAAATATGTTGTGCTTCAGTGCATGACTACAGCAAGTTTGTGCCCGTGCAAAAAGTACTCAAGATATCAATGGGTGTTGTTTTAGAGTAATGATTAATGCTGTACATTTACTAATGTTAAATTTCATTTGCCATTTTTCTTCCCACATTTCAAGTTGTATTAATTAAGTCTTGCTGTAGCAAATTAATTTCATCGGGTGAATCTATCCATCTGTAAAGGACACAATCATCTGCAAAGAGGCGACATGAAGGTGACAAGTGTTGTGTTATATCATTAATGTACATTAAAAAGAGTAAGGGCTCTATCACACTACCTTGTGGAACACCGCTGACAGCACTTACAGGCTCAGAAGAGTAACCTCCACAAACAACACGTTAAGAGCGGTCAGACAGGAAGTCAGTGATCCAACTTAGTACTCTTCCTCATATTCCATAATGCTCTAGTTTCAATAGAAGGAGATGATGGGGCACCTTGAGGTTTGCTAAAGTCTAGCAAAATAACATCAGTTTGGCTTCTATAGTACAAGTTGAGTGCAAAATCATGAGTAGCATTAATCAATTGCAGTTCTGCTGAGCAATTCTCACGAAACGCAAATTGAACATCTGACAGTATATGATGGTTTAATAGGTGTTTCATAATATTGTATGAATGATATGTTCTACAAACACAAGTAAGGGATATAGGACGATAATTTGCTGGGTCTGATCTTTCACCTTTTTAAACAATAGGGTTACCAGTGCTTGTTTTCTTCCAGTCTTGCGGCATAGTTCCTTGGTGCAAGGAGGAAATAAAAAGTAAAGTTAAGCTAGGAGAGATTTCGTTTGATAGTAATTTTAATAGCCTTGTAGGAAGCTTATCTGGACCATGGGACATGGATGGATTTACAAATGGGAAACTCCAGCTTGACTGATTTCAAGATCAGGCATGGTTGAATAAAGACTGGGTCCTAAGTTGGGGTGCGGATGTTCACTGCTAGTAAAAACAGTGGAAAAATATTCATTTAATATATTGGATTTATCCTGGTTCTCGTTGTATTGTACACCATCCTTCTGTAATGTTGACACTTCACAGTAATCAGTTCTAAGTGATTTTATAAAGCTAAACAATTTCTTCATTTTCCCTCTTTCGTGGGATTCATTGCTGATAGTTGACATGTACTTATTGTAGGAATTGCGACATTCTCTCTGCATTCTTTTTTTTCAATTCCTTAAAATGGGCCTAGTCAGAGTGTTGGTTTGTTGATCTAGCTCTATTGTAGCTCCTTTGCTTCTGCCTCCTTAGTTGCATCAACTTTCTATTAATCATGGTGTGAAGGTTGTTATGACACTTCCATTACGTCAAGTAGTTGGTTACAGAGCTACACCACATCTGTTCAATGGGTGAATCAATACTGTAAACCTGCTGGAAGTTAGATGTAAAATCAATCATTTTGATGCTCATTTCTTGCAAATTTGCTCTATTCCACAAATAGATGTTATGTTATGAATTGGTTGTTTTCGGTATGTTACTTCTAAATTCATATTGACTAAGATTATATCATGGTCGCTGATACCAGGTAGCTAAGGGTTTGCGAGTTTGAACTGATGATGGTCAGTTGGTGAAAAATAGGTCAAGTATATATTGGTTTGTCTTGTTGGAAAATCTACCACTTGTGTAAAAGCATACTCTGCACACATATCTAATGCCATTTCATTTATTTCATGAGAATATTGGCAACTTACAATTGATTCACTACCCCAATTGATACCAGGTAAGTTAAAATCACCAGTACAGCAAAGTATTGCATTTATAGATATTAATTTTAACTTTATCTAGCTACTATGTAGTCTCGCGTGCCAGACGGTTTGTGTGGGGGCGGAAAATAAACCGTCTGGTCACTGTTGCACACATTCCGGGACCACTGCCGGAATGTTGGCAGAGCCAATCAGATCGCTTCGCGCACTCTGTGACGAAACAACCACTAATAATTCAAATTCTTAGTGTAATAAAGAACTGAATCTCGGCTACAGATAACTTTTTCGAAAGTTTAACAACGCCATGGGCTTAGGATCTTTGTTTCCCTAGTACAGGGCTCTTAAAAGCGTTCGTATAAGAACGATCGTGGTTCGCTACGGATTTGTGAAACGACAGAATTGTCGAGGAAGACGTTCAGCAATGTTTCGAATACGTCACCAGGACATTACCAGTACAATTATTGTCTTAGTCTGCTCAAAGAGGTGATTGGAACGATTATTGCATCATCCTTGGCGCAAAACAATGTCGTGATGTAATCTAATTGCATTCCAGTGAGTTAACGGAAAGTGTGCAACAGTGACCAGACGGTTTATTTGCCGCCCCCACACAAACCGTCTGGCACGCGAGGCTAGCTACTATGATAGGGTCCGCAACGCGAAAAATCGATGTCCTCCAATCAACTACCTAACTATTGTCATGTGTTAGGCTAAATGTAACTTGAATAACACCAGCGTGGCAGCCAAGTTTATCACTTTCTTCTGGTAGAAAACGATACAAATGTCTTAAAATCACGGGATTTTTCGTTGCAGCAGTTCGTAGGGTTCTTCATATGCCACGATGTTCACTCTCAACATTGTTCAAGTAGTCTATCATCAACTCAAAGTATTGGTGGTTTGATTTTATTGGTCGGTTTCTGGTGGCAGCACGATCTGTGCAGCTTTTTGGCGACAGACAAAATGTTTCTTGCTCTGGAGCACAGGAAAAGCAGAGCAGCAACTGCGCCGTGGGTCAGCAATAACCAGTACTAGGTAAAGTACCTGCATGCGGAGTATGGTTATAATTGAAGCTTGTTAGCCATCTGGCCGAGACATCTATATGCTGAAATTCGGCCAAAATGACGCGATTTTGCAAACAAATACCAGAATGGTTGATACATCAGTGAGACAGTCTCCAACAGCAAGGATACGAAGCTTATAAACACCTAACAATACGGCTATCTCGCCCAGTAAACGCATAGAGCAATCCAATGCATGAAATAGGCACTCACGTGATCGATATTCAAATCTCGGAAAATGCAGCCATAATCTATTCCAATTACATTAAAATCACTTGGAATCAAGTGGCAATCAGTTTGTGTGCATTAGGTTCAACATCTCGATTAGCCCAGTAGAGTAAAGTATCAATTATCGACAATATGATGTTCGGACAGCTGCCATTCACTTCCTGAGAATCCTGCAGCTTTGGTTATTGTACCAAAAGGTAGGCTACACCAAGCAATAATTATCCTCCAATAATCAGCTTTGCATGCTTAAAAGCTTAAGAGTTACAGCCAATAGTATGCTTAGTTTTTTTTATTTATTTTTTTATTTATTTTTTTTATAGTATGCTTCGTCCGATGAATTCTATGCTCGGATAAAACTATCAGTTGTCGGACTTTGATTTTTACTACCAGTAAATAATGTTCAATTTATTTCACATTTGTATGCAATACACCTGTACTCATTAGCTATTAATGGCCAAAAAATGGTTTCGTTATCTTTAGTATAGAGGGAGTACGAGCCTCCCAATTTTTAGCGGTATTGTCGGACGCTCTCCGCTTTAATTTAGCCATGCCCACCAACAGAGTTCATGGCTTTTTGCAACAAATGCACCAGTGCTAAAACCACAGAAAAAAAAGAAGGTAAATAAATATCTTTCAAGAGTAGAGGTGTGCTTTAAAGTTGATATTTAGGATATTTCTATTGGAACGCAGTATTTTTGGCTCCTAAATGAAGGAGATGCACGCTAGGTGGAAAAATGAAATTACGAGGCACAACTTTCTGACCAACCACATTTGTTAGTCTTGGTGCCTCAATCGCGAATACCACCTAGAAATGAAAAGATGTTCCATTTTCTACCTTCTATGGATGCACAAAGCAACATTTTCGTCCTTTTTGTTTCACCCATATAAGGTAGAGAAAGAAAAGCCTTTCGATTTTCGTGACAGTATTTGTGATAGGATACCAAGACTAGCATATGTAGGTGGTCAGAAGGTGGTTTTGCAGCAAAACCACCTTCTGACCACCTACATATGCTAGTCTTGGTATCCTATCACAAATACTGTCACGAAAATCGAAAGGCTTTTCTTTCTCTACCTTATATGGGTGAAACAAAAAGGACGAAAATGTTGCTTTGTGCATCCATAGAAGGTAGAAAATGGAACATCTTTTCATTTCTAGGTGGTATTCGCGATTGAGGCACCAAGACTAACAAATGTGGTTGGTCAGAAAGTTGTGCCTCGTAATTTCATTTTTCCACCTAGCGTGCATCTCCTTCATTTAGGAGCCAAAAATACTGTGTTCCAATAGAAATATCCTAAATATCAACTTTAAAGCACACCTCTACTCTTGAGAGATATTTATTTACCTTCTTCTGTGGTTTAGCACTGGTGCATTTGTTGCAAAAGCATACAAACTCTGTTGGTGGGCATGGCTAAATTAAAGCGGAGGGCGTCCGACAATACCGCTAAAAATTGGGAGGCTCGTACTCCCTCTATGCTAAAGATAACGAAACCATTTTTTGGCCATTAATAGCTAATGAGTACAGGTATATTGCATACAAATTTGAAATAAATTGGACATTATTTACTGGTAGTAAAAATCAAAGTCCAACAACTGATAGTTTTATCCGAGCATAGATTTTATCGGACTAAGCATACTATTGGTTGTAACTCTTAAGCTTTTAATCATACAAAGCTGATTGTTGGAGGATAATTATTGCTTATTGTAGCCTACCTTTTGGTACAATAACCAAAGCTGCAGGATTTCCAGGAAGTGAGTGGCAGCTGTCCGAACATCATATTGTCCGATAATTGATACTTTACTCTAGTCTGAGACTCTCCCTATGATGCCATCGCAGCAAAAACACACCTGCACTGGCCCAGACCACGCCTGAGTGAACAATTAACGTAAATATTTACAAAAGGAGCACACTGCATGGTTCCTATTCAGAAATGAAAGCGATTTCATCGGTATTTCTGCGATTTGAATTTCGATCACTGGCACGTGAGTGCCTATTTCATGCATTGGATTGCTCTATGTGTTTACTGGGCGAGATAGTCGTATTGTTAGGTGTTTTTAAGCTTCGTATCCTTGCTGTTGGAGATTGTCTCACTGATGTATCAGCCATTCTGGTATTTGTTTGCAAAAATCGCGTCATTTTGGCCGAATTTCAGCATATAGATGGCTCAGCCAGATGGCTAACAAGCTTCAATTATAACCATACTCCGCATGCAGGTACTTTACCTATAGTACTGGTCATTGCTGACCCACGGCGCAGTTGCTGCTCTGCTTTTCCTGTGCTCCAGAGCAAGAAACATTTTGTCTGTCGCCAAAAAGCTGCACAGATCGTGCTGCTGTTCTATACCATATGCGCCGGTATTTTGTACCGTACTCGTATGGTACGATATTCCGTACCATACGCGTACGGTATAGGCATACGCGTATGGTACGTACCATATGCGGCGTGTTATGCCTTTTCTCAATGTCTTCTAGCCTTGCCATCACCTAGCTACAATGGGCTATCTTTACAAGCATTTCTAGCTGAGTAAACTTAGAACATAACATAATAATCTGCTTAGCTGTAAATATAAAATTATTCATCAGCACACACACATGCATTTTTGGCCTTGCCATGCCCATACATTTCCCACTATAGTCCTACTGATGTACCTAAATCTTATGTGCATCGTTGTGATCTCACGTTGTCTGCAGAACTTCACATGAATGGTACTGTGTAGCTACTTTATAGCTATCAGAAGCATGCAGATGGTCTTATATACTCAAATTATATAGCTATAAGTGTGGATAACTGACAATTTACAACACAATTGGGTAAATAAGCAAGAAGAGCAATTACAATATCACCGTGCATGGTAGCTAGTAAGTTCTAACTGAATTATACATATTATACTGCTTGTGCAAAGCTAACAACTTGAAAAATGAACTTTGTAAGTGTTATCAGTTGTGCAACATGGCCCCTCACTGTCTTTGCATCTTTTAATTATCTACTATATACACTCTTCCTCTTTTGAGGATCCAATTTCCTGTTTGCGTACTTTTCTTGTTTGTACATACTGTAAATAGTACCACCACTCACATTCATCATACTGGACCTACAGCACAAATTAATGTGGATGTTGTTAACTTTAAAGAGTATATATACATTCAGATAAGAGTAGCTAAACACATTGTCCCATCCACAGTACTGTAAGTAGTGAGTGGCTATAACACACTTCACAATTAAACAATGCTAGATAATATACATTCGTTACTGAAATATTCATTAGAACTCATAAACTCACCATAAAATCTCTGCCATGTTATGTTTTCCTACTTCATCTCAGTAGGCAATGTGCATGCCTCATTCAATAGCAAAGATTCAGTTTAAAAAGAATTTATTGCACATACAATTAATTATGCTACGCTACAGCCAGATTTACATTAATTTGCAAACTGGAATATTGCTTTCTCTACAGTTAAATCTCTTTGCTACCTCCCTCAATGTTATTGTATCAGCATTCTCCAGGTCTTCCTCTGTTTGAGCAATCATTACATTGTACTTCTCGAGCTCATCTGATTAAAATTGTCTGCTCAACACTCCTTTATAGTGCATGCCATCAGGCATAAATATCCATTTTTAAGTAGAAGCTAGTGAACTAACAAATTAAAGCTAAACAATAGATTATGTAGCAACAATAGAATAAAATATTTAATGAAATAATATACATATATGTGACTGAAAAAAATTGGCTAGATTTTCCAATGGACACAAATTAATTAATATGGTTGCTATCACATATGTGTGGGTATTGTTCTATAATTGTAGGGAATTAAGTGTAGGCTCTTGGGAAAATCTTTTATAAGCAGAACAGACCACTGTATATAATATTATTAATCAATAATTGAAAGCACACAATAACAACTAACTCATACAACTACAGTACACAATATTAATATTACAAGTATGCATAATGAATTATTACATCATGTCACATCATTACATTACATTTTAAACTCTATTACAGGTATGAAGGAGCAATAGCATTATGTAATAATGGCCTGATTTTTGAATTTTCATTGTAAATCCAATAGGAAGTAATATATGTGTAGCAATTGCAGCCACAATGTACTGCGTGGAAGAAGAAACAAAAATTAAAATTTACAATACGTTTTCAGTGTATGTGGTTGCTATGCAACAGCTAGATAATCAACTTGACTATATTCTAAAGAACATAAAGTACTAGTATACCAGCTTGTGTACTTTCAAAGTAATAGCATTTCCACTGTGGAGAAAAAAAGCACTTGTGCATTCAGGAGTGGAAGGGTAGAATGTGACAGCTTTATTATCAAAGTCAACCACTCATCATAGCATTATTGTGAAATATTACATCATCTGCAGCTTCACAATTGGTGTAACATTCCTGGAATGTCAACAATCTACAAACAGTTCACAACACTATTAGTCAGTCAGCAACTTACTGCTTTCAAACCTATACTTAAACATTGTTTCTAAATGTATATAAAACCTATATCACCAAGCCTGGAGTTTGATTGTGGGTTTAATTTCACTCAACTGAGGCTACCTTAAGATATGTACGGGCCCCCACTGATCATCTTTTTCATCTCTCTACTGTTGACTGCATGGATTAATCTAATGGAAATTCTATGAGTTAATGTTAATCAAGAGTAAATTTACTCTTGCATGGTTAATGCAAAGTGGTTACTTTATTGATACAAACATACCGGCTCTGTTCACCGACTTGAACTGTCACTACAATAAAATGTGTTGTTGTGCATATCACACACACACACACACACACAAACACACACACACACACACACACACGCACACACACACACACACACATCACATACTTCGGCAGAGTATGTGATGTGTAGGAGATGATGGTTCACATTTGCTAACTAATGGACAAATGCATGGGTTCACATTTGCTAACTAATGAACAAATGTGGACAATCATCTCCTACATATCACATACACCACAGGAGTGCATGCTATGTACAGCACATTTAGAGTATACCACATAATTATGCACAAATACACATTTTATTGTAGTGTGTCTGTGTAATGGCTTAGCACAAAATAAGTGACCACCTCAGTTGTAACAGTGTAGGTTTGCATCATGCAGTAAAGCAAATTATATCTTAATTACAGTAAAGCAAAATACATCTCAGCTCTAGAGAATAGAATAGCTAATCAGACCAACATATGATTGCTCTATAGAGAGTATTCCTAGCTAGCTCGATCTTCACTGAATTACTGACAGAAACCGCTAAGCGAGACTAGCCCCTTCCCCTCCCTCTTCCCCGAAAGGAAATGAAAGCAGAGTGCCATCCGGCATAGTCAATAGGTACCAGGGGCGGATCCAGAGTTTCGAAAGAGGGGGGCACCTTTCTGAAAAACAGTTGAAGACCAAAAAAAAAAAAAAAAAGGTCACAACAATAATAGCTAGTTAT
Organism: Dysidea avara; assembly: GCF_963678975.1. Lineage (NCBI taxonomy): Eukaryota > Metazoa > Porifera > Demospongiae > Dictyoceratida > Dysideidae > Dysidea > Dysidea avara. Next base: position 26,316,233 of record NC_089275.1, read on the forward strand.
CCTTACCAACTATATCACGTCTGTTATGTAAAATAAAATCCTATTTGTAGCTTCATAGGTAAGCTACACTGCCTCATGAACATTGTGACTGCTTTATTAGAGTAATTGACTGCTCTATTAGAGTATCTCGATCTTGAAGGGGGGGGGGCATTTGCCCCAAATGCCCCATCCTGGATCCGCCACTGGGTACGGCAGTGCAAAAACCTTCTGCTTGATATTATATGCAAAGCAGGTTAGCTATAGCCTATACTCAGATGGTACGATTTTCCGTACCATACGCGTATGGTTGTACCGTACGCGTATATACGCATATGGTATGTAGCTATACCATACGCGTATGGTACAAAATACGCATATGGTATAGAACACTGCCACCAGAAACCGACCAATAAAATAAAACCACCAATACTTTGAGTTGATGATAGACTACTTGAACAATGTTGAGAGTGAATATCGTGGCATATGAAGAACCCTACGAACTGCTGCAACGAAAAATCACGTGATTTTAAGATATTTGTGTCATTTCTACCAGAAGAAAGTGACAAACTTGGCTGCCACGCTGGTGTTATTCAAGTTACACTTAGCCTAACACATGACAATAGTTAGGTAGTTGATTGGAGGATATCGATTTTTCGTGTTGCGGACCCTAACTATGAAATCACATAAATGTAGAGATAAATGTTTATCTAACTGTAATAGCTACGTATATATAGCTATACATGAGAGCCAAGAAAACTACTGCATTGATGTTAATACTAGCACTTGTTTATCAAGACACACGGTAGTGTGTCGTGCGGCCCAAGAAGCCGGCGCGCCACACCCGTGAGTATATTGACAGGAAGAACTAAAACGTCATTTTCACACCTTTGTATCTCGGTGATCACTTATCTGATTGGAACCAAATTTGCTACACAGTTGCCCGCTAGCCAAGGGAGTCTACATTCCAAATTTGAAGGAAATCGCTCCAGCCATTTCCGAGACACGAGCTGCCAAAGTTTCGTTTTTTTTTCTTCTTCTTTTCGCACACTTGCAAAAATTGCTATAACAAGCAAACGCGTACTCCGATCGCCTTGAAATTTGGAACACAGAAAGGGAGTCCAACGGCGAATCCTAGCATCAAATTTGGTACAAATCCGATGAATGGTTCAGGAGTTATGACCGATTATTCGCGTAAAACAAGATCGATTTGTTGTCACGCCTACAGGGTAAACCGCTTCATGGAATGAGTTGAAAATTGCTATGTAGATGGAGTAACCATCGTAGGAGTGCCTTTTGGTGGTTTGAAAAGAATCGAGATAAAGACCACGGAGATATGATACAAAACCCAACCTGTGTCACAATTACGCGATCGATTTTTATGAATAAAAAAGTATTAGTTTTCACGCCTACTAGGCAAACCGCTTAGAGCAATGAGCTGAAAATCGGTGTATAGCTGGAATAATCTTCATAGAAAGTCCTTGCAGTAGTACAGAAGAATCGGATTACAAACCACTGAGTTATGATTCGAAAGCCAACTCCGTGTAGCAAATGCGAGATCGAGATACTCTAATAGAACAGTCACCCTAATAGAGCATTCGGCTAATTTATTTATTCCATTATAGAATTTTATTACATCACAAAGTTATTCTGTAGGGAGTTCAGCTGCAAACAGTTAATCTTATAGACAGTTCAGCAAGACAGTCACCACGTGGAGAGTTAAGCAAATATATCACTATAGAGATTCAGAACATTACAAGTCACACTGAAGAAAGTTCAGCTATAAACAAGTCATGCACTGTGTAGAGAATTCAGCTACAATTAAGCACTCTCTAGAGAATTCAGTTACACAGAATTCAGCTACACACAAGTCACTGTGGAGAGAGTTCAGCTACAAACAAATTACCCTTTAGTACAAACAAAACACTTTGCAGGGTGTTCAGCTGCAACAAATCAACCTTTAGAGCGATCAGCAATGAACAAATCAACACAAATCTACCTGTAGAGAAATAAGCTAGAAACAAATCACCCTGTAGAGAGTTCAGCTACAAAAAATCACCCTGTAGAGACATCAGCTAGAAACTAGACACAATGTAAGGAGTTCAGCTACAAGCAATCACCCTGTAGAGAGTTCAGCTAAAACAAATCAACCTGCAGAGAGATCAGCTACAAACAAATCACCTTATAGACAGTTCAGCTACAAACAAATTACCTTGTAGAGAGATCGGCTACAAACAAATCAACCTGCAGAGAGATCAGCTACACACAATTCAACTTGTAGAGAGATCAGCTACAAACAAATCACCCTGTAGAGAGATCAGCTAGAAACTAGACACAATGTAAGGAGTTCAGCTACAAGCAAATCACCCTGTAGAGAGTTCAGCTACAAACAAACCAACCTGTAGAATGATCAGCTAGAAACAAATTACCCTGAAGAGAGGTCAGCTACAAAAAATCACCCTGTAGAGATATCAGCTAGAAACAAATCACCCTGAAGAGAGGTCAGCTACAAAAAATCACCTTGTAGAGAAATCAACTACAAACAAAACACTTTGCAGATAGTTCAGCTACAAACAAATCAACCTTTAGAGCGATCAGCAACAAACAAATCAACCTGTAGAGAGATAAGCTACAAACAAATCACCCTGTAGAGAGTTCAGCTAAAACAAATCAATCTGCAGAGAGATCAGCTACGTACAAATCACCTTATAGATAGTTCAGCTACAAACAAATTACCTTGTAGAGAGATCGGCTACAAACAAATCACCCTGCAGAGAGAACAGCTACACACATATCAACTTGTATAGAGATCAGCTACAAACAAATCACCCTGAAGAGAGATCAGCTACAAACTAGACACAAAGTAAGGAGTTCAGCTACAAGCAAATTACCCTGTAGAGAGTTCATCTACAAACAAATCAACCTGTAGAGCAATCAGCTAGAAACAAATCACCCTGAAGAGAGGTCAGCTACAAAAAATCACCCTGTAGAGAGATCAGCTAGAAACAAATCACCCTGAAGAGAGGTCAGCTACAAAAAATCACCCTGTAGAGAGATCAGCTAGAAACAAATCACCCTGAAGACAGGTCAGCTACAAAAAAATCACCCTGTAGAGAGATCAGCTACAAACAAATTGCCCTGTAGAGAGATCGGCTACAAACAAATCAACCTGCAGAGAGATCAGCTACACACAAATCAACTTGTAGAGAGTTCAGCTACAAACAAATTACCCTGTAGAGAGATCGGCTACAAACAAATCACCCTGTAGAGAGTTCAGCTAAAACAAATCAACCTGCAGAGAGATCAGCTACAAACAAATCACCTTATAGACAGTTCAGCTACAAACAAATTACCTTGGAGAGAGATCGGCTACAAACAAATCAACCTGCAGAGAGATCAGCTACACACAATTCAACTTGTAGAGAGATCAGCTACAAACAAATCACCCTGTAGAGAGATCAGCTAGAAACTAGACACAATGTAAGGAGTTCAGCTACAAGCAAATCACCGTGTAGAGAGTTCAGCTACAAACAAACCAACCTGTAGAGCGATCAGCTAGAAACAAATCACCCTGAAGAGAGGTCAGCTACGTACAAAAAATCACCCTGTAGAGATATCAGCTAGAAACAAATCACCCTGAAGAGAGGTCAGCTACAAAAAATCACCTTGTAGAGAGATCAACTACAAACAAAACATTTTGCAGAGAGTTCAGCTACAAACAAATCAACCTTTAGAGCGATCAGCAACAAACAAATCAACCTGTAGAGAGATCATCTAGAAACAAATCAACCTGCAGAGTGATCAGCTACAAACAAATTACCTTGTAGAGACATCAGCTACAAACAAATCACTCTGCAGAGAGATCAGCTACACACAAATCAACTTGTATAGAGATCAGCTACAAACAAATCACCCTGTAGAGAGATCAGCTAGAAACTACACACAATGTAAGGAGTTCAGCTACAAACAAATCACCCTGTAGAGAGATCAGCTACAAACTAGACACAAAGTAAGGAGTTCATCTACAAGCAAATCAACCTGCAGAGCAATCAGCTAGAAACAAATCACCCTGAAGAGAGGTCAGCTACAAAAAATCACCCTGTAGAGAGATCAGCTAGAAACAAATCACCCTGAAGAGAGGTCAGCTACAAAAAAATCACCCTGTAGAGAGATCAGCTAGAAACAAATCACCCTGAAGAGAGGTCAGCTACAAACAAAACACTTTGCAGAGAATTCAGCTACAAACAAATCAGCTTGTAGAGAGATCAGTTACACACAAATCAACCTGTAGAGAGATAAGCTAGAAACAAATCACCCTGTAGAGAGTTCAGCTACAAGCAAAACACCCTGTAGAGAGTTCAGCAACAAAGAAACCACAATGTAGAGAGTTCAGCTGCAAACAAATCACCCTGTAGAGAGATCAGCTAGAAACTAGACACAATGTAAGGAGTTCAACTACAAGCAAATCACCCTTTAGTGAGTTCAGCTACAAACAAATCAACCTGCAGTGAGATCACCTACAAAAAAGCACCTTGTACAGAGTTCAGCTACAAACAAATTACCCTGTAGAGAGATCGGCTACAAACAAATCAACCTGTAGAAAGATCAGCTACACACAAATCAACTTGTAGAGAGATCAGCTACAAACAAATCACCCTGTAGAGAGATCAGCTAGAAACTAGACACAATGTAAGGAGTTCAGCTACAAGTAAATCACCCTGTAGAGAGTTCAGCTAAAACAAATCAACCTGCAGAGAGATCAGCTACAAATAAATCACTTTATAGACAGTTCAGCTACAAACAAATCACCCTGTAGAGAGATCAGCTAGAAACTAGATACAATGCAAGGAGTTCAGCTACAAGCAAAATCACCCTTTAGTGAGTTCAGCTACAAACAAATCAACCTGCAGTGAGATCACCCACAAAAACACACTTGTACAGAGTTCAGTTACAAACAAATTACCCTGTAGAGAGATCAGGTTGAAGAGTTCACCTTGTAGAGAGTTCAGCAACAAAGAAACCACCATGTAGAGAGTTCAGCTACAAACAAATCACCCAGTAGAAAGATCAGCTAGAAGAAGTTACCTTGTAGAGAGTTCAGTTACAAAGAAACCATCATATAGAGAGTTCAGCTACAAAGAAATTACCCCGTAGAGAGTTCAGCTAGAAGAAGTCACCTTGTAAAGAGTTCAGCTACAAAGAAACCATCATGTACAGAGTTCAGCTACAAATAAACCACCTGTACAGAATTCAACTACAAACAAACCACCCTGTATAGAGATCAGCTAGAAAAAGTTACCTTGTAGATAGTTCAGCTACAACAATTCACCCTGTAGAAAGATCAGCTAGAAGAAGTCACCTTGTAGAGTGTTCAGTTACAAAGAAACCATCATGTAGAGAGTTCAGCTGCAAACAAATCACTCTGTAGAGAGTTCAGCTACAAAGAAACCGCCATGTAGAGAGTTCAGCCTCATACAAACCACCTTGTAGAGAGTTCAACTACAAAGAAACCATCATGTAGGGAGTTCAGCTACAAAGAAACCACCATGTAGAGAGTTTAGCTGCAAACAAATCACCTGTAGAGTTCAGCTAGAAACAAATCACCCCGTAGAGAGATCAGCTGGACGAAGTCACCTTGTAGAGAGTTCAGCTACAAAGAAACCATCATGTAGACAGTTCAGCTGCAAACAAATCACCCTGCAGAGAGTTCAGCTACAAAAAAATCACCCTGTAGAGAGTTCAGCTAGACGAAGTCACCTTATAGAGAGTTCAGCTACAAAGAAACCATCATTTAGAGAGTTCGGCTACAAAGACACCACCATGTAGAGAGTTTAGCTGCAAACAAATCACCTGTAGAGAGTTCAGTTAGAAACAAAATACCCTGTAGAGAGACCAGCTAGAAGAGGTTACCTTGTAGAGAGTTCAGCTACAAAGAAACCATCCTGTATATAGTTCAGCTACATTTCAAGTCACCCAGTAGAGAGATCAGCTGCAAAAAAATATCCTGTGGGGCATAATGGGCATGTAATAAATATATGTATATAATTTGTATAATCTATATCTATATCTATATCTATATCTATATATATCTATATATATCTATATCTATATATATATATATAAAGCTGAAAAGCTGTCTGTCTGTCTGTCTGTCTGACGGTCACGCTGCTTACTCACCAGACTTGGCGCAAATCGACATAGTCTGTGCTGATAATGAAGCGCTCATCATCCGCCTACTCTAAGATTGTTATCACGAGTTCACGCGTGCTTCCGTTCGGTCTCTACAGCGCGTAGAAGGCCAAGGTGTAGAGAAAACTTGAGCAACATTCCTTTGAAAACCACAGCACATACTGTTCAAGTGGTAGAACGCCTGACTAGCGTGTAAGAGGTCGTGGGTTCAAATCCACGTGTTGACAGATTTTTTTCTTTCTACTCAGTACCTTTTTGTGAACACCTTTTAAAACACGACTTTTGTAGCAAATCAATACGTGCTTTTGTTCGCTCTTTATAGGGCGATGAAGGCACTGGTGTAGGGAAGGATCACTGAAAAGTTGAGCTACATTCCTGTCAAAACCACTGATAAACAACTGTGGCGATTTGTGCACCTCCCTTAACCCCAAGTTATTATAACCAGCCAGGGTTCAATCCCCGCCTAGGTCATAACTTTTTTTTTTCACTTTTGGGACCTTTTTGATGCACCTTTTTGCTCTATCTGTTCCATGCAAGTCTTCATCTACAAACTCTTATGCTCAGTTTTTCAGCACTGGCACTGAATTACCTCACATAATAGGGACTCTTATAGCACTTTTGGGACAGGGCAGACAAATTGCCAACATATTTGTCCATCTGTGTGTTGGTCCAGTGTGTTGTATTAGAGTAGGTAAAAGCTTCTTTCACCAGTATCCAGAATATCTACATCTTTGTTTTAAGCACATAGGTGTGCACTGACATGAAAAACTGTTTGTTCAGACTTACCTCAATACTGCTGTAGTAATAGGCAGCTTGCATGATTGAACAAATACTACTGTGCATCTGAAAAATGATAATACTGGAACCATGCAGATCCATAGTTTACACCGAGGAATTGCATCTGACCTGGCACAACTGTTTCACCATCCTGCTTACATGCTTTCACTCTAAAGATTCATACATTACCTTATTGGTCAATTACACTGCAGGTGTTTCAAAACTGAGTTTTTGTATGGCAAGAGGTATAAATTATTATGTGTCACTGTAACATCAGAACTGAAAGTGCATAGGACAAGTTCTGAACTTTTGCTTGCCATGCAGTAACTATAACTGCAAATTGTGTTGACTTTAAATTATGCTCAAGTTCATTTCTCTTTGTGACAGTCGGTAAGGTAAACATCAAAATGTAGAAACTGAAACTGTACCATGTGTACACAACCTGTATGTAATGTAGGGTATACTGTATACAATTGCCTTAGCTCGCATGCAGTTTAACTAATTAGCTAGCCTTGCATGCATGCTTCACTATAAATTACTATGTACTGCATAAAGATCATGTACTTTAAAGCACTATCGACATACATGCTACACAGCAAATATAGGACACTAATATTTATGCTTGGTTCCCAATATATTAATTATTGTTGCATTAGTTCTCATGTAAAGCAGCAAAGGTTTCGTTTGTTCTATACAGCACGTTGAAGTCACTGGTAGGGAAGATGCACTGAATAATTAAACTACATTCCTGTCAAAACCACAAACAATAAACTTTAGTGTTTTGCATCATTAATGACATAAGAAAACCTCATGCTCTTTAAAAAATGTGACATCACCATGTACCCTACATAGCTACATTAGCAGCAGTGGCGGATCCAGGATGGGGCATTTGGGGCAAATGCCCCCCCCCCCCCCCCCTTCAAGAAATTGTATACAAGATCGAGATACTCTAATAGAGCAGTCAATTACTCTAATAAAGCAGTCACAATGTTCATGAGGCAGTGTAGCTTACCTATGAAGCTATAAATAGGATTTTATTTTACATAACAGACGTGATATAGTTGGTAAGGATAACTAGCTATTATTGTCGTGACCTTTTTTTTTTTTTTTTTGGTCTTCAACTGGTTTTCAGCAAGTTTTTTGGTCTTCAACTGTTTTTCAGAAAGGTGCCCCCCCTCTTTCCAAACTCTGGATCCGCCCCTGAGCAGTGCTGGTGTTTAATGCTTAGTCCCTCTTCGTGGCATTAAAATGTTTAATGTGGAGATGGTCCTGCACATAGGGCAGGTATCAATGCTAGTTACTAATAAAATCAAAAATAATTGAAGTACTAAAATTCTTCTTTAAGTTCTTTTCTTCTTCCTGTAGTAAAGAAAAAAACACATGGGTTAAAAAAAGCCCCAAAGCCAGCCATAGGCCGGCTTTGCAGTATACAAATACAAAAAGAAGTGATATCTAATCAAAAACAGCCAAGCTGTAAAAAAAGGTGCGGCCCCCAAAAAGGCCATGGTGAAAAAAGATGTGAAATCCAAGGTGGCGGCCAAGAAATGGCTGTGATGGTAGGTTAATGGTTACATTTTAATAACGACAATTCAGGTGAATTTTGTGCCGCTTGGTCTTGGCACCAAATTCACCTGAATTGCTGTTATTAAAATGTAACCATTAACCTACCATCACAGCCATTTCTTGGCCGCCACCTTGGATTTCACATCTTTTTTCACCATGGCCTTTTTGGGGGCCGCACCTTTTTTTACAGCTTGGCTGTTTTTGATTAGATATAATATAATGCCAGTTACTGTTGGAACATTGAGTAACACTTATACGCGGCGCGCCCTCCAATTTCGAGGGAAATTGGAGGGCGCGCCGCGTATAAACTTAATACAATATGGGTATTCTATTACGTGACCAGCACATAGATTATTTCAGGTAATAAAAAGCTGGCTAAGGAAAAGATCTGATACCTTTCGCAGTGTGAACGCCCTCGGACAATCTACTGATTATTGGGACAAGTGAAATCGTCCACCGCCGGTTTACCGTGAGTTAGCTGATGATGATAAACCGTCTTCTTATTGATTGTTAAGACAATATATAGTATACAAACAGGGGCCTAGACTCAGGGTTACCGTACACTGATAGCTAAAGAGTGATCAGTGCAGGAGCCCTAGCAAGACTTACATTACTCAGTAGCCACTTGAGCAAGTGTTTCTGGCATAAAGAGACCCAGACATCGAGTCAATCAGTAGAAATGAGATCAACAACAAAACCAGTGCGTTGAAGATCATACAATAGAGCCATATCTACCTTCCAAGCTCTAGCAGCCAATAAGTGTTGCTGAGTATTAGTTGGAATGGTCAGCTCAAACAGGTATATGGAATCTTTAGAAACCATGCAAGACCAGTCAGGTCTGCTAAGGGAGATAGAAAGTTCAGTTGGGATAGTGCTAGGAGGGCTGACACTGGCAAGATAATCTGAAAGGTCAGCATAAAGTTCAAAAAATTCTGCCAAATGCTTTTGAAGCCTGTGAACGAAAACCTGCAAGACTGAATCATGCCTCCAGGTATATCTACCCTGAATGAACAACAGAACATTCGGTCAAGATATGATTCATGGTAGGTTGGGGAGTTTGAAAAAGAGCACACTTTGGATTAGTAATTATATTTCACCTGGACAGGTTCATAGGAGTTATAAGAGTATCACAACCAGCATGCAGCAAGAATAATAGTTGTTTCTCAGGGAGGCCAAACATCAATCTCTTCCAGGGTGACAATATCTAAAAATTTATTTTGAACAGTTAATGGCTCAAAGCTTAGCTACAGTAGCTATCTAGATAGTCTAGTCCGTGCTAGCACTCTAGCCCACTACGCCTACGTATATAACCGACAGAATATGAACGGTTGTGAAACACACCGAATCAGGTGTTCATTATAAGGCCCCCGCCTCTTATTTTGGTAGGCTCGCCGATGGCACAGCGGCCCATCACAGATAGCCTGATGAACTCATGCAGAAGTTCATTGAGCCATCTACCACTGTACTGTCTAGCTATATATGGAAGAAAGTTTTGGTGAGTTTGAGGTCAGACCTTACTCCTTCAGTAGTAGCTATGGCCACTATCAATTGTGTGTACTATCCCTTCCCCCCTGGCATTATAATCGCTGTCTGCCCAGTAGACTGATTAGGTCAGGCAAAGTAGATTGGTAGTTTCTCATCAGCAATTTTGATGTAGGAAGGCGGTCAATTTTTCATCATTATTATTATTGAAGGAAACACCCAAAATTACAGCAACAGCAGGTTAGCTAGTCACTGCAAGGATTATCAAAGGCCTTCAGTTCTTAAACTGAGCTATAATGTCTGTGGTCTAAATGTTGAAATGTTGGTATACGTGATCAATTATAGCAGTAATGAATTTGGAGGTGGCAGGGTGGAAGGTGATGTGGGCAGGTGATGAGAAACTATTAATCAACTTTGCCTGGCCTAATAATAAAAGTGGATAAAACCTTAATCTAGCTCACCACATAATATTTATAAACTGGTCAAAAAACTTTTACGTTGCCACTGTAGGATGGGTTAAAAGCTGTAGCTAATAGATCACTGTGTTGATGACTAATTATTACTGTAATGTATGAACTGTAATGTGTGCATTACTAACTTACAGTATAGTGCATTATGTAATAATTTATTACATACTTCTGCATGTAATGTAATAATATTGCTTTTCCTTGTTACTAGTGATGGATTATGGCTTCTTCAAAAGTAACTTAAGCTACCACACTATGGATTGTATTACTTAGAAGCCCAAAGGGTAATAACCATTATGTAAAGTGCTATTTTGGTTGCTAGGACTGAAGGAATTAGATTATTAATCTTGAGGGTGCTTACTCATAACCTAGGGGAACCACTGACAGTGCCTATAAACTCAAAAAGTGAGACAAAAAGCTTGGAAGGGCAAATGCAAATGAAACGCAGATCACTCAGTTAACTTGCTGTGTGCAATTTGGAACACTTATATAAAATCCGGTTACAAAAACAATGAAAGATAAGCCAAGCCCTGAAAAGCTTCAAGCTTTGATACATAGTGTATTTTTGTATGAAATAAAGTGTTGTTTAGTAATAAAAGAATTGCACAAGCCACCAAGAAATCAGTAATGGAATTTTGTATCCTAAAATTCTATTACACATTTTATATACAATGATATGTATGTGCAAAAACAATTAAGATTACAATACTTTTGTTATTGGGAAAAGTGATTATTATTATTAATTAACACTAGTAAGTTATGTGAAATTGTCACATCTTGGCATGTTGCTTAGTGACAAGTGTATCAAGCCAGGAGAATAGGTCCTATATTGCAGGTATGCACTCTATAATTGTGTAAAGGTGGATTAACAGTGCGATCTGCCTAAATTCATGCGTAGGATAGGTAGGATACAAATGTATAAAACTATTGTATACATTATACTATAGCACTATAGGAGTTGACTTCATGTATAATTGATGCCCTAGTTATAGATAAAATAACTCAATGATCAAACATCCATCAATGTCTTTGTACATGATGCATTAAAATTGACGATGCTCACCGTATTGAATATTGCACTGTGATACATTGTTGTTTGTTTATGGTATAGCTTCCAGCCAACATGTCACCATCATCTATTGCGTTTTAGATATATTATAGCCCTATGGATAGTTATTAAGTGTAATAGTCCTCTTTTGTACCAATGTAAAACTACTGTGTTTCCTTCAATTTGTATTGAGAAGCAAACACAATGTTGATAGAAAATTGGAACTGAAACCTATCTAATTGGCATTTATGTAAACAGAAACCTTAAATTATTGTGTATATGGTAATGCTCTAAAGGCTGCTACATTGTGAAAATAGGCAAATGTTATGCACTTTTGTAGGAATTGAGACTCAGATTACTTTTCTCCTATTTCGATTTTGCTTCATAGCAATTCAATCATTTAGTAAACATAATGTATGTATATACAAAGTTTACACATTTCAAGTGCCTTTAATAATAATCGAAGTTGTACATGGTAAGTACCATTATCTGCACAAATAAAATAAATGTCCTACGATCTACTATAACTTGGCCATGAAATTTCAAAGGCGGCAGCTGCAACAAACAAACAAACAAACAAAGACATAGTGTAAGCAACCAATTATCAGATGGGCTCAATGGATAGATCAGTTATCAGACACATGTTGCTTCCATGGCACAAAGAGTGTGTTAAGTTTGTTGGTGGCTACACCTGATTTTTGTGAAAAGGAATGGACAAGGTTAAGTATGTGTAATTTCTTTATTGTAAGTTTGTGGAAACTATTTCTGCCTGTGCCATCAATGGCAGTTGGTCTCTGTCACTTTGAGAGTTTATGACAGTCTGATTCCAATTGCTGCGTTGATATTAGTCATTAAACAATAAGGGAGACAGACCAGGCTGTGATCAATGCCAGTGAGTGCTTGCCAAAATCACTTTACAGTAGATTAACTTAGTACTGGGCTAGTGTGAACTGTTAATTATTAGAGTTAATACCATACCTGTTTAACTGCCCGTACAAAAGTCTCAATAGTAGCAGTGAAATTTATCCCGTATTTCACTGACAGCAGTGAAAAAGTTGTAATTGCAATTTCATTGGCTAGAATTTATGTTAACAATGTAGCGCCAATTAGTGTCGACGCGTGTTTAGTACATAGTGACAAATTGCATACATAGCAAAGCTAATGCAGCATATGCAGCGAGTATGGTATTAACTGGGAATAGCATGGGTAGCAGTGAAATTTGGGATAAATACCACTCTTGTTGTATTGGAAATGGTAAATTTCACTCGGCTTCGCCTCGTGAAATTTATCCCCATTTCCAATACAACACTCGTGATATTTATCCCAAATTTCACTGCTACCCATGCTATTACTAGTACTAATATGTCGAGACCTAAGATGATATTGTAACGAAGTCAGAGAGGTTGATAAGATTAAGTTGACATCATCTAGTCAGTTATCAAGAAACGTGGCATGCTTACGTATTTGGACCACTGGAATCTAAGCAGGCCACCAGATTTATACAGTAAACTACCCTTACAATATGAACACAGCTTTATAATTTTTGCACAGCAAACATTGGTGCAATATTTCATATTGAAAATTAGTATAAATGTTAGCTAGGCATTCACAGTTATTACATAAGGATTTTATCAAACTTAAGTGGATGTTGTTAAATATACGGACTTCCAGTAATTGAGCTATGGTTCTGTTAACTGCATGGCATGGTTACTTTGACTACACGCCTTTTCAACTGTTACTAGTCAGGAGAAGCACCTATTGATGCCAAACTTGGTGCACAGGAAGGCAAAGTATAAAGTAGAACATCTCTGCAAAAAAGATGATGTTCTGAGAATGTTTGGAAGTGAAGGTATTTACAGCAGAAATAAGCATTCTGATAGTTGGTTGCTTACACTGACCACTAATGGTTTATATTTAATATTGTAGGACCTCTACTGGACCAAATCAGTTTACAGGTACATGTGTATCTTTAGCATTGGTTTATGTATAACACTGAATTGTCCATTGTATTTGTAGTTATTGTGATGCCAAAAATAGCCATTAAAAGGATCCCTATTATAAGTGGTGTTGTTAGTGATATTGTGAAGTAGAGGTTTTATAGTAATCATTGTTAGGTTAGGTAATCCTAAGGCTGCAGCACATGTTGCTGTCAGACCTTCAGTGCTGGTCACTGTAAAGCATTAATAATAATAATATTAAAAAAGAATTATTATACTGGATGCAGTAATGCAATAGAAGCTGAGGCACGGCTAATATTATTTCTGTAGTATTATTAAGTTTCTGCTAAAAGATTCTGTTGATAAGTGAACTGAAAGTTAGAATAGATACTGTACCAGAATTTGTATGCTTGTTACACAAGTAAATCATGTTCTGTATGCTCTTTACTAGTCAAGATGGATGTATTTACGTCATTATTGGTGCTACTACTATTGCTCATTGACCCCAGTGTTCAACAATGTACCATTGAACAGTTTAAGACCAGTGTTACTACTATGGTGATGTCTAAAGAAGATACTAGTGCTAAACAAAGTATCATCGTCAACAGTACATATTACAACTGCTTGTCTTTATTTGATACTAGTGATCATTACAGTTCTATGTCAGTGTCAATATTGTACATCAGATCAGATGATCTTAATAACCTACATGAAGTTCGTTACAACCTACAGTGTAATAATAGTGTTTGGGAAATTGTTGGGAACCAGTTAACTGCTCTGAGAAGTAACACAAGTTACAATTGCTCTGATTGTACTGATCAAACAGTGAATGATTACCACTGCACAAGTAAGTTAGAATAATTATTGGGACCAGTGAAACTTCCCAATAATGTTATCTTAGAGATTTCAGCAATGTATTGTGTTGGTAACAGTTTGAAGTAGCTTAATCTGTAATGTTGATTCCTGGGCCTAGATGCATGAGGGTGACCAGGTTACTGTGAATCAAAACAAATATTTTGGCTATCATTAACATTATTTTGTGACTACACAACTTTAGTTATGGCTGAAAAGCTTTTCTTTCTAGATTTTAGCTAAGATCATGTGTGAACTGACTATAGGTGCATAAGCAGCAGTATTTTGTGCTCACAGGTTTTCGTGGATGCCAGTTAAATCAAAATAACACTTGGAATATAACATGGCCACCAACTGATGTAGGAAGAATAGTTGAACAGAAATGTTCAGGAAACAGAGAAACAAATGGTATAGTAAATTGTTTTTTATAGTTATGACTAATACTTTTAAAAGATTGTCCGCATATTGGCAATATTAGGTAGACAGTTTTTGAAATTATAATATTTTTATGGCTCATTTGAACATACACTGTAATATAAAAAGATGAAATCTTTAAAACAATCTGGGGTCAAAATGTTGCTCATTGTGGCTATCATCTTCTTTTAACCCTGGGTTTAATGTCTACATCTTTTTGTATAGCTGGGGTGTTTTAGTATGGATACCACTCCTTTTTTGTATGTACTAACTTTACAAGTCCCCAAAACCAGTTTATGGGCTTGTTTTGACATGCAGTATTTCTCATCTGCTAGCACAAAGGTGATTACAGCATATATTGTGCTATTTTGTTTGTTGTGTTCAAACTTCAACAGAACACTTTTGGACCTGTTCTAGTACACACACACACACACACACACACACACACACACACACACACACACACACACACACACACACACACACACACACACACACACACACACACACACACACACACACACACACACACACACACACACACACACACACACACACACACACACACACACACACACACACACACACACACACACACACACACACACAGAGAATACCGTGTAGTAAAAAACTTTGGCGGTAAGAAACTTTGGCGAATAGCGTTCAATTCGCCAAAGTTTTTTCGCCAATTATTTTAGATGATTACAAATAATAATAATAATGATCACACGAGCACATTGAGTAACTAGAGCTTGAGATGAAGGTTAGCTCGTACCACCACGCAATAAAGATCAAGCTGACTTTGGAGATTGGGAGTGTGTCCCACAGTTGTAAGCACTCCTTGGGATAGCATTTCCAACTGGCTTCCTGTTTGCACGTCAGCTAGTTCATTGTATCGCG
Organism: Dysidea avara; assembly: GCF_963678975.1. Taxonomy (NCBI): domain Eukaryota; kingdom Metazoa; phylum Porifera; class Demospongiae; order Dictyoceratida; family Dysideidae; genus Dysidea; species Dysidea avara. The sequence continues at coordinate 26,331,838 of NC_089275.1, forward strand.
ATGGCTTGCGATGGATTTAGCCAGATACTTTGATATACGTGATAACCTCTGCTACTGGAGTTCACTGAAAAAGTAAATACGGTTGCTCTCGGAATCACAGGAGATAGTGAAGCACGCCTTTGCTAGCACATAGTTAGATTAGTAGCTACAAAAGTACTACTACAACAACAACGCTGGCTACCTATACACTTACACTACTTAACTGATGAGTTGACACCTTGTCATTATCCTTACGCACCATACAGTAAAAACTTTGGCTAATATTATTTCAACCGCCAAAGTTTTTTCTGCCAATTTTTTCAACAGAGGGGTTCTGTCTCACTTTTTTTACCGCCGAAGTTTTTTACTATATGGTAGAAAATATAGATCTGTTAATGTTATGATGGTGTACTTAAAGTAGAATTTCCAGTAGCGTAATGATTAAGATTTTGTTGCTTAGAAGTGGAGATATGCAGCCATAATGCTTTTTCTGCACATTGGTTAGATTCTATTGGTCCACATAACTCATGGTTTTTGCCCTGTAACTCTGTAGCTGTTACTCATATTTTAAACAAATAAAAAAATTGAACCATGATGATTGCCAATGTACAGACTATTTTCAGATTACTTCCAAAACTAGTTTACTCCATAGCTGTGACAAGCAACCAGTACAGGGTCTGAGGAAGCAACCTGGGAGTGGTTCGTCCAAGAGTCTCATCGAGGACGCTGTTGAAAGTAACAGATTATGAAGTATTGCACTGTTAGAAGCCAAAATAAAGTCTCATTGAACCTTGGGAGCATGCCTGATAACCAACTGGCCGAGGAATGGTGTTTTTATACTAATTGTTGTATTCGTAGAGGAATTCCTCTAAATACACCTGTCTGTCGGGATATGGATCCATTTACTATCTAAATCCTCACTTTTTCATTTCTCTACTATTGCACTTACAGTATACAAACAGGGCATAGAACCACATTGTCACTGTGACCAGAATGGTAGTACAACCATGGCCGTGTTGAAAATACGTTGCATGACTTTCGTACTACTTTTTTTTCCGAACTGTTGCTTAGGGGAGTTAAAAGTTGAAAGAGGATGCCTGGCTTGAAGGAATGTTGGGTAGAGGATAACTTTGACAGTGCAATTGGAAACAAATTTCTGACTTACAAGAGCATTTTTTTACATTTAGATTTTAATTTTTCTAAAGTTTAAACTCACCAAATTGGCCTGGCTAAACCAGATCACTTCCACTAGTAAATAGTTGCTGATAACTCTCATGGATGGCTACAGAAATTTTGGTGACTGGTTTCCAAACTTCCTGTTGCATGTACACTGGGGAGTCTGGATGCGTGCTCCCCAAGGAATTGTTTTTTAAAATTATGTTTGAAACTGAATCTGGTAGCTATTTTCACCAATAAAATCTAAAATTGATATTTTAACCACATAAATTTATGTTATAGTCAGTACACGTTCACCTGAGCCCCTGCCAAATATAGTTCTATCAAAGATGGTGAACTGGTTTTGTACTGGAACAAGCATGTTTTCATATTGTAAACATGCTTGCATGCCTGAATCGTCTATACTAAATGTATGGGATATTTTTAAACTCACTTGTTCTTGCCCATATCAAAGCACTTTTTGATCCAGTGTTTAATGGGCTTCACAGCGCTACTAAATGTTTGGGAAGCTGGCCCATGTAACAAGAGTTATTAACAAGAAATGAGGGTTGAGGTGAACATGAACAGACTAGGGATTTATTGATATAAGCTGCTTGTGCTTGCTACTGCTATAGTATCAGGAGGTTAAACAGTATAGGAGTGAAGCAATGGGAAGTTTGAAGTAAACATGTCTGTGAGTCTAGGAGCATGCCCCAAGGATTTACAGTTTTTTAAGCACTGCAATAAAATTTAGACTATTTCTATTACATTGGTACAGGTACATTAAGTAGCTACTTACAGTTTAGGGGTGGTCCACAATTTTCTGCTTTTTTGCAAGCGTACAAACTGTATGCTAGGGGGAGGGGGTAAAATCGCATGTACGCTTTTTTAAAATGTCGATCACGTGAGTTGGCGAGAAATCCAAATGTAGTGATAAGGCTATAGCTGTAGTAAACCTCTACTGCTGCTTATTCAGAGTCCAATTATAAACAGTGGACTAAAGCAAGCTGATGCTGTTAATGCAATGATTGATCGGATGAAATTGTGCTTTGGCGAACTCTGGAAAACAGTGTAGCTAGGGTTAGCTACCAATGAAAAGAAGCTTTAGAAGCTAAAGGAAAGATAAAGCTCATTGAATCTACAGGTAAGACGGTTATCAGCGTGATAACACGTACTACAGGCTTTATATAGTTTTTATAACAGCACTTACTTTTCTTTCTCTTTAGTCTTAGCCTAGCAATTAACACTGATAAACAGTTACAACTGAATAGTTTGTAGCTACACTGTTTGTTGCTTTTGTTTTCTACTTGCAGAAGGTGTTGTTGTGGGTTTAGGAATACAGTTGGGTATGGGAGGCTGGATTATGTGGGTACTAATTTGTATACACTACATAGTTGTGGTAGTTGTGGGTTGCTTATAGAGAAAACCTGTCTCTGCAGTGTGCACCCACATCTCCTGACTCCAGTCCACCTCAGACTATGGTGAATACCCAACAAACTAGTACTACTGTTGCTACTGCCAGTGTTGGGATGGTTTTGTATGAACATGTTGAAGATAGCCAAGAACTGTTTCTATGATGTGTATGTATACATTTGCAAATGTGCATCAGCTGCAGGTATTAATGCCCACTATGTGTAGGAATGTTTCTTTCAGGGTATCAGCTTCAAAAGCATCAAAATATAAGATGCCTAAAAGGCAAAACAAATACCATACATGAATTTTGCAATATTAAAAAAAGTATCCATGTGTTTGTTCTGCTATACAATACATCCATGTGTCAACATTTACACAGTACGCTTTGGGCTGGGGGGGGGGGGGGGGGGGGGTTAGAAAAAAGAGTACTCTTAGTACGTTCGCAAAAAAGCAGAAAATTGTGGACCACCCCTAAGAGATAAAATGTGACTGTTCTATATAGTTGGTTGACTAATCCATTAGAGTAATTTATCTGAAACGTTTGACAGTTTACATAATTTTAATCACCAGAATATACTTCACTTGTTCCTATAGAAATCTCAAATCCCACCCCTCACTGCTGCCCCTGACTCTGTAAATAGCTGCAAATGGTAGAAGATAGGCAAGGGAATTAATATTACACATACATAAAATCTTTCTTCTTGTCATAGCCAGCTTGTTGGTTTAACAGCTTTAGAAAAATACTATACATGAAATCTGACAATTAATGGAACATTATTATGCCTATAGAAATCAAACTTTAATAATGATACTTATAACAGCCTCAACCCCAACTACATAATGGATGCCTAGTTCTGGGCACTCAAGCTGTAAAATGATATTCAGTCTGTATGTAGTGTTAAAATGTGATATTAAAAGTGACAGACAAGAAATGACTATAGTGATGTTACTGTCGTTGGTGTCATCATTACATTTTGTTGACATTAACATCACTACAGCCATTTCTTGGCTCCTATCTTATTATCAGCTTCAGCTGTTAGCACCTATTATTAACACCTTGGCTGTTTAATATATTACACATACCATTGTCACATGTTAGAGTGTTCTCAACAGAATTAGCAATTAATACTGTGCTCATGTATTACAGTGTATACGTATTGTGCCTTGTAGGATTTGCATATAGATACTGTCTTAGGAACAACAGCTGGGGATCTGTAGATGTGTCAAAATGTCAAACAGTGGAAATATTAGCACTTGAGTCAAGAGCTAAAGAGTTAAGGGATACTGATACTGTTCAAAAGATGAATAATAGAACAAGCGATATTGTTGAGACATCCAGCACAGAAACTGTGCTAGACATTGTTATGCAATTAGAAAATATCACACTTGCCTCTCGGCCAATTCTACCAAAGGATTTATGTTCCATAGCCAACATATTGGGTATCATTCAATTGTAAGTATGTCTTTACTGATGTACATACTGTATTATCACTAATGTAATACACAGTGTGATTAACAAAGACATTAATGGCAATAGTAATCATCAACAAATACTCAGAGTCATTCAGGTACACATTGTTCATACTTTTGTACTGTATTTTAACCATTGTACACACTTGCTACATCCATACATACAGATTTGCAGCAATGTATTGTAGTACATCTCATGCATATATTAATGCTATATGTGACTGGATAATGTTCATGAATATATGTAGCTATGCACTATTAGTTGGCTGATATTAAGTTTTTTTATAAATACTTCGTAAACAAAAATGAGGTAGCCTTGAAGCTTTCTCTAAATGATAGACATACTATAAAACAGTTGAGAAGATACTTTTGTGTGTAATTTATGGTTTAAAGTGGTTTATTAGAGCTACACTTTTCCTTAGCAGTGCAATTACTGAAGCACAATATAATTTATGAATTACAAAACATGCTACCAACTATCTAGCTGAATTAATAATAACAACAAATGTAAATATAATCTGAATTATATTAATTACCTATTTAGTTAGAATGGAATAGTATTAACTGAATGGGCGCCTGGCTTTTAGAAGTAAGATAACATCAACTCATTCTGTTTGCAACACTTACCGAAAATTTTCATACTTCGCACAAGCTTTATTGGTTCCCTTCAAATTTGAAGGGTGTATAGAGTATACTATAGCACATTGATCTGTGTACAGATTCATAGAAGTAGTGCCGAGTTATAAACAATTTTCAAAACTTACAAGTACAATTTTTGTAATTCGTACAGGGTAAACCATTCAAATAGAAGATAGGTTAAACATCATAGTACAAACCTTTAATGATTTGAAAGTGCTGAGGGTATTAGTTTAGGAGACATAATATAGCCTGATACAAGCTCAATCAAGATACTCTATAATAGAACACACAAAAAAGTTGCCGGGGTTCAAACTAGAGAACTCCACACCACACTCTCACGCTCCACACTAATTGAGAACTCCACACTAATTGAGAACTTCACACTAATTTGTGTGTGTGCGTGTGTGCGTGTGTGTGCGTGTGTGTATGAATTTTCTTGTATTGATCTAACAGGTAATTGTACAATTGTTGGACTGTGTATTGGATGAAGTAAATGATGTATCATTTGACGTAGTTAAAGACATGACAAATAAGGTTGGCGCATTTTTATGTATAGTAAGCATTGTGTGTATACTTTAGTGCCAGTAGTCATCACATGGCACAAGCATTTTTTGCATACAGTATTTATGCATGTATTATTGTTTTTTAGTTGAATAATGCATTATTTTTGATCACAGCTGTTGACTGACTCAACCATGGGTTTGATGCTTGTGTTCTTTCATATTGACAGTTCTCAGTAGTGTTCACTAATGTTTAGGAAACACATGTATAGTCCATTGTGTGTAGTTTAGTGATGATTATTGATATATTTTATCTAGCGTAATCTAACAGTTGCTGAACAATTTCAAGCAATCACTGAACAAACTGGCATACTGTTAAGTAGGACTCTACCCAACAATGCTACAGATATTGCCATGGATAAGTTTACTTACAGCAACATTAGTAAGTCACAACACATTTTAATACTTTAATTTTTTTTTGCTTTCATAACTGTGCTCTATGTGGCTGAGAAACAATAATTAAGCAATAATTAATTAGTTACACCATGGGAAGAGGAGGTTGTTAATATGAAAGGGCCTGGAGGGCTCTCCAAAGTAATTTTTCTGTTTGTGAGTCTATTGCATATTTCTTTGTCTAGTTGTTCTAGCACAAATTCCAACTGAACAAGGTTTAATGGACAAAGATTCTGTAGAATTCTCAGCATCATTGGAAGGTCGAATGAGAGCTTCTATGAGAATACCAACTGTACCTATTCAAAACGAGATGAAGAAGCAAGGTATATTCCACAGCTTGACTGTGTTAATAATATGTATCCAAACATTCATGTATAGTCATAGTAGGATGGTTTGAGCTATACGCACTTAACAAATGTAATACCCATAAGCAAGTTATATTTACATACATAGTAATGTATACGTATGTAACCGGGCCTGCAAAAATAGGGTATGTGGGCACACAGAATTTGTCTACTTTTCAAAATTTCATGATTCATAATTTTATGTGGTTATCATAATTATGGCCATGTAATTTTCAGCACTTATTAAACATTTAGTTGGCCGTATAGCACAAGTGACAGAATGCAAATATTCCATTGTAGTACTGCGATATGACTTGTTATGTGATAGTGTGTAGTTTGTACCCACATACCCCATTTTCGCAGGTTCAGTCACGTATAGGAGTGGACTACCTTACGTGTCCCATTATTGTTACTAAGTAGGTACATTATGGAAAATGAAAGTGTACTTGTAGATAGGTTTAAGCCAATTGTCGCACAGTACAGTAGTAGTATGTTAGAGGTTTGCACACTGTCACAAAAATATTCACCAGTATTGGTGAGGTATAACCAAGCCCAATAGTGCCTCAATGGAACCCAAAATTCTTCCAACAAGTTGCTATAAAATTTAAAAAAAAATTTTTTTTTAACTTATTGGAATTTTCTGCTGACTGACTTATTTACGTAGTTACTGATGATGTGGTTACTGAATGATGTGGTTCAACCCAACAAGTGCCTTTTGGCATACTGCAGCATGCATTGTGGACTTACTTTTATCCTCCCTTTGCCTCATTTCTTTTGCTGACAGCGCAATATCTTGATTTGTGGTAGAACATTATGACTTCTCTGGGGCTGTCCTGTCTAGCCATCACCATTATTTTCCATTCATCCATATTTTCTTTAGTGAGTGGATTGATTGCAGAAATGTTTCTCATGCTATTGTTTGTTTGAAATGCTGTGTATTGGGCTGAATACAGCTGAAAATAAAGTGTACTATAGCCTTTTTACTACCGTAAATTGGGTTATTTTCGACGGTAATAAATTTTCAAGGTTAACTATATCCATGAAAATTTAACGCATGAATATAACAAACATCGAATTTTTTCATATGTGTTTTACTTTTAACTGGCATTTGAGTAACCATCTCACCCATGGTAAGTTCACTGAATGTCTTCATGTTCCAGTTATTAAAGAAATACTACCTCCTCTTTGAAGAAACAGCAAACAAACATGAGACATTTTTCAAGGAACGTGTCAGTCCAATAATACTTCCATCCTTTATGATGGCTACTGCATAGCTAGAGTCAAGTATCGATTAACATCTTATTATATTGGCTGTGCTTACCCAACCCGGATGCATGATTGGCATAATTTGGGAAACAATGGGCATCCCAGAACGTGGCTAAGTGAAGTGCCTGACCAAGTTAGTACATGGCTTCTGCATTACACTTGTCATCTCATGACCGTGGCTATTATATAACGAGCATCATGGTCAATCTACCTGGCCAAGCAGCTTCACTGCGCCCTTTTTTAGTTCTGGGTTACCAGGTGTATGCATGGGTGGGTATTTATGTTTTCGGCATGATAGCTTGATTTCTCCCGGATGATGAAGGATACAATACTTGTCTCTAATAATTTCACCAGCGCAACGTGTGGTATGCGCATGCGTACTGTACTAATAAATGATGCGTGGTGCATGTGACCCACTGTCCCCCCACTACCCCTGTGTCTTATAATAATCTGTTAACTTTTATTTACTGAGTAAATAACATTTAATTATATTGGCTGTGCTTACCCAACCCAGGTGCATGATTGGCATAATTTGGGAAACAATGGGCAGCCCAGAATGTGGCTAAGTGAAGTGCCTGACCAAGTTAGTACATGGCTTCTGCATTACACTTGTCATCTCATGACCGTGGCTATTATATAATGAGCATCATGGTCAATCTACCTGGCCAAGCAGCTTCACTGCACCCAATTTCCCCAAAATTCAGTAGCAGGTACACACATGCACACGCACACACACGCACGCACACACACAACCCATACAACGGGAGCAACATAGATGCAATAAGCATCTCAAGCAGTACACCTGCAATGAGCATATTGAGCAGTACACATACAATGAGCATATCGAGCAGTACACATACAATGAGCATATCGAGCAGTACACATACAATGAGCATATCGAGCAGTACACATACAATGAGCATATCGAGCAGTACACATACAATGAGCATATCGAGCAGTACACATACAATGAGCATATCAAGCAGTACACATACAATGAGCATATCGAACAGTACACATACAATGAACATATCGAGCAGTACACATACAATGAGCATATCAAGCAGTACACATACAATGAGCATATCGAGCAGCACATGAGTACCATAAGTCAACATACCATGTTAGTAGAGATTATTGTGCCGTGGCCACCTTGTCTGTATCAGAGATGTTGGCGTGAGCTAGGAGTGCAGGTATGGACTGTATCATTGCCGGAGAGGAGTGTATATATACTTGGTATGCATTGCTACTCCATCTCCCTAATATCTTGATTAGCCAATCTGGTATCCCTACTGTAGCGGCAGTGGTTGCTGCGCCACTTCTGAAGCTGTGGCTGGAATATTGATGATTACTGTACTTAGTTTTCAGCAAAAGGTGGCGAATAGTATTTGTCAAGTGCTGCCTGTCTAATGGGGAAAATCTGCCACTCTTGAACACTGGTGAGTCATCTTGGAGTGGCAGAATTGCTGAAACATAAAGTTGAAGTGCTCTGACGGGGTATGTGGATGTATCACTAGCATGAATAGCAATGGTATGGCCATGTCTAAAAGGATCAGTTTTAGACTGCTCTATCAGCACTGTGTATCTGTCCCCAGCAAGCTGTATGTGCCGCCAAGTCAGATTTGGGGTTGCAAATTCGCTAGCTCTCAGGAACCCATAAAATGCTAGCATGAAGGCTGCCCAGAGCAGACGCTTCCCCAGGGGGGAGAATGAAGGATCCAGACTAAGTTGAGACTTCAGTGTCTGAAGGACAGTGATGGTTATTGGTAGGCGAGTGTGTGACGATACCCCCTGTGATCGTTTGATGCCAGTGCACAATAGGTGGAGCAGTTCATCCTTCGTGGGGTCCTCAAAGCCTCTCCCTATGTGACCCAGGCGTATGCCAGCAAGGTATACCTTGATAGTTTTGTATGACACCTGGCATGCTTTGTAACAGAAAAAATAACGTAAGGTAAGTGGTGAGGCTGGAAAGGCTGTAACTGTGTAACGGTTGCAGAATTGCTGAAGGGCTCTTACTCCTGCTTGATACGTTCTCCTTGTGGATGGAGCAACCCCTAAGGATTGATAGTGGTTGAGCAATCCCTCAAGAGCTGGATCGGCCATGCATGGATGGTATTGGGGTTGATGGCTGCTCTCGGAGCAAGTTGGTGGAAACGGTGGACCTGAAAGCGAGAGAGAACATCAGCAATGCAGTTATCTGTGCCAGCTATATGAGTATCAATTACATGTACATGTATGTTATATTGTGCTGCACAAAAATAGAGCATCTGGACAAGGGACATGACTTCAGGGCAGCTAGTGGTGCCTTTTTTCCAAATCTCTACTACAGCCTGATTATCGCAATGAACCAAGACCTTCTTTCTAGGCCAATGGTGGCCCCAGGTGTTCACTATAGAAGCTATAGCAAATAGTTCCTTCCAGACTTTGCCTCTGTCTACTTGGTCACTTGACCAGTGTGACTGAATCCAATGTCCAGACCAATAGGTCTCCCAGCCAAGGCTGCCTGATGGATCTGTAAACAGAGACATAGACGGAGAGGTGGACCAAGTGCTTTCCAGGATATATGATGTGCCATTCCAAGTGGGGAGGAAGGCTAGCCACCAGTCTAGATCTAGGTATGCATCTGTGCATAAGCGTAGGTGGTGGTGCATGTGTGACACTTTGCAGCTAAGGTCTATGAGCCGGCGTAGAAATATTCTGCCTGCTGGGACTACCTTGCAAGCAAAGGATAGTTTTCCAACTAATGACAGCAGTTGATGTTTTGTGCATTTATCCTTCTTCCTGAATGATTGTATTGATAAGATGATGTCAGCTTTTCGCTCCGGTGCGATACTGGCTGTCATGTTCTCAGTGTCAATAACAATCCCCAGGAACATGAGTCGGGTTGATGGACCTTCAATCTTAGAAGTCTTGACGGGAGCATTAATATTGTTACATAGGGAGAGCATTGCTTGCAGGTTGTCTGAACATTCCTTTGTCCCAGGAGAGCCAGCAGTGAAGAAATCATCTAGATGATGGAGTACATGGCGTACACCATGGTTATGCTGGAGGGACCAGTGGATGGCATCAGCTAACTGATTAAATAGAAAAGGTGCGGATCGAAGGCCAAAAGGCAGGCAGATGTCAATATAGAATTGGTCTTGCCATTGGATGCCTAGAAGGTTCCAGTCTTCTGGTCTTACTGGAACAAGGCGAAATGCATTCTTAAGGTCTATTTTTGCCATTATAGTACCCTTACCAAGTGCAGATACGATTGCAAATGCATCATCAACTGAGCAGTAAGAAAGTGCATAATCCTCTGGATTTATGGAGTTATTGATGCTGGATCCATATGGGGCAGACAAATGGTAAATTGCACGCCAGCCACCATCATGCTTAGGGACCAAGCCCAGTCCTGAGCAGCGGAAGTTCGGAAGTGGTGGAGTCTGGAATGGACCCAGCATGCGACCCATGTTGCATTCTTCAGTGATGTTGGCATCCAGTATGCTAGGGTTTTGGAATGAAGAGGGAAGGTTGCTGCTGGAATGTGTAAATTGTGGTCCAGTGTAGCCAGTGTCACAACCATGCTCTAGGTTGTGAATTAAAGTGCGCACAAATGCTTGATCAGGGTGAAGCACTAGTTCTTTTTGTAGAACATGTGGGTTGATTGGTGTGCGGGGCTTTGAGTTAAGATGACGTGCACTGATAAGATACTGCAATTGCAATGGCAGGTGCTTTACATGCGAGTGCAACAACTTTGGAGTGTTAGTGCATACGTTAAGTGGTGGGTGTGGTGCTTCAGTGTGGAAGGAAGTGGTGCAAGAGTGCTCTGAGGGGGTATGCTCCAAAGTTGTGGTGTCAGGAGTGTATGAATGTTCTAGCCCTATAGTGCACAAGGTGTGTTCTAAAGGGTTAATATGAGCAGCGGTTAGTAAGTTGTCTAAACCTTTACTGCACAAGTTGTGTTGTAGAAGTTTAGTGTGTGGGTGTGCTAAAGCGTCAGTGCACAAGGGGTGTTCTGAAGCTTCATTGCCAAAGGCATGGGTGTACTTTAAAGGGAGTAAAGGTTGAACGCCTGGCTGCCTGAATGTAAGCAATGGTTTATAGGGGGCTTGGTCATGCTCAAAAATGAGCGGTCGTTGTGGCCTGAGGTTGGCCTTACTGGTTTTGGGTGGCTGGTCTCCTGTCAGGACAGGAGATGTGAGGATGGGGACCCTTACATGTAAGGCAGATGTGTTGAAAAGTGCATGCATTTCTGGTGCACTGCCCGTTGTTAAAGTAACCGCATATTGGAGCTCCGGATGTTCTGCGATTTGGTGGTCTAGAACGTTGCGAGCTGTCACGAAAGGGTGAGTGAGGGCAGTTGTCTGGGAAGTGGTTTTTAGCCCCACAGTAAGGGCATGGCCATCGTTGTGAAGTGTTGGGGTTGGACATGTTTTCGTACCAGAATTCTTGATGGCGCTGATCCCAACGAAGGTAGGGGTTAGAAGCAGCCATTGTACGAAACTGCCCGTCATATCTGAGCCAGGCCTTCAATGGAAAGGTGTGGCTGGTAGATGTTATGTTGCGTTGATACCCAACCAGCTCCAATGCACGTGCAGGGTTGTGTGAAAGCAGTACCGTTAAATAAGTGTTCCATGCTTGCATCCACATGGAAAAAGAGGTGATATGGCATGTGTTGTGTGTTGTGAATGTGAGGTATGTGTGGCATCAACAAATGATGTTTTATCAAGTAGCACAGCAAAGTCAACATACTCACCCTTAATTATCTGTTGTTGTAGCTGAATTGGCACAGGTATGGGAAGCTGCTGAATAGCATACTGAGGCGGTAGTTGCTGAATGGCATACTGAGGCGGTAGTTGCTGAAGGGGTGGCTGGATTGGCGGCTGGATTGGCGGCTGGATTGGCGGCTGGACTTGCTGATATAGCAGTGGTTGTGCTGGTATAGGTTGGGGCTGTATTGGTGCTGTCTGCTGGGGAAACTGTTGGTTGTTGATAGCTGTAGCAGGCTGTTGTGGTGCTGTAGCAGGCTGTTGTAGTGCTGTAGTCGGTTGTTGAACTGCAGGCTGTTGTAGTGCTGTAGTCGGTTGTTGAACTGCAGGCTGTACTGATATTGTTTACTGGGGCAGCTGCAGGTTGTGAGTAGGTTGCAGAGCAGTAGTGAGCTGAGTTTGCTGGTTGCCATCAATTGAAGCAGGAGATAGGGCCTGAGGCGTTGACTGGCCAGTGGCCTGGCGCAGGAATTGATTAAATAACTGTACAAGGTCTGTAGAATTGGCAGTTGTTGGTAGCGATGATACAATCTGCGACGATGCAATTGGTCGCGTCAGCACAGGCGAAACGTTCAATGGCAGCGGTGATGTTACTGGCAGTGATGCTGATGAAACCGCCGACGGCCCTGTAGCAGTTAGTTGTGGCAGCGATGATGGTGGCAGTGGGAACAGTGGTAGTGGTTGAGTGACTGTTGGCGGCTGAGAGGTTGGGGCGTATTCCTGCCGTATCACTCTGTTGTTGCAAGACAGGTGTTGTATGGATGGCGTCATGCAGCCGTTGGGCCATCACGGCCTTGGCGCCAGTTGTCATGAGGTGTCTGGAGGCCAGATGTAGGCGTAATACTTCTGCTGTCAATCGCGTTAGCTGGGTGACGCTCACGTCCGGAGTAGCTGGAGAATTAGTTCGGCGAGATGTTTCGGCATGATAGCTTGATTTCTCCCGGATGATGAAGGATACAATACTTGTCTCTAATAATTTCACCAGTGCAACATGTGGTATGCGCATGCGTACTGTACTAATAAATGATGCGTGGTGCATGTGACCCATTGTCCCCCCACTACCCTTGTGTCTTATAATAATCTGTTAACTTTTATTTACTGAGTAAATAACATTTAACGGACAATACGATGTTCTGAAAGCTACCAATCTTTTCCTAAAACTCCTGCAGCTGTACGTGACCGATCAGCAGCTGTACAGTTGTACGTGACTGATCACGTGATCAACCTGTTCACATGGCGTAGACTTGCTTGCTGTTGTAGGTGTTGTTCCTTGCTGTGCCTGTAAATAAAGATTAAAGAATGGTATTAATAGTCAATAGTCTATCAATAACACAATTGTTATAATTTCAGCGTAACAAAACTTCCATGTTACAATATTTTCGTGGATACCAGGCACCCATGAAAATTTATTTACATGAAAAATTAACTTGTGAATATTTTCATGCACGAAAATAACCCGATTTGCAGTAATATTATTACTGATCATGACTTTTGGGGTCATGTGCTCAGGGATAAAATTTATTTTATGAAATTTCTATCGTAGTGCCATTTTTCTTTTGATGTGGTGTACATAGGTTCACTATTCATAATTACAAAAAATGAAGAAACAGGGTTCAAGCATTTTAAGATTACTGATTGCTTGTAGAAATAAAAGTAGTGAAGCAAGGAAGGTTGTCTACACCTCAGATATACTGGCGGATATTTAATCCTTAATTCAGCCATGGCTGTAGACTGAAGTAGGGATTTAATGTCTACTAGCATATCTGCAGTTGTAGGTGACTTCTTCCCTCGTTTCACTAGTTGAACTTAAAAATTCCTAATTTTTCCTTACTTAAAAATTAAGCCTATTGTGCTAAGAATTATGCTGTGGTACAGTACATAATTTTGAGCACAATTTTATGAGGGAAAATTGTACAATTGAACATATTGACAAGTATTATAAAACTTTGACAAAATGGGTCGATACTGTACAAGAGATTTTGGGAAGAAAATTTAGATGAATTGATATGCAAATAGCAAACTTTGTCATAATTTATTCCCATTAAACTTTAGTGCTCTACAATAGGATTTTGCTGAAGAGATGACTGCTTTATTATAATCATACAAGTACACAGAAAAATTTGGAATTTTCAACTAGAGTAGGGACCATAACACATTGATAAAAAGTACTGAAACAAGCTGGAGTAGTGGACGATATTAAATCACAGTAAAACAATAAGAAGTGTTATATCCCTACTGTGCATTTCCATTATGGTATCTTAAGCACAGTAGGGATATAACACTTCTTATTGTTTTACTGTGATTTAACATTGTCCACTACTCCAGCTTGTTTCAGTACTTTTTTATTGATGTGTTATGATCCCTGTATATACTCTAGTTGAAAATTCCAAATTTTTCTGTGTACTTGTTTGTTAATTTGTTTTGTAGATAAATTATTATGATTGGTGTACGTATGCATACTGCATCTGAAATGGCACCGTGCACCCCAATTATCGTCTGAAAAATGAAGTATCCATTACGCTTTGTTGTCAGCTGTGTTCAACCTGTTACGCAGCATTTCAAATCAATAACTGTTCGAAAAGCACCTCTGCAATCCACGCATACCAAAAGAAAAAAATGGTGCCGCACATCATTATGCTTTGTTGTCAGCTATCATTAACTCGTTACACAGCAGTACGAATCAAGAACTGTTTGAAAAGCACCTCTGCTATTAAAATAACCACTATGACAAATATGGACAATTTCTGTTACGAAGGGGAGCCATCATGTGTTATCGCCAAATCAACATTTTCGCTGTCAGCAAAGATAAATGGGACACCAAGGAGGACACTGGTAAGTCCATGAAGAATGCATTGTACATACTGCGGTATGCCAAACGGCACCTCTCTGGCCAAAGCAACATCAAACACTGAAAAGTCAAGCCCATAGCCTTAGCCATTATCGAGTTATGCTTGTCTGGAGGCATCAGTCAGGCAGTCAGTCACTCAGTCACGCAGTAGAAAATTCAGTTAATTAAAGTATTTTTTAAATTCCAAAGCAACTTCCTGAAAGCGTTTCAGGTCATTCTGAAAGTATGTTTGGGCTTAGTTTTACTTTACCAATACTGCTTCATTGTCATCAGGGAAAATTGAAGCTGGTTTTTGGGTGATGCTATTTCGTGGGCCACGCCTACTCCTTTGTGGTCCCTACTGTACACTACTATCGTAGTGTATGATAGTGTGTCAAGATATTCTGAGTGTTGTATTAGAGTATCTCGACCTTATTTCTGCAAAATGTCAATAACCAGTCAACAAAATGTGATCATACCTGTAGAGATATTAATACAAATTGCAGTAATAGTGTGCAATGTCTTTATTTAATATGTTTTTGGCATGTGCATTGCACGTTTATTTAGATTCGATTGTGCTGGCATAATGCTTAATGCTTTTGCTCTTGAAATTATGACAAACATACCTTAGCACTAAGTTTTAAATACTGCACTACATGTGTAGGTAGCATATCAAAATAAATAAATCTATGAGTATTTTAAAGGTATCCTTATGTAGGCAGAAGACCTCCAGTTATCAACATTATCAGTAGAAATATACACCTGCCTACACAGGAAGGGTGAGCAGTTGTAACTAGTAATGACTGAGCTGTTATAATTATGTGTGTGTTCCATTCACAATAAAGGGAAAGAATTGCAAGTTTAGTTCTTTCTGGTAAAATATCAACAGATTTTGAAAACCAGACATCCCTTGGTGATAGCCAAGCTGTGATGAGTTTTAGCATTGAGAATGTAAGTAAGAAATGATTTAGTGATTTATTGAGTATATTGTGTGGTTTATACATTGAATTAATACATGCCTCTTTTGTATGTTTACAGAAAGATTTTGTGTTCAACCCTCGCTGCTCTTTCTTTAGTTATTCAAGGTATACTGTAGGCCTGAGTCAAATATGCTCAAAATTTTGCCTAAAATGCTTTTAGGGATTTCCCAAAATTTTCACCTATTATGCTCTCCATTATGCTTACTTGACCTCCTAGGTTAGCAACATTTCAAATATCTTGGAACATTTTGATCAATGAATGCTCCATTAGAGTATTTTGCTACAAAGTGATTGTTGTTTTAGAGAGTATCGATCTAAGGGTGCATTTAAGTGCTCTATTGCAGTTTGCAGCTTCCACTGACTGCTCTATTAGGGTGTATCAATCTATTTTCATGAAATTAAGCCCCGTAGTTTGAAATATCCACTAGAAATATACTGGCAGCCTATTATGCTTTTTATAATGCTGGCATATTTGATGCAGGCCTAACTGTATGTATGTTGCATGCATTTACACATGTGTATGTTGTTGAGTCCTATATGTACAGGTGTATATGGTAGTATGTAACTCAGCCTCATCTTTTGTAGTAATGGTGTTGCAAGTGGCAGATTTTCATCTGATGGTGTTACTCTGAGCAGAAATAATGCTAATAACACATTTGTTCAGTGTTCTACTACCCACTTGACAAGTTTTGCTGTTCTGGTAGATGTGTCTGGAGAGAATGTAAGCATTACCTTGTTGTGGTGATGTGTAAAGTTTATGTGAATAATTATCACGGCATAATATATATTGTGAGAGCTATGTATGTAATTGAAGGTGTACTTTAATGCTTTAATGTTTGTGTACAGCGAAGGTATGTGCATGAGTTTGGTTGTGAGTAGCATACTATGATGTGCATGTAAATCAAAAAAATGTATATTTACAGAAACCCACTGAAGCACTGTCAATTGTCAGTTATATTGGATGTACAATATCTATTGTTTGTCTACTGATTGCAGTGTGCTTGCTCATTGTATTGAGGTAAGATTTGACAGATTCAGTCATTGTTGAGTGTGATCTTTAGTAAATTGTTTATTATTTTTTTGTGTATTCAGCAAAAAGGTGTTTTGTCAAGAGCAACATTTTCTGCACTTAAATCTCTCCATTGCTCTACTATTTGGACTTATAACTTTTGTTAGTGGTATTGAAACTGCTAGTGAATACAGAGTAAGAATATCTATGTATACAGCACATAGAAACTTACATATTTATTGTTTATTATATCTTAAGACTAGTTGTCTCATTGTGGCTATCTTACTTCACTACTTCTTCATGGCTGTATTTAGCTGGATGCTTTGTGAAGGAATCTTACTGTTTATTATGATAAAACTTGTATTCTACCATGGGTTTTTGAACAGTAGAGCATTTTTCCTACTACTTGGATGGGGTAAATCAGTATTAGTGTTTTATCATGTAGTAATGTCATAACATGACATATATTAGGTTTACCAATTCCAATTGTTGCCTTATCAGCTGCTGTATCACATGAGCAATATGGCTACAATGACAAGTTAGTCAATGGGGTGGTTCACTATGTACAAGATTGTTTGATACACCCTCCTTTAGATGTTGGATATCTGAAGAAAATGGTGCTATATGGGCTTTCATTGGTCCCATGTTACTGATCATAATGGTAAATGTGATGTATGTATTAAAATCTATATTACAGGTTTTATTGCAGATCAACTCTCTCTTCTTGGTTGTAACCATTTATGAAATTTACAAAGCTGATCATAAAGGATTAACAGCTGCACAGATGAATTATAAGAACACTATAAAGTGAGGCTGCCTTCTAACACTACTGTGTAAAAGCTATCTGATGTATATGCTGTAGTATTTAAGATTTTAGCGACAATATCATTAATAAAGTACACATATATACAAAGTTGTATTGATATATAAATACCAGGAGTTGATATAAGTGCTGCAAGGTACAAAACTGACCAAGACAGATCAGTGAAGGAAGATTATCATTCTGACATGATGTACGTATACAAGCAGTCATCTCATGTTTGTCTGTCTCAGCATTATAAGGATTTTAACTGTGGTTTATATTGCTACATTTTGGTCAGAGAAGAGCTATAGATTAAGTTTTATTTAATACTATCTATACGTAGAATTCACTGTGAATGTACTAATAACAACCTGGGTGTTGTAAACATCTTGTTACTATAGGTCATTAGTGAGAGCAGCTATAATTGTTGTTCCCCTACTTGGTATCACATGGGTGGTAGGAATATTAGCAGTAAACAAGAATACTGTAGTGTTTGCTTGGATATTTACAATGCTTAATTCACTACAGGTATGTAACCTACCCAACGATCACTTGTGTGGTAAAAATGTATTATTCGTATACTATAGGGTATGCTTATCTTGATACTGTATGTACTGAAGAACGAGAAGGTATATATTTCTAGTGCTATGTAATAATTCAGTGCTCATATCTCTTTTTAGTTTCTACTGCTATGTAGGAAAAAGCTCACACAAAATTTTCAGATGAGTATTGCATCTGTGAGTAAAGTGAAGTAGTTACGTATGATGATTGTGTTTTATATATCATCCTTTCCACAGTCTAAAGGAGTCAGTGTCAAAGGAAAAGAAGCAAGTATGGATCATTGTAAGTGCTATGACAATTCTGTGTAAGTATAAATGTAATTTTTTTCAAAATACATAACTACTTCCAAACAATTTTTTGGTCAAATACTGTATTTTTTACAGAAAAGTTTGCATTGAAATTGTCTGCAAAATCCATCAAATATAGGCCTCGGCCTCAAACTACTTGCATATAGGTGGTGATATTGTTATATTTCTGTGTAATGTAGATACTATTATTATTGTTTGTCTTTTCCCTTTAGTAGGCAAAATTCTGAGTATGGAAAAGAAATCAAACACTTCTGATGTTATCTGTGATAATGAGGCATTCAATACTGTTGCCAATTAACTCAATTCACATACAAGCTATCTACATGCCAGGATGATGTTGCATTGTTCATAACTGTAAATAATATTGCGGTGGCTATTTATTATGTGTGTTGTCTATTCATGATGTAAAATTTTAAAATTTTGTATTTGTTATAGTGTATAGCCTCTGTTGTTGTGCTAAAGGAAATACTGAAGTGTTCTATCTACATGACATCTTTCAATCAGTGATAATATCTATGGTCTTTACTCTTTGTACTAGAGATGATTATTATTTTGTAATGATATGTAGAAAGCAACTTTTTTTGATTCTAGGTTGCAGCTTTTGGTTTGTAAGTTTAACATAAAATAATGCTCATGCTTACACAGGGACACGAAGAAGAGGAGAGGGGGCAAAGGAACATCTTGCCTTGGACCCCATTAGTTGTGTTTACCTGCGAGTGTGGTTACCATCAATGATATCTATCTGGTTATTGTCTTAGAACTATAAACGTACAGTGGTACTATAAAAGTACAGTGGTACAAGGGAGTACTAAAAAAATCAAAAGCCCATACAAGTATTTTAGCTGTTGAGATTGTTCATCAAAGCATATTAATACTACAGGCTGTATATAATAATTGAACGATGTAGGTGGATTCTTTCAGTTACTGTAACACCAGCAAGGGTTAGTAATATAGTGCAACTAACAGACCTTCTTTAAGCCAACAAGTAAAGGCAAGAGTACATAATATATATATTTACCTAAATATATATATTATGTACTCTTAGTAAAGGTCATGTCAAGTGTAAGTAATCATGAACTAATTATAATATGTGTCAAATCTACCTTATTAGCAGTAGTCCTTGAAACTAATCCTTGTAAAGTGTAACCACACAAAACAGCCAAGCTGTGAAAAAAGGTGCAGCCTTCATTAGGGTGAATTGAAGGTTGCAACCAAGAAATGTATGTTAATGCTATTAAATGTTAATAATGCACACAGCCAGTTTTAAAATTTATATTGTTGCAGCCATTTCTTGGCCACTACTTTTGATTTCAAAACTTTCTTACCCAGGTTACACTCCTTTTCACAGCTTGGCTGTTTTTGTGTAGAGTTCACTTCTTTTTGAACACTATGGTCCCAAAGCCAACTATAGACTAGTTTAGGGTTTATTTTTACCCACATTTCTTCTTAACTACAGACACAATGATGATTATTGATCAATATTGAAGACAAAAGTTTATATTATTTGATATTATTGTAATACTCTGATAGAGTACACATATTTAAGGAATTCTAATAGAACACACATAGAATGTTCTAGAACAATCTTCATAATCATTGGTAAATTTAGGAAATTATAAACTTTTAATATTAAGCTAGAATTTTCATTTATGAAGTAGAAATTAAGTGAGGTGATCAGCAGTGGCTCAATGGTCAATGATTTGGGTGTTCAGTATGGAGGCCCCTGGTTCAAACTATTGTAAGTTTTCAACATTTTTCATACACTTTTTATGCCATGGTGACTGTTCTATTAGAGTATCTTAAAGTGTATCTACATAAAGCTGACTTTCAGATATATGTAACAATTTTATATTTTATTATACCATAAACACTCCTATTCAAGATCGATATCTTTGGATCAGTTTTAAATAATTCTAGGTCATCTCTCTAAATTGTGATTTTAAAAGGCATACACAGAAAGAGTGTCATTGTGTGTATGATGCATATGTTTCTAATCTATTTGACACCATTAGGGGGCATCATAATCAGAAATTTTCTTCTTATACAAAGTCTATGAGAAATAAGAAATGTGGTGTGCCATCTGTTAATATAAAAAGCCAGCTATTTACAGATAACATGTCTAAAGCCAGCATTCTAAATGACTACTTTTTTCAGTGTACATGTTGTACAATTGATGCTGTCGATGATACAGTATGATTACCTTTTGTGCTATACTAATAATAGTGATTGTACAACTTGGGTGACTCTGATTCTAACAGACTGGTGAGAGATTTTGTCATAGGCCATTAAAACCTCAACTACAAATAAATTGGTAATACAGTATAATTCTATTGAGTGTAGTTATATAATGCCATCATTGCCAGGTAGCTATTTTGCTGTTGCCTGAAAGTACAATATTTAATTATATTTTTTAATCCACTAATGTGACTATAAAAGAAATTTACCAGCCACCATCTGTGATTGGAATTCCTTGCCAGCTTATGTAACTATTTCTTCTAGCTCAGTTAGATGAATTTATATAAACTGAACAATTTATACGTGTATATATACATGAGGTTCTCTATATTTTGAAAAAAAGTTTTCTCAGATCATCGTGAAGCAAAAGATTACACATTCAAATAGTGGAAAGCAGCAAACTTACTAGCTAGATGTTGTACTAGTAAAACACACAATTCCCTGACCATTCTATAGCTATATATACAATTGATATATGAATTATAGAAATATTTTGCTGTAAACACCTGCTTAGCTAGCAGTAAACTTTGTAAAAAAAACACCTAAATACAGCTATGTAGCTAGCTAGCTGTATACGCAAGTAATTTTTATGCTTCTACATGATGATCTCACAAGAATATAATGCATGCCATAACATCTGTACTTGTTTATATGCATATAAATGTGACCATCTTAGCAACAATCCATATATACGTATAGTTCACACAAGCACACTTTTAAACAAACAAAAGTCATGTGAACTTTTATACACATGCTATAGTCCAAATTCTGCCAGAGTGAGTAAGAGTCACTGGCAAGGTTCTATCCTGTATAAGGTTGAAAAGTAATAAATCAACTTGATTACAATTCATGTGGTGAAAAACTTACTAGCTACCTGCTGAATTGTCTGCTTATATGGTAGCTATTCTCTGCATGCAAGTAAACATAGTGGCATTCAGGGGTATAACCTTTAAGATGGCTAAACAATGTTTGCATTGTTATTTAATAGATGCCTACACAATGTGGTATCTGCTGTAAAAAGGATATAGCCTTTTATAGGTTTTCATGTTAGCTCATTCATAGGAAACCTGTATGTTTACCTGATGTCATTAATTTATGCTACTTCTAAAAACCAGGTGCCCATGCAGTCGATACTATCCTAAATAGGCAATTAATTTAATATAGGAAGTTAGTAGCTACTTGGCCAATATAAAACCCCTAAATCCTCGACCTCTGTATGCATTAAAAGCAGACTTATTTCAGGAACTATACATCACTATCAACACAAATGATGTCTATGTAACTATACCTATATTCAACTCTGTTCCAGGAGAGTATACCTTCTTTTTCCTCAAGAGTTCTTCAAGAAAAGGTTTTGATTGTGGGTTGCATCTTCATAGTTGCTAAAGTTTTAGTTGTGGGTTTTATTTTATCCAGTGTTTTTCACTATGGCTATAAGACATGATTCTTAATAAAAGTGTGGTTTGATTCTAAGTGTTAGTTGGTTTAAGTGGTTAGGGTCAGTACCAACTCAGCCATTTAGCAAAACTGTAGTCTTCAGTCTCATCAGTAAGGCAGCTATAGCATAGCTATTCACCCAGTTTTGTATACAAATGCTAAATTTGTATCAGTTACCTTCTGATATGATCCAATGCTGTGGATTATGCTGATGAAATTTGTAGCCAGCTAGCTAGATCAGTCTTCATAATCTGGCAGATCTAGACTATCACAGCAGCAAACTAATTCAGAAAGTTCATGGTCGTAAATGCAAGTATAGCTGCACCTTGCTAAGGATCTAATAGCTATAGTAGCACACTGCTTTGTACTTCACTGCATTCTACTCTTACACTTTATGTGGTGCTTAAGGCTAACAAAGTGTCACTAAGCTAAGGAGCATGCATACTATAGTATTTTGTGTGATCTTTAAAAGTGTCATTATGTTCAACACTACTGCTACTGAGCTATACCTGTTTCATTATCACAGATTTAGCTGATCAGAACATGTCTAACAGGAGCTGATCCATTTGGCAATAATGCTATAGCTATGAAATGCTTCATTATGCTTGATAGTTACAAATGAAGATTATAATATTATGCATGACACTCAATGCATAGCTATAGCTATTGCAATCAGTCTTGGTACAATGGAAAAGTAAAAGATATAAAATGTCATCATTTTTCACTGAAGACAGCTGAAGTTTTCTACGAAAACACTCAGGTTCACCTTTAGAGTCTAATTTTCACTCATAGGTTGGCATGCTTCGCATGTTAGTATGACTTTGCACACTATATAATGTAGCCTTTATTCCAAATAGCTATGGATACTAGATGAACCTTATCACTTGGTCTCTACATTAAAATACCCGTGCTATCCCACTAGGGACCTGTGAGAAGGCTTGCTATCATCCAATGTCTGGCTAGTCACCTATGTTCCTGTCTGGCTTAGCCCCCCCTTTCAAAAAATCCTAAATCTGCCCCTGAAACACACATGCAAACATACATACATATACATATATATATATATTTTTTTTGAGATCCAGGACATTTTGTTTGTGTTTAAGTCACTCAAGTCACCCACGTGGAATTTTGATATCAACAACTACTCAGGACACACCTGTGCAGATATTCCATATGCAATAAACTTGTACATCATATAAACACTAATAACTTAAATAGGAACTCCTATTTTCATCGCTTGCCTTGTTTGTGGAATGCTCTTCCAGTCACTGACATCAATCTTTCTATTGCTGTGATCAAAGCCATACTAAAGGAATTCATGTGAAAACATTTTATGGACTATTTTGATGATGAAAGCACTGAACTTATCATTATCTATTCCCACGCAGTAAATGTCACGAACTTCTACTACTAACTAACTTTCAGACACTATAAGTTAATTATTAATTTAATTTAATTACTGTACACGTATGTACAGGGCTGTAGGCACTGGTTGCCTGCAGACCTTTGGCTTCTTGCCATAAAACAACAAACAAACAAAACACATTTTTGGAAAGCAATTTCAGTAACCAGGCGTGTGCCCACAACTGGCTTTCGGCAGGCTGTGGGCGCGCACCTGTTTTAAAAATAAAGGCATTTATAAATAATTATTATGTGTGTACACAAGTCTCTTGGGAAAACAAGGAGGTACTGTATCTATATGTAACTTTCCCTGTGAGATGCCTTTCCAGATCTATAGATCTTCAGCTATAATATCTGCATGCATAATGTCAGCTAAACTCTAAATTTTTTGAAACGCAACCTCAGTAATTGCTCAAGAAAAGTTAAGGAATCGGCATACCTCATAATAGTTAGACTACAAATGGAGTACGTGTCAGCTGTGTCAGTGGGATCTATACTATAATTTACAAATCCAACAATTAGAAAAGGTAGCTATGATGTTGTGCAGCCTGATGAATTTATAATGACTATAGTAGATTTAGCTCAGTCTCAGCAATGTTAAGTGTACTATCCAGCTGGCCATCTCTTGAGACCCGTCATATAGATTACAAGCCTTACACAAGGCACTGTATCACCAGCTTACTATCTCCATTCCATCATATTACTTACCATCAATGAGAACAACCAGATCATACCACCCATTACATTTCATCACACCATCTTCATCCACCAGGTCAAATCAGAATAGTTACTTCTCCAGAACTATTAAAGAATGGAACACCTTGCCACTTAATATTATTATTATTGAAACCTCTGACTCTGATTTATATATGTCACTTTTACAATCACATTACTGCACTTGTAGTTAGATAATTACTTTTTCTCCCTGAGCATACCAGTAGGGCTGACTGCTCAGTACTAAATAATAAATAAATATATCTTCAGTATAGCCCTGACTCAGTGCTTTAATTACATTTATTTCATGTTGAATGTAGCTACATGACACATCGTTGCTTTCTACTGCATCACTATATACAGCTGAGCTACGTACGTATTTACAAGGTATTTAGACTCGTGGCATTCCAAGTACTAGCTCGGTAGCAGAAATTTGTGGCGGCGCGCGTAAAACCCCCAGCTGTGTTCAAAACGAACGATAAAGTCTAGAACAGTAGAACGATATTTACAAGTGATCGTCCTCAACGTCCCACTCAAGAAGGAATCGTTTACGGTGAGTCTTGCAGTGAGTTTGTTCTGACGTAGTTATAGTGAAGTGCGCTGAATATTACTGTGTAATTGTAAATAACAGAGGATCCACTCAGTGAAAACACGGTGTAACACTGAGCTGATTATTAGCATAGATATTAGGGTGTACTTTAATAGCAATTTAATGTTATTACTAAATGTGAGCGCGACAGTGATGATATAAGTTATATAATATACATAACTTATAAATCTACTCAGTAAAAAACGTTTATGGTTGGTGATTGTACAGTATATACCAACTTTTTTGATGTAAGGATCTTTCACCCTAACGCACGGAGTTACTGCCAATCCAGTATCACTGTATCGGCGCCAGAAAAAGCGAGCCCCTGAATATGGAGACCGCATTAGGGAGGTAGAGCAGGTTTCTTTTACCCTCACAACTACTGGGGGTATGGGAAAGGAGGCAGTAGTTTTCTATAGACGTCTGGCTGACCAACTGTCCCTCCGAAGTTCAACTCAGTATAGCTGTACTCTGGCCTGCACACTGTCTTTTTCACTGTTGCGCTCTGTAACAGTGTGCATCCGTGGTAGCAGGTCCTCATTTCGATCAATTGATGTCTCTCCAGAGATGGGCTGCTTTGATGGGCACAGGGACTACTGAGTCCAACCTGTTTTATCCTCTAACAGTTGTCCAGCACATGCTAACTGGTGCTGGAGGTGGTGGTAAGGGCAGACCATCTAGCCAGGGGAAAAAAAAAAAAATATATATATATATATATACCGACTTTAAAATTAATGTCAAGTGTTCTCATGTTGTACTAGTGTAGGCTAACCTACATACAAGGTTGATGTGAACCTATTTTAGTGTGCTAAAACTAGAGGGTTTGCACTTTGCACAGATCTAGAAAGCTTCATCCTGTGGGTTCTCACTCACAATGTAGCCGTGGAATAGTTAAAGGTTGGGGCTATTGACACCAGTTGACAAAAAAGCTTAGACAAAGCGTAAAGTAAAACGTTGGGTTAAAGTGGATCCTCCAGACCCTAGCCAAGTTCATAACCACTGCCAACTACATTTTCCACTTATAAATGCAGATCACAAAGGTGCTATAAAGATGAAGGAAGTTAGCACGGAGAAGAAACCAAAACTGAACCCTACACTAGCCCCATTGTTAACTGAGGTTTGCCTGTTAAGAATTTCACTGTCTGCATGGAAATAAGATTTTGGTGAGTGAGGTTGGCCTGGCTTTGCACCTCCCCCCAATTAGTTTTGGTCACCTTGAACTCACCAAAAACTTGCTTTATGCATTGTGTGCTTGATGCTATTGTTCTGGTTGGTGTTAATAGCTGGTGCCACTGGTCAGTGTGATAGCCACTTTGATTAGTAAATGTCCTAACAACCTAATGGTTGAATTAGAATGGGACAAATAGTTAAGAAAAGTGAAAACAAAGTTAACGTGATGGCCAATCTACTATATACATCCAGTTAGCTACAGTTCCACCCAAGTGCCACACTGCATGGGTGGTCAAACTTGGGATGATACCTGTATAACAGGGCTTGTTTAGTGTTCTGTGTTTCTGCTCAGTCATATGGTCTGCACTACTTCTAAGAAGTACTTTCCCAATGTAGAGATATGCTATATCCTGTTTATTGGGATGGGAAATCATACGAGTACTTAGATAAGGCTTCATAAGGAAAATAGTTATATAATAGTACATTAAATTTGATATGTATTAAATATCATAATGTCATGGATGGAGACTTTAAATTGTTATAAATGTCTAGCTGCAATGAACTAATCTATGCCAGAACAGCCAAGCTGCGAACAAGGGCATGGCCTTTAAGTATAAAAAAGTTGTGGAGTTGAAAGTGATAACCAAGAAATGGATGCAATTATATGATAACTGAATGACATTAATATCGTTATAGCTGTTTCTTTTAGTAACCACCTTAATAGCTTTGATTTCACAACCCTTTAAAGCCTGCAATTTTGTAGGCTGCATCCTTTTTGAAGATCTTGACATGCCACCTCAGAATTGTATCTAGCAAGGGGTAGCCAACTGCCCATGCAAACTTCTAAATTGTGTATGAGACTCCAATATTTAAGTATTTCAAAATGTATTTCTGTATTATGTCAATAAATAGCTCATGGATTTATAATTGGATTTCTTAGATAGTGTATGAGAGACCCAGCTTGTGAGCTACCGTACCCCTTGGCGTCTAGGGTTTGGTAAGGGGGTACACCAGGGTAGTAGATACATATATAGAGCAGGGGTCTGGGGGGCACAGGCCCCCAGTAGCTAACGGTATTTTATATACTTCAGGACTGAAATTTTGATGTACAGAAATATCTAAACTATAGTAATAAATTATGCTATCTAAGTGGTCTACATTGATCAGGAGCTGTAGGGATCAGTTGAGTATGAGTACAGTAGTTCAGATTTAAGCTTCATCTATCACCGTGTTTAACAACCTTCTTATAAATGAACTGTAAAATTGTAATTAGTTAGCTGTAACTATATATTTTGATTTGTATATTGCATTTATACTTGCTGTGCGAGGTCTTGCAATTATTATCCACACAAAAACAGCTAAGCTGTGAAAAAATGGTGCGGCCTTAAAAAGCCTGGGTGAAAAAAGTTGCAAAATCAAAGGTGGCAGCCAAGAAATAGCTGCAATGATGTTAATGCTAATAAATTTTAACAATGCACACAGCCATTATTAAAATTTTTTAGCATTAACAATATTGCAGCCATTTCTTGGCCGCCACCTTTGATTTCACAACTTTTTTCACCCAGGCTTTTTAAGGCCGTACCATTTTTTCACAGCTTGGCTGTTTTTGTGTGGATTTCACTCCTTTTTGTACTTTATAAGGTCCCAAAACCAGCCTATGGCTGACTTTGAGGTTTGTTTTCACTCACATTTCTTCTTTTCTATGTAAATACAATGATGATTATTGAAGACAGGCTTATAAATGTATTTTATTGCATGATTTAATTCAATATTTGATAATATTATTGTAATACTCTAATAGAGTGTACATTTTTTGAGGACTTCTAATAGAACATGCATAGAGTGTTCTAGAACAATCTAGTACTTCTATTGGTAGATCTATGAAATTACAAATGTTTGATTATGAGCAGATTTTCAATTAGAAATTTCATTTATAAAATTCAGTGAGGTGATCAGCCAAGGTAGCAGTGGTTCAGTGGTTAAGGATGCAGGTGTTAGGTATGGAGGCCTCTGGTTCAAACTCTGGTAAGTTTTTTTTTCGACATTTTTTGCATACCTTTTTTACCCCGCACTGACTGTTCTATTAGAGTATTTCGATCCCGCGATTTTACACATGCTTAGTTTTTGCTTTATAACTTTGTCGCTGTAACTCTATTGCTATTCAAACTATCAAAAGGCACTGCTACGATGACCAGCCTATCTTTACACCAATTTTCAAGTTATTTCTATACTTGGTGTACTCTGTAGCCGTGACAGAACTTCGATCTTTTTTTATGTGAATAAACGCTCATAACTCCTTGAATATTACTCAGATTCACAACAAACTTAGTACGTGAATCCGCCGTTACACGCTCTTCATTTGTGCCAAAGATTGTGGCAATCGAGTAACACGTTTGCATTTTATAGTAATTTTTGCTAAGTGTGCAAAAAGAAATCGAAGCCCCCGTAGCCCCCCCCCCCCCCCCCGTACGGCGTAATAAGAAGAAAAAAAACTAAGAAATTAAAACGAAATTTTGAATGCTCATATCTTGCAAATGGCTTTTACGAATTTAATGAAATTTTCTGTGTGGCGTACCCTACTTGGGAGACAGCTATATGCAAAATAGTGTGCTTTGGAGATGGGGCCATGGAGGTATGCACACATGAAAAAGCTGT
Organism: Dysidea avara; assembly: GCF_963678975.1. Taxonomy (NCBI): domain Eukaryota; kingdom Metazoa; phylum Porifera; class Demospongiae; order Dictyoceratida; family Dysideidae; genus Dysidea; species Dysidea avara. Next base: position 26,360,496 of record NC_089275.1, read on the forward strand.
TTTCTTTCTTCCTGTAAATATACTCACAGTGTGGTCGCCGGCTTTCTTGGCCGCACGACACACTACCGTGTGTCTTGATAATAATAATAATAATAATAATAATATATAGGACCATGTGCACTTCATTAGCAAAGAAATACTTAGCAGGCTATAGTGAAGTGTGTCCATGGAATTGTGCTGCAATACTTCTTTCCAATCCCATACGCACCATTTTCAACAAGAATAAAGCATGTATATGGTTTGGGAATCCACATTAATCAGATGTAGTGTTCTAACATATATGGAAGAAATTGAAGTATTACTTTGCCATTCCCACAACTATTAGCTACATGCCAGCATTATGCTTGATGCTTCCACTTTCCTACAATAATTGTCTAGAACTTATGCTGGAATTATATAGACCCAAACAATTTTAAATACCTTTATCATAATTGTAATACAAAACTCCATGCTGCTTATGTATACATGGTACCATATATTGTATGTGAACTTATTTATCTTTTCTAGTAAAGATGATGTTATGGGCTCTGCTAACAATGTTGGCATTTCTTACCAGAGTCAGTGTTCAACAATGTACCATTCATAATTTTAAGGAAGATGCTATTGATAAGATAAACTCCACAGAAACCAGTGAAATTATTACCATCCCGAGAACATATTACAACTGTTTGTCCAGATCTAATACTAGTGATCATTACAGTTCCATGTCAGTGTCAATATTATATTCAAGAGGCCGTAATAGGAGATTTGAAGTTCGTTACAACCTACAGTGCAACAACAGAACATGGGAAATTGTCGGGAACCAGTCCACTGCTTTGAGAAGTAACACAAGCTATGATTGTTCTGATTGTACTGATCAAACAGTGAATGATTATCACTGCACAAGTAAGTTATTACAATAGGTTTATTGTGCGGTGCAATACTTTAAATTGATAATTATTAATTACACTACCTTAGCAGCAAATTATTAAGATCAAGGTAGTTGTGCTGTAGACATTTAGACAACCAAACTCAACAATGTCACTACCTGTATAGCTTTTATACATACACAGTCAGTGTGGTAATTTATATGTAGTAGAGCTGTGCAATTATCTAATTATCAAGAATGTAAACCTATTGGGATGAAGATGATGATAGGTTTATTTATCTAGATAATAGTAAACTTCCATATATTACTTGTATATCAAAGAATATCTAATGGTGTATACAACTCCAACTCTCCCACCACTTGGGCATAGTGCTAAAACTAACTATACTTTCACTTCTTATACTCTTCAAATTGTAATTTGCTCACTTTTAATTACTGGTTACATATACATTATTGCAATTGGCAGTTAACTAAAATCTAAAATATGTACGTATTTGTTTCAATTATCTAGATACTGTATGTTAGATAACCAAGATAAGTTCAAAGGAAATATCGAGAATCAAGATAGGTCTAAATTTGTTATTGCACACCTCTACTATATAGGTTGTATGTATGCACTGTAACAGCAGATATTGTACTTTGTGTGGGATCAAAGTGCTGCCGTGTATTGTATTTTCCATACAGTATCAATTAGCCACATTACTATATACTGTATGAGTTATACAGTACAGTTACTGTATGTGTATAATTGGGCAAATACAGTACAGTTAAGTATGCAGAACAGTTATGCAAGGAATGTTACAAAAACAACCTCACTCAGATAGCACGACTGATTTTGTGCATGACACGGGCAATTGGAAACAATGGAAACGGAAAGTGGAAATGGAAAACGTAAATGGTCAAATCATCATATATATGTATCCTAGAGTAAAACCCTTGTATAGTGGCCACCTCTTCAAGACCACCTTCTTATGAAGATCACCTCCGTACAAAGACCACTTTGTAATTAGATCTCAAAGATGGCTAAGGCATACTGACCTTATAAGACCACTTCATGGTCACCTTTTATATAGACCACCCTCTTAACAAAGACCACCTTTCTACATTGTAATAATACCTAGGTGACTTATCAAAACAGCTAGGTCAACTAAAAAAAACTACACTCTTAAGGTCGTCATCTCTATGAGACCTTATTTTTGTTGATACAGTAGGTTGTAGTATACTAGCCACATTTCACTTGCATGAACTAAGGACTTAACACATTCTGGTACAAACTAAGTGATAATGGTAGTGAAGTGTGGACCAAAATATGGGAGATGACATTGACCTCTTTCTATGAGTCATGAAATACATGTTTGAAGCTTATCAAATATTACCATGTAAAGAGGTGGTCTTTATAAAAGGTGGCCATGAAGTGGCCTTACCTATCTGTAGAACCTAATTACAATGTAGTCTTTGTATGGAGGTGGTCTTTATAAGAAGGTGGTCTTTAAGAGGTAGCCACTAAACAAGAGTTTTACTCTAGGGTACATTTATATGACAATTTAACCATTTTCATTTTTCAGCTCCACTTTCTGTTTCCAGTTTCCATTTCCTCTGTTTCCAATTGCCCACATGAAACTGTAGCTAGCCGGAATAATCCTACCAGTTGGTTCTATGACTATAAATAAATTACATAAACACTTGTTGATAGTCTGATCACTGAAAATTGAAGCAGTTTGGGCATGTGAGGTGAACGCTCCAAGCAAGAAGACCTGCAAGTGCAATAAATCACTTAAAGCACCAACTATGCTTTAGCACTTGGGGGTGTCTTGAGGCAAATTAAACACTCAGCTTCACCTTGTGCCATATTAGCCCCTCGACATGTCCTCTCATGCTGTATTATCTGTACACACATATGGTGGTGCTTTAACTATATAACGTAGAGCTGAATGACTCTATTTCATACTTTGTCCAACGCATTCTAACTATGGCACATTCCATGAACATTATGTTTTATGTTATAATTTGTTCCTAGATATTAGTCGTCCGAATGTAAATCTGGTAAGATCATTTTCATCAGTAATTCTTCTGGAGGGGGAAATGGTTACCTTATCATGTATTCCAATAATAAGGCGAACTGTTTTGTGGTGGACTCACAATGGATCAATTGTGATGGATGGAACAACATTTCCTCGACCAAACTCAGCTCGTTATTTACCCATAACAAATGCCACGACAAGTGACAGTGGTCTGTACACATGTCGTGATGCCATGGACAATCCTCTCTTTCAACAAAACATCAGTGTAACTGTTTTGCCAGGTAATAATATGTATAAATACACAGAAAAATTTGGAATTTTCACCTAGAGTAGGGACCATAGCACATTGATAAAAAGTACTGAAACAAGCTGGAGTAGTGCACAATATTAAATCATAGTAAAACAATAAGAAGTGTTATATCCCTACTGTGCATTTCCATTATGGTACATGTATCTTGAGCACAGTAGGGATATAACACTTCTTATTGTTTTATTATTGTGCACTACTCCAGCTTGTTTCAATACTTTTTATCGATGTGCTATGGTCCCTACTCTAGTTGAAATTCCAAACTTTTCTGTGTACTTGTTAGTTAACTTTTTTTGTAACCAATTATTATGACTGGTGAACCCATGTATACCACGAAAGAAATGATGCCGCGCTCCCCAGCTATATCAATTACGCTTCATTGTCAGCTATGTTCAACTCGTTATGCAGCATTTTGGATCAAGAACTGTTCGAAAAGCACCTCTGCAATCCATGCATACCGTAAGAAAGAAATGGTGCTGCGCACCCCAGTTATATCAATTATTGTCTGAAAAGTGAAGTATCCATTTATACGCTTCCTTGTCAGCTATGTTCAACCCGTTACACAGTAGTACGAATCAAGAACCGTTCGAAAAGTACCCGTACAATCAAAGTAACCACTATGAAAAATACGGACAGCGATTTCCGTTACGAAGGAAAGCCATCACATGCTATCGCCAAATTGACACTTTTTGCTGTCAGCAAGATGAATGGGACACAAAGGAGGACACTGGTAAGTCCATGAAGAATGCATTGTACGTCCTGCGGTATTCCAAAAGGCACCTCTTGGGTTGAAGCGACGTCGAACGGTGAAAAAATCAAGTCCGTAGCCTTAGCTGTTATCGAGTTATGCTTGTCCGAAGGCATCAGTCAGTCAGTTACTTACTCAGTCAGTAGAAAATTCCGTTAAATAAATTATTTTAAAAATTCTGTAGCAACTTGTTGAAAGTGTTTTGGGTTGATCTGAAGGCTTGTTTGGGCTTAGTTTTACCTAACCAATACTGCCTCATCGTTGTCAGGGAAAATCGAGGCTGATTTTTGGGTGATGTTATTTCGTGGGCCACGCCTACTCCTTTGTGGTCCCTACTATACAGTAGCTATCGTACTGTATGATTAATCTGTGTACACTGCTTGTACCCAATATCAAAAGATGTACTATGATACATGTATACTGCATAGGCAGGGGCATACCTAGGGAGATTTTGAGGGGTTTCAGGAAACCCCATTGGATTTTACACACTAGCTACTTGAAACATTAAGAAATTTAAACTTCAGGTTTTTAGAATCCGGAATCTATCATGGAACAGGACACATTTTAAGTTTTTATCTTAGATAAATAATAGTTTTTCACATGATAGCAACACTTATAGCATTGTTCTGAATTAAGATTTTGGTGAAAAGATTATAAACCATTCAGGCATATAAACTGCTCTAATATAACAGTCACTTAGCTGTGGTGGAAACCCCTTTTCAAAATTCTTGTGTACTCCACTGATAGGTCTAATCCAGAATAGCTGAGTTGTGATTTTGCTCCTTTTAGTATGGCTAGTGTTTGATATAATATTTGAAGGTGGAGGCTTGCATGATGTTATTACAAAAATTTGTAACAATATTAATTGACTTTAATATCAGTAAAATAATATCCACACAAAAAGCCAAGCTATGAAAAAATGGTGCAACCTAAAAAGCCTGGGTGAAAAAAGTTTTGAAAGTGACGGCCAAGAAATGGCTGCAATAATGTTAACGCTAACAAATTTTCACAACAATTTTTATTTGCATTAACATCATTGCAGGGATTTCTTGGTCACCACATTTGATTTCACAACTTTTTTCACCCAGGCTTTTTAAGGTTGCACCATTTTTTCACAGCTTGGCTTTTTGTGTGAATTTCACTTCTTTTTGTACTTTATAAGGCCCCAAAACCAGCCTATGGCTGACTTTGGGGTTTGTTTTTACTCACATTTCTTCTTTCTGTACAGACCAAATGATGACTGTTGAAGACAGACTTGTAAATGTATTGTGTGCATGATTTACTTCAGTAAAGTTATTTGGTAATATTATTGTAATATCCTAATAGAGTGCACATTTTTTGGGCTAGAACAATGCAGTACTTCCATTAGTAGATCTATGAAATTATAAACGTTCATTTATAAGCAGAAATTTCATTTATAAAGCAGAAATTAAGTGAAGTAATCAGCCAAGATAGCAGTGGTTCAGTGGTTAAGGATGTAGCCCTGTTTTGAACTCTAGTAAGCTTTTTTTCGACATTTTCTGTGCACTTTTTTACCCTGTGGTGACTGTTCTATTAGAGTATCTCGATCCCACAATTTTACATCTGTTTGGTTTTTGCTTTATAACTGTAACTCTATTGCTATTCAAACTATCAAAAGGCACTGTTAAAATGATCAGCCTATGTACACACCAATTTTCAAGTTGTTCCTATATACTCAGTTTACCTTGTAGCCATGACAAAATTTTGTCCTTTTTTTATGTGAACAAACGCTCATAACTCCTTGGATATTTATCAGGTTGCAACAAACTTGGTACATGAATTCACCTTTATACATGCTTCATATTTGCCAAAGATCGAGACAATTGAATTACATGTATATGTTTATATATGGCAATTTTTGCAAAGTGTGCGAAAAGAAATCAAAGCCCCCATAGCCCTTGTACAGGATAAGAAAAAAAACGAAGACAATAAATCAAAATTTTATATCTTGCAAATGGCTGTTGCAAATTTAATCAAATTTGCTGTGTGGCCTACCCTACCTGGTGGACAGCTATAATACAAAAATAGTGTGCTTTGGAGAAGGAGCCAGAACCTATATGTATGAATGAAAAAAAATTTTTTCTTTCTTCCTGTTAATATACTTACAATGTGGTGTGCCGGCTTTCTTGGCTGCATGACACACTATTGTGTTCCTTGATTAATAATATAACAAATATAATTGTAAATATGTGACCTAATTTCAGAAAACCGTCAATATACGCACAACAGTACTTTTGTAATAAAACGCATTCAAAAACAATGGGTAAAAAATGCAAGCTTCAGAAAAAAAATTATATCGCCTTGCTGGTTGGTGAATTGACACTCCAGTGGATAAATCGTGGGTATCATCATGTTCCCCTATTCATAGGGAGTTAGAATATCCTTATTTCATCTTCATACACAGGTGGGTGTCTGAGTTACAGATGTTTGTTTATGTTGCAGTGACAAAACAATCTACAACGATTTTTCTTCAATGAATTCGCCTTTCTTCCGGATCACAGAAGAATATCTTTGGCAAAAACTATACCTTGGTGAATGCACAAATTCATGGCAAATGCAATGAGCAAAGATTCAACTCCATACGCCATTGTATCAGTAAGTTATGATTAGGAACCAGTCTATTTTGCTTTTTTTTTCACCTATTTTTCTTTCCAGCAATTCTTTTATTTTTTACCTATTATGCTCCATATTTTGCTCAAGAATTATAAATTTTGCTCAGCACTGATCTTTGTTAATTGAATATTTCCAAGTGCAAAGCTACAGTTTCGCCTTAAAGTGACTGTTCTATTAGAGTATCTCGATCAGAAATTACTTCTAACATGTAAAGCAAGAAGCCAGCTAATATTGCTTAACATGTGTGGCTGTTTTGTTAGGGTATCTCGATTGTCACTTGTTATTCCTGTAACAATTAGCTATGCATTGTCGATATTTTAGCGTGTCTGACTGTTCTATTAGAGTATCTCGATCTTTTGTGCAATTTTTATGTCCACTCCACAAAAGTTGCACCTATTATGCCAGCATTTTGCTCATTGCTTTTACCCAACCATTATGCCAAAAATTTTGCTGGCGAAATCGACGGGTCCCTAGTTATGATGGTTTATGTAAGCGCCTGTAGATTATTTTCTCGATGTCTTCTGTACATATTGATTTATTCGCTCGTCCGGGTGTCTACTGCTGTATTTCCCACACTGCTTATCTTATAAAGCTTAAACTTGGCCAATCCATTCCTCTGTCCCTGTAGACAACAAAGAACCAATAAAATGAATTTTGATAAATGTGCGTATATCAACGGTTTTCTAAAATTAGGTCACATATAGTAATCAAGACACACAGTAGTATATTGTGCAGCCAAGAAAGCCAGCACCACACCATGGGTATAATGACAGGAAGAAAGAAAATGTGTTTTTCACACACACACATATATATATATATATATAGCTCCATGGTCTCTTCTTAAAAGCACCTGTAGCGCACTAAACACCAAATTTAGCAAAATTGTCCTATGCATTTGTAAAATACAAGCTCTCAAAGTTTGGCTTTATTTCTTTGTTTTTTTTGGGGCCTATATTTTTCTGATGCACACATAACAAAATCCATTATAAATGTAATTGCATAATTCAATCACCTTGAAATTTTGCCTACATTAACAATGTATTAAGGCAACTTCATGTATGAAATCTGGTGTGAATCTGAGTAACATTCACAGAGTTGCAGATGATTATTTGTGTTAAAAACCAATCTTATGTCACGCCTACAAGGTAAACCACTTATGGGAGTAACTTGATTATTGGTCTGTACATAGGGTAATGATCATAGCTCAAAACTTTTGTTGTTGTTTGAAAGAAATCACTGTAACATCTGCAGTGTTGCAAGGAGAAAATCTGGTGTAAAATTTGGGGTCAAGAACAGTCACCAAGAAATAAAAAAAAATGTTGAAAAGTTGCCCAGGGTTCAGACCAGAAGCCTCTACACTAACACCCAAATATGGTAGGCCTTTTGTTTCAAAATGATTATTTGTAATGATATGTTCATAAATTATTTGGTATATTTAATGAATTATTTGATAGGTTCAATGAATCATTTGATTATTCAATTTTAGTGTTCTATTTTTGCAATTAATTTTTAAATAAGTATCGTTATCATAATCAGGTTGTAGTTAGTATTGTATAATTTTGGCTAATCACAAGACTCCTATGGTTATGAAATCAAGTTGACTGGTTACTGCATGTGAGTGTGTAAGTTGCTAATGATGGATAGTGGAATGGTGAGATAAAAAGTTTGTATTTATGCACACATATTGCATCTGTTCATCAATGAAGCCAAATTAAGGTTAGTTAATTATTAGTGTTCCACCAATAATCGGATCGGTATTGAATCAGAGCTGATATTGGGAATTTTGGTATCAATTGGTATTGGTTGTTTAGGTATTTTGATACTGATCGATTAATGGCTATTCGTGCCAATCGTCATCATCATAGCTATCATCATAAATACTATGCTAACAAAACTTGGGGTATAACAGGTTGGAAATGATGTTGAACATTATTCTAGCATGAAAGGTGCAGGAATTGCTTTGTTAAACATTGAGCAACTGCTACTTACTATGTTTGCATGAAAAAGATAGAAATAGTCTACTCTAATAGAACAGTCACTACACTATAAAATAGAGCAGTCACACATAGCTAACTTTAGAGGTGTGTATAGACAGGCAACCATTCCAACTGCCATTCTACTGAACATATACTAGGCACCCAAGGACAACACAATGGATATACAATATGATCCAGGGTATTTGTATCGGTCAAAATTTACTGCTAGGTATTGGTATCGGATTGGTAGGTATTTTTCTGCATCGGTGGAACCCTACATTGTCAATTGTGGCACGTGCATTGATTAGTCTGCATGGCTAGTAAGTGTAGTACACAGCTACATTGTAGGCCTCACTAGTGGCATGATACATAGCTAAAGTAGCTATAGGTATGTAGCTTGGCCTATATAGGCTTAATGGTAGCTAGGAAGGGCATAGATTTCCTTGAAAATTGACTTGCATGAGAACAAGGACAACTTTATAAGCAAGATTGAAATATTCTAATAGAGCCGTCAAACATACTTTCAAATTCTTAATACACAACAAGTGTTAACTTTTACATTTAACCAGTTGTTCATAAGCAAAAGTTTGTCATTATCCATTAGAAAGTATCAAAACATGGGAACTGCAGAAAAATTTGAGCATAATTATGAGCATAATAGACAAAATTTTTGAGCACTGCAACTTAGAATAATAGGCAAAATGAAAAGCATAATAGGCTGGTACCTACTGAAATGTGAAGTATCCAATACACTTCGTGTCAGCTATGTTCAACCCATTATACTGCAGTACAAATGTATGACTGTTCGAAAAGCACCTCTGCAATCAAAGTAGCCACTATGAAAAATACGGACAACTTCTGTTATGAAAAGAACCATCATGTGCTACCGCCAAATCAATACTTTTTTGCTGTCAGCAAAGATGAATGGGACACAAAGGAGGACACTGGTAAGTCCATGAAGAATGCATTGTACATACTGCGGTATGCCAAAAGGCACCCCTCGGGCCGAAGCGACGTCGAACAGTGAAAAAAATCAAGCCTGTAGCCTTAGCTGTTATTGAGTTATGCTTCTCTGAAGGCAACAGTCAGTCAGTAGAAAATTCTGTTAAATAATTTAAAAAAAATTCTGTAGCAACTTGTTGAAACTATTTCGGGTTGATCTGAAGGCTTGTTTGGGATTCGTTTTTGTCAAACCAATACTGCCTCATTGTTGTCTGGGAAAAGTGAGGCTGGTTTTCAGGTGATGTTTTTCATGGGTTACGCCTACTCCTTTATGGTCCCTATTATAAAGTACTATCGTACTGTATGATTATATAGCATTGTGAGCCTTCTAATTTGAAATTTGCATTTAGATCTTAAGGTCATTTCAATAGTGAACATGAGATTTACTGAAACAAAAGTACCGGTGATGTTTTGTATCACATGCATAGAATTATAGTAGAGTGGCTAAGCAACAAATATTTTGATGAAATTGTTCACTTTGTGATAAAAGCTTCAACTTTTCAGTGGAAGTTGAGAAAGGTATGCTTAATCTGGTGCCACGTCAACATTACCTTAGGTTATGTTTAGAAACCTTTAAACTGTCCATCTCTAGCTGGTCAGGAAACCATACAAGTATAGTAATTACTTAAATAGCTTGAATGCATTTCAAATTACAGGTGCAATCAAAAAATCTTTCAAATGTGGTAAAATACACTGTTTTTAAACTTTTCTAATTGAGCCAATATTTTAGTGAGGCACAATCCTAAAGCAATAATACAATATTATTGCACATCTATGGCTTCATATACATTGACTCTATGTGCTTCTTTATATTGCAAGCTATTGACCTGGATGGGCACCTCCCTTAACCAGCTTATGGATATGACCATCTTTTGCTTGTATATGCAGATTCAAAGTTTCAGTTAATTAAATAATGAGTACTTTTGTAGCTTCCCCCAATACATGTTCTATTAGTTTTATTTTTCAGGTTCTTTAAGCATGATGTGATTGGTAAATGGCACTGTATCTAATACGAAATGGTATGTAAACAAATACCGAGTCTGTAACTGAGTCAGAATCCCTCCCATGTATGAAGTTGAACCAAATATTTTTGAACTCCCTATGAACAGGTGACATGAGGATGCCCAGGAATTATCCATTGGTATGTTAATTTACCGACCAGTGATGTGATAAAGAAACTTGCATAAACTTTTTTCTGGAACTTGTGTTTTTTTAAATGCATTTTATTACAAAAGTACTATTGTGACGGTTTTCCAAAATTCAGTCACATAATATGTTGACAGCTTTGTTAGTGGGGATAATTGTCGGCATTCCAGTGTCTCTATGGGTTGCGTTTACGGTTGTGTCATGTTCATGTTGATTGCCATACAAATGGAAATTAAAACACGTTATGTAAAACAAAGCATACACATGTAGCTAATATCAATTGTAACAGCTTAATGATCAATATAACTCAACAACTGAACAAGAGAAGGCTGGTAGCCAGCTTCAGCTTATTTATACAATCACACACTAAGTTCAAGGTTACATCATCATGTACAACTAACAATAAACAAATTAGCAGTTCTAATTATTCATAAGAATTAACATCAGTTCATAATGTATTACACATGCTTTTCCCTTTGAACTTAGATTGCATCCTTCAGTAAAGCTCTTTACTGTGCACACAGACAAATTAGCTACTCTATTACGTGCAGGGTGACTGCCACTGGCATAGTGAATTATTATGACATGAGCTATGATATGTAGCTCTAAAAGTTGCACCACGTAAACTTCCATGCAGCCATAATTATAGCTATTTTATTCCACTGTATTTTATAATGAGACCATAACCATGTGCATGCTGGCACTGTGAGGTGTTAATTTGTAGTAACTGTTCTGAATCGGCTTCAGTGACGAACAGATGCAATATGTGTACATACATATGGACTTGTAATCTCACCTCTTCCCATTTGTCTCACGTGGCCAGACTGTGCTTTTTTCTCTTTGTCATTGGGTTTTTCTCCCTACCCAGTCGCAAAGAGAAAAAGCGGTCTGGCCATGCGAGACTATGGTTCACTACTATCCATCATCAGCAATTTACAAACTCACATGCAACTTGATCTCCCCCTGAGACCATATATATATAGGAGTCTCTTGATCAATCGTAATTATATTGATTTTAACTATAATATGATTATGATAACGATACTTGGCACAAATCATTGATTATTGTTTAAAATTGCAAAATCAAGACACACGGTAGTCATGCAGCCCAAGAAGCCGGCGTGCAACACCATGAGTATATTGACAGGAAGAAAATGTGATTTTCGCACCTCCATATCTCTGTGCTGCCTTTGCCAAACAAGATGAATTTTGCTGTGGACATGCCCGCCAACGTCAGTACTCCACACACCAAATTTGAGCGAAATCGCTTCAAGAGTTCCCGAGATATATGACTTCAAAAATTGGCTTAGATTCTTAGTTTTTTTCTTTTTCTTCATCTGTTCGCACACATATAAAAGCTACCATAAAACGTGAACGCCATATCCAATTGGCTTGGAATTTGGCACACAGAAGGGAGTATAAAGGCGCATCTTAGTGCCAAGTTTGGCTGGAATGCGATAAACTGGCAAAGAATTATTAGCGATTATTCACAAAAAATAACATCAATATGTTGTCACTCTTACAGGATAAACCGCTTATGGGAAGAAGCTGAAAATTGGTGCGTGAATAGGTTACCTATTGAACCTCAAACCTTTTGTGGTTTGAAAGAAATTGGGCTAAAAACCACGAAGATACAACGAAAAGACCAACAGTGTGTAACAATTATACAATTGAGATTAGCTAATAAAAAACTACTACTTACTACACCTACCAGAAAAGCCGCTTGGAATAATGCTTTGAAATTTGCTGTACAGATGGAGTAATCATCTTAGAAAGGCTCTTCAATGGTGTAGAAGAATCATACTTAAAGCCACAGAGTTATAACATGAAATCCAACTTGGTTTAGCAAGTGTGAGATCGAGATACTCTAATAGAGCATCATTCTATTAGAGCAGTCACCCTGAAGAGAGATCAGCTAGAAACAAGTAACCCGTATAGAGATCAGCTACAAACAAATAACCCTGTAGAAATATGTGCTGGAAACAAATCACCATGTAGACAGTTCAGCTAGAAACAAGTCACCCTGAAAGGAGTTCAACTACAAGCAATGTGATGAGAGTTTCAGCTACAGTTCAGTTATGAAAGAAGTCACCTTATTACCTATGTGATAATCATTCAGTGTCAGACAAAAAGGCACGCACACAATTGCTTCTTTTGTTCCACAATTCTTGTAGTGAAGAAAAGAAAAACAAGTTAAAATGAAGCACCAAAGCCAGTTTATGGCTGGCTTTGTGGCTTGCAAAACAAAAAGAAGTGATATCTAGATCAAAACAGCCAAACTGTAAAAAAAGAATGCAGCCCCAAAAAAGGCCAGGTTGAAAAAAGATGTGAAATCAAAGGTGGCGGCCAAGAAATGGCTGTGATGGTAGGTTAATGGCAAAAAATTTTAAAACGACAATTCAGGTGAATTTGGTGCTGAAATCCTAGTGAAACTTGGAGGAGGAGAAGGCAACGCAAATTCACCTGAATTGTCGTTATTAAAATTTTTGCCATTAGCCTACCATCACAGCCATTTCTTGGCTGCCGTCTTTGATTTCACATCTTTTTTCATCCTGGCCGTTTTGGGGGCTGCGCTCTTTTTTTACAGCTTGGCTGTTTTGGTTTAGTAAAATTTACAAAATAAAACTAAAATCAGATAATCAAGTGATTCATTGAACATACCAAACAATTCATTGAATATACCAAATAATTCATTGAATATACCAAATAATTCATTGAATATACCGAATAGTTTATTGAACATACAAATAGTCCAATAAGCATACCAAAATAATTCAATGAATATACTAAATTATTCATTGAATATACCAAATAATTCATTGAATAAATTGTGAAATCAAAGGTGATAGCCAAGAAATGGCTGCAATCATGATAATGCCAATCAGTTTCAATAATTGCTGTCTGCATTGTTAAAATTGATAACATTAGCATCACTGCAGCCCTTTCTTGGCCACCACCTTTAATTTCACAACTTTTTTCACCCAGGGTTTTGAGGGAAGCACTCTTTTTTATAGCTTGGTTGTTTTTGCATGGATAATAATTATTAATATATACTTGCTACGGTTTCATAAAAAGGATTGGTTGCTTTCCATGCTAAAGGACAAACCACTAAAGGGACCGAGTTGAAATCAGCATGTGGATAATCTGCCCATCACAGCTTAGGCCTTTTGTGGTTGCAAGCTAACACCTACAGAATTATTATGTAAAAGTCAAGTATGTGTAAAAATGTACAATCAAGACACTTTAATAGAGCAATCACTTTAATAGTATGTTCATAAACAAAATCACAGAGAGCATATGTAAATAGCATAAGTAAAATCCATTAAATTTTATTAATGTGAACATTGTGCATAACTGTTTTCTTGATATGACAACTCTGCTATTCCCATGGAAAGGAAAATTCTACAGGTAAAAACAAGCGCAAAGCTGGCTTTTAAGCTTGCACTTAGAATATCTATGCCAAAACAGCTAATGCAAGCTGTGAATATAGAGCAAACACTAAACAAGCCAGGGTGAAATGGCTATGAAACCAAAAGTGGTGCCAAAAAAATTGCTACAATAAATAAATGTTAATTCCAATTATGTTTAATGATAAGTGTGATTAATCAAAATGGAAAGTATTAATGTTATTGCAGCCATTTCTTGGCCCCATCCTTGATTTATCACAGCATTTTACCCTGGCTTTTTTGGGGAAGGGGCACACCTTTCTCACAGCTTGGCTGTTTTGGTATAGATTTATTAAGTTTCCTGCATGTTGTGCATAAGTTTAATTTTAACCCACTGGCAAGCTTAAGTATAAACTAACAATCTCTAAATGTGACTGGATTTTGGAAAAACGATCCAAATCGCACATTAGAAGTTTCGAGATAGACGGTTTTAAAGAATTGAAGCCAGCATAACTCTCCAAGGATAGCAAGCACGCGTATGAAATTTACACAAAGATGCATCAATCTGTTACCTTTCAAGCCACTTCCAGTACTTGTAGCTGCTTGCACAGTTTCCCGCCAAATAAGATAGAAAATCTGAGCAGTTGGACGAGCGAAGTAGTATCACGAGTGCTCACAATGGGGTGGAGGCTGGGGGGTGGCGGGGAGGGCAAAAGATAGACCTCAAAATGGAGGCAGACTACGATTGGAGTCCAGACACGAGATTACAGGGCTGTGCTGGCTCCTTAGTGGCTGATATGTAGCAAAATCTACAGAGAACGCGTCTGGCCAACATTATAAGGCTGTCCACCAGTAAACCACTGATTCTTGCCAAGCCAGGTCCTTCACAAGGCCTGAAACTGTCATTTGAGCACCAGAAAAGACGTCTGTTAAAACCATCCTCGTGTAATTTGAGTAGTGCTGAGGGTCAAAACCTGTAGTACGATAGTGTAGCTATCCACTGGTGGTGTTAGTTTGATTTTGCCTGATGTGCGATTTGGTTCGGTTCTGTAAAATCTGGTCACAAATAGTTAGCTTGTCAAACGAGCTGCATTTGGCTTGGCTTTAGCAATTGGGGTTGTAGTAAGTTGTTGATGTTAATTTTATATTTTCTTGTTACATATGTGGTTACTGTTGTCTAGTAAACATGTGATAATAATAATTATGGTGTTTCTGTAGAGTTTATATACAGGCAGTATTATGGAAATGGTATATGGGGATCTCCAGTGTCAGAGTGTCAGACAATGGAGATAAAAGCTCTTTTGATGAAAGCTAGAGGACTTGGTCATATTGTTCAAAAGATAAATGTCAACAGAGGCAGAGATATAGCCAATTTTTTTAGATATAGATTTGTGCAAGATATTGTCAATCAGTTACTAGAGGTTGTCAATGCCTCACATACAATTTTACCTATGGATTTGCAGTGTATAGCCACAATTTTGCGTAATATTCGCATGTAAGTGAATTATGTACTTCTGTAATATTTGCTGTACATAATCTATTAGCTACAGTGTTGTCCAAATTTCATAAACATAATGATACTGTACTACTGTACACTATGCAGCTATGTATGTAAAATGCACTGCTTCCACCGGCAATTTAATTATACTCAAACGAAACTATGTAAGTGACTAATTAAGTTTTAAATCATTATGAAATTATACATGATAGCCAAGAATGGCTCCAATAATGTTAAATTGTTAAAAAGTTATGGCTATGCTGTTGTTATTAATATTGTATCCATTTCCTGGCCACCACCATTGACTTTACAACTTCTTTATTTCTACATTTTTAAGGGTAAACTCTTTTCACAAGATGTTTGGTATAGACATTTGTATTTGCAAACCGCAACTTCTAAAACTTTTCCTTCTACAGAAATCACAGAATGTGTGGAGAAATATATATTAATTTTAGTCTAAGTATTTTATTAAGACATACAGTAGTGTATCATGCAGCTAAGAAGAGTCAGTGTGGCTACACATAAGAAAACAAAAGAGATTTTCACACATGCACAGTTCTATCCAGTTAAATCATTTGTGTTGTAGCTGCCTGTCTGTTATTAAGTATTTCCTTAATGCACAGGGAGACCAGACAAATTATTAACAGTACTAATATTGATGACAGATCACAAGTAGCAAGGACCATTATTGAGGTACTGTATGTATACTGTTTGTAGCTTGTGATTAAAAATTTACTACAAACAAGTTGACCTTGTGCTAGTCCTATATTCCTTATGTTCAGCTAATACTAGTAGCTGAGTAAGAAATTAACCATCTTTGTTATTTAGATTAGCGTGTAACCTAAAATATATGTAAAGGTGGAAATGAGCTGGATGCATCTTATCAGCTGTTTTATGCACGTATAAAATTTTTGGATCCTTTTGTCTCCAAACCTTCAAAGTGCTCTTTTAGCTTTGTATGTATGCAAGTACAGCATGTCTCCATGTTATTTTATTTTCTTACTGTTCTGTGGTGATAGAAATAAAGTTTTACATTCAGATACCTAAAGCACTTATTGGAAAAGGCATTTATGTCTTTACACAGCAATAATTAAGATACTAGGCACATTTTCAATACAAGATTGAGATACTCTAATAGAACAGTCAGGTACTCTATTAACAGTCAGTTAATTTATATGGCGATCCATTCTTCTGTAGAAGTGAAATAAGCTTGAACTTCGATTACCATAATACTTGCTTTAAAATCCTGATTACTCATGCAACTCTGTTATGCTATATGCAGTCTCAATTTTATGTATGTGGGTAGTATTCAGTGCTACAGTTGTGTGCATTTTAAGATGTCTCCCTACTAATACAAGTAATTATATTACCACAATGTGTATGCAGTATTCAATTAACACATTTTGTGTCTCAAGTGTGATTGTTAAATTATTAATAGCCTATTATAATGGTGTTGGACCATGTGCTGGATGAAAGAAATGATGAGTCATTTGAATTAGTGAGAAAAATGATACAAAAGGTTTGTGTGAATTGTGTAACTAGAATTATTGTAGCTCCATTTTCTAAAAACAACTAAATTGATATAAGATAAGCAAATTTAATAGGATAATATAATAAATGTAATAAGCACTTAAGCTTATCATGTTATTTGTTGTGGTAAAAGATGATAAATCTAGCTGTTGCCATATTGCTGATAGTAGTAAAATAAATACATATAGCATACTTATATTAGTGTTACTGATTCACTTACAAAACTAACTTTGAAGAAATGCTGATTTGTTAATACGGTAATTGTATATTTTAATCTCTGCTTTTAATTTTGTACTTGACAGGGCATACTAACAATTGGTGAACGTTTTCAAGCAATTACAGAGCGAATTGGTATATTGCTAAGTAGGACTCAACGAACTACTGCTGATTACACTGTAATGAATAACATGAGTTACAAAAACATTGGTGAGTATAAATACACGTGCTTATGTATGTGTATATGTAGTATGGTGCGTGGGCAGATCAAAGGCTGCTGCCAGTGTTACAAATCAGTTGTAAACCGGTTTACAAATAATTGTAGCATGGTTAAGTACTTTCTTTTGGCCACACAGTGTGAACACTAATTAGTTCAAAGACTTCAAATGAAACCAAACACCAGACCAACACAGGAAGTCACAATGCAAGGCTAATAATGTGCAAGGAGGTAGAATGAACGAACGAACCCACAACACTGCACTCCTTGAATGAATGGGAAGCAATACAACTGCTGGGCTGAGCCCAGTAATCTACCACACGCTCATTCGCCAATAAATTAAGCTAACCAAGACTATTATAGCGCTGCACCACTCAACAATGAATATCAGACACTTCAGTTACACCCATCTAAATGATTCGGAAGCTGTACAATGGCTGGAGTGATTGGCATTAATGATGATGATGGCACCTCACGCTCGCGCTACCAATGAATAAACTAGTTAACAATGAATTAACTAACCATTAAGACAGTAGTTAATGAGTAAAATCATTCCTTATACACAGCGCTCAGTGGTAGCCAATATTAGCCTTGAGTTCATGCTCATTCCGTGTTACAAATGGGCGCCTTTTATCTGCGCATGCCCCATATTACAAATCAGTTAGAACACACCCATTCGGTTTGTATCTGATTTGTAAACACTCCACCCTCAGGCCTGCAGCCCTCGGGTGTCGTGTTTACAAATCAGCTGCAGCCCTCGGGTGTCGTGTTTACAAATCAGATACAAACCTCATGGGTGTGTTACAACTATTACTTGTATATCTAAACAGCTGAGCTATAAAGAAAATGTGTTCTCCAAAAAATTGCTGGTGTATAAAACTTTGTTAAATGTGGCAGCCAAGATATGGCTACACTGATGCTTATTTCAATGAATTTGTGACAACTGTATACATTACTAATTTTATTTATTTGCATTTACATCACTATTAGGCTGACCACTACCTTTGATATTAATTTTATGCTAACAATTCTTTGAGCATTATGCCCTTTTTCACAGCTCAGCTGTTTTTTAAATGTAGTTTTGTATTAGTATGCCCTAAAAATGGCCATGGCACTTGGATTTTGGAATTACAACTGTCGCAATAGTTTTTTTACCTTTCTATTACAACATTTGCATTTTGCACTTACATTAAATTGTATTATATTCTTGATATTGCACTCTATATTAAAGTTCTAGACTAAAACTTTCGTGATTTGTACTAGTAATAGCATGGGTAGCAGTGAAATTTGGGATAAATACCATGAGTGTTGTATTGGAAATGGAGTAAATTTCACTGAGTGAAATTTACCATTTCCAATACAACAAGAGTGGTATTTATCCCACATTTCACTGCTATACCCATGCTATTCCCAGTTAATACCATAC
Organism: Dysidea avara; assembly: GCF_963678975.1. Taxonomy (NCBI): domain Eukaryota; kingdom Metazoa; phylum Porifera; class Demospongiae; order Dictyoceratida; family Dysideidae; genus Dysidea; species Dysidea avara. The sequence goes on from NC_089275.1 coordinate 26,379,471, forward strand.
TCACGCATGCTGTGCATTAGCGTTGCTATGTACGCAATTTGTCACTATGTACTAAACATGCGTAAACACTAATTGGCACTACATTGTTAACATAAATTCTAGCCAATGAAATAGCAATTACAACTTTTTCACTGCTACTAGTGAAATATGGGATAAATTTCACTGCTACTATTGAGACTTTTATATTGGCAGTGAAACAGGTATGGTATTATAACTAGAACTGTCAGGTTCTCATCCAAGCCTCTGGTTCTCATCCACATAAACTTTTACTCTATTTTGTTCTAAGTAACTGTTGTATTATGGTATCTTGACCACCCGTTACCGGTTAAATTGAGAAGCAGTCATGAAAAAAATTACAGCAATTTCTTATCCTGAACACAAATACAAGTATCAAGCCACCACTGGGTCTGAGATTTTTCTGCATTCTTCAATGTTTCAGTCACATGTTTCTGACTCCCTGTATTCACAGGCTTTCACAGGTCCCTAGTGGAATAGCGTTTAACAAAATAATAAGTAATATAATCTCTGCAACAAGCCTTGAAACTTGGATCTTGACTTGTTTACAGCTGTAACATGAATAGTATGCTTTTAATTGAGCACAAAAAAGAAAGAAATTTAACATCAGTTATAAGCACAGAGCTTAATATTGGCTTAACAAGCTTCAAGATGTTTTTTACTCACTGTCATTGTAGAATTCCAAGTAGCTAACTGATAAATTGACGTTTTAAGGTCAGTCCATTTGCAAGTCTGTTTCTAGTCTGTTCTGGGTTTTAGTCACATCCATGTATGGAGTGTAGGTGCCATTGAGGAGTCCATCACTCAGTGAAATATTGTCAATTGAAATAGTGAAATTTGAAATATGGAATATGCCAAATGCCGGATACTTTTCACATAGCTTAGTATATCGCGGCATTCAACAAAAACATAAGTGTGGCTTCTTGAGTAAAATTTAAAGCACCACTGAAATTTGGTATGGGATTTGCTGAAATTCGGACTGAAATATGAAATATGATGGCCAAATTTCAAATACTGTCAACAATGTTTCAAGTGAGTGACCCCCGGGTACAATGGAGAGGTGTAAAAATTGCCCTTTCGTTCTTGTCATTATAAACACAGTGTGACATGCTGGCTTTCTTGGCTGCACAGCACTCTACCATGTGTCTTGATTATCAAGTTCCAGAATTATAGGCATTGTAGGCTCCATTTAACTTGGATTTTTTAAATTGTATTATTGTATTGTATTAATGCTTTACAGTGACCATTTTATTTTGCAGTTTAGTGCTAAAAGTGGGAACAGAATCAATAGGGGTACTTGCAAAGTAGAAAAATCATTTTTAGCAGATTGTGCACTGTTTCCAACTGTCACATAATAACTAGAATAGTGCTAGAGTTTAGTTTACTTCTAATTATAGGCATGCTAGAAATCACTCACTTGAAGTTTCTATTTAATGCCCACGTGTGGCATATTTTGTTCTTAACAATCCATCAAATTCTGTTTAATCCTGATGTTGAATTACTTTCTTATCGTACTAAAAGGTATTATTTTCATGTTATGCTGTAATTGTGACCAAGCCTTTAGTAACTCGTTTTCTGAAGCAACCCAGCATTGGCAATGATTTATGAGAATTATAGCTGCAGTGTACATTACAGTAAGACCTCAAACACCTGTGTACCATTTCAATCATAAAAATGTTCAGATAACTGAATTTGTTCAGATAAATGAAGCCCATTTTTTTATACAGGTTCTTTTCAATTACTCTAATAGAACAAACACTTACTCTAATAGAATGTTCACCTAATGGCGAAATACTCTAATAGAGCAGTCACTTAACTGTTCGGATAATCAAGAGTTTGGATAATCGAGATTCAGATAACCAAGGTCCTACTCTACTGTTACAGTAGTGGCTGTGAATTGTATGTTTACAACGCTTACAAAAAGAGTTTAGCAGCTTAACTGATCATTTTTCAATGTAGGTACCTATAAACTGCATTCTTGCAGTGGGTATTAAATAGAAACTTAGAGCGAGCAATTTCTAGCATGCTTATAGCTAACTCTAGCACAATTCTAGCTACTGTGTGACTGTTGTAAATAGTGAAAAATCTGCTAAAACGATTTTATGCCTCAATTGATTCCATATTCCACAACACTAATATATTGGGAAGTTGCCACATCAGTGTAAACATTTATTAGCTGCTTTAGAACTAAGACTTATGAGGAAAGACTTAGATACTTAGAACTTGGGAAAACATTTGGATTGTGGTTTGTATGTGCATGTAAAAGTACATTTTTATTACCTACATACTGTAAGTGTACATACGGTACAATTAATTTTGTAGCTGTTTTAGCACAAATTCCAACTGAGCAAGATTTGATGGGATTGGGATCTATAGAATTTTCAGGATTCTTAAATCGTACAATGAGAGCTTCAATGAGAATTCCAAAACAAGCCATTCGAAACCATACAGGGAGGACAGGTACTGAATATATTGCTGTATTGGATGTACTGTAATACTACTGTATGTGTTGCTTCTTGGAAAAAGAAATCATTGATCACTATAAGGGCTCCCATCCAAAAGGAATATTTGAATAATTATAGATATTTTGAAGTTCAAAAATGTTGTAATGTATTACCTCTAGTTTCCATGTGACCTCACTTTACAATTTGCTGGTAGGGTAAATAGTTAGTGCTGGTACCAGCTTCAAAGGTATAATTAAGTAGGGAAATCAATATGAGCAGTCTAGCATGTATCAAAGGCCTAACCAGCCTCTAAATAGAAGTTTGAACACAATAATCAGGGGGGATCCAGGAGCTGGCAAGGGGAAGGGCACAAACAACCTAAGTTGTAAGTGGTTGGGGAGAGTAGATTCTCTTTGTCAGTTGCAGCATTTTTGAGACTGCATATAATCACCTTTTAGTAGTGTCACGCTGTTGATTTTGCCAGTTTGGCCTTTACAGATGGTTGTGAAGTTTTAAAGATGTTTAACAGGTTGCTTAATGTTTTCGATAGAATTGAGACGATAGCTATTTTTAGAGGCACTTAGTACACTCAAAGGTGCTGGGTGACAATTTCACTGCTAGTTTGACTGATTCACTTTGGTTTTAGGTGAATTTGTAATAATGGAATGTATTTTCATGGGTTATAAATTGATCTTGGCCTGACATAAAGTTTAGTATTAATCAAAAGAAGTAGATAGCTAGCTACTATAGCTGACTCTACAACGTTCCGCAAGGAGGTGGAGGGGGGGGGCATTTACCCCAAATGCCCCATCCTGGACCCGCCCTTGATAATTGTATTACATGATTTGTTTCATAGTATGGTATAATTTGGCACCAGTATATAGATATATGTGTATCTGTGTGATAAACATAATAGGTGTACATTATCTTGTAGTCATATTTTTAACTGTGTTTACATCCCAAGTGGGATGGTATAAGCATAATGGACGTAACTGTAATGCTTGCTTAATTAATGAAATTTATCAAAGCAAAAATTGTCACTACAGAATGTACAAAATTATACATGGTGCTACATTTCAATATATCAATGTGGCTATACATAGCACTGTAGCACTAATACATACTGACGTACGTTTATGTGTGTTGTAGATATTGAAAGTGTTCCTGCAGAAATAATTTGTATATAGCCACTTCACCAGGTCCTACTGCTGTTATTTCAATGAAGTGATATCTTCCATGCTCATTATGAATTATCTTACATGTAGGTAGAAGGCGTCCAGTCATTAACATTATTAATAGGAATGTACACTTGCCTACACAGGAGGGGTAAGTTGTTGTAACTAATAATGATTGAGCTATTGTATGGGTGGGCTCCATTAAAGGGAAAGAATTGCAAGTTTTGTGCTATCTGGTAAAATATCAACTGATTTTGATGTTCAGACATCCCTTGGTGATAGTCAAGCTGCAATGAGTTTTAGTATTGAAAATGTATGTAGTATGTGTGTGCGTGTGTGTGTGCACATGTGTGTATGTGTGTGTGTTTTGCTACTACATGTAGTGTGGATGTTGTGACTGTAATGAATAAGGAGCAGAGGAGACACCTTTTTTAGGTGGATCTGGGGTATAGCTAGGCTTATTCAGAGGATGACATGCCTTCGCACACTAGCATACAAAGCATGGTGATCTAGTGGGTCTGGAGGTATGCTGCTAGGGAAATTATTCCTGCTGGAAGTGAATCTGAGAGTGATTATATAATATCAGCTTGACTGTTGTATTAGGGTCACAATCTTAGGAACTTATAGTATTCAATTGACCTAATAGGGGTCTGGGGTATGCAGCTCTCCAGGATGTTATTGAGAATCAGACTATCAAACTTGATTGAGAGTGATTTTAGAAGCCACCATTGATATTAAATGTTGTATTAGGGTGACTGCTCTATTAGGGTATATCAATCTTAATGCGTTTATAGTAGAATCCAGTTGATTCACTGGAATTGCAGGTACCTAAGCATTTGTGTAGTTAGTTATTATGGTGTAATACAATCAGTCTAATTGTTCATTGGTAACTAGAGATAGTTTTGGGGGAGCTAAGCCCTCCTTTACCGCCCGTGTTATAGTATGATATCATACATACATTCTATACTTTATAATGTTTGTTCATTTGCAGGTGACGAATATTTTGTCATCCAATCCTCGATGTTTTTTCTTCAGGTTTACAAGGTATGCTGTGTTTGAGTTTACATATGTTTATTGCAAAAGGCTGGATTAGAAATCTGTTCCAAAAAGAGTTCTTTAATGATGCCACTTTATCATCTTTATAACTGAAGTAGTCAGATGTTTCTTTCAGTGGGTAGTGTTTGATATCAGGAATAGTTGGCTGCTATATTAGTTGACTGTTCTATGAAAAATATCTGAGTTTTTTATTGCTATTTTTTGTCCTGACCTATTCCAATATCCCTATACTGTACTGTTCAGTCGCACTCAATATATTATACAAAAAGGTTTCCCAAACAGGGTTGTGCAAAACTTGTTTATTTTACTTTTGACTTAATCAAAAGCCTTGATGGTATGTATCATCTTCTTAGCATTTAAGTTCCATAATCCACAGAATGAAAGAGTTTGATTTGTGCAATATACAGTGTATATATGAAAACTATCAATTGAATGATGCCAGATACATTAAACACATGAGTGCAGTAGTATCACTATACTACGATGGGATCGGGTACAAGTTATTTGTTTTTCTAGTATACTAGCACTAGAACTAAAAGTAGTTTTAGTACAGCCTTTTCTTCTTAGTTCTAGGAACTAGAACTAAACTATAATTCTATTATAATCTAGTTGAAAAACTGGAACTATATTAGAAAAGTGTTGTTTTTAAGTTTTTGAACAAGAACTAAACTAAAATTTATAGCGTTATAGTACCAATACTAGAACTAAACTAAAACTTTTAGTACTACAGCAACTGTTGTTTGAGATTTAGCAGGAACCTAATTGGTGAACTGACTATCTCTCACATTAAAGCCTGACTTTGAACATATAAGGTTATATAACCTTTGTAAGAGCAAAGGAAACTTTTATTTAGAGTGGCTTGTGACATTTTTTAAACTACCACTGCTCTGGTGGAAAGAATGGAACCTTCTGGGGAAACAAAACTGTGTGACAGACAAAACTTAGAAAGAGAGATCTTATGTAGAAACAAGAAGTATATTGTTAGGATACATTTTAAATCTTTGATTATATTCTACTTCTTGAAGTGGTATAGGATGATAATTCTAATACACTTAGTGATCTGAAAACAATGAATATGTATAACAAAGTATAGCATCAGTACTGTACTATAGCTAAGACTTACTAAATTGCAGGTACTATAATACAAACTAAAATTGTTTCAGCCATGGATACTAGAACTGATACAAACTATTATTGTTTCTAACAATGAATACTAAAACTATTAAAAAATATTTCTGGCAACTGAACTAGAACTAGAACTGTACTAGAACTTTATACCTATACTAGAAAACTAATACCTGTTTTAATGCTTATTATGTTGCAGTAAAATTATTCTTGTTTGTCTTACACCTGTAGCCTGTATGGTAGTACATATACAGTATTTTAAATGCATTCTTAATATGATCAATAATCTTGTAGAGATAATGTTACTAGTGGTAGATTTTCATCTGATGGCATTACGTCAAGTAACTTTACCAACAAAACATTTGTTGAGTGTTCCACTACCCACTTGACAAGTTTTGCTGTTCTGGTAGATGTGTCAGGAGAAGATACAGTAAGCATGGTGATATGTAAAGTTTATTTGAATGCAAATGAAATCATATATTTTTAGGGCTGCATGATCAAGATTCATGGTAGTGAGTCGTGCGGCCAGTAAAGCAGAAATGCATTCAACAGACAATAAATGATGTGACCACTACACATGAGGATTTTACAGGAACGAACATTGTCAAATTTGGCTTGCCTGTAACTCACCCGTCATTTACGCTATCTCTCTGAAACTCTAAAGCTAAACTCATCATGTCACTAGTAACTACAGTACCACACAAGCGTTGAAGCAAATCCACATTGACTGTTTTGAGATCACGATTGCCAACATAAAAGGGCAGATTTTTTGTTTTTTTCAGATTCCAGTTAGATGCAACCGCAGGTGTTGTTCCTTTGTGCATTCCAAACATGATTTCCCTGTTATCGCTTCCATATTCTCTCAATCGCTTCAAGATTTACATCATCAATTTCGCTATACATCATTATCCTACAGTCGTGATTTCAGCACCAAACTAAGTTTCAGTTGTCCTCAGTTTTCTAAGGGCATGGCGAAAGAGTCTAAAGAATGATGCATAGCACAACTGCGGTCACCAATTATTGGGCTGTTGATAGTAAATGTAGTTAATTAATGCATGTAGCCATAAAGTAGTGTGCAAAAAACTATGCCATTGTTTGACATGGCTAGTTTGAAATTTGAATTTAGCTAGTCGCCCCCACCTAATTTGCTCTTAGTGAGCGTGGCTTATATAATTCAAAGAATGACACAGAGCACAACTGCAGTTACCAGTTGTTGAAACAAGCTGTGAATATGTGTATTTAATTAGTGAATGTAGCTAGCCCAAAAGAAAAACCACTAATTAATTAGAATTGTCACCATGTATTTTATAGCATCCCTACACAAAATTATTATGGGTTCACACATGTGTGGTAGTTACAACATACAGAGGACACATAAATACCCAACAGTTTTCACAACAATAAAGTAAGAATTTTACAATATCAAGACACATGGTAGTGTGTCGTGCGGCCAAGAAAGTCGGTGACCACACTGTGAGTATATTAACAGGAAGGAGCTTTTTCATGTGTGCATAGCTCCATGGCCCCTTCTCCAAAGCACACGATTTTTGCATTATAGCTGTCCCCTAGGTAGGGTACACCACACAGCAAATGTGATTAAATTTGCAACAGGCATTTGCGAGATATGGACATTCAATTTTTGTTTTAATTTGCAAAAGGGCTGTTGACATTTAGCTGGTCATTGCTATTTACAAAAAAAAACTTAGAAAAAATTGTGACACAAAAAGGTTTAAGAAATGAAAAAAAGGCATGATGTGACCTAGGCTCAAACCCACACATCCAGGTTTAGAATACCCACGCTCTACCACTGTACCACTGGTACTTGCTGGCTGCTCCTCTTGTTTTTGTACTATTTAGATGTTACAAATATAAAATACTATATAGTCTAATGCATACCAGTGAAGAAGAAACCAAAGCTGAACCCGACTCTAACCCTAACACTAACCTGACTTTGCCTGTTAAACGGAATGATGACTTTCATGATGACTTTCACTGTCTGTATGAAGGTAAGTTTTTGGGTGAGCTTGAGATGAGCTAGGGTTGGCCTGGCTTTGCCAGGACGCTTGCTTTGCTCGCTCCAACCCTAGCTCACCTCGAACTCACCCAAAAACTCACCTTCATACAACTAGTGTGTTTGATACTAGAGTTATAGGTGACACTTCCCAACAAATGACTGGCTAAATAAATATTTGCACTGTGACCGGTGACCGGCTAAATATCCACTTCATTTCAAAAATTGCTATAAAATGCAAAAGTAACTCGATAGCCTCAATCTTTGGCAAAAATGAAGAGCGTGTAACGGTGGATTCACATACCAAGTTGAATATTCAAGGAGTTATGAGTACATAAAAAAGATCAAACTTCTTTCACAACTACAGGGTAAGCATAGTATAGAAATAACTTGAAAATTGGTGTGTAGATAGGCTGATCATCGTAGCAGTGCCTTTTGATAGTTTGAATAGCAATAGACTTACAGCGACAAAGTTATAAAGCAAAAACCAAGTAAGTGTAAAATTGTGGGATCGAGGTACTCTAATAGAGCAGTCACTGCGGGGTAAAAAAGGTGTGCAAAAAATGTTGGAAAAAAACTTACCAGAGTTTGAACCAGGGACCTCCATACCTAACACCTGCATCCTTAACCACTGAACCACTGCTACCTTGGCTGATCACCTCACTTCATTTCTGCTTTATAAATGAAATTTTGTAGTTCAAATCTGCTTATAATCAAACATTTGTTATTTCATAGATCTACCAATAGAAGTACTAGATTGTTCTAGAACATTCTATGTATGTTCTATTAGAAGTCTTCAAAAAAATGTGCACTCTATTAGAGTATTACAATAATATTATCAAATATTGAATAAATCATGCAATGAAATACATTTATAAATCTGTCTTCAGTAATCATCATTGTATCTACATAGAAAAGAAGAAATGTGAGTAAAAACAAACCTCAAAGTCAGCCATAGGCTGGTTTTGGGGCCTTGTAAGGTACAAAAAGAAGTGAAATCCACACAAAAACAGCCAAGCTGTGAAAAAATAGTGCAGCCTTAAAAAGCCTGGGTGAAAAAGGTTGTGAAATCAAAGGTGGTGGGCAAGATGATGTTAATGCTAAAACATTTTAATAATGGCTGTGTGCCTTGTTAAAATTTATTAGCATTAACATCATTGCAGCTATTTCTTGGCCGCCACCTTTGATTTCACAACTTTTTTCACCCAGACTTTTTAAGGCCACACCATTTTTTCACAGCTTGGCTGTTTTTGTGTGGATAATGATACAACTGCTATGGAAATAATGTCTCCATATCTCCAGTGGCCCACCACAGGTCACACACGACAGCATATTCATCCAAACACAATGGGAGTAAGTGCACTGACAACAAGTTGGTATGATTCCTTTTGTATAATCCTGATGAGTGGGTGTGGCTTTAGTATGTCTAAACAGTTAACACACATTCTTGTTATAAATATGTACTAGAGTTGCAACATTGCAACAGTATAGTATTTAAGTACAATGATACATAGTCATCCATTGCATCACTATCAAATGACACTAAGTAAAGGATACTGTTGCATCTCTAGTATGTACATTCCATCGTACAATCAAGGAAACCTGTCTTAATGGCCACCAGTATAGAAAGACAACCTCTCTTGAAAAGCCAATTCCAAAGTGAGAATTTATACACTGTTACCTACTTATTGAGTGAAGGTAGCAATAGACAAGCTCCACTGTAATTTATTCACATGATCTGATCCTTTACCTTCTGTCAGTGGATAAGATCCACTTGGCCAAGACAAAATGTGACCCAAATGTCCTGACTTGACCCACTTAAGACCCAGTGGCACAATGGAACTGAATATGTATAGAGGAGAATATAATTGAAGGGGTCAGTGGAAAAAGGGGATATTTGCCATTTTAGAGTTTCCATTTTCTAAAAATTAGAATGTGAATAAAATTGTCACTAAGTAAACATGGCAGTCTCAATATAAATTTTAGCAAATGTTACAAAAATTCAATTATGTCCCAAAATTCTGTTTACCGCCCATTAGGTAATCACCTAATCTTTTAAATGGCACTTGTCCCCTTTTGCCGCTGGCCCCTTCAATTATATTTATTTCTAATATGTGCAGACACATTACAACATGTGCATACAAGAAATGCTACATATCGTTTTAGCATTCCAAATCACCACATTATGCAAGGACCATTCAACAATACTGCATAGTACCCATCAGTAAACCTGAAGAGGAAAAGTTACACGAAAAGTAAAATGCATATAAGTACGTACATTAGCAATGGTGAACAATATTAATGGTTAACAATATACATTGAAACCTTACTCAGGTCGCTTTATGGTCAACCTTGTGGCAGATTGCTCTGTACACAAAACGACACATTCAGGTATTGTATTTAGATGGATGATAATGTAACGCATTGTGACATAAATACTCATGATGTGTTACTGCTAGGCAGTATACTATCATATATACCTGAGTAAATCAGATAAGTAGGTGCAGTAAGATAGTTACTTTTGGGCCAAAATTTCTTGGCTTAATAAGCATGTACCTGCTTTAGCAAGGCACTGATTTAACCATTGGATGTCTCACAAGAGAATGTAAAAGTTGGCCTTCTTAGAGAGGCTGTATAGGTGACCACCAAGGCAGGTCACTGTGGATGAAGCTAGGCATTAGATATTTGGAAATTTGTGTGTTGAAGGCATTCCAGGGCTTCTGGTAGTCTGAAATTTCACCACAGTTTACTCAGGCAGTGTTGTGGCCACCACTAAACCACTGGAATGCTGTGTTTTTGTCTTATCATAGGTAATATACACCCCTGGATTGGAAACTGCGCCACGCACCCTTAGACTTTGTACATGAACCAGTGTCCTTAAGCTGGTTTTGCGCCTCAACAAATTTAATCTGTGGTATTAACCGACTTTATTTGGTATTGAGAATGACTTGTGGTGTTGTTAGATAATTGTTTTGATATGTTTGACCACTTCATGTCACTTTTGGTTAGAAGTCTTACAGTGGCAGATTACATGCTTTGGGGAAAGCACATTATTGGCGCTGTAGCTAGGTAGAAAAAGAAAGTATCACAAGGTTAACTATGCTAAAAAGAATGGCCTCAGCTAAATAATACATCTTCCCATAACTTCTTTGGCAGGTTTTTGAGATGGTATTTTATGGCAAAAATGGGAAGCACACTATCTCTGTAATTCTATATAGTATCACTACACAATTTATACTACAAAGTCATCAAATAATGCTCTGTGGACTAGTCTGGTGTGAATGGCTTAGCGTACAAGGTTTGGGTGTTTTCCTTGAATGTGTCCAAACTATCACATCTTGCATTCAGTTTCGCTTCTACTGTTTGCACAATATAGAACCAATTTACCTCGAAACTCGCTATTGCATCTTGAGAAAGAACCCTTTACCAGTGGTGAGTCTTGTTTAGCCCAGAGAAACTTATTTTGTTGTTGAAGAGGGAATGAAACCAGCCTGTAACCAGTGGCACTTACTATATATACTAGTTTCCAATCCAGGGAGTATATTATCTAAGGTCTTATGCTTGAACTGAAACGGATATTCTGAAAAATATAACCTATGGATAATGACTTCATCACTTTCTTCATCAGGACCTTATATGGACCAAAAGTGAAAATTCTTACACTTTGGGCTAACACCCAACTTGGAAATATCCAATCTGTGATCATATAACCTATGTCAGGAGCAGTGCCTTTGGCACTCTAACAGATTGGTTGCCCCCTTGCTGCCAGCACTCACTGTCTCACACGCTGTAGAACACTAAATCCATCTCTATAGCCAGTTAGAAGTTAGAACAGCTGCATTACAGATGCTTCTTATGAATTGCTTACGGCTGCAAAATGCAGCCATCTTCTTAATAAGCTAGGTCAGAAAATTTTGTCCCTACAATAATGACCAGTTTTTACTGTACTATTAGTGCGGGATTAATTATCAAGATACTGAGATATACATATGCTACAAAGTCATCTCTGGGTAACCTCCAAATATAGCAGTAAAATTTTCACCCTGGTCCAATGTCTATTAATGAACAAATTTCATAATCATGAAAAAATCGACCGTTGCCCCTAGCAACCTAATTTTTACATTATATGTAGGTGTCATTGTCTTAAGTCACCTCTCCAAGTTTCAAAAGGATAGCATTTTATGACTGAATTTGCAAAAAGGGGTGTTCCACACACATCCAATTCTATGAATTCAAAAGACCATAACTAAGTGCTTAAGTAATGCATTAACATATTTCTTCATCTATTAAACTATGTTTGTGCTCACTCCCAGCCAAATTTCAAGTCAATAACATTCTCTAATCTGTAGTTATGAGTCGTCAAAGTTGGTAAATTGGATGTGTGTGGAAGACCCCTTTTCGCAAATCCGGTCACATATAAGTCATGAGATATGACATTTTGAAGTTGCAATTTTCCCATACATTGTCAATGAGAGGGGCAACATTGCCCCTTCTCGGTAATTACACAAATCATGGGATTCAACCTATATACACTATCCATTTAAAACTTGGAGAGATTGTTGTTGACATTCATACCTACAAATTGTGTAAAATTGAGATATACGTACTTTTGAATTTTTGGTTTTTGCATATGTTGAAATACCTCATTTTTGTGATTGCTCAGAAGGGGCAATTGTAGTCCTTTCGCATAGATATGTATGGGAAAACCACAAATTTCAAAATTTCATATCTTATGACATACATATGCTATCCTTTCAAAATTTGGAGAAGTTACTTTAGACATTGTCACCTAAAAATAATGCAAAATCAAGACTCACAGTAGTGAGTCGCGCGGCCAAGAAACTACAAAGCGCACGCCCAATTAAAAGACGCGCGGCCACTACTGTGAGTTATTTACGTGTAGGGCCGGTTTTGCAATATTAGTCCTAGATTATGCAACATCTCTCAATAGATTTGTATTGCGTTACGTGATAAAAAATCTTTCGGAGTCATCATCATAGTTTTCTTGTGACCTCGCTAAAATAAAAAAGTAACCATCGCAAAATAAAAAATAGGCGTATTTCACTTTATTTCTCTACCTTGTGTTACAACTACTGTCACGTTATACCAGTCAACATAGCCGTGTTTGTATAGTCCATCTAGCACTGACATTATCCAATCCTGGTTTGCCTATACGCGTATTTTCTTCAATCAAACCTCTAATCCCTACAATAACTTTTAAAGGCACGACGTGGACACAAACTCTAAAGCCTGATAAACAAGTTGTGACAACGTGCTGAACCGTAAGTTCCCTAGGGATGGCGTTTTAAGCAGAAATCTTTTAAATTCCATTTAGTGCCACACCCCAATCGAGTGTTTAAATCGCCAGTTGTCTTATGGTGTGAAGAACAAAATCACTAGCGAAGGTGCTTTAAGCATACTCTTCAATTCTCTATTTACATGTAATTTTTAATAGATTAACCACAAAGGCCTGAATACAAAAGGTAACAAGCCTTTAGGGGTTACCACCTCTATGTACTGTTTACCATGTAGCTTGTGCTGTGGCTTTCATTAAGTATTATGCACACACAAATGGTGCAACAAAATTTTGTAATGAATTGCTCGAATGTGGTTGGTGGTGTTGTGGCTCGAATGTGGTTCGTGGTTTGCCAGTGACCACTGATGTATGAGTTGGGGTTGTTCCACACAACTTACACAATATTCAAATTTCATGATGGCCATGAAAATTTCTTGCCATATGGTAAACATACAACAATGTGTATCAACATCACATCAAGACTTGACTAAAAATAGTTCCAACAATAGTGATGATTTCTTGTATGTCAGCATGACGATACTGAGACCTGTAAAAGAATAAGCAGGCACTGAAGTTAACCTTAAATTAAACACTCATGCAACTGACCTGGAACATTGGTCGCAACACCAAAAACACTTGTTTCGATATCTGATGACACAATCCAGCAGGCACTGAATTAAAAGAGAGTGTATAAAAAATCAATATGCCGGGCTGTATCAATAATAGCATGGATAATCAAAATGAACAAAAATTATATCCCAGGCTAAGTGAATGAATAACATAACTGTTGGGTAAGCATGTCAAACCTGAGCATTAGGACATTAGTCAAACAAAAGTACGCTATCACAACTTGGTCATAATACAATGTTTGTACCACTGGACTTCACACTGGTTGCCCAAAAATTGTGCCATTCCAGGACAACAGCATAATTATGAAAGAAATAGTTACTACAACACAGAAGGCTTACTTTTGTACCGTCTACACTGATATACCATAATTTAAAAACATAACAGGTAGCTAGGCATTAAATACAATACACTTAACATCTGGGTATTAGGAAAAAATCACTAACATCACAACATGTAAACTGACCTAGAAATTAACACCCTTGATGCCACTACAGTCTACACTGGATATTTGTTTGAACCCATCAACACTATACCCGATACATCTGAGTAGACTGACCTGCAAATTCACATCACTAGTATACAGTGATAATTGATAACTACAAAAACAACAATTGCAATAATACAATTCTTCTGTACGTCAACTGACCTGAAATTCATGACACTCGATACCGAGACCTGTAAAAGAATAAGCAGGCACTGAAGTCAACCTTAAATTAAACACACATGCAAACTGACCTGGAACATCGGTCGCAATACCAAAGACACCTGTTTCGATATCTGACGAAGCAATCCAGCAGGCACTGCATTAAAAAGAGAATGTGCAAAAAATCAATATGCCAGGCTGTACCAATAAAGGATGGATAATCAAAATGAACTAAAAAAATATATATCCCATATGCAGGTTAAGTGAGTAACATAACTGTTGGGTAAGCATGTAAACCAGAACATTAGGTCATTGGTCAAACAAAAGTACGCTATCACAAACTGGTCACTGATAATTGATAACTACAAAAACAACAATTGCAATAATGCAATTCTTCTGTACGTCAACTGACCTGAAATTCATGACACTCGATACCGAGACCTGTAAAAGAATAAGCAGGCACTGAAGTCAACCTTAAATTAAACACACATGCAAACTGACCTGGAACATCGGTCGCAACACCAAAGACACCTGTTTCGATATCTGACGAAACAATCCAGCAGGCACTGAATTAAAAAGAGAATGTGCAAAAAATCAATATGCCAGGCTGTACTAATAAAGGATGGATAATCAAAATGAACTAAAAAAATATATATATCCCATATGCAGGTTAAGTGAGTAACATAACTGTTGGGTAAGCATGTAAACCAGAACATTAGGTCATTGGTCAAACAAAAGTACGCTATCACAAACTGGTCACTGATAATTGATAACTACAAAAAGAACAATTGCAATAATACAATTCCTCTGAACGTTAACTGACCTGAAATTAATGACACCTGTATCTTTGTTCTTGCATGGTCTCAACTTACATATGTACCATGATCACATTCAACTGCTAGTGGATAAACCAGTATGACCAGATGGCCTGCAAAAACCAACAAGCAGGTGTTAAATACAATACACCTAAAGCCTGGAATATGAAAAATATTATATAAGCATTATTCCACACTGATATAGTAATAGATTATAGGACGTTGTGGAACTTGCCTAAACGTGTAAACTTGAACAAGAGGACAACTGCATAATCTGGACACTTGGAATTGTCCAATACCTGATGAACAAGTTAGTACTAATGACATTCACGTCAACATTTTATCCCAGCTGGGTGAATCTCTTGTAACTGAGTAAAAAGGTGTTTATTTTCGACCTGCAACCAAAGTTCTACATTTTGATCTGTGGTTGAGTGTACATAAATTGACCAGGAAAATCAGTATGCCATAGGGGTATGGAAATGGTTCCTTTCCTTCTGTTGTGACATTACTTACAGCTGACTGGTAAATGATCATCGATGTCCCCATGGACCCCAACAATGAGTATACCAATAACTTCACAAGTTGGAATAAATTTCCTTTCAACATGTGGTGGAATGAATTTCCTTTCAACATCTGGTGGACAGGTCCAAAAACCCTATCGCACAAACACGGTGAATCAGTGTGTGGCGATGTGACACGTTGCACAAACTTCACTCCTCGTTTTGTTAGCATTCAAGACCGGCATATATCATAGAGTCCCTCAGTATTCTTGACTCTTACTTTTTCAAGCATTGCTCAAGCGATGTAGTTTCTCACGAGGGGCTCGAGTTTCTCAGTAAAGTCGAGCCGATTAAAGTACGCCTCACCATCTAGTTACATTCTTAAACCATTCAATTTAAAACCACGTATCACGAGTGTCCGCTTAAGGTAATTAGGGACTTTTCACGAGATTTCCCCTAAATAGATCACGTGTTAGTTGTCAATCCGGTGGATTCTGGTGGTATACATGGTTCAACAATGCGGTAAGTGTACATATGCTGTCAATAATTGTTTGTGCACTGCTAAACTAAGTTATTTTTGTGTGGTAAGTATGCTTGAGGAAGGGTCTGGGGGACAACACTAATGTTTTGACAGCAGTTGATGATGACCAGGCAAAGAACTGCGAGAAGAACTACTGTGATAGTGTGATAGTAGGGAAAAATTCCCACCCCTATAGTACTGCCTAGGGGCATTATCTACAGCTACTGTATTATGTTGCCGATATGTACATCCGGGCCAAGAATAAAGGTGAAAGTGGTAATAAGGCTCAATTCTATTATTCTGCTGAACAGGCAAGGGAGTCTGGGACTCTGGGGGCATGCTCCCTCAGGAAAGTATAAGTACTACAACTTTTTTGTTTTAATTGCTTCATCAAGTATAAAAATTTCAGTCAAAAGGTGATGATCGAGGCACTGGTCTTATGCACTGGTTGGAGTGGTTGTATCGATACTGCACTGTGGCAACCTTGAGGGGTTAATGCTGGCATTATCCTTGGCAATACTATTCCATCTCCCCGAGTCTTGATGATTGAGTCCTCCATTCCTTTCTCTGCTGCTCCAATCCTGAAGTTGTGACCACAGTCAAAAGGTGACGATCGAGGCTCTGGTCTTGCATCTATACTGTACTGCAACACCCTTGAGGGGTTAGTACCAGCATTGTCCATCGCAATACTGTTCCATCTCCCATATACAAGTCTTGATGATTGAGTCCTCTATTCCTTTCTCTGCTGCTCTAATCCTGAAGTTGTGACCAAAATAATAAAAAATGGTTATAACATGATAAATGATTATGGTGATAACAATTACAAATGTATTTATAGCTGTGTAGCAACTGTAAACTAATTAGTCACTTGCAAGTTTAATTAGGTGTCTGAAGCATTTAACATGCACAGATATGAGATATATTCGTCACATGCAGGCAGTAAGGATAGATTTACTCTAATAGAACAGTCATACTACACCGTAAATTCATACTTCCGAATTTACGGTGTTATGAAACAATCATTATTATGTTTGGATTTTACTGACTCTCCAAGATAATATTCTGCATTAATGTTAATTGCTCATTTCCAAAAAAAATTACCTTTTAAACCAAATGTAGAGTCTATCACTGACAAAAATGAGTGATATCCACCCCAAAAACACCTTCGCTGTAAAAAAGGCGCGCCCAAGAAACTACAAGTACCTGGAACCCAATGTAAAAAAACAAAAAGAAAACAGCTCAGCTGAAGTGAAAAGTAACTGGTAACTTAAAGAGCTGATATCTGAAGCGGCCAAGAATACAATTACTAAAGTTTAATCCATGCAAGAACACCTTGGCTATAAAACAGGTGTGTACATGAAAGTAACTGGCAACTGAAATGGCTGATATCTGAAGCGGCCAAGAATGAATGGTCATATACAACTAATTCAAAATTTTAACACTGAACCTTTATAATTCGGCTGTGTTCTATATTCACTCTTGCTGCATCGTAAAGTAATTTCTTTTAACTCTAATTGGCTGGTAATTTGGCCGCCTTTTTTAATAGTCAGTATAATAGAGCAAAAAAAGGCGGCCAAATTATCAGCCAATTAGAGTTAAAAGAAATTACTTTACGATGCAGCAAGAGTGAATATAGAACACAGCCGAATTATAAAGGTTCAGTGTTAAATTTTTGAATTAGTTGTATATGACCATTCATTCTTGGCCGCTTCAGATATCAGCCATTTCAGTTGCCAGTTACTTTCATGTACACACCTGTTTTATAGCCAAGGTGTTCTTGCATGGATTAAACTTTAGTAATTGTATTCTTGGCCGCTTCAGATATCAGCTCTTTAAGTTACCAGTTACTTTTCACTTCAGCTGAGCTGTTTTCTTTTTGTTTTTTTACATTGGGTTCCAGGTACTTGTAGTTTCTTGGGCGCGCCTTTTTTACAGCGAAGGTGTTTTTGGGGTGGTTCAGATTACTAGGGGCAACGGTTATTTCTATTTGCTATAAAGCCTTATTATGGAATTTGTCTATTGTATACTGTCATGATAGATACTCCACTGTACAAAATACACGTTATCATGGTATGCACTAATCACGTCTTTTACAATTAAGTTTTACAACACAAATACATGTATGGTTAAATTCACCAATTGTGTCAATCTCTTCAACACAAAAGACAACCTTTTGGGTGATGAGACAACAGTTTTAAGATTCTCGCAAAGATACAACCTATTCTGGTGCACTTATTTATTTGTAATATTAATTTTAAATGTGTTTATTTACAATAGGACATAATTACGTGCCCCTCTATTGTCTCTGGATGTAATTACCATTTCTCTACCATTCTCATTTGATTTCACAAGAGCTCATACTGATATGGGCAGTGGCACGGCTTCTCCACTTGAATTAGTCGATGCTTGAATTAGATGGAGATACTCTAATTGAGCAGTCAATCACTCTAATAGAACAGTTACGTTTCTACAAGTGCTGTATTTTTATATTGTAAAGTCTGTAAGTAGCTAGCAATTTAACTACATAATACAATGCTATGCAGAAATTGTAACTATGCAGTAACTTTGATTGCTGAATTGTTTTGTGACTGCTCTATTAGAGTATCTTGATTATTTTAATGCCGGACAGCTGTGTGAGATGAAAGGTAAAGTGTTACTAAGGGCTTTACTAATTAAAATGGATATTAGTTGACTGTTGTTGCATGCCACTAAAAATACAGTTGTATTTTAATATTCTGTCACTGTAAAAAGGGTTTCTGTCAAAACCATGGAAACCCACCTGCTGTGTTCAACAGTGAGAGTATGCTTATTCTAACAAAAAGGTTTGAAATCCAACCCAAAACAGCTCATAGCTGTAAAAAAAGTGCGCATCCAAGTAAAGCAGAGTTAACTGCGATAAAAAGTGATGACATCATAGTGCGACCATATGTGAGGTATGCAAGTTGTCAATATTAATCAGATAATACAATATTATTGTTAAAGTATTAATGAGAACTATGTGATGCTGCCAGTCTTTAAGTGTGTGAGCATCTTCATAAATGCCACTCAAATTAATCTTCATTCTCAAGAAAGCAAAGTGTATAGATTCTCTGGTAGCAATAAATAGTTTGAGTTTGGCTGCCTTTCCTGTATACGGCAATGCTATGAACAAAAGAAAGGTGGCCAAACTCAAACTATTTATTGCTATCAGAGAATCTAAAAAGGTGATTTTTCCAAGAGATACTAGCCTTAAACAATTATTATTACTATTATATACACAAAGCTGTGCCTGTAAAAACACTCTGTGACAATACAGCGTATTCATTATTGAGATAATATTGTTTGTCGTGATAAAATAGTTTTTATTGTCAAAACTTATTGAAATAAGTTTTCTCATTATTGCACAGCTATTTCATTGTAACATATGTATCGTGGCTTTATATATAGTGGAAGCTGTTTGAATATAATTGTGTCTTTGATGCATGGTGTGTGTATGTGTGTTAAGTGTATAGTTGTATTCAAGTGGGCATAATATTAATTTTATATATATATATATATTTGAAAGGAGCTATGTTTAGTTCTTTGAATAGTTGTTACTGCTTTGTTCACTGAGCAAGAAGCGGTTTGCTCTAGTCTAGCCAATTGTAATTATAGAGATTAATTGTTAACAAATTAGAAAATAACCCAGCTCCTTCAATACTGTCAAATTCAGGATTCAGGGTTCCTTTATAGTACTATAACAGATAATTATATACATGTAGCCATGTGGCTAGAGTAAAACTGCATGACATACAAAGTGATATTATGAAGCTGTGTAGTGTCTCAGGTTATGTTTCCTGATGTTGCAGCATTCACAAAATCATGAAGCACTGTCAGTTGTCAGCTATATTGGATGTGCAATATCCATTGTCTGTCTATTGGTTGCTGCATGTTTATTCATTGTATTAAGGTATGAACTGTTTCAGCCATTGTTAAGTGTGGTTTTGCACATAAAATTTCTATTGCTTCATTCAGGAAAAAGGTGTTTATCCAGGAGCATCATTTTCTGCACTTAAATCTCTCCATTGCTCTACTGTTGGGACTAACAGCTTTTGTTAGTGGTATTGAAACTGCTAGTGAATACAGAGTGAGTGTACACTGTAAAGTACTAAAAAGTACATTCAATACTCATTACATTTTAAGGCCAGTTGTCTCATTGTGGCGATCTTACTTCACTACTTCTTCATGGCTACATTCAGCTGGATGCTTTGTGAAGGAATCTTACTGTTTACTATGATGAAATTTGTATTCTATAAAGGATTTTTCAAAAGTAAAGTATTTTTCCTACTACTTGGTTGGGGTGAGTTATTCAATTGAATTGGGCATTGTGGGTCAAATTCAAGTGTGCAGGGATGCCCATTCCCATTGTTGCTGTATCAGCTGCAGTATCACATCATCAATATGGTTATGAAGACAAGTAAGTCAATAGGGAATACCACAATGTACAAACTTCTTCATGTAGATGTTGGATATCTGAAGAAAATGGTGCTATTTGGGCATTTATTGGTCCCATATTACTGATCATAATGGTAAATGTGAATAATTTGTACTTGTGTTAAACATTTTGTTGCAGATGAACTCTGCTGTCTTAATTGTGACTATTTATGAAATTTACAAAAGCAACCATAATAGTTTAAATACTACACAGATGAATTATAAGAATACTATAAAGTGAGGAAATCTTCTGTCATTAAGTGGTTATGTGTTTAGCTAAATATTTAAGCATCATCATAAAGTTGCTATGTGCAAAAAGGCACATTGAGAAGGTAAAGGAACCAAACAGTATGATATGTCCTGTTCGTCTGCAAAGCTAATAATTTTGATGTGACCAGATTTGCAGAAAGGTACCTTTTCCACACACTTTACATACCAGCAAACAAAATGATGCAATAGTCGACTCCAAATACTGAATAACTTTCTCTTAGTATCAAAATGCAGCCAGATACTGTAACTAATCTCATGGAAAATTTCAGCTAATTTACACGCCATGATAAAAAATTTATGAAGTTTAAGAAATGAGTCAAATTTTGTGTGAAAATTGTACCTTTTCGCAAATCCAGGTGCATATGTTGTAGTATAGCAAGTATATGGTAAAGTCTGGTTCAAAGAAATGCAATGAATAGGCCTGCATCAAATATGCCACAGCATATTAACATAATAGGCTGGAGTGCTATGCCACCATAATGCTAGCATGTTAGGTGGAAATTTCAAACTATGGAGCTTAATTCCATGAAAATAGATTGATACTCCCTAATAGAGCAGTCAGTGGAAACTAAAAACTGCAATAGAGCTCTCAATGCACTGTACATAGCTCCTTAGATCGATACTCTCTATCACTTTGTAGTAAAATACTCCAATAGAGCCATCACTGAGTAAAATGATCCAAGATAGTTATAAGAATCTTGTTAACCTAGGAGCATAATACAAGCATAATAGGAACACCTGAAAAGCATAATAGGTGAAAAATTTGGGAAATTCCTGAAAGCATTTTGGGAAAAATTTTGAGCATATTTAACTCAAGCCTAGCAATGAAAAAGTTAGATTTTTATGCAGCTTCTTTGTGCATAATGTATGTAGTAATATCAGTGATGGATCTAGAAATTTTCAGAGGGTGTTTCAGGTTTAGGCAACAGGGGCCGATCTTACATGGGCATTAGTGTAAGTCGTTCAACAAGTGTGCAAAGCACACTTAGCATGGTTTGCTCTAACTAGAGAGTCTGGGGACCCCCACAGAAAAAAATGAAAAAGCAGACTTCTGAGATTGAATTTGGTAACACTTTTACTTGTTACTATAGGTCATTGCTGAGAGCAGCTGTTATTATTGTTCCCCTACTTGGTGTCACATGGGTGGTAGGAATATTAGCAGTAAACGAGAATACAGTAGTGTTTGCTTGGATATTTACAATACTCAATTCACTACAGGTATGTAACCTACCCAACCATCACTTGTGTGGTAAGAATGTGTTATTTGTATTATAGGGAATGTTCATCTTGATACTGTATGTACTGAGGAATGAGAAGGTATATATACAGTAGTAGTACCTATATAATATATTTAATATGGAGGCAGTGGTCATATCTTCTTTGTTTAGTTTCTACTGCTATGTAGACAGAAGCTCACACAAGGTTTCCACAGTAATGTTACATCTGTTAAAGGAGTTACCATCAAAGGAGCAGAAGCAAGTATGGACCATTATAGCATGTTTCATGTACTGTATGTGTATGAATAAACATTACAGTGTCTATTACCTTCATTGTTATAATGCATAAAACACAGACAGAGCAAAATTAGTGTTCCAGTACTAACTATACTAACTCCGCCTTTAGTCTATATTGAAACAACTAATTCAAAAAACTCCCTGTACCAAGACAAACCAGGCCACAAATCTATAATGACTCCATGCTATTCAGTATTGGGGCCTGAGATCGTCATTGTTTTAGCCTAAGTAAAATTTTTTCTAGCTTGTCAACAAAGACATTATATTACTACATCCGTGACCTGGCGTGTGATCTCTTGTGATTTATAACCCAAGTTTAAAAAAACTAACGTATTCAGTGGGGTTTAACAAGGCTTATTATGCCAATGCCATGTACTTGTCGTATTTCATCAATTGGGAGGTATTTCAGCACCCAAGAGGGTCCAGTACACTTTTCAATACAAAACCATTGGGCTCACATGCACACTTCCAACCTCCACTGTAGATGTAATTTTATGCTGTATCACATGCATAGCTTCTTTTATAGAATTAAGATTTTTACAAAAGACTGTATCACTACTAAACTTGAAAGTTTCAAAAATAGTATAGTAACCATACTGATTGCAGTGTGGTTTAGTGATTATTGTACTGCTTTATTTCTTTAGTTAGCAAAATTTTGAGTGTAGAAACTAAATCAATCGCACTTGATGTCACGTCTAACAAAGAAACACTATCACCAGTCAGCAACAGTTATTCACAAGCTACAGACAAATCAAAAGAAACCTTTGTTTAAAACTTATCAGGATTGCAGGATTGTCCAGTTAAACAACTGTGCATGCATTACACAATTAATTTATTATGTATTTGTTGCAGTAATTTTCCACATATAAATTTCTTATGTGTATATCAAGAGAATATTTCGCTGAAAACCCCTCTGATGTTTCAACTTATTAGCAGGCTTACAGCAAGGACACCAAACTATCAGTAGAAGTCTGGCAGGATAATGGTGAGAAAGTGCAGTACAACTAACAGGAAACTTACACTGCTGTAATTCAAAAGGACAACAATATGCACTGGCTTTTGAATTCAAGATAATCTAATAGACAGTTAAATGTACTCTAATAGAAAAGTCTAAAAGGGAACAAAAAATTTATTGAAAAGCAGTTTGTATTGCTGTGCAAGCACTCTACAGTTAACTCTCATGTGTTTTTTTTGTTTATTTCTGGAATTGTGTCCCGTGTGACAGGATATTTTGATGAAAGAAAAGGTTTAAAACTTTTTTTGTCAATATTTAATTTGCGTGGATTTGTCAAATTTTCCTTTCCTGTCATCCAGTATTCTCTCTGTACCCTATCAATCCCCCTTTAGACATCTATTATATACAGTTACTATTGTACTGCATGATAAGATTTTACATAATATAACTGTTTGTGGTATAGTTTGTTGTGTTTTACTTTTGTATCCTGTGTTTTTGTAGGTGATACCCCTGTAGCCTTTAGCCTCTTGTACTCTCACTTTACCCTTTGAATGCACTGTATTATCAACAGAATCATTGATCTAGTAAAACCGAATCATGTAAATATTCAAAATCCCTTAGCAGCTGGAGGCTGCACCCACACACATCGACATCTGTGACCCACTGTTTGGCTACATAAGTGATACTTACTGTAGCAAATTGTTACGTATGTATGTGTGGCTGCATGAAGTAGAATGATAGAATATGCACATAAATTAATCCTGTAAACTATTTGCAGGTTTAGAAGTCTACTCAACAAATATCCAGTAAAAATAATAAAGATTCAGTGCGTTTCAATATCTATTTCATGTGGTTGCATTCATTTATATACAGTCACATGTGTTCATCTGACATTGGTACAATTGCATTGGCACATGTATTGGTGGTGGGTCAGTTAATTTTTGAAACATTTTGATTATTATGACAAACTGCGCAGGAATAATTCATTCAAGATGCATTCTTTTATATAGCAACCATTTATTCAGATATTATATAGGAGCACAAAATATGAAATTCTATGTATTTTCATTTGAGGACCAGTGATCTAAAAGCATTTATATTAAGTTCATTTGGTATTAGGGATAGTTCAAATTGTAATAATAAATACAGATCAGTTTGTAAAATCTTACTGAAAAGATACTTAAACAACTCCAAGATCTACTGTCATACAGTCAGTTAAATTTATTGCCTTTCTTTTGATGAAACATACCAATCCAATTTGCTTTCCTTACACTGCCAAGAACTTCACTGAAGTTGACTGCTTTTGTGTATACCGTAATTCGCTTTATTTTCGTGCAAAATATTTTCGTGATAAAAATTTTCGTGTAAAAATATTTTCCTATGATTTATGTAAATGACTGCTCTATTAGAGTAGTTCGATCTTGTATAAAAATATTCGTGCAAAAAATTTTCGTATTAATTTTGCACGCGAACATTATTTTACAACGAAAAAAGCAAATTATGGTAACACCAAATCATTATAAAACTCACTATATAACTGGTTTTTATATCAAATCCCAGAGCAGTTAATTAACATACCATTGATATACTACACACTATAATAAACACCTAGCTAAAAGCCTTAATATTAAAGCCACTAGTTAGGCCATACCTATTTGATCTTATGTTGCGCGGGCCTGACCGACTACATTTTTCTTCAAATAAAATAATTTTGAAAATCACGTGTGCGGATCACGTGTATTTAATTAAAGACAACACATCATCAGCACCATCGTGATATAGTCCAAAAGGACCATTGAAGATCGTCCGATGCTCTAAAATGGTAGAATACGATGGGAAAGCTCTTTTGGAGATATCTGATGCTACTAGAAGAGTATGAAACCTAGATTTTTAACTGTGTATGTACTATTATAGCTACATTCAGTATTTACATTTTGTATGCTTGCGTTTAAAATTTTTATCATTTTCATTTTCAAACTAACCCGCTACCTACCCAAATTTAAAATAATTTTGCCCGCGCAACATAAGATCAAATAGGTATGGCCTTACTTAGAATTTACTATGTCCAGGTAGTGCTATGTTTATTGTGGGATTCACTTTCAAGAATAATTATACTACAAGAAATAATTATCTTAGCTGATCATTATGATCAGATTATTTCTACCACCTCAGCATATTCTGTACATCTCTACTTATTTAGTGTTTCTACATGTATATTATTGTGTATTTCATTGCATAGAAAGTCTGTCCCTGATATTAGTATATTGTTATTAGGAATTCATATTTATTTAATCTAAACCAAAACTACCCAACTAAAAAAAGTGCGGCCCCCAATAATGCCAGGATGAAAAAAGTTGTGAAATTAAAAGTGGCGGACAAGAAATGGCTGTGATAGTGGCACAATAATGACAATTCAAGTTAATCTGTGTTGCTTCACTGTATAGGATTTGGCCATAAATTTTTTTTGTTGTTAACGTACCATCACAGCCATTTCTTGACAGTCACTTATGATTTCACAACTTATTTACCCTGGGCAACACTCTTTTGCAGCTTAGCTGTTCTGATTTAAGATATCACTTCAGAATCTTTTGTGTTGTAAGCCACAAAGCTGACCATGTGTTGGCTTTGGGACTTCCTTTAAACATTTCTTTATGGCAGGAAGAGAAAGAATTATTTGTGTGCATATGCTTTGTGTCTGAACAAATATTTATACATTTAAAATCATTATATCATATAGATATTGTTTTGACTTGTTACATAACTGAACTGTAGATGATCTCTTCTTTGTTCGTAGCTGAACTCTCTATTATAGAGGGTGACTTGTTTCTAGCTCTGGATGGTTGAACACTCTACAGGCTGACTTTTTTCAGCTGATCTTTCTATAGGGTGGCTTGTTTCTAGCTGTACTATCTACAGGGTGACTTGTTTTAGCTGAACTCTGACTTGTTTCTAGCTGATCTCTAGATCTCTACAAGGTGATTTATTTCTGGTCATATTCTCTACAGGGCGACTTGTTTCTAGCTGATTTCTCTTTGTTTCTACCTAATGTCTTTCTTTACAGGCTGGTTTGTTTGTAGCTGAACTTTCTACAGGGTGACTTGTTTCTATCTGACATCTCTACAGGGTGAATTGTTTGTAGCTGAACTTTCTACAGGGTGATTTGATGTCTCTACAGGCTCATGATCAGGGTTGTAACACAAAAAATTGGAATTTTCAACTAGAGTAGGGACCATACATAGCACACCAATAAAAAGTATACTGAACAATTTGGAACATAGTCCATGATATTAAATGACAATAAGAAGTGTTATATTGAGCTATGGTATAACTCGTTATTGAAACCTGCCTGATCAGGTCACTGCATATTTAAGGCCACTCTTCTAAACTACTAACTATAGACCACAAATGTATCAGTGACCTGTCCATTGCAGCCCTGGTTTATAATGGTGAGGAAATTTTACCCAAACGATGACCAGAATAGACAAGTTTCATGTACTGACACCTCAATGTGCAAAGAAATACAGTATATTGGACAGCCATGCATTCTTTTTAAAGAGAGACATTATTTTCAAAATTTCCTTCAGGGACATGCCCCAAACACCCACTAGGTTGGCATGCTTGGCAGAGGTGGCAGAGACACCTATATTTAGGGGAGGGGGGGTCTAGCATGATGATGCCATGGCCCAGTTGTAAGTCGAAGACAAAAAAAACAACAAAAAAAATGGTCACCACCTGCTGCTGCCCTCTACCAACTAGACTATATCTCCTTATTTATAACTACATACGTAGCTTGTTGCTCCTCATAGAATACTGTGACTGCTCTATTAGAGTATCTCAATCTTGACTGCTCTATTACTAGTATTAGAGTATCTCAAATAATGCTATTGAATAATTTTAAGGGGGCTAAGTCCCTCCATAATTTTTTTCACAAGGGCTGCATCCCCCCCTGAATTGCTTAGCAACTAGACTAAAAAATCGACCCTCTTTGGATTAACTTGTAACTCAGGGGATGGAGCCTACCAATGGTCTAGTTTTGAATGGTTGGTTTGGTAGCGACCAAATGCCTTCTGTTTGGGATATAGTTGTGCTGTAAATTTGACGGATTTCGGCTCATTTTCATAAAAATGGGCAGGAACATCTAGAATGTTGTCCATTGCTATTTTAGGTTATTGGGTGAGGTGCTCCATAAAATACACTTGTTTAAAAGGTGATTCGCTGTACTTCAATTTTCAATAAAACGGCGCTTGACGGGTCTGTAAGGCCAATGAAACTTGATTACCAGTTTCTCGCTCAGATTTTTGAAAATTTGATGCGGGCAGGCGGTTATTATTCATTATTCATTATTTTTCCAAAAGCACAACACAAATCCAAACATGAAGATTTCTGCCAAAAAACAGTGAAATCTACACTGATTACTCTTGCATTAAATAGCTAAGGTACGTTACTAATCTATAACAAGTGATTTTTCCATTAGAGTATAGCTGATTGCTCTATTAGAGTAAAAGTGACCGTTCTATTAGAGTATTTCGATCTGAAATACCAATAATGAAATTCCATGCGGGTGTATCAAAAGCATGCGGGCGATGACGCGAAACTGCTAATCAAGTTTCATTGGCCTAATGATTAATAAACCAACTGAAACTCATTTAACGAAGTCCAAGGTTGCTTTACTAACTCCCAGGCACCTTTTTTGGACCTTATTAAGTGGAGATTTACAGTGTTTACGTGCCAACGCAATCTGATGTCCTCTCTCACGCTGATTTAGAAACTCGCAGCATTAGTTTCAGCAAGAATACGCATCCGTTTTCTATAGTATAGTGACTACCATGTAATGTACCATTCGTGGAAACATTGAAGCGCTTTAAACAGTTTCGTTGATGCTGCTTCCCATTTTATTTAAAAACCTGAAAAATCGAGAAAATTAAAATGCTCGCTACAGATACGGCAGGGGAATCACCATAATATTACCCTACGGTTTTGATGTAGACTTGATCACCCACAGTTGGAGGAGAAACTATAGAGGTTGATTTTTTCATTGCCAACCCTAATGATTTTTGTTGAATCTAAAAAATATGTGACTGGATTTTGGAAAAACGGTCCAAATCGCACATTAGAAGTTTCGAGATAAACGGTTTTATAGAATTCAAGCTAGCATAACCCTCCAAGGATAACAAGCACGCGTATGAAACTTACACCAAAGATGCATCAATCGGTTACCTTTCAGACCACTTCTAGTACTTGTAGAGTTTCCCGCCAAATAAGATAGAAAATCTGAGCTGTTGGACGAGCGAAGTAGTATCACGAGTGCTCACAAAGGGGCGGGGTGGAGGACCTCAAAATGGAGGCAGACCACAATTGGAGTCCAGAGATGAGATTACGGGGCTGTGCTGGCTCCTAGACTCTATGTAGCAAAATCCAAAGAAAAACGTCTTGCCAACCTTATCAGGCTGTCCACCAGTAAACCACTGGTTCTTGCCAAGCAAGGCCCAAAACCTAGATCCCAGTTTTTCTACTGTTCGGTCATCTGGAAACCCCACCTAATTAAGCACATTCAGCAACTGGAACGTGTTCAGAGACGTGCAACCAAATACATTCTAAATGATTATTCCAGGGGTGTAGCCAGCCAATATTTGATGGTTGGGCATAACATCCAACTTTGCACACGCACACAAGCAGTGTTGGGCAAGTTACTTTGTAAAAGTAACTAGTTACATATTACATGCAACTGAACTATTTAGTTACAGTTACATATTACCCATAAAATAAAGTAACAATAATAATATTACATATTATATTACTTTTTGTCCACAGCCTTAAACTTTCACGTGTGAAACTACCACTTTATCACGTGACATGATTGTGTTGTTGGACAATGTGCAAATCTTGGCTATAAGTAAGAAGCTGGTGAATAAGCTTCATTCAGTAGGCTTCGTTACTTCGTTGTGGCTAGGCGTTACTCAGAGGCAAACCAACGACATTAGTAACTTCGTTACTTGTAGTAAGATTATTACGTAATATTAGGCTCGTTACAGTAACTATATTACTTAGGTAACGCATTACATTTGTAAGTGAAGTAACTTGAGTTATATTACCTGTTTTTATAGCGTATTTCGTTATATTACTTTGTTACCACAAAAGTAATAAGGCCAATGAAACTTGATTACCAGTTTCTCGCTCAGATTTTTGAAAATTTGATGCGGGCGGGCGGTTATTATTCATTATTTTCCAAAATCACAACACACATCCCAAACATGAAAATTTCTGTCAAAAAAAGCTGTGAGATCTACATTGGTTACTCTTAAAGTACGTTACTAATCCATATAAGAATATTTAGCTATTTCTGTAACTCCTAAACAAGTGATTTTTCCATTAGAGTATAGTTGATTGCTCTATTAGAGTAAAAGTGACTGCTCTATTAGAGTATTTCGATCTGAAATACCAATAATGAAATTCCATGCTCGTATACCACTAATCAAGTTTCATTGGCCTGATATTACGTAGCGCGTTACTTATGTAACGCGTTACTCCCAACACTTCACACAAGGAACACGCTCACTTTCATGTGAGGCATTATCAAAGAAAAATATGAAAAGTGTATACACTCAAGGCCTACACTACAGCTACCTATGCTATAGTGTAAACAAATTCTGCTTGCATGCATGCAAACATTTACTAGCTATATGCTATTCTATTAAACTTTTAGGACAGACATCCACCAACGATCGTCGTAGCCGAGCATCACGTGACACCAAACTGCTGAACCTACAAGAACCAACAATGTAAACAGTTCATCACATATTTACTGCAATAGTATAGCTTACAGACCAACCACCACAGCGATGTGCAATGCTTTTTCAAGTAAACTAGGCCACATGGCCCAAATGAAGGCCTGGGCGCTAATTTATGAGTCTTATTGCAGTATCAGCATGCCAAGAATGCTTCGTCCCAGACTTATATCGGCCAATGCACATTTTGCATGAATCTGGTGTAAACCACAACTAGGTTAATTAATCAGCACAAATTGTGCACGTGACACTTTATAATGACTTGACCTTTTCTCCATTTCCAGCTCCATTTGCATATGCCGTTATTGTTATCTAGAGTACGTTTCCCGTTTTCTTTCATCAGCAGTATACAGGACTTGCTCATCTGGTGAAACCAGCTCTGTATTAAGGGACCTGCTTTTGGCTATTTTGTGAATGCTCCTAAAACTTGGTTAGTTTCTAAGGAAAGGTTCCATTCAATTGCTACTACTCTGTTCTCAGATACTGATGTTCAAATTACTTCCGCGGGCCGTCCCTACCTTGGGGCTGCCATTGGTTCAAACGCTTATGTCCAGGAATTTGTGAGGGACAAAGTTGTTGGTTGGTCAGCCGAGATTACACGGCTTGCCAAGTTCGCACAAGTTCAGCCGCATGCTGCTTATTCCGCTCTCACTCATGGCTTGTCAAGCCATTGGCCCTACCTTTGTCGCACTACTCCAAACATATCAGAGGCTTTACAACCCCTTGAGGACAACATCCGGCTGGTACTTATCCCTACTTTGATGGGTTGATCTCCACCAAATGACACAATCCGTAAATTATTTTCCCTTCCACCTCGATATGGTGGTTTGGGTATCATAAACCCAACTCTTATTGCAGCTGAGGAGTATTCAGCCTCGTGTCACATTACTGAGCCTCTTTCACAATTCATTCTGGACCGGGGTATCAATTCGGCTATTGTTAAAACAGAACAGCTATCTCGCAAGTCCGCAATCCGCAATTCCAAATCTTCCAACTATTCGGATAGATCTGCCAGTTTGCGTACCCACTTAGATCCCTCCTCTCAACGCGCTTTAGATCTAGCCTCAGCCAAAGGGGCCTCCAACTGGCTTACCACCCGGCCCCTACAGGAACATGGCTTTGCACTGCATATGTCCGCGTTTCACGATGCCGTGGCACTACGTTATGGGTGGTCTCCTCAGCGGACTCCTGCTCACTGTGCATGTGGGACTTCCTTTTCAGTGGAGCATGCTTTATCCTGTCACAAGGGTGGCTTACCTTCTATCCGACACAATGAGATCAGAGATCTAACTGCTACCCTGTTGACTGAAGTATGCTCTCAGGTAGCTGTTGAACCAGAGCACCTGCCGGTTTCACAGCAGGACTACCCTGCTTCTGCCAATATCCAAGATGGTGCCCGTCTTGACATCGCCATGAATGGTTTTTGGGGTGGAAGAAGTGAAAGATGTTTTGTGGATGTGCGGATGTTCAACCCTCTGGTTGCTTCTAATGCGTCCTCATCACTGGCCTCCTGTTATCGGAGGCACGAGAACATTAAGAAACGTGCGTATGCTCAGAGAATTCGTGAGGAGGAGCATGCCTCTTTTACCCCCCTGGTAATGTCTGCCTCTGGTGGTCTGGCTCATAAGGCTTCTGTTTTTTATCAACGCTTGGCTCATCAACTTTCAAACAAGTGGGGCGATGATTACTCTGTTGTCATGGGGTGGTTAAGGTGCTGTCTATCTTTTTCTCTCTTGCGGTCCTCCATACAATGCATCCGCGGAGCCCGCTCATCCATCGGTCACTATGTTAAGACTCCCCCAATTGTGGAGCTGATTCGGGCAGAGTCTCAGTTTGCCGTGGACTAAGAAAGTCCCGGTTTGTCCAGCACAGGCCATTTATGTGCTGGGGGTGGTAGGCTAGGGCAGTCCATCAAGCCCGGGTAAAAAAAAAAAAAAAAATCAGCAGTAAGTTAGGTTATACGGTACTTTATCAAAAAAATACGCTTAACAAGTCCACTCGGAAACGAAATCTTTTACTGCCAGCATCATCCACACTGAATCCTACTGACAATTATCATTCACTGTGACTTAGAGATACAGTACCACGACTATAGTGTACCAACCTTCGACTCCATTTTAAAATTCGAATTTAAACTGCGCCTAGGAGCATGGCACGTGCGTCTACATGAAGTGTAATTATAGGGACTTCCCAAGGGATTTTCCCCGTAATAGATCACGTGATACACCATCTATCTCGATCCCTTCTTCGAAGTCATGATTCAACAAATGAGGTACACGTTTACGCTTTACAGTAGTAAAGTAGGGTTGTTTGTATGCTGCTGTGAATCCTTGCGTGAATCTTAAGCTATTTGTGATGGTTGGGCAAGAAACTGTGATGGTTGGGCAAATTCCCGCCCATGCCCAGCCTTAGCTACGCCACTGGATTACTCTACTGACTACAAGTCTCGTCTTATTAAACTCCATACGCTACCCCTGATGTGCATTCTTGATGTAAATGATGTGATGTTCTTTCTTAAAAATCTCCACCACCCTCACAATGGATTTGACATCAATAATTTCATAAAATTTGCAACTGGTCACACACGTCTAGCTTCTGGAAACAAGCTACTTCAAACAAGATCACCTGACAATTCGACTAGTAACTTCTATTTTAACCTGCTTCCTCGCATCTGGAATGCCCTTCTTCCCGTTATCAACTATCAGGACAACACACTCAAGATAAAGGCCAAACTTTTAGATCATCTGTGGAATCATTACACTGCCAATTTTACCTCCAACAACACCTGCTCTCATTCATTTTTATGTCCATGCTCAAAGTGTTCAAAGATCCCTCACCAACCTAACTTCAACTCCCTTTAACTGTTAATTTTCTCCCCTTTAAGGTTACGGGATACTGTAAACCCCACATGTACACTATCGATCATTTTTCATGATTAGGGTTTGATTTTTCTTAATGCATTGTTATCAAATATTTATGCATTCTTAACTTCTCATAAATTGACATGGAATTCAAATGTTGTTATGGAAACATGAGTTGTCCCCATGCCAAACAGTGAAAACTGTGAACCAAAAATCAGACCAATGAAGAACCATGAGAACTTACTAACAATTCTAAGGTTTGAAGAACATCATTTGTGAGGGACTGACAAGAGGATTTGTGAATAATGTGTATAGTTGCTGAAATATGACTACAATATGGCCTAAATTAAAGCAAGACACTGTGGTCACAAAATTAATTTTTAAATTGATATCACAAGCACTAGAAACATTATTTCTAACAAATGGCTCCGTCAGGACCTAGACAAGAAGCCAGACTAGTAGTCTGTTTATACAGAATGTTAACAACTAGTTTGACAGTCCTGATTTTTGGTTCAGGAAAATATTGCCATTAGTCAGCAAAACTACGCATGCGCTTACAGGTGCGCCAGTTGCTAAGTGTGTTGTATCTATGTTATCTTGTACTGTTACGTGTGTTTTCTTGTACCTTGTAACTGTCCAGTCAGCACGCTATTATCCTCCCAACAATTTAAGCCTGTTATTTGTATTGTATTTGTATTTGTATTTTAAGGATAAAGGCTTATGCCTGTACATCCATAAACAAAATTAATAATTATTATGTACTTAGCTATTCTAATTACTATACAAAATCAAATAAGCAATTACTGTAGTGTCTGTCCAGCAGTGTTTTAAAATCATTGACAGAGGGAGAATCAACAATAGATTGGGGTAATGAATTCCTGTTACCAGCTGATACAAAACACAACACCAAGCCCGCCTTAATTACGTAATAAAATTTTTGTTTGACAGTCGCTCACTATCTCGTAACCTTAAGTAATCAAGTAAGTAAACTTTGTAGCTAATCACTACTACAATTTAACTTCTGGACACTGACACATGATGTCAGTGGACCATTAAGTGTGCTGCCACGTGTGCCGATTCTATCTTGCCGACATCTACAATCTGTATGTATGTATGTATATGTACAGTGTAAATTTCATTATTATTATTATTATGATTATTATAAACCGCCACTCGAGCTCTACACTAGGGTCCGCAAACCGAAAAATCGATATCTTCAAATCGACTTACAAACTTTAGTCATGTGTAGGGGTAAGTATAATCAAGAAAACACTAGAGTGGCAGCAACTTTCATCCATCTCTTCTAGTGAAAATAACGCGAAATACCTTGAATTCGATCGACTTTTAACCGTCGTAATTTGCAATGTTATTCTTTTGGGCCAAAACTCTCTCTCTCAAGTTTTGAGAGGTTGTCCACTCTTACTATGGAGTATAGGTAGCTTAGTATAATTAATTAATATTTGGTGGTGGCGTCGCGCACATCGCCGATCGGCGAAAAAAAGGTTTCGTGATCTGGAGCACAGTAGACTTGCAGGAAATACTGCAACATTTACTGCAATGATCACCTCCAAGTCAAGTATCTGTGTGCAGAATATGGTGTGTATTAAAGTTTGTTGACCATCTGGCTGAGACCAGCCCGGCCCGATTTAGCGAAAAATTCCTCCACGATCCAACAAATACTGCAGTCTCGTGCAAATTAGCACCTTTAGGTGTGCTGAAGCATGGAAATGATTGCTCAGAGCAAGTATAAACTTACAGAGATGGCTTGATTACTGACGATAAATTTTACAGTTAGCTAATAACGAAATTTATTGTGCAAAACTAAAACTCTTGTAATGATAGTTTTACGGCACTCAGCAAAAGGGCGTCGGAACCTGGGGGCCCATGTCCCCCACACTATTTTCGACAGCATGTTTTGGCCCTCCCACTTTTGGGGCCAACTAGCTCAGGTTGAAACAACCATCCAAAGCTATATACACAGAAATACACACCTCCATACGAGAAGCCATACAACACCACGCAACAGTACTGTCTCTTGTGGCATCACCAATCCCCCCCGAGTTCTCCACAACTGTCAAGCCATTCACTGTGTTACACCCAAAAGTGCCTATAATTTTATTTATGATTAGTCCTTGCACGTGACATCTGTTGTTCAAATATTTCCTGGAGCCTGTGCAGTGAGAAGTTTAAATAGTTGAAAGAATGCCACATCGGTGGGATTATGATGGGGCATCCCAATCATGTTGCAACTTACTTCTTTTAGCTTTGTTGTATAATCGTTTTCGTACTTTTATGTCTGCTTTAATTTGCCTATTTATCCATGGTAGTCTATTACGAGAGTTGTTCACTTTGTGTGGAACATTATCAATAACTGCTTTGTCAACTGCCTCCTTGAATTCCTGCCATAGTCAAAAACAATTAATGATTGGAACTCTTTACCAGTAGATCTTATTGAAGTTGCAGATGCTGGCATTTTTAGAACCGGACTACAATCATTATTGTAATTGTGTTGCATGTTTGGGCAAATCTGAGCACACCAGCAGGGCTGACTGCTCAGTAATAATAATAATCATAATAATGGGAAAGGTTATACTCGAATGGAAGGATAGCAACAGATCTAACTAAGAGGGCAGTCTCATTGTAGTGTGTGAATGTACAGCCGGGAGTTGCTGACTTCTGAGTACTGACTATTGAAGTATGAAGAATTTGGTGAAGAGTTGATTTATCAAGTAGTCTAAAAGAGAGGCATACAAGGATATGTAAATGAGAGTAGTCAGCCATGTCAACGCAGCAGTGGTGTGGGGTTCACATGATCCTCACACTCTGAACCTGCTACAGCAGATAACCCAGTTCCTTCAAGGTACGATGTTTCGCTTAGCGGATAACACTGTTAATGTTATAATCCTTGTAGTGGAGGTACTGTACAATAAACATAAAGGAAAGATCTTCATGTGACCATGATTTCTCACGTGATATATGCATGCATCGAGCGCGTGCAGTAGGATTAGCAGAATAGGGAGTGAACAGATAGCTATGCATACGTTGTGTAGCTGTAGGGTTATATTTATTAGCTAGTGATAACACTTCACAACACCTATATATAAAAGCACGTATGAACTGAGCTACAGGAGCCCTATCAATGGGATTCTGTGTGTCTGCATGGGTGTTGATCAATTTATGGTTAGCTAGTTATGGATGCCTTTGGCCCCCACACTCTGAAAATCGTTCCTACGCCCTTGACTCAGCATATAATATTTCTGACCTGATATGATTATAAAACACTGTGAGCACAGTAAGATGATCATTTCTGTAGCAAGGATGGAGTCTAGAGGTCTTGAGTACATGGCCAGATATAGCTATAGCTAGATAGCTATGTACATGCAGGTCATGCAGCATAGTTATAATCATGCACACCTTTTGATAGTTAAATCAGAGCTTATAATTATCTGATCATCTATTTTCATGTGATACTCAGATGCAGTAGCATGCAAGGTCAGATGGTATGCTCCCCAGACGAGTTTTTACATGCCTTGAAATCACATCTGCATGAAAAATTATCACACAAAACCGTGATATTTCCTGGTAGCTAATTTTGTGCTAAAGTACCAACTTATTCAGTCTCAATCATATCTAGTAGCTATTATCATATCCTGTGCAAGGCATAAAAACATATATAGTATTACCAAGAGTTCATAATATAAAGTAGTAAATATTGTATATTATAAACTCTTGGTATTACTTCCATGACACAAAATCTCTAAAAATGAAGTTTAGTTATTTGGAAGAAATTTAAATTTGATTTTAATTGTTATAATGAGATGCCAATCAGATGATTTGCTGGAACTTGAAAATTGACAGTTATAAATTAGATCAAACATTTAATAAGAACAGTAGTCACATGTCACTAAATTTAAAGTAATTTTCATGATGACTTTGTCATATTAATATATTAAGATCTTCACAAAATTCAAATAGTTTTAAATTTGTCCTACGCTGGGTCCTCATTTTGAAGTTTTTGAGGTTGAATTTTAGTATAGTTTAGAAAATTACATGGAATGTATATGAGTGCATGGTCCACACAGATAGGATATTTATACAAATGTACATACATTAAACTGTTGTCTGGAAGATTGCTTTCAGTCGTATATCTCAACTTTTTTACTTATCCTCACAGTTGTTGGCAGAGCCACTCTTCCCTACCATCAACTATGGAATTAGAGCAAACCCTTGGTTTCTGCTTTTGATAGCTTCTATAATTATTGCTAATACTTCCTCCATGCATATAAGTGGGCTCAGCATATATACATACCAAATAGTACATTGCATATCAAAATGAAAATGCAGATGCTATGTCTAGACTATACCTTTTAGCCCTGTTGAGTATGAGGAAGATATTTTTTCAGAAAAGGCACAATGATTTTACTACATAGCATGCAATATGCCAACAGTAAATTATATAGGTCATGTAATTTATACCAATGCAATATAGCTATACTATGTATAACTTGAAGGAAACTCTCCAATAGAGCAGTCAGATATTCTTATAGAACAGTCAGAAATAGATTTTTCATACATAATGTCACTGAAATTGATCAACAAATTGCAAAAATGATTATTTAACTGCACTCAGAGTAGTCGTCTATATTCCACAATATAGATTTTGTGCAATAAATCGCGTTTCGCATGCCGTACTTGATTAAAGTGTTCGTAATCTAGCCGTCGCTGGAAGTTTGTACTTGTGCTGTGTAATCATTTTAATAATTCAACACAATTAAAGGTGCTTATGTGCACTAGACTGCAGTATTTGTTGGATCGCGGAGGAATCTTTCCTAAATCTTGCGAGGCTGGTCTCAGACAGATGGTCAACAAACTTCAATCAACACCATATTCTACACACAGGTACTAGACTTGGAGGTGATCACTGCAGTAAATGTTGCAGTATTTCCTGCAAGTCTGCTGTGCTCCAAATCACGAAATGTCTTTTTTTTCGCCGATTGGCGATGTGCGCGACGCCACTACCAAATGTTAATTAATTATATTAAACTACCTATACTCCATAGTAAGAGTGGACAACCTCTCAAAGCTTGAGAGAGAGTTTTTGCCCCAAAAAATGACATTGCAAATTACGACGGCTAAAAATCGATCGAATTCAAGGTATTTCGCGTTATTTTCAATAGAAGAGATGGATAAAATTGCTGCCACTCTAGTGTTTTCTTGATTACTCCTACCCCTACACATGACTATAGTTTGTAAGTCGATTTGAAGATATCGATTTTTCGGTTTGCGGACCCTATCTACACACCATCCGGAAAAGACGCCTGTTGAAACCAGCCTCGATTAGTTTGAGTGAAACTGAGTGTCAAAACTGCTAGTGCGATAGTTATCCACTGGTGGTGTTAGTTTGATTTTGCCTGATGTGCGATTTGGATCGGTTTTGTAAAATCTGGTCACATATATCAAGACACACGGTGGTGTGTCGTGCGGCCCAATAAGCCGGCGCGCCACACCGTGAGTATATTAACAGGAAGAAAGTAGACGCGATTTTCACATCTTTGTAACTCCGTGATTCCTTATCCGACTGAACTACAAATTCGTAATAAGTACATAGAGTCTAGTTACTATACATAGTTAAATAATAAGTAATTAATGTATATATAGCTGTACTTTTCTGGCTGTGGGCACAGGTTGCCCACAGACCTTTGATGCAGGTTCTCCTGCTTCAAAAAGCATTACAAATAAAATAAAATAAAATAGAAACCAAAGTTGCTACAGAAGTGCCGGCTAGCTAGGGTCTCTCTCTCTCTCATCTAGGGGAGTCCACATTCCAACTTTGAAGAAAATCGCTTCAGCCATTTCTGAGATACGAGCGGCCAAACTTAGGGTTCTTTCTCTTCGTTTTGTTTTCTTCCAGCGGCGGAGCAAGTAGTTGATATGAGGGGGAGCTGGGCTGACCCAGACTTATTTCTATAGTTTGGTAAGGTGAGACCAAAAAAAAAAAAAAAAAAAAAGGTCGCAACCAACTGACAAGAGCTTTCCACCTCACCAGCTACCATTTCTAGCTGATAAACTACATAAAAATCCTTACATAGCTCGCTACACACTGAATACTTTATTAGAGTGACTGCTCTATTAGAGTATCTCGATCTTTATCACGGTTTTCACCCCCACTCCAAGAAAGATAATTTCGGTGTAATATCATTCTCCTCAGCAGATCGAGGGGGGGCTTCAGCCCCCTAGCCCCCCCCTTTCCGCCGCCTATGTTTTCTTCTACTTCTTTTCGCACACTTTGCAAAATCCGCCATACAACACGAATTCGCGTTCCAACCGGGCTGAAATTTGGACCACTTAAAGGGCTCATTAAGGCAAATCGCTGTACCAAATTTAGTAGGAATCCGATGAAAATTCATGGAGTTATGACCGATTATTTGCGTAAAATAAGGTCGAAGGTCTGTCACGCCCACAGGGTAAACCGCTTGAAGGAATGAGCTGAAAATCGCTATGTAGATGGAGTAACTATCGTAGGAGTGCCTTTTTAGTGGTTTGAAAGCAATCCAGTTAAAGGCCATCGAGATATGACACAAAACCCAACCTGTGTCACAATTACGCGATCGATTTTTATAAATAAAAAAAACTATTAGTTTTCACGCCTACCTGGCAAACCGCTTAGAGCAATGAGCTGAAAATTGGTGTGTAGCTGGAATAATTATCATAGAAAGTCCTTGCAGTAGTATAGAACAATTGGAGTACAAACCACTGAGTTATGATTCCAAAGCCAACTACGTGTAGCAT
Organism: Dysidea avara; assembly: GCF_963678975.1. Taxonomy (NCBI): domain Eukaryota; kingdom Metazoa; phylum Porifera; class Demospongiae; order Dictyoceratida; family Dysideidae; genus Dysidea; species Dysidea avara. The sequence goes on from NC_089275.1 coordinate 26,419,327, forward strand.
ATGGGAGATCGAGATACTCTAATAGAACAGTCACCTTAATAAAGCATTCAGCTACGTTTACCATGTAGAGATTTCAGCTGCAAACAAATCACCCTGTAGAGAGTTTCAGTCATCCTGTAGAGAGATCAGCTAGAAGGATCACCTTGTAGAGAGTTTAACTGCAAACAAGTCACCCTGCAGATAGTTCAGCTATGAACAAATCACCCTGTAGAGAGATCAGCTAGAAGAAATCACCTTGTAGAAAATTCAGCTACAAAGAAACCACCCTGTAGAGAGTTCAGCTGCAAACAAATCATCTGTAGAGAGTTCAGCCAGAAACAAGTTCACCCTGTAGATCAGCTAGAAACAAGTCACCCCGTAGTGAGATCAGCTAGAAGAAATCACCTTGTAGAGAGTTCAGCTACAAAGAAACCACCATGTAGAGAGTTCAGCTGCAAACAAATCATCTGTAGAGAGTTCAGCCAGAAACAAGTTTACCCTGTAGAGAGATCAGCTAGAAACAAGTCACCCTGTAGAGAGATCAGCTACAAAGAAACCATCCTGTAGAGAGTTCAATTACAAACAGATAACCCTATAGAGATTTCATCTACAAGCAAGTCACCGTGTAGAGAGATCAGCTAGAAACAAGTCACCCTGTACAGAGATCAGCTACAAAGAAACCATCCTGTAGAGAGTTCAATTACAAACAGATAACCCTATAGAGATTTCATCTACAAGCAAGTCACCGTGTAGAGAGATCAGCTAGAAACAAGTCACCCTGTAGAGAGATCAATTACAAACAGAAAACCCTATAGAGAGTTCAGCTAGAAACAAGTCACTGTGTAGAGAGATCAGCTAGAAATAAGTTATCCAGAAATCAGCTAGAAACAAGTCACCCTGTAGAGAGATCCGCTACAAAAAAATCATCCTGTAGAGAGTTCAATTACAAACAGACAACCCTATAGAGATTTCAGCTACAAACAAGTCACTGTGTAAAGAGATCAGCTAGAAACAAGTCATCCAGAGATCAGCTAGAAACAAGTCACCCTGTAGAGAGATCAACTAGAAACAAGTCGCCCTGTAGAGAGATCAGCTAGAAACAAGTCACTCCGTAGAGAGATCAATTACAAACAAAAAAAATCCTAGAGAGTTCAGCTAGAAACAAGTCACTGGTTAGAGAGATCGATCAGCTAGAAACAAGTCACCTTGTAGAGAGTTCGGCTACCAAGAAACCACCATGTAGAGAGTTCAGCTGCAAACAAATCACCCTGTAGAGAGTTCAGCTAGAAACAGACTATATCACCCACATCGTTTTATTCTACCAAATTCATCTACCCATTCATACCAACAGAGCTTTTTCTCCAGATCAATTAAGGATTGGAACAACTTACCATCTTCCATCATTGAGAGCAACAATATTGACTCTTTTTCAGCGGAACTGCAAACATTGTATGGAACTCTATAACTGTAATCTTTGTAACTACGTAGCTAAATTCATTTTATGATTGCTTTTTTTTCCTGAGCATATCAGCTGTGCTGTCTGCTCAGTAACAATAATAAAAAAAACAACAAATCATCCTGTAGAGTTCAGCTAGAAAAAAATTAACCCTGAAAAGAGTTCAGCTACAAACAATGAGAGTTTCAGCTACAGTTCAGTTATGTAAGAAGTCACCTTATTAACTAGAGTCTACAGCATGTGATAATCATCATTCAATGTTAAAATATACAAAATTTATATCAGACAAAAGCTATGTACACAATTACTTCCTTTGTTCCACAATTCCTGCAGAAAAGAAAAAAAACAAGTTAAAAGGAAGCATCAAAGTCATATGGCCAGCTTTGTGGCTTGCAATGCAAAAAGAAGTGATATCTAAACCAAAACAGCCAAGCTGTAAAAAAAGAGTGCGGCCCCCAAAAAGGCCAAGGTGAAAAAAGATGTGAAATCCAAGGTGGCGGTCAAGAAATGGCTGTGATGGTAGGTTAACGGCAAAAATTTTAATTAAGGTGAATTTGGTGCCAAATCCTAGTGGAGGAGGCAATGCAAATTCACCTGAATTGTCGTAATTAAAATTTTTGCCGTTAACCTACCATCACAGCCATTTCTTGGTCGCCACCTTGGATTTCACATCTTTTTTCACCTTGGCCTTTTTGGGGCCGCACTCTTTTTTTACAGCCTGGCTGTTTTGGTTTAAATATAGTATGCAATATACCCTTTGTCAGCTGTCTGCTTCAAATCCATTAAAATACCACGACTGTTTGTTTATATGTGACCAGGCCTGCAAAAACAGGGCACGTGGGCACAAACTACACCCTGTCACACTACAGATCATATCTCGCTACTGGAACAGAATATTTGAAATCTGTAACTTGCATCATAAAAGCCAACTAAATGCTTACTAAGAAACTGAAAATTGCATTTCCATAGCATGATGGTATAAAGTGTTATGAGTGATGGAAGTTTGAAAAAGTAGACAAAAATCATGTGCCCACATGCCCTATTTTCGCAGGCTCAGTCACATATGACTGTTCTATTAGAGTATCTCGATCATACATGCAAGCAACCCTGCCATTTTCTAGTCTGGCGGCGCTCTCCCTTCGCATGGAGTAAGGGTCTGGTATGCTTAGTATAGTGGAGTTGTATCGGATTACCATAAACTGGTGCAACCAATCAGAACGCTCCACATTTAATCAACGCATTTTTGTTTATGTTACGTCAAAAGAATGAATAAAATGCCCTAACAGTACTATTATTATTATTTTATTATTACTAGGACCGCGTCACATACAACCAAGTACATACACCAACGTTGCAACCTACCCATTGGGCAAGTATAAACAGTGCCATAGGAAACACTCAGAGCAGTGTGCGTGTACCTGTGGAAATGATACATATGCATACGTACACAGGCAAGGGAGTTTAACTGGCATCAGAAAACCACAATACTAAAACACAACCTACACAAAAAACCAAGTTAAGTTAGCTATATTGAAAGTAACTATATATTGTAGTTGTGACGTGTCTCTGAAGATGACTCAGCAGTGAAGTGAGGCTATGCAGAATAAGGGATATGGTGAAGGCACAATTAGCAATTGATCCCAATCAAGCCAATATGGCACAACAGACTCTGTTGTAACTAGAGGCCACTGGTGATGTACCTGTATATCAGCGGTGTGGCATTGGCACAGTGATCACAGTCTATAATATTATGCATACAGCCATGCACAACATACAGGAGATAGTTACACATTGTTGTATATGCAGCACTGCATCGGCTTACCGCCACCTTCATCTGGCTTGCTGGCGGCTGGAATTATTTTCCACTCGGCTCAACTACTAGTCTACTGTGAGTCTGTAATAGCTAATGAAAATAATTCCAGCCGCTAGCAAGCCAGATACAACTACCGGTACAAGTATTACATTACTCATTACCTTGCTGTTCCAGCTGGTTGTTTATAAGCGCATCAGCTGGTATCCCAACTGGTCATCAGCTGGTCGTTCACTGCATGACGCCTGGAGCGCATATCCTGCACACAAAAGACACAGTTACAAACATTTAAACATACTTGTAATGTTGTTGCTTACCAGTAAAGTGGCGCCTGGCCTCTCCGCGGACGTTTACTCAGGGCCGCCCACAGGGGAAGGCAACTGGGGCATTTTGCCCCGGGCCCCAGCCTGAAAGGGGCCCCAGGAGGCCCCATGAAGGGCCTGTCATGCGACAATTGGTCCCCCCAAAATCAGTCCCCCAGGACTAGTTAAAGCCGCGCTATATGGTCCCCCCGGACCACTTGAGACACTTCAACTTGTCCCCCCCGGACAACCTAGAGCGCCACGGTTGGTCCCCCTCTGCTACAAGTGGTCCCCCACGCTGAATATGATCCAGGCGCGGCAAGCAACACGGCCGGATCAGTTTCTTCGTACAGCTTGTTTTTAAACTATAAAGCTACAGTACCAGTGATCGGGTATGAGGCTACAGGCTGTGCCTTGTATGCTCGGCTCGAGGCTCGGCTAGGCCTGTGCTTCGTGGATTCTCAGCCATGATGCCGGTGATCAGTCTATGTTGTCAATTCACTACTAATGTATTCACTGACATGCGTCATGCCAGGCTATATAGCTAGCCATAAAAGCGATGCAGCTAGCATAATTAATGTATGCCATGAAATAGCTAACTAGTTAGCAAAGTTTGCCAATATACATCAACAATTGTTACAGTCATTAGCTAATGTGTAAAGTCTTTACGTTGTTTGACACAATCAATACAGTTAAATTCATAAGAGGGTGCTGAAGGGTCATCCACAGTTACTCCTGAGCAGATTACATGCACCCACGCATTACAGTTACCACACTGGATCTACATACACAATAAATATACATAAAGTTCTCACATGAATAATATATGTGTATAGCATACCCAGCGATCAGTATAATCTTCATGCTGAAAACTTTCTTCAGATCGTCCACACATGATGCAGCGCTCAGTCATGTCAACTGAATTTGAAACACACGTATATATGCACACTTTAACGCAGAGCAAATTACTTGAATTGGTGAGGAGTGCTGTGCCTATATCTATTCTGGCTTTCTTCATATTCATTTGTAAAATGGCGTCTTCGTCGATACGGTTAAAATTTAACAATTGTTCAGCAATCTGTGTATAATACACAAACTTTATAGCCTTAGCTACAAAAGCGAGATGTTATACCTTTAAACTCAAAACACCACAGTTGAAGCTGTCTCCTGGCTTTTGCACACCTTTCTTGAGCTGAATGAGCTCAAAATTGTCCAATGAGACGTTGTCTTGACCAACGCAGTTATATCTCATAGCAAAGAACCTTCTATGGAGCATATAAAACTAGGTGTAAAAGTGCATTGCATCAATTTAGTTCACAGTGATGCACTGTATAATTATGTTAACAGTCAATGTTACAGTATTGAACATACTTCAAACCTGTGTATGCTCCACGTATGGCTCGCGATGGTCCAAGAGGATCGATGTAGTAAAACTTTTTTTCTTCCATGTTGATTGCCTACAGAGCAGCACAACAAGTGTATTGGTATCACCCTATGCAAATTGCTTACAATCAATATCCAGTGGTTTTCTCCACGATTGTACATTCCAACAATAAACACTTTGGTGCTTAGCGTCTCCTATAGTATGAATAAGCTAACTCCTCCACGTAGCATTTGTGATCTTACCTTGCTTAAAAGGTGCGATGATTTCCCAGATTTTGAGCGATTAACCCAGGCAGTGATGGTTTGTGACAAGACAGCAAAACTGTCATTCCTCAATTCAACTAGCATGCGTAAATATCCATTCACTATCTATAACATTAATTTTAGTGCATCAAATTTAGAGGTATATAATACAATGCACTGACCTCATCATTTAACCAGTTATTTCCTTTCAAGTTGTGAAAGCTACCTTGATGTATAGCCAAATGTCCAAACCTAGCTTTAATTACATAGCACGGCTTTCTTTTCCAGATAGCTTTTAGCTGATCCTGTATGTATATATATGAGTCATATGTACCACAGCACAAAAACATACATAGGCTGTAAGTGGTATGATGCTTCCATTGTTGGCTCCGGCTGTATTAATCATTCCTGTTACTGCTGTAGACGTTGTAGCTGTTACGTTAGGTGTGGCTGTTATCTTGGATTCCACTGTCTCTGTTGTTGTCGCAATCATAGGTGCTACCACTGATGGTTCCGCTATTGTAGGAGGCTTTGTTACGGTGTTTTTCTGAAACTCCTCACATCTCTGTGTAATGGTAAGCACACAATAATTACAATAGCTGTCAAGGAATTATCACAACAAAATACAACCTTTATAAGCTTGCGACGTCGTCTCAATGGCTTAACTGAATTCGTATCAGGACTATCAGAGAAATTCAGCTTTCTCTTGGTAACAATGTGCTTTGGTGGTGAGAATATCATATCAACAACCCTCTTTCCTATTGGAACTGTTGTGATGTTTTTCCAGCTATCACAATTTACCTTTATCAGATGTAGGCTTTATTTTAAATTCATTGTGTTCCAGTTTTTGGCTGTAAATAGGTGATAGCGCAGGTGCACTAAAACTGCCAAACTCTGGGAAGTAGCCTCCTGCTTGTTTGGGGGAACTGTAAACCAATGGGCAATTCTGAAAATAGACATTAGTAAGATATGTGAAGAACGAATTGGAGGAACTTCTAACCACATTAATAGCAACTGATACATTGTGCCCTTGCTCCTTATTCATTCGTACTAGATCTTTACAGTGAGTGATATCTTCCTCATCCCATCGTGATATCAAACTGGGATAGCTGGGTTCCTACTACATGTACTCATATAGAATTCCACGTGGGTGTATATAGTATGCTACAGTAGCTATGTAACCAGCAAATCAGTGAGCTTATTAAAACTACTCAAAGTATGTATGCTGGCTGCACTACAACCATAGTTACCATGCTATCATCCATTTGGTCCAAAATTTTGGTCTTACTATCTTCATCACACTGAGATGTCAAGATGGGATCCTATAACATGTACATGATATAAATATTACAGTATAGTATCAAATAATCTTACTTTATCACTTTTGGTGGCACTAGGTTCATGTGAGATAATGGACACTGTTGGGTTGTGAGATTTTGAAGTATGTGTACAAGTATTGTGAGTAACAACTGATGTGTTGTCCTCCTCTATTTGGTCAGTCTTGATATTGTCATCATACTGGGATATCGAGTTGCATGGTTCCTATGTATTGCAAGATAATATTACATCAATTAACATGCAGTTATAAGTTCTTACTTTGTCGCTCACACTGGCACTAGGATCATGTGAAATGGATCCTTTTCCACTTCTGACAGATGTGTTGCCACTATTATCACTTTCGTCATGAGATGTTGAGATACAACCAGTTGCCTATACAATTATAACTTACATAAACACACACCTGTGTGCCGCACATACATGCATGTACCTTCTTGGGTGGATAGAACAATTTCAAATGTGTACCATGGACTTTTAAAGTCTGTTTAATGTCATTGGTGTTTAGGATCTGAAAAATTCCTTTACCAACAGACTTCACAACTTTATAAGGACCCTGCCACTTATAATCCATTTTTCCACCAGCCCGCTTTTTCCTCTTCATATCTTTTCTAAGAACCAATGCTCCAACTTTGAATGTAGCTGGGTTATGGTGCTTCCTGTCATACACTTGTTTTTGACGCTTTTGAGCGGTGAGTATGTTCTCCTTCACAATTTGTGCTACTTTTGTTTGATGAATGAAATGTTGTTCTATAACTTCATCATTATGATCCAAGTGCTGTACGATATCTTCTTCTTTGGGAGATTGAATTTCAACAGGTAACAGAGCTTGTCGTCCAAACATCACAGCAAAAGGGCAATATTTTGATGACTCGTGTTTAGAAGTATTGTAAGCAAAAACACAGGTGTCTAAATAATCTTCCCAGAGTTCCTTTTTCTCATTAACAAACTTTACCAGCATATTCTGGATGGTCTGGTTAAAACGCTCAACCAAGCCGTTTGCCTACAACAGACACATAATACAGTTGTATCTACTTAAAGTGCATAAGGTAAATATGCATATTATAGCACTATGCATTTCTTTACCATGCAACTATTAATGTTGATTAGTTACAACATAGCATATAATATAGGATAGTAGAGTAGTAGTTACCTGAGGATGGTAAGGGGGTAGTCAAACGGTGGTCAATTTTCATCATCTTCATCAATTTCTTGTCAAGGCGATTGTTAAATTCACTTCCTTGATCAGAAGTAATTACTCTTGGTAATCCAAACTGCATGAATAACTGTAAAGTATGCAATATGCAAGTAAATAACATGGTACACTTTGAATTGCATGGTTCTGGTGGCTGCTTGGGTTATAATGACTACTTCATTCTGTTAGTATTTAATTACATTTTTGCAGCACACTATAATACATTGCTTTGTCTTGGGTGTGTGTGTGTGTGTGTGTGTGTGTGTGTGTGTGTGTGTGCGTGTGTGTGTTCATGTATATGTGTGAACTTTTCCGAATGTATTAGTAGATTTTATTTTGCATTGTTTTATTGTTACTGCATGGAAACAGAATTAGATGCAACATACAAAAGTATTCTTTAAGTCAATTTGGACACCTGTGGATGTTATTAACTGCATGCACAGTTTCACATTAATGACAAACATTCAAAGTACATGTATTACTTCTGCACGGTTATTCTGTATTCCGTAATCTCCCAAATATTGTGCAGTTGTTTTACATACTCCTACATACAATAAGCAATCAAGTTGAAATTTTCAGCACCTAGCTGCTTCTCTACCATCTCTATCTAGCTACTTTTCTACCATCCAGTAACCAAGTCAAAATATTTTGGTGATCATAGCATAGGATTGTAATAGGCTTAATTATAAAGGATCCTTTATGATGAAGCTATGACAAAATTAATAAGTTTCAGCAGCTGCGTGAAAGGATAGGAATACTAAAGCTAATCTATTGACATCCAAGTAAGCAAGATTCACATCTTGCTAAGATAAGTGATTTAGCCAAAGGTTTTCATACAGCTATACAAAATGTTTCAATTAGACGTAGAAAATGAATACTGGAATTGGTATGCTGGGAGAATACGGGTTAAACGGCCCACATAACTGGCTATACAACTCTTTTCTGACCCATATTATATAGCTGCTTTAACAAACATATACTGTAGTTCTGTATTAGTCTATACGTCCAAGTGTTTGCAAACTTTAAGTAAATATGTGCATTATACACACAACATATATATATATATATACCTTAAACAAAGCACTAAACACGGTTGAGGATTCCTTATTGCTGCAAGCAAATGCCTGCACAAACTTGCTAAAGTAGTCTGCTACTGTCAGAATATAGCAATTTCCTTGAGTGGACTTGTGCTTTAGTGGTCCGACAAAGTCTATTCCAATGTGGTACCAAGTTGCTACAACTGAAATAGGGTTAAGTTCTGGTACCCCTGTGTCCATTTTCTTTGTCATCCGTTGGCACACATCACATTCCTTCACCTTAGATGTATAGAAAAATGTGATGATGCAAGTTTATTACTGATGAAATATTTTGCATCTTGTGCAAAGGCATTATGTATACGTGCATGGTAAACCATTGTTCTTTACAACCTGAAAGCATATAAAATTAATAGAGTTTTGCAGTACAGTTCTATAGCAACTCCAACATGTTGATTGATATAATTGGGTCATTTTTCATTTATGTAGCTATTTAGAAAACAGAATACTGCAGTTGCAAGTGGTATAGAAGCATGCAAGCAGGGTAAATTTTCAACATAATCATAATTATTATATATGTCTACAACATTATCATAAAGTAAAACTGACAAGACCAAAAAGATGTAACAGGGGCATCATACTGTAATAAGCAACCAAATTACATAGCTGTTTGGTATACGTATTGTGAAAGCTGAGTATTAGTCTGCTATTCTAAATTGCAAGGCATCAACTGCATGATATACTTCCGCATATATGTATACCCCCAAGGTATAGCTGTATAGGTATGTACTTACAAATGCTTTTACATCCTTTCCTACTCCTTGCCACATGTAGCATTCTGTAATCCTTGCCTGTGTCTTCTTTGTCCCCATGTGACCTGATGTAGGGTGTACATGACAACCTCGCAATATCCGCTCTTTCTCTTTCGGGTCTAGTATGTATCTGACCTATACAAACCATACACTTGTATTACCAGTCACATACACTGCATTATAGTATGCTGAGTCAGCAGCTATATATGGCCCTACAGCTCTATACAACTTAGAATTAGAGAGTCAATAGGGTCTTGAACTAAAAGAGAAATTATCACACCAAGCAATTTGTCCATGTAGACAACAGCAGGTCATGCAAACTAGGTGGCTACCAAGTACCGGAACCATAACATCCTGAACGAAAAGAACTTCTTATTTCAGTGGAAACTGAATCAGTTCTGTTTCATTTACCAGAGGTTGCACTATATGTATGTTTTGCATTGATTTTGCAAAAGTTCAGAAATACTCTATAACAGCCAGCCACTCCAACAGAACAGTGACAATTTTGTTTATTCAGCTGTGCATAGCAATTCACTAAAATGGTCCAAAACTTTATTTCAGTTGACCCACCCTGTTTAAGTGAAAAGTTTGGAAGCCATATAGTCACTGCTGCAAAAGTTTATTCCTGACTCATAGGTTTGCTTTCTGTACTCAGGGTTACTGTGATTAAACAAATAATAAATATGGCAGGGAGACAGAAACATAACTATATGTTTAAGTTTTCATAGTACAATTATCTGGAAGCTAGCCAGATGTAATAAATAACAGAAAGGAACCATGGGACACGTGGTAGACTGTAAATACAATGGCTTATACGTTGGCAGCTGCATTCGCAGTTTCTAAGTGTGACTGCTCTATTAGAGCAACTGACTGTTCTATTAGAGTAAGTGGCTGAGCCACTTTCTTTCTATACAATTATAGAAAGTAAGCCCGACTCGGGGAGTCTATGCCACGGCCTCCTAATGCTGGCTTCTCCACCTCCGTCCTATGCATACATGATGCATTATAATAGTAAATCTTTACCTTGGTCTTGTCCTGTTTGGTGTACAGAAGCGCTCCATCTTCTAAAGTGTACCTCATTGCCTTTCTTCTAATACACCTCTTCTCGTTCTTTGTACACTCTTGTCTGTACCTCTGCTCTTGAAGATACAGTAAAATATCCTCGTGCAGTTGTCTCTCAATCTCTCCACGACTATCTTCTGACTCCGTACATTGGCTGCTGCTACTGTGACCAGCAGGGTTAGCGGAGCCATCCGCCATCATCCTTAAACTGAACTGTTACAAATACTGCTCTAAGCGTCCTTAAAGTGCGAGTTAAAGTGACGAGCCCTCAGCCGAATCAGTACAGCTATAAACTTGAATCAAGTAAAGTCACGCCAACAGTCGAGGCCAACAGTCGCTGTTCAGCAACTGACACGTGTTTAGACTGTAGATCAACCGTATCAATATAAAATATGGCTGAGTCGACAGCTGCCAGTCACCTTTGAACTCCTTTCGACACGATCATCAAAGGCAGCGGTGTGCCGGAAAGCTACTGATAACATCCACATAACTGAGTTTTCCGGTAACGAACAAGTAACCCATATCTAACCGGCCTCTATACAGCTGTTTCATTGGGGGGACCAATTGAAGCAGGGCGGACCACTTGACGCAACTTCACATGGTCCGGCCGGACAGCCTGAAGTGCGCTAGTTGGTCCGGCCGGACCACTTGGGGCGGGGGACCATCTGTAGCGTGACAGGCCCCCTGAATACCTGTTTAAAAGATCGATATACTCTAATAGAGCAGTCAGATCTAAATACTCTAATAGAGCAGTCACAGTATTCTTCAGAGGAGCAGTGTAGCAAGCTTATAGATAAGGAGATGTGGTTGGTGATGGGTAGTTATTGTCATTGCCAGCAGGTTGTGACCTTTTTTTTTTTTTTTTTTTTTTTTAGTCTTCACCTTACAACTTGGGTGAAGGGCCCCACTTTAACTCTTTGCCCTGGGCCCCTTAATTTCTCTGGGCGGCCCTGCGTTTACTAATCTTCTCGTTCGAGCAATCTGTAATTAAACAAGGGCGTGGTGCCGGACGTTATATAGAATTACACGTACGATAAAGTCATCAGCACGAACAGGCGTACTTATTATACTTTTGTGCCTTCATTCACAGGCGAATCTATCCCCGCTTAGTTCATGTCTCTAGGCCTCGTAGTTTTCTCAAACATTATTTATTATTTATTTAATTCATTATTAATGACGCAATTTTAACCGCATTTCGTATTATTCTTACTACTTGGTTGTATAATTAGTATTACTGTGTAGGAAAATCAATGACAGATTATAACGCACAGGTATTATGCATATAATTATCTAAGTTAATACAAAAATCATTAAGTGTGAGAGAATTGACTACAGGTGGGGGTGAACTATTCCATAATTTAATTACAGAAGGAAAAAATGAAAATTTATAAGAATCAATTCTTGTAGAGAGGTGGATATAGTATCCTCCTGGAAGTAAACATTGTTTAGGTACAAAGTGGCTGGCAGGAATGTCTATAAGGTCATTAATTATCTTGAACGTCATAATACATTTACTTCTCTTTCTCCTTTGCTGTAGATTAGGTAAACTGAGCTGGTTCAACATTCTAGAAACACTGGAAAGTTTAAAACAATTGTTGTAACAAAATCTAGCAGTAGTTTTTTGGATGCTTTCTAGTAAGTTAATATTCAGGTGGGTGTGGGGGTCCGGCCCAGATGGTAGAGCCATATTCAAGTATTGGGCGCACCATGATCTTATAGATGTTACATTTGACATGTGTAGGACAGTTAGAAATATTGCGACATAAAAATGCATTAACTTGCCTTGCCTTATTGGTTACTTTCAGAATATGTTCATTCCATGATAACTTTTCGTCAATTATAACTCCCAGATATTTAGCATGTGTTACTTGTTGTATGACTGCATCACCGATGGAGTACTGGTATGTGATAGGATTCCTTTTATTAGTCATCCGCAAAAATTCACACTTGGAGGGATTAAATTCCGTTTGCCACAATATAGACCGTTGATGTAACAATTTCAAATCCTCCTGCAGGCGGACACAGCCTGCTTCAGAATGTATAACAGAATATAATAAAACATCATCAGTGTAGAGTTTTATTTTGTTGCGGATGCACTGTGGAAGGTCATTAACATAAAGTAGAAATAGTAGGGGTGCCAGGACGGTGCCCTGAGGTATGCCTGATAATACACTGGCTTCATGGCTAGTACAATTGTTCAGGATAACATGCTGGGATCGATTAGTCAGAAATGATTCAAGCCATTTCAATAGAGGACCATGTATGTCATAGTGATTGAGTTTGTAAAGTAAACGGGAATGAGGCACTCTGTCAAATGCTTTACTAAAGTCGAGAAAAAGAACATCACATTGGCCCCCTTCATTAAGGCAACTAGCAAAATCATCTATGGTAGAGATTAACTGCGATTCACAACATCTACGGTGGCTAAAGCCATGCTGTTCATCACAAAGAACATGGTAAGCATCCAGGTGGTCTGATATATTAGAAACAATAATGTGTTCAAGGATCTTGGAACAGATACAGGTAAGAGATATCGGTCTGTAATTGCCACATTCAGTACGACTGCCTTTCTTGTGAACTGGGACTATTGCTCCAGACTTCCAAATATGTGGCAGAACACCTTGATTAAGAGATGCTTGAAAGATCATAGTTAAAGCAGGAGCAATTTCAGCTGAAACTTCTTTAAAAAAATGGGTGGGCAGGTTGTCAGGGTCCCCTGATTTGTGAGTTTGTAGTTTAACGAGTAGATGTTGAACTCCATGTGGATTTATTACAATAGATGGGATATCAGGTAAGGGGTTGCTGTTTAAGGTGGGGATATACTCAGTGTTTTCAGTAGTAAAGACTGAAGAAAAGTAAGTAGCCAGCAGGTCAGTTTTGTCTTGGGGATCAGTATATGTAATGCCATGATCTACAAGAGGACTTACTCCTGTATGATCTTTCCTTTTATTCTTTATTAGAGTCCACAAACGTTTAGTAACTGTGTTACAGCTTGGATCTACAAGGCTAGATAGGTATTTATTATAAGCAAGACGACAGCCTTGTTGGGATTGTTTTTTGATGTCTTGGTAATGGAGCCAGTCTGTTTGTAAATTTGTTATGCGAGCACGGTTGTATGCATGTTTTTTTTTCTAGTAAGCCTTTTTAAACTAGGTGTAATCCATGGGCAGCGACGTTTAGTTGAAATCTGTTTTGTAGGAATAAGCTTCATACAGGTGTTACAAATATCCAAGAACTTGTTCCACAAGTCATTCACAGGGGTAGAAGTATTATAAGCTGTTACAAATTCCTCACAAAAAACCTTGAATAGTATGTCTGATATAATCAAAGTCAGTTTGAGACCACAGGTAGACAGATCGCGTTGGGGGGTCTGTGAGGTGAACAATAGTATCAGATTTCACTAACACAGCTTCGTGGTCACTTATTCCATCAATTGTACTACGTGATACAATCAGAGAAGGCCTATTGGTTAAAAAAATGTCAGGGATGTTTAGGCCCCTAGTTGGAGATTCTACAGTTTGGGTAATTCCGTTACTATCTAGAAAGTTTAGGAAAATGTTGTTTAGATTTAATGAATAGCCGTGGCCTGCAACACAGTGACTGGACCAATTTATATCTGGGAGATTAACATCACCTGCTATCCACACAGTGGATGATGGATGGCCATTAATAATAGAATCTAGTTCTGTACAAAGTTTCTGAAGGTAATGCTCATCGGTAGATGGAGGCCTATAAATTGTGCATACAATCAATGAAGTATTATTGGCAAGCTTTATCTCACAAGCAACAATCTCACATGAGCAGTCTGTTAAATCTAAACTATATGAAACATGAGAATCATGACAAGCCACAAATACTCCTCCATATCCATCTGGGCGATCCCGAGGGTATACGGCATAACCAGCTGGAAAAACTTCACTAGAGAAAATTGTATCTTTAAGCCAAGACTCTGACCCAAAAATAATGTCTGGAGAGTGTGTGTTAATTAAGTTTACGAAAGATTCCTTTTTAGCGGGTAGGGATTGACAATTAAGTGATAAAGCAATCAGCGAATGATCAGCAGGATTAGGAGAATCATTTGGGGGAGGGGGTAAGTCACTGTTAGTGCAGAGAGCACTTAAGGTGTCCTCTGCACTATCTTCCCGTGTTTTATAACATATAGTTTCTTATCTTTGTTCATAGAAGCCAGCTGCTGGCATAGAGCCTTATTCTGTCTTTGCTCGAGTGGAGTGAAGTCAGGTGTGATAAAGATCTTATGGACATCAGAAGGGTTGTTTGAAGACCTTAGTTTGGTCTTGTTCTTCAGAATAATAGCTTTATCTTGGATACTATTCAGAGACAGCTTTAGCAATCTGGGTTTAGTAGATTTCTTGCCTAGACGGAGGGCATTGTTTATTGTTGTCAAAACTCCAAGGTATGTCTGGAGTAAAGTTGTGCATTTAGAAATATCATCTTTCTTTCTAGATGCTCCATCAGAGGCAGCAGATTCTTCAATGTTGTGTACTATGATGTTCAGTTGCCTCTTCTCCTTTTCCTTCTGTTCAGTTGCTAGTGATACAGTTATGTGAGCAACAGAATCTTCAGAAAGTGAGGGAGAGGCAGATTGCGTAGGTGCATCAGCTGAGTGGTCAGCAAGTGCTTCAGCAAAGGTCTTTTGATGTTTATCGATTTGTGTTCCAAGATTCTTAGCAACCTCAGAAATGTTGGAGTGTAGTTCAGAAAGCTTGCTGTTAATTGATTGAAGATCTGTTTGGAGTGCTTCATGGTTACTGGTTGTTTCATCTTTCACTTTTAAAGCGAAAGGCACTTTTGTATAACACAGAGAACAAAAAAAACATAATCTTGGAAGAACTATTAGATAATACAGTGTATTCATCTTTTATTATTATTATTATTATTTATTGTTAATCAGCAGGACCCTCCAGGGGTATAATGCTGATGTGCAATTACATGTGTACAATTTCCATTAGTTACTTAACTATATAAGTATGTACAATTATGACAAGTTACTTAATTATATACATATGTACAATTACAATAATAAACTATAAAAATATATACAATTACGATAAGTTACTTAACTATATACATAGAAGGGGCTAATTTTTGCTTAAATTCTTCAACACAGTCAGTCTCAATAATCTCATCATCTAATCTATTCCATTCTGGTACAGTTCTTGGGAGGAAGGAATATTTATATACATCAATTCTTGGTTGGTCATCTGGGGTAATTCCAGCGCACTCACAGTGTTCCCAGCGGAGGCACCAGTTGCATTCCACACCGTTCTCCTCGACGTCCTGACTGCACGTGATACACGAGTCACCTGAGGTGTTTTCTCGTTGGCGCCTGGTTTGCGCTTCAGAGGTCATGTCCAGCGTGTTACTATAAACGGGAAGTAGTTGCCGTCAGTAGATAGTAGAAAACTAGGAAGGTAAATTTCAGAGGTAAAAATTAAAGCCAACTCCCACAATCGAATTTGTAATGTACTGAAAGAAACAAAAGGAGTTAGCTAATGATTATGATTATGATTAAAGTACCGGTAAAGGCACAGCCTGTATATCGGATCTACACACAATAGTACAATTAACCATTATACAAAAGTAAATCTCGAATCAAATAAGTGATTATCTAATAAGGATTTAAAATTATTTACAGAATTTACATTAACTACAACTGCAGGCAAAACGTTCCAATCATTAATTAACCTATTAAAAATATTTTGATCGATAGTTTAATCTTGAGTGACATTTGAAAAGCTTAAACTGATGCCCCCTTGTAATGGTGGTATCAGAGTAGGTATATAGAGTGGAAAAATCTGAATTGAAATAGTTATTGATAATCTTGTATAGTATCATATCACCTCTATGACGTCTGTGAGCCAGGGATGGTAGTTGTAGTGCTGCTAGTCTCTCATCGTACGGTTTATCTCTTAATGATGGCAATAAATGTGTAGCCCTATGTTGGACTTTCTCCACTTTCCTTTGATCAAGAACAAAGAAAGGCCCCCATACTACGTTACTATATTCAAGTGTTGGATGTACGAAAGCTGTAAATAATTTAGTCAACATATCAGAATCTAAATAATCAAAAGATTTCTTAATTAATCCTAGTAATCAATTTGCTTTTACAGCAACCTCTGCGGTATGCAGGTGGAACTTAAGTTGGTGGTCCAAGATAATGCCCAAGTCTTTGTAAGAATCAATATTGTCAATAACTGTTCCATCCAAATAATATGGCCCTTAGTGATGCATCGGTCCACTGAAGGTGCATATGCTTGCACTTCAAGATATTGAACTTAAGTTGCCAACGAATTGACCATTCATAAAGTAAGTCCAAATCATGTTGTAGTACTGAATAATCCTCACTAGTTCTTATAACACGGAAAATCTTAGTGTCGTCAGCAAACATATACACGGGACTTGATACAATCGAAGGTAAGTCATTGACAAACATCGTGAATAAGATGGGACCAACACTGAACCCTGTGGGACTCCACTTTTAACAGGAATGGAATTAGATTTCTTTCCATTAAGCACTACTTGTGTTCTGTCCTAATAAAGAACAAAGAGAAGAAATTATTATTTCGGGAAGGGCTTTTCGTCTTGTTTGATACGCGAAAAACCCGGGTTACGCTCTGATTTCCTAGGTAGGGAGACACGTGTATTCTATGAAAAGCAGACCAATCCACTTTCGCCTATGTAAAGGCGAAGAAAGTTCAATATCACTGCCACAGTTTTGGGTGAGGCACTTCCGTTAAGGCCATTTTCGTTACGTCATTACATTCAAATTAAATTCCTCCAGAACAACTCGGTGATACTAAGCATACCAGACCCTTACTCTATGCGAAGGGGCGGGCGCCGCCAGACTAGCCATTTTCCACGTTTTAATGTGCCTAACTAGTAGCTTCGTCAGTGGTGTCGCAGTCAGAGGTTGATAAAAATACTAGTGAAATTAGCCTGGATTATACCACTACACAGCTAGCTATGTATAGCTATAATGCACACGAAAAATCAATCCATAATCACGTGATCCATTTTCTAGTTGGAAACTAATACCATCAGGTGGTCACAACATAATATTGAAACCTGAATAACTTGCTAGGGAAACTAAAACTTTAAGTTATTGCAGCCATGCCTCTCATTTTAGCGTCAGACACATTTTTTGAGGACTTTTAATAGAACTTACATAGAATATTGTAGAAAAATCTAGTACTTCTATTGGTAGATCTGTGAAAAATTACAAATGTTTGATTATAAGCAGATTTCAACTAGAAATTTCATTTATAAAGCAGAAATTAAGTGAGGTGATCAGCCAAGGTAGCAGTGGTTCAGTGGTTAAGGATGCAGGTGTTAGGTATGGAGGTCCAAGGGCAGCCCCAGGAGTTTGGTGACTGGTTTCCAAACTTTTGCTTTGTGTAAATTTAAGGGCAAGATTTTCCAGAAAATTATGTAATTTGAAATTGAATCTGGTAGCAATACCTTAAATTTAAACTGTCAATACTACTATTGACAGTTTAAATTTAAGGTATAATAATGTATACGTAGGCTGCTTAACTGTCTGGCACAGTATCAGGTGCAGACTAAAGAATTAAGGGACAGAGCAAATTTGACATTTGAAGCATACAACAGACATGGATGTTATTCTGGGGGTCTTGGGGCATTCCCCCAGGAAGATTTTCAAATTTTAATACTCTGTTATAAGATTTTGAACTGTTTTTTACTGTGTTAGCACAGGTAAATAAACTAGCTAGCTAGCTACTTACAGTTCTTAAGGGAAATACAAAACGTGGATGTTCTATTAGAGTGGTTGACTAGAGAGTAGAAAGAGAATTTAGAGAGTATTTCGATCTGAACTTTTGTACCATTACAAATCACTGTAAAATATAATTTTGAACACCTGAATACACTTGACCAGTTTCTGGAAACCTCAGAAACCCCCTAGATCCACTTCTGAGGTTCCTGGTTCGAATTCTGGTAAGTTTTTGTTTTTCGACATTTTTTGCACACCTTTTTTACCCCGTGGTGACTACTCTATAAGAGTATCTCGATCCTGCAATTTCACACTTGCTTAGTTTTGCTTTATAACTTTGTCGTTATAACTCTATTGCTATTAAGGCTCCTATTCGGTGATTATTATTTTTTATTTTTTTATTATTATTATTTTTTATTTATTTTTATTTAATTTTTTTATTTAATTTTTTTAATTTTTTTCCCTGGGCTGGATGGACTGCCCTTGCCTACCACCCCAGCACAAAGAAAGCACGTGCTGGACAACTGAATAAAAAGGACCAGATTGCTAAAAGTTTAAAAGTCCCTGTGCTCATCAATGCGGCCCATCTCAGGAGAGGCATCAGAGGAGCGATGCGAGATGGACCTACTTCCACGTATGCACATTGTAGCTGACCGAAGTAAAGAAAAAGACAATGTGCATCGGATAAAAGCCAGAGTCTGACTGTAACTAGTAGAGCCGCGGCGAGATAGATGGTCAGCCAAACGACGGTAGAAAACTATTGCCTCCCTTCCCATACCTCCAGTGGTCGCAAACACAAGGGGAGTGAAGGAGGCCTGCTCAACCTCTCTGACACGGTCACCATACTCACGTTTCTTCTGTGCCTCGTGACGTCGATACAAAGAGGGGACACTGGTGTTGCAGTAGCTCGGTGCATTAGGATGAAACACCCTTACGTCAAAAAAGGCACTTTGCCGCTGCCCCCAGAATCCCCTAGCATGTATGTCTGCCCTAGCCTCATCCTGACGGTTGGCAGTCTTAGGTGCAATGATCTCCCCAGTAAGTGGCTGTAAAGGTGGCTCAAGGGCCTGTCATGCGACAATTGGTCCCCCCAAAATCAGTCCCCCCGGACTAGTTAAAGCCGCGCTATATGGTCCCCCCGGACCACTTGAGAAACTTCAACTTGTCCCCCCCGGACAACCTAGAGCGCCACGGTTGGTCCCCCTCTGCTACAAGTGGTCCCCCACGCTGAATATGATCCAGGCGCGGCAAGCAACACGGCCGGATCAGTTTCTTCGTACAGCTTGTTTTTAAACTATAAAGCTACAGTGCCAGTGATCGGGTATGAGGCTACAGGCTGTGCCTTGTATGCTCGGCTAGGCCTGTGCTTCGTGGATTCTCAGCCATGATGCCGGTGATCAGTCTATGTTGTCAATTCACTACTAATGTATTCACTGACATGCGTCATGCCAGGCTATATAGCTAGCCATAAAAGCGATGCAGCTAGCATAATTAATGTATGCCATGAAATAGCTAACTAGTTAGCAAAGTTTGCCAATATACATCAACAATTGTTACAGTCATTAGCTAATGTGTAAAGTCTTTACGTTGTTTGACACAATCAATACAGTTAAATTCATAAGAGGGTGCTGAAGGGTCATCCACAGTTACTCCTGAGCAGATTACATGCACCCACGCATTACAGTTACCACACTGGATCTACATACACAATAAATATACATAAAGTTCTCACATGAATAATATATGTGTATAGCATACCCAGCGATCAGTATAATCTTCATGCTGAAAACTTTCTTCAGATCGTCCACACATGATGCAGCGCTCAGTCATGTCAACTGAATTTGAAACACACGTATATATGCACACTTTAACGCAGAGCAAATTACTTGAATTGGTGAGGAGTGCTGTGCCTATATCTATTCTGGCTTTCTTCATATTCATTTGTAAAATGGCGTCTTCGTCGATACGGTTAAAATTTAACAATTGTTCAGCAATCTGTGTATAATACACAAACTTTATAGCCTTAGCTACAAAAGCGAGATGTTATACCTTTAAACTCAAAACACCACAGTTGAAGCTGTCTCCTGGCTTTTGCACACCTTTCTTGAGCTGAATGAGCTCAAAATTGTCCAATGAGACGTTGTCTTGACCAACGCAGTTATATCTCATAGCAAAGAACCTTCTATGGAGCATATAAAACTAGGTGTAAAAGTGCATTGCATCAATTTAGTTCACAGTGATGCACTGTATAATTATGTTAACAGTCAATGTTACAGTATTGAACATACTTCAAACCTGTGTATGCTCCACGTATGGCTCGCGATGGTCCAAGAGGATCGATGTAGTAAAACTTTTTTTCTTCCATGTTGATTGCCTACAGAGCAGCACAACAAGTGTATTGGTATCACCCTATGCAAATTGCTTACAATCAATATCCAGTGGTTTTCTCCACGATTGTACATTCCAACAATAAACACTTTGGTGCTTAGCGTCTCCTATAGTATGAATAAGCTAACTCCTCCACGTAGCATTTGTGATCTTACCTTGCTTAAAAGGTGCGATGATTTCCCAGATTTTGAGCGATTAACCCAGGCAGTGATGGTTTGTGACAAGACAGCAAAACTGTCATTCCTCAATTCAACTAGCATGCGTAAATATCCATTCACTATCTATAACATTAATTTTAGTGCATCAAATTTAGAGGTATATAATACAATGCACTGACCTCATCATTTAACCAGTTATTTCCTTTCAAGTTGTGAAAGCTACCTTGATGTATAGCCAAATGTCCAAACCTAGCTTTAATTACATAGCACGGCTTTCTTTTCCAGATAGCTTTTAGCTGATCCTGTATGTATATATATGAGTCATATGTACCACAGCACAAAAACATACATAGGCTGTAAGTGGTATGATGCTTCCATTGTTGGCTCCGGCTGTATTAATCATTCCTGTTACTGCTGTAGACGTTGTAGCTGTTACGTTAGGTGTGGCTGTTATCTTGGATTCCACTGTCTCTGTTGTTGTCGCAATCATAGGTGCTACCACTGATGGTTCCGCTATTGTAGGAGGCTTTGTTACGGTGTTTTTCTGAAACTCCTCACATCTCTGTGTAATGGTAAGCACACAATAATTACAATAGCTGTCAAGGAATTATCACAACAAAATACAACCTTTATAAGCTTGCGACGTCGTCTCAATGGCTTAACTGAATTCGTATCAGGACTATCAGAGAAATTCAGCTTTCTCTTGGTAACAATGTGCTTTGGTGGTGAGAATATCATATCAACAACCCTCTTTCCTATTGGAACTGTTGTGATGTTTTTCCAGCTATCACAATTTACCTTTATCAGATGTAGGCTTTATTTTAAATTCATTGTGTTCCAGTTTTTGGCTGTAAATAGGTGATAGCGCAGGTGCACTAAAACTGCCAAACTCTGGGAAGTAGCCTCCTGCTTGTTTGGGGGAACTGTAAACCAATGGGCAATTCTGAAAATAGACATTAGTAAGATATGTGAAGAACGAATTGGAGGAACTTCTAACCACATTAATAGCAACTGATACATTGTGCCCTTGCTCCTTATTCATTCGTACTAGATCTTTACAGTGAGTGATATCTTCCTCATCCCATCGTGATATCAAACTGGGATAGCTGGGTTCCTATTACATGTACTCATATAGAATTCCACGTGGGTGTATATAGTATGCTACAGTAGCTATGTAACCAGCAAATCAGTGAGCTTATTAAAACTACTCAAAGTATGTATGCTGGCTGCACTACAACCATAGTTACCATGCTTGGCAATAAGCCTATACATTACTTACTTTGTCACTCATGATGCTGCTAGGATCATAAGAAATGGACGTTCTTGAAGAAGAGTCACTCTGATCATGAGATGTACGAGCATGTAGGAGCACTGATATGTTGCCATCATCCATTTGGTCCAAAATTTTGGTCTTAGTATCTTCATCACACTGAGATGTCAAGATGGGATCCTATAACATGTACATGATATAAATATTACAGTATAGTATCAAATAATCTTACTTTATCACTTTTGGTGGCTCTAGGTTCATGTGAGATAATGGACACTGTTGGGTTGTGAGATTTTGAAGTATGTGTACAAGTATTGTGAGTAACAACTGATGTGTTGTCCTCCTCTATTTGGTCAGTCTAGATATTGTCATCATACTGGAATATCGAGTTGCATGGTTCCTATGTATTGCAAGATAATATTACATCAATTAACATGTAGTTATAAGTTCTTACTTTGTCGCTCACACTGGCACTAGGATCATGTGAAATGGATCCTTTTCCACTTCTGACAGATGTGTTGCCACTATTATCACTTTCGTCATGAGATGTTGAGATACAACCAGTTGCCTATACAATTATAACTTACATAAACACACCTGTGTGCCACACATACATGCACGTACCTTCTTGGGTGGATAGAACAATTTCAAATGTGTACCATGGACTTTTAAAGTCTGTTTAATGTCATTGGTGTTTATAGTACGTTCACGTTGAGCTGAATCCTCAAAAACATTTAATAACTCATGGATGCAATTACACATGATCTTGAAATTTGGCTCATTTGTAGTACTGCTTGATCCGCTAAAAATATTTTGAAATCTTTTTGTTCAAATGTTTGACATAATATTTACGGCCAATCAAAATTTTCACAATACATTTCCTATGGAGAAGCCATATAAGTACAGTGTCCATTACAGCCCTTCCCCGAATTTGTAGTGAAGCCAAACCGTACATGTCTGTTGTTGACACCTTTGCTGTTCCCAATAATCATCTGGTTGGCTGAAATGTTAACTCTGTTGAGAAAAAATCCACTTTTAATTTTTAGCTGTTTTTCAGGATTCAGCTCAACGTGAACATACTATAGGATCTGAAAAATTCCTTTACCAACAGACTTCACAACTTTATAAGGACCCTGCCACTTATAATCCATTTTTCCAACAGCCCGCTTTTTCCTCTTCATATCTTTTCTAAGAACCAATGTTCCAACTTTGAATGTAGCTGGGTTATGGTGCTTCCTGTCATACACTTGTTTGTGACGCTTTTGAGCGGTGAGTATGTTCTCCTTCACAATTTGTGCTACTTTTGTTTGATGAATGAAATGTTGTTCTATAACTTCATCATTATGATCCAAGTGCTGTACGATATCTTCTTCTTTGGGAGATTGAATTTCAACAGGTAACAGAGCTTGTCGTCCAAACATCACAGCAAAAGGGCAATATTTTGATGACTCGTGTTTAGAAGTATTGTAAGCAAAAACACAGGTGTCTAAATAATCTTCCCAGAGTTCCTTTTTCTCATTAACAAACTTTACCAGCATATTCTGGATGGTCTGGTTAAAATGCTCAACCAAGCCGTTTGCCTACAACAGACACATAATACAGTTGTATCTACTTAAAGTGCATAAGGTAAATATGCATATTATAGCACTATGCATTTCTTTACCATGCAACTATTAATGTTGATTAGTTACAACATAGCATATAATATAGGATAGTAGAGTAGTAGTTACCTGAGGATGGTAAGGGGTAGTCAAACGGTGGTCAATTTTCATCATCTTCATCAATTTCTTGTCAAGGCGATTGTTAAATTCACTTCCTTGATCAGAAGTAATTACTCTTGGTAATCCAAACTGCATGAATAACTGTAAAGTATGTAATATGCAAGTAAATAACATGGTACACTTTGAATTGCATGGTTCTGGTGGCTGCTTGGGTTATAATGACTACTTCATTCTGTTAGTATTTAATTACATTTTTGCAGCACACTATAATACATTGCTTTGTCTTGGGTGTGTGTGTGTGTGTGTGTGTGCATGTGTGTGTTCATGTATATGTGTGAACTTTTCCGAATGTATTAGTAGATTTTATTTTGCATTGTTTTATTGTTACTGCATGGAAACAGAATTAGATGCAACATACAAAAGTATTCTTTAAGTCAATTTGGACACCTGTGGATGTTATTAACTGCATGCACAGTTTCACATTAATGACAAACATTCAAAGTACATGTATTACTTCTGCACGGTTATTCTGTATTCCGTAATCTCCCAAATATTGTGCAGTTGTTTTACATACTCCTACATACAATAAGCAATCAAGTTGAAATTTTCAGCACCTAGCTGCTTCTCTACCATCTCTATCTAGCTACTTTTCTACCATCCAGTAACCAAGTCAAAATATTTTGGTGATCATAGCATAGGATTGTAATAGGCTTAATTATAAAGGATCCTTTATGATGAAGCTATGACAAAATTAATAAGTTTCAGCAGCTGCGTGAAAGGATAGGAATACTAAAGCTAATCTATTGACATCCAAGTAAGCAAGATTCACATCTTGCTAAGATAAGTGATTTAGCCAAAGGTTTTCATACAGCTATACAAAATGTTTCAATTAGACGTAGAAAATGAATACTGGAATTGGTATGCTGGGAGAATACGGGTTAAACGGCCCACATAACTGGCTATACAACTCTTTTCCGACCCATATTATATAGCTGCTTTAACAAACATATACTGTAGTTCTGTATTAGTCTACACGTCCAAGTGTTTGCAAACTTTAAGTAAATATGTGCATTATACACACAACATATATATATATACCTTAAACAAAGCACTAAACACGGTTGAGGATTCCTTATTGCTGCAAGCAAATGCCTGCACAAACTTGCTAAAGTAGTCTGCTACTGTCAGAATATAGCAATTTCCTTGAGTGGACTTGTGCTTTAGTGGTCCGACAAAGTCTATTCCAATGTGGTACCAAGTTGCTACAACTGGAATAGGGTTAAGTTCTGGTACCCCTGTGTCCATTTTCTTTGTCATCCGTTGGCGCACATCACATTCCTTCACCTTAGATGTATAGAAAAATGTGATGATGCAAGTTTATTACTGATGAAATATTTTGCATCTTGTGCAAAGGCATTATGTATACGTGCATGGTAAACCATTGTTCTTTACAACCTGAAAGCATATAAAATTAATAGAGTTTTGCAGTACAGTTCTATAGCAACTCCAACATGTTGATTGATATAATTGGGTCATTTTTCATTTATGCAGCTATTTAGAAAACAGAATACTGCAGTTGCAAGTGGTATAGAAGCATGCAAGCAGGGTAAATTTTCAACATAATCATAATTATTATATATGTCTACAACATTATCATAAAGTAAAACTGACAAGACCAAAAAGATGTAACAGGGGCATCATACTGTAATAAGCAACCAAATTACATAGCTGTTTGGTATACGTATTGTGAAAGCTGAGTATTAGTCTGCTATTCTAAATTGCAAGGCATCAACTGCATGATATACTTCCGCATATATGTATACCCCCAAGGTATAGCTGTATAGGTATGTACTTACAAATGCTTTTACATCCTTTCCTACTCCTTGCCACATGTAGCGTTCTGTAATCCTTGCCTGTGTCTTCTTTGTCCCCATGTGACCTGATGTAGGGTGTACATGACAATACCGCAATATCCGCTCTTTCTCTTTCGGGTCTAGTATGTATCTGACCTATACAAACCATACACTTGTATTACCAGTCACATACACTGCATTATAGTATGCTGAGTCAGCAGCTATATATGGCCCTACAGCTCTATACAACTTAGAATTAGAGAGTCAATAGGGTCTTGAACTAAAAGAGAAATTATCACACCAAGCAATTTGTCCATGTAGACAACAGCAGGCCATGCAAACTAGGTGGCTACCAAGTACCGGAACCATAACATCCTGAACGAAAAGAACTTCTTATTTCAGTGGAAACTGAATCAGTTCTGTTTCATTTACCAGAGGTTGCACTATATGTATGTTTTGCATTGATTTTGCAAAAGTTCAGAAATACTCTATAGCAGCCAGCCACTCCAACAGAACAGTGACAATTTTGTTTATTCAGCTGTGCATAGCAATTCACTAAAATGGTCCAAAACTTTATTTCAGTTGACCCACCCTGTTTAAGTGAAAAGTTTGGAAGCCATATAGTCACTGCTGCAAAAGTTTATTCCTGACTCATAGGTTTGCTTTCTGTACTCAGGGTTACTGTGATTAAACAAATAATAAATATGGCAGGGAGACAGAAACATAACTATATGTTTAAGTTTTCATAGTACAATTATCTGGAAGCTAGCCAGATGTAATAAATAACAGAAAGGAACCATGGGACACGTGGTAGACTGTAAATACAATGGCTTATACGTTGGCAGCTGCATTCGCAGTTTCTAAGTGTGACTGCTCTATTAGAGCAACTGACTGTTCTATTAGAGTAAGTGGCTGAACCACTTTCTACAATTATAGAAAGTAAGCCCGACTCGGGGAGTCTATGCCACGGCCTCCTAATGCTGGCTTCTCCACCTCCGTCCTATGCATACATGATGCATTATAATAGTAAATATTTACCTTGGTCTTGTCCTGTTTGGTGTACAGAAGCGCTCCATCTTCTAAAGTGTACCTCATTGCCTTTCTTCTAATACACCTCTTCTCGTTCTTTGTACACTCTTGTCTGTACCTCTGCTCTTGAAGATACAGTAAAACATCCTCGTGCAGTTGTCTCTCAATCTCTCCACGACTATCTTCCGACTCCGTACATTGGCTGCTGCTACTGTGACCAGCAGGGTTAGCGGAGCCATCCGCCATCATCCTTAAACTGAACTGTTACAAATACTGCTCTAAGCGTCCTTAAAGTGCGAGTTAAAGTGACGAGCCCTCAGCCGAATCAGTACAGCTATAAACTTGAATCAAGTAAAGTCATGCCAACAGTCGAGGCCAACAGTCGCTGTTCAGCAACTGACACGTGTTTAGACTGTAGATCAACCGTATCAATATAAAATATGGCTGAGTCGACAGCTGCCAGTCACCTTTGAACTCCTTTCGACACGATCATCAAAGGCAGCGGTGTGCCGGAAAGCTACTGATAACATCCACATAACTGAGTTTTCCGGTAACGAACAAGTAACCCATATCTAACCGGCCTCTATACAGCTGTTTCATTGGGGGGACCAATTGAAGCAGGGCGGACCACTTGACGCAACTTCACATGGTCCGGCCGGACAGCCTGAAGTGCGCTAGTTGGTCCGGCCGGACCACTTGGGGCGGGGGACCATCTGTAGCGTGACAGGCCACACCATGACATGTCTTGGAAAGCCACTCTGCAGTGATGTTTCGCAAAGCATTGTGGCGAACAAATGTGAGGCCTCCATGTCTGCAAATCATAGCATGATCCGCAGAAAATGAGACCCCACAAACACAGTGACTGGGTATGTTCAGGAGCTTCCAGCCGTATCTAAGATGCAAGGCATCCCAAAATTCTTGCTTCATCAGATGGAATCCCTGCTCTGCTAAAGGCAATGCTGTCAGCCAGGCAGAAGCACCCGGTTCACTGTTCAGGTCTAAAACTCTTTGGGATTGTGACGAAAGATTAGATTTGATCGTAGAAGCCCTCCCCCTCAACTCATATGCAAAGTAGAGCGACGATCCTGATGAATCTGAGCCTTGATAGAACTAACGTCGGGTAGAGGGGCTAGTAGATTCTGAGCAACAATCAAAGATCTCAGAGAGTGTGATTTTGATAGATGCAGTAAACTGAGAATCAGCAATGTCTACAGGATTGACAATACCCAAGCCACCTAGGCGGCAGGGTAGAGAGAGCACATCACGCTCCAAGGCAGAACAAGCACCATGGCCAGTGAGGGCAGGGATCAGCTTCAAACGGATGGCATCCTCTAGAGGCTGAAACAGGGGCCCAACATTGGGGATGGTCCTCATGATGTATACCCACCGGCCTATCATCCCATGAATGAAAGCACAAAAAGCCGAATGAGGACGATTTGTAGCAATCTCAGCCAAAGCAAGCACTTCACTAGACCAAGAACAAACCTTCTTGGCCACAAACCCCTCTGCAAATTCTCGAGAGCCCAATGCAGCCCCAAGATGGCGCTGGCCTTGATCAGTAATCTGCATACCAGTGTCAGCAAAGATAGATTTTGCAATAGTTAACAAATGAGGCTTTACAATCAACACTGTCTTAGATGCATTAGAAAAATACCCGAAATTAGGTCCCAAAGAGGATAGTATCTGCCACCATTTATGCAAAAGTTTCAGTTTCCCCACCGCAGTGGCATCATCTGCAAACCATACCTGCCCAACACTAGGGACTGCCACACGGAGTCTTTTAATTAAGGGAACCACAGCCAGGGCATACATTGCCATTGCGAGAGGATCTCCTTGAGTTGTTCCTTCACAAGATGGGATTTCACCCTCTCCAACTACAAACAATCGGACTGGCTGAGCATAAGTGTTGTTCAGGATAGTAGAAAATGCAGGACAAAGGATGGATATATTATGTAGGGCAGCTTGGCGATTCACACAATTGAATGCATTAGTAGCATCCACCAAGAGCGCAGCTTCACAATCACTGTCATCAAACATATTCTTCATAGCATGTACAGCAGCCTCAGAGCCAGCTGATTGTCCCGCACAGGTCTGTAATGGGCCAGCAGCCAGTGCAATATCATCACCTATAACATAAAGGATCGCCTTAGCAACAATTCTACGGGGCACGTCACCAATACCTATTGGTCTCACACCTGGGCGTTTGTCGAGAGGTATCAGCCTGCAAGCAACAAAAGGCATCAAAATTGCAGGTTCAACTGTAGTTATGGATAAACAGCGGGCAACAGAGGCCAAGGCTTGGCACAGTTCAACAGAAGCCTCATTAAAAGAGGTGCACAGACACTTCCACCCATAAGCATCCACACCAGACAAACCGGCAGCACCATGAGTATTAAGTGTTGCACGCTTGATAAGATCGCCTGTGAGAGAGTCAAAGATTATCGGATCAAACTGGGGAGTGATTGGATCACCAGTAGGATCTAGAAGAACGTCAGGGGTAGCAAACTTTGCTGATGGATGTTTCTCTAATAGAATGTCTCTAGCAGTTCGATATACAGGATTTCCCGATGGATCCACACCACAAGGAATCATTGAGTCTAGTGACAACACTCCACCTTTTGAATCCTCCGACAGTAAACGAAGAGCCATACTAACCTTGCCCTCAGACATTAAATGATCAAACAGACGAGAGCGATCATGGAGCTTCCCCCCTAGTGAATTATTCTGCCTAAGGCGGTCCTGTATACACTGACCCTCACGCAGCAGATCATCATCATCATCAAAAAAAAAAAATTTCGATTGTGGATGGCGTCTACTTTATCCTCTTCACTTTCACCTTCCTTCTCACGGACTTTTGAGTGCTACTATTGACCTTAAACTGCCTTGCTCAAACTGCGTATTTCGTCGGAGTTCGAAGGTGACGCCGTGGACGGCTGGTACAGCCGTTCGACAGTCTTACTGTCTCCTAAACGCTCACGCTGTTGTACCGTGGCTCTAGTAAATAACGGTACCTGTGAAGGCAAGCCATCTTTTTGGTAGGAACATTCGTGGTTGTTGTTATTGTGCAGGTTTCAACGTCTGGCACCTTTCATTGTCAAGATGACCACACCAGCAGTCAAGCGGGGACGCGCAGAAGATAACACCCCACCAAAAGCACTGAGTATGCCAGGTGATATTTGTAACCATTGTAAAAAGAAGTGTACTACCAAGGGTAAAGGTAGTGAGGCAGCTCAGTGTGATATTTGTTTTTCTTGGGTCCACACAGCTTGTGAGGGTCTAAGTAAGGAGCAGTACAAACTGCTTGCAGAGGTTACTAAAAGTATTCCTAACCTTGTTTACTGCTGCAAGTTGAATGGTTGTGAAACACATTTTAAGCAGTTGGTCAGAAATACAGATATATCTACTAATAGTGTTGACAGTATTACAGTTAATCTTCAACAAGGTCATGAGCTAGTCAGCAGAAAATTACTAGAAACAGCTTCCAAGATAGAAGAGTTATCTGCCTGTCTAGTAGCCCTATCATCAAAGGTTGAAGCCCTTGCACATGATCAGTCTAAATCTGACAAAAGTGTTCCTACAACCAAACCCCCTTCACATCCTCCACCTTCCACCGGTGCTGCAGAAGCCATAAATGTCATCAGAGAATATTCAGAAAGGGAACGTCGTAAATGTAATGTTGTTGTATACAATTTATCAGAATCAGATGAAGATAGTGATGCTTTTGCTCACATCTGTAAAGAGGGTCTCAGGCTTAACATAAAGATAGTTAGGGTACTACGATTAGGTAGATCTGCTAGCAACAAAGCTAGACCTCTCTTAGTAACAGTCACAGATCTAGAAGAGAAGCTGCTAATCCTAAGAAATGTTCATAATCTTCACCGCCACAAAGACTTCAGTAACATTTTTATCTCACCTGATAGAACAAGACAAGAGAGAGATACATTTAGAATGCTCAGAGATGAATTAAAAAAAGGAAGTTAAGTGGAGAAACTAACTTGGTAATAAGAAATAACAAAATAGTAGTGTTAAGCAAGCCAGTTAATAATAACCCTGGTCCCGTTACTACTGCCCATACATCTGCTCCACCAACTCAAATTCAAGCCATGGATCAATCGCCACTCATTACTTTTGCTACCCCACCTCCCTCTAACAATTGTTCCTGACCCTGTTAATAGTACACCTACATCTAATCTACCTTCTAAAAAATTAACATTGATTTCAGTAAACATACAATCCGTAGTTAGTAAAAAGCAAGCTTTGTGGGAATCTATTGACTTGTACCAACCTGATTTCATTACTGGTTGCAAAACATGGCTATCCCAATCAGTTTTTGACAGTGAAGTTCTCCCTGAAAATTATAGAATCTATAGGAAAGATCGAAGTGATGGCTATGGAGGTACTCTAATTGGTATAAAAAGGCAGTACCAATCGGAACTTATTGACTGTGACAACCACTGTGAAATATGCGCAGTAAAAGTGAAAGCATCTTCAAACTCTAGTGACATAATGATACTTATAAGTGTATACAGACCCCCTAATAGAGATGTATCTAATTACCACTCACTTTGTAATGCTATCTATAGCATTGAGTTAGCCTATCCAAGGGCAGTGATTGTTTGTGCAGGTGACCTAAACTTACCTGATATATGTTGGAGCACCAGCTCCGTTTGTGGATATAGATATCCTCTGGAGATCAATAATATAACATTGGACTTAGTTCTGATTGTGGGTTTACTCAAATGGTTGAGCTCCCAACTCGAGGATCAAACCTATTGGACATACTTTTTACAAACAGGCCAACCCTAATACATCGATCTGGTCCAGTTCCTGGAATTAGTGACCATGACATCATTCTCACAACATTTCAAATGAAGGCATCCTACCAAGAAAATACAGCTCGTAAAATATTCCTGTGGAATTCCTTGAATCATAATGACATAAAAACTAAGTTACTGGCACTTAAGAACTACTACACATCTGTATTTACTGAAGATACCCCCGTTGAGCTTCTCTGGAATGTTTTACATTATAACTTACTGGATATTATGGACAATTACATCCCATCTAAAACCGTCCGTATAAACCACAAACAACGCTGGATTAGTCGCAACATCAAACAGCTAAGGAGGCATAAGCAGAGGTACTATAACAAAGCAAGATCCTCAAATTCAATTTCTGACTGGAATAGGTTTAAAGATATTAAGAGAACTATGCAAAGGGAAACTAGACGTGCTTTCAATCAGTATATGTATAAGACTATCCACAATCCTTATGTGTATGGTAAGCGGAAAATGTTCTATAAGTACATCAAATCTTTAAGATCTGATCACACTGGTATACCCTCCTTAGAAAGAAATGGGCAATCCTATACAACAAGTCAAGAAAAAGCGAGGATCTTGAACGAGTACTTCTGTACTGTTTTTACACCAGACAGAAATGATGAAGACCTGCCAAGCATTGGGGACTCTCCTTTCTCAAGTATTTCTAAAATCAATTTACAGGCCTCTGGAATAACTAAGCTTCTAAAAGATCTTGATCCATCAAAAGCTGCAGGACCCGACCACATCCCTGCTAAATTTCTGAAGATGTTTGCTGAAGATTTGACTCCATGTTTGTTCATTTTGTTTTCAGCTTCCCTTAAACAAGGCATAATCCCTACAGATTGGAAAAAAGCAACAGTATCACCTATTTTCAAGAAAGGATCACGATCCGACCCAGCTAACTACAGGCCCATTTCACTCACTTCTTTATTATGTAAAACTTTAGAGCACATTATTTACTCGCATGTGATGGGTCATTTAGAACGTAACAACATCCTCTCAACCAATCAGTTTGGCTTCCGCCAAAAACGCTCTGCTGATCTTCAACTACTATTAACCGTCCATGACTTAGCATCCAGTTTAAATGACAATGCACAAACTGATTGCATACTGCTGGATTTCAGCAAGGCTTTCAACAAAGTTTCCCATAAACTCTTACTGTTAAAGTTAAGGTACTACGGAATTACTGGAGAGACAATTAACTGGATTCAGTCTTTTTTAACCAACCGTAAACAGCAAGTTGTTTGTGATGGTTCTATTTCAGAAGTTGTCAATGTCACCAGTGGAGTACCTCAGGGCTCTGTATTGGGCCCCTTACTGTTCCTTGTTTTTATAAATGACATACCCAGCTGTATCAAATCTACTTGTCGCCTATTTGCAGATGACTGTCTATTGTATCGCCAAATTCACTCTAAGCATGACTCCGATGTCCTACAGAATGATTTACATTGTCTGGAACATTGGGCAAACAAATGGTTTATGCAATTTAACCCAATTAAATGTGTTATTTTAACAATTACTCACAAAGTGCATCCAACTGTCACACACTACACACTGTATGATCAAATGCTTGCCCAAGTACAGGAAGCTAAATACTTAGGACTTAAATTAGACAGTAAACTTACTTTCAACAAGCATATTGAGTGTATCTGTAAAAGAGCTAACTCTGCCCTAGCATAAACACTCATTTCTGTCAGAGGAATATTAGAGTTGATGCTTATTGTACATATGTCAGACCAATTTTGGAGTACGCAGCTTTTGTTTGGTCCCCCTATACCAACATTAACATTAACAAATTAGAATCTGTTCAAAGGAGAGCTGCTAGATATGTGATGTCTGATTTTAACAGATACAGCAGTGTTGGTGAAATGTTATCAACTTTACAGTGGGACAGCTTGAAGAAAAGACGAGATATTCAGTCTCTATGTGTCCTTTATAAAATCTTAAATGGTTTAATAGATGTTTCACTCCCAGAATGTATGATTAAAAACTCTCTTATCACTAGAGGTCACAACAAAAGATTTGTTACAATATCTTCAACAGTTAATAGCTATAAGTACAGTTTTTTTCCACGAGTAGTCCCTCAGTGGAATGCTTTACCAAGTGTCACTGTCAATGCACCAACTCTACAACAATTCTCTACACTTGTACACTAGTGATCTCTTCAATTACTTAATTACTTATCCTTAATTAATTTACTTACTTAATTACTTATACTTAATTAATTTACTTACTTATTTACTTACATTCTAATTTAATTTGTAACTAATCATTGTACTATGCTCATGCATATGAGTCTTGCAATTATAAAATATAATATAATCAAAAGACCCCCTGCACCATAAATCCAGTCTTCGTATCAAATGAGATGAATGATCCTTAGCCTTGCTGTTCTTGTAAGGTTTTTGTAGAAGTAAAGGTTGCATCACAGACACTGCTAACAGGGCAATGGAGTGAAGGGCAGAATTCTCTGCAAAACACTGATACAATCTTGCAAGTTCAGTGATTATTAGGTGATTATTAGTTTCTCATCCAGCCTTTCTAATTATTATGATGCGGGCGGGAGGATATTACCATTATGCCATTATTTTATAATATTAACACACTGATGTACAAACCTTGTCCAAATTGTCTTTCTTTCTTACTACAAACATTTCCTTTACCAGCTGATTCTACTTTTCGTGATCGACAACTGTTTTTCGACAGTCAACTGAAAGCCTGCTTTGATGAAGTCGATAGAGCACGATTGCAACTGGCACTGCAGCAATTTGAAAACAACAGTTCTCCTGGCGATATATAGCGCAGTGTAGCGTTCATCAACAAAAAATTATAACAGTTTGGTATCTCGTATTCTTCTGAGCATGCGCAGAGTAAATAATGGCTTACCATGCGGTAGCTTAAGAAGGATGCGGGCGGTGGATGAGAAACTAATAATCACCAATAGGGGCCTAAAAGGTACTGCTACGATGATCAGCCTATCCACACACCAATTTTCAAGTTATTTCTATACTTGATTTAGCTACCCTGTAGCCGTGACAGAAGTTTGATTTTTTTACGTGCATAAACGCTCATAACTCCTTGAATATTACTCAGATTCACAACAAACTTGGTACGTGAATCCACCATTAAACGCTCTTCATTAGTGCCAATGATCGAGGCAGTCGAGTTACACGTTTGCATTTTATAGCAATTTTTGCAAAGTGTGCAAAAAGAAATACTTTAATGCAAAAATGGTGTGTTTTGGAGAAGGGGGCATGGAGCTATGCACGCATATTGTTGTTATTGTTATTAGCGCATAAAAAACTGCTTTCTTTCTTCCTGTAAATATACTCACGGTGTGGTCGCCGCTATCTTGGCCGCACGACACAACACACTACCATGTGTCTTGATTATTATGTCATAATTTGCATCCACATTTCTTAGTTAGGGTCCGCAATGAAAAAATCGATAATCACGAAATTACTTCCCTACTAATTCAACCTGTAGGGAATATCAAAGTATTTTTCTACGTACCAATAAACCTTATTTATCTTTCTCCATACGACGGGAATCGCAATTATTTTGTGACTGGAAATCGCGAAAAATTACGCGCTCTCCGGATGAAGCATGAGTTCCTTCCCATATTTGACATATATAGTCCAGGTATATACCTGATTGTAACCCACAGCAAAAATAAATCGATTTGCTACTGTGGATTTGGTCCAGAGCTACTCTTTGCCGAAAATCGGCCGAAAATCACGTATTTTTTATTTATTTATTTATTTATTTATTTTATTTATTTATTATTTTATTTTATTTTTGGATTCGGAGCAACCCAGCAATCAACAAAAGGAAAGCCCACTCAGGGCCGCCCACAGGGGGGGGGGGGGGGCAACTGGGGCATTTTGCCCCGGGCCCCAGCCTGAAACGGGCCCCAGGAGGCCCCATGAAGGGCCCCCTGAATACCTGTTTAAAAGATCGATATACTCTAATAGAGCAGTCAGATCTAAATACTCTAATAGAGCAGTCACAGTATTCTTCAGAGGAGCAGTGTAGCAAGCTTATAGATAAGGAGATATGGTTGGTGATGGGTAGTTATTGTCATTGCCAGCAGGTTGTGACCTTTCTTTTTTTTTTTTTTTTTGGTCTTCACCTTACAACTTGGGTGAAGGGCCCCACTTTAACTCTTTGCCCTGGGCCCCTTAAATTCTCTGGGCGGCCCTGAGCCCACTACCTTCACTATAAAGTAATATAGTTTGGTTATCACTTCATGCACAGCGAAAGTTTCATATGGACAGTGTTGGGAGTGTAACACGTTACGTAATATTATTACTTTTGTGGTAACTAAGTAATATAACGAAATACGCTATAAAAACAGGTAATATAACTCAAGTTACTTCACTTACAAATGTAACGCGTTACCAAAGTAATATAGTTACTGTAACTAGTCTGATATTACGTAATATTATTACTACAAGTAACGAAGTTACTAATCTCGTTAGTTATCCTCTTAGTAACGTCTAGCCAAAACGAAGTAACGAAGTCTACTGAATGAAGCTTATTCACCAGCTTCTTACTTATTAGTCTGGCGGCGCCCGCCCCCTTCGCATGGAATAAGGCTCTGGTATGCTTAGTATAATGGAGTTGTACTGGATTACCAAAAACTGGTGCAACCAATCAGAACGCTCCACGTTTAATCAGCGCATTTTTGTTTATGTTACGTCAAAAGAATGAATCAAATAAAGTTCTGGATCATATTGTACATACAAACATCATGTCTCGCTTCTCTGAGCACAGTGTATTCTCTGAATCCCAATTTGGATTTCGTAAGAATTATTCAGCTGAACTACAATAATAACATATCTCATGATTTTGCTTCTAGCTTAAACAACAAAGGCCAAACTGATGCCATATTACTAGATTTTAGCAAGGCTTTTGACCGAGTACCGCATCACTTACTGCTCACAAAGCTTCAACATTATGGTGTAAGTGGTACGTCTTGAACTGGATTACTGACTTTTTGGACAGCCGTACTCAGCGTGTGGTATGTGGTGGTGTCACCTCTAAACCTATAAACGTAACTAGTGGTGTACCTCAGGGAAGTGTGTTGGGACCATTATTATTTTTAGCATATATTAATGATATCACCACCAATTTATCATCTTCCTGTCGTTTATTCGCTGATGACTGTATTTTGTACAGAAAGATTGATACACCGGACGATGCTAAAATACTTCAAGAAGACTTGAGAAAACTGGAAGAGACCTGGGGGATGAAATTCAATATAGAGAAATGCATGATATTAACAATCACATTAAAACATAATCCTTACATTACGGAATACACCCTCCATGGTAAAAAAACTGAATCCTGTTGTAAATGCTAAATACTTGGGTATCAATTTTGATAGCAAGCTTACATTCAACCATCATGTGGACACTGTTTGCCAAAAAGCTAATAACACTTTAGCATTCTTATGAAGAAATCTGAAACACTGTCACCAAAGAGTTAAGCTAGATGCCTACAAGATATTTGTTCTACCAATTTTCAACTATACTGCGACAGTTTGGTCCCCAAACACGCAATACTACATCAATAAAGTAGAAGCTGTTCAGAAGCGTGCTGCTCGTTCTATTGTGTCAGATTAATGCAGATTAAGTAGTATATCACATATCCTAAATTTACTAAAGTTAAAATCCATAGTGTACCACCATACAAGGCTTTGTCTCTTGATGTTCTACAAGATTGTCAATCACCTAGTAGAGCTTCCTATCCCCAGTTATATTGTACATTCTACAAGATGTTTACGAGGAAACCAGGATAAATTCATCAAACCATCTGCTACTGTTGATGCATACAAATTTAGTTTTTACCCAAGATCAATTACCCTATGGAATCAATTACCAATCAATGATATTTTTCCGTAAATGATTCTGATAGTATTCTTCAATCAACACTGACACATTCAATGAAAAACAGTAATTAATAATCTAAAGACATTGTTTTTATACTCAAATTTGTGAGTTTTACAATCATAAATATATATAAATGCCCTAACAGTACTGAAAGAAACAAAAGGAGTTACGTAGCTAATAAAGAACAAAGAGAAGAAAGTATTATTTCGGGAAGGGCTTTTCGTCTTGTTTGATACGCGAAAAACCCGGGTTACGCTCTGATTTCCTAGGTAGGGAGACACGTGTATTCTATAAAAGCAGACCAATCCACTTTCGCCTATGTAAAGGCGAAGAAAGTTCAATATCACTGCCACAGTTTTGGGTGAGGCACTTCCGTTAAGGCCATTTTCGTTACGTCATTACATTCAAATTAAATTCCTCCAGAACAACTCGGTGATACTAAGCATACCAAACCCTTACTCTATGCAAAGGGGCGGGCGCCGCCATACTACTTAGTTATAACCAAGATTTGCACATTGTCCAAAAACGCAATCATGTCACGTGATAAAGCGGTAATTTCACACGTGACAGCTTAAGGCTGTGGACAGTGGACACAAAGTAATATAATATGTAATATTATTATAGTTACTTTATTCTATGGGTAATATGTAATTGTAACTAAATTCAGAGTGGCACAGATAAGAAGTACATTAGGCTAAGAGGCACCAATATATACATCAACAAACAACTTTATGCCAGATTGGACAAATCTAAAGATGGTTCATTTGTGGTTAATATCATCGATACCAATCTGCCTACCTCTTCCTACTCACAGGATACCACACACAGTAATTCCACCTCCATACTCACACATACCCAACACTCAACGACTTCTAATTCAAATAACCCCGAGCCCATGATCACTGCAGCTTCATCTGCACCCAACAATAACCAATGACTAGCTTCTGTATTTTACATCAACGCTAGAAGTATTGTAAATAAACTTGACAAATTTCAATCATTGATTTATGCAAATTATTATGATATTATTGGAGTGTCCGAAACCTGGCTGACCAGCGAGATATACAGCAATGAAATTCTTCCACATGGCTATTCAGTGTATCATAACGATAGACCATCACGGGGTGGTGGTGTGATGCTTGCTATCCATAACATTATTCCGTGTCAACTATTGGCATCCCCTGTAGATATCGAAATCATTTGTGTTAAATTGAATCTGCAACATCCAATCACCTGCTGTGTAATCTACATCCCCCCTAACTCATCATCCTCTTATTATGACTCCCTATTTAGTACTTCTGCTGACATCTGTCACAACCCATCAGATATCGACAATGTCCACTTCCTCTTCCTCGGAGACTTCAACTTCACCGATATAGAATGGAATACCTTATCAGGTCAAACTCACGTATCTCAACAATTTAGTGATCTAGTTTTTGACATCGGTCTTGATCAACTCATAAATCTTCCAACACATATCAAAGGCAACACCCTGGATTTGCTTTTAACTAACATGGATGATAGTATCGATTCTATAAAGGTTCATTCCGTCCCTCTACTTTTCCCGTCTGATCATTATAACATAACTTTCAACTTGTCGTTTAGTAAACCACCTGTCAAACAAGTTACCTATTATTCGTACAATTACTCCAAAGGAGACTACCAAGGACTCTATGAACATTTGTCATATCACAACTTGAGTAGCTGTTTTTTGTCACACGATGTTGAATTCATTTGGGAACATTAGAGCTGATTATATCCAATGCTATGAGACTTTTCATTCCTTTTACCAAAATTCACTGTAATAACCAACCCTCCTGGTTCACTGCCAATATTAGACATCACATCAAGTGCCTGCACACTCTCCGCCGCAGGTATAAGCAACATCCTACTAGACATCTCGAAGAGAAGATCAAATTATCTCAAGAGTCACTCCAAGAGGAAATTGCTAATAGTAAAACTAACTATGAGACATACCTCATCAGAGAGTATACATCTCACCGCAACAACAATATTTTCAAGTATATCAGGAACCTCACCCAATCCAAGAGCTTTCCTTCTGTTTTACAGTTTGACAACGAAATCGCCGAATTTGACACTGATTCTGCTAACATGTTCAATTGCTATTTTCATTCAGTTTCTCAGACTCATCTGATCTATCCAATGTTGATAACCGTTTAGAGCCTACTGGTCACATTGATTTTACTTCAATCACAATAGAAGAAGTATATGACGCTCTTGTATCTTTGGACCCTACTAAAGTACCAGGCATTGACCTTATTTCTCCAAAAATTCTTCAGACATGTGCTCCAATTTTGTGCCAGCCGTTGCACCATCTTTTTTCTATGTCTCTCCAATATGCATACATCCCCTCGAGTTGGAAGATCCATAAGATTGTACCTATCTTCAAGGCTGGTGATAAAACTTCGGTAAAGAACTACAGACCCATCTCATTGCTTTCCAGCACATCAAAGGTACTTGAGCGATTAGTGTATAATAAGATAGTAAATCATCTGGTAACTCAAATTAATCCCTGCCAGTTTGGCTTTATAAAAGGAGCTTCCACCTTACAACAGCTTTTAACATTCTTTGACTTCTTGACCAACAGCCCAACGCAAATTGATACTATATACCTGGATATACGTAAAGCCTTCGACACTGTTTCACATGGTATCCTACTAAATCACCTCTGGTCTTTTGGCATTACTGGTACCCTATGGTCGTGGTTTAAATGCTACCTCACTGACCGAGTACAGCAGGTATCTCAACAATACCTTATCTGACAGTGTACTACCAGTTATATCTGGCGTCCCCCAGGGAAGTATTTTAGGTCCCCTGTTATTTCTAGTTTATATGAACAATATCTCTTCCAGTATAGAAGTTAGTCAAGTATTGAAGTTTGCTGATGACATGAAATGTTTTATGACCATCTCGTGTGATGAGGACCGCATCAAGCTCCAGCAAGATGTTGATTCTATTATTCACCAAACATTCCTTTCCAATCTAACTATCAACTTTACCAAGTGTGTACATGTTCCCTTCAAATCAACGTCCAATACCAGATACCTTATTTCCAGCACAGAAATCAATTGTCAAAAAGACCTGGGAGTGATTGTCTCCAGTGACCTGATAGTGAAGTGGTCAAATCACTACAATTCTATAATATCTAAAGCATATGTGACCGGATTTCACATAACAAGGCTTCCACACACACAAAATCAAACTTACGTTTTTACCAGAAATGGATTGCTGGCCTAATACACTATCATATTCCACACTGTAGTTCCTTCAGCACTGACAAGTCTGGTTTCTGTAGCAGCTTTCTTCCGACCCTGTCAAAGCCACGAGTGTGAGATTGGCACCATTAAATGGCCATGGCTTTGTGATAATGGTGTGTAGTGAGCTGGGACTTCACAGAGAGCTCGCCAATAGTGTTCTCAGTCAATTTGGAGTGATTTGAGGGCCATGGAGGGCCATGGAGAGCCCAAACTTGGCCTCTGGATTCCAATCGTCTTCCTGCTTCATTTTATACCCCTATATTAAGCCCACCCACCCTCCCACCCTATTACTACCACCTGTGATATTATTACCCGCTCGAGAAAAGCTTCCCAAAACAGGGCTAATTTTGGGTATCAGAAATGTATACACCCACTCAGTGATAGGTAGTAAATAGATGCATACTTGGTGCAAATTTTGTTTGCACAGCTGTAGGCACTGGGAAGTTATTACACAATGATTACTTAAAATCGCCATATCTCCTAACGAAGCTTTGTGCGTCGAAGCCGGGTTTTGTCAAATTCAGTCACATATATATCGTTGGCTCTGATACGACGTACTTTTTGTTCCAATCACTACCCATCAGTCAAGCTACATCTGTATATTACTCTAGTTCGTCCTCATCTCACCTATTGCTCTCAGTTATGGCGTCCGTACCTAATCAAGGACATCTTATGTTTTGAGCGTATTCAACGTCGAGCAACCAAACACATCTTGAATAATTATAATATCAGCTACAAATCTAGGTTATTAGAACTCCATCTTCTACCACTCATGTACATCCTCGAGATTCAGGATGTTTTGTTTGAGATCAAATCACTTAAGTCACCCACAAGAAACTTTGACATTAATAGGTACATTACATTTACTCAGGGTCACACCAGATCCTCTACACATAATATAATAAACTCAAACATCGTCTCCATATTACCAACTTAAATAGAAACTCTTATTTCCATCGTCTTCCTCGTTTGTGGAATGCTCTTCCTGTAATCAATGCCAATTTATCAGTTGCAACCATCAAGGCTAAACTAAAGAAATTTATGTGGAATCATTTTGTAACTCATTTTGACGATGACAATCACTGTACCTACCATTATCTATGTCCGTGCAGCAAATGTGACGATCTCTCGCCACCATCAAACTTTCAAACACTATAGCTAAGTTATATTTAGTTAAACTTATAATGCATGTATATCCTGTGTTTTTAGGCTGCAAGCACCAGTTGCTTGCAGACCCTTGGCATACTTGCCATAAAGTAATAATAAATAAATAAATAAAATAGTTCAGTTGCAAGTAATCTAATCCTAAACAGCCAAGCTGTAAAAAAAGAGTGCGGCCCTCAAAAAGGCTATGGTGAAAAAAGATGTGAAATCCAAGGTGGTGGCCAAGAAATGGCTGTGATGGTAGGTCAATGGTAAAAATCTTAATAACAACAATTCAGATGAATTTGATGCTGCTTGGTCTTGGCACAAAATTCACCTGAATTGTCTTTATTAAAATTTTTACCATTAACCTACCATCACAGCCATTTCTTGGCCGCCACCTTAGATTTCACATCTTTTTTCACCATAGCCTTTTTGAGGGCCGCACTCTTTTTATACAGTTTGGCTGTTCTGGATTAGATTTCACTTCTTTTTGTATTTGTATACCCCAAACAGGGGCGGATCCAGAGTTTGGAAAGAGGGGGGACACCTTGCTGAAAAACAGTTGAAGACCAAAAAAAAAGGTCACAACAATAATAGCTAGTTATCCTTTACCAAATATATCACGTCTGTTATGTAAAATAAAATCCTATTTATAGCTTCATAGGTAAGCTACACTGCCTCATGAACATTGTGACTGCTTTATTAGAGTAATCGACTGCTCTATTAGAGTATCTCGATCTTGTATGCAATTTCTTGAGGGTGGGGAGCATTTGCCCCAAATGCCCCATCCTGGATCCGCCATTGCCAAAGCTGGCCTATGGCCGGCTTTGGGACTTTTTAAACCTATCTTTTTTCTTTACCACAGGAAGAAGAAAAGATGAAGCAGATTTTTAATAGTTTAAATATTTCTGATTTTATCAGCAAATGTACAAATTATAATAGAATACATTTATTTATTACAGAACTCTCCATGGTGGTTTCTTTGTAACTGAACTCTCTACAAGGTGACTTCTTCTAACTGCTCTTTCTACAGGGTGAATTGTTTGTAGCTGAACGATCTACAAGGTAACTTCTTCTAGCTGATCTCTCTACAGGGTGATTTGTTTGTAGCTAAATTCTGTACAGGTGATTTGTTTGCAGCTGAGCTCTTTACAGAATGGTTTCTTTGTAGCTGAACTCTCTACAAGGTGACTTCTTCTAGCTGATCTGTCTACAGGGTGATTGGTTTGTAGCTGAAATTTTTACAGGGTGGTTCGTTTGCAGCTGAACTCTCCACATGGTGGTTTCTTTGTAGCTGAACTCTCTACAAGGTGACTTCTTCTAGCTGATGTCTCTACAGGGTCACTAGTTTGTAGCTGAATTCTCTACATGGTGGTTTCTTTGTAACTGAACTCTACAAGGTAACTTCTTCTAGCTGATCTTTCTACAGGGTGGATTGTTTGTAGCTGATCTCTCTACAGGGTGACTTGTTTGTAGCTGATCTCTATACAGGTTACTTGTTTCTAGCTGATCTCTTGATTTCACTTCAGGGTGGCTGCTCTATTAGGGTGACTGCTCTATTAGAGTATGTCGATCTTGCGCTTGCTACACCAAGTTGGATTTCGTGTTATAACTCCGTGGCTTTAAGTCTGATTCTTCAACACCATTGAAGAGCCTTTCTAAGATGATTACTCCATCTGTACAGTGATTTTCATAGCTTTACCCCTAGCAGTTTTTCTGGTAGGCGTGGCAGGTAGTCGTTTTTTATTAGCTAATCTCCATTGCGTAATAGTTACACACTGTTGGTTTTTTCGTTGTATCTTCCTGGTTTTTAGCTCGATTTTTTCAAACCACAAAAGGTTTGAGGTTCAATAGTTAACCTATTCACCCACCGATTTTCAGCTTCTTCCCATACGCGGTTTACCCTGTAGGCGTGACAACATATTGGTGTTATTTTTCGTGAATAATTGCTCATAACTCTTTGCCTTTTTATCGTATTCCAGCCAAAGTAGGTACCAAGATGCACCTTTATACCCCTCCCCCCCCCCCCCCCCTTCTGTGTACCACATTTCAAGGCAATTGGATATGGCGTTCGCGTGTTATAGCAGTTTTTGTAAGTGTGCGACAAGAGGAAGAAAAAACGAAGAAACTAAGCCAATTTTTGAAGTCGCATATCTCGGGAACACTTGAAGCGATTTCACTCAAATTTGGAATCTGGAGTGCTGAAGTTGGAGGGCATGTTCACAGCAAAAATCGTCTTGTTTCATCAAGGCAGCACAGAGCTACGGAGGTGCGAAAATTGCGTTTTCTTTCTTCCTTTCAATATACTCACGGGTGTTGCGCGCCGGCTTCTTGGGCCGCACAACACACTACCGCGTGTCTTGATATGTAATATGTAACCAGTTACTTTTACAAAGTAACTTGCCCAACACTGCATATAGATCTGAGCTTTCCTTCCATCAAACTATATTAGAGTATTACAATAATATTATCAAATATTGAATAAATCATGCAATGAAATACATTTATAAGTCTGTCTCCGATAATCATCATTGTATCTACATAGAAAAGAAGAAATGTGAGTAAAAACAAACTTCAAAGTCAGCCATAGGCTGGTTTTGGGGCCTTATAAAGTACAAAAAGAAGGAAATTCACACAAAACAGCCAAGCTGTGAAAAAATGTTGCAGTTAGTTGCATACTCATTAATTTTATGCCTTTATGGTCATAACACAGCATAATTCATACACAAATACTGACTGTATTTATCCTGTCTATGTTTTGGTGTTGGAACCAATAGTCCAAAAATTCTACCTAGGCTCAAACAAAATCTGACCACAGCCCTCAATAGTGAATAACATTAGAGTCATTTATAGATTTGAGGTTCGTTTTGTCTCGTTATAGAGAGTTTTTAAAAATAGTTGTTCCAATACTGAATAAAGATGGGGTTAGAATATGTAGTATTGGAACACTATTTTTGCTGTGTAATTTGTTATATATATACCATCTGGATGTGTCATCTACTGCATGCA
Organism: Dysidea avara; assembly: GCF_963678975.1. NCBI lineage: Eukaryota > Metazoa > Porifera > Demospongiae > Dictyoceratida > Dysideidae > Dysidea > Dysidea avara. The sequence goes on from NC_089275.1 coordinate 26,464,254, forward strand.
TATCTGTGCTGTAAGGCAAGCTTGGGCAACTGGGGAAATTTGGAGGAACTTGGGTGAATTAGATGCTAGTTATGTAGCTGGGAAGCTTTATCAATCTATGCCAATATGTGACTGGATTTTGGAAAAACGATCCAAATCGCACATTAGAAGTTCCGAGATAAACGGTTTTAAAGAATTGAAGCCAGCATAACTCTTCAAGGATAGCAAGCACGCGTATGAAATTTACACAAAAGATGCATCAATCTGTTACCTTTCAAGCCACTTCCAGTACTTGTAGCTGCTTGTACAGTTTCCCGCCAAATAAGATAGAAAATCTGAGCAGTTGGACGAGTGAAGTAGTATCACGAGTGCTCACAAAGGGGTGGAGGCTGGGGGGTGGCGGGGAGGGCAAAAGTTAGACCACAAAATGGAGGCAGACCACGATTGGAGTCCAGACACGAGATTACAGGGCTGTGCTGGCTCCTTAGTGGCTGATATGTAGCAAAATCAACAGAGAACACGTCTGGCCAACATTATAAGGCTGTCCACCAGTAAACCACTGACTCTTGCCAAGCCAGGTCCTTCACAAGGCCTGAAACCGCCATTTGAGCACTCCACACCACCCAGAAAATACGTGTGTAAAAACCAGCCTCGTGTAGTTTGAGTAGTGCTGAGGGTCAAAACTTGTAGTACGATAGTGTAGCTATCCACTGGTGGTGTTAGTTTGATTTTGCCTGATGTGCGATTTGGATCGGTTCTGTAAAATCTGGTCACATATTAATGTGCTTGTGACATAGCTATGTCTGTCATTTTTGGTTGCTAGTCATTAAATGCTGTGGTTCAACATGTCTAAGTAATTTGCTACCATCACTTGTTTTCCAGACAGTAAGTCACAAATGCTATGTTCATTCATTCATCTACCCTGTTTATGGAAGAGCTTATTGCCCACCCTATGATTTTCTCAATTGCCAATTATTCATCCAAACTCAGTGGGGGTAGCTCGGTGCAGTGAAAGGGTGGTATGTATAGCTAGGCAAAAATGCTAGACTGCATATATACGCATGAGCACATGTGTGTAATAGAGTCCTCAATAAAATTAATGGTGGTGGTTGCCACTACTCCCAGGGGCTGGCCACAGCAACCAACATGTAATAATAGTTAACTTCTAAAATCAATGTTTCTAAAACTGGGATTTCACTAACTTCACAGAAATCATTATGAATTCAGACCACTAGAATCAAGCTCAATAAATTTCGTGAGCTTATGTACTACATTTATGTAGGATGCTGTAATGTGAGCTATAACACTCACAAAATCAAAATTACCCTGGCTTTGAAATATAGGTTGTGTATGCTCAGACTCAGTAATAGACCAAACCCTGTCTTCTCAGCAGACATGTAGTTATTTAAATATATGTTGCTATGATACTTTCAGGGGCGGATCCAGGGGGAGGGGGGGGGGCTTTGGGGGCTGAAGCCCCCCTTCATATTTAGGCTTTACTTGATCAATATGCTGAGTATTATAATGAAATTTTGTCTTAGCATAATTATATGATCATTAATAATACAAATACTCACAAAACCACCTTATAAACATCTTTCCAAGGTATTATCAGTGGATTTATGCTAAAGTTTATGCAACAAGGACCCGGATCAGCATTGGAGGTGTACAAGATCGAGATACTCTAATAGAGCAGTCAGCTAACTACTCTAATAGAACATTCACTGGAAACATGTAGTTGGTTCTGTTATGGAATTTTTCCAAATCTACCTGCACCTATACATACAGTGAAGTGCATTGGTCTGTTTAAAGGGCTTCATTCATCTACTTGTGTAGTTAATATGTATGGCAATACTTAATTCAGGTACACAATTTCCATTGAAAATGCTCTCAGATTCAATCTTGTATTGTTCAAATTTCAAAATTTTCCACTTTCAACATTATCAAGACACACGGTAGTGTGTCGTGCGGCCCAAGAAGCCGGCGCGCCACACCGTGAGTATATTGACAGGAAGAACGAAAACGTCATTTTCACACCTTTGTATCTCGGTGATCACTTATCTGATTGGAACCAAATTTGCTACACAGTTGCCCGCCAGCCAAGGGAGTCTACATTCCAAATGTGAAGGAAATCGCTCCAGCCATTTCCGAGATACGAGCTGCCAAAGTTTCGTTTTTTCTTCGTTTTTTTTTTTCTTCTTCTTCTTCTTCGTCTTTTTGCACACTTGCAAAAATTGCTATAACAAGCAAATGCGTACTCTGATCGCCTTGAAATTTGGCACACAGAAAGGGAGTCCAAAGGCGAATCCTAGCATCAAATTTGGTACAAATCCGATGAATGGTTCAGGAGTTATGACCGATTATTCGCGTAAAACAAGATCGATTTGTTGTCACGCCTACAGGGTAAACCGCTACATGGAATGAGTTGAAAATTGCTATGTAGATGGAGTAATCATCGTAGGAGTGCCTTTTGGTGGTTTGAAAGGAATCGACATAAAGACCACGGAGATATGATACAAAACCTAACCTGTGTCACAATTACGCGATCGATTTTTATGAATAAAAAAGTATTAGTTTTCACGCCTATTAGGCAAACCGCTTAGAGCAATGAGCTGAAAATCGGTGTATAGCTGGAATAATCTTCATAGAAAGTCCTTGCAGTAGTACAGAAGAATCGGATTACAAACCACTGAGTTATGATTCGAAAGCCAACTCCGTGTAGCAAATGCGAGATCGAGATACTCTAATAGAACAGTCACCCTAATAGAGCATTCGGTTAATTTATTTACTCCATTATACAATTTTATTACATCACAAGTTATTCTGTAGGGAGTTCAGCTGCAAACAGTTAATCTTATAGACAGTTCAGCAAGAAGACAGTCACCATGTGGAGAGTTAAGCAAATATACCACTATAGAAATTCAGAACATTACAAGTCACACTGAAGAAAGTTCAGCTATAAACAAGTCATGCACTGTGTAGAGAATTCAGCTACAATTAAGTCACTCTCTAGAGAATTCAGTTACACAGAATTCAGATACACACAAGTCACTGTGGAGAGAGTTCAGCTACAAACAGATTACCTGTAGAGAAATCGGCTACAAACAAATCAACCTGCAGAGAGATCAGCTATATACACAAAAATCAACTTGTAGAGAGATCAGCTACAAACAAATCACCCTGTAGAGAGATCAGCTAGAAACTAGACACAAAGTAAGGAGTTCAGCTACAAGCAAATTACCCTGTAGAGAGTTCATCTACAAACAAATCAACCTGTAGAGCAATCAGCTAGAAACAAATCACCCTGAAGAGAGGTCAGCTACAAAAAATCACCCTGTAGAGAGATCAGCTAGAAACAAATCACCCTGAAGAGAGGTCAGCTACAAACAAATCAACCTGCAGTGAGATCACCTACAAAAAAGCACCTTGTACAGAGTTCAGCTACAAACAAATTACCCTGTAGAGAGATCGGCTACAAACAAATCAACCAGTAGAAAGATCAGCTACACACAAATCAACTTGTAGAGAGATCAGCTACAAACAAATTACCCTGTAGAGAGATCGGCTGCAAATTAATCAACCTGCAGAGAGATCAGCTACACACAAATCAACTTGTAGAGAGATCAGCTACAAACAAATCACCCTGTAGAGAGATCAGCTAGAAACTAGATACAATGCAAGGAGTTCAGCTACAAGCAAAATCACCCTTTAGTGAGTTCAGTTACAAACAAATCAACCTGCAGTGAGATCACCCACAAAAACGCACTTGTACAGAGTTCAGTTACAAACAAATCACCCTGTAGAGAGATCAGGTAGAAGAATTCACCTTGTAGAGAGTTCATTTACAAAGAAACCATCATACAGAGAGTTCAGCTACAAAGAAATTACCCCGTGGAGAGTTCAGCTAGAAGAAGTCACCTTGTAAAGAGTTTAGCTACAAAGAAACCATCATGTACAGAGTTCAGCTACAAAGAAACCACCTGTACAGGATTCAACTACAAACAAATCACCCTGTATAGAGATCAGCTAGAAGAAGTTACCTTGTAGATAGTTCAGCTACAACAATTCACCCTGTAGAAAGATCAGCTAGAAGAAGTCACCTTGTACAGTGTTCAGTTACAAAGAAACCATCATGTAGAGAGTTCAGCTGCAAACAAATCACTCTGTAGAGAGTTCAGCAACAAAGAAACCGCCATGTAGAGAGTTCAGTCTCATACAAACCACCTTGTAGAGAATTCGACTACAACAAATCACCCTGTAGAGAAGAAGTTACCTTGTAGAGAGTTCAGCTACAAAGAAACCACCATGTAGAGAGTTTAGCTGCAAACAATTCACCTGTAGAGAGTTCAGCTAGAAACAAATCACCCCGTAGAGAGATCAACTGGACGAAGTCACCTTGTAGAGAGTTCAGCTACAAAGAAACCATCACGTAGAGAGTTCAGCTGCAAACAAATCACCCTGCAGAGAGTTCAGCTACAAAAAAATCACCCTGTAGAGAGTTCAGCTAGACGAAGTCACCTTATAGAGAGTTCAGCTACAAAGAAACCATCATGTAGAGAGTTCGGCTATAAAGACACCACCATGTAGAGAGTTTAGCTGCAAACAAATCACCTGTTACAGAGAGTTCAGCTACAAAAAAACCATCCTGTATATAGTTCAGCTACATTTCAAGTCACCCAGTAGAGAGATCAGCTGCAAAAAAAATCCTGTGGGGAATAATGAGCATGTAATAAATATATGTATATAATTTGTATAATTACTAATAAAATCAAAAATAATTGAAGTACTAAAATTCTCCTTTAAGTTCTTTTCTACTTCCTGTGGTAAAGAAAAAAACACATGGGTTAAAAAAGCCCCAAAGCCAGCCATAGGCTGGCTTTGCAGTATACAAATACAAAAAGAAGTGATATCTAATCAAAAACAGCCAAGCTGTAAAAAAAAGGTGCGGCCCCCATAAAGGCCATGGTGAAAAAAGATGTGAAATCCAAGGTGGCGGCCAAGAAATGGCTGTGATGGTAGGTTAATGATTACATTTTAATAACGGCAATTCAGGTGAATTTTGTGCCAATTTTTGATTAGATTATTCTAACATGCACCTATTCAGTATTGTGCAATTGTGAGAGGGGTGCATCATGTACTTGGTTGTCTGTGCCTACCCAAACTTTTCCATTAGCAAAATGCTTCAGAGAGCCATACTTATAATCTAAAGGCAGTATATAAAATATCTACAGGTATGAATTTTATGTGGAAATGTCTACAAATTGCAGTATTTTAGCATCTATTTTTCAAAATTTCCTAGGGGGGGCATGCCCCCAGACCCCCCTAGTTCCAGCATGCGACGCACACCTCTACCCAAGAGATTAGTACCTTGAGTTAGCCTCCCCCTTTTATAAATCCTGGATGCGCCCCTGACTTTATTATGTACTGCACAAAAAACTCTTACAAAGAGTGTGCAAGCACAGATAATGATGATGCAAGTAATGAACATATATTACAGATAATTGTCTAGCTATAGTTTTGCTTTAAATTGGTCTTGAGCAGGTGTCACCATTATGAGTTTGCTGGGTAAATTGTTCCATATTTTCAAAGTTGATGGGAAGAATGAGTGTAGGTATAAATTTGTTCTTGTGTTTGGTTATAGTAGCTTCATTGATTTTATGATTGATTTACCTTGTAAACAATAGAGGTAGCCAATTTAGGTTTTGTAACATAGTTGTAACACTTGCATATATACACAAACTTGCACAGCATCTTTGGACTGATTTACAGTTGAGATGTCCTTATGTGTATAAGGGTCCCAGACAATACAGGCATATTCTAAGATTGGTTTGATAAGTGACTTGCAACAACTTGTTTTGACAGAGATTGAACAGCTGTGAAGGTCATGTTGCAAAAAAATACTTTTGTATTGTTAGCTTTGTTAGGTATTTGTCTGATGTGGTAAGATAGGTTTGAGTCAATTGTATATAGGTCCTAAGTAGTAGAGCAGCTAAGTGAAAAAATCATTCACTTTTCGATAAAAGCACCAAACTTGATACAACATTTGCTTAATTCATACTATTTCATATTAGATACAGTGCCATTAAAATTACCGATCATAATATCATGCTCAAAGAACCTGAAAAGTAAAATCAGTGGAAAATGTATAGGGGAAGCCATAGAATGCTCAGAGCTGGCTCAATGATGAATAATTATACTGAAACTTTGCATCTGAATAGACAAGCAAGGGATGGTCATATCAAAAAGCTGATCAAGGGAGGTGTCCATCCAGGTCATTAGCTTGCCATGTTAAGAAGCATGGATGGTCATGGTATATGAACCCATAGATATGCAATACATTATCTCTATTGGATCTGGCCTGTACTTTTAACACTGAAGTATTTGCTGCATTAGAAGTGTTTAAAAACAGGTTATTTTACTACATTTTGAAAGATTTTCTGATTATACCTGTAAATTTGAGACACATTCATGCTATTAAATTTTGTACTAGTAATAGCATGTGTAGCAGTGAAATTTGGGATAAATACCACAAGTGTTGCATTGAAAATGGGTAAAATTCCACAAGGTGAAGCTGAGTGAAATTTCCATTTTCAATGCAGCAAGAGTGGTATTTATCCCAAATTTCACTGCTATGTCCATGCTATTCCCAGTTAATACCATACTTGCTGCGTATACACATGCTGTGCATTACCATTGTTGCTACGTATGGAATTTGTCACTATGCACTAAACATGTGTCAACACTAATTAGTGCTACATTGTTACATAAATTCTAGCCAATGAAATTGCAATTATAACTTTCACTGCTGTCAGTGATAAATTTCACTGCTACTATAGAGACTTTTGTATGTGCAGTGAAACAGGAATGGTAATAAAGCAAGAACAAAGATTTGGGTGCACTTGTATGGTTTCCTGAGTAGCTAGAAATCATATACCCTAGTTTAAAAGTTTCAAAACATGCCCTAAGGCAATGATTTTGAAGTGGCACCATATCTCAAATGATTTAGTATACCTTACTCAATTTCCACAGAAAATTTGGTGCTTTTATCATAAAGTGAATGACAAAATTTGTTGCTTAGCTGCTCTACTAAAGTATTTGGTGTGTGATACTTCTTGTATAAAGTACAGAGAATATAATGTGAAAGAATATAGGTTTCTTTTCTTATGAGCAATTCTGATAAATTCACATTTTTTTGACGTTGAAAGTCATTTTCTATTTGTTCGCCCATATTTCCAAAGTATTTAGGTCCTTCTGAAGACAAAAACAATCTTCTTTTGGATTAATAGAGGTGTGCAAAATAACATTATCCGCATAGTTTATAATCTTACAGTTGATAGTATGTTTTGGTAAATCCTTGAAGCATTATAATAATACAGGAACAAAAACAGTTTCCTGTGAAACTCCAGATGCTACTTCAGTCGCATCACCATCAACTAGTATCTGCTGCCGTCATTATGGTAATGTAACATTCTGCACCTTTTTGTACCTCTTGGAAATCTATCACTGATGTAACTTCAAATTTGTTTCAACAGAGTTTTGTTGAAGTAAAGTGTCCCAATCAATTGCATCAAGATTAGGCATACTGGCTACTATCTTTCCTGTCTACATGTAGCTACCTATAACACTTATAATTTACAGACGTATTCATGTGTTATTGCATATCACTTATACAGTTGGCTTTACTACATATGGTTATGGTATGTGCATTTTTCTGCATCTTAACTAAAAAGTTTGTAGCTATGTACACCATACTCTATATAGTGTTGGAGAAGACATTAAAGTGGAAACTATACATTGGTAGGCATATAGTCAGTAAATTATTTTTGTATAGGAATGCTCAACGAATCATTTTATAATCCTATATTAGGATATTTAAAACTGTAACATGGACTTGACATTCAGGTATTACAGAATACATCTAAACTATGTCATGCTTGGAATTTGTAGTACTCACACTGTTTTAAAAAGGTGTTTTTGGGGTGCTATAGCTGCCATTTACACCAGGCTCCTCTGAGGGTGTTCTGTTACACCCATAGGATACTTCAACTACACCCATGGGGTGTAGAAGATATTTTAAATGGAAATGGACTGTTTTCTTTGTTATACAGCCAATCACATTTTCACCAAACAATTTCAAACATCATCATATCATTGACTCAAAGAACATACAAGAAACATGGATATATGACAGTAATACATACATTCAGTATCATCAACTCTTCCCAGTGGCAGATCTAGAAATTTTCAGAGGGGGTTTCAGATTCCACTCAACTTCAGCCTAGCTGTAAGTCGAAGACTAAAAAAAAAAAGGTCACAACCTGCTCTTCAATGCCATAATTGTGATTTCAAAGGAAAAAGTGAAAGTTTTGCCAGTAGAAAGCTCTACTATAACACACTACGTATAGCTCATGGTGGATTGTATCACCCACACAATGAGTTGTTAATAAATTTGGGGCGTGCGCTATTCTCAGAGGGGGTTTCAGCTGAAACCATTGCAACCCCCCTACTGCTTCCTACCTCTTATGGTTTTCAGTTTGTATTTATAATGTAACCAATAAGCATGACTTTCGATTGTGGGTTTCATTTTTAAAAGGCTCTGAAATGAATTACTACATGGTTGTCGCAAGACATAATACAGTGTACAGGTACATGACAATGCCATCACACTGTCGTTTCACTGTAATTAACACCTACGCGAATCTATTGTATGTACATCTTATGCATACATCAGTGGTAGAGTCACATGCTATATGTCTTCCATGTTTTGCCTTCTTCATTTTATTATGATTTAATGTATGTACAATGCTGGAAGATAGTTTTGTTTGTAAATGCTAACCTGTATGCTCTTATTGACTTACAAACTTAATGTGTGACTGAATTGTGTTAATTTCATTAACTAAACCAGGTGTACATGAACACTAAAGGGTGTTGACAAATGCCAATAAGTGTTTTGAATTAGTGCAGTGTAAACACCCAAGGGTGTTCCTACTACACCATAACAGGTGTGGGTGCCTAGGTAACACAGCAACATGGGTGTTTGAGAACACCCAATTTTAACAGTGCTGAATTACCTATCACTGTTAATTCATATTTGGTGTATACACTTGCATTCTATATACACCATATTGCAGTAGGTTGAGACTGTTGGAACTCCATTGCATACTCAAATTCATAAAGCCAGCTAACAAGGTGTTAAGACAGTTAGATACATAATACAATGAAACCTATCTAACCAAGTCACTGCAAAATAAGGTCACTACTTAACTCTAAACTAGCCATTGTAATAATTTTAATCCTTAAGTGCATCAAAGGTCACCTGCCTAATACAGCTATCTGCCTTCTAAGGTTGGGGGATTTTGGCCAATGGTGACCAGAATAGACAGGTTTCACTGTAATGTATTATACTATTTGCATTTTAGTGTGCTGAAATAGACATTATAGACAGCCATGCTTAAGTCCTTATAGATTATAAATTGGATCAGCCATGAATGAGACATGATGTCATGTTTTACATGTAAACCCAAGTATAGTGGAACTGATTGAAAGGATCAAGACATCTAAAGTGCTAGCTATTTTATTCAAGGTAAGAAATTGAACATATATGCAGAAATAAATTGGTTTTATATGCTAAAAAGCTAAGTATAGTAGCTATACTATCTACATGAGCTCACTTTGACTGCAGAGTCTCGAATCTTCAGCTATGGTAGCCTACATGTAGTGCAGCTATAGCTGTAGATGGCAACTTTTACTTAATATGTAGCAAAATGGGTAGTTGGCAGTCTGATAGGACAGCTATAGCATATTCAGCCACTACATGTTGGCTACCAATGTTAAAATTGTATTGATATGACCTCATGAAGTGGATTATGGTTTTGCTGATGTAGCTGAGCTAGATCAGTTTTGATTACTCTGCAGAATTAAAATGCCACAACAGCCATTTCAGAAGCACACAATTGCTTTAAACAAGAAGCATATAAGAATGCAGTGAAACACAAAACATAGTCCAGTCCATAGAGATCAGCTAGGCACATGTGTATATAGCAAGATGCAACAATGCACTATGGTACTTTATATATAGTGCCCAGAAACATACTGCACTAACCATGATCTTTAAAAGTATCATTTGCTCAGAATCACTTTTTAAACATGCTAGATTTAATTAAAAGATGGCTAAGTGGAGCTGATTCAATAATAATGAACAGAGAGTAAATGCTTCGTAGCTACAACTGAAAAGATCATGATGTTTCAATAATTGGTCTATATATTTAATATATAGTAGAAAAGCAAATGATGAGATGAAGACTGTTATAAGCATGTCAACCTATAGGGGTGCTGGGGACGTGCCCCATGCAGGTAATTTTGAAAATAGGCTTTTTTAAAATGAATTTGACGGAGTTTTGTATTCACAACTAACATCGCTTCCTGTGACTACAGATAGTAGATGGTTATCCAGCTCAGTTCCTCAAACGTGATAGAAAATTCTTATCATAAGCTTTGAGATTTTACATTCAGTTCTTGTTTGCAAAACCATAATTTGAGGGCTTTGCATGTAGTCCAAGAGACTTAAAGTATTATAGCAATACATAGTACCACTTGCAGTTCACTATAAACCAAGTAAAAATGGTTCAATGATAAGAGCAAGAGTTCATAATATTTGTATTATGAACTCTTGATAAGAGTATAACTAGCAAGTTGCAGTGAAGAATGGAGTAAAGTTTGTGAACAAGATTAAAGGAATGGTAAGTATAATTTTATGATAGTTCAAACAAAAGACTAGGCATGTGGCATAATTGTGTAACACTGGTTACACCTAAAACTATTACAGTAGTTGAATGCAATATCAGCAATTGCATGATATTGTACAGTATAGGCAGCTCCAGGAATTTTGATGACAAGTTTTCAAACTTGCACTCTCGTAGCATGCTAAATCTAGGGGACTTGGAGGCATGTTCTCCAAGAAAAGTTTTGAAAATATGCAGCCTGAAATTTAATCTGGTAGCTAGCAATTTCACTAAAAACTCTTTTAACTGACATTCTCTGCATAATTATGTTGAGAACTTATTGACATTCAATATAAACTTCTTGTGCTTGCTTCCATTTGCACAGCATCAACATCAGGAATGGACATACCAAAGTAGAGAAATGTGAAGTTTGAATCATGCAACAGATACGGATGCCATTATGGAGGATCTGGGAGTATGTCCCCAGAGCTGTTTTCAGATTTTAAGTATTCTGAGATAGGATTTTACACTATTAATTTTCATTGTGTGGTTACAATTAAATTAAATAGCCACTTACAGTTTTTAAGAGATATAAAATGTGGCTGCCCTATTAGAGTGGTTGACTGCTCTATTAGAGTAACTCAATCTGAACCTTAGTACCAATAATTACTTGAATATACATACTTATGATCTGTTTCTGGAAACCTCAGAACCTCCCTCCAGAGCTGCCCCTGGTGATGGCATGAGAATTCATGAGTCATGACATTTGAAATGTAAGCAATTTTAAGCCTGGTTTATTAAAAGCTAGATTTTCATTACAACTTAGTTAGTTTGATAGCACAAATATACAGAATAAATGGAAACAGGGCAGTTCAGTATAAATCAAGACACACGGTAGTGTGTCGTGCGGCCCAAGAAGCCGGCGCGTAACACCCGTGAGTATATTGACAGGAAGAAAGAAAACGCAATTTTCGCACCTCCGTAGCTCTGTGCTTCCTTGATGAAACAAGCCAATTTTTTCTGTGGACATGCCCTCCAACTGCAGTACTCCACATTCCAAATTTGAGCGAAATCGCTTAGCGCGTTCCCGAGATATGCGACTTCAAAAATTGGCTCAGTTTCTTCGTTTTTTTTTTTTCTTCTTATTTTTCTTTTTCTTGTCGCACACTTACAAAAACTGCTATAAAACTCGAATGCCATATCCGATTGCCATGAAATGTGGCACACAGAAGGGGGATATAAAGGCGCATCTCGGTACCAACTTTGGCTGGAATACGATAAACAGGCAAAGAGTTATGAGCGATTATTCACGAAAAATAACACCAATATGTTGTCACGCCTACAGGGTAAACCGCGTATGGGAAGAAGCTGAAAATCGGTGGGTGAATAGGTTAACTATTGAACCTCAAACCTTTTGTGGTTTGAAAGAAATCGAGCTAAAAAACAGGAAGATACAACGAAAAAACCAACAGTGTGTAACAATTACGCAATCGAGATCAGCTAATAAAAAAACGACTGCTTGCCACGCCTACCAGATAAACCGCTTGGGGTAATGCTTTGAAAATCGTTGTACAGATGGAGTAATCATCTTAGAAAGGCTCATCAATGGTGTAGAAGAATCAGACTTAAAGCCACGGAGTTATAACACGAAATCCAACTTGGTGCAGCAAGTGCGAGATCGAGATACTCTAATAGAGCAGTCATCCTAATAGAGCAGTCACCCTGAAGAGAATTCAAGAGATCAGCTAGAAATAAGAAACCTGTATAGAGATCAGCTACACACAAGTCACCCTGTAGAGAGATCAGCTAGAAGAAGTTACCTTGTAGGGAGTTTATGCAACTATGAACAAAATAGTTATTTTCCAAGAACAATTGTGACTGAATTTGACAAAACAAGGCTTCGACGCACAAAGCTTTGTTAGGAGATATGGCGATTTTAAGGAATCATTGTGTAATAACTTCCCAGTGCCTACAGCTGTGCAAACAAAATTTGCACCAACTGTTCATCTGTTCACTAGCTATCACTGAGTAGTCTGGCGGCGCCCGCCCCTTCGCATGGAGTAAGGGTCTGGTTTGCTTAGTATCACCGAGTTGCTCTGGAGGAATTTAATTTGAATGTAATGACGTAACGAAAATGGTCTTAACGGAAGTGCCTCACTCAAAATTGTGGCAGTGATATTGAACTTCCTTCGCCTTTACACAGGCGAAAGTGGATTGGTCTACTTTTATAGAATAGACATGTCTCCCTACCTAGGAAATCAGAGCGTAACCCGGTTTTTTCGCGTATCAAACAAGGCGAAAAGCCCTTCCCGAAATAACACTTTTCTTCTCTTTGTTCTTTATTAGCTAACTCCTTTTGTTTCTTTCAGTACTGTTAGGGCATTTGATTCATTCTTCTGACGTAACATAAACAAAAATGCGCTGATTAAACGTGGAACGTTCTGATTGGTTGCACCAGTTTTTGGTAATCCGGTACAACTCCACTATACTAAGCATACCAGACCCTTACTCTATGCGAAGGATCGGGCGCCGCCAGACTAATCACTGAGTGGGTGTATACATTTCTGATACCCAAAATTTGCCCTGTTTTGAGCAGCTTTTTTCGATCGGGTAATAATATCACAGATGGCAGTAATAGGGTGGGAGGGTGGGGGTGGACGGTGGTCTTAATATACTGGTATAAAATGGAGTAAGAAGACGATTGGAATCGAGAGGCCAAGTTTGGGCTCTCCATGGCCCTCCATGGCCCTCAAATTACTCTAAATTGACTGAGAACACTATTGGCGAGCTCTCTGTGAAGTCCCAGCTCACTACACACCATTATCACAAAGCCATGGCCATTTAATGGTGCCAATTTCACACTCGTGGCTTTGACAGGGTCGGAAGAAAGCTGCTACAGAAACCAGACTTGTCAGTGCTGAAGGAAGTACAGTGTGAAATATGATAGTGTATTAGACCAGCAATCCATTTCTGGTAAAATCGTAAGTTTGATTTTGTGTGTGTGGAAGCCTTGTTATGTGAAATCCGGTCACAATTAATGATTGGAACTCCTTACCAGTAGATCTTGTTGAAGTTGCAGATGCTGACATTTTTAGAACTGGACTACAATCATTATTATTGTGTTACATGTATTCGGGCAAATCTGAGTACACCAGCAGGGCTAACTGCTCAGTAATAATAATAATCATAATAATAATTATGGAAAGAGATAGTTCAGCTAGAAAAAATCACCTTGTAGAGTTCAGCTACAAAGAAACCACCATGTAGAGAGTTCAGCTACAAACAAATCGCCCTGTGGAGAGATCAATAGAAGAAGTTACCTTGCAGAGGGTTCAGCTACAAAGAAACCATCATGTAGAGAGTTCAGCTACAAACAAATCTCCCTGTAGAGAGATCAGCTAGAAGAAGTTACCTTGTAGAGAGTTCAGCTTCAAACAAATCACCCTGTAGAAAGATCAGCTAGAAGAGGTCACCTTGTAGAGAGTTCAGTTACAAAAAAACTACCATGTAGAGAGCTCAGCTACAAACTAGTGACCTTGTAGAGACATCAGCTAGAAGAAGTTACCTTGTAGAGAGTTCAGCTACAAAGAAACCATTCTTTAAAGAGTTCAGCTGCAAACAAACCACCTGTACAGAATTCAACTACAAATAAATCACCCTGTAGAAAGATGAGCTAGAAAAAGTTACCTTGTAGAGAGTTCAGTTACAAAGAAACCACCATGTAGAGAATTCAGCTACAAACTAGTGACCCTGTAAAGACATCAGCTAGAAGAAGTTACCTTGAGAGAGTTCAGCTACAAAGAAAGCATCATGTAGAGAGTTCAGCTACAAACAAATCTCCCTGTAGAGAGATAAGCTAGAAGAAGTTACCTTGTAGAGAGTTCAGCTTCAAACAAATCGCCCTGTAGAAAGATCAGCTAGAAGAGGTCACCTTGTAGAGAGTTCAGTTACAAAAAAACCACCATGTAGAGAGCTCAGCTACAAACTAGTGACCTTGTAGAGAGATCAGCTAGAAGAAGTTACCTTGTAGAGAGTTCAGCTACAAAGAAACCATTCTTTAAAGAGCTCAGCTGCAAACAAACCACCTGTACAGAATTCAGCTACAAATAAATCACCCTATAGAAAGATGAGCTAGAAAAAGTTACCTTGTAGAGAGTTCAGTTACAAAGAAACCACCATGTAGAGAATTCAGCTACAAACTAGTGACCCTGTAAAGACATCAGCTAGAAGAAGTTACCTTGAGAGAGTTCAGCTACAAAGAAACCATTATTTAAAGAGCTCAGCTGCAAACAAATAACCTATACAGAATTCAGCTACAAACAAATCACCATGTAGAGAGATCAGCTAGAACAAGTTAACTTGTAGAGAGTTCAGCTACAAAGAAACCATCATTTAGAGAGTTCAGCTTCAAACAAACCACCTGTAGAGAGTTCAGTCACAAACAAATCTCCCTGTAGAGAGATCAGCTAAAAGAAGTTACCTTGTAGATCGTTCAGCTACAAACAAATCACCCTGTAGAGAGATCAGCTAGAAGAAGTTACCTTGTAGAGAGTTCAGCTACAAAGAAACCACCATGTAGAGAGTTCAGCTGCAAAGAAATCACCCTCAGGGGCGGATCTAGGATTTATAAAAGGGGGGGGGGGGGCTAACTCAGGTACTAATCTCTTGGGTAGAGATGTGCGAAGCACACTTCCCAGAATGCGAAGCATGCTGGAACTAGGGGGGTCTGGGGGCATGCCACCCCAGGAAAAATAGATGCTAAAATACTGCAATTTGGAGACATTTCCACATAAAATTCATACCTGTAGATATTTTATATACTGCCTTTAGATTATAGGTATGGCTCTCTGAAGCATTTTACTAATGGAAAAGTTTGGGTAGGTACAGACAACCAAGTACATGATGCACCCCTCTCACAATTGCACAACACTGAATAGGTGCATGTTAGAGTAAGAATGTTGAAAGTGGAAAATTTTGAAATTTGAACAATACAAGATTGAATCTGAGAGCATTTTCAATGGAAATTGTGTACCTGAGTTAAATGTTGCCATACATATTAACTACACAAGTAGATGAATGAAGCCCTTTAAACAGACCAATGCACTTCATTGTATGTATAGGTGCAGGCAGATTTGGAAAAATTCCATAACAGGTAATCCTAAGGCTGCAGCACATGTTGCTGTCAGACCTTCAGTGCTGGTCACTGTAAAGTGCTAATAATAAATAATAACTACATGTTTCCAGTGAATGTTCTATTAGAGTAGTTAGCTGACTGCTCTATTAGAGTATCTCGATCTTGTACACCTCCAATGCTGATCCAGGTCCTTGTTGAATAAACTTTAACATAAATCCACTGATAATACCTTGGAAAGATGTTTATAAGGTGGTTTTATGAGTATTTGTATTATTAGTGATCATATAATTATGTTAAGACAAAATTTCATTATAATACTCAGCATATTGATCAAGTAAAGCCTAAATATGAAGGGGGGGGGGGGCTTCAGCCCCCAAAGCCCCCCCCCCCCCTGAATCCGCCCCTGCACCCTGTATAAAATTCTGCCACGAACAAATTGCCCTGTAGAAAGATCAGTTAAAAGAAGTTACCTTGTAGAGAGTTCAGTTACAAAGAAACCATTTTGTAAAGAGCTCAGCTGCAAACAAATCACCTGTACAGAATTCAGCTACGAACAAATCACCCTGTAGAGAGATCAGCTAGAAGAAGTTACCTTGTAGATAGTTCAGCTACAAACAAATCTCCCTGTAGAGAGATCAGCTAGAAGAAATTACCTTGTAGAGAGTTCAGCTACAAAGAAACCACCATGTAGAGAGTTCAGCTGCAAAGAAATCACCCTGTAGAAAATTCTGCCAGAAACAAATTGCCCCGTAGAAAGATCAGTAAGAAGAAGTTACCTTGTAGAGAGTTCAGCTACAAAGAAACCATTCTGTAAAGAGCTCAGCTGCAAACAAATCACCTGTACAGAATTCAGCTACAAACAAATCACCCTGCAGAGAGATCAGCTAGAAGAAGTTAACTTGTAGAGAGTTCAGCTACAAAGAAACCATCATTTAGAAAGTTCAGCTACAAACAAATCTCCCTGTAGAGAGATCAGCTAGAAGAAGTTACCTTGTAGAGAGTGAAGCTACAAACAAATCACCCTATTGAAAGATCAGCTAGAAGAAGTCACCTTGTAGAAAGTTCAGTTACAAAGAAACCACCATGTAGATAGTTCAGATACAAACTAGCTACCTTGTAGAGACATCAGCTAGAAAAGTTACCTTGTAGAGAGTTCAGCTACAAAGAAACCATTCTGTAAAGAGCTCAGCTGCAAACAAATCACCTGTACAGAATTCAGCTACGAACAAATCATCCTGTAGAGAGATCAGCTAGAAGAAGTTACCTTGTAAATAGTTCAGCTACAAACAAATCTCCATGTAGAGAGATCAGCTAGAAGAAATTACCTTGTAGAGAGTTCAGCTACAAAGAAACCATTCTGTAAAGAGCTCAGCTGCAAACAAATCACCTGTAAAGAATTCAGCTACAAACAAATCACCCTGTAGAGAGATCAGCTAGAAGAAATTACCTTGTAGAGAGTTCAGCTACAAAGAAACCATCATGTAGAGAGTTCAGCTGCAAAGAAATCACCCAGTAGAAAATTCTTCCTGAAACAAATAGCCCTGTAGAAAGATCAGTTAGAAGAAGTTACCTTTTAGAGAGTTCAGCTACAAAGAAACCGTTCTGTAAAGAGCTCAGCTGCAAACAAATCACCTGTACAGAATTCAGCTACAAACAAATCACCTGTAGAGAGTTAAGCTACAAACAAATCTCCCTGTAGAGAGATCAGCTAGAAGAAGTTACCTTGTAGATAGTTCAGCTACAAACAAATCACCCTGTAGAAAGATCAGTTAGAAGAAGTTACTTTGTAGAGAGTTCAGCTACAAAGAAACCATTATGTAAAGAGCTCAGCTGCAAACAAATCACCTGTAAAGAATTCAGCTACAAACAAATCACCCTGTAGAGAGATCAGCTAGAAGAAATTACCTTGTAGATAGTTCAGCTACAAACAAATCACCCTGTAGAAAGATCAGTTAGAAGAAGTTACTTTGTAGAGAGTTCAGCTACAAAGAAACCATTTTGTAAAGAGCTCAGCTGCAAACAAATCACCTGTACAGAATTCAGCTACGAACAAATCACCCTGTAGAGAGATCAGTTAGAAGAAGTTACCTTGTAGATAGTTCAGCTACAAAAAAATCTCCCTGTAGAGAGATCAGCTAGAAGAAATTACCTTGTAGAGAGTTCAGCTACAAAGAAACCATCATGTAGAGAGTTCAGCTGCAAAGAAATCACCACTGCCCAAATTTCAAGGCAATAGCTCTTTGCAATCTGAAGTTATCAATTGTCAAAGTTGGCGAATTGGATGTGTGTGGAAGACCCCTTTTCGCAAATCCGATCACATATGTATTATATATATAATTTGTACATTTACTAATAAAATATTTAAAGTACATCTACTTCATCTTTTCTTCTTCCTGTAGTAAAGAAAAAAAACATAGGTTAAAAAAGTTCCAAAGCTGGCCATAGGCCAGCTTTGGGGTATACAAATACAAAAAGAAATGAAATCTAATCCAAAACAGCCAAGCTGTAAAAAAAGTGTGCGGCCCTCAGAAAGGCTATGGTGAAAAAAGATGTGAAATCCAAGGTGGCGGCCAAGAAATGGCTGTGATGGTAGGTCAATGGTAAAAATTTTAATAACGACAATTCAGGTGAATTTTTGTGCCGCTTCACAAAATTTACCTGAATTGTCATTATTAAAATTTTTACCATTAACCTACCATCACAACCATTTCTTGGCCGCCACCTTGGATTTCACATCTTTTTTCACCATAGCCTTTCTGAGGGCCGCACACTTTTTTTTACAGCTTGGCTGTTTTGGATTAGATAGCATTAACCATGTGTGCATGGTTATGCATCACCATGATATTATATGGCACAAATCTTGGCAAGCAGCACCCTTGGCTTCATGAATTTTAACCAAACATAATACAGTGTGATTTATTTTATGTCTATTGATTTTATTTACTATCAATTACATCTCAAGAACACTTTGCAACACTGTCTCATTTGTCAAAGATGATGTTGAGACTGGATGCTATAATATGACGAGTCAAATGCTTTCTTCATTGTATTTCATTGTATATGACATGACTTATACAAACCCATACAAAAAGTGTATCACCTTTAATTTCAACAGCTCAAAAGCAGCATGATAGAATTAGCTACATTTCCTTGTTATACAGTAGTTTCATATCCTTACTGTATACATATAATCTATAATACTACTAGCTATTTATCATTTAACAGTTAACACATAAAATTTACTTGCACATAATTATAATTTTGTACATGTGTTTGAATGTTTATCAAATATAGCTCCTAGTGAGTTTTGAGTGTATGTGCATAGAAAATATTAAACCCTTAGCACATTTATAGCCATACATATGAATATAGTGCTGGAGAAAACATTAAGGTGGAAATTTGATACACTGAGTGTTACCACTCAGTGTACTTTTTTGTACATAGGAATGTTTAGTGTTCAGCTTTTAAATGGCTTGTAATTCTATTCTCTACTTAAAATTACACTGGACTTGAATAACTACTGATTATATACATAGATGGCTTTTTTGTTGTGTTGAGATCACTGCTAGTGCAGACACTGCAATGTGAAACTTTGTGTAAATATGCTCATTCCTAATACTATACTAGCTAGTGATATACAGTGACTGTTAGGGCCTCATTCCACACTGATTCAATGTGACTGGCATAACCAAGCTGACACTACTATACTTAACTACACTGTAAATGTGGTGTGCTTGTTTGTTACTATAGCTAAACAAACCAATAAGTATAAATTGTGAGAGTAGCTCAAGCTATGTAGCTACTGATTCACTACTTTTTAAATCAAGGGATGAGTCTGCATGCTGCCTGTCAAAGGATCTATAGCTGTCTAAATCTTGTCCATTCTCAAACTGTTAAACCCAGATGTTTTACAACACACATGCACACACACACACACACACACACACACACACACACACACACACACACACACACACACACACACACACACACACACACACACACACACACACACACACACACACACACACACACACACACACACACACACACACACACACACACACACGTGTGTGTGCGTGTGCGTGTGTGTGTGTGCATGCATGTGTGTTTGGTACCCGCATGTAGCTATACATACATACACACATACATACACATATATATCAGGGCCATAGCCAGATGTTAACTGGGTAGGTTCTTTGGATGAACATGGACCTTTTTGTGTGGTGTGGTGATTTATATCAGGATGCTGAAGCTAGGGGGGCCTGAAGGCATGTCCCCCTTTTGAAAATAGGTACAAAAAATGGCTGAATTTGTGGACTTTTGCTGCTAAAAGGAACTTTTTTTATTACTAAAATTATGGACTTTTATATTAAAATTGTGGACCTTTTCTTCTGCCTATGGGCCTGTATATTATGTATTTTGAGGAACACGTTTGCTTGTGGACACATGCCATTTCTTGATAAAAGTAGTGCAATTTATGGAACTGATAGCTCAGTAGCTAACGTACCATCTTGGAATTAGTAATTAGTGTGGGTCGGAATCTGCGGGTATATAAACCTTTCTAAATGAAATAAGACTAGATTGTCAAGAGCGAAAGATATGCAGTAGTATACTGAACAGATCTATAGCTATAAGTAGTTTGATGCGTACTAGGCGAGTTACGTGCATGGGACAAGGATTTTGACACTTTAAAAAGTACGATAGAAGAGTCTCACAACATCTATATCGACAAATTGACACACAGTAGTTTTGAGCGAGTGTTCATTTTTTCTTACTGAAGTGTTTTAGTGCCGGACAATCGCTTTTAAGTCCAAAACAGCCGTTTTATCCTCAACCAGGGTAAAACCAACCCAAATAACATTTTTCATCGTCTTTCTCAACTTCTATGTATTGAGTAAGTTTCATGTTGAATGAATCACCAGAAGCCGAGTTGTAGCCTCTTGAAGGATCGAGCCCAGCCATTAAATTTGCCCCGCGGAAGTTGCGGTTAATTACGTAGTTAACGTGTTTTGTGACGCAAAAGCGACGCTCTATTGAGTGTAGCTGTTCTATACCATATGCGTATTTTGTACCATACGCGTATGGTACGTACCATATTATGCGTATACGCGTACGGTACAACCATACGCGTATGGTACGGAAAATCGTACCATCTGAGTATAGGCTATAGCTAACCTGCTTTGTATATAATATCAAGCAGAAGGTTTTTACACTGTCGTACCTATTGACTATGCCGTATGGCACTCTGCTTTCATTTCTTTTTGGGGAAGATGGAGTGGAAAGGGGCCCGGCTAGTCTCTTAGCAGTTTCTGTAATTCAGTCAAGATCGAGCTAGCTAGGTATATACCTCTATAGAGCAATCATATTTTGGTCTGATTAGCTATTCTATTCTCTAGAGCTGAGATGTATTTTGCTTTACTGTAATTAAGATATAATTTACTTTACTGCATGATGCAAACCTACACTGTTAAAACTGAGGTGGTCATAGCACACTTAACCAGCAGCACACCCTTTGGGTGCAGGCACACTTTCAGGATATAGTGTGTGAAACACACAAGACAAGCAGTGTGACTGTATATTGGTGTACATGGCATCCTTTATCATTTAGAGGTAGTAGGATGTATAGAAAAGCATCAATTTTTATGTGCTATAAATAAACTTATTTTGTGCTAAGCCATTACACAGACACACTACAATAAAATGTGTATTCGTGCATAATTATGTGGTATGCCATAAATGTGCTGTACATAGCATGCACATGCACCTGTGGTGTATGTGATGTGTAGGAGACGATTGTCCACATTTGTCCATTAGTTAGCAAATATGAACCCATTTGTCCATTAGTTAGCAAATGTGAAACATCATCTCCTACACATCACATACTTCGCTGAAGTATGTGATGTGTGTGTATGCGTGATTTGCACAAAAACACATTTATTGTAGTGACAGTTCAAGTCGATGAACAAAGCCAGTATGTTTGTATCAACAAAGTAACCAATTTGCATCAACCAAGAGTAAAACACTTGATTAACATTAACTCATAGAATTTCCATTAGATTAATCCAGTGAACAGTAGAGAGATGAAAAAGATAATCAGTGGGGGCCCATACATATCTTAAGGTAGCTTCAGCTGAGTACATGAGTGAAATTAAACCCACAATCAAACTCCAGGCTTGGTGATATAGGTTTATTATACATTTTGAAACAATGTTTTGGATTGGAAAGCAGTAAGTTGCTGACTGACTAATAGTGTTGTGTACTGTTTGTAGCAATTGTGAAACTGCAGATGATGTAATATTTCACAATAATACTATGATAAGTGGTTGACTTTGATAATAAAGCTGTCACATTCTACCCTTCCACTCCTGAATGCATAAGTGCTTTTTTTCTCCACAGTGAAAATGCTATATATTACTTTGAAAGTACACAAGCTGGTATACTATAGTAATGTATGTTCTTTAGAATAGTCAAGTTAATTATCTAGCTGTTGCATAGCAACCATATACACTGAAAACGCATTGTAAATTTTAATTTTTATTTCTTCTTCCACGCAGTACATTGTGGCTGCAATTGCTACACATATATTACTTCCTATTGGATTCATGATCCGTTGTTTAATTGATATAATGAAAATTCAAAAATCAGGCCATTATTACATAATGCCACTCCTCCTTCATACCTGTAATAGAGTTTATGATGTAATGTAATGATGTGACATGATGTAATAATTCATTATGCATATACTTGTAATATTAATATTGTGTGCAGTAGTTGTAAGAGTTATAGTTGTTATTGTGTGCTTTCAATTATTGATGAATAATATTATATACAGTGGTCTGTTCTGCTTATAAAAGATTTGCCCAAGAGCCTACACTTCCCTACAATTATAGAACGATACCCACAATATGTGATAGCAGCCATATTAATTAATTTGCATCCATTGGAAAATATAGCCAATTTTTTACAGTCACATATATGTATATTATTTCATTAAATATTTTATTCTATTGTTGTTACATAATCTATTGTTTAGCTTTAATTTGTTAGTTCACTATAGCTTCCACTTAAAAATGGATATTTATGCCTGATGGCATGCACTAAAGGAGTGTTGAGCAGACAATTTTAATCAGATGAGCTCGAGAAGTACAATGTAACGATTGCTCAAACAGAGGAAGATCTGGAGAATTCTGATACAATAACATCGAGGGAGGTAGCAAAGAGATTTTACTGTAGAGAAAGCAATATTCCAGTTTGCAAATTAATGTAAATCTAGCTGTAGCATAGCATTATTAGCATAATTAATTGCATGTGCAACAAATTCTTTTTAAACTGAATCTTTGCTATTGAATGAGGCATGCACATTGCCTACTGAGGAAAACATAACATGGCAGAGATTTTATGGTGAGTTTATGAGTTCTAATGAATATTTCAGTAACGAATGTATGTATATATATATTATCTGGCATTGTTTAATTGTTAAGTGTGTTGTAACCACTCACTACTTACTGTGGATGGGACAATGTGTTTAGCTACTCTTATCTGAATGTATATAGCTATATACTCTTTAAAGTTAACAACATCCATGTTAATTTGTGCTGTAGGTCCAGTGTGATGAATGTGAGTGGTGGTACTACTTACAGTATGTACAAACAAGAAAAGTACGCAAACATAAATTGGATCCTCAAAAGAAGAAGAGTGTATATAATAGATAAAGATGCAAAGACAGTGAGGGGCCATGTTGCACAACTGATAACACTTACAAAGTTCATTTGCCAAGTTGTTAGCTTTGCACAAGCAGTGCAAAGCTAGAAATGTTTGTAAAGATAGCCCATTGTAGCTAGGTGATGGCAAGGCTAGAAGACACTGAGAAAAGGCATAATACGCATATGGTACGTACCGTACGCGTATGCCTATACCGTACGCGTATGGTACGGAAAATCGTACCGTACGCGTATGGTATGTACCATACGCGTATGGTATGTACCATACGCGTATGGTGCATACCATACGCGTACGGTACAAAATACGCATATGGTATAGAACATAGCTACAGTATTGTCGGGTCAGTATATTGAACGAAGATCAAATTGGCAAGGAGCTATTGGTCAAAACACTGGAGTCACAGTAGTCTCACGTTCAGTTCATCAACCGATTGTGAGGTATGCCGATGTAGCTTCAGAATGTACTCAGTGTAGCTACAAAAGAATGTATGTATACTTAAGTCAGTTCAGAGACCATACGGAGACCATGTACTCAGTAACGGCTGTGACCGAGCGGTCGGCTATGAGAGTGGCCGGGATTGTTAATTAGTTACTGAAAACAGGATGGCGGGATTGGACTGGTAGCTGCCTTGCTGGCCTCTTGCCGAGATCACCTTTCTCAGTCTTGTCCCCACTCCTCCCCTCCCCTACTAGTCTCGTATCCAGACCGCTTTTTTTCCCTTTTGTATTTGGGTGGGGGAAAAGGGTCTGGTGTAACTCCAATAGCCATTTCAATCTGAATCCCCAGATTCTAGGGATTGTTTGAAGAGTGGCAAACGAGCTAGCCTGAGTGTTGCCAGATGATTGCTCCAAATGTTTATGTGAAAAAAAAAAATTTGTTCATAAAAGTTCATATTCCAATGGTCACCCTCCGAAAACAGCATGTACCAAGCCCACAGATTATAAATAGGTGGATCTCTGGGTTAGAAAGGTAAAAAAAGGTCATAGCCTGAGATTGCCAAGTTCATAAAAATTTCATAGATTACTTCAGGTTCACAATCAAGACAAGACGTTCATAAATCTATGAACTTTATTTACAACATTGTAACACTGAATGAGCCGCGAACCTAATGTTTTTGTGTTTCATGCACCTGTCACATGAAAGAAATCACTTATAGTATGTTCATGTTGAACTGAATCCTCAAAAATATTTAATAATTCATGGATGCAATTACACACGATCTTGAAATTTGGCTCATTTGTAGTACTGCTTGACCCGCTAAAAGTATTTCAAAATCTTTTTGTTTAAATGTTTGACACAATATTTATGGCTAATCAAAATTTTCACAATATATTTCCTATAAGGAAGCCATATAAATACAGTGTCCATTACAGCCCTTTCCTGAATTTGTAATGGAGCCAAACCGTACATGTCTGTTGTTGACACCTTTGCTGTTACCAATAATCATCTGGTTGGCTGAAATGTTAACTCTGTTGAGAAAAAAATCCACTTTTAATTTTTAGCTGTTTTTCAGGATTCAGCTCAATGTGAACATACTATAGTAGCTGCAACAGGCGCATGGAACAAGAAAACATCTTGCTTGCAGCCCTTCAAACAATCCCCAGAATCTAGGGATTCAGAATGAAATGGCTGTTGGAGTTTCACCAGACCCTTTTCCCCCCACCCCAAATGCAAAAGGGAAAAAAGCAGTCTGGCTATGAGACTACTATCCTACAGCTGAACAAGTTGATGTTATACTACTTTTCTAAAAACCAGATGCCCATGCAGTTAGCTAATACTATCTAATCCAAAACAGCCAAGCTGTAAAAAAAGAGTGCGACCCTCAGAAAGGCTATGGTGAAAAAAGATGTGAAATCCAAGGTGGCGGCCAAGAAATGGCTGTGATGGTAGGTTAATGGTAAAAATTTTAATAATGACAATTCAGGTGAATTTTGTGCCAAGACCAAGTGGCACCAAATTCACCTGAATTGTTGTTATTAAAAATTTTACCATTAACCTACCATCATAGCCATTTCTTTGCCGCCACCTTGGATTTCACATCTTTTTTCACCATAGCCTTTCTGAAGGCCGCACTCTTTTTTTTACAGCTTGGCTGTTTTGGATTAGATTTCACTTCTTTTTGTATTTGTATACTCCAAAGCCGGCCTATGGCCGGCTTTAGGGCTTTTTAACCTATCATTTTTTCTTTACCACAGGAAGAAGAAAAGATGAAGCAGGGTGATTTCTTTGTAGCTGAACTGTCTACAAGGTAATCCTTCTAGCTGATCTCTCTACCAGATGACTTGTTTGTAGCTGAACTCTCTGCAAGGTGACTTCTTTTAACTGATCTCTCAACAGGATGACTTGTTTCTAACTGAACTCTCTACAGGGTGATCTGTTCATATCGGAACTTTCTACTGGGGGATTTGTTTGCAGCTGAACTCTCTACATGATGGTTTCTTTGTAACTGAACTCTCTACAAGGTATCTTCTTCTAGCTGATCTCTCTACAGGGCAATTTGTTTGTAGCTGAATTCTCTACAGGGTGATTTGTTTGCAGCTGAACTCTCTACATGATGGTTTGTTTGTAGCTGAACTCTCTATTAGGTACCTTCTTCTAGCTGATCTGACTACAGGGCGACTTGTTTGTAGCTGAACTCCCTACAGAATAACTTGCAATGTAATATAATTCTATAATGGAGTAAATTATAAATGTAGCTGAATGCTCTGTTAGGGTGACTGTTCTATTAGAGTATCTCTATCTCGCATATGCTACACGTAGATGGCTTTGGAATCATAACTCAGTGGTTTGTAATCCGATTCTTCTGTACTACTGCAAGGGCTTTCTGTGATAATTATTCCAGCTTCACACCGATTTTGAGCTCACTGCTCTAAGTGGTTTGCCTGTTAGGCGTGAAAACTAATAGTTTTTTTATTTATAAAAATTGATCGTGTAATTTTGACACAGGTTGGGTTTTGTTTTTGACACAGGTTGGGTTTTGTTTTTGACACAGGTTGGGTTTTGTGTCATATCTCGATGGCCTTTAACTGGATTGCTTTCAAACCACTAAAAAGGCACTCCTACGATAGTTACTCTATCTACATAGCAATTTTCAGCTCATTCCTTCAAGCAGTTTACCCTGTGGGCATGACAGATCTTCGACCTAATTTTACGCAAATAATTGGCATAACTCAATGAATATTCATCGGATCCCTACCAAACTTGGTACTGAAATTAGCCTTAATGAGCCCTTTAAGTGTGCTAAATTTCAGCCCGTTTGGAGCACGCATTCGTGTTGTATGGCGGATTTTGCAAAGTGTGCGAAAAGAAGTAGAAGAAAAAAAACCCCCGAACTTTGGCTGCTCGTATCTTGGAAATGACCGGTGCGATGTTCTTCAAATTTGGAATGTGTACTCTCCTACCTAGCCGGAACTTCTGTAGCAACTTTGGTTTCAATCGGACAAGGAATCACGGAGCTAAAAAGGTGTGAAAATCGCATTTACTTTCTTCCTGTAAATATACTCATGGTGTGACGCGCCGGCTTCTTGGGCCGCACGACACACTACCGTGTGTCTTGATCCTATTGTAACTAAATAGGTAATCAGTCAACTGTTTATATATTTAATTTTATATTCATGCTATTGCTATTAGGCCCTTATTTGGTGATTATTAGTTTCTCATCTAGTCTTTCTAATTATTATGATGTGGGCAGACAATTTTTAGTTGCAATTGTGCTCTATCAACTTCAGGGTTTCAGTTGACTGTTGAAAACAGTCAAAAATAGAGTCATCGCAGTAATTTTCCAAGGAAAACAACAGTTCTCCTGGCGATGCGGTGCACTGTAACATTAATTTTAAAAAAATGCTATTGTGTTTCAATACAAATTATGACAGTTTGGTATCACGTTCTTCTGAACATGCACAGAGTAAATAATAGCTTACCATGCGGTAGCCTAAAAAGGATGTAGGTGGTGGATGACAAACTAATAATCACCAAATAAGGGCCTCAGCTTCACTGTAATTAACGTATTTCATAATCCGATAATTTGATTTTGGCTGCTAAGGAAGTGTAACTCTAACAATCTACAAATTACATACAGAAGTATCTTCTCAACTGTTTTATAGTGTGTCCAGGGGAGCTGGAATGTGGAGGGGCACGAAAAAGTTAGCAGTAAATACTCAGTAGAATTGTGCAATTTAGGCTATTGCAGAAGGTTATGAAGACTTAAAAGGTGCTACAAAATCTATGAATGCTTACCGTATAGCCTAAATATTTTGAGGGGCAAACTTTTTGAGGTTGTGCTATGTTACTAAACATACATTTTTCGCTGGTAACCCCCAAAACCACGAAATCAGCAAAATTTTCCCCCTTGAAATATTTAGGCTATACGGTAATACTTTCCACATGATAATTATTTCTAGAGGTGCTAGCACACTGGGTGACAGTTTGGGTTTGATTTCTGGTTAAATGTGTAATAAAGAGAAGTAAAATGTCTGTATTTTTAAAGCTAAATTTATTTCTTGACTAACAAACTGATAACTGGCATATCAAAGTAATAGCTACAATTCTTCCTAAAAACTGAGGAAAGGGCAGAGGGTAGTCTTGCGTGCCATATGGTTTGTGTGGGGCAGTAAATAAACCGTCTGGTAACTGTTGCACACATTCCGTGACCACTGACGGAATGTTGGCAGAGCTAATCAGATTGTAGACTTTGTGACGAAACAAACACCAATTACTCAAATTCTTATATAGTGTAATAAAGAACTGAATCTAGGCTACAGATTTCTTTTTCAAAAGCTTAATTAACAATGACATGGGCTTTTGATCTTTGTTTCCCTAGTACAGAGCTCTTAAAAGCATTGGTATAGGAATCATTGTGGTTCACTACGGATTTGTGAAATGGAGGAATTGACAGGAAGATGTTCAGCAATGTTTCAAATATGTCAGCAGGACATTACCAGTACAGTTTTGTTTTAGTCTGTTCACAGAGGTGATTAGAATGATTATTACATCATATTTGGTTCAAAACAATACCATGATTTAATCTATTTGCATTCCAGTGAGTTCATGAAAAGTGTGCAATAGTGACCAGACAGTTTATTTACTAGAGTTGTACTGATATTCGGATCGGTAATCAGTAGAAGCTGATAATTAGCTGTTTTTTACCATAATCAGAAATCGGTTGTAATGGGCTGTGCCAGCAGATTATTAGTCTATTCGGCTTCAGCAGCTGCAGTACCACTGGAGGGCTGGTGTCAAAGGCTCTGGTATGTACTTGGGTAATTTGTTTATGTTTTGTGGTAACCACAAAGATAAACAGTGATGGTTCAGGCCCTAGCCCACTTGTCTGATGAGCAACTTTGATTGAGATAAGTGTACAATTTCACAGAATTGGCTCTACTTTTAATGGAGTGTGCACAAGTATAATTGTAGAGACCTACAGTCGGGTATCGGATAACTATCGGTAAAACAGGGTAAGAATATATCGGATATCGGTTTTCCCTAAAAAGTGGGAATCGGTACAACTCTATTATTTACCCCCCACACACAAACCGTCTCTCACGTGAGACTAGGCAGAGGGAGGGAGCATTTCCCCAAATTCCCAATCCTGGATCTTGCATTGGTATCTATCATGTTTTTCTCATGCAAATTGCTTTGAGAAAGTCTCAAGGCTGTCCTTCATTTTCATTCCCGTAAGTGCAGGATACGACTCCTTTCTCTTTGAAGAAATTCATTTTTTCTTGTATCCTACAAAGCCTATTATGCTCCTATAGTATTTTATTGTACTGTTTAAACATACTATCTGTAGCCGTACATCATGGAGCTATGCTACTGATTTATCAGGAGGTGTAGTGCAGTCTGTAGATATGCCCATTGCTGTCTGCAGGCTTACGTGGAACCATGCCCACCAATTGATTATTATTTGGTTTATATACAAATCAGAACAGATATTGTATGAGTCATAGTCTAGTCTTGCAGCAAGCTAAATATATGTTATCATATCAGGGATCATGAAGAACTGGGCTTTTCTAGCCAAAATATTTGCCCTAAACTGAATTTAGGGATTTAATGTCCACTAGTATATCTGCAAGTATAGATGACTTTCATTAATTCGCCTATTTAGCTATTTCCTTTTTTCACTACTTTTTTATTTGATCCCTAATCCAAATTAAAATTCCAAATTTTTCCTTCTACTTGTTGTTTGTAGGAGTGGAACCTCAGTAAGGTGTGTAGGTATACACCCATATTATAGGAAACACATTTATAAACTTACTTTGAATCACTGATTGCTACTTACCTACAGTACCTGGGAACAGATGAGTATACAAGTATTGGACCCTTTTTGTGGTGGATTTTGGAGATGTCCAAGTTTTATCATCACACCAACACTGGTAGTGCTGGCAATGCATCACCACCTGAAAATTGATTTTAAACCTGTAACAACACTTACAGGTGGAGTAATGGGCTTGTTTCTACTACATTTCTCTGTTACAAGCAGCTGTCAAGGGGCGTCTGGATTCAGTGGAATGGAGTGGTGCACTGGAATGGTGGATGGAACAGTAATTAGGTAATTTCACTAAGTGGTCATCTCTTTATAAAGACAGCCTTCTAACAAAGACCACCTCTTTCATAAAAATACCATTTTACTTTAATGTCTAAATTGTTGTGTATCCCCATAGGACAGTCTTATCGATGAATTATGTGCCACATGTTCTGCCTAGAAAAGCCAGAGTGATGGATTTATGTATGATATAACAATTTCCTCATGCAAAGTCAACTATGCAAAAAAGATGTGTCCACGAAACTAAGCAACTAAAGGAGCTAATAAATGGTTGTTAATACTGGCAACTCGCTATAATTTACAAAAATCTATGTAACATTGATCCTTTATCATTAACTTGTGGAGTCTGACTGCAATTCCCTCTAATTGGCTAGTAAATTGGTACCTTTTTCAATAGTCATTGTAGAAGAAAAAAAGTGACCAAATTACTAGCCAATTAGAGATACAGGGAATTAATTAAGAATGTAGCAAGACTGCACGAGTCAATGATAAAGGACTAATTTTTTATAAATATATAGTTAGTTGTCGGTATTAACATTCATTACTTGACCTCAACAGATATTAGCTCCTTTAGTTGTCAGTTACTTTTAGTGTAATAAACATGTTGTTTTTGTACAGCCAAGTTGTTTTGCATGGGCCAATTGCTGTATTACAATGACATCATGCACTCTGACGTTTCTAGGCAACTGATCAATAACTACTCTAAAGCAACAAGATAGCAGCAGTTTAGACATTAAAGTAAAAAGGTCTTTGTAAAGAGGTGGTCTTTATAATAAAGAGGTGACCACTAAATGAAATTATCTAATTACCGTTCCATTGCACCATTCCATTCCACTGAATCCAGAAACCCGCTGTCAAGAGTGTTCAGGTACAACAACTATAGTACATAAAGGGTCTAAATAAGTTAAACTTCAGACCACAAGGATCTAAGCCCTCAGGCTCTGTGGGTTACTTAATTACATAGACCACTGTGGTCTGAAGTCTAACTATTACTTAAGTTTGATTAGGGATCATAGAAAAAGTAGTGATTTTCGTTATGCCCTCTGCCTGCGATGTGGATGGATGCCTGCTCTATTGTCAGCTTCTTTGTTTGTGTGTGTGTGTGTGTGTGTGTGTGTGTGTGTGTGTGTGTGTGTGTGTGTGTAGTGTGTCCGTCCTTTAACTGTTGAGCATGCCTTAAGTTGTCCTTGGGGAGGATTCTTATTTGTCTGCTGTAATGAAAATGTGTGATTCTATCACTTATTTGCTAAAAGCAATTTGTGATCATGTTTCTGTTGAGCCTGGCCATCAGCCATTGACTGAGGAAAACCTGTTTTATCGTAGTGCTGTTGTAGATTATGGTGCTCACTTGGATATTGCTGCTTGTGGTTTTTGGGACATTTCACATCAAGGTGCTTACTTTGATGTATGTGTGTTCAATCTCTATGCTCCATCTTATCAGTCAATACCAGTTTCGACTTGTTTTAATGAGCAACAGAAGTGGAGGGCTTATGACCAGCAGGTTTATGATGTTGAGATAGGAAGTTTCTCACCTCCTGTCTTTTCAGCTGTTGATGGTTGTGGACCAACTGTTGATGTTGTCTTTAAGAGGTTGGCTTCATGCATTACTACCTGCCAGGGAAAGCCCTACAGTCACATGGTTTGCTGGCTTTGATGCCATATAGGAGCACTTGGCTGTTGTGTGTTTGCATGGTTCTCCTGGACACCTGCCTGACCCCTCAATGATTAACCTTGCTATGCATGAGAGGCATTTCCATCCTTAGTTTGGACATTTTATAGTCATTTTTGTCTTTGTTTGCTTGTAATAGCTTATAATATAAATAGGGTAATAAGGCCTGGAGGAGATATACTAGAGGGCACTTTATACCCATGACTGAATTAAATGTTACTAGTATATCTGCAGGTGTAGGCGACCTCTGGGCTTTGTTTCCCTACTTTTTCTATGATCTTTAATTGAGCTTAAAATTTTTAATTGTTCCTTTTACTTGTTTGCTTACTTTTTTGTAACATTATTATGACTGGTGAACTAACGCATACTGCATCAAAAGAAAGGATGACACAAGAGGTAATGTTTTTGACTGAACGTGTGCCCCAGAGAGAGAACCATCATTATAGAACAAGTACAGTAGATTAATCCTCAATCTTGTGTGATCACAGTCAGATCACACTAAAGGAAAATCTGTGTGGACACAGCAAGGAATATCTTTCAAAATAATTCAGTAATGCAGGTAGTCATATACCCTAAGCTGCTGTGTATATCGCCTATGAGAGGATGAGTTGTGAAATTTATACTGTATCTAAGATAGAGGAAAAGCATCACTGTATATACCAGTTCCATCTGTCAAACTGATTGTAGTAGTTTAGTATTTTATTAGTGTAGCATAGTTTACAGTGTGATTTATTGACTTTATGTGCATATAGGCAGTGCATGGAAATGGGCCAGGGAGCCACAGGTCATGGTCCCCCACATTTTTAATGGTCTATGCTTGTAACAAAAAATCAGAGTTCTATGTCTGTATGGGTTGTGTGCTTCAAGCAACTTCCATTGTCAAAGTTACCCCCTAAGGAGAGGCATAGCCATAGAGAGGCATATGTGAATGGATCTGGGAGAACTGGTCTTATCACCCATGTCAGCAGATTTGCTTTTTCACCAAGAATACAAAGCTGCATGAATAAACTATCTAATTTTACAATCAAAATCAGCTAGACTTAAGTGGTATACTTTTGCTGGCTGCTTTTCTCTAACCCAGTGGGGATCCGTACGTGTGGTGTGGGGCCTTTATGGAGCTCTAGTCAGCCTGGGGGTGGCTGTACAGCTTCGTGGTGTTGAATAAAGGCCTGTGCTGTACATTTCCATTCATTTAAACCTGTTTTGAGACCTGAATGGCCCATAACTTAGCCTAATTCATCCCTACGCTTTCGGCCAAATTCATCCTTACACCTTTCCGCCCCCCCCCACCCACCTGACCCCACTACCCACCTAGCCCCCATCCTGGTACCCATCCCTACGCCACCAGTTTTTTTAACCGCCTCTTGCCTTCTTCCAGGCCCCCACCACCCACCCTGTTTAGAGCTCGCTTGATACAGTCAATCTTGGTTTTAAAAGTATCCAAAATGGCAGGAAACTTAGCTGCTGGCCACTTGTACAGTGGATGTTCTGGAAGGTAAGGAATTGGTGTAAATGTGAAAAATTGGTAAACATAGCTAACACACTAAATACTTAAAACTGGCATTTCTCGATACTTTTAAATAGGCCATAAGACCGGTTTTCCCAGACTGGGTCACATATGAGGTTAAACAGTTCCTTGGACAGTACAGTTTATTATATATTATCTTATTGTATGATGCTTATTGCAGGTGCTGCATGCTCTATGTAACAATGCCTGTCCAAGATAACTATCTTAGTTTTAAAGTATACTATACTCATCAATCTGCTATGTGATCTACTTTAATATAACCAAATTTCTGCTCATGTAAGGCCACTCATTAGTTTTGCACATCCACCAACACCATGCATTGATTTCCTTATCATATCAATGATTGTTAGTTCCATTGGTGGTTGAGTGCAGCTGTAAGAAGCTGTCATCAAAGCTAAAAATGGCCCATCTGCATTAGTGTTAATTTTTGAGTATCAGGGATAGTACTGTGTATTAAGGATCATGAACAACTGGGCTTTTCCAACCAAAATATCACCCTAAAACCAGCCTCATTTCCTTCATGATAGCTTGCCAGCATTGGTTAGGCACATCCAAGCCAAAAACTATGTCTTCTGACCAACCCCAAACCCTTCAAAAAGTTTCTATGAAATTTTTAAAAAAAAATTTCTATTTAACAGAATTGTATGCTGACTGACTGACTGACTACCTAACTAACTATGTAACTGATGCCTCCAGCCAAGCATAAACCAACAATGGACAAGGCTACGGACTTGATTTCTTCAATGTTCAATATCACTTTGTCCCGAGATGTGCCTTTTTGCCAGCCACAATACATACATCATGGACTTACCTTTCTCCACCATTGTGTTCCAGTTCTTTTCACTGTTTGCTGACAATGCAAAGCATTGATTCACAATAGCTTGATACGGCTTCCGTGTGGCTGTGTTGGCTACAGTGTGTTATGCTTATCACCTCCGTAGTGACTGGATTGATTGCAGTGATGCTTCTCATACTGTTCTTCATTTGTAACAATGTAATGAGCAGAGCATAGCTGAAAACAAAGCGTAATGGCCACCTCCCTTTTTGTTATGTACTTGATAGTTGGGGCACATAATCTGATGCAAAAATTTTTTTATGGTGCCATTCTCTCTTTTAATGCTGTATGCACTGGTTCATTTGTCATAATTATGTTATAAAAAAATAAACAAAGCAGTAGAAAGAAACCAGGAATTTTAAGTTGGATTAGAGATTAAAGGGACAGTGTGTTTGGTATTGTTTATGTGGCGAAGCTGTTTAAGATTATGATGCAACATTACTTAAATACTTGATGTAGAATATTGAAAGTAGTTGGCGAAGTTTGTAAAGCGTGCTTTAATCTTGTAAAGCTACTGCTGTGAAAGCATAGATAGGCACAGCTGTATGAAATTAATGCTACACTATTTACCTTGGTAAATAAGGTTACCAGATAAGGATTACTGGGGTATGGTTGGTACCAAACCCAGTTATAAAAATTGGAGCCCACAATCGATAATACACAACACCATTGCATGTGCTCACAGTAGTCACGCGATCTGTACTCATGGTGGAAAGTTGAATCCTGTCAAAAACATTGCTTCAGCTGCAAACATGCTGTACTACCCTGCTTGGCCTGCTGCCTGCATGGCTTCCTGTTTGACCTGCTACCTTACTGCATTGCTTGGCTTACTCTCCTGCTTGGCCTGCCACGCCTGCTTGTTTTGTTGCCTGACTTTCCTCCCTGTGTGGCCTACTGTTGTGCTGGAATTGCTGCCTTGCTTGACTTTTTTTGGTCTACTGCCCCGCATGTGTTGCTGTGCCTGCTTGGCTTATTTCCTGACCTACCACCCTGCTTGGCTTATTGCTGGACTGGATTGCTGCCTTGTTTGGCTTTTGATCTACTGCCTTACATGGATTCTGCCTTTCTTGGCCTGCTACCCAGCTTGGCCTATACTATCTTGCTTGGCTCGCCGCTTTGCTTGACCTTTTGTCTGCCATGCTGGGATCACTGTTTGACCTTGCCTTGCTTGGCATCAGCTGCTGGCTTGCTTAATCGGCTAATTAAGACCTTGGGAAGGTGGAGCAGTACTGCGTGTGAAACATACATACAACTTCCTCCTTTAGTTTTTCAATTAGTTCCACATCTCATCTCTGGTGCTTCACTTGTTGTGTGTTGCTACCATATTTTTCCTTTTGTACCTATCCAATGTTAGCACAGTTTGGGGGAAATTGGGAACAGTTCAGCTGCTTGATATGACTAACTACTAGCTACAGTAATAGGTTTACAACAGCTAACTTCCTCACTAGAGCAGATGCGGGTGCATTTAGTACCTAGTGTCTGGCAATGTTCTGGGCTGCCCCATCTAACCTCAAACTATGCTAAGCTTCATGTATGCTGTGCAGTAGAAGTGCTGAGCAGATGTAGGATGTTAATCTATGTTCATGTATTGAAACCATGTGAATGGTCAGACTGCTACTATCATCACTGTCGAAGCCTTGGTCGAAGCGCTACACAGCGATTGTCACAAGATACCTTCTGCTACAGTGTTGTGCAGCTGGAAAAATGTATTAGACTATATCTTACGTGGCTAACTAGTGATGTACAAGCGTGGATCCTACCATTCCTGGTAAAGTTTGTATAGTTCTGGTTATGTAATGATTTCACTGGCAGTGAAATAATGCAAAATTGAATGGTTTTGATACCTATGCACTGTCTCTTTAAAGAAAAAAGTTGTGAAACAAGGGAATAGCTAAAAGTGGTGAAACAAGGAAGGTTGCCTATACCTTCAGATATACTAGTGGAGATTTAATTCCAAATTCAGTCATGGTTATAGATTGAAGTTTAGGGATTTAGTGTCCAGCAGGTATAGGTAAAGTTCCTTGTTTCACCACTTTTTAGCTACTCTCTTGTTTGACTACTTTTCTTTTCTTTGATCTCTTAAGATTTCTAATTTTTCCTTCTATTTGTAATTATATTGGTGGGTGAGAAACTAATGAGTAAGTTTATGTGGCCTAATTCATTAAAGTGTATGGTCATATCATATGATTCATTACTGATTTGTCATAGTCATTGTTCTGTACATTAACCTATATATTAAAAATTTCTTGCATGATTCCTTTAAGAGCAATCTCTGATTAGTTACAGACTATGTATTAAACACACATGTAGTATGCAGTCTAAGTATACTTCACTAACTTAACAGAGTGTGGGTAATGATTGCAGGAGCTAGAATGAGTAACTATACAGCGCATGTAGGCACCGGCCGATTATGCCAGCATAATTTAAAGCATAATAGGTGACCAAAAGCATCAAGCATAATGCCAGCATAATAGGGACGATGTTTGAAAAATTAATTAAATGTGCAATACGCTCGCCTGAAAGAAAGCAAATATTCACTGCCAATAGTATTATTAGTGCATTTTATAATTAAAAACACGTAATATAACTTATTAAACTGTTTCTTTGTTGGTTATTCACATTTTGCAGAAATAAGATCGAGATACTCTAATAGAGCAGTCACTTACTCTAATAGAGCAGTCAGGAAAGGCTGATATACTCTAATAAAACAGTCAGTTCTAGAGCATAATCTTGATTTTGAAAGCATAATTTTGAGCATAATAGGCTTAATTTTTGAGCAATGCTCAAAAGCATAATAGGTAAAATTTTGGGCATAATAGGCCGGTGCCTAAGCACATGAAAGAATCCTAAAAGGCCTGACTGTCTACCTGAGTGCAATACAGCTACCAAATAAGCAATATAGAGCTGCTACTCAATAATCGTGAAGGAGTTGTTGCTGTGATAAGCATGCTTACTCTTACTAAGCACACATGCATTTAGTAGCTTATTGGCAATACCATGATCCCAGCATTTAATCATACTTTGAAGTGTTCCATCCACTAGCTACTATAACCCATTTACACTTTGTCCATTATAATGGGCAGCTCTAGTTGTTTGGTTTCCAAATCAACGTGAAAAATGAACAATATGTGGTATATCAAGTTGCTAAATCACAAAATAAAGTCTTCTAGGGTGGAATCTCAGACCCACTGTCATGGTCAAATACGTGACAGTGGGTCTGAGATTCCACCCTAGAAGACTTTATTTTGTGATTTAGCAACTTGAGAGTGCTAAAACTTAACTAAAACTTTGATTAATTAAAGTTGAGAAAATAGAAGCAGTAATGTTATATATCATACACTACGATAGTAGTGTATAGTAGGGACCACAAAGGAGTAGACGTGGCCCACAAAATAATATCACCCAAAAAACAGCCTCAATTTCCTCTAACGATGATCAGGCAATATTGGTTAGGTGAAACTAAGCCCAAACAAGCTTTCAGATTGACCCGAAACGCTTTCAACAAGTTGCTACAGAATTTTAAAAATTATTTATTTAACGGAATTTTCTACTGACTGAGTAAGTAAGTAACTGACTGATGCCTTCAGACAAGCGTAACTCGATAACGGCTAAGGCTTGAGTTTTTCACAGTTTGACGTCGCTTTGGCCTGACAGGTGCCTTTTGGCATACCGCAGTACATACAATGCATTCTTCATGGACTTACCAGTGTCCTCCTTTGTGTTCCATTCATCTTTGCTGACAGCGAAAAGTGTCGATTTGGCGATAGTATGTGATGGTTTCCCGTTCGTAGCAGAAATCGTCTGTATTTGTCATAGTGGCTGTTTTGATATCAGAGGTGCTTTTCAAACAGTTCTTGATTCATACTGCTGTATAATGGGTTGAACATAGCCGACAATGAAGCGTAATGGATACTTCACTTTTCAGATGATAATTGATATAGCTGAGGTGCACGACACCATTTCTTTCTTTCGATATGCGTGGATTGCTGAGGTGCTTTTTGAACAGTTCTTGATTCGAAATGCTGCGTAACGGGTTGAACGTAGCTGGCAATGAAGTGTAATGGGTACTTCACTTTTCAGACGATAATTGGGGCGTGTTGTGCCATTTCAGATGCAGTATGCGTGGGTTCACTAGTCGTAATTGTTTTTTTTTTTTTTAAAGTTAACAAACAAGTAAATACACAGAAAAATTTGGAATTTTCAAGTAGAGTAGGGACCATAGCACATCAATAAAAAGTACCTTCGTATTGTTTTACTGTGTATTAATATTGTGCACTACTCCAGCTTTTTTCAGTACTTTTTATTGATGTGTTATAGTCCCTACTCTAGTTGAAAATTCCAAACTTTTCTGTTTACTTGTAGTACTATACAGTTACACACTACAACTTTTCTGAAGTACTACATAAGATGTTTCATATGAGATTCTAGCTAGAACACATGCATAATGAGTAACTTTGCTAACCAAGTAACTTGTTCCATTAATCAATAGTGATTAATTGTTGAATGCAATAGCTACAGTGTACAAATCCAATAATTCTACATGAGCCAGCAACTTCTTCAATGTTTAAGGTACAGTACAGTATCTTAATTGAATTGTCATAAAAATCAGCACAGCTATATAATGTACAATGTTTGAGTAACATATTGTACATATGTAGCTTCCTCGTACAGTAAAGTTAAGCATTTGTTTTACAAGTACAGTAGTCTTCTAGGAGGGAAATCCCAATCCCCTACATATGAGGATAAAATCCTTGCCAGTTTTCACTGATTGTTAGTTACATTTTTATTCTTATAGTCATAGGAGTGCATTTTGAATCTAAAGGACTACTAACTGTTCTATTAGAGTATTAGCTTGCTATGGCCTTTTAACTTAAAAAGTCAAGGATTTGGAAACCTCAGATATTCTTCTAGATCTTCTTCTAGTTTTTGGTTTCTAGGAAGACAGTTTGTTGCAGTAGATAACCCATAAAAATCATTAAAGATCTACCTCTGACAGCCAGATGGCTAGAAAGGTCACAGTCTTTCAAATTTTGCATGTAGAATACTTGTACATCCAGCTTCATTACCATCTTATGTGATAGGATTGGCTGCTCTTTCCTTGGCTGGTAGAGTGCCTTGAACAAAAGCTTTGCTCAGCACATCTGCAAAAAACCAGCCTTTGTGGAAAACACAGGTGCAGTTTAACTCACTTCTATGCATGGTTTGGTAGGCCAACAATACTTGAAAT
The DNA here is from genome assembly GCF_963678975.1 of Dysidea avara. Taxonomy (NCBI): domain Eukaryota; kingdom Metazoa; phylum Porifera; class Demospongiae; order Dictyoceratida; family Dysideidae; genus Dysidea; species Dysidea avara. Next base: position 26,503,613 of record NC_089275.1, read on the forward strand.
CATGCTCAAAATTTGGGAGCACTGGATGCCTTCTTTGGAGCACATGAAATAAAAAGAAAAAATGTGACTGGATTTGGGAAAACTGGTCTTATCACCCATGACAGCAGGTTTGATTTTTCACCAAGAGCACAAATACTGGCTGCTTTTCCCAATCACAGTGGCGATCTGTACATACAGTCTGGGGCCTTAATGGAGCTCTGGTCAGCCTTGGTATGTGGCTGTACAGCTCTAAGGTGTTGAATTATGACCTATGCTGTACGTTTCCTTTCATTTTAAACAGTTGTGAGACCTGGATGGCCCATAACTTGGCCTAATTCACCCCTATGCCTTCCTCTTTAATATTTTAAAATAGCCTCTTGCCCACCTCTAGGAGGAGCTTGCCTGATAGAGTCAACCTCGGCTTAAAAACTATATAAATCATAATGGTGGGAGACTTAGCTGTTGGCTACTTGCACAGTGGTTGCTATGGAATTTTTGTAAAACGTGTGGAAATTTAGTATACATAGCTTTAATCATTGGTGAGCTACAACACTCTAAATACTTAAAACTGGCGTTTAAGGCCATTTTCCCGGACTAGGAATCTAATATGATTAATCACGTGAGATATTAAAATATGTGTGTTTCTCCAATAGTGGAACACACTTCCAAACCTAGGATGGTATAAGTGATGGGGCACTAAGTGTAACATACTATGATAGTTGGAGATTTGTTTCTTGCAAGTTCGTTTTTCACATTGTGGACCCTAACTGCGGTATACTTAAAACTTGAAAAGACACCTATCGGGCTGAAGCAATGTAAAACAGTGAAAAAAATTTATTTATTTATTTTTTTTATCAAGTTATGCTTGCCTGAAGGATAATTCAGGTGAATTTGCATTGTATCCTCTAAGTTTAACTAGGATTCGGCACCAAATTTGCCTGAATTGTTGTTATTAAAATTTTTGCCATTAGCCTACCATCACAGCCATTTCTTGGCTGCCACCTTTGATTTCATCACCCTGGCTTTGAGAGCCGCATTATTTTTTTACAGCTTGGCTGCTTTGGTTTAGATATCACTTCTTTTTGTATTGCAAGCCACAAAGCCAGCCTTAAACTGGCTTTGGTGCTTCCTTTTAACTTGTTTTTATTTCTTTACTGCAGGAATTGTGGAACAAAAGAAGCAATTGTGTGTATAGCTTTTTGTCTGATTAAATATTTGTATATTTAACACTGAATAAAATGAATGATTATCACATCTACTAAAGTGACTTCTTACATAACTGAACTGTAACTGCAACTCTCATTGTTTGTAGTTGAACCTACTCGTTCTATTTGAACTCTCTACAGGGTGACTTGAAATGTCTCTACAGGGTGACACTTACATGATCAAGCTGATCTTTATTGTGTGAATGCTATCCAATTAGGGACCTGTGAGGAGGCTTAAAGCCTGTGAATACAGAGTCAGAAACATGTAGCTGAACGATTTTCCTACAGGTAATTTGTTTTCAGCTCTACAGGGTGACTTGATCTCTCTACGGGTGATCTGTTTCCAGCTAATCTCTCTACAGGGTGACTTATTTCTTGCTGAAATCTCTACAGGTGACTTGAATGTCTACAGGGTGACTTGATCAAGCTGATCTCTCTACAGGGTGACTTGTGACTAGCTAAACTCTCTACAAGCAAGGTGACTTGTTTCTAGCTGATCTTTCTACAGGGTGACTTGTTTCTAGCTGAACTCTCTACTAGGTGACTTGATTCCAGCTGATCTTTCTACAGAGTGATTTTTTTGTAGCTGATATCTCTACTGACTCTACAGGTTCTAGCTGAACTCTCTACTGGGTGACTAGTTCCTAGCTGATTTCTCTACATGGTGATTTGTTTCCAGCAAATATTTCTACAGGGTGATTTGAGTATCTTGATCTTGCACTTGCGATTTTGTGTTATAACTTTGTGGCTTTAAGTCTGATTCTCTAAACTGTTAAAGAGCCTTCTAAGGTGATTAATCCATCTTTACACCAATTTTTAAATCATTCCACTGAGCTGTTTGTCTGGTACATCATAGATATGGCAAGTATTCGTTTTTGTTAGTCAATCTCGTTTGCATAATTGTTACACACTGTTGGTTGTTTCACTGTATCTTCATGGTCTTTGGCTCGATTTCTTTCAACCACAAAAGGTGTCAGGTTCAATAGTTAACCTATCCACATACCAATTTTCAGCTTCTTCCCATAAGTGGTTTAGGCTGTACAGGTGCAACATACTGATGTTATTTTTCGTGAATAATTGGTAATAACTCTTTGAATGCTCATTGTATTCCAGCCACACTTAGTACCAACATGCACCTTTATACCCCCCTTCTGTGTACCAAATTGCAAAGCAATTGGATATTGCATTCGTGTTTTATGACAATTTTTGTAAGTGTGCAAAAAGATGAAAAAAAAGAAACAAAGAAAAGCCAATTTTTGAAGTCTCATATCTTGGGAATGCTTGCGGTGATTTTGCTGAAATCTGCAATGTGGAGTTCTGACATTGGTCGGTGTGTTCACGGAAAAAAATGCCTTGTTTTGTAAAGGCAGCATGGAGCCATGAATGCATGAAAATTGCGTTTTCTTTCTTCCTGTCAATATACTCACAGTGTTGTGTGCCGGCTTCTTGGGCTGCCCAGTGCTTCATTTTAGCCTATAAGAGAGATGACCAATGTGCAGAAAAGGATGGTCTTCCAAAAATTGGGTCACATATCATACTATACATATTAATTTTGTTCTTCTACTTTTTTGTAAACATACTGTAATTATAAGCGGTGAACTGCATCAATGGGAAGAATGGTGTCATACTTAATGTTTACATTTGAATGCAAGCCCCAACTATCAATTACTGTAAAAGGGAAGTGGCTATTATGCTTCATTATCGGCTATGTGCAGTGGTAGTACTGTAGCCAGTGAGGTAGGTCCAACTGAGGTGCGGTTATTGCTAATTGAAAACTTCCCCAAACTATGTTCAGCCTGTTACACAGCATTACTAATGAAGCTCTGCAATCAATCAATCTAGTCACCATGAAAAATACAAACATATGCAATTAAGCCATCATGCACTAGCTACCTGTGAATTGACACCTTGTGCTTTCAGTGAGAAGAAATGACATGTAAATGAGGACTAGGGTACAGTAGGTCCATGATGTGTACGCTGTGTGTTTTGCATAAGGAACCAGCTGGGCTAAAGTGACATCAAACAGTAAAAGAATCATACCCATAGCTTTAGCCGTTGCTCTTGTCTGAAGGCATCAGGCAGGCAGATGACAGGGAAGGCAGGCAAGCAAGGCCATCAGGCAGGCAGGCGGGCGGTTGTGTTGAATATTTTTAAAAATCCTTAGCAATTTATATTATTGGAAGCATTTTTGGCCATGCTGAAGACACTTTGAATTTGATTCTACTTAACCAATACTGTTAAGGTGCAAATAAGGTATTATAAAGCTGGTTTCTGGCTAGTATTTCTTGTGTGAAGGGGCAACCTCCATGATCCCCACTTACGGTACTATTGTGCTATATGATAATTATATGGAAAACATTTCTTGTATAACTTCAAGGCTGATGCATCCTTATAATTAATTATAGGTCATTGATAAAGATGAGAGTGACAGGATCCTTGTTGTTACTGCTAACAAGTCTAATTGACATTAGTATTCCACATTGCACCATTGAAGATTTTATTAGCAATGTTGTCGATATGGTGAATTCCACAAATGTTACTGAAAGTAATCAAACTGTTACTATCAACAGTACATATTACAACTGTTTATCTAGATCTGATACTAGTGATTATTACAGTTCCATGTCAGTGTCAATATTGTACATCAGATCAGATGATCCTAATAACATACATGAAGTTCGTTACAACCTACACTGTAAGAATAGTGTTTGGGAAATTGTTGGGAACCAGTCAACTTCTCTGAGAAATAGCAACACAAGATATTGTGAAGACTGTACTGATCAAACTGTGAACAAGTACCATTGTACAGGTTATGTTGGTAAGTACAATATATCTGTGTGCATATGCAATGTTAATCTTCTTCTACAGGTGACTGGCTCTGTGAAAACCAGCCTTTGCAATAATATATTTAATACAAATCAACGTAACTTCATACTGAAATTACTTATCAGCTTGAACGAAAGTGTTATATATATAGTATGTTCAATCTGACCCAATATCATTTTATTTAGATCATGCAAAGAGGAATTATATGAAATGTAAATTCAAATTTCTGGAAGGGCTGGTTTTCGCAGAGCCAGTCACATACGGAATAATTAATTTAAATTTGAAGTACGTAGGAATCCATGCATTGTATAAAAGTAGTGACATAAGAGATGTAATTAATTAATATATTTGTGAAGCTAAATGTGACCTAATTTTAGAAAACTGTTGATCTACGCACTATAGTACTTTTGTAATAAAACACATTTAAAAACAATGGGTAAAAAATGCCAGCTCCAGAAAAAATTTATGCAAGCTTTTATCGCCTTGCTGGTCAGTGAATTGACACTCCAGTGGATAAATCCTGGACGTCATCGTGTTCCCCTATTCATAAGGAGTTCAAAAATCCTTATTTCATCTTCATATGCAGGTGGGTTTTCTGAGTGACAGACGTTTGTTTATGTTGCGGTGACGAAAGAATTTACGACAATCTTTCTTCAATAAATTCGCCTTTCTTCCGGATCACAGAAGAATACCTTTGGCAAAACCTATACCTTGGTGGATTCACAAATTCATGGCGAATACAATGAGCAATGATTCAACTCCGTATGCTGTTGTATCAGTAAGTTATGATGGTTTATGTAAGCACCTGTAGATTATTTTCTTGGTGTCTTTTGTACATATTGATTTGTTCACTCGTTTGGATGCCTACTGCTGTATTTTACATACTACTTAACTTATGATGCTGAAACTTAGCCAGTCCATTCCTCTATCCCTGTAGACAACAAAGAACCAATAAAACGAATTTTGATAAATGTGCATATATTCAAAATTAGGTCACAAATGTGGGAGAATTCCTACACATCAAAGTAACCCTGCTTTATTTCAAATTTTTAAAATACTCTAGTTTTATAATTGTGTTATATGTACTAGTATATTAAAAATATATTAATTTAAAGTGAAGTAGGGATCCAAGCGATAAGTTATAGTTAAAACCTAGGATATCATAGTTATCAACCTGAGGCCAAGGTGAAGCCGAGGCTGAGGTGTTGATAACTAGATATCCTACAAGTGCAGTGTGGGGTTTAACTGGCTTCTATCCCACACTTTGAAGCAGTAAGTTCACAAACGACATGTCAGTAAGGCTAGATAACCATGTCAGTTGTGTATGGCTTCAATTTTTGCTGAACTTGTAGTTATACTAGTCTCATCCCCAGCCACCCCACACACTCGATCATGCAACTTCACGTGATCTAATGCATGGGCAGCTGGGGAGGAGACAAAAGTTTTTACAATGTGTATGGCTTCTGAGGTTGTAGTTTTATATATGTAAGGCTTCAATTTACTTTGATTGCACTTCTTTCAATTTAAGGTGTAAATATATCTAATCCAAAACAGCCAAGCTGTAAAAAAAGAGTACAGCCCTCAAAAAGGCTATGGTGAAAAAAGATGTAAAATCCAAGGTGGCGGCCAAGAAATGGCTGTAATGGTAGGTTAATAGTAAAAATTTTAATAAAATGACAATTCAGGTGAATTTTTGTGCAAAGACCTTTTTGAGGGCTGCACTCTTTTTTTACAGCTTGGCTGTTTTGGATTAGATTTCACTTCTTTTTGTATTTGTATACCCCAAAGTCGGCCTATGGCCGGCTTTGGGACTTTTTAACCTATCTTTTTTTCTCTACCACAGGAAGAAGAAAAGATGAAGCAGATGTACTTTAAATATTTTTGATTTTATCAGTAAATGTATAAATTATATATATATATATATTTATTACAGAGCTCTCCAAGGTGGTTTCTTTGTCACTGAACACTCTACAAGGTGACTTTTTCTAGCTGTTCTCTCTACAGGGTGAATTGTTTGTAGCTGAAAGATCTACAAGGTAACTTCTTCTAGCTGATCTCTCTACAGGGTGATTTGTTTGTAGCTGAACTATCTACAAGGTAATATCTTCTAGCTGATCTCTCTACAGGGTGAATTGGTTTGTAGCTGAATTCTGTACAGGTGATTTGTTTACAGCTGAGCTCTTTACAGAATGGTTTCTTTGTAGCTGAACACTCTACAAGGTAACTTCTTCTAACTGATGTCTCTACAGGGTCACTAGTTTGTAGCTGAATTCTCTACATGGCGGTTTCTTTGTAACTTAACTCTCTACAAAGTAACTTCTTCTAGCTGATCTTTCTACAGGGTGATTTGTTTGTAGCTGAATTCTGCACAGGTGATTTGTTTGCAGCTGAGTTCTTTACAAAATGGTTTCTTTGTAGCTGAACACTCTACAAGGGAACTTCTTCTAACTGATGTCTCTACAGGGTCACTAGTTTGTAGCTGAATTCTCTACATGGTGGTTTCTTTGTAACTGAACTCTCTACAAAGTAACTTGTTCTAGCTGATCTTTCTACAGGGTGATTTATTTGTAGCTGAATTCTGCACAGGTGATTTGTTTGCAGCTGAGCTCTTTACAAAATGGTTTCTTTGTAGCTGAACACTCTACAAGGGAACTTCTTCTAACTGATGTCTCTACAGGGTCACTAGTTTGTAGCTGAATTCTCTACATGGTGGTCTCTTTGTAACTGAACTCTCTACAAAGTAACTTCTTCTAGCTGATCTTTCTACAGGGTGATTTGTTTGTAGCTGAACTCTCTACATGGTAACTTCTTCTAGCTGATCTTTCTACAGGGTGATTTGTTTGTAGCTGAATTCTGTACAGGTGATTTGTTTGCAGCTTAGCTCTTTACAGAATGGTTTCTTTGTAGCTGAACTCTCTACAAGGTAACTTCTTCTAGCTGATGTCTCTACAAGGTCACTGGTTTGAAGCTGAACTCTCTACATTGTGGTTTCTTTGCAACTGAACTCTCTACAAGGTGAAATTATTCTAGCTGATCTTTCTACAGGGTGATTTGTTTGTAGCTGAACTCTCTACAAGGAAACTTTTTCTAGCTGATCTCTCCAGGGAGATTTGTTCGTAGCTGAACTCTCTACAGGTGATTTGTTTGCAGCTGAACTCTCTACATGATGGTTTCTTTGTAGCTGAACTCTCTACAAGGTAACTTCTTCTAGCTGATCTCTCTACAGGGAGATTTGTTTGTAGCTGAACTCTCTATACGATGGTTTCTTTGTAGCTGTACTCTCTGCAAGGTAACTTCTTCTATTGATCTCTCTACAGGGCGATTTGTTTGTAGCTGAACTCTCTTCATGGTGGTTTCTTTGTAGCTGAACTCTACAAGGTGATTTCTTCTAGCTGAACTATATCTTTTCATAGTATGTTGCATGAACTCCCTACAAGGTAACTTCTTCTAGCTGATCTCTCTACAGGGTGACTTGTTTGCAGCTGATCTCTATACAGGTTACTTGTTTCTAGCTGATCTCTTGAATTCTCTTCAGGGTGACTGCTCTATTAGGATGACTGCTCTATTAGAGTATCTCGATCTCGCACTTGCTACACCAAGTTGGATCTCGTGTTATAACTCCATGGCTTTAAGTCTGATTCTTCACCATTGAAGAGCCTTTCTAAGATGATTAGTCCATCTGTACAGCGATTTTCAAAGCATTACCCCAAGCGGTTTATCTGGTAGGCGTGGCATGCAGTCATTTTTTAGTAGCTAATTTCGATTGCATAATTGTTACACACTGTTGGTTTTTTCATTGTATCTTCCTGGTTTTTAGCTTGATTTCTTTCAAACCACAAACGGTTTGAGGTTCAATAGTTAACCTATTCACCCACCGATTTTCAGCTTCTTCCCATATGCGGTTTACCCTGTAGGCATGACAACATATTGGTGTTATGTTTCGTGAATAATCGCTCATAACTCTTTGCCTGTTTATTGTATTCCAGCCAAAGTTGGCACCAAGATGCGCCTTTATACCCCCTTCTGCATGCCAAATTTCAAGGCAATCGGATATAGCGTTTGCGTTTTATAGCCGTTTTTGTAAGTGTGCGAAAAGAGGAAGAAAAATAAGAAGAAAAAAAACTCGAAGAAACTAAGCTAATTTTTGAAGCCACATATCTCGGGAACGCTTGAAGCGATTTCACTCAAATTTGGAATGTGGAGTGCTGAAGTTGGAGGGAGTGTCCACAGCAAACATCGTTTTGTTTCATCAAGGCAGCACAGAGCTACGGACGTGCGACAATTGTGTTTTCGTTCTTCCTGTCAATATACTCACGGGCGTTGCGCGCCGGCTTCTTAGGCCGCACGACACACTACCGTGTGTCTTGATGTTGTCTTCCATATGCACTGGGATTTAACTACCATATACTTCCACTTTTTTTATTTTGATGTAGGCCTTCGGTGGGATAGAAAAAGTAATAAAACAAGAGATGAATGATGGTATTACAGCATAGCTTGGTGGGAAAATCTCTACATCGGCTTGTTATAACAGTCATTTTGTTCAATGTCAAAGTAGGAATTACCCCACCGAGCTATGTTGTAATACCATCATTGTTTCACTACTTTTTATCGCTTTGATCCCTACTTCATTTTTATATTTTTAATATACTAGTTTGTTTGGTTTTTGTTATAGCATACAGCTGTACACATGTGACTGTTCTATTAGGGTGACTGCTGTATTGGAGTATCTTGAGTCAGCCAAGGGTGTGCCACTATTTCATAGTTTTGTTGTGTTATCATTATGAATACAGCTAGGCCAATATTAATTGGGTGTGTCATTGTGATAGATTGTTAAGAGATGTGGTCTTGGTGCTTGATCATTATTAATCAACTAAGATCACATTAAATAATTAATGGGCTTGGTATTAAACCTATCGTGAAGTTACAGGTATCTACCAAGCATAAGTGTTTAAATAAGTTTGCGGCATCTAAATATGCTGCTCAAGAAAACTGTTGATAAGGATAATTAATGCCTTGATATGGTTTCATTGCAACAGCAAGAAGACAATGAACCTAATTGAAGATTAAAGGAAAGACAAGGCACAGAGGGCACAATCTCATCAGAACCATAAAAGGCACATCCCACTGGTGAGATTGTTATTGTAGTGTAAAATGGTGGCTGACACTGGCTGTGCACTTTCGTTTGGCCTCTAGCCTTGAAGCTGTGGGCTGGCCAGCTGGCTCAGCTGGCTTGGCTGGCTGGTTGGCTGGCTTGGCTTGGCTTTGCTTGGCTTGGCTTGGCTTGGCTTTGCTTGGCTTGGCTTGGCTTGGCTTGGCTTGGCTTGGCTTGGCTGGCTGGCTTGGTTTGGCTTGGCTGGCTGGCTTGCTATCCAGTAAAAATTAAGTTGCGGTTATTTTTAAATTCTATATCTGGCAATCTGTAAGCATTTTGTTGTTTTAATGCTGTATTTGATATTAGATAGACTACTATTATTCTGTAAAGGCAATGTAATCCAAAACAGCCAAGCTGTAAAAAAAAGAGTGCGGCCCTCAGAAAGGCTATAGTGAAAAAAGATGTGAAATCCAAGGTGGCTGCCAAGAAATGGCTGTGATGGTAGGTTAATGGTAAAAATTTTAATAACAACAATTCAGGTGATTTGGGTGCCGCTTGGTCTTGGCACAAAATTCACCCGAATTGTCGTTATTAAAATTTTAACCATTAACCTACCGTCACAGCAATTTCTTGGCCGCCACTTTGGATTTCAGATCTTTTTTCACCATAGCCTTTCTGAGGGCCGCACTCTTTTTTTACAGCTTGGCTGTTTTGGATTAGATTTTACTTCTTTTTGTATTTGTATACCCCAAAGCCGGCCTATGGCCGGCTTTAGGGCTTTTTAACCTATCATGTTTTTCTTTACCCCAGGAAGAAAAAAAAATGAAGCAGGGTGATTTCTTTGTAACTGAACTGTCTACAAGGTGATCCTTCTAGCTGATCTCTTCACCGGATGACTTGTTTGTAGCTGAACTCTCTACAGGGTAACTTCTTCTAGCTGATCTTTCTACAGGGTGATTTGTTTGTAGCTGAATTCTCTACAGGGCGATTTGTTTGCAACCGAACTCTCTACATGGTAGTTTCTTTGTAGCTGAACTCTCTATTAGGTACCTTCTTCTAGCTGATCTGACTAAAGGGTAACTTGTTTCTAGCTGATCTCTCTACGGGGTGACTTGTTTCTAGCTGAACTCTGTACAGGTGATTTGTTTGCAGTTGAACTCTCTTACATGGTGGTTTCTTTGTAGCTGAACTCTCTACAAGGTGACTTCTTCTAGCTGATCTCTCTACAGGATGACTTGTTTCTAACTGAGCTCTCTTGCAGGGTGATCTGTTCATTGTGGAACTTTCTACTGGGTGATTTGTTTGAGCTGAACTCTCTACATGATGGTTTGTTTGTAGCTGAACTCTCTATTAGGTACCTTCTTCTAGCTGATCTGACTACAGAGTGACTTGTTTGTAGCTGAATTCCCTACAGAATAACTTGCAATGTAATATAATTGAGTAAATTATAAACGCAGCTGAATGCTTTATTAGGGTGACTGTTCTATTAGAGTATCTCGATCTCGCATTTGCTACATGTAGTTTCCTTTTGAATCATAACTCAGTGATTTGTAATCCGATTCTTCTGTACTGCTACAAGGACTTTCTATGATGATTATTCCAGCTACATACTGATTTTCAGCTCGTTGCTCTAAGCGGTTTGCCTGGTAGACATGAAAACTAATAGTTTTTTTATTCATAAAAATCGATCGCATGATTTTGACACAGGTTGGGTTTTGTGTCATATCTCCATGATCTTTATCCCAATTCCTTTCAAACCACAAACAGGTACTCCTACGATGGTTGCTCCATCTACATATCAATTTTCAACTGATTCCTCCAAAGGGTTTACCCTGTAGGCGTGACAGATCTTCGACCTTATTTTACGCAAATAATCGGTGATAACTCCGTGAATGTTGATCGGATTCCTACCAAAGTGGGTACGGAGATCTGCCTTAATGCGCCCTTTAAGTGTGCCAAATTTTAGCCCAATCCAGCACGCAGTTGTGTTTTATGGCAAATTTTGTGAAGTGTGCGAAATGAAGAAGAAAAAAACGAAGAAATTAAAACAAAATTTTGTTCGCTCGTATCTCAGACATGGCTGGAGTGATTTTCTTCAAATTTGGTATGTAGACTCCCCTAACTGGGTGGCACGTCTCTAGCAAATTTGGTTCCAATCGGATTAGGGATCACAGAGCTATATAGGTGTGAAAATTGCGTTTTCTCTTCTTGTTAATATACTCATGGTGTTGCGCGCCGACTTCTTGGGCTGCACCTTGATGTTCGTCGTGTGAGGTTTATCCACACAAAACAGCCAAGCTGTGAAAAAATGGTGTGGCATTAAAAAGCCTGCATGAAAAAAGTTGTGAAATCAAAAGTGGCAGCCAAGAAATGGCTGCAATGATGTTAACGCAAATAAATTTTAACAATGCACACAGCCATTATTAAAAATTTTAGCATTAACATCAATGCAGCCATATCTTGGCTGCCACCTTTAAATTCACAACTTTTTCACCAAGGCTTTTTAAAGCTGCACCATTTTTTATAGCTTGGCTATTTTTGTGTGGATTTCACTTCTTTTTGTACTTTATAACCTAAAACTAGCCTATGGCTGACTTTGAGGTTTGTTTTTACTCACATTACTTCTTTTCTATGTATATACAATGATGATTATTTGAGACAGACTTATAAATGTATTTCATTGCATGATTTAATTCAGTATTTGATATTATTGTAATACATATAGAGTGCACATTTTTTGAGAACTTCTAATAGAACATACATCAAGACACACAATTGTGTGTCATGTGGCCAAGTACAGCTAATGCGGGAATGCGACAGACAAATGTGTATTTTACAGGAACCAAGAAAATGTCATTTTCACACATCCATAGCTCGATAATGGGAGGACATAAATTAACCATTCTGGCTGTGAAAACTCCCTCAGGGTAGAGTACCGTCCATTCCAAATTTGAGGTGAATCCACCCATCCATTGCTGAGATATGTGCCTTCAAAGGTCGTCTTATTTCTTTTGCATTTTTCTTAATCTTTTCTTCTTTTTTGTCTCACACACTTTAGAAAAATTGTGATAACTCATGTGTGCTTTGGTCAATTTACTTAAATTTGTAGGGCAGTAGGAATGTAATACTGTACATTTACAGTCTGATTTTGGTACAGATCAGACAAAGAACAAGGGAGTTATGCGTGATTTTTCAAAAATCCAAAGGCGATTTGTTGTCATTACTCCAGGGTGAACCACTTAACAAAATTACTTAAAAATTGGTCTGTATATGGAGTAACTATCATAGTGCAAACCTTTTGTGGGTTGAAAGAATCGCATTAAGAGTCATGGAGTTATAACAAAAATGTCAACTAAGTGTAAAAAGCGCACAATCGAGTTTTGTTAATAAAACAAGTCACACTTACCAGGAAAACTAGTTTATGGAATCAGCTGAAAATAGGTACAGAGGTAGATTAATTGTTTTAGAACAAGCTTTTAGTGTTTTATAAGGAATTAGGTTAAAAAACCACTGAGTTACACTAAGAAAGTCAACTAGGTGCAGCAACAAGTGCGCAATCGAGATATACTCTAATAGTGCAGTCACCCTAATGGAACATTCAGCTTCATAATAAATCTTTCTATTAGAACGTTCAGCTACAATCAAGTCATCATATAGAGAGTTCAGCTAACAACAAGTTACCCAAAAGAGAGTTCGACTACAATCAAGTCACCCTGTAGAGTGTTCAACTACAAAAAAATCACCCTGTAGAGAGTTCAGTTAGAACCAAGTCACCCTGTAGAAAGTTTGGCTAGAAACAATTTACCGTGTAGAGATTGGCTAGAAACAAGTCACCCTGTAGAGAGATCAGTTGGAAACAGGAGAGAATTCAGCTACATTTCATTGAGTGTTTTAGCTAGAAATAAGCCACCATTTGGTGAGTTCAACTATAAGCCATTTACCATGTAATCAAAGAGTACAGTTACATTATGAGGCTCCTATAGAACTACATATACACACATTTCCCTGTAGAGTATTCAGCTGCAAACAGTTTAACCTGTGTGACTTGTTTTTATGATTAATCAACACAATTAAAAATTATTGCCTAAAATACATGTAGCTAAACAAATCATTAAAATCTTCTTCTTCATAATAATAATCTTCTCTCTAGATATGTGGTAAAAAAAAGGTAAGTTATACCTAAAGCTGGCCATATACTGGCTTTAGGTATGAAATTACAAAAAGAAGTGATATCTAATCAAAAACAGCCAAGTTGTAAAAAAAAGGTGTGGCCTCCAAAAAAAGCCAGGGTGAAAAAAGATGTGAAATTAAAGGTGGCAGCCAAGAAATGGCTGTGATGGTAGGTTTATGGCTAAAATTTTAATAACAACAGTTCAGGTGAATTCGGTGCCAAATCCTAGTGAAACTTAGAGGAGGCAACACAAATTCACCTGAATTATCGTTCTTAAAATTTTTGCCATTTACCTACCATCACAGCCATTTCTTGGCTGCCACCTTTGATTTCACATCTTTTTTCACCCTTGCTTTTTTGGAGGCTACACCCTTTTTTCAACTTGGCTGTTTTAGATTAGGTAGATTGTTCTAGAACAATCTAGTACTTCTATTGGTAGATCTACGAAATTACAAACGTTTGATTATAAGTAGATTTCAACTAGAAATTTCATTTATAAAGCAGAGAGGTCATCAGCCAAGGTAGCAGTGGTTCAGTGGTAAGGATGCAGGTGTTAGGTATGGACGTCCCTGGTTTGAACTCTGGTAAGGTTTTTTTCAAGACATTTTTTGTACACCTTATTTACCCCATGGTGACTGCCCTATTAGAGTATCTCGATCCCGCAATTTTACATTTGTTTGGTTTTGGCTTTATAACTTTGTTGCTGTAAGTCTATTTCTATTCAAACTATCCGAAGGCACTGCTACAACGATCAGCCTATTTACACACCAATTTTCAAGTTATTCTTATACTTGGTTTACCCTGTAGCTATGACAGAAGTTTGATTTTTTTAACATGAATAAATGCTCATAACTCCTTGGATATTCCTCAGATTCACAGCAAACATGGTATGTGAATCCACCGTTACATGTTCTCCATTTGTGTCAAAGATGGAGGCAATCGAGTTACATGCCTACATTTATAGCAATTTTTTTCTAAGTGTGTGAAAAGAAATCGAAGCCCCCCTTGTATGGCACAAGAAGAAAAAACGAAGAAATTAAAATGAAACTTTGAACACCCATATCTTGCAAATGGCTGTTGCAAATTTAATCTAATTTGCTGTGTAGCATACCCTACCTGGCAGACAGGTATATTGCAAAAATGGTGTGCTTTGGAGAAGGAGCTATGGAGCTATGCATGCGTGAAAAAACTGTTTTCTTTCTTCCTGTCAATCTAATCCAAAACAAACAAGCTGTAAAAAAAGTGCGTGGCTCTCAAAAAGGCTATGGTGAAAAAAGATGTGAAATCCAAGGTGGTGGCCTAGAAATGGCTGTGATGGTAGGTTAATGGTAAAAATTTTAATAATGACAATTCAGGTGAATTTTGTGCCAAGACCAAGCAGCGCCAAATTCACCTGAATTGTTGTTATTAAAATTTTTACTATTAACCTACCATCACAGCCATTTCTTGGCCGCCACCTTGGATTTCACATCTTTTTCACCATAGCCTTTTTGAGGGCAGCATTCTTTTTTTACAGCTTGGCTGTTTTCGTTTCTTTTTGTATTTGTTAACCTATCATTTTTTCTTTACCACAGGAAGAAGAAAATGATGAAGCAGATTTTAAATACTTTTAACTATTTCTGATTTTATCAGTAAATGTACACATTATATATACGTATATCAAGACACACGGTAGTGTGTCATGCGGTCCAAGAAGCCGGCACGCCACACCGTGAGTATATTAACAGGAAGAAAGAAAACGTCATTTTCACACTTTTGTATCTCGGTGATACCTTCTCCGATTGAAACCAAATTTGCTGCAGAGTTGTCCGCCAGCTAGGGTAGTCTACATTCCAAATTTGAAGGAAATCACTAAAGCCATTCCCGAGATACGAACGGCCAAAGTTTCATTTTATTTTCTTCGTTTTTTTTTCTCTTCATTCTTGTCTTTTCACACACTTGCAAAAATTGCTATAAAATGCAAACGCATACTCCGATCGCCTTGAAATTTGGCACACAGAAGGGGAGTCCAACTGCGAATTCTAGCATCAAATTTGGCACAACTCTGATGAATGGTTCAGGAGTTATGACCGATTATTTGCGTAATACAAGATCGATTTGTTGTCACGCCTACAGGGTGAACCGCTTCATGGAATGAGTTGAAAATTGATATGTAGATGGAGTAACCATCGTAGGAGTGCCTTTTCGTCGTTTGAAAGGAATCAAGATAAAGACCACGGAGATATGACACAAAACCCAACCTGTGTCACAATTACGCGATCGATTTTTAGGAATAAAAAAGTATAAGTTTTTACGCCTAATAGGCAAACCGCTTAGACCAATGAGCTGAAAATCGGTGTATAGCTGGAATAATCTTCATAGAAAGTCCTTGCAGTAGTATAGAAGAATTGGATTACAAACCACTGAGTTATGATTCGAAAGTCAACTCCGTGTAGCAAATGCCAGATCGAGATACTCTAATAGAACAGTCACCCTAATAGAGCATTCAGCTAATTTATTCTTTTACATTACAAGTTATTCTGTAGGGAGTTCAGCTGCAAACATTTAATCTTATAGACAGTTCAGCAAGAAGCAAGTCACCCTGTGGAGAGTTCAGCTACAAACAAATCAACCTGCAGAGAGATCAGCTACAAACAAACCACCTTGTAGAGAGATCGGCTACAAACAAATCACCCTGTAGAGAGATCAGCTAGTAGCTAGAAACTAGACACAATGTAAGGGGTTCAGCTACAAGCAAATCACCCTTTAGTGAGTTCAGCTACAAACAAATCAACCTGCAGTGAGATTACCTACAAAAAAGCACCTTGTACAGACTTCAGTTACAAACAAATTACCCTGTAGAGAAATCAGCTAGATGAATTCACCTTGTAGAGAGTTCAGCTGCAAACAAATCAGCCTGTAGAAAATTCAGTCACAAATAAATCGCCCAGTAGAAAGATCAGCTAGAAGACGTTACCTTGTAGAGAGTTCAGCTACAAAGAAACCATTCTGTAAAGAGTTCAGCTGCAAACAAATCACCTGTACAGAATTCAGCTACAAACAAATCACCCTGTAGAGAGATCAGCTAGAAGAAGTTACCTTGTAGACAGTTCAGCTACAAACAATTCATTCTGCACAGAGATCAGTTAGAAGAAGTTTCCTTGTAGAGAGTTCAGCTACAAACAAATCACCCTGTAGAAAGATCAACTAGAATAATTCACCTTGTAGAGATTTCAGCTACAAAGAAACCACCATGTAGAGAGTTCAGCTGCAAACAAGTCACCCTGTAGAAAATTCAGCTACAAACAAATCACCCTGTAGAGAGATCAACTAGAAGAAGTTACCTTGTAGACAGTTCAGCTACAAACAATTCATTCTGTACAGAGATCAGTTAGAAGAAGTTTCCTTGTAGAGAGTTCAGCTACAAACAAATCACCTGTAGAAAGATCAACTAGAATAATTAACCTTGTAGAGATTTCAGCTACAAAGAAACCACCATGTAGAGAGTTCAGCTGCAAACAAGTCACCCTGTAGAAAATTTAGCTACAAACAAATCACCCTGTAGAAAGATCAGCTAGAAGAATTCATCTTGTAGAGATTTCAGCTACAAAGAAACCACCATGTAGAGAGTTCAGCTGCAAACAAGTCACCCTGTGGAAAATTCAGCTACAAACAAATCGCCCTGTAGAGAGATCAGCTAGAAGAAGTTACCTTGTAGATAGTTCAGCTACAAACAAATTACCCTGTAGAGAGATTAGCTAGAAGAAGTCACCTTGTAGTGTGTTAAGTTACAAAGAAACCACCATGCAGAGAGTTCTGTAATAAATATATGTATTATATATATATGTATAATTTGTACATTTACTGATAAATTCAGAAATATTTAAAGTATTTAACATCTGCTTCATCTTTTCTTCTTCCTGTGGTAAAGAAAAAAGATAGGTTAAAAAAGCCCCAAAGCTGGCCATAGGCCAGTATTGGGGTATGCAAATACAAAAAGAAGTTAAATCTAATCCAAAACAGCCAAGCTGTAAAAAAAGTGTGCGGCCCTCAAAAAGGCTATGGTGAAAAAAGGTGTGAAATCCAAGGTGGCGGTTAAGAAATGGCTGTGATGGTAGGTTAATCGTAAAAATTTTAATAACGACAATTAGGTGAATTTTGTGCCAAGACCAAGTGGCACCAAAATTCACCTTAATTGTCATTATTAAAATTTTTACCATTAACCTACCATCACAGCCATTTCTTGGCCGCCACCTTGGATTTCACATCTTTTTTCACCATAGCCTTTTTGAGAGCCGCACACTTTTTTTACAGCTTGGCTGTGTTGGATTAGATAATACATATCAAGACACACGGTAGTGTGTCGTGCGGCCCAAGAAGCTGGCGTGCCACACCGTGAGTATATTAACAGGAAGAAAGAAAATGTGATTTTGACACCTTTGTAGCTCCGTGATTCCTTATCCGATTGAAATCAAAGTTGCTACAGAAGTGCTGCCTAGATAGGGGAGTCTACATACCAAATTTGAAGAAAATTGCTCCAGCCATTTCCGAGATATGAGCGAACAAAATTTCGTTTTAATTTCTTCGTTTATTTCTTCTTCATCTTCATTTCGCACACTTTGCAAAATCCGCCGTAAAACATGAATGAGTGCTAGGATTGGGCTGAAATTTGGCACACGTGAAGGGTGCATTAATGTGGATCTTCGTACCCACTTTGGTAGGAATCCGATCAACATCCACGGAGTTATCATCGATTATTTGCGTAAAATAAGTCGAAGGTCTGTCACGCCTACAGGGTAAACCCCTTGGAGGAATCAGTTGAAAATTGATATGTAGATGGAGCAACCATCGTAGAAGTACCTTTTTGTTGTTTGAAAGGAATTGGGATAAAGATCATGGAGATATGAAACAAAACCCAACCTGTGTCAAAATTATGCGATCGATTTTATGAATAAAAACTATAAGTTTTCGTGTCTACCAGGAAAACCGCTTAGAGCAACGAGCTGAAAATCAGTATGTAGCTGGAATAATCATCATAGAAAGTCCTTGTAGCAGTATAGAAGAATCGGAGTACAAATCACTGAGTTATGATTCGAAAGGCAACTACGTGTAGCAAATGCGAGATCGAGATACTCTAATAGAACAGTCACCCTAATAAAGCATTCAGCTGCATTTATAATTTACTCAATTATATTACATTGCAAGTTATTCTGTAGAGAATTCAGTTACAAACAAGTCATCCTGTAGTCAGATCAGCTAGAAGAAGGTACCTAGTAGAGAGTTCAGCTACAAAGAAACCATCATGTAGAGAGTTCAGCTCAAACAAATCACCCTGTAGAGAATTCAGCTACAAACAAATTGTCCTGTAGAGAGATCAACTAGAAGAAGTTACCTTGTAGAGAGTTCAGTTACAAAGAAACCATCATGTAGAGAGTTCAGCTGCAACAAATCACCCAGTAGAAAGTTCTGCTATGAACAGATCACCCTGTAGAGAGTTCAGTTAGTAACAAGTCATCCTGTAGAGAGATCAGCTAGAAGAAGTCACCTTGTAGAGAGTTCAGCTACAAAGAAACCACCATGTAAGAGAGTTCAGCTGCAAACAAATCATCTGTAGAGAGTTCAGCTAGAAACAAGTCACCCTGTAGAGAGTTCAGCTAGAAGAAGTTACATTGTAGAGAGTTCTGCTACAAAGAAACAACCATGTAGAGTATTCAGCTGTAAACAAATCGCCCTGTATAGAATTCAGCTACAAACAAATTGCCCTGTAGAAAGATCAGCTAGAAGAAGTTACCTTGTAGAGAGTTCAGCTACAAATAAATAACCCTGTAGAGAGTTCAATCATCTGGTAGAGAGATCAGCTAGAAGGATCACCTTGTAGAGAGTTCAGCTACAAAGAAATCACCTGCTTCATCTTTTCTTCTTCCTGTGGTAAAGAAAAGAATGATAGGTTAAAAAGCCCTAAAGCCAGCCTATACATAGGCCAGCTTTGGGGTATACAAATACAAAAAGAAGTGAAATCTAATCCTAAACAGCCAAGCTGTAAAAAAAGAGTGCGGCCCTCAGTCTATGATGAAAAAAGATGTGAAATCCAAGGTGGCGGCTAAGAAATGGCTGTGATGGTAGGTTAATAGTAAAAATTTAATAACAACAATTCAGGTGAATTTGGTGCCGCTTGGTCTTGGCACAAAATTCACCTGAATTGCTGTTATTAAAATTTTTACCACTAACCTACCATCACGGCCATTTCTTGGCCGCCACCTTGGATTTTACATCTTTTTTCGCTATAGCCTTTCTGAGGGCTGCACTCTTTTTTTACAGCTTGGCTGTTTTGGATTAGATATTTATTACATGTCCTATGGATAACTTGTTTGCAACTGATCTCTCTACTGGATGACTTGAAATGTAGCTGAAGTCTCTACAGGATGATTTGCTTGTAGCTGAACTCTCTACAGGATTTTCCCTAGAGGGTGACTTGTTTCCAGCTAAATTCTTTGCAGGGTTATCTGTTTGTAGTTGAACTCTCTATAGGGTGATTTGTTTGTAACTGAACTCTCTACAGGGTGATAGCTGGTCTCTCCTTTTTTCTAGCTGATCTCTATACAGGGTAACTTGTTTGCACAGTAGCTTAACCCTCTACGGGGTGGTTTCTTTGTAGCTGAACTCTCCACAGGGTGATTTATTCCTACCTGATCTCTCTACAGGGTTACTTTGTCTTGCTTATCTCTCTAAAGGGTGATTTGTTTTTGTAGCTGAACTCTCTACAGGTCACTGGTTTCTAGGTGATCTCTCTACAGGGTGACTTGTTTGTAGCTGAACTATCTGCAGGATGATTTGTTCATAGCTAAACTCTCTACAGGGTGATCCTTCTAGCTGGTCTCTCTACAGGATGACTTGTTTCTAGCAGGTCTCTCTACAGGATGACTTGTTTCTAGCTAAACTATCTTAAGGTGATTTGTTTGTAGCTAAACTCTCTACAAGGTGATCCTTTTAGCTGATCTCTCTACAGGATGACTTGTTTCTAGCTAAACTCTGTACAGAGTGATTTGTTGTAGCTGAATTCTCTACAGGGTGATTTGTTTGCAGCTGAACTCTCTACATGGTGGTTTTTTTGTAGCTGAACTCCCTACAAGTTGACTTCTTCTAGCTGAACTCTCTACAGGGTGATCTGTTCATAGCTGAACTCTCTACCAGTGTGATTTGTTTGCAGGTGAACTCTCTACATGATGATTTCTTTGCAGCTGAATTCTCTACAAGGTAACTTCTTCTAGCTGATCTCTCCACAGGGTGACTTGTTTGTAGCTGAACTATCTGCAGGGTGATTTATTTGTAGCTCAACTCTCTACAAGGTGATCCTTCTAGCTGATCTCTCTACAGGATGACTTGTTTGTAGCTGAAGTGATCTGTATGTAGCTGATTTCTCTACAGGGTGATCTGTTTGCAGACATGATGGTTTCTTTGTAACTAAACTCTCTACAAGGTGACTTCTAGCTGATTTCTCTACAAGGTGATCTGTTAAGTTGTAGCTGAGCTCTCTCTGGTTTCTAGCTCATCTCTCTATAGAGATAATTTTAACTTGTGTTTGTATAGCTGAACTCTTTGTAGGGTAGTTTTTTATTGGATGCTGAACTCTCTACGTGGTGACTTGTTTGTATTACAGAGTGACTTGTTTGTAGCTGAACTCTATACAGAGTGACTTACTTGTAACTGAACATTGTGTAAAGTAACTGGTTTATAGCTGATCTCTATAGGGTAGCTAACTTATATAGATGAACTCTTTATTGGGTAGTTCCTTGTAGCTGAACTCTATAGACAGTGACTTGTTTGTAGCTGAATTCTCAACAGAGTGGCTTGTTGTAGCAGAACTCTCTACACATGTTTACAGCTGAACTCTCTACACATGTTTATAGCTGAACTCTCTTCAGTGTGACTTGTAATGTTCTGAATCTCTAGAGCAATAAATTTGTAGCTGAAGTCTCTGCAGGGTGACTTGCTTTTAGCTGAGTTGCCAATAAGATTAACTGGTTGTAGCTGAACTGCCTACAAAATAACTTGCAATGTAATATAATTCTATAATGGAGTAAGTTATAAACGTAGCTGAATGTTCAATTAAGGTGATTGTTCTATTAGAGTATTTCAATCTT
Organism: Dysidea avara; assembly: GCF_963678975.1. NCBI lineage: Eukaryota > Metazoa > Porifera > Demospongiae > Dictyoceratida > Dysideidae > Dysidea > Dysidea avara. The sequence continues at coordinate 26,525,006 of NC_089275.1, forward strand.
GCATTTGCTACACGTATTTGGCTTTCGAATCACAACTCAGTGGCTTGTAATCTGATTCTTCTGTAGTACTGCAGTGACTTTCTATGATGATTATTTCAGCTACACACCGATTTTCAGCTCATTGCTGTGAGCGGTTTTCCTGGTAGACGTGAAAACTAATACTGTAGTTTTTTTATTCATAAAAGTCGATCACGTAATTGTGACACAAGTTGGAGTTTGTTTCATATCTCGATGGCCTTTATCTGGATTCCTTTCAAACCACAAAAAGGCACTCCTATGATAGTCACTCCATCTACAAAGCAATGTTCAGCTCATTCCTTCAAGCGGTTTACTCTGTGGGTGTGACAGACCTTCAACTTTATTTTACATGAACAATCGGTCACAACTTTGTGAATGTTCATCGGATTCCTACCAGAACTTGGTACTGAGATCTGCTGTAATGATCCCTTTAAGTGTATCAAATTTCAGCCCGGTTGGAGCACGCATTTGTGTTTTATGGTGGATTTTGCAGAGTGTGCGAAAAAACAAAAAAAAAACAAAGAAAAAATGAAACTTTGGCCACTTGTATCTCGGAAATGTCTGGAGCGACTTTTCTTCAAAATTGGTATGTAGACTTCCCTACCTAGCCAACACTTCTGTAGCAAATTTGATTCCAATCAGATAAAGGATCACAGAGCTACATAGGTGTAAAAATCATGTTTTCTTTCTTCCTGTTAATATACTGATGGTGTGACGTGCCAGCTTCTTGGGCCGCGTGACACACTACCATGTGTCTTGATATACTCACGGTGTGGTACGCCAGCTTTCTTGGCTACATGACAATCTACTCTGTGTCTTGATCTAGGGTGATTTTTATAGGCAGCATTTTAGGTTGCATGCATTATTTTTTGGGGATCCCTACTTAAATGGTACTACTGTAACATTTGATATAGTCTGTTTGTGTTCACCTGAGTCCCCGTTTCTTGTTAATAACTCTTTTTACAAGGGCCAGCTGCTCAAAGATTTAGTAGCGCTGTGAAGTCCTTGAAAACACTGGAACTGTTAATCAAAAAAGTGCTTTGATACGGGCAAGAGCAAGTGAGTTATGAGGCTTCAAAAATATCCCATACATTTAGTATGGATGATTCAGGCGCACAAACATGTTTCCAACATGAAAACATACTTGTTCCAGTACAAAACCATTGAGAGTGAACACATGTTCATCTCTTTGATATTACTATATTTGGCGGAGGCTCAAGTGAATATGTACTGACTAATATGCATGTGTAATCACTAGAGGTGTACCGATATAGGTTTTTGGCATGTACCGATATCCGATATTGATGCAACCAAAAGAAGCCGATAACCGATAGTCGATCCGATATTTGCATTAATATTTTAAGCAAACGAAAGTGTACATTTACCTACCCTACAACAACATGTGCATGTATTCATTGCTATACTCTGCCTGTGGTGGTATACAGCTTAGGTTTCTATTGTGCAATCCAGACAATTAGGTACCCACAAACATTTTTATGTATAATCCCATGAAGCCTTAAACGGATATTTCTGCATTACTCCGTATTCTAATAGTTTGTGAGAAAGCTAGTACAGCAAGTTTCCATTATCCTGTGATCCTTCTTTTATTACAAAGGTACTCTATAACTGCTTCATTTGTAAAGACTGTGATAAGCTTTCCAGCAACTAACACTAGAATCGCGTGTATTTATATGGCTTCTCGTAGTGTAGCGCTTTTTGTAGAGTGAACAATAAGCCAGAGCCACATGGATAACGTAGAAAACCGATGCATAATCCATTTATGTACAAACTATTGCTACTGTATAAATATCGGTAGCGATATCGGTCATCCTGCTGTTCTGTACCGATACCGATATTGATAAAAAATACCATATCGCTGGCCGATATTGTAGCCAATCCGATTATCGGTACACCTCTAGTAATCACCTACACATGTGGGAAACTGCTGACATGCTTCACGAGTGTATTTATATTGGGTCATGTGAATTTTGATAGAGTGTACACTGGAAACAATGTAAGAATAACGACAAGGCATTGCTGTGCCAAAATTCAAATATATGAATAATGGCACAAGCATTTTGATTGTGGGTTTATGCAGTGAGCAAAGAGCAAAGAGACAAAACCCAACTTGATAATTATGGTTTAAGCTGTTGTAGGTGCTGCCAGGTATTCACTTTAATGGTCACGAATAAGACATATTAAAACTGCGTAGAAGACTTTCATTTGAATAATATTTGATGACTACATATAGATAGCTGTGTTTGTTAAATCACATGCAATTTACCAATATTGTTTGTACTTCAAGGTCTGCAACACTTTCTCATTGTTATGAGGAAGGGCAGAAGACCACTGTTAAAGAAGAGCATCATTTTATCCAGCATAAGTGCACAGCCAGTTGTAAATGATTATAAACCAATGAATGGTATTAAGCTAAGCCATGTTGTGGAGAAACAAAGGAATGCAGATTCCACTGATGATGAGCACAATGTCATAAAACTTGTTGTCAAACCCTTACCTGATGCACCTTTCAAGACCTTCAACATATCTCATTTATCAGGAGAAGGTAAACAAACTAGTATTAAATGTGCAATTACAGCATAATCACTATAGCTACAGTTGGTTTGAGCAATGTTGGTCACCATAAAACTTCAGCAAATGCCAACTTTAGGCGCTTAACACGTTCAGGTAAGTGTTTTTTGTTGGTATCATATAATATAGTAGTATTGTATAGCTGCTAGGGACCTTGAATGTTTGTGATTTCCTGTATATCGTACAAACCAAACACTATGATACAAAGGTATCAGTTTGCTAAAGTTCATTCTAGAATAAATGCTTGTAATGGCCCAAAACAATCCCAGTAAGTTACTAAATTATTATAAGTTTGCAAAGCTGACTGTTGCATCCAAGAAGTGCTGGGGGATAAACGACTAGAGTTATGTGCATAATTCTTTCACTGAGAATTGAAACTGCAAAGTGACATCATCAGAAATTCCAGGAACTACACCTATGTAAATAATGAATGGTTTGTTGTTCAACAAGGCAAAGTCTAGCACGTTATTCTGGCAGGTAGGTAAGGTGACATATTATTATAGACTAGCATCATTTAAAATATCAAGAAATAAAATTTTATGCCATAATTTGGATTAGGATTTGGTAGACCATGCCATTTGATCAAACAACACCATAGAATAAGTGGTACAGTGTGTATTGAGTGAAGTTACTGCTAAGGAACATTGTATAAGTGTAGGTTAGAGACCTAGCACGAGGATCTTCGTGGATTTTAAAAATCGAATGAAGCGAGGTTTTTAAAATACGCAAAGATCCGAGGGCGTGGTCTCTAACTGACTTAGAAAATGTATGCATTATATATGGGAATATAGGTGGAGTCATTGTGGGATTGGGTTATATGTCGTACTGAAATCGTTGTGCAATATTAAATAATCACAGAAGACTGAACATGTTTTTGTTGAAGTGTTGAAAAAAATCGAAGCTCGCGCCGCTTCCTTTTGCAAGTTAGACTAATTGGATCTAATGTTGAGCCGGGTTAGCGGTTGCCAGTGCCTATGGCATCACGGCAATGTAAAGAACACATGTGTCGAAGAAGCAGCTTGTGTGGATTTATACGATGGGAACGAGTTGTCACAAGTTGTGCCTTCAGTGGTGCCACAGTAGCACGAAGAACAGGCATGGTTTACAATTTGGACCACACCCACATTACGTGTAGTGAAAATAACGTTCTACAAGGAAGATTACCTAGTTAGGTGTTGGTAAAGTCCATCCATAGTTTAATAGACGACGGAAACAGCCATAAAACACTCTAGAAACAGATGGGTGCTAAACAGAATTTTTTGTGATATTTTTGGACTTCTCCGTTCATCGTGACAAACATACGTACAACGTTAGATTGTACCTCCCATAATCGAATTCTTTTAGGTATGCCTATAAAATGAATAGAGTGGTTAACCACAAGTTGGCCTGGGTGACTAGTCACCCACTGCAGGCTATCAGCCTGATTATGCTTGGATTGGGTTTTTTTCTTCATCATATTTTTCTTCCTCTTTTTGCACACTTACAAAAACTGCTATAAAATGCGAACACCTTATCCGACTGCCTTGAAAATTGGCACACAGAAGGGGGTTTAAAGGCACATCTCGGTACCAACTTTGGCTTGAATACGATAAACAGGCAAAGAGTTATTGGCAATTATTCACGAAACTAACACCAATATGTTGTCACGCCTACAGGATAAACCGCTTATAGGAAGAAGCTGAAAATCGGTGGGTGAATAGGTTAACTATTGAACCTCAAACATTTTGTGGTTTTAAATAAACCGAGCTAAAAATCAGGAAGATACAATGAAAAAACCAACAGTGTAAAGCAATCGAGATTAGCTAATAAAAAATGACTACTCGCCACGCCTACCAGATAAACTGCTTTGGGTAATGCTTTGAAAATTGCTGTACAGATGGAGTAATCATCTTAGAAAGGCTCTTCAATGGTGTAGAAGAATCAGATTTAAAGCCATGGAGTTATAGCACGAAATCCAACTTGGTGTAGCAAGTGCGAGATTGAAATACTCTAATAGAGCATTCATCCTAATAGAGCAGTCACCCTAAAGAGAATTCAAGAGGTCAGCCAACCTGTATAGAGATCAGCTACAAACAAATCACTCTTATGAGAGTTCAGCTACAAACAATCCACAATGTAGAAACATCAGCTAGAAGAAGTCAACTTGTAGGGAGTTCAACTACGGAAAGAGATAGTTCAGCTAGTAGAAGTCACTTTGTAGAGAGTTCAGCTACAAAGAAACCACCATGTAGAGAGTTCAGCTACAAACAAATCACCCTGTAGAGAGATCAGCAAGAAGAAGTTACCTTGTAGAGAGTTCATCTACAATGAAACCATCATGTAGAGAGTTCAGTTGCAAAAAATCACCTGTAGAGAGTTCAGCTACAAACAAATCCACCTGTAGAGAGATCAGCTAGAAGAAGTTACCTTGTAGAGAGTTCAGCTACAAACAATTCACCTGTACAGAGATCAGCTAGAAGAAATTACCTTGTAGAGAGTTCAGCTACAAACAAATCACCCTGGAGAGAGATCAGCTAGAAGAAGTTACCTTGTAGAAAGTTCAGCTACAAAGAAACCACCATGTAGAGAGTTCAGCTACAAACTAGTGACCCTGTAGAGACATCAGCTAGAAGAAGTTACCTTGTAGAGAGTTCAGCTACAAACAATTCACCCTGTACAGAGATCAGTTAGAAGAAGTTTCCTTGTAGAGGGTTCAGCTACAAACAAATCAACCTGTAGAAAGATCAGCTAGAAGAAGACACCTTGTAGAGAGTTCAGTTACAAAGAAACCACCAAGTAGAGAGTTCAGCTACAAACTAGTGACCCTATAGAGACATCAGCTAGAAGAAGTTACCTTGTAGAGAGTTCAGCTACAAAGAAACCATCATGTAGAGAGTTCAGCTGCAAACAAATCACCCGTAGAGAGTTCAGCTACAAACAAATCACCCTGTAGAGAGATCAGCTAGAAGAAGTCACCTTGCAGAGAGTTCAGTTACAAAGAAACCACCATGTAGAGAGTTCAGAAGCAAACAAATCACCTGTAGAGAGTTCAGCTACAAAATGATCATCCTGTAGAGAGTTCAGCTAGAAGAAGTCACCCTGTAGAGAGTTCAGCTACAAAGAAACCACCATGTAGAGAATTCAGCTGCAAACAAATCATCCTGTAGAGAATTCAGCTACAAACAAATCACTCTGTAGTAAGACAAGCTAGAAGCAGTTACCTTGTAGAGAGTTCAGCTACAAAAAAAACCAACATGTAGAGAGTTCAGCTACAAACAATTCGCCCTGTAGAAAGATCAGCTAGAACAAGTTACCTTGTAGATAGTTCAGCTACAAAGATACCATTCTGTAAAGAGCTCAGCTGTAAACAAATCACATGTACAGAATCCAGCTACAAACAAATCACCCTGTGGAGAGATCAGCTAGAAGAAGTTACCTTGTAGATGGTTCAGCTACAAACAAATCACCCCATAGAGAGATCAGCTAGAAAAAGTTACCTTGTAGAGAGTTCAGCTATAAACAATTCACCCTGTAGAGAGATCAGCTAGAAGAAGTCACCTTGTAGAGTGTTAAGTTACAAAGAAACCACCATGTAGAGAGTTCTGTACTAAATATATGTATTATATATATAATTTGTACATTTACTGATAAAATCAGAAATATTCAAAGTATTTAACATCTGCTTCATCTTTTCTTCTTCCTGTGGTAAAGAAAAAAAAGATAAGTTAAAAAACCCAAAAACTGGCCATACAAATGCAAAAAGAAGTGAAATCTAATCCAAAACAGCCAACCTGTAAAAAACGAGTGCAACCCTCAAAAAGGCTTTGGTGAAAAAAAGATGTGAAATCCAAGGTGGCGGCCAAGAAATGGCTTTGATGGTAGGTTAATCGTAAAAATTTTAATAACGACAATTCGGGTGAATTTGGTGCTGCTTGGTCTTGGCACAAAATTCACCTAAATTGTCATTATTAAAATTTTTACCATTAACCTAGCATCACAGCCATTTCTTGGCTGCCACCTTGGATCACATCTTTTTTCACCATATCCTTTTTGAGGGTCGCACTCTTTTTTTGTAGCTTGGCTGTTTTGGATTAGATTATTATGATTATTACTAGGACCGGGTCACATACAACCAAGTACATACACCAATGTTGCAACTTACCCATTTGGAAAGCATAAACAGTGTCATAGCCAGCATTCAGAGCAGTGTGTGTGCCGGTAGAAATGACACATATGCATACGTACACAGGCAAGGGAGTTTAACTGGCATCAGAAAACCACAATACTAAAACATAACGTACACAAAAACAAAGTTAAGTTAGTTATATTAAAAAAATTATATTGTAGGTATGACGTGTCTCTGAAGATGTCTCAGCAGTGAAGTGAGGCTATGCACAACAAGGTGGTGAAGGCACAATTGGCAAATGATCCCAATCAAGCCAATATGGCACAATAGACTCTGCTGTAACTAGAGGCCACTGGTGATGTTCTAGTACATCAGCCATGTGGCAATGGCACTAGTTGGCACAGTGCTCACAGTCTACAATATTATGCATACAGCCATGCACAACATACAGGAGATAGTTACACATTGTTGTATATGCAGCAATACATCTTCTTGTTTATTACAGACTCACAGTAGAGAGCTGGGTGAAAAATAATTCCAGCTAGCAAGCTAGGTGAAGGATGAAGATGTACAATACAAGTATTACATTGAAACATACTCATTACCTTGTTGTTCACGAGTGCATCAGCTGGTTGTTGACGAGTGTATCAGCTGCTTATTGACGAGTGCATCATCCTGCATACCAAATACACACGTTACAAACATTTAAACATACTTGTAATCTTATTGTTTATGTGTTAAGTCCCTCTGGCGCAGACGTTTACTAATCTTCTCCTTCGTGCAATCTGTAATCAAACAAGGGTGTGGTACTGGGCTTTATATAAAATTACACATACAGTCAAGTCATCAGCATGTACAGGCATACTTATTATATGGTTGTGCAGGCGAATCTATCCTCATGTCTCTAGGCCTTGTAGTTTTTGAGAACATTAATTACTTATTTATTATTTATGACATAATTTTAACTGCATTTCTTATTTTTCTTAGTACTTGTTTGTATAATTATATTAAAAGGAAAAACACACAAAAAGAACCTACATATCATTATTGAAAGAAAACAATCAAACAGTCTCAAAAATTGGTGCCCCATCAGAGATCCTAATGGTCTCAACTTCATTCTTGATCCTTGTACACAGATCATGGTGGCCTGGAGAACAATAGTAATAATAATTATTATTAATTACTTAGTTATGTAATTATTGTTAGTAGTAGTAGTGGTAGTATCAGGACACACGATAGTGTGTTGTGCGGCCAAGTACAGCTAGTGTGGATGTGCGACAGATCAGTGTGTATTTTACAGGAACCAAGAAAACAAGAAAATGCTGTCCTTATGAATTTGTAGTTCAGTAGTGGCTGAATGGAAATTAACCGGTTTTAATGCAGAAACTTCCTCGGGGTAGGGCACCTTCTATTCCAAATGTGAGTTAAATTCACCCAGCCATCACTGAGATATGAGTCTTCAAAGTTCGTCTTATTTTCTTCGTATTTTTCTTCTTGATTAAGATCTTCTTATGTAAATTTTCTTTTTTGTACACTTTATAAAAACTGCAACAACTCATGCGTGCTTTAGTCAATTACACAGTGCAGCACATTTACAGCCCAATTGTCGTAGTCGAACTAAGAACAATGGAATTATGCAAAATTCTGAAAATTGCAAGTACCGAGAGTATTATTAGCTAAGGAGATAATTATAAAGCAAAACAAAACATATGAAAAAAGTGGGATTTAGATATTCCAATAGAACCGTCACTGAGAAGTAAAAACGTGTACAAAAAGTTTGAACCAGGGACCTCTACACCTATATACCCAAGCCCTTTACCACTCTGCTGCTGTTAGTTCTCCACCTCACTTAATTTCTACTTTATAAATGAAGTTATGGTTTAGTACACTAGAATGATAACTTGTAGATCTATCAGTGGAAATTCTAGAACATTCTGTATGCGTTGTATTGAAGTGCTCAGAAAAAAATGTGCGCTCTACTAGAGAACTACTACAATTATGAAAACAGCCTATATCAAGTGTGTCGTGTGGCCAATACAGCCAGTGTGGGCGGGTTACATACTCATTTTACGGATGCTGTTTCATGTATCCTTAGCTCCATAGTGCTTCAATGGTATATTAACCATTTTTGCTGTGGAAGCTTCCTCATCTCCCATTATTAATTTGAGTCAAATTTTTCCCAGCTATTATATGTGTCTTCAAAATTCGTTCTTCAAGATACATAGTAGTGTGTCATGTGGCCAAGAAAGCTGGCGCGCCACACAATGAGTATATTTACAGGAAAAAACAAAAATGTGATTTTCACGTATACATAGCTCCATATTCCCTTCCCAATTTGGAATAATTTTTATACTGCAAACGCCCTCCACATTCAGCACCCTACATACCAAATTTGAGCAAGATTTCCTAACACAATCATGAAACATAGGCCTTCAAATTTTGGCTTAATTTCTTCATTTTTTTTTCTTCGTTTAGGGGGCGCAGGTAAAGGGGGAGGGGGCTTAGATTATTCTTTTCGCACACTTTACAAAAATCAGTATAAAATACAAATGCATAGCACAATTTTCTAAAGTATTGCAGCACAATCTCGTACCAAATTTAGTGCAAATCTGACTAACAGTCATAGAGCTTTGGATGATTATTTGTATTAAAAATGGTCAACTTGTTGTCACGCCTACAGGGTAAACTGCTTATGGGAATAACATCAAAATCAGTATGCGTATAGGTTAACCATCATAACTCAAACCTTTTGTGGTTTAAAAGAAATCGCATTGACAGCTATAGAGTTACAAGGCAAAAACCTAATAACTCTAAATCGCAGGGTCGAGTACTCTAATAGAACAGTCATCACGGGGGGGGGGGTAAAAAGATGCTTGAAAAATATCAAAAAAAACTTACCAGCATTCGAACCAGGGACCTCCATACTGAATACCCAAATCCTTAGGCACTGAGCTGCTGCTATCATGGCTGATCATCTCACTTAATTTCTACTTTATAAATGAAAATTCTAGCTAAAATCAACTCAATTCATAATTTCATAGATCTACCAATGGAACATCTAGATTGTTCTAGAACATTCTATGTGTGTACTATTAGAATCCTGTGTGCTTTATAAAAGTATTCAAATAAACTCTGTATATCAAGACACATGGAAGTGTGTCGTGCAGCCAAGAAAGCCGGTGACCACACCGCGAGTACATTGACAGGAAAAAAGAAAACAGCTTTTTCATGCGTGCATAGCTCCATGGCCCCTTCTCCAAAGCACACCATTTTTGCATTATAGCTGTCCCCCAGGTAGGGTACACCACACATCAAATTTTATTGAATTCGCAACAGCCATTTGCGAAATATGGGCATTTAAAGTAATTTGTTCATTTTTTCTTCTTATGCCATACAGGGGGCTTTGATTTCTTTTTGCACACTTTGCAAAAACTGCTGTAAAATGCAAACATGTAACTCGATTGCCTCGATCTTTGCACAAATGAAGAGCACGTAACGGTAGATTCATGTACCAAGTTTGTTGTGAATCTGAGGAATATTCAAGGAGTTATAAGCATTTATTCACATAAAAAAGATCAAATTTCTGTCACGGCTACAGGGTAAACCGAGTAGAGGAATAAATTGAAAATTGATGTGTAGATAGGCTGATCATTGTAGCAGTGCCTTTTGATTGTATGAATAGCAATAGAGTTACAGCGACAAAGTTATAAAGCAAAAACCAAGTAAGTGTAAAATCATAGGATTTAGATACTCTAATAGAACAGTCACCGTGGAGTTAAAAAGGTGTGTAAAAATGTAAAAAACAACAACAACAACTTACCAGAGTTTGAACCAGGGACCTCCATATCTAACACCTGTATCCTAAACCAGTGAACCATTGCTACTTTTCCTGATCACCTCACTTAATTTCTGCTTTATAAATAAAATGTTGAAATCTGCTTAGAATCAAACATTTGTAATTTCATAGATCTACCAATAGAAGTACTAGATTGTTCTAGAACATTCTATTTATGTTGTATTAGAAGTCCTCAGAAAATGTGCACTCTATTTGTATTACAGTAATATTATTAAATATTGAATTAAATCATGCAATGAAATACATTTATAAGTCTGTCTTTAATAATCATCATTGTATCTGCATAGAAAAGAAGAAATGTGAGTAAAAACAAACCTCAACGTCAGCAATAGGCTGGTTTTAGGTTATAAAGTAGAAAAAGAAGTGAAATCCACCAAATAAACCTGAATTATTGTTATTAAAATTTTCACCATTAACCTACTATCACAGCCATTTCTTGACCGCCACCTTGGATTTCACATCTTTTTTCACCATAGCCTTTTTGGCGGTCGCACTCTTTTTTACAGTTGGTTTTTGGATTAGATATCACTTCATTTCGTATACCCCAAATCCAGCCAATGCCAGGGGCTTTTTTAACTTATCTTTTTTTCTTTACCACAGGAAGAAAAAGATTCAAGATTAAAAGCAGATTTTTAATACTTAAACAATTTTTGATTTTATCAGTAATTATACAATTTATATATATATATATATTAAAATGCCAATTATTTCCTACAGGGTAACTTGTTTGCAGCTGATTTCTCTGCTGGGTGACTTGAAATGTATCTGAACTCTCTAAAGGGTGATTTGCATGTAGCTGAACTCTCTACAGGATTCTCTCTACAGGGTAAATTGTTTCTAGCTGAACTCTCTATAGGGTTATCTATTTGTAGTTGAACTCTCTACAGGGTGATTTGTTTGTAGCTGAACTCTCTACAAGATAATTTGTTTCTAGTTGATCTCTCTACAAGGTAACTAGTACATAGCTGAATTCTCTACAGGGTGGTTTTTTGTAGCTGAACTCTCTACATATCTTCTAACTGGTCTCTTTACAGGATGACTTGTTTCTGGCTGATCTCTCTACAGGGTGACTTGTTTCTAGCTGAACTCTCTAAAGGGTAATTTGTTTGCAGCTGAACTCTCTACATGGTGATTTCTTTGTAACTGAACTATCTACAAGGTGACTTCTTCTAGCTGAATCAGATATCTCTACAGGATGACTTTTTCTAGCTGATCTCTCTACAGGGTGATCTGTTCGTAGCTGAACTCTCTACAGGATGATTTGTTTGCAGCTGAACTCTCTACAAGGTGACTTCTTCCAGCTGATCTCTCTACAGGGTGATTTGTTTGTAGTTGAGCTATTTGCAAGGTGATTTGTTTGTACCTAAACTCTCTACAAGGTGATGTTTTCTATCTGATCTCTCTACTGGATGACTTGTTTCTATAGCTGATCTCTCTACAGGGTGAGTTGTTTCTAGCTGATCTCTCAATAGAGTTATAACTTGTTTGTATAGCTGAAATCTTTACAGGGTGGCTTTTTGATTGTTTATTGAACTTTCTATGTGGTGACTTGTTTGTAGCTGAACTCTCTACAGAGTGACTTACTTGTAGCTGAACATTATATAAAGTAACTTGTTTGTTGCTGATCTCTATAGGGTAGCTACAGTAACTTGTTTATTTAGATGAACTCTCTACTGGGTAGTTTCTGTGTAGCTGAACTCTCTACATAGTGATTTGTTTGTAGCTGAATTCTCTACTGAGTGAATTGTTGTAGCTGAACTCTCTACAGAGTGACTTGTTTATAGCTGAACTCTCTTCAGTATAACTTGCAATGTTCTGAATCTCTACAGTGGTGTATTTGTAGCTAAGCTCTCTACAGGGTGATTTGCTTGTAGCTGAATTGTCTATAAGATTAACTGTTTGTAGCTGAACTCCCTATAGAATAACTTGCAATGTAATATAATTCTATAATGGAGTAAGTTATAAATGTAGCTGAATGCTCTATTAGGGTGACTGTTCTATTAGAGTATCTCAATCTCGCATTTGCTACACGTAGTTGCCTTTCAAATCATAACTCAGTGGTTTGTAATCCGGTTCTTCTGTACTACTGCAAGGACTTTCTATAATGGTTATTACAGCTGCATACCGATTTTCAGCTCATTGCTCTAAGTGGTTTTTCTGATAGGCGTGAAAACTAATAGTTTTTATTCATAAAAATCGATCGCGTAATTGTGAGGTGGGGTCTATTCTACGGAACGGAACGGAATGGAATGGAATGATGGACTAAACTATGGAATGGAATGCTTTTTCAAATTGAAGCTTACAGCTTACCGTTGCTGTACAAGTTATCGGTGGCACCTCCAGCAAGTAATCAAACATACCCCAAAGAAAAATAAAACAAATTTAAGGATCGATTGTGGGTTCTTGTTGGTTGTCATTAGTAATGAAGTACTAATTGTGGGAATAGCTGTGTTCATCTTTGGATGTATCAAATAGGGAACTTAATGCGTGACTTGTTTTTACTAGTATGTGAGTTGTTTTTGCTTACTTTGACTTTAGAATGTACAGTCTGGGGCCGCCTTTCTAATCGGCATAAATCAGTATATAGCTACACTAAAATGGAAACAAGTATGGTGACCAGCTGAATCAACTTAGTCTAAGCAAAATCTAAAGGAATTTTGTGCAGTACGTGAGGAGCAAACATTCAGATACCTCAAGGAGGCTATATCATTAACAGTGTAGTGGACTAATGCCAGATATCTCAGCCTGAGTAGTGAGTTGAATCCAGGATGGGGTCTATTTTACAGAATAGAATGCTTTTTGAATCAAAACTTGCAGCTTGGCTAGCCGCTATCATTGCTGAAATTGCATTTTATCAGTGGTACCTCCAGGAAAATGGAATGGGATAATAATAAAATATTAATAGCTGTCTCATGTAGTGATTGTTCTCCTACCTGATATACCAAGCAGGTCTCTTCAATTCATTTATTTCATGACCAAGGCAAGTTTTGTTACTACTATACAGTAGCCAATTGGATGTCAGTTGTTTCTGCTGATCTTGACAAGATAAATAGTTTAGAAGACCACTCAATTTCTTCAGTTTCAGAGCATATAATATCCAAAGAGAAACTAACTAAAAGGTTACTGGTGACAGGAAAAGGCTAGTTGATCATGACTTTATTCAGTCTAATAAACAGAATATATGGTTGATTGAGTGAGGTATCACTTTCAGATGACCAGTGATGAGATGCATGGATTCATCAAATTTTTGTTGCGGTTGGAGACATCAAGACTCACGGTAGTGAGTCGCGAGGCCAAGAAGCACAAAGCACGCGCCCACAATAATAAACACGCGACCACTACTGTGAGTCATTTACATGAGGGATCGATTACGCAATCTTTTAAAATCCGCATGGTGAAATCTCAGGTTTACTAAAAGATTCCACCTCGAAACCAGGGGCACGTAACCTTTGTATAATGATAACTACCACACGAAAAGTCAGGCGAATTGTTGGAGTAGTTTGTTCCATCGCCCACCCATTTACCATGCGTTAATTGAATTATTTATTCAACTGTGCACCGTTCTTTTTTTAATTTTCTTCGTCATTGCATCCCATTGAAGTGATTTTTCTTTCAACCATGAAGTCATATTGTAAGAAGGCTGCGGCTATCAGGGGCTTTTTACACAATGTATCTGTACATTTAATTTCGCTAAAAGTTGTTTGTTAGTTTATGAGATCGCTTTTGTGCTCTTTGAAGATTCAAACTTGCTGCCATGATGTCGAGGTGTGAGGCACCCGCCTCAATTCCCAAACCCAAACAGTGTGGAAGTGGGCAAGGTCATTAGCCATAGTGAACTGGCTGATTTGATAGACACTGTGCTGTCAACTCTTGGTTTAATTGTGAGCAGTCACTGATTTGTTTTAATTTTGCCACGGTATGCCTCCACTGACTCGTCAGTGTGACTCCGGCCCATGCAGTGCTGTACATAGATATAGCCAGCTGTTTCATACCCGCTGTAGTGATACAGTTGAAGTAATTTACTGCTACATTACCTGTGCACGTTTCTAATCCCGCCCCAGTCCTTCAGTGTCTGTGAAACTTCAGTGTTGACTTAAAAAGCCAGCATCAGCGCATCACCTTTCAGTCACAGCACTTCGTAGACCCTCATGCAACCACCCACAATTATAGAAACTCTTTAATGATAGCATGATATATTGTAATAGTAAACATTTACATTATGATGATCCCATAAATTTTTTTTTTAAATGACTACAATAGCACAAGAAGCCAGATACGCTAGTGTTTGGCTATAAAGTACCACCAAGAGTTCATAATATAGTAGTGGGGTCTTGGTACCACATATTATTTTTTCTTCAACATTTGCGTGATTTGTCCATTGACCATAAACTCACCCGCCAACAGTCACAACATCAGTATCCACCCTGCATACACAGAAAGGGATACAGTATGGTAAGGCACAGCTATCTAAAAACATGTAATCATAGTCAGACTAACATGTCAACAAACACTTACTTCCACTATTATGATTATTGTTAAAGTGAGCATCTAACATAGTCATTCCCAAGATGTATTCAGCACACTGCAGCAATTGATGACCAATTTTGGAATACATTACTTGACTTCTTTTGTGGTTCCACTTACATTGTTGACATAACAATTTTTGTTACTAGGAGACATATAAACTAGGAGGGACTAATGGTTATAGCATAATGGTAAACAAGTTACAACAGCAAAGGAAATTTTAATAAACTAGGATTGATTGGATAGAAGACAATTTGTAGTTTTTCCAGTCCTGATTGTTTGAGGATAAGCACATTAGCTGCTATAAGCATGAAAAAGCAAGACATACTAAATTTCAACACAAGGTTTATGATGCAAACTCATTATGTATCTACCAATGTGTTACCCTACCACCCCCCTTGGATATAAGTGGGGCTTTACAAGGTAAATCGATATGAAACTGCTGCTTCACTATGGGGCATTTGACAATCATTCATTAAGCACCCAAGTATTTTTTCTATGCTGTCAAATCCCCCACGTTGCAACTGGAGGCTGGAGCCAATGGTAGGGATTTAACACAATAGGTCTGTCCTACCTTGGGGAATTTAACAGTCGGTTGTGCCCACTATAGCCCTATATTATGCCCGAAGGGGGGGGGGGGTTAGTAGGGAAATACGTTGATATGTGCATTATATATAATATGGTGCATCTACTGGGGTAAGTAGACTAAGCCTGTACCTTGTGGGCCTAAGCATGTTCCTCTCCTGATTTGAAAAATAATCTTTTATTGCCTGCCCCTAACTGGAGTTTGCCTGACACCTTCAACATTATAAAAAGCTATCTAAAATGGTTAATTTAGCTTTGACCATTGGCAAACTATAATTGCAACACTCAACAATTATATCAGAGTATACATAACTCTATATATCTGCCCAGTTATTATATAGTAGGGTCCATGGTTGTCTTAGATCTGCACATATTATCTTCACATCAATTGATTAATGCACAGTAATTATGGTATACTGTATGTACACATTGAGCTCAAAAATATTAACTTTTTAGTTTTGTAGTATTGACTTACTTGCTAATCATTCAAATGCCTGACACATTATTTATAGCCAAAGATTTCACCATACAATAGAGGAAGCCATAAAAGTATATAGCCTTATAGCCTTTCCTGAACTGCTGATGGAAGCATTTGTCTGCTCTTGACAACTTAGTTGGTTGAAATGTTGAGAAAAAAATCTTTCATTTTTAGCTGTTTTCTCACTAGGGTTCAGCTCAACTTGTTCGCAGTCTTACCCACACAGCTGCTAGAACAAGCCAGCTAGTCTCGTGTAGCCAGACCCTTTTCTTTCTTTTGTGTGGGGACAGGAAAGAAAAGGGTCTGGTGAACATAGTATAGAATCGTCGTTGGGCTATCCCGAGATTGTGGGGATTCTACTGTGCCGCTTCCGGATTGTTGATTGACACGAATGACATAATTTGCTAATATTTGCATCATTTGCATCCTGTTACTATAGCTACTACTGAAATATCTATGGCAACAGTATGCAAATGCAGCATATCACGTCATATGCACCCACAAACAATCCGGAAGCTGCGCACTAAAATCCCCACAATCTCGGATAGGCCAACGATGATGCTATACTATGTTCACCAGACCCTTTTCTTTCCCCACCCCCACACAAAAGAATGAAAAGTGTCTGGCTACGCGAGACTACAAGCTAGCTGCAAGGATCTGGCCTACAAAAGCACATATATATAATCCCAGGAAGCTACTATGGCGTGGGGGATTCCTGTCTAATATTACAACGGTAGTTATATATCCGTTTACAATGACTTATACACGAACTTACTCGGCAATTCGCTGGGAGAATAGTGTGATGCATTCAGCACCTTCATGTCCATTCCGAGGCATACATTCAGCAACAACTCGCAGCCAATTCGTCTCCACTTGTTACGCACACAGACTAGTTATATCACTAATCCACCACTTCAGGAAGAACCATTAAGATGGTAGCCTCGACTTTTTCACTATCCCCGGTTCTTATTTTAACGTGAAACATCACGCAAAATATCACGTGAGTCCTTGAGGGGAATTTGAATGAGTTTTCTCTTAGCAAGTCACTTTTAGTAGCGCTTCTAAACACTGAACTTGAAACTTTGTTACTGATTTAGCTAGCTAATCTGATACTGAAGCTGTTATTACGCATGCATGCATGCATGCAGTGTCTCCTATGTAATATAATTGCCAATCTTCAGTAACTGTGTGTTCTCCATTCAACAAAAAGTAGTGATATCCTGTGCCAAAAACAGCCCAGCTGTAAAAAAAGGCGAGGTCAAGAATGTACAAGTACATGTTCATGGAGTAACTACAACCAAAAGACATGATATCAAAATCTGGCCAAGAAAGCATTAATTTTACAGTATAGGCACTTTTATGCATTCGTTTTCTATATGCTTCACATTATCACATCCAGCTAGCTGTACATGTGTGCTTGCAATATAAACAATACTACTGAGATGACAAAAGATGATTACACTGCATTGTTACCAAAATTAATTTAACTAAAAATTTACAATTGGTTTCTACTTGGCCATCTTTTTATTCTAATATACAGTGCAAAAAGATGGCCAAGTAGAAACCAATTGTAAATTTTTAGTTAAATTAATTTTGGTAACAATGCAGTGTAATCATCTTTTATCATCTCAGTAGTATTGTTTATATTGCAAGCACACATGTACAGCTAGCTGGATGTGATAATGTGAAGCATATAGAAAATGGATGCATAAAAGTGCCTATACTGTAAATGCTTTCTTGGCCAGATTTTGATATCATGTCTTTTGGTTGTAGTTACTCCATGAACATGTACTTGTGCATTCTTGGCCTTGCCTTTTTTTACAGCTGGGCTGTTTTTGGCACAGGATTAAATATCCAAAAGCAAACTGACTGTATAACATTAATTCACGTTCTTTATATTTTCTCAATTTTGAGCCTGTATACAAATAATTAAATTTTTCTTAGTCAATAGAAATCCTAGAATAAGATGGGAGAAAATTTGTCTTTGGTTACCTATAACAACTTCTGCAACTTCAAAGGAAAATGAAGAAAGCTTACAGACAAATCAATAAAATTAGTACAACTACAATAAGGTGATACAGATTTAAATACTTAATATGAATTAGAACCTTTAGATAATTATTGTTCCAAAGCAAAATTATTTATGGAGAAAACAAAGACTGGTGAGATCTTAGTTAATTAACGACAGTGGTTGGAGATTAAAAGGGTGGTAACTTCTTGTTCTTGATTATGTTCAAAGTGGAGGTACAAATCAAAATGGGATATCAATTTCATTTTTGAAAAATTTGTATACATAAATAATCTAGCATTACTGTATTCATTTGTCCTCCACTTAAATATGCTACAACAGTGTTGGTACATTGGCAGTCTACCTTGAAATCTCAACTCTAGAGTAGATCCAACACAGAGCAGCCTGCACTGTAACAAATACATGTGATCCCACTGTAATTTCATGGACCAGCTGGACTGGGAATCACTTGAAAATAGATGAACAAATTTAACCTGTTTTGTTTGAAGCGAAGCATGTGAAATGTTACACTTAAGAACTCCTAGGATTCTTAGGTGATATGTAACTAATGTTAGTGTTCCGTTTCAGGTCTGACTAGATACATTGAAATTACACACACAACACACATCTTGGTCCAAATCACGTTTGCCTGGTGGCTATGGGTATGGTTTCACATGCATAGAAGGCTTATAATTGAGATTTGGTTGATCTTGGAGTTTTGGCATTTAGCCTGATTCAAGGCTAGCAATCAGACACATCCTTGAATTTGTGCAACAGAAAAAAATTAGCTCACTATTGAATGCATCTGGCATTAGTCCACTGCACCGGCTGTTAATAACTCCACGCATACACTTCAATGATATTTGCAGAATATAGCCTCCTAGCGGTCTTCCAAAATATTTGCTCCTCACACACTGTATAAAATTCTTCAAGTTTTAATTCAGCTGGCTCTTTCCTGTTACCAGTGTCTTCCTGCTTGCTTTATTTGTACACTGACTTATGACTTGAAAAGCCATCCCAGACTGTTTTCTAAAGTCAAAATAAGCAAAACAGCTCACATACTATTAACTTTGGTAAGAACAAGTGCCCTTCTTGATATATCCGTAGATGAACCATGGATGAACATCACTGATACAGCTCATCCCACAATTAATACTTCGTTACTAATGACAACCAACAAGAACCCGCAATCAATCCTTTAATTCTTTTTATCTTATGTTTAATCACCCACTGGAGGTGCCACTGATAACTTGTAAGGGAAGTTTCAGCAATGGTAAGTTGCAAGCTTCAATTTGAGAAAGTGTTCTGTTCTGTGGTTTAGTCCATCATTCTGTTCCGTTCCATTCCATTCCATTCCATAGAATAGACTCCACCTAATTGTGACATAGGTTGGATTTTGTGTCATATCTCCATGGTCTTTAGCTCGATTCCTTTCAAATATGGATCCGACGATTATGCCAGCATAAATTTGAGCATAATGGATATATTAAAGCATTGAGCATAATGCCAGCATAACAGACAAAAATTTTATAATAAAGAATGACTAAAGAAAGCACTACATTATTTTTGTTAAGTGTGTGCTTATATTTGAAATAGCTATAAACTTGCCACGAGGTATGCCAGTTCTCTACAACACCATAAGCATGGCAGCTGGGGAAAAAGATAAAAATGGTATGAAAAATTTGTGACATTTCATCTGATTCTTCGAGTGAATATGACTTTGGTGGCGAGATTTCTTCTCAAAGCAGCATGCATGTGTAACGTCAAGGACTACAAGTGCAATGGAAACAGCTCAGAACAAAACTGCTAGTAGCAGGTCACTGTTATTAGTTTTGCAAAGGCCAACATCTTCAGATCTGTGTTGGAAAAGAATTGTCTGCCAAAATCTGCCAAAAGGAAAGAAACGCAAGGTTTCATCGTCATCCTGTAGCACTGATCCCAAATCAGTCACTCCTACTCAAAGATGTTCAGAGTTTCCAGGTGAGCTTTTTTGGAATTTCAGCTGGAAAATTGTTTTGTCATAGCTGTCAAGAAGAGTTGTCACTTAAGCGAAGTATTATCAAGAACCATGTTGCATCATTGAAGCAGAAGACCAGTAAATCAGCAAGAATCAAACAACAAATCAGGGATAAATCAATTGTAGAATCACTAAAAACCTATGAAGCTAATGCTAACCCAAGAGGAGAAAGCTTGCCTGAAGCTCAGAAATTGTATCGGTGGTAACAGCTTGCTTGAATGCTGGAATTCCATTAACAAAAATAGAGTCCCAACGTGGAATACTTGAAGAGCATGCATACAGATTAACTGATACTAGAGGAATATTTAATCTTATACCATTTGTTCCCAGCCAAGAACAGCAAAAAATTTATGAAGAACTGAGTGAGCAGTATGTGTCTATAATTGTGGCCTAATTTTGGAAAACCATTGATATATGCACATGCATTTATTAAAATTCGTTTTATTAGTTCTTTGTTGTCTACAGGGACAGAGGGACTAAGTTTCAGCTTTATAAGATAAGCAGTGTGGGAAATACAGCAGTAGAGACCTAGACAAGTGAATAAATCAATATGTACAGAAGACATTGAGAAAATGATCTACAGGTGCTTACATAAACCATCATAACCTACTGATACAACAGTGTACGGAGTTGAATCTTTGCTCATTCTATTTGCCATGAATGTATGAATCCACCAAGGTATAGTTTTTGTCAAAGGTGTTCTTCTGTGATCCGGAAGGAAAGCAAATTCATTAAAGAAAAATTGTCATAAATTCTTTCGTCACTGCAACATAAACAATCATCCATAATGCAAAAGCACACCTGTGTATGAAGGAATTTTGAACTCCCTATACATGATGATTCCCAGGATTTATCCACTGGAGTGTCAATTTGCTGACCAGCACGGTGATAAAAACTTTTGTAAATTTTATTCTGAAGCTTGCATTTTTTACCCATTGTGTTTGAATGCATTTCATTACTGAAGTACTATTGTGTGTAGATCAATGATTATCTAAAATTAGGTCACAATTTTTGATGGAACTAAAAGGATTGGAGAAGCCTTTGCAGTTGTGCTGCACTTTATTTCTGACAAGCAACTCAAGCAAAGGTTTATTAAATTTTAGATATTCACGAAGTCTATGACAGGTGAAGAAATTGCCCGGGAAGTCATAAGCATTCTGCAAGTTACATATGGAATCTGTGCAAATAAATCACTGGCATTCATGCATGATAGGGCATCAGTGAATGGTTGTGCTATGCGAACTATCAAACTGTTTTTCCACATGTTATAGATGTTGGCTGCTACTCACATATGATTGACCTAGTAGGTGAGAAATTTGAATGATACACCTATTTTGGATGAATTTATCACATTTTGGATAAGTTTATTTGCTCATAGTTCTCTTGCAAAAGTAGAATGGAGAACTAAAACAAGGATATCAGTAAAATCATTTTGTGCTACCAGGTGGTGGAGCAGTTGGGAGGTTTTTCATCAGGTGTTTTTACTTTTTGGGGATGTTTTACCTGTTTTAAAAGAAACAAAGGCATCACCTGTAACAAGTAGCAAGCTTCTGCAATTGTTTTCTGACAGGCGCAAAGTCGAATTTCTACAATTAGAACTTCCAGCAGTTGTTAATGCAGGGGAGCCATTTGTTAAGGTAGCATACAAACTTGAAGGAGATAGTACCTTGGTATTACCTCCTTCAAGTTAGAAGGAGATAGTACCTTGGTATTCAGGTGCTATGAGATATTTAGCACATTATATAAGCAGCTATAAAGTTGCAAAACTTTCCCAATCTCCATGCTGTGGTCAACAAGTTGGTTGGCAGATCAACTGAATTGCTCAACAAGTTTATACAATATGGAAAAGCATGGATTCAACCAGGAATGCAATATTTCAAAATAATGAACTGTCTGTGAGTTTGTCTGCCTTCAAAGCTGCTTGTCTTTTTGTCCCAGTCAAACTAAAGGAAATGAAACCAGATATCACTATTGTTAACACATTAAGGAACTTCACCTTTCTTAATAGTCAGAGCATTTTGGATGATCTCAAATCTGAGTTTACTCAATATGTTGCAAAAGCAGTAGATGTAGACACCCTCCTTTGGTGGCTAAATCACAGTGAAGAGCTCCCAAATTGGTCATCAGCTGCACAAATAGTAGTGTTGGTCCAACCATCTGTTGAAAGAGTATTTTCAATACTGAAAGCATCATTTGGACACCTGCAGGACAATGCACTGCAGGATTACATTGAGTCTTCATTAATGCTACAGTAAAACTGGATACTTTGTTGTATTGTTAATCTAATCCAAAACAGCCAAGCTGTAAAAAAAGTGTGCGGCCCTCAGAAAGGCTATGGTGAAAAAAGATGTGAAATCCAAGGTGGCGGCCAAGAAATGGCTGTGATGGTAGGTTAATGGTAAAAATTTTAATAATGACAATTCAGGTCAATTTTGTGAAGCGGCACAAAAATTGACCTGAATTGTCGTTATTAAAATTTTTACCATTAACCTACCATCACAGCCATTTCTTGGCCGCCACCTTGGATTTCACATCTTTTTTCACCATAGCCTTTCTGAGGGCCGCACACTTTTTTTACAGCTTGGCTGTTTTGGATTAGATTTCATTTCTTTTTGTATTTGTATACCCCAAAGCCGGCCTATGGCCAGCTTTGGGACTTTTTTAACCTATGTTTTTTTTCTTTACTACAGGAAGAAGAAAAGATGAAGTAGATGTACTTTGAATATTTTATCAGTAAATGTACAAATTATATATATAATACATATGTGACCGGATTTGCGAAAAGGGGCCTTCCACACACATCCAATTTGCCAACTTTGACAATTGATAACTTCAGATTGGAAAGAGCTATTGCCTTGAAATTTGGGCAGTGGTGATTTCTTTGCAGCTGAACTCTCCACATGATGATTTCTTTGTAGCTGAACTCTCTACAAGGTAATTTCTTCTAGCTGATCTCTCTACAGGGAGATTTGTTTGTAGCTGAACTATCTACAAGGTAACTTCTTCTAGCTGATCTCTCTACAGGGTGATTTGTTCGTAGCTGAATTCTGTACAGGTGATTTGTTTGCAGCTGAGCTCTTTACAAAATGGTTTCTTTGTAGCTGAACTCTCTACAAAGTAACTTCTTCTAACTGATCTTTCTACAGGGTGATTTGCTTGTAGCTGAACTATCTACAATGTAATTTCTTCTAGCTGATCTCTCTACAGGGTGATTTGTTTGTAGCTGAATTCTTTACAGGTGATTTGTTTGCAGCTGAGCTCTTTACAGAATGGTTTCTTTGTAGCTGAACTCTCTACAAAGTAACTTCTTCTAACTGATCTTTCTACAGGGTGATTTGTTTGTAGCTGAACTATCTACAATGTAATTTCTTCTAGCTGATCTCTCTACAGGGTAATTTGTTTGTAGCTGAATTCTGTACAGGTGATTTGTTTGCAGCTGAGCTCTTTACAGAATAGTTTCTTTGTAGCTGAACTCTCTACAAGGTAATTTCTTCTAGCTGATCTCTCTACAGGGTGATTTGTTTGTAGCTGAATTCTGTACAGGTGATTTGTTTGCAGCTGAGCTCTTTACAGAATAGTTTCTTTGTAGCTGAACTCTCTAAAAGGTAACTTCTTCTAACTAATCTTTCTACAGGGCAATTTGTTTGTGGCAGAATTTTCTACAGGGTGATTTCTTTGCAGCTGAACTCTCTACATGGTGGTTTCTTTGTAGCTGAACTCTCTAAAAGGTAACTTCTTCTAACTGATCTTTCTACAGGGCAATATGTTTGTGGCTGTATTTTCTACAGGGTGATTTCTTTGCAGCTGAACTCTCTACATGGTGGTTTCTTTGTAGCTGAACTCTCTACAAAGTAATTTCTTCTAGCTGATCTCTCTACAGGGTGATTTGTTTGTAGCTGAATTCTGTACAGGTGATTTGTTTGCAGCTGAGCTCTTTACAGAATGGTTTCTTTGTAGCTGAACTCCCTACAAGGTAACTTCTTCTAACTGATCTTTCTACAGGGCAATTTGTTCGTGGCAGAATTTTATACAGGGTGATTTCTTTGCAGCTGAACTCTCTACATGGTGGTTTCTTTGTAGCTGAACTCTCTACAAGGTAACTTCTTCTAGCTGATCTCTCTACAGGGTGATTTGTTTGTAGCTGAACTCTCTACAAGTTAACTTCTTCTAGCTGATCTCTCTACATGGTGATTTGTTTGTAGCTGAATTCTATATAGGTGATTTGTTTGCAGCTGAGCTCTTTAAATAATGGTTTCTCTGTAGCTGAACTCTCTCAAGGTAACTTCTTCTAGCTGATGTCTTTACAGGGTCACTAGTTTGTAGCTGAATTCTCTACATGGTGGTTTCTTTGTAACTGAACTCTCTACAAGGTAACTTTTTCTAGCTAATCTTTCTACAGGGTGATTTATTTGTAGCTGAATTCTTTACAGGTGATTTGTTTGCAGCTGAGCTCTTTAAAGAATTAGCTGAACTATCTACAAGGTAACTTCTTCTAGCTGATGTCTCTACAAGGTCACTAGTTTGCAGCTGAGCTCTCTACATGGTGGTTTTTTTTGTAACTGAACTCTCTACAAGGTGACCCCTTCTAGCTGATCTTTCTACAGGGTGATTTGTTTGAAGCTGAACTCTCTACAAGGTAACTTCTTCTAGCTGATCTCTCTACAGGGAGATTTGTTTGTAGCTGAACTCTCTACATGATGGTTTCTTTGTAGCTGAACTCTCTACAAGGTAACTTCTTCTAGCTAATCTCTCTACAGGGAGATTTGTTTGTAGCTGATCTTTCCACAGGGTGATTTGTTTGAAGCTGAACTCTCTACAAGGTAACTTCTTCTAGCTGATCTCTCTACAGGGAGATTTGTTTGTAGCTGAACTCTCTACATGATGGTTTCTTTGTAGCTGAGCTATCAACAAGGTAACTTCTTCTAGCTGATCTCTCTACAGGGTGATTTGTTTGTAGCTGAATTCTGTACAGGTGATTTGTTTGCAGCTGAGCTCTTTACAGAATGGTTTCTATGTAGCTGAACTCTTTACAAGGTAACTTCTTCTAGCTGATGTCTCTACAGGGTCACTAGTTTGTAAATGAATTCTCTACATGGTGGTTTCTTTGTAACTGAACTCTCTACGAGGTAACTTCTTCTAGCTGATCTTTCTATAGGGTGACTTACTTGTAAACGAATTCTCTACATGGTGGTTTCTTTGTAGCTGAACTCTCTACATTGTGGTTTCTTTGTAGCTGAACTCTACAAGGTGATTTCTTTTAGCTGAATTATCTCTTTCTATAGTTGCATGAATTCCCTACAAGGTAACTTCTTCTAGCTGATCTCTCTACAGGGTGAATTGTTTGTGGCTGATCTCTCTACAGGGTGACTTGTTTGTAGCTGATCTCTATACAGGTTACTTGTTTCTAGCTGATCTCTTGAATTCTTTTCGGGTGACTGCTCTATTAGGATGACTGCTCTATTAGGATGACTGCTCTATTAGAGTGTCTCGATCTCGCACTTTCTACACTAAGTTGGATTTCGTGTTATAACTCCGTGATTTTAAGTCTGATTCTTCTACACCATTGAAGAGCCTTTCTAAGATGATAACTCCATCTGTACAGCGATTTTCAAAGCATTACCCCAAGCGGTTTACTTGGTAGGCGTGGCAAGCAGTCGTTTTTTATTAGCTAATCTCGATTGCATAATTGTTACACACTGTTGGTTTTTTCGTTGTATCTTCCTGGTTTTTAGCTCGATTTCTTTCAAACCACAAAAGGTTTGAGGTTCAATAGTTAACCTATTCACCCACCAATTTTCAGCTTCTTCCCGTACGCGGTTTACCCTGTAGGCGTGACAACATATTGGTGTTATTTTTCGTGAATAATCGCTCATAACTCTTTGCCTGTTTATCGTATTCCAGCCAAAGTTGGTACCGAGATTCGCCTTTATATCCCCCTTCTGTGTGCCAAATTGCAAGGCAATCGGATATGGCGTGCAAGTTTTATAGCAGTTTTTGTAAGTGTGCGACAAGAAAAAGAAAAATAAGAAGAAGAAGAAGAAAAAAAAAACGAAGAAACTGAGCCAATTTTTGAAGTCGCATATCTCGGGAACGCTTGAAGCGATTTCGCTCAAATTTGGAATGTGGAGTGCTGCAGTTGGGGGGCATGTCCACAGCAAAAATCGTCTTGTTTCATCAAGGAAGCACAGAGCTACGGAGGTGCGAAAATTGCGTTTTCTTTCTTCCTGTCAATATACTCACAGGTGTTACGCGCCGGCTTCTTGGGTTGCACGACACACTACCGTGTGTCTTGATTACATAGTCTACATTGTATCGTTGTACTGTTGATGACATTGGTTTTTATTGCTTTTTACACAATCAGTTAATCACATTGCTAAAGCTCTATGACTTGAAGACAACTTTTTATAAGTTACTGTATATAACATACATCAGCACAATGAAATAAAGTGAGCATAATAGTAGAGCATAATAGGGGAAAATTTGAGCAATGCAGTATAGCATAATAGGTTAAAAAAATGAGCATACTAGGCTGGTCCCTACTTTCAAACCACAAAAAGGCACTCCTACGATGGTTACTCCATCTACATAGCAATTTTCAACTCATTCCTCCAAGGGGATTACCCTGTGGGCGTGACAGACCTTTGACCTTATTTTACGCAAATAATTGGTCATACCTCCGTGGATGTTCATCAAATTCCTACCAAAGTTGATACTGGAATCTGCCTTAATGAGCCCTTTAAGTGTGCCAAATTTCAGCCCAATTGGAGCATGCATTCGTGTTTTATGGCGGATTTTGTGAAGTGTGCAAATGAAGAACAAAAAACGAAGAAATTAAAACAAAATTTTGATTGCTCGTATTTCGGAAATGGCTGGAGCGATTTTCTTCAAATTTCTTATTTAGACTCTCCTAACTGGCCAGCACTGCTCTAGAAAATATGGTTCCAATTGGATTAGGGATAACAGATCTACATAGGTGTGAAAATTACATTTTCTTTCTTCCTGTTAATATACTCATGGTGTGATGTGCCGGCTTCTTGGGCTGCACGACACACTACCGTATGTCTTGAATATTATAACTTTATAATTATAGCCATGAACAAGCAAGCACAAAATTATACATTGGTATAAATTGGCTTTGGTATCATTCAGATTGGTAGGTAGTTATTTTTCTGTATTGGTAGAGCGCTAGTTTATCTTGTGTCTTTTGCATCTGTAGATAAGAACAATGATTTGTGTAAAAACAAACCTCAAAGGCAGTTTATGGTTGGCTTTGGGTATTTATCAAGACTCACGGTAGTGAGTCGCACAGCCGGTAAAGCTGAAACGTGTGCCGTAGACAATAAATGACACGACCACTACATGTGAGGATTTTACAAGAACAAATGTTGTCAAATTTGGCCTGTCTGTAACTCACCCGTCGCTTATGCTATCCCTCTGAAACTCTAGAGTTGAACTCATCATGTCACTAGTAACTACCACACAGACAGTGAAGCAAATCCATGTGGACTGTTTTAAGATTGATTGAGATTGCTGACATCAAAGGGAAGGTTTCGGTTTTTTTTTGCATATGGTTAGATGCAACCGCAGGTGTATGCCTTGCATTTCTTTGTGTATTCTAAACATTGATTTCCCTGCTATCATTTCAACATTCTCTCAATCGCCTCAAGATTCACATCATCAATTTTTCCATACATCATTACCCTACAGTTGTAATTTCAGCACCAAATGAAGTTTCACTCGTCTTCAGTCGATCTAGAGGTCAAATACAAAACCCATATTGTTGTTTTCCGCAATACTTGCTTGGCATGTAGGGAAATGTGTATTTAAACTGTTCTAAAAGTTTCGTTGAAGTTGTTACATATGTTTTTGAGAATGGCTAGTTTGAAATTTGAATTTAGTCACCCCCACATAATTTGCTCTCTTAAGGCATGGCTTATGAATTTAAAGAATGATGCAGAGCATTACTGTGATCATGGGTTATTGATGAACTAGGCTGTGAATAGTAAGTGTAGTAAATCAGTGTATGTAGCCATAAAAGAAGTGTGCAAAAAACTACGTCATCGTTCGAGAATGGCTAATTTAGTTGCCCCACATAATTTGCCCTCTAAGGGCACAGCATAAAGAATGATTGACATAGAGCACGACTGCGGTTAACAGTTGATGAAACTAGCTGTGAGTATGTGTATTTAATTAGTGCATGTAGCTAGCCTAAAAGGAAGTGTGCAACACCAACAATAATTTATAATTGTCACTATGTGTTTTATAGTACCCTCACACAAAATTATATGGGTACACATGTAGTTACAACATACAGAGGACACATGAATCAGTTTTCACAATGTAAGAATTGTACAATAATGACGGTGATATAACTGCTATGAAAATAATGTCTCCACTTCTCCAGTGGCCCGCCATGGTAGCAGGTCTCACACGATGGCACATATAGATAAAGAATGGGGGAGAATCCAGATGAGTGGGTGTGGCTCCAGTATGTCTAAACAGTTAACACACATTCTTGTTGTAAACATGTACTAGAGAGGCAACAGTATAGTATTTACTAAGTGCAACAATACATAGTCTCCATTGCATCACTATCAAATGACACTAATTAATCTAAGTGAAGGATATTGTTGCATCTCTAGACTAAGTATGTACACTCCATCAGTACAATCAAGGAAACCTGTATTAATGGCCACCAGTATAGAAAGATAACCTCTGCCAATTCCAAAGTGAGAATTTATACACTACTACCTGCATATTGAACAAAGGTGGCAATAGACGGGTTGCACTGTAACTTATACACATGATTTGATCCTGTACGTTCTGTCAGTGGATGAGATCCACTTGGCCAAGTCAAAATGTGACCCAAATGTCTTGGATGATCCAGACTCAGCCCACTTATGACTCAGTGGCACAATGGAACTGAGTATTTATAGAGGAGAGTATAATTATCTAAACCAAAACAGCCAAGCTATAAAAAAGAGTGCGGCCCCCAAAAAGGCTAAGGTGAAAAAAGATGTGAAATCCAAGGTGGCGACCAAGAAATGGCTGTGATGGTAGGTTAATTGCAAAAATTTTAATTACGACAATTTAGGTGAATTTGTGTTGCCTCCTCCACTAGGATTCGGCACCAGATTCACCCGAATTGTCGTAATTAAAATTTTTGCCATTAACCTGCCATCATAGCCATTTCTTAGCTGCCACCTTGGATTTCACATCTTTTTTCGCCTTGGCTTTTTTGGGCGTCGCACTCTTTTTTTTATAGCTTGGCTCTTTTGGTTTAGATATCATTTCTTTTTGTATTGCAAGCCACAAAGCTGGCCATATAAACTGGCTTTGGTGTTTCCTTTAACTTGTTTTTTTTCTTTACCTCAGGAATTGTGGAACAAAGGAAGTAATTGTGTGTATAGCTTTTGTCTGAAGAAATATTTGTATATTTAACATTGAATGATGATTGTCACATATATACTGTAGTAAATAAGGTGACTTCTTACATAACTGAGCTGTAGCTGAAACTCTCATTGTTTGTAGCTGAACTTTTTTCAGGGTGATTTGTTTCTAGCTGAACTCTGTACAGGATGATTTGTTTCTAGCTGAACTCTCTACAGGGTGATTTGTTTGCAGCTAAACTCTCTACATGATGGTTTCTTTGTAGCTGAACTCTCTACAGGATGACTTATTCTAGCTGAACTCTCTACAGGGTGACTTTTTTGCAGCTAAACTCTCTACAAGATGATTTGTTTCTAGCTGATCTCTCTATAGTGTAACTTGATTGTAGCAGAATTCTCTAAAGGATGGTTTCTTTGTAGCTGATCTCTCTACAGGGTGACTTGTTTCTAGCTGATCTCTGGATGACTTGTTTCTAGCTGATCTCTCTAAATGGCTACTTGCTTCTAGCTGAGCTCTGTACAGGGGTATCTGTTTGTACTTGAACTCTCTACAGGATGGTTTCTTTGTAGATGATCTCTTTACAGGGTGACTTGTTTCTAGCTGATCTCTCTACAGGGTGAACTTGTTTCTGGCTGAACTCTCTATAGATGATTTGTTTGCAGTTGAAATCTCTACGTGATGATTTCTTTGTAGCTAAACTCTCTACAAGGTTACTTCTTCTAACTGATCTCTCTACAGGGTGACTTGTTTGTAGCTGAACTATCTGCAGGGTGATTTGTATGTAGCTGAACTCTCTACAAGGTCACTTCTTCTAGCTGATCTCTCTACAGGGTGAACTTGTTTCAGGCTGAACTCTCTACAGGGTGATTTGTTTGCAGCTGAACTCTCTACATGGTGGTTTCTTTGTAGCTGAATTCTCTACAAGGTTATTATTTCTTCTAGCTGATCTCTCTACAGGGTGACTTGTTTGTAGTTGAACTATCTGCAGGGTGATTTCTTTGCAGCTGAACTCCCTACAAGGTGATCCTTCTAGCTGATCTCTCTACAGGATGACTTGTTTCTAGCTGAACTTTCTACAGGGTGATCTGTTTGTAGCTAAACTCTCTACAGGGTGATTTGTTTGCAGCTGAACTCTCTACATGGTGGTTTCTTTGTAACTGAACTCTCTATAAGGTGATGACTTCTAGCTAATCTCTCTACTGGATAACTTGTTTCTAGCTGATCTCTCTATAGAGTTATAACTTTCTCTATAGAGTTATTACTTGTTTGTATAGCTGAACTCTTTACAGGGTGTTTTTTTTGAATGGTTGCTGAACTTTCCAACTATACGGTGACTTGTTTGCACTACAGAGCGACTTGTTTGTAGCTGAACTCTCTACAGATTGATTTATTACTTGTAGCTAAACATTGTATTAAGTAACTTGTTTGTAGCTAATCTAGATGAACTCTCTGCTTTTTTTTGTAGCTGAACTCTCTACACAGTGATTTGCAGAGTGACTTGTAATTCTCTTCAGTGTGGCTTATAATGTTCTGAATCCCTACAGTGACATATTTGTAGCTAAACTCTCTACAGAGTGACTTGCTTGTAGCTTAATTGTCTGTAAGAGTAACTATTTGTAGCTGAATTCCCCACAGAATAACTTGCAATTTAATAGGGTTCTATAATGGAGTAAGTTATAAACGTAGCTGAATGCTCTATTAGGGTGACTGTTCTATTAGAGTATCTCGATCTCGCATATGCTACACGTAGTTGGCTTTGGAATCATAACTCAGTAGTCTGTAAACTGATTCTTCTGTACTACTGCAAGTACTTTCTATGATTATTATTCCAGCTACACACCGATTTTCTGCTCATTGCTCTAAGCGGTTTGCCTGGTAGGCGTAAAAACTACGAAGTTGCTATTGTTCCGGCAGCCGGAAATATTTTGTCAGTGCTATTGTTCTGGCAGTCCACTAGATTTCTCACTATCAAGCACACTAGTTGTATGCTATGCCCCAAGTATTCGACTTTAGGGTACACGTCTAGTAGGTTACCCCGAGCATTCAACTTTAGGGAACGAGTCTAGTAGGTTGCCCCGAGCATTCAACTTTAGGGGATGCGAAAAGTAGTTCTAGTGTTAGGTTAGGGTTAGGGTCGGGTTCAGCTTTAGTTTATTCTTCACCTTCAATATATATATTATATAGAAATTACTCCACTTGGAGACATATAAGGTAGAAACTAAGGGAATTGGGTAACTGGGAGCCACGTAGCACAATGGATAGGACTCTGGGCTCAAGCACTGAAGGTCCCGGGTACGATTCCCGCTCAAGGAATTTTGTCTTTTTGTCTTTTTTTTCGTTTGAGGACCTTTTTTTGTCTAAGTTTTATTTTTATTCATGTGACTGCCGGAACAATAGCAACAGACTAAAAACTAATAGTTTTTTATTCATAAAAATCGATCACGTACAGGTTGGGTTTCGTGTCGTATCTTGATGACCTTTAACTGGATTCCTTTCAAACCACAAAAATGCATTCCTACGATAGTTACTCCATCTACGCAGCAATTTTCAGCTCATTCCACATCACGCACATAATCGGTCATAACTCTGTGAATGTTCATCGGATTCCTACCAAACTTGGTACTGAGATGCGCCATAATGAGCCCTTTAAGTGTGCCAAATGTCAGCCCGATTGGAGCACATATTCATGGATTTTGCAAAGTGTGCGAAAAGAAGAAGAATAGAAGAAGAAAAAAAACGAAGAAAGAAAACCCAAACTTTGGCTGCTTGTATCTCAGAAATGGCTGGAGAGATTTTCTTCAAATTTGAAATGTAGACTCCCATACCTGGTTGGCACTTCTGTAGCAAATTTGGTTTCAATTGGATAAGAGATCACAGAGCTACAAAGGTGTCAAAATCACGTTTTCTTTCTTCCTGTCAATATACTCACGGTGTGGTACGCCAGCTTCTTGGGCCACACGACACACTACCATGTGTCTTGATAATTATTTCTAAGATGTGTGGACACATTGCAAAACATTACAACATGTGCATACAAGAAATACTACGTACCAATTTAGCATTCCAAATCACCACATTATGCACGGTCCAGTCAACAATATTTATACTACATAGTGCCCATCAGTAACCTGAAGAGGAAGAATTATGAAAAGTGTAAATGCATATAAGTACGTACGGGTAACAATAGTTATTAATGGTTAACAACACACTGGTCACTTTATGGCCAACCTTGTGGCAGATTGCTCTGTACACAAATCAACACATTCAGGGATTGTATTTAGGTGGCTCATGATTAGGCAGTATACTGATATGGCTACCATATATGCCTGAGTAAATCAGATAAGTAGGTGCAGTAAGATGGTTACTTTTGGGACTAAATTTCTTGGCTTAATAAGCAGGTAGCTAGCTGCTTTAGCAAGGCACTGATTTAACCATATAGATGTCTCACAGGTAAATTCAAAAGTTGGCCTTCTTATAGAGAGGCAGCCTTCTGTACAAGTGGCCACCAAGACAGGTCCACTGTGGATGAAAGCCAGGCATTAGATATTAGGCATTTCATGTGTTGAAGAAGGCATTCCAGGGCTTCTGGTAGTCTGAAATCTCACCTCAGTTTTCTCAGTCAGTGTTGTGCTCACCACTAAACCACTGGAATGCTGTATTATTTTTGCCTTATGCTTGGCTACTATATAGTAGAACTGAAATGGATATTCTGAAAAATATATATCCTATGGATAATGCTTTATCAGGAGCTTATAAAGACTGAAAGTGAAAATTCTTACACTTTGTGCTGACAGCCAACTTGGAAATGTCCCATCTGTGATCCTATAACCTACGTCGGGAGCAGTGCTCTAACAGATTGGTTGTTCCCTTGCTACCAGCACTCATTGTCTCATATGCTGTTGCACACTAAATCAATCTCTATAGTTAGTCAGAACAGCTGCATTGCAGATGCTTCTTACCAATTGCTTAAGGCTGCAAAATGCAGCCACCTCCTTAATTTGCTAGGTCAGAGGATTTTGTCCCTACAATAATGACCAATTTTCACTGTACTATTAGTGGAGGATTAAGTATCAAGATAGGCCTACTGAGATATACATATGCTACAACGTCATCTCTGTACAACCTCCAAATATAGCAGTAAAATTTTCACCCTGGTCCAATGTCTAATAATTGCATACTGTCATGATAGAGACTCCACTGGCTGTACAAAATATGTTATCATGGGAGTATGCACTATTTACGCCGTTTTACAACTCAAACACATGTATGGTTAAACTCACTGATTGTGTCTCAGTGGAACTTTCTCTTTTCAACATGAAAAGATAAACTTTGGGTGATGAGACAACAGCCTTAAGATTAAATTGTTGCAAAGATCACAGCCTATAGTTCTGGTGCACTTATTTATTAGTAATATAAAATTTAAAGGTGTTTATGTACATTAGGACATAATTACTCACCCCCTGGACATATTTGCCATTTCTCTAGCATTTTCATTTCATTTCACAAGAGCTCGTACTGATGTGGGCAGGGTCGTAGCTTCTTCACTTGAATTAGCTTGAAGTAGATCAAAATGCTCCAATAGAGCAGTCAGTCACTCTAACAGAACATTCACGTTTCTACAAGTCATGTATTTTAATATTGTAATTAAAGACTGTAAGTAGCTAGCAATTTAACTACACAATGCAATGCTAGGCAGAAGTTGTAACTATGCTGTAACTTTGATTGCTGTATCTGTGACTGCTCTATTAGAGTATCAGTCTTGATCATTGTAATGCAGTGCAAGATGAAATGTAAGGGTTTACTAGTTAAAATGAGTGTTATTTGACTACAGTTACATGCGACTAAAATTACAGTTGTGTTTAGATATTCTGTCACTGCAATCTAAAGTAAAAAGGGGTTTCTGTCAAAGCCACAGAGACCCACCTACTGTTTTCAACAGTCAGAGTATGCTTATTCTAACAAAAATGCTTGAAATCCCACCCAAAACAGCTTATAGCTGTAAAACAAGTGCGCGTCCAAGTAAAGCAGAGTTAACTGTGACAAAAAGTGATGATATTATAGTGCGGCCATGTGTGAGATATGAAAGTTGTAAAATTAATATTATTCAGATAATACAATATTATTGTTAAAGTGTTAATGAAAACTATGTGATGCTGCTAGTTTTTAAGTGTGTGAGCATCTTCATAAATGCCACACAAATTTGATTCTCAATAAAGCAATGTGTATAGATTCTCTGATAGCGATAAATAGTTTGAGTTTGGCCGCCTTTCCTGTATACAGCAATGCTATGAACAAAGGAAGGTAAGAAGCAGTACACGTACTGTGACAGAGCAAAATGTGCTCCAATGAGGAAAGTAGACTGAAAATTTTAAATTTGGACACAAATAGGCTTACTTGTATTGCATTATATACTATATGCTTCATCTTTGCCCTTTTTCAAAATTTTAAACGCTATCATAGGGAACGCTATCTCATGGCGGCCATTTTGTTCAGTAACATCATAGATATATACGAAATGTATCTGAAACGTAATTGCGGATATCGCTCATTATCATCTGAAAAGTTACGCTATCCATTACGCTTCGTTGTCAATTATGGTCAACCCGTTATACAGCATTTCAGATCTAGAACTGTTCAAAAAGCACCCCTGCAATCCGTGATACTAAAAGAAATGGTGTTGCCCACCCCAGTTATATCAATTATCATCTGAAAAGTAAAATATCCATTATTATTATTATTAGTGCTTTACAGTGACCAGCACTGAAGGTCTGACAGCAACATGTGCTGCAGCCTTAGGATTACTTAACCTACAAGGACTTAGACCTAGTGACTTGACTTAGTGACTTGACTTACTGACTGAATAAGGTGTAACAGAAAAGGGGCCAAAGTAAGGAAAAAAATCCCTCCAACCCCAGGATTCGAACTGCAGGTCACCCGATGTCTAGTCGGGGCCACACTCAGTCTTCCTCCAGGAGGGATGGATTTTCTTCCTTAAACCTAAAGTATTTATTATTAGTGCTTTACAGTGACCAGCACTGAAGGTCTAAATTATGCTTTGCTGTCGGCTTTGTTCAACCGGTTACACAGCAGTACGAATCGAAAACTGTTCGAAAAGCACCTCTGCAATCAAAACAGCTACTATGAAAAATACGGACAATTTCCGTTACGAAGGGAAGCCATCACCTGCTATTGCCAAATCAACACTTTTCACTGTCAGCAAAGATGAATGGGACACAAAGGAGGACACTGGTAAGTCCATGAAGAATGCATTGTACGTACTGCGGTATGCCAAAAGGTACCTCTCGGGTCGAAGCGACGTCGAACAGTGAAAAAATCAGTCAGTCAGTTACGCTTGTCTTAAGACATCAGTCAGTCAGTCAGTTACTCAGTCAGTAGAAAATTCCGTTAAATAATTTATTTTAAAATTCCATAGTAATTTGCTGAAAGCGTTTTGGGTTGTTCTGAAAGCTTGTTTGGGCTTAGTTTTACCTAACCAATATGGGGTAGTGTCTAATCACTGGACTGGACTACTGGAATGGACTACTGGACTGACATTTTTTTGGTTTTGCACATTTTAAAGGGTGGGATTACTGTACATTTGGGTGACTTGTGACAACATTTCAGCACTGAGTGGTGAGTATGATCCTAAAAAGTAGTTGTGATAAGCCAAATGGGTTAAAATATATGTATTATACTCACTGCTTGACAGTATCTACTGTACTGTATAGCAGATACTGACATGTAGGTATACCCAGAAATGTTTCTCTCTTAGGCACACGTGATTATTGTGATACAACTTTCTATAACTTATATAAATGGCATCTTAATACAATTAATAGAATGCAGAAATTTCATTCCAGTAATGAAATATGACCAATCATGCAATGGGATCTAGTTTGTGTATTCACACACACACACCATCTATGTTATAAAAAGTTGCATCATAATACTCACATGTGCCTAACAGAGAGCAGTGTTAGGCAAGTTACTTTTTAAAAGTAACTAGTTACATGTTACATATAACTTGCAGCTGAACTATTTAGTTACAGTTACTTATTACCCATAAAATAAAGTAACAATAATAATATTACACATTATATTACTTTGCATCCACAGCCTTAAGCTGTCAAGTGTGAAACTACTACCTTATCACGTGACACGATTGCATTGTTGGACAATGTGCAAATCTTGATTATAAGTAAGAAGCTAGTGAATAAGCCTCATTCAGTAGGCTTCATTACTTCGTTGTGGCTAGGCGTTACTCAGTGGATTACTAACGAGATTAGTAACTGTGTTACTTGTAGTAATAATATTACATAATATTAGATTCGTTACAGTAACTATATTACTTAGGTAACGCGTTACATTTGTAAGTAAAGTAACTTGAGTTATATTACCTGTTTTTATAACGTATTTCGTTATATTACTTAGGGGTCATCCATAATTTTCAGCATTTTCACAAGAGTACAGAGAGTACTCTTTTCCATAACCCCCTCCCCCCCACCTAAAAGCGTACTATTAAAAATGTTGATATCGATCATGAATTGTTGTATGTATGTATGTCACATATGAAATTGTTTTTAAGAGTTATTGTTGCTGTTTTTACACTGTAGGAAATGCAGACAGATCAATCACACAAGAAGTTATTTACATGTGTGAATTTGTGTGACAGTCATATACTTATTTCTTTTTAGGTCTTCCCCTTCCCATTTTGTAATTTTGCTCAGTCTGGTGTTTCTGAAGCTGGTATTTGGTGGGATAAATTTCACCATAAACAAGACGTTTTATCTCAACTTTGGACTTCTTTGACTGTGAAGTAGATTCTGATTCCTCTCGTGACCTAGTTCCACTGTGTATCAGGCATGTGTGGCGCTCCTTGTCAGCTTCACTGGTAAAAACATAACGGAAATGTGCACATCACAGAAATGGCTATCTGTTGGCTGTCTTCAATATAATGCATCAAATTATCATCAGTACTACAGCTTGAAACACCTGTACTAACTTGCTGAGTTACAACACTTTGTACATTATCATGAGCTTCAGCACCACTACTGACGTCGTCTTCTACTGCTACAGTTTCTTCATTCACTGTGCTTGTCTGCAAAGAAAACAAGTTATAGGTAGCTGTCGTTCAATACATTGTGCAAGTCACCTATTTGTAAACACTACTTCTATAAATTAAACCGGCTATCTGGCAA
The DNA here is from genome assembly GCF_963678975.1 of Dysidea avara. Lineage (NCBI taxonomy): Eukaryota > Metazoa > Porifera > Demospongiae > Dictyoceratida > Dysideidae > Dysidea > Dysidea avara. The sequence goes on from NC_089275.1 coordinate 26,562,774, forward strand.
GCTACAATCCTGCATGTATGAAATAGTGCTAAACCTATCAATTTAGCCATTTAGTACTGTACAGCTACGTGCTTTTAGTACAGTGAAAACAGTTTTTTACTGAAAGCGATCCTGGCTATTACCCTACCTGCATACCTAATGTACAGCTAGCTACGTGGTTTTATAGCCTGTTTATATATTGTACCTTGAAAAATGAATCAATACGCCTTGTTCTGCTCCACTTCAAGTGTTGCGCAGCTTTTTTCAGTGCTGCCACATAGTGCTCTTTGCTGTAAACAACTCGCTCCTTCCACTCTACTTGCGCGCTTCACAGCATCTGCCCTCTTCATTTTCGTATCGTTCGTCACAACAAAGGCGTTCACGAAATGCTAGTAATGATTAGTTGGTGACTTGTGTACACTATCTGGATGCCTAGCGAGTTCAAGAAGAAACTGCCTTGCCTCGAGCTGCAACTCACATTTCGCCATCTTGATACTGAAATTGTATGCGCATGCTAAATTATTTAGAATTATTTTTATATAGCGCTACTAATATCAACATTATTAAAAAGCGTACGCATTGGATTTACCCCCTCCCCCCCAGCGTACGCTCTGTACGCTTGCGAAAATGCTGAAAATTATGGATGACCCCTTAGTTACCACAAAAGTAATAATATTATGTAACATGTTACATAAGTAACACGTTACTCCCAACACTGACAGTGAGAGAAACATTTTTGGGTATACCAGTATATCTGCTATACGGTAGAGTAGATACTGTCAAGCAGTACATTTAACTGGACCCATTTGGCTACATTTTGTATTATATTCACCACTCAGTGCTGAAATGTTGTCACAAGTCACCGAAATGTACAGTAACCCCACCCTTAAAAATGTGTAAAACCAAAAAAATGTCAGTCCAGTAGTCCATTCCAGCATTCCAGTCCAGTAGTCCAGTCCAGTGATTAGACACTACCCCAATACGGCCTCATCACTGTCAAGGAAAATTGAGGCTGGTTTTTGGGTGATGTTATTTTGTGGGCCATGCCTATTCCTTTGTGGTCCATACAGTAAGAGTTCAAGGTGAGCTAAGGTTGGCACCTTCACAACATCTAACCCTAGCTTGCCTCAAACTCAACAAACACATAACTAACCGCTTGATAATTGAGTTATTCTGGTTTTTTCAATAACTTTTGGTGGTGCTTTTTGACACTGACGGCCAATGTCAATAGCCACTGCATTCCTTGAAACTTGCGTGTTATACACATGCATGTATATGCATAATATACAGTTGGCTTTCACCTTAGCTATAACTCAGTGATATTTAAATAGATTTCCAGCATTGCTTAAAGTTTGTACCTTGATACTGTAGTTTACTAATACGTACAAGAAAATTTGGCTAGTCTGCATAAGCGGTTTAGCTGGAAGGCATGACAAGGGGTGTCACACAGAGTCTTGCTGTTGGAAGATCTGGCATGACAGCAAATTGCTTTGTAATTATATGTAGTTCCCTTATTCTTAATTCAATCTGTATGGACTGTATGTGCTACATTGTGCACTTACTGTCCTCTAAATTTGAAGCAAATTGACCGGAGCATGTGTGAGTTATTGCAATGTTTGTAAAACATGTGAAAAGAAAAAATAATAGTACGTAAAAGAAGATTGAGAAAAAAATAAAAAGAAAATAAGATAAGTTTTGAAGCCACATGTCTCACTGATGGCTGGGAAGATTGACTCAAATTTGAAATAGGAAGTGTCCTACCCTGCGGAAGTTTCCATAGCAAACTGGTTATTTTCATTCAGGCAATTTTGAGCTACAATTGCATGAAAATACAATTTTTTTGGTTCCTGAATATACACACTTGTCTGTCACACATTCACACTAGCTGTACTTGGCTGCATAACACACTATCGTGTGTCTTGATAGTACAATTGTATTAGCATGGTCATACAGTAGCACATGGATGTAGTTGTGGAGTGTTTGATAGTTTCACTATCGTATTTTTTTCCACAGATTCTCTCAACAAAGCCTCAAAGCTGCTCTTCATTTTTGTTCGCGTACGTAGGGATACGCCCCCTTTCCAACCCGATGGGATAGGCTATTCCTGGTAGTCTATTAGGCCTGTACAGTTGTTTCTCAGTTGTTAAATGCCTGTAAAACCTGAAGGAAAGGTAATTCACAAAGTCTGAGGAGAGTCGCCACACCCATATTTCAGACCGCTGAAAAGAAACCACCTAAGAGCAAAGTTTAATTGTGCAGAAGTTTAATACATACTTCATTCAACTTTTACTTCTTACGTAAAAGCTGCTTTTCTATTAAGCGATTTTGCTCACATGGGCGTGTACGGACAAACATAGGTAGATAGGCACACACACTCACTTTTACGAAAACAATTTCAGTAAACCAGGCATGTACATGCTCACAGGGTATGCGCCTGGTTTAAAAAATTCCAAAGAGCAGCTATAGTATGTTCATGTTGAGCTGAATCCTCAATAACTCATGGATGCAATTACACACGATTTTGAAATTTTGCTCATTTGTAGAACTGCTTGACCTGCTAAAAATATTTCAAAATCTTTTTGTTCAAATGTTTGACATACTGTTTACGTTCAATCTAAATTTTCACAATACATTTCCTATGGGGAAGCCATATAAGTACAGTGTCCATTACAGCCCTTTCCCGAACTTTTAATGGAGCCAAACCATACGTGTCTGTTGTTGACACCTTTGCTGTTACCAATAATCATCTGGTTGGCTGAAATGTTAACTCGGTTGAGAAAAATTCCGCTTTTAATTTTTAGCTGTTTTTCAGGATTCAGCTCAACGTGAACATCCTATAATAAATTTAATTTCATATGTTTATTTTTGAATGCCCCCAAAGGTCATTCATAGTACCAACAACAATAATGTTGGTAGTGTGCATTTAACCTAGCAGATTTTTATTAATATGGCAAGTATGTGTAATATGAGATACCAATCATGATAAGGTGATATCATATCTACAATGAAATATGGACCACTATGCTAGAAGAAATTCTGTTTTGCAGTTGAGACTGAAATTGGCAGTGAAAGTGTGAATCGTTGCACGTATCCGTGCGTGGAGGAAAATTTCGACTTAGCTTTAGGGTCAGGTTGCTTACTAGCAACTGACTTGAAATAACAATGCAAAGCCATGGCACACTGTTGTTATCATTAGTTCAACAATAACATAGGCGGATCTGAGGGGGGGCCAAGGGGTACTGTGCCCCCCCTGGCCCTTCTCTTGCCCCCTTTGGGCTCACACTACTATACTGATTCCAGAAACTGGAATCATGCATTCACACTGTATTCAGAAGTATAGAAAGCCAATGTGCAAATAGAAGACAACAGTTATAAATGTACTTTACAGTTATACTGTACATTGTAAAGAAAGTGAGGCAAATAAGTTTGAATTTTTGTGTTGAGATCGAGATACTGTAATAGAGCAGTCACTACTCTAATAGAACAGTCACAATTCTAATGTCATTATAACAATACTAGCTACACCTTATTTTTGATTTAGTACACTTTACCATCAAACAGGTTTTATTTCAGGATAGGCTAACTAATCTTTATATGCATTGCAAACATGCACTTCGTTAGCTAAATTTTATCAAAAATGCTCCCAAATTCAAACCTAGGAAGTCTAATTTTTAAATTTTTTCTCTAACTACAGTCTTACAACTGTATGTCTATCATTCATCCAGCTATACTGAATAAAGTTATGTAACTGAACATAACTTGTGTACTAGAATTCCTCTTAGTGGAACAAACACTGTTGTACACTAAATTTTCTTGCCCCCCTTTGGCCCCCCCTGACAATGCCTTCTAGATCCGCCTATGAACAATCATATTATTACATACTTCTGTAGCTAGCAAGAGTTTTACACGTAGTAATAAGCATCAAGAGAATTCCAGGCTTAGCTATGTAAAAGTTTATTCAATTGTGCTGGCATGAATTTTTTTCAAAGAGTTAAACTGTTTTAGAACCACTACTCTTCTAATAATGCACAAATTAAATTCCTTCAGAAATAACCCGCTACAATGTAATGATCTAAGCAAACATTCTATCCCACTGAAGCCCTACATCAAAGTAAAAATGTAGGAGGATATGATAGTTAAACCCTGGGAATGGAAGTTAAATCCCAGTAGGTCAGAATCCTTAAATATGAAGGACAAGCTGATTTACACATTCAGTTGGATCAAAAGAAACATGAAGCCTTGTCATATTATATAGCTGCAAGCACAGCAAAATTGACACCATACTATGTAGCCTCATGGGAGTTTGTAAAAGGCGGAACTAAGGAATAACGGAATAGCGGAATAACTCGAGTCACAACGAATGGGCGTTTTATATCAATATGGCTTCTTATGCAATGTTAGGGTGATTGTACTGTTACAGCTGTGAACTCATCCGTCGTAGATATCCTTGCAATGTTAGGGCGATTGCGTGTACTGTTACAGTTGTGAACTACACTGCTTTGTCGCTCATAGCCGTCCTAGCGAAGTGATTACTATATGCTCTTACTACTGTATTGTATTGTATTAATGCTTTACAGTGACCAGCACTATACTACTGTATGTAGCTAAGTATCATTGCGCTAGCACAGCTAGAATATACAGTAGTTAGCTATTAGTTTCGTTTTAAGTCTTCATCCTTCCAGTGGAGGGATGAAACGAAACGGCTGTCACACCCCCTTTTGCTTGCGACATTGGTACCATACTTTACATACAGTAGTGGCTAGTAAGAGCTATAATCAAATGTAATTTTGCACTTCGTAAGCGGGTACTGTATGTTAAGTATGGTACCAACGTCATGAGCAAAGGGGGCGTGGCAGTCATTTCGTTTCATCCCTCCACTGGAAGGATGAAGACTCGAAAACGAAACTAATAGCTAACTACTGTATATTCTAGCTTAGTTACATACAGTAGTAGTAAGAGCGTATAGTAATTATTTCGCTAGGACATCTATGAGTGACGAAGCAGTGTAGTTCACAGCACGCAATCACCCTACATTGTAAGGATATCTACGAAGGATGAGTTCACAGCTGTAACAGTACAATCACCCTAACATTGCATAAGCCATATAAATGCCCGTTCATTGTGATGCGAATTATTCCGTTATTCCGCTATTCCTTATTCCGTCTTTTACAAACTCCCTAGCCTCATTGTAGTTCTTAAATGCTTCAAAGTGTGGGACAGAAGGCATGTCTTAACATGTTATCATCACCTCAATGTAGCAATTGTCACATTGTTTATGAAGTCAAGTGCTTCAAAGCATGGGATAGAAGCCAGTTAAACCCCACACCTGCACTCGTAGCAAATCTGTTATCAACACCTTGGCCTTGGGTTGATAACAAAAATATCCTACTCATGGTGAGGTTTAACTATAACATGTAATACTTTCACACCTCAGATCAAAGGAGCTACCTGGGCAACATTTCGTATGTAGCCCAGCTAGCCAGGATAAATACAAAATGTAGACTGGGCTACAATTGGGCAGTGATTATATAGACATTGATGCCAAAATCAATTGTGGGGATTGATTAACACTCACGTGATTAGGATACACGACTTGGATTTCGCTATGAAAACCACTCAGACGGTGAGCATTTTGTTATCCTCGCCATCCTACGAGTTGAAAAACATTGGACTAAAGTGAAAACTAGTGCTATAGCTTATTCATCGATTGTTTCCGCACGTGTTCGAATACAGACACGTCCCCATCACGAAGCTACCACTCTGCACGGAGTAACCACTCTACAAGCAAGATTACCTGTCTAGGCCTTTAGTGAACTGCGTAGTTTTTCCATAAACAATACAATAAGACTGATTAAAACATTGAACTTGTGCAACGGAAATTCTTCGTTATATCTCTAGGATATGTCCATTTATCATAACCGAACATAACCAGAATGTACTAGCTGCAGACCCATAATCGAAAATTTTAGGTATGCATATAATTATAATAAATACACTCAGTGACTGCACATGTATTGGCTTGGGTGATTGATCGCCCTGTACAGGCTATCAGCCTAATAAGTGTTACATATTAGCTGTAACACGGGCATTCGGATGCCCATGTTACAACTATTACATATGCATCCTCACAGTATCAAGACACACAGTGGTGAGCTGGAAAGCCTGTGCCCCACACTGAGGGTATATTGACAGAAAGAAGGAATTATGGTTTTCACACAATCATGATCACTTATCTCAGTGCAAAAAATTTTGTAGTGGACTTGCCCACCTGGTTTCACTTTGCAAAAGTCACTACAGTTGATGGCAGGATTATTATTCACATACCAAAAACATTCTGTGGGCTTGCAAAAGTTGTAAAACTTATTTGCAGTGATGCTGGAACAGCCAGGATGAGGAGAAGGATTACTGTGGTTCAATTGCTGTTAAATCCATTGCATGCACAGCAATATTAATTTTTTCTCATAAGCAACTTTACGGCAATACTTACAGCAGCACAATTTTTGAAATTTAAAAATAATTTTATAGTCAACTGTATAAACACAAACATGCAATCCGATCCAGCTGAAATTTGCAGGTATTTTCAAACATCACAATCGGAAAGCCCATTTTAATCTAATTTAGGCAAAATCCTTATTGCCAGTTTTGGTAAAATACTGTATTATTATAACCAAGTATATGCAAGCACCAAAGCCTTTGGGACAGACTTTTGTTTATTTGCTTATTTCTGCAGATAAACAGGAGAACTAGATTTTAAGCAGCATTTCTACTATTTTGAAATTGTAATTAAAAAATGTTGAATGCTCTTTATGAGGTACTGTATCTTGAAACACGCTTGTTACATAGTCTACATACAGTGTATGTGACCGAATTTTGGAAAACCGTCGATATACGCACAGCAGTACTTTCGTAATAAAACGCATTTAAAAACTATGGGTAAAAAGCGCAAGCTCCAGAAAAAAATTATGCAGGTTTTTATCGCCTTGCTGGTGGGCGAATTAAGCTTCCAATGGATAAATCCTGGGCTTCATCATGTTCGCTTGTCCATAGGGAGTACAAAAATCTTTGTTTCATCTCCATACACGGAAAGATTCCAAAGTTACAGACGTTTGTTTACGTTGCGGTGACGAAAGAATTTACCGACGATCATTTTTCAGTGAATTTGCCTTCCTTCTCGAACAAAGAAGGATGCCTGGGGAAAAAACTATACTTTGGTGGATGCACAAATTCATGGTGAACACAATGAGCCAAGATTCAATTCCATACGTCGTTGTATCAGTAAGTTATGATGGTTTATGTAAGCGCCTGTAGATTATTTTCTCTATAGCTTCTGTACATATCAAATTATTTGCTGGTCCGGCTGTCTAGTGCTGTGTTTCCAACGCTGCTTAACTTAGGAAGCTGAAACTTGGTTAGTCCATTCCTCTGTCCCTGTAGAAAACATAGCTAATAAAATGCATTTTGAAAATTGTGCGGATATCGACGGTTTTCTAAAATTAGGTCACATATGTTTTTGCTTTATAACTCATGGATATTTACACAGATTTTTATTCCATTACGTGTACAAGAAAATTGATAAGCGGCTTAGTCAGTAGGCACGATAAAAATCTCACTCTCACCAACTGCTCATGATTGTTATGTTTTTGGTATATAGTCCATTATTTTTGTCGTACTCTAATAGAGGTACATTTTTTTTGAGCACTTCTAATACAACATACATAGAATGTTTTATAGCAGTCTAATTTCCATTGATAGCTGCATAGCTATGTAGCTACAGTGCACAGTAGATCTATGAAATTATAGTATTCTGGTGTAGTGAAATGGAATTTCATAGAAATTTACAAAGTAAGATGAGCAACTGACATCAGTGGTAGAGTGGTGGGTATATAGGTATGGAGGTCCCTGGTTCACACTGGGGGCAATTGTTCTGACTATTTCATGCACTTTGTTTTAACTTCGTGGTGGCTGTTTTAGTAGAGTATCTTGATCATGCTTGTTTCATATGTTTGGTTTTTGCTTTTTGCCTCCTTAGCTAATACTCTCAGTACTTTCAAATCCACTGCTATGATGGTTAAACCTATCTGAGGACCAATTTTAAAACTCATTTCCATAAGTAGTTTACCCTGCAGGAGTGACAGAAATATTATGCACACTTGAACATAACTTCATTAACTTGACACTACTTCTACCAATTTGTACACAAACTGGAAGATAAAACTTTAATGCTCTTTATAACCTCTAAATTTGAAGTAGCACTTTTTGTAAGTGGTGCAAAAAGAAAAACAAACAGAAGATGAAGAAAAATGTGCAGAAAATAAGATGAACTTTGAAGGCATGTACCTCAAAGATGGCTGGTTAAATGTGAGCTATTTCTGTTTCTTGGTTCCTGTATACACATACACTGGTATATACACTTGTCTGTCACATACCTACATTACTTTCCTTGGCTGCATGACACACCGTCGTGTGTCCTGATAGATGTCTCATACCATATGCATTTAACAAGCAACATGCACTTATGCTTACTAGGTGCTATGGTATCCAAGCATAGCATACAAAACTCAATTAATACAAAACATAAATGATTGTGTAAACAGCTATGCAGTAATAGAATTTCAGAATGTTAAGTTGAATTTTACTTCTGTAGGGCCATGTAATAATCATCCTTGCAACAATGGAGGTAGTTGTGTGGATGAAGGAGGGATGGCGTCATGTAATTGTGTTGATGGATACATTGGAGATAACTGTAAAGACTGTAAGTTTATATAAAGATTATTAAATTTCTTTATTTATGCCATATTTGTGCATATTGTAAATGAGTTGTCACAATCAATTTGATTATTTATCATTTACTATATATAGGAATCATAAAGTTTGTGTTTTCCACAAGCGGAAACCAGCTTATTATTTCTTTCTTCATCATGACTTCACAATATTTGCTAAGTACATACACTATGTATATCAGGACTCATGGTAGTGAGTAGCTAGTCTGGCGTGGCTGCCCTTCTGATTAGAGGTGAAGGGTCTGGTCTGTCTAGCATCACATGCTTGTGCCAGATTACAAGAATCAGGTCAACCAATCAGATCACTTGGTTACGAATTAACATGTAACTCATATGAACATTTCTCGTGCATTCTGATGGTGAAAATATGTGGAGATGTCTCTTCTGAAAGCCGAGGGCACAATAGAAGGCATTTGTAGAGAATACTTTTGTTGACTTCTTGACTAGGTAAGACATTATTAATAACAACAATAACAAAGCAATATTAATTAATTTGTGTGGTTATCATGACGTAATATTGCATTCCATCTGCACAAGTGTGTGATGCTAGACATACCAGACCCTTCATCCCTAATTGAAGGGGCGTGGCACACCACCAGACTAGTGAGTAACAAAGCCAGGAAAACACAAGTGCAATAAAATGTAATTTCTGCTGTGAGCTGTTTACATGACTGAATGGTTACACAATTAATTAGAGACTGTCTTTGTGCTCCTTGAAGATTCAAAATTGCTGTCATGACATCACCGCACTATATACCAGGGTGTTCAAAGGTACTGCTCAGGGTTTAGCTCACATATTACCCAGGCAATATCTAGATATTACCCAGGCAATATCATGGGAACGCGGTTTACTCATGACTTTGATGCCAGTGATGTACGGTTACGAAATGCTTTGACTCCGTGACACAAAGCCTCTTATTTTGGGTTTTAGTTTACACATTAGGTTAAGCTCGGTGTAGTTGCTAGGTTTAGATTATTTGACAGTAACACTATATTCTAAGACTAATGATCTGTAAAATGATCTCTTGGGCGATGTGTAGATGTGTATTTCTACCAACTGTGTGGGAGGCATGTCATCCATTGAGCAGACCATGAAACAAGAAGAATATGACAACTACAGTAGGTGAGTAGCTTATAGTCCTAAGTACTTAACTTAATGTATTAACTTACTTACTGCTACAGCAGCGAAGGTTTAATGTAGTATTAAAAAAAACATAGATCCTTTACACCCCCAAAAACCAATCCCATAATCAAAACTTTCTGGTATGTGTTGAAACATAGTTATGTAGGAATAACACACTGAGAACTATTTTCCCACGCTATTGAAACCACAATCATCAAATCCTAGTGTATAAAACAAATGGGGTGAATGCTCTGTGGTTCTTTCACCTATCAGGAGAGTGTGCCCTGAGTGATATATATCACTTATACCATGGCTGCTTGGGATTTTTCCATGGTATAACTATTACACATGTATTAGTTTAAGTGACGACAATGTGAGATGCGGATACCATTTTAGAGATTAATGCCTTAAACAATGTTGCAATACAGCAAATAGCTATGAGTTACTGATGTCAGTGGCTACTACAGGAGGTACAATTATCACATTAAGCATAGTTATGAAGTAATCCTTTAATGGCCTCAACTGACCAGTCACTGGTCACAATGAAACCTGCATACTATGGACACCTATAGGGAACAATGCCAAGTGCCCTGGTTATGAAGTTGTAAACCAATCCAGTTTATACATGCTAAAGGATCTTTATAGACCATTACCACTATCTAGATGATCATTTCCAGCATCCATATTAACAGGCTCTACTGTAAGGCATTAAGCCAGGACCAGTATGTTGCAAAGTGTCCAGCCACAGTAGCCTCAATCACAGCGATTACAGCAAATGGAATTAAAGTTGCATAACTTTCCCATCCTCTAAACTGCAGCCCCACCCTAGGCCTATCTAAGTTCTGTAAAGTTTAATAGCATGCTTCACAGTACAGTTGCCATGCTAGCCACATTTATATACCAGTGGGAAGCACAAATAAAAATTTATTCATCAAGACTCACGGTAGTGAGTCGCACGGCCAAGAAACTACAAAGCGCATGCCCAATTAAAAGACGCGCAGCCACTGCTGTGAGTTATTTACGTGTAGGGCCGGTTTTGCAATATTAGTCCTGGATTATGCAACATCTCTCAATAGATTTGTGTTGCGTTACGTGATAAAAAAATCTTTAGGAGTAATTTTCTTGCGACCTCGCTAAAATAAAAAAGTAGCCATCGCAAAATAAAAAATAGGCGTATTTCACTTTATTTCTCTACCTTATGTTACAAATACTGTCACATTATACCAGTCAACATAGCTGTGTTTGTACAGTCGATCTAGCACTGACATTATCCAATTCTGGTTTGCCTATATGCGTATTTTCTTCAATCAAACCTCTAATCCCTACAATAACTTTTAAAGACACGACGTGGACACAAACTCTAATGCCTGATAAACAAGTGACAGCGTGCTGAACCGTAAGTTCCCTAGGGATGGCGTTTTAAGCAGAAATCTTTTAAATTCCATTTAGTGCCACACCCCATGCAAACGTTTATAAATCGCCAGATGTCTTATGGTGTGAAGAACAAAATCACTAGCGAAGGTGCTTTAAGCATACTCTTCAATTCTCTATTTACATGTAATTTTTAATAAATTAGCCACAAAGGCCGGTAGGGTGAATACAGAAGGTAACAAGCCTTTAGGGGGTTACCATCTCTATGTAGTGTGGATCATGGAGCTTGTGTTGTGGCTTTCATTAAGTATTATGCACACACAAATGGTGCAACAAAATTTTGTAATGGATTGCTCGAATATGGTTGGTGGTGTTGTGGCTCGTGGTTTTCCAGTGACCGTGTATGAATTGGGGTTGTTCCACACAACTCACACAATATTCAAATTTCATGATGGCCATGAAAATTGCTTTCCATATGGTAAACATACAACAATGTGTAACAACGTTAATCAACATCACAGCAAGACATTACTAAAAATAGTTCAACAATAGTGATGATCTCTTGTATGTCAGCATGACGATACTGAGACCTGTAAAAGAATAAGCAGACACTGAAGTTAACCTTAAATTAAACACTCATGCAACTGACCTGGAACATTGGTCGCAACACCAAAAACACTTGTTTCAATATCTGATGACACAATCCAGCAGGCACTGAATTAATAAGAGAATGTACAATTTGCTGGGCTGTATTAATAATAGCATGGATAATCAAAATTAACAAAAATTATGTCCCAGGCTAAGTGCATGAATAACATAACTGTGGGTAAGCATGTTAAACCAGAACATTAGTCAAACAAAAGTACACTATCACAACTTGGTCATAATACAATGTTTGTACCACTGTACTTCACACTGGTTACTCAAAAATTGTGCCATTCCAGGACAACAGCATAATTATGAAACAAATAGTTACTACAACACAGAAGGCTTACTGTTGCACTGTCCACACTGATATACCATAATTTAAAAACATAACAGGTGGGAATTAAATACAATATACTTAACATCTGGGTACTAGGAAAAAATCACTAACATCACAACATGTAAACTGACCTGGAAATTAACACCCTTGATGCCACTACAGTCTACACTGGATATTTGTTTGGACCCATCAACACTATGCCGGATACATCTGAGTAGACTGACCTGCAAATTCACACCCTTCATGTCACTAGTATACAGTGATAATTGATAACTACAAAAACAACAATTGCAATAATACAATTCTTCTGTATGTCAACTGACCTTAAATTCATGACACTCGATACCGAGACCTGTAAAAGAATAAGCAGGCACTGAAGTCAACCTTAAATTAAACACACATGCAAACTGACCTGGAACATCGGTCGCAACACCAAAGACACCTGTTTCAATATCTGACGAAACAATCCAGCAGGCACTGAATTAAAAAGAGAATGTGCAAAAAATTAATATGCCAGGCTGTACCAATAATAGGATGGATAATCAAAATGAACTAAAAATATATATATATCCCATATGCAGGTTAGGTGAATAACATAACTGTTGGGTAAGCATGTAAACCAGAACATTAAGTCATTGGTCAAACAAAAGTACGCTATCACAACCTGGTTACTGATAATTGATAACTACAAAAAGAACAATTGCAATAATACAATTCCTCTGAACGTCAACTAACCTGAAATTCATGACACCTGTATCTTTGTTCCTGCATGGTCTCAACTTACATATGTACCACGATCACATTCAACTGCTAGTGGATAAACCAGGATGACCAGATGGCCTGCAAAAACCAACAAGCAGGTGTTAAATACAATACACCTAAAGCCTGGAATATGAAAAATATTATATAAGCATTATTCCACACTGATATAGTAATAGATTATAGGATGTTGTGGAACTTGCCTGAACATATAAACTTGAACATGAGGACAATTGCATAATCTGGACACTTGGAATTGTCCAATACCTGATGAACAAGTTGGCACTAATGACATTCACTTCAACATTTTATCCCAGCTGGGTGAATCTCTTGTAACTGAGTAAAAAGGTGATTATTTTCCACCTGCAACCAAAGTTCTACATTTCTGTGGTTGAGAGTAAACTGACCTGGAAAATCAGTATGCCATAGGGGTATGGAAACGGTTCCTTTCCTTCTGTTGTGACATTACTTACAGCTGACTGGTAAATAATCATCTATGTCCCCGTGGACCCCAAAACTGAATGAGTACACCAATAACTTCACAAGTTGGAATGAATTTCCTTTCAACATGTGGTGGAAGGAGTTTCCTTTCAACATCTGGTGGACAGGTTCAAAAATCCTATTGCACAAACATGGCGAATCAGTGTGTCGTGATGTGACACGTTGCACAAACTTCACTCCTCGTTTTGTTAGCCTTCAAGACCAGCATATATCATAGAGTACCTCAGTATTCTTGACTCTTACTTCTTCAAGTGCTGCTCAAGCGATGTAGTTTCTCACGAGGGGGCTCGAGTTTCTCATTAAAGTAGAACCGATTAAAGTACGCCTCACCATCCATTTAAAACCATGTATCACGTGTGTCCGCTTAAGGTAATTAGGGATTTTCCACAAGATTTCCCTAAAATATATCACGTGTTTGTTGTCAATCCGGTGGATTCTGGTGGTATACATGGTTCAACAATGCAGTAAGTGTACTTTAATATAGTATAAGCTCTTAATAATTGTTTGTGCACTGCTAAACTAAGTTATTTTTGTGTGATAAGCATGCTTGAGGAAGGGTCTGGGGGATGAGACTAATGTTTTGACAGCAGTTGATGATGGCCAGGCAAGGAACTGCGAAAAGAACTACTGTGATAGTAGGGAAAAATTCCCACCCCTATAGCTCTGCCTAGGGGCATTAACTAGCATTATCTACAGCTAGTCAGCTACTGTATTATGTTGCTGATATGTACATCCAGGCCAAGAATAAAGGTGAAAGTGTAGTAAGGCTCAATCCTATTATTCTGCTGAATAGGCAAGGGAGTCTGGGACTCTGGAGGCATTACTCCCTCAGGAAAGTATAAATACTACAACCTTTTGTTTTAATTGCTTCATCAAGTATAAAAATTTTAGTCAAAAGGTGATGATTGAGGCTCTGGTCTTATGCACTGGTTGGAGTGGTTGCATCAATACTGCACTGTGGCATCCTTGAGGGGTTAGTGCTGGCATTGTCCATGGCAATACTATTCCATCTCCCTGAGTCTTGATGATTGAGTCCTCCATTCCTTTCTCTGCTGCTCCAATCTTGAAGTTGTGACCACAGTCAAAAGGTGACGATCGAGGCTCTGGTCTTGCATCTATACTGTACTGCAACACCCTTGAGGGGTTAGTACCGGCATTGTCCATCGCAATACTGTTCCATCTCCCATATACAACTCTTGATGGTTGAGTCCTATATTCCTTTCTCTGCTACTCTAATCCTGAAGTTGTGACCAAAATATTAAGAAATGGTTATAACATGATAAATTATTATGATGATAACAATTACAAATGTATTTATAGCTGTGTAGCAACTGTGAACTAATTAGGCACTTGCAGTTTAATTAGGTGCCTGAAGCATTTAACATGCACAGATATGAGATATATTCGTCACATGCAGTAAAGATAGATTTACTCTAATAGAACAGTCATACTACACTGTAAATTCATACTTCCAAATTTATGGTGTTATGAAACAGTCATTATTATGTATGGATTTTACTGACTCTCCAAGATAATATTCTGTATTAATGTCAACTGCTCATTTCCAAAAAAAATTCCTTTTAAACCAATTGTAGAATCTATCACTGATAAAAATGAGTGATATCCACCCCAAAAACACCTTCGCTGTAAAAAAGGCGTGCCCAAGAAACTAAAAGTACCTGGAACCCAATGTAAAAAAACAAAAATAAAAAACAGCTGGTAACTTAAAAGAGCTGATATCTGAAGCGGCCAAGAATACAACTAACTACAATTACTAAAGTTTAATCCATGCAAGAACGCCTTGGCTATAAAACAGGTGTACATGAAATTAACTGGCAGCTGAAATGGCTGATATCTGAAGTGGCCAAGAATGAATGGTCATATACAACTAATTAAAAAATTTAACACTGAACCTTTATAATTCAGCTGTGTTCTATATTCACTCTTGCTGCATCCTAAAGTAATTTCTTTTAACTCTAATTGGTTGGTAATTTGGCCGCCTTTTTTTGCTCTGTTATACTGACTAGTAAAAAAGGCGGCCAAATTACCAGCCAATTAGAGTTAAAAGAAATTACTTTAGGATGCAGCAAGAGTGAATATAGAACACATCTGAATTATAAAGGTTCAGTGTTAAATTTCTAAATTAGTTGTATATGACCATTCATTCTTGTTCAGCTGCCAGTTACTTTCATGTACACCTGTTTTATAGCCAAGGTGTTCTTGCATGGATTAAACTTTAGTAATTGTAGTTAGTTGTATTCTTGGCCGCTTCAGATATCATCTCTTTAAGTTACCAGTTACTTTTCACTTCAGCTGAGCTGTTTTTTGTTTTTGTTTTTTACATTGGGTTCCAGGTACTTGTAGTTTCTTGGGCGCACCTTTTTTACAGCGAAGGTGTTTTTGGGGTGGATATGTATCTACTGTTTAATGCACAACAATAATAATTTATTTAATCACACCATATAACCCCTCTATTCTGTAATCATGATATACTTTCCTTATTAATGTGGTGTCCTGACTTCTTTGGCCAAAATGTAGGACCACAGACATGTCCTAATTATCAAGACGTTTACATTTCAAAGTATCCTTTTTTAAATGATTCTACTGTATAATATGTAAGCTGGGTTCACGAAAAGCTTCGCAGGTATTCCTTCACTGGGCAACTGCCACAAAACACATCATACGTTTTAATATGTGCTGATGTGTGCATGTACAAGAATTGGTGTTGATTACTACAAAAGCCTATTACAGTTGTGTATCTATTAACAAATATATACATACATAAGTATAATATAATTATGAATATACATATGTATATTAAAAAATAAGATTAGCTACTGTAAATAAAATATATTTTACAATCACTAGATTACAATACCCCCTTTTCAAAGAAGACATGTTGTTATGTCAGTGTCTAACATAATCACCAAATCTACTCAGAGGACAATGGGTTCTTGAAGGGTAAAATTTCACTGAAACTAAAGTAGAAGTTGTTGGTAATTGCTGTTCTGTCATAATCATCTAAGAGCTCTAAATTACTTCCTGTGACATTCTGTGAAGCATGATGTGTTCTTTGGTCAGATACTTGCTCAGCTGGAATTGGTCTTGATGCTCTTGAATGTTGTGGAGACTAAACTACTTCGCTGGAGCAAGGTTTCAGCTTATCGAAATGTATGATCTTACATTGTTGGTTGCCATAGAAGTGCTGTATCTGGTACATTATGTCAGATACTTTCTAATTACCTTGTAAGGCCCAGTCCAAGGATGGTGAAGCTTGTGTGATGTTCCCTTTGGAGCTTGTGAGTGTAACCAAACATAGTCTTCCACTTTGTAATGGTCACCATGTACTTTTGTGTTGTGAACTTTCTTTCTGCCATTGATGTGTTTTAGTAATATGCTCTCCTTACTATTTTTAATACACTGCACAGTCTAGTTTGTAAATGGTTGGCATATTTTCCTTGAGATGGATGTGATTCTTTTCTAGTGCCATATGGGACATCAATAGGTAGTCTTGCATGGTGCCCCAAGCATAAGATAAAAGGGGCATAACCAGTAGATGACTGTTGTAGGCCATACAGACTTTACAGATATAATGTTCCCGGATGGCCCTTAGCACACATGGCTAACACATTAAACAAGATTCTGTTGAATCTTTCACCTAGGCTATCACATTGGGGATGGTAAGGGGTGGTTCAAGTTTATTAATATTCAATAACTTACACACTTCTGTGGTCAACTGACTTTCAAATTTCCTGCCCTGGTAAAAATGAAATTGTTCAGGAACTGAACAACTTAAGAATATTTCATCAACTAACTTACTGGCTACTGAGAAGCTTCTTGATTTGGAAGAGGAAACGCTCCCATACGTATATCTGGTAAAATAATTTGCTACCACTAAGTTTCCAGTGTCACTCTCAGGTAGTGGTCCAAGCATAGGGTAATTTGCAGCAATTGTGCCCATGGGGGCTTGTTGTCGAGGAGCAGGTGTTCACACCAGAATAGTGACCAGGCCAGTAAAAATGTTCTTTTAGCCATTGTAAGGTGTTTTCATAATAGTAGAGTGGCTAAACAACAAATTTTGATGAAATTGTTCACTTTATGATAAAAGCACCAAATTTTCTGTGGAAGTTGAGTAAGGTATACTAAATCGTTTGAGATACGATACCACATCGAAATCATTGCATTATGGCATGTTTTGAAACTTTTAAACTAGGTTATAATCCCATTTCTAGCTGCCAAGGAAGCCATACAAGTGCACCAACATCTTTGTGTTTGCTTAAATAGCATGAATGTATCTCAAATTTACAGGTGTAATCAGAAAATCTTTCAAAATGTGGTAAAATAACCTGTTTTAAACACTTCTAATGCAGCCAAAATTTCAGTGTTGACAGTACAGGTATGATCCAATAGAAATAATGTATTGTACATCTACATTTGTGACCGGATTTGCGAAAAGGTACCTTTTCCACACATTTGACATACCAGGAAACAAAATGATGTAACAGTTGACTCCTTATACTGTTTAACTTGCTCTTAGTATCATAATGTAGCCAGATACTGTAGCTACATTCATTGAAAATTTCAAGCAATTATATACCATGATCAAAACGTTATGAAGCTTTAAAGTTCAAAAAATGGGTCAAATTTTGTGTGTGAAAAAGGTACCTTTTTGCAAATCCGGTCACATTTAATGTATTGCACAAGCATCACACCTACTTACCTTATCTTCTTGTGTGCTGCTTCAACTTCACTGGGCACGACACCACTATCGATGATTGTGGTGGGTTTGGTAGATGTGCCGGAGTTTTGCCTGCCGGGGGAGTTGGTAAACCTTGATACTAGTTCTGAGCCTGGCAATTAGGTGTTAGGTTACTTATGACGTCCATTGGTTAACCTGAGCACCCCAAATGACCACTAAATAGCTTGGGTGAGTAGGCCACCTATCTTTTGCATTATAACATTATTTATAGGTATGGCTTAATGGGGGAAAGGCAGGCATAAACATAAACTCCAGCACTGTCACATCCCAATCTAATTGGGATGGAGAATTTGCTCACGTATGTAGCTACGTGAGGTTCGCCTTGTCCAGAGGCCGCTCTGGAACGCAAGGCAATGAAGACATTTAATAATATGCTGCTTGTCCCAACTGATGTGTTTGGCCTTGCTTTGAGGTAACTCGGCATGAGAAGTTGTGGAGAATCAGAGACACAATCATACACACACATCTGTCAACCTTGTCCAGAGGCAGCTCTGGAACGCAAGGTGATATTGTGACTGTGAGGCAACACCCAACCTTCAACCACTGGCTAATACCAGTACGACATCTGACCTCCTCTGTGGTACCAGCAATATCCTGTGACAAAGGAAAAATGGAGACAAAAGAACACCAGGACCAAAGGCAACCAAATTATCATGTAATATGTAGATACACATCAAAAATAGAGGCCACGGACTTATTGGAATGATTACCATGATTGTGTAGGCTATGTTTAACAAGTGATTAGTATACTAATGTACATGCACTATACACACAAATGGGTAGGGGGAGGGGTGGGAAGACTTGAGTGCTGTCTAGTGACCTTTGGAGTGTCCCTCATGTTGACTACAGCGCATGCGTGATTATTCCAATAAGAGCCCACTAACTCTACAAGTGCTCATGTGCATGCTCCATTAACTAGGTTTAAATCAACAGATTTAAACTCTTATTTAATGTAGTGCACAAGCATTACACCTACTTACCTTATCTTCTTGTGCGCTGCTTCAACTTCACTGGGCACGACACCACTATCGATGATTGTGGTGGGTTTGGTAGATGTGCCGGAGTTTTGCCTGCCGGGGGAGTTGGTAAGCCTTGATACTAGTTCTGAGCCTGGCGATTAGGTGTTAGGTTACTTATGACGTCCATTGGTTAACCCTTTGTTACCTAAAAGCCATTAAAGTGGTACGCATACCCCGTTACCTGAATTATTTTTACCGAAATTTTGTATATTACACAGGCGTGAACTCACCACTGTAACTCTTTAACTAAGGATCCTCCGTGACTGAAAAGTGGCCTGAATACTGTCCATTAACTGCTCTACAAGGTGAGGTGTTGTTTAAATAATAATTGTAACATCATCGCTATTTTTTTTTAGAATACGCGTGCATCTTTTGTTCGCGATTGCCACAACTTCATCATGGAAACAGTCAGCACTGCCAAATTTGGAAGAACTACTCTGGAATGATACAATGACGTACAATGACGTTTACAGACACATAAAAAATCGTTTGATCAAATTATGATTTCTACAAAAATGCTATCACATTTGTTTACAAGCTTACATAAAATTAAAAAAAGACAAATCTGTATAATGGCGTGATTTCAGCCATCTTACTTTCGAAGTACAACTCTTCCGTGGCTGAAAATCAGCATGAACAGTCTCCGATAGCTGCTCCAGAATATGAAATGATAGTGCAAGGGGTATTGTAACACTATCGCTGTCTTTGTTAGAAGATGCGTGCCTTGTTCAGTCGTGGCGGCCATAAATCCACCTTCAATGAAGCCACCAGTACCATATTCGGAAGTAACACTTCAAATTACTAGACAGATGCATCGTGACGTTTACAGACTCAGCAAAATTCATTTGATCAAGTAATAATTTAAAAAAAAATGCAGTTGAATTTCAATATGCGTGCATAATAATAATAATACTAAAACCAGACCTGGGGCAGACAGAGAGAAAATGTTTAGCCTAGATTTAGGAGATGGTGCCCCTCCATCTCCAGGGGAAAACCTCTGTACAAAGAGGAAAAAACCCTTTGCTCTTGGAGCTCTGTTTCTGTTATCCACACACACACACACACTCGTGCAATAAAAAAACAACATGCGTACATACAATAAAAATGTTTTCTCTTCACTTCATACAGTAGCTACCTGAAAGACTCAAATTATGCAAATAAACAATATGGATTAGTTAGTGGGTATGGTGGATCTCAAAACAGGTAATAGGGCACATCCGTTTGTCGCCACACAAACCACAGCCAAACTTAGTTCTCTTACGACCTGGGACCCGATATTTATACACAACACACTGCCCCTCGCTCGGAAACTCTATAGGATAATGCTGTCGATCAAACACAGCAGGTACTTCCCTTCTTTCCCCTTGAGCTGAAATTCCCTATAAGCTCTAAAGCCAAACTTTTCCTAAATTCTAAGTGGGACCTATACTGCTTCTTCTGTCGCCCAGTCCTAGCTATTCCTGGGCAATGGTGTGGGCTGACAGACTCAAGAATGTAGGAATTTACAATTAACAAATCAAAAAAAAACCAGAACATTCGCATGTACCACCTAGATTTTGATCTACGAGAACATGTGTATGACCTACGCAAATGATCAGCCAAGTCTACCCCTCCCATGTTCTGGTTGTAGAGATTAACTGACCGTGGACAGCTGAAGTCAGCTCGGCTGCCATCAGCTAGTTTCCGAGACACAGAAGTAATGTCTGTGTGATCACAAATGGTGTCATTAAAACATACAGGTTTCCTATCCCTCCAAACAAAACAGTGGACTTTATTGTCTATGACTTGTGAGGTGATGTGCTCTCCCCTTTCCAATGCCTTGACCCGGGCCTTACTATATTTCGGAAAATGTTTCCTATTTGACACCACAGTCCCGATGCAATAGATTTTGAAATCCAATAGCTCAGCCAAAAGTGTGGGACTGGAAAAGAAATTGTCAAAGTAGAGATGATAGTTTTTACCCCTTAATGGTTCGGACAAATCTTTAACTACCCTTGCCCCCAAATTCTTTTCCGTGGTCTGGCCTACCTTTCCCGTATATACTTGGAAGCTACATGTATACCCATTTTTGCTATCACACCTACACCACACTTTAAAACCTCGCTTGATTGGCTTTTTGGGCATGAATTGCTTCAGGGATGACTGACCTTTATAAACGATCATGGCTTCATCTATGGAGTTCTCCCTGTGTGGATTGTAAAGGGCTAAAAACTTGCGTGAGAGGTGATCAGCAATGGGACTAATTTTGTGCAGCTTATTATAATTATCATGTCCCTGTGGAAAAGCCTTGGTATTGTCATTGAAATGCAAATTCCACAAGATCTCAAAAAAACGATCTCTAGCAAAGGCATCAGTAATCACTAAATGTTCCCCATAAATACGTTCTTGGGACCAATAATCACGAACCCGGGGTAGCCTAACTATTCCCATCACGATCCATACCCCTAAGAAGGCCTTTAGTTCATTTACAGTTAGAGGCCACCTCCATTTAGAACCCTTTTGAGAGGCATACAAGTTGGTTTCATCTACAATGTGCCTAAAAAGATCGTCATCAAAACTCTGCCCAAAAAAATCCATTGCTTTAGCTGTTGGTGGCAGGGGTGTTGTAGGACCCACAGGCTCAACAAATGGACCCCCCCTGAGAGGAATAGAGGCACTAGCAGTTGTAGTAGAAGGTGGAGGAATGGGACAAGTTAAATTTGACAAATCAATAGAAACACCTAACCTATTTGGTACTCTGCTTAAATTAGAAATGTTAATAGAGATTCCTAGGGAGCCACTTTCACTAGAACTGCTGTTGCTACTGCCCCCTCCACTCACGCCTGCAATCTCATTCCCTCCAGTACTTTCGGTCAGTGCAGAAACATCTTCTTCAGCCTAAAAGGAATACATTATCAACAAGACAAACTGTTCAGTGACATACCAGTATTCTCCCAGTACCACTCTCCAACACTTGACCACTTCCAGTCGAGCGTTCTTCTTGGACCTATAAATACAATTACAGTGAATAGCTGACAATGGAAGAAAGTGTGACATACATCATCATCAGTAGCTTCCACAGTCTCCTGATCATCCACTTCAGTGAGGCTACCTTTGGGTGGTGGAATCTGTCCAATGTTGTTGTCGTCATCATCCGATGATGGAAGTTCCCAGTCTTGGAGACCTAACCAGTACTAAAAATAGCTGCCATATAAATATTCCCTTGCCAAAGAAGTACAAATAACCTTAGAAGAAACTAATACAACCATTGTTATGGGTAAATAGCATTTGCATTTTGAATTATAAAAAAAGAACAAAAAGAAATCGTTGTTTATAAGCACAAAGGCGAAAGAATACCTGATACTCCTCAATATAGTCTAGAAAACCTTCTAGGCCTTCGTGTTCTTCTTCACCACCGTCGTAATCGTCACTAGCCTCACGCTTTTCATCTCGTTCGGCTTCTTCATCCGAATCATTCCAGTCACTATCGTCGTCCAGCATAGCAGCGACTTCTTTCGCTCGTAACTTCGCCATACTTCATCCAGTTTTCACGCTTTAAAGACGATTAGAATCGTGAAACCATGGCGAGCAGCTGGGCAGTAACAGTTCATCAATCGGATATTCTCCGCAGACGTTATGCCTCTTTAAACGCGCATGTATATTTGCGCCACTAAAATTGCTTTTAAGTAACAGCGGTTTTACGCATTGCGTATTTAATTGGGATAACAAAGGGTTAACCTGAGCACCCCAAATGACCACTAAATAGCTTGGGTGAGTAGGCCACAGAAAGGCAGCTTGGGCTGTCTTTTCACCCAAGCAGAAGATGAGTGGTAAGGAATTATAAAATGGGGAGCATACAAGTATATGTATTTGTGTTAGCATACAGTTGCATAAACAAATGTGCTTTAGCTGTCATGTGAGTTAAGTTGCTTGGACATGGTAGCAAATCCATTAGGGGTTATCCTGATATATCTTTGGTAGGCATCACTCCTCCATCTACCCAAGGCCTTGATCTGGAGGGGGGTTAACCCGGCTTGATTGGCTGAAGTAGCTGCGCCGATGCGAAAGCTATGTGTATTATACAGTTGAGGGGTCAAATTCAGGTTGCGCAGAATTCTTGCCAGTGCTGATGCGAAGAGATTTCTAGTGAGCATGGTACCATCTGGCCAAACAAACAGTGGTCCTTCCCGTTTTCCTCGTACAATGAGGTAGTCCACAATGGCACGAACTGGGCATGTGCCTCTGTTGCTTTTGGAGAGAAAAATGAATGCTCCTTCCCTGAAGGGATCAGTTTTGGATTGTTTGATGTGTAGCTGTACTACTGTTGGCAAGCATCGGCTGTTTAATGTCAGGTCGGCAAGAGAGAGATAATAGGCTTTATCATAGCTGTGTTGGGATGGAACAGTGAACTCGCTTACGCGGGGGAAGCCATAGAAGGCCACACAACAGGCTGCCCATAGCAGTTTGTCCTGGTACGTTGAAGGCTGCTTGTTAAGATGGTGCTTGATTTTTTGCATTATCTTGAGAGTAATTGGGAGACGTTTTCTGGGCCGTCTAGTTTTGGAAGTTTCTTTGTAAATGCCTCTTAAGAGTTGCTGAACTCTAGGAGTGAAGTGAGAATCGAAGTCGTCGTGGTATCCCACTGTAACATGTGAATGCCGGACTGCTGCCAAGTACACTTTGATTGTGGCATAAGTTAAACCACGTGTAGCTAGGTGGGTAGCAAACAGCAGCAGTGTCTTTTCTGATGTAGGGATGCTGGGAAGGGAGGATTGCTGGCAGAATCTCATGTACTGTCTGGTACCTGCCTTGTAGGATCTTCGGGTAGTTGGGGCCGTACCTTGGGAGTAGTACTTTCTCATCGCTGTATACAGCTCTGGCGTTGTGACACCTATAATATGAGAAGGCAAGGGGGTCACATGAGGTGTAGATCTACGCCTACGTACGTATGCATATGTTTTGTGGACAAAGAGGTGTTGAATGAATGTACGTCATTATGATGTGAGGCATGAAAGCGCTCGCATTATTTATCACATATTTCAATAAGTACAGTTAGTGCGAAATTTCAATACATGGTAACCAAATAAAAGCTGGGTTAAACTACTTGCAACAAAGTGTTTCTGAAGAGTTTTCTGAATCGTGATGAAGTCCAATCTGGTCCAGACGGGGAAAGAATTTTGTGTAATGATGCTGGGATGAGTGCTGGTAATCTGGCAGCTCCTGGGTTTGCTAGGTGAAATAGAGACATCTGGTTTCGTGAAAGTTGATCAGCTGCGGTGTTGGCGACGCCCAGGATGTGTGTGGCTGTCAAAGCTATGTCATAATGGGCTGTAAAGAACCAAAGGCTGCGAAGAGGGTGCATTACAAGTGTTTGCTTGGCTGTGCCTTTGTTAATGGAGGTCACCAGGCTGAGATTGTCACACTGTAGTAAGATACTTTGTTTGGCTAATAATGGACCCCACACAGCTACCATTATAACAACAGGAACAAGCTCCTTTGCCATGATATCTTGGTGCATCCATTCATCTGACCACCTTAGTTGAAGCCAACGGTGATTATAAACTGCACCACAACCCCATGATCCTGTAGCATCGGTCTGGATGGCAATTGGGGTGCTAGGCACCATGGTAGGATCGCGTAGGATACTTAAGCCATTCCAGTGGCGTACAAATGTGTACCACCAGGCTAAGTCAGATCGAAACTGTCTGTTCAGCCGAGTATAAAAATGTAGTTTCTTGAGTTTCGCTGCAGTTGCATACATTCTGGCTGTAAAGTTACGGCCACACCTCAACACTTTTGAGGCATGCTGAAGGTGGCCGAGTAGAGAAAGGATCTTTCGCTTAGTAGCCTTTTTTTGCCAAGCCACTGCGAGAGCATTTCTTGTATTCTGGCTAATTTATCCTTAGGAAGTCTCATTTCCATTCGGGATGTGTCGATGGTGATTCCCAGAAAGGAAAGTGAAGTTGTAGGACCCTCGATTTTCTCTGATGCTAGAGGGATCCCAAGATAAGAACACAACTGGATGAAGGTGTCGAGGTCCTGCTGGCAGTCAGATGAGTGTGGTGGGGCCCATCAGAAGGAAATCATCAAGGTAGTGTAGCATGCAAGAAACTCCATGTTGACCGGTGATCCAGGAGACTAAGTCTGCTAAAATGTTAAATAACTTAGGAGCGGAACGTAAGCCAAATGGTAAGCATTTATCTAAATACACTTGCTTACGCCACAGTATTCCCAGCAGGTGCCTATCAGCTGGGTGAACTGGAATGAGTCTAAAGGCACTTTTGATATCCACCTTAGACAAGAGGGTATTAGGCCCATACTTCAGAATCCTGTGAATTGCATCATCTTTTGTGATGTATTTGAGACTGCAAAGGGATTTTGGAATGGAATCATTGACACTGCAGCTAGATGGATGTGAAAGATCTACAATTAGGCGCCATTTGTTTGGCTGATGGCCTTTTGGAATCACTCCAAACCGGCTGATATGAACTCCCTGGCATTGGGATGGTGGAAATGGTCCAGCTATTCTGCTATGCTCTAGTTTCACTTGAAGATATTCATCGACTACTAATGGTCATGCAAAGGCTGAGGACATGTTTCTTTTAGCTGAACGCAGATGTACAATGGTAGTAAGACCTATTTTGAAGCCGTTAGTCAACCCAGTGATGGAGTACTGGACAAGTTCTTGATTTGGATATGTCTTCAGGAAATGATGCCAGTTCTGTGCTTGGAGTGGCGTGGTAATGTGCTGGGCAGAGGGGGGAAGGATAGTGTGTAGGGACCCGCCGATTATGCTCATAATTTTACCTATTATGCTATGCTGCACTGCTCAAAAATTTACCTATTACGCTTAAATATATGCTCAATACTTACCCATTATGCTCAAATTATGCCCAATTATTTATGCTTCAGTTCCCATGCTCTAGTAATAATTTCCAATTTATGGATAAATAATAAGTGGCTGAAGCACAAACTTACTTGTCAAGATGCATATCACAGAAAAGATCGATATACTCTAATAGAACAGTCAGTTATATGATTGTTCTATTAGAGTTACTATTATTATTATTATCAATTTACCAAAAAGGAAGGCATACACAAAAGGCAAAGCCTGTACAAGGTGTCCGCCTACAAAAAAACAAACATACATATACATAGTACACTACAAACTAAACTGACTGTTCTATTAGAGTATATCGATCTTTTTGTGATAGCTATTTTGATAAGCAAGAATTCATACTATTACACAAATATTCTACCTATTATGCTAGCATTATGCTCAATGCTTTCAGGCACCTATTATGCTCATAATTATGCCAGCATAATCGGCGGGTCCCTAATAGTGTGATTCGGGATATGAACAATGTGTTTCTTCCACAGTGGGAGCCAATCTTCATATGATTGCGGGTCTGTTAAAGGAGAATTATATAATTATATAAAGCTGAATTGTAAAATATGGTATCTATATGATACAGTAATAGCATCAATGTATAAAGGAAAACAACAAATACATAATCTAATTGATTGCAAACATGTTCTATGATCAATGACACATTGTTAAATGTATAACAAAAAAAAAGGAGAGGTTGTTTCCTGAGCTAAGCAGTTTTGTTTGTTTAGTTAATTACGCGAGGAGGAGGGTCTTGGACCACTATTTCCTGGAAAAAGTGGCTGTATTGGTCTGCGAGGTAGAGTAGCCCACTGAGGACAGTTGATGGCTTTGTGGGCTACGCTAATGTTTCCTGGGTCTTGAGCACATATGTAGCACATGTGGTCGTATTTACAGTTGGGAAAGGTACAAGTTGATTCATTCTAGTGAAAACAGATCTTACGAGTTGTTTGGCTGGAGGTGCGTGGTTGATCAGGGCTAAGCTCACAATCGGCGGAACGGTGGGAAAGGCTGAAGCAGTAGCTGCACCTGGAGACTTTTGCACGACCTGTGAAGGCCAACGACCACAGGGTTGAATCATTAGTAGACCAGGTAATGTCGGGGCGTGATGCGGCCTGCTGACGAAATCTTTGGTCATATCCAGCCCAACAGTCACCCTTGTATTCCATAGATGCCTCTATGATTAACGACTGGTAGCCCATGAGGTCTGCGATACGCTCGGGGTGCTTCCTTGCCACTACCGATACATATGTAGAGAAACACTGAAGCCATTCCAGGATAGTAAGTGACCGTTTCTGGCGCTTGGTCCTGTGGGCATCTTTTTGTTTTTCGCCTAAACATTCTGGTAGAAGGTCTGCCATTTCTATGAATGCCCCTGACTCAATCCTTTTGG
Source organism: Dysidea avara (assembly GCF_963678975.1). Classification (NCBI taxonomy): domain Eukaryota; kingdom Metazoa; phylum Porifera; class Demospongiae; order Dictyoceratida; family Dysideidae; genus Dysidea; species Dysidea avara. The sequence continues at coordinate 26,590,311 of NC_089275.1, forward strand.
CTAACCATAGAAGGACTGGTGGGCGGCTGGCCCCGATGTTGACATAAGATGAAGCATCTATCCTCTTGTAGTGTTTGCTTGACATAGTCCCAACATGGCCCAGTTGCTCCGTGAGGTCCTCATCACTCTCTGCCGCTGCAATGAATGATGAAAGATGATGGAAGACAAGTCCATTTTTGATTTGCGCTACCATATAATATGTATATGTGAAATCAGCACACTACTGTGCTTAATTAGTGGGGGGGGGGGGGGATTCCAGGGGAAGTATGGGAATGTGTGTCGGGCCCTGCACTGGCAGGGGCCGTGAGACAGGGGGTGATCTTGGGAAAGTACAGGAATGTGAGTCGTGAACATAAGTGGCACTGCATTGGCAGGCTGGTGGAGGGGTGGGGGAACCAACAACAGGCAAGCTTACTCATATAAAGATATGCATAAACGTAACATGCACAAATGCTTATGAATATTCTACAAATATCTAGCTGAGTGACTAACACATATGTGACCAGATTTGCAAAAAGGTACCTTTTTCACACACAAAATTTGACCCATTTCTTGAACTTTAAAGCTTCATAACTTTTTTATCATGGCATATAATTGCTTGAAAATTTCAATGAATGTAGCTACAGTATCTGTCTACATTTTGATACTAAGAGCAAGTTAATAAGTATAAGGGGTCAAGTGTTACATCATTTTGTTTGCTGGTATGTCAAATGTGTGGAAAAGGTACCTTTTCGCAAATCCGGTCACATATTGCGTGTTAAGTACAACGTCCTTACTAAGAATTCCTCATCGGCTGAAGGATCCTCCCAAGAGACACTAGAATCTTCGTCTTCAGAGTACACTTCCTCGTCCGCGTCCTGGATCTGACGTCGATGACGGCGTTTGTCCTGAGCTTCAATAAAGGCGTCCACTATCCATGGGATGTCCGCTTCAGTTAAACTTCGTGATGGCTGGCGTTGCTTAGCAGGAGCGGCACGGGGCGTTTGTTGCTGTTCGGAGCGATCGTTGTCAGGTTGCTGCCGTGTGTTCTGAGCGTTAGCTCTAGTTCTAGTTGTAACATGACCGTTAGTTGTTTCCTTGGGGTTCTTCCTTGGTCGTTTACTGGTAGGTTCATCCGCTTCTCTTGTCCTCTTTCGGCTAATGGAACGATTCTGTTGTCGAGTCTGATGTAATCCGCGGGGGGGTGCTCCGTCGCCCTTATCTTGATTTGGGGGTTTCTGGCGTGTAACTTTTCCGTGTGTAGTAGACGTCTTGGCGATTTTCCTTGGAATCTTAAGACTTGAGTGCTGTCTAGTGACCTTTGGCGTGTCCCTCGTGTTGACTACAGCTCATGCGTGATTATTCCTGCAGGGTGACTTGTTTCTAGCTGATTTCTCTACAGGGTGACTTGAAATGTAGTTGAACTCTCGACTTGTTTCTAACTGATCTTTCTAAAAGATGACTTGTTTCTAGCTGATCTCTCTACAGAGTGACTTGTTTCTAACTGAATAGGTTACTTGAAATGTGGTTTAACACTTTGCAGAATGACACAGCATGACTTAAATGTAGATGTACAAAGTGTTAAACCACATTTCAAGTAACCTATTCAGTTAGAAACAAGTCACTCTGTAGAGAGATCAGCTAGAAACAAGTCATCTTTTAGAAAGATCAGTTAGAAACAAGTCGAGAGTTCAACTACATTTCAAGTCACCCTGTAGAGAAATCAGGTAGAAACAAGTCACCCTGCAGAGAGTTCGACTACATTTCAAGTAACCATATAGAAAGTTCAGCTAGAAACAAGTCACTCTGTAGAGAGATCAGCTAGAAACAAGTTACCCCTGCAAAGAGTTCAACTACATGTCAAGTCACCCTGTAGAGAGATCAGCTAGAAACAAGTAACCTTGTAGAAAGATCAGTTACATTTCAAACCACCCTGTAGAGAGTTCAGCCAGAAACAAGTCACTGTGTAGGGAGATCAGCTTGAAACAAATTGCTCTGTAGAGAGATCAACTGGAATCAAGTCACCCTGTAGAGAGTTCAACTACATTTCAAGTCACCCTGTAGAGAGTTCAACTACTTTTCAAGTTACTCTGTAGAGAGTTCAATCAGAAACAAGTCACAGTGTAGAGAGATCAGCTAGAAATCACCCTATCGAGAGTTCAGCTGGAAACAAGTCACCCTGTAGAGAGTTCAGCCAGAAACAAGTCACCCCATAGAAAGCTCGGCTACATTTAATAGAGTGTTTAGCTAGAAGTAAGTCACCCTGTGGAGAGTTCAGCTACAAACAAATTTATGAGTAGAGAGATCAGTTAGAAATAAATCACACTGTAGAGAGATCAGCTGGAAACAAGTTGCCCTGCAAAGAGTTTCACTACATTTCATGTCAACCTGTAGAGAGATCAGCTACACTTCAAACAACCCTTTAGAGAGATCAACTCAAAACAAATCACTCTGTAGAGAGATCAGCTAGAAACAAGTTACCCTGCAAAAAGTTTGACCACATTTCAAGTCACCGTGTAGAGAGATCAACTAGAAGCAAGTAACCCTGTAGAGAGATCAGGTACATTTCAAATCACCCTTTAGGAAGATCAGCTCGAAACAAATCACCCTGTAAAGAGATCAGGTGGAAACAAGTCACCCTGTCGAGTTCAAGTCATCCTGGAGAGAAATCAGCTACATTTCAAATCACCATTTAGAGAGAGCAGCTCGAAACAAATCACCGTGTAGGGAGATCAGGTGGAACAAGTCACCCTGTAGAGTTCAGCTATAAAAGAGTCACCCTGTAGAGAAATCATCTAGAAGCAAGTCACCCTGTAGAGAATTCAGCTACATTTCAAATAAAGATTAGCTTGAAATAAATCACCCCGTAAAGAGATCAGATAGAAACAAGTCACCCTGTAGAGAGATCAGCTAGAAACATGTCATCATGCGGAGAGATCAACTAGAGAGATTGGCTTGAAACAATTCATCCTGTATAGAGAACAGCTATCACCCTGTAGAGAGTTCTACTACATTTCAAATCACTTGTAGGAGTTCAGCTAGAAACAAGTCACCCTGTACACAGATAAGTTAGAAACAAACCACCCCGTAGCAAATTCAACTACAATTCAAATCATCCTATGTAAAGAATTCAGCTAGAAACAAGTCATCCTGTAGAGAGATCAGGTAGAAACAAACACTGTAGAGAGATCAAGTCACCCTGTAGAAAGTACAGTTGCATCACAAGTCATCCTGTAGAGAGTTCACCTACAAGAAAACTATCCTGTTGATAGTTCAGCTATGTTGCAATTCTCTCTGTAGAGAGTTTAGTTTACAAATCATTCACCATTTAGTCTAAGAGTACAGCTATAATACAAATTTCTCTGTAGAAATTTCAGCAACATATGTGACCCGATTTTGGAAAATCAGCCTTAATGCCATACGTCAAATTTACAATTCACTGTGTTACCATTATGACAGTTAGGCACATGTTACATTATTTCTCAGAATTTGTAGTAATTCAAGTTACTGACTAACAATTGTAACCATTGTAAAGCTGATTAATTGCTAGAATACTGAATTTTTGTCATAAATCTTTGAGTTGTCAAATGTGATATTAAGACTGATTTTCCAAAATCAGGTAACATAATAATACATTTCGCTGTAGAGTATTCAGCTGCAAACGATTAGCCTGTATATAGTGAGTTTTGATTACTCAACATGATGGTAATAATTGTTAAATAACATTTTAATATACATGTACAGTAGCTAAACAAATCTTCTCTTTCATAATCCTCATTCCTGTAGAAAAGAAAAGACAAGTTAAAAGAAATATCCAAAGCTGGCCATAGGCTGGCTTTAGGTATGAAATTACAAGAAGAAGTGGTATCTAATCCCAAAACAGCCAAGCTGTAAAAGGATGTGGCCTCCAAAAAAACTAGGGTGAAAAAAGATGTGGAATCCAAGGTGGTGGCCAAGGAATGGCTGCGATCGATGGTAGGTTAATGGCACAAAATTTAATAAAGAAAATTTAGGTGAATTTGGTGCTGAATCCTAGTGAAACTTAGAGGAGGCAACACAAATTCACCTGGATTATCGTTATTAAATTTTTTGAAAATGACAATTCAGCTACAATCAAGTAGAACAGCTACAAACATTAATTTTTTGGAAAGTTCAGCTACAAACAAGTCACCCAGTAGAGTTCAGCTATGAACAAGTCATCCAGTAGGAAGTTCAGGTAAAAAAGTCACACTGTAGAGAGTTCATGCAACTACAAACAAATTACCCTGTGGAGAGATCAGCTAGAAATAAGTCACCTGTAGAGTTCAGTTACAAACAAATCATCCAGTAGATAGTTCAGCTACAAAAAAATCACCCTATAGGGAGTTCAGCTACAAACAAGTCACCCAGTAGAGAGTTTGGCCACAAAAGTCACACTGTAGAGAATTCATCTACAAAAAAAGTCACCCTATAGAGAGTTCAGCTATAAACCAATCATCCTGTGGAAAGTTCAGCTACAAGTAAGTCATCCAGTAGATAGTTCAGGTACAAAAAGTCACACTGTAGAGAGTTCAGCTACAAAAAATCACCTCGTGGAGAGCTCAGCTTATTATTAGCCACCCTGTAGATAGTTCAGCACATCTTTAGAGCCTGTAGAGGGTTCAGCTACCAACAAAACACCCTGTGGAGAGTTCAGCTGCAAACAAGCCATCCTGTAAAAAGTCCAGCTACAAGCAAGTCACCCAGTAGAGAATTCAGCTACAAACAAGTCATACAGTAGAGAGTTGTTACAAAATGTCACACTGTAGTGAGTTCAACTACAAAATAAGTTACCCAGTATAGAGTTCATCTACAAACAAGTCACCCTGTAGAGAGTTCAGCTACAAAGTAGTTACCCGGTTCAGCTACAAACAAGTCACCCCATAGAGAATTCAGTTACAAACAAGTCACCTCAGCTACAAATATCTCACCCAGTAGAGATTCCAGCAACAAACACATCACCCAGTAGAGAGTTCAGCTATGAACAAGTCGCCCAGTAGAATTCAGCTACAACATATCACTCATTAGAGAATTCAGCTACAAACAAATCACTGAGTAGAGAGTTTAGCTACAAGCATGCCATCCAAAAACATGTCACCTGTGGAGTTCAGTGACAAACAGGTCACCCTGTAGAGAGTTTAGTTACAAAAAGTCACACTCTAGAGAGTCAGCTACAAACAAGTCACACAGTAGAGTGTTCAGCTACAAACAAGCTACCCTGTAGAGAGTTCAGCTACAAAATAATCACCACATAGAGATTTCAAACAATCACTCTGTGGAGAGTTTAAGTACAAACAAATCACCCTGTAGAAAGTTCAGCTATAAGCTAGTCACTCGTAGAGAATTCAACTTCAAACAAGTTACTGAGTAGAGCATTCAGCTATGAACAACTCACCTGGTAGTAGATTAAAGTAACTATAACTAGTTACATAGTAATTTGTACAAGGAATAACTGTCCAAAATTGTAACAACTTAGATAGTCACATTTACTGTTAGCTTGCTGAAAAAGTTTATTTACATAAAAGTTTGTAAATAATAAAATGTAATGTATGTTCAACTCTGCAACTGCTTTACATCGTGTTTCTCTTTCCTGTAGTAAAGAAAAAAGACAGGTAAAAGGAAGCCCATAGCTGGCCATGGCCTGCTTTGGAGTACAAATACAAAAAGAAGTGATATTCAATCCAAAACAACTAAGTTGTAAAAAAAGGGTGCGGCTCCCAAAGTGCCATAGTTAAAAAGATGGGAAATCCAAGTTGGTAATCAAGAAATGGCTGTAATGGTAAGTAAATGGCAAAAATTTAATAATGACAATTCAGGTGAATTCGTTGCCAAGTCCTAGTGAAACTTGGAGGAGGCAGTACAAATTCAGCTGAGCTGTCATTATTAAAATTTTTGCTGTTTACCTACCATCACAGCAATTTCTTGGCTGCCAACTTGGATTTCACATCTTTTTTCACCATGGCTTTTTGGGGGCTGCACCTTTTTTACAGCTTGGCTGTTTTGGATTAGATTTCTCTACCTTATAATTATTATGTTACACCTACATACCATCACATTATATCAGTCAACATATCCATGTTTGTACAGTCTGTCTAGCACTGGCATTATCTAATTGTGGTTTTTCCCATGCGTATTTTCTTTGATCAAACCTCTAACCCAGACAATAACTTTTAAGCACATGATGTAGAAAAGTATCTTATAAACAAGCTGTGAAAACGTCAAGAACAGAAATTCCCTACGGAAGGCATTTCAAGCGTAAATCTTGTAGACTCTATTTAGTGCCACACACCACTCAGTGTATTGCAATCATTTTAACCTTTGTGACTTATCCCCACAATGAATTAAGAAATGTGAAAACTTCTGGTAGTCTTCAAACAGGCTGAACAGCCTTATTACACCCACCCACCCCATGCACAAGCAGTCACTTGCATCGTGGCTTTCATTATGCATGTTAAACAATGCGCATATAACATAACAAACATCACATTAATTGTTTCTGATATTAACATCCAATGAAGCAGTGGGATAGTGACGTAACCTAGAAATTCAGGAAATATTCAAGATAATACAATATTCCTTAGTGTGTAGGAAATTCATGACACCCTTGATGTCACTTCGCTCTACGTACACATAATTGAGAACTACAAAAAGAATACATGTATACATGCATAAAACAATTCTTCTGTATAAGTCAACTGACCTGAAATTCATCACACTCTTTCATCTGATTTCCTGTATGATTTCAAGTTACGCATGACCACATCCAACTGTACGTAAACTGCTATAACCAGATAGCCTGCAAAAATCAACAAGTAGGAATTAAATATATACATGTGCCTAAAACCTGGGTACTGGAAAATATCACTGTAACCACGACATTTACAAGATTTATAATATTTACAGTATTACATTTCCGGGATTTACAAGTTGACCAGGGTATAAGTTTGGTCCCATCATAACACTATGCCTGATTCTGGAAATTCAGATCTGAGATATTAAACAACTATATTCCTTAGTACGTAGACTAACCTGGAAATTCACAATGCCCTTGATGTCACTACAGTCCATGTACAGTTGACAATAATTGATAACTGCAAAAGAAAGATAATACAATTCCTTTGTATGTAAACTGACTTGAAATTCACAACACTCTTTGAACGGAGTTCCTGTATGGTCCCAAGTTATGTATGACCACACCCAACTGCTAGTGGATACCCAGATGGCTTGCAAAAATCAACAAGTGGGCATAAAATTTGGGTACTGGAAAATATCACTGATGATAAGCACACGACCATTGAAATCCAGTTACAACGTGACAAATGTTTATTACTCATGCTTTTCTCTCAAGACATGAACTGCCATTTTAAAATTCAATAATTAATCCATGTATCAAGTGTGTCCACTTGAGGTGTTACAGGGACTCTCAAAGAGATTTCCCCAAATAGATCACGTGATAATTGTCAGTCTGATTGTTCCTATTCTTAATCATGGTTCTACAATGCGGTATGTGTACTGTAATATAGTATCTAATCCAAAACAGCCAAGCTGTAAAAAAAGAGTGCGGCCCTCAGAAAGGCTATGGTGAAAAAAGATGTGAAATCCAAGGTGGCGGCCAAGAAATGGCTGTGATGGTAGGTTAATGGTAAAAAATTTAATAACAACAATTCAGGTGAATTTCATGCTGCTTGGTCTTGGCACAAAATTCACCTGAATTGTCATTATTAAAATTTTTACCATTAACCTACCATCACAGCCATTTCTTGGCCGCCACCTTGGATTTCACAGCTTTTTTCACCATAGCCTTTCTGAGGGCCGCACTCTTTTTTTACAGCTTGGCTGTTTTGGATTAGATTTCACTGCTTTTTGTATTTGTATACCCCAAAGCCGGCCTATGGCCCGCTTTAGGGCTTTATAACCTATTATTTTTTTCTTTACCACAGGGAGAAGAAAAAATGAAGCAGGGTGATTTCTTTGTAGCTGACCTCTCTGCAAGATGATCCTTTTAGCTGATCTCTCTACTGGATGACTTGTTTGTAGCTGAACTCTCTACAGGGTGATTTGTTTGTAGCTGAACTCTCTACAAGGTAACTTCTTCTAGCTGATCTTTCTACAGGGTGATTTGTTTGTAGCTGAATTCTCTACAGGGCGATTTTTTTGCAGCTGAACTGCTGAACTCTCTATGGGTGGCTTGTGTCTAGCTGATTTCTTTACAGGGTGACTTGTTTCTAGCTGAACTCTCTACAAGGTAACTTCTTCTAGCTGATCTTTCTACAGGGTGATTTGTTTGTAGCTGAATTCTCTACAGGGCGATTTTTTTGCAGCTGAACTGCTGAACTCTCTACAGGGTGGCTTGTGTCTAGCTGATTTCTCTACAGGGTGACTTGTTTCTAGCTGAACTCTCTACAAGGTAACTTCTTCTAGCTGATCTTTCTACAGGGTGATTTGTTTGTAGCTGAATTCTCTACAGGGCGATTTTTTTGCAGCTGAACTCTCTATGGGTGGCTTGTGTCTAGCTGATTTCTCTACAGGGTGACTTGTTTCTAGCTGAACTCTCTACAAGGTAACTTCTTCTAGCTGATCTTTCTACAGGGTGATTTGTTTGTAGCTGAATTCTCTACAGGGCGATTTGTTTGCAGCTGAACTCTCTACATGGTAGTTTCTTTGTAGCTGAACTCTCTACAATGTAACTTCTTCTAGCTGAAATCTCTACAGGGTGACTTGTTTGTTTGTAGCTGAACTCTCTACAGGGTGATTTGTTTGCAGCTGAACTCTCTACATGGTAGTTTCTTTGTAGCTGACTCTCTACAATGTAACTTCTTCTAGCTGAACTCTCTACAGGCTGGCTTGTTTCTAGCTGATCTCTCTACAGGGTGACTTGTTTCTAGCTGAACTCTCTACAGGGTGATTTGTTTGTAGATGAACTCTCTACAAGGTAGCTTCTTCTAGCTGATCTTTCTACAGGGTAATTTGTTTGTAGCTGAATTCTCTACAGGGCGATTTGTTTGCAGCTGAACTCTCTACATGGTAGTTTCTTTGTAGCTGAACTCTCTACAATGTAACTTCTTCTAGCTGAACTCTCTACAGGATGACTTGGTTCTAGCCGATCTCTGTACAGGGTGACTTGTTTCTAGCTGAACTCTCTACAGGTGATTTGTTTGCAGCTGAACTCTCTTACATGGTGGTTTCTTTGTAGCTGAACTCTCTACAAGGTGACTTCTTCTAGCTGATCTCTCTACAGGATGACTTGTTACTAACTGAACTCTCTACAGTGTGATCTGTTCATAGCGGAACTTTTACTGGGTGATTTGTTTGTAGCTAAACTCTTTGCATGATTGTTTCTTTGTAACTGAACTCTCTACAAGGTAACTTCTTCTAGCTGATCTCTCTACAGGGCAATTTGTTTGTAGCTGAATTCTCTACAGGGTGATTTGTTTGAGCTGAACTCTCTACATGATGGCTTCTTTGTAGCTGAACTCTCTATTAGGTACCATCTTCCAGCTGATCTGACTACAGGGTGACTTGTTTGTAGCTGAATTCCCTACAGAATAACTTGCAATGTAATATAACTGAGTAAATTACAAATGTAGCTGAATGCTTTATTAGGGTGACTGTTCTATTAGAGTATCTCGATCTCGCATTTGCTGCACGTAGTTGCCTTTCGAATCATAACTCAATGATTTGTAATCCGATTCTTCTGTACTACCGCAAGAACTTTCTATGATGATTATTCCAGCTACATATTGATTTTCAGCTCGTTGCTCTCAGTGGTTTGCCTGGTAGACACGAAAACTAATAATTTTTTTATTCATAAAAATCGATCGCGTAATTTTGACACTGGTTGGATTTTGTGTCATATTTCCATGTTCTTTATCCCGATTCCTTTCAAACCACAAAACTGCACTCCTACGATGGTTGCTCCATCTACATATCAATTTTCAACTGATTCTTCCAAGGGGTTTACCCTGTAGGTGTGACAGACCTTCAACCTTATTTTACGCAAATAATCGATCATAACTCTGTGAATGTTCATCGGATTCCTACCAAAGTTGGAACGGAGATCCGCCTTAATGGGCCCTTTAAGTGTGCCAAATGTCAGCCCAATCCAGCATGCATTCGTGTTTTATGGCAAATTTTGAGAAGTGTGCGAAATGAAGAAGATGAAGAAGAAAAAACAAAGAAATTAAAACGAAATTTTGTTTGCTCGTATCTCGGAAATGGCTGGAGCGATCTTCTTCAAACTAGGTATGTAGACTCCCCTAAGTGGGCGGCACGTCTCTAGCAAATTTGGTTCCAATCGGATAAGGGATCACAGAGCTACATAGGTGTGAAAATTGCATTTTCTTTCTTCCTGTTAATATACTCACGTTGTGGGGCACCGACTTCTTGGGCCGCACGACACACTACCGTGTGTCTTGATAACCTGTCAAGAATTGTTTGTATGGCAGTTTTTTGTGTGATGGTTTGACAGGACTTGATGATGGTCAGGAAAGCACTATGATAGTAGGGCTAATGCCCATCCTAGTCTCGCTAGACCAGACCATGGATAGTATGATCAGACCAACTTTTTACTTTTGTGTGAATGGGGAAAAGTTTTTATTTTTTCTCCACCCACGCACAAAAAGAAAAAAAGTCAGCCTGGTCTACACAAGACTATGCCCATCCCTGGCTATGCCTATAGCGTTAACTTTATCTACAGCTACTGTATGTTGCTGATACATCAGGGGCACCAGAGTAAAGGTGAAAGTGGTAGCTAAGGCTCAATCCTATAACACTATATATTATAATATGTGACTGTCTCTGGGAAAACTGGTCTTATCGCCCATTTAAAAGTATCATGAAACGTCAGTTTTAAATATTCAGAGTATTGTGGCTGGCCAGTGGTGGTAGCTACGCATACCAAATTTTCACATGTTTCACAGCAATTTCTTACCTTCCAGATCATCCACTGAAGCAGTAGCCAACAGCCAAGTTTCCCACCATTTTAGATAGTTATTAAACCGAGGTTGTTTTATCAGGTTAGTTCCAGAAGGGTGGGAGGTGGGGGCCCTGGAAGGCGGGCAAGATGGTGTTCAAAAATTGAAAAGGAACTTGTTGGGATGAATTAGGCCAAGTTGTGGTCCATTCAGGGCTCAGAACTGGCTAAAATGAAAGGAAATGTACAGCACAGGTCATTGTCCAACACCACGGAGCTGTACAGCCACACACAGCTATCTCCTGGTTGGCCAGGGCTCCATCAAGACTCCGGACCACTCATACGGCTTGCTACTTTGCTTTAAAACAGCAGCCAGCAAAAACAGACCACTTACTCTGGTCGACTGTGACAGTGAAATTTGATCTTGTATTCATTAAGCTTTGTGTTTGTGTAATGTCTTGGGTGATAAGAATGGTTTTCGCAGATCCAGTCACATATGATGCTACTGAACTGGTCTATATAGGAAGTCTGGGGTATGCTCCTTTACAACTTTTAGTTTTAATTGCTTCATCAAGTTTGAAAGTTTGTGTAATTCCAAGAAAAAAGGGGTTCTGATCTCATGCACCAATTACAAATATACTGTACTCCGATGCATCTGTGGTATACATTGTAGAGGTGTATCGATAATCGGATCGGCTAAACTATTGACCACCGATATGGTAATTTTTACCAATATCGGTATCGGTACAGAACAGCAGGAGGAATGATATTGCTACCGATATTTATACAGTAGCAATAGTTTGTACATAAACGGATTATGCATTGGTTTTCTATGTTATCCATGTGGCTCTTTAGTGCCAGTGGCTTATTGTTCACTTTGCAACAAGCGCTACGCTACGACAAGCCATACAAATACACTTGATTTTATCATTTGTTGCTGAAAAGCTTATCACAGTCTCTACAAATGAAGCAGTTATAGAGTACCTTTGTAATAAAAGAGGGTCACAGGGTAACCAAGGAAACTTGCTGTACCAGCTTTCTCACAAGCCATTAGAATGCGGAGTAATGCAGAAATATCTGTGTAAGGCTTCATGGGAGTATACATAAAAATGTTTGTGTTGTCTGGATTGCACAACAGAAACCAAACTGTATACCACCACAGGCAGAGTACTTGCACATGTTGTGGTAAATGTGTACTTTGTTTGCTTAAAATTATAATGCAAATATCGGATCAGCTATCAGTTATTGGCTTCTTTTGGTGGCATCGATATTGGATATCGGTACATGCCAAAAACCCATATCGGTACACCTCTAATACATTGTCCATGGAATACTGTTCCATCTCCCTAAGTCTTGTCACTGCAATGTTCAAAATGCATGGTTATATGATAACAATTAAGAGTCTGTAATGGACGCATGCATTCTTGATAATAATGTGACTGTCGGGTTGGATATCCAAGGTATTACATCTGCTTGGTATAAATTGTTATTCCATGTACCATGAGGCCAGGGAAATGTGAGGCTCTACTAAGAATCAGAATCTCAACATCTTAATGTTCTGCACAATGATAAGATAATTACCAGAGCAGAGTTCTGGGTAAAAGTAACCAGCATAATTATATCAGCAAAGAGTTTTGAATATTGAGATGTTTTATTAGAGTGCATTTGGACTGTTTCTGTAAGAAATTAGATACTTCTTTTTAATAACCAGTTTTATTATCTGATGTCTTGCTGGTTTACCTCAAGCCTCTTTACTTTGATACCTTTTATTGATTCTATGTGACTTAGAAAATCTGCACACTTTTATTATTGTCAATCCAGTTACAACGGTTGATCTAATGTGACACAAAATAAGAACACCTACATAGGGAAATGATGATAAGCGGCTCCAAGATTTTGATGACTGGTAGCATAGCTAGACTTTTGGTGAAGACCATAAAAAGGTAACTGCCAGCTGAGAATAACTGCCCTCTACTAACTATATCTAATCAAAAACAGCCAAGCTGTAAAAAAGGGTGCAGCCTCCAAAAAAGTTAGGGTGATAAAAGATGTGAAATCAAAGGTGACGGTCAAGAAATGGCTGTGATGGTAGGCTAATGGCAAAAATTTTAATAAAGACAATTCAGGTGAATATGTGTTGCCTCTTCCAAGTTTCACTAGGATTTGGCACCAAATTCTCCTGAATTGTTGTTATTAAAATTTTTGCCATTAACCTACCATCGCAGCAATTTCTTGGCTGCCACCTTTGATTTCACATCTTTTTTCACCCTGGCTTTTTTGGAGGCTGTACCCTTTTTTACAACTTGGCTGTTTTTGATTAGATATTACTTATTTTTGTAATTTCATGCCTAAAGCCAGCCTATGGCCAGCTTTAGGTATTTCTTTTAACTTTTCTTTTTCTTTAATACAGAGAGAAGATCATTACGTATGAAGAAGATTTTAATGATTTGTTTAGCTACAAGTACATTTAGGCAATAATTTACAAACATTATTGTGTTGATTGATCATGAAAATAAGTCACACAGGTTGAACTGTTCGCAGCTGAACACTCTACAGGGAAATGTGTATGTAGTTCTACAGGGAGCCTCATAATGTAACTGTACTCTTTGACTACATGGTGAATGATTTGTAGTTGAACTCACCACATGGTGGCTTATTTCTAGCTGAATGAAAATTAATGTAGCTGAATTCTCTTGTTTCCAGCTGATCTCTCTACAGGGTGACTTGTTTCTAGCCAATCTCTCTACAGGGTGATTTGTTTCTGGCTGATCTCTCTACAGCTTGATTTCTTTTTAGCTGATCTCTCTACAGGGCTGCTTGTTTCTACTGAGCTCTCTACAGGGTGACTTGAAAAATACTTGAACTCTTGCAGGTAACAGGGTAACTTGCCTGACTGATCTCTCTACAGGGAGATTTGTTTCTAACTGATTACTGTACAGCATGATTTATTTCTAGCTGTTCTTTCTACTGAGTGATTTGTTCATAGCTGGACTCTCCATGAGATGACTTGAAAAGTATTACAGGGTGACTTGATCTTGCTGATCTCTCTATAGCGTGCCTTGTTTCCAGCTGATCTCTTTATAGAGTGATTTTCTAGCTGATCTCTCTACATCGTTATTTGTTTCTAGCTGCTCTGACTTATTTCTAGCTGAACTCCCAGTGAAGAGCCTATGAAAATACAATGGTAAACCATAAAATTTCATGTAGTTTCAACGGACAATGCCTATACAAAACTGACAATTCATAGACACTGCCTATGAAAATTTGACAATTCATGGACACTGCCTATGAAAATTTGACAATTCATAGCCACTACAACCATGAAATTTTCTTTTGCCATGAAACAATTTGTTGGTATTATGAAATCATGAAATCTCCATAGTATTTCATGGCATGGATATTACCATGAAATATCAATGAAATGACTTTCATGGCACTTTATGGTTACTATTCATGGGTGTTTCATGGCACTTGTCTCTGGTAGTGCTACATGGTGACTTCATTCTATCTGATCTCTCTATATACAGGGTGACTTGTTTCTAACTAATCTTTCAGCAAAGTGATTTGTTTCAAGCTGATCTTTCTACAGGGTGATTTGTTTCTAGCTGATCTCTCTACAGGATGACTTGTTTCTAACTGATCCTTCTACAGGGTGATTTGTTTCTAGCTGATCTTTCTACAGGGTGATTGAAATGTAGCTAATCTCACTACAGGGTGCATGACTTGTTTCTAGCTGATCTTTCTACAGGTGATTTTTTTTCTAGCTGATTTCTCTACAGTGTGACTTCTTGCTGGCTGAATTCTCCACAAGGTGACTTGTTTCTACCAGATCTCTCTACAGGGTGATTTGTTTCAAGCTGATCTTTCTACAGGGTGATTTGAAATGTAGCTTATCTCTTTACAAGGTTAATTATTTCTAGCTCTTCTCTCTACAGCGTGACTTCAAATGTAGTTGAACCCTTTGCAGGATAACTTGCTTCTAGCTAATCTCTTTACTGAGAGAGTTTGTAGCTGAACTCTCCACAGGGTTGCTTATTTCTAGCTGAATCACTCTATGAAATGTAGCTGAATTTTCTCTAGGTGGTTTGTTTCTAGCTGATCTCTCTATGGGTGATTTGTTTCCAACTGAACTGTCTACAGGGTGACTTATTTCTAGTCGATATCTCTACAGGGTGAATTGTTTCTAGCTGATTTCTCTACAGGGTGATTTGTTGCTTGTTGAACTCTCTACAGAGTTCAGCTGGAAACAAGCCACCTGTAGAGAGATCAGCTAGAAACAAGTCAAGCTATAGAGAATTCAGTTACATTTTGTAGAGTGTTTCAGTTAGAAATAAGCAACCCTGTGGAGAGTTCAGCTACAGCAAACTCTATCAGTAGAGAGATCAGCTGGAAGCAAATTATCATTGCAAAGAGTTCAAATACATTTGAAGTCATCCTGTAGAGAGATCAAGTGACCTTGTAAAGAGATTAGCTACATTTCAAATCACTCTGTAGAGAGATCTGGTAGAAACAAGTCACCCTGTAGAGAAATCTGCTAGAAACAATTCACCCTGTAGAGATCAGCTAGAAACAAATCTGACTTGAGTCTACCTGATCACTCTACAGGGTGATATGATCTCTATAGTGTGTAGCTGATCTCTATTGAGCTCTTTACAGAGTGACTTGAAACATAGCTGAACTCTTTACAGAGGGATTTGTTTGCTGATGAACTGTCTTCAGGATGTAGTTGAACATTCTACAAGGTGACTTGTTAACTTTCTACAGAGTTATTTGTTTTTGATACTAGTTGCAGGGTGACTTGATTGTAGTTGAACTCCCTATTGGGTAGCTTGTTGTTATCTGAACTCTCTACATGGTGACTTTATTGTAGATGAACGTTCTAATAGAGTGACTTATTGCGCAGTTGAATGTTCTATTAGGGTGACTGCACTATTAGGGTATCTCGGCTTGTTAAACCTAGTTCACTTTCATAGTGTAATCAGTGGATTTCCTTGTAAACCACTGAAAGATCATTCTAAAGTGATTTGTCTACCTCTCTACCTGATTTCAGCTGATTTCGTTAACTAGTTTACCTGGTAGGTGTGGCAAATATTACATTTTTATTAACAAACTTGATTGTGTGCATTTTACAAGTGGTTTTTTTTCCGGGGCTAGATGGTCTGCCCCTGCCACCACCCCAGCACCAGTTGGCGTGTGTTGGACAACTGTTAGAAGATAAAACAGGTTGGACTCAGTAGTCCCTGTGCCCATCAAAGCGGCCCATCTTTGGAGAGACATCAGCTGATCGAAGTGAGATGGACCTGCTACCACGAATGCACACTGTCGCAGAGCGCAACAGTGAAAAAGACAGTGTGCACCTCATCCAGGCCAGAGTACAGCTATATGTAGTTGAACTTTGGCACGTCTATAGAAAACTATTGCCTCTTTTCCCATACCCCCAGTAGTAGTAAAAACAAGGGGATAAAAGAAGCCTGCTCTACCTCCCTAATGCAGTCTCCATATTCTTGCTTCTTCTGTAGTTCGTGGTGCCGATACAGTGATGGGATACTAGATTGGCAGTAACTCCGTGCGTTAGGGTGAAAGACCCTTACATCAAAAAAGGAATTTTGTCACTGCCCCCAGAATCCCCTAGCCCCCAGAATCCCCTAGCATGAATATCAGCCCTAGCTTCATCCTGTCGGTTTGCAGACCTTGGCTCAATACTTTCACCAGTAAGTGGTTGTAGAGGAGGTTCAATGGCCACATCGTAACAAACCTCAGAAAGCCACTCAGCAGTGATGTTTCGAAGATCATTGTGACGAATGAAAGTGAGACCACCATGCTTGCATATCATTGCATGGTCTAGGGAAAACATGGCCCCACAAACGCAGTGGCTTGGTATATTCTCAAGCTTCCAGTCATATCTCAAATGCAGGGCATCCCAATATTCTTGTTTAGACAGATGGAACCCCTGCTCAGCTAAAGGTAGTGCTGTTAACCAGGAAGAAGCACCTGGTTCACTGTTCAAATCCATCACCCACTGGAATTGGGCAGAAAAATCAGATTGGATCTCTGATGCTCGTGCCTTGGAAACATAGTGACGATCTTGATGAACCCGAGCCTTTATGGAGTGGACATCAGGTAATGGCGCTTGTACAGCCTGGTCAAAGATAAGAGATTGAAGAGAGGTTGTAATCTTGGTAGATGCAGTAAACTGGGAACCTGCTTTGTGTACAGGGTTTACTATGCCAAGGCCACCCAGACAACAGGGTAAAGAAAGAACTTCCCACTCCAGAGCAGAACAGGCACTTTGGCCAGTCAATGAAGGAATCAACTTTAAACGAATGGCATCAAGTGGTTGGAACAGGAGGCCAACATCAGGAATGGTTCTCATGATATACACCCACCTACCTATCATCCCATGTGTGAAAAAGCACAATAGGCTGCATGTGGGCAATTTGCAGCAATACTAGCTAAACTAGACACTTCAGCAGTCCAAGTACAAACCTTCTTAGATACATATTCCTCTGCAAAGTCACGAGAACCCAGTGCAGCACCAAGATGGCATTGGCCTTGATTGGTAATCTGAACATTGGTACCACCAAATATGGCATTTGCAACAGGTAAAAGATGAGGCTTCACAATCAATACAGTTTTCAAAGCATTTGGAAAATATCCATAGTCTAGCCCCAAGGAGGACAGTAGCTGCCACCAAGACATCAAGGCTTGTAATGTTCCAACTGCAGTGGTTATCATCTGCAAACCACACCTGCTTAGCTTCAGGAACCGATGGTTGGCATTTTTGTTATAACTCCATGACTGTTAGTGCGATTTGTTTCAAACTACAAAGGTTTGCACTATGAAGGATACTCCATGTACAGACCGATTTTCAAGTCATTCCTTCAAACAGTTTACCCTGTGGCCATGACAAAAATCGCTATCGAATTTTTTGAAAATTGTGTTTAACTCCCTCATTCTTTATCTGATGTGTACGAAAATTGGACTGTAAACATGCTTCATAATGTTAGTACTGCCCTCCAAACTTGAGGAAAATTGACTAAGCATGCACCAGTTACGTATAGCGATTTATCTAAGTGTTGCGAAAAGAAGAAAAATACAAAGAAACTAAGACGAACTTTGAAGATGCATATCTCATTGACGGCTTGGTGAATTCAGCTCCAATTTGAAACTGGAGGTGCTCCACCCCGATGGAATTACGACAGCCATAATGGTTAATTTCCGGTGAGAAACTATCGAGCTACAGATGCGTGAAAACGGCATTTTCCTGGTTCCTGTAATTTAAATACACACTTGTATGTTACAAGCCCGTAGTCTACTTGGCCACATTACACACTATCGTATATTAATATTAATATCACTGATAAAGTATACAAAATCCTTATTTATAGCGACTTAGCTTGCTACACTGCTTCACTGAATACTGTGACTGCTTTATTAGGGTGATTGACTGCTCTATTAGATTATATCGATCTGAATGTCTTGTGCCTTTGCAAATCAATACAAACTATATTTTTAACTGCTTGAATACACTTGACTGGTTCCCAGAAACCTTAGAACCTCCCCTGGAGCTGCCCTGATAATGATACAGTTATTGAGACAAGGATGGTATTTCCCTGCAGTGACTTAACACACAACACTTGCCAATTATGCCAGCTTAGTTTTAAGCATAAAGTGCCTGAAGCATTTACCACAGATATAAAATTTTGCAAATAGTAAATGAATGTCACAGTAAAGGTAGATCAACTCTATAGAAAAGTCGGTCTCCTCTACACTGTAAATTCATTTTTCAAAATTTACTGTGTAATAAAACAGTCAGTACTATGTATGCCTTTTATGTCAAACAAGATGACAGTAATCAATAGGTGCATGTCGGACTCTCCAAGATAATAATTATGCGTTTTAATTCTTATTTCCAAAAATCTTACCTTTTTTTACCAATTCATTGTTCCCCAATCAGCTTGTTACTGACAAAAATGAGTAATATCCACCCCAAAACACCTTCACTGGAAAAGAGGTGCATCCAAGAAACTACAAATATGTGTAATCCAATGTAAAAACAGCTCAGTTGTGGAGAAAGACCTCATTAAAGAGCTGATATATGGAGCAGCCAAGAACCAAACTTACCAAAGTTTTAATCCATACAGGAATACCTTGGCTGTAAAACAGGTGTACCCATTAAAGTAATAGTAACTGACAACTAAAACAACTGATATCTGAAGTGGCTAAGAATGCATGTCCATTTATAACTAATTGCAATTAACAAAAATTTAACATTGAACCTTTATCATTCAGCTGTGTTCTATATTCACTCTTGCTGCATCCTAAATTAATTTCTTTTAACTTTAATTAATTGGCTGGTAATTTGGCTGCCTTTTTTTGCTCTATACGCTGACTATTAAAAAAGGTGGCCAAATTACCAGCGTTAAAAGAAATTAATTTAGGATGCAGCAAGAGTGAATATAGAACACAGCTAATCATAAATGTTCAATGTTAATTTTTTGTCAATTGCAATTAGTTGTATAATTATGAAAATTCATTCTTGGCCGCTTCAGTTATCAGCTGCTTCAGTTGCTAGCTACTTTTACTTTAATGGGTGCACTTGTTTTACAGCCAGGTGTTCTTGTATGGATTAAAACTTCGGTAATTATAGTAAGATTGGTTTTTGGCCACTCTAGATATCAGCTCTTTAAATTATCAGTTATTTTTGCTTTCTCTAAAACTGAGATGTTTTTATGTTGGGTTACACATACTTGTTTCTTGGACATGCCTTTTTTTACGGTGAAGGTGTTTTGGGGTGGATTCATTCTTCTGTAAGGGTTTTATTACTTTTCTGGAATTAATAACACCAAGACTCTTTCTTATAGTGCGTTTACACTAGCACTTGGGCACGGTACGGTACGGCACGACACGGCACGGCACGCTTAATTTTGCTAGTGTAAACTGATCCGAAGCGTACCGTGCCGGGTACAGTTGGCCCTGGTGCTTCAGCCGGGCTAGCACGGCACGGTACACAATGCTACGAAAATATACAAAGATTTACTAGAAGTATGAAGCGCCTAGTCGAGCGTCTCGAAAAATAATTATTAAGATGGCTGCTTGGACTGATCCAGAAACGTTCAAATTGATTGAGCTGTGGGGCGATGGGACCATTCAAGAAGACCTGGAGGGTTGTAAGAAGAATAGTCAGATTTATGCTAGACTGAGTGACCAAATGCAAAAGGCGGGATACGAAAGAACACTTGTTCAGTGTCGCGATAAAATTAAGAAGTTGAAAGGCGATTACAGGAAGATCAAAGATGGGCATAAACAGACAGGGAACAATCAAAAGAAGAGCAACAAGTTCTATGAAAAAATGAACGAAGTGATGAGCGCCAAACACAGTGTGAACCCTCCCTTCATACTTGATACCTCAGTTGTTAAGTCTTCGATTGACGATGAAGTTGATGAAATACCAGAGACAGATTTAGAAGATGAGAACAATGTAAGTGAGAATGAACCAAAAGAACCAAGCAAAGATGGTGACGTTACAACTGCATTAGTGGCTAAAGAGGATGAAGAAGATGTAAAGCCAAAACTTGCTGGCTCAAAAAGGAAGAAATCTGCAAAGATAGATAAAATGGAAAAGGTAATAGATAAAATGTGTGAAAAAATCAGCTCCCAGCAGACAGAAAGTGACCGTGTGTATGCAGACCTTGAAGAAAAAAGAATGAAAATTGAACAAGACATGCTAAAGATGCAACAAGATATGCAGAGGGAGCAAATTGAAAGAGCAGAGAGGCAAAGACGGGAAGAGAGAGATTTTCAATTGCAGCTGTTTGGCATGTTGTGTGGTCAGCGCCCATCCATGACCAGTGCACCAGTGTTTGCTGGTCAATATCATCGTTCACCAAGTGCGTACAGTGCAGGTAGCAGTGAATCTGGTGGTAATTGTGAATATGGTGATTACCAAGGTTTTGATTACAACTCATAAAGTATAGCTGTACACATAACATATTATATATATGTATGACATAATTATCTACCTAGAACATATGTACGTACACTGTATGTGCAATTATGTACTGTAATAGTCAACCAATGTATTACGAATAATTGTTGCATCACTCGTGTATGTAGTGTCCTCTGGAGTAGTAGCGGTTGGTGGCTGGTCCATATCCACCTCTGCGTTCAGCCAAGATTCAGGGATAGCATCATTGAACATCTCACAAATGTTATGTAGGATACAACAGGCAGTGATAACATGAGGGACATGGGTAATACTCATGTCGTTCCTCTTTGTTAGCCTTCTCCACCTAGCTTTCAAGCGTCCAAAAGCATTTTCCACAACAATCCTGGATCGTGACAAAGTGTAATTAAATGTCTTTTGCTGAGTTGACAAAGCAGTGTTGTGTGCAAAGGGTTTCATCAGAAACTTACTTAAAGGGTAGGCGGAATCGCCAATTATAAAAAGAGGAATGGTGGTGTCTGAAATTTGTATCTCACTGCCATCAAGAATCTTATCAACAGATAGCTTGGTATAAATTCCAGAATTCTTAAATACCCTAGCATCATGGACACTGCCAGGCCACCCAACACAAATGTCCCTGAATATATACTTGTAGTCCACAACAGCTTGCAATAGGATGGAGTACCATCCCTTTCTATTGTAATAGTCAGTATGATTCAATGCTGGTGGCATCACAGGGATGTGACAGCCATCAACTGATCCCACACACTGAATCATTCCCCAGGTAGACTTAAACCCATCAACCACTTCTTGGCGGTTATCACCATCAGGAAACTTGATGAATAGTTTTTGCAAGGCAGACACAATGGCTCGGCAAGTGTCATGAACTATCTCACAAACTGTACATCGGGCTATACCAAACAGGTGAGCAATTGTACGGTACTCTGAGCAAGTAGCAAGACACCATAAAGTTATAGCAACACGTTTCTCTACAGAAACGCATTTACGGAGTTGAGTATTTTGACGGGCTATTAGTGGCTTTAACTTGATGCACAAATACTGAAATGTTTCTTTGCTGACACGAAAGTTTTCAAGCCAATGGGTAGGTGTAAATGTTTCCAACACTATGTAGTTCCACCAGGATGATGACCTAAAAAGTTATATATACAGCTGTAATGCAAATGTGTTGCCTCTCGCATGCTCAGGGGGTAGCCAACACCCATGATAAAAATGCTGTACTAGAGTCCAATACCTAGATGATTGTATTTTAAAATTACACATTATTTTAGAGTACAAAGTCATTGGCTACCCCTAGCATGTGCAAGACACGTATAAACACTGCTTCAACTTAACCCTTGTACACAAATACTGAAAGATTTTTTTTTTAATGTACTGTGCATGAATACAAAACTACGTATAAAAGGGCTAGCTAGAAAACATCTAGCTACTGTACTAGCTACACTGAAGTACTGAATTTATTAAACTGAAATGTCAGTACGTAAAATCTTCACCACACTTGGCTATCTGCATAGCAAAATTATATCCAGTACCTTTGTAGCGTCCACTGTACCCTTGGCTGTGGCACAAAGGTAGCCATCACTGCCATGGACAATACCATCATCAAACGAACGTATCTTCTTCTAGCTTCTAAACGCTTACGACGAACTACCCTACGTCGTCTGCTAAGCAGTATACGTAGCCGTTGATATTGTTCCTCAAATTGGTCCCCTTCACTCACACGCATTGCGGAGCACGTTGCAGAAAAGGCGACTTCCATCTCGTCAGAGTCTTTAAACAAATCACGTGAACTCACGTTCCAGTTATTTAACTTCCCAGCGCGGTTGCAATTTTTTCTGTGTAAACGCATGTCAATATTGTACCGTGCCGTGCCGTGCCGTGCCGTACCGTACCGTGCCCAAGTGCTAGTGTAAACGCACTATTAAAGGTGCTTTTCATTGTGTAAGATGTTTCTAGTGTGGATTTTCATGGGTGTCATTTTGGCGGCATGTGTCACAATCGACCTTTACATGTCAGGCTATAAAAGAATTCGAGTGATCTGTGAAGTGTCTTTTCACCTATTAGGTGAGGTGTCGTAGTGGTCTTCGCCACCGGCACTTGTGCTATGCTGCACAAAACCGCAGCCAGTGCAATATCTGTATATTGCACTGCGGTCGGTG
This sequence comes from Dysidea avara, assembly GCF_963678975.1. Lineage (NCBI taxonomy): Eukaryota > Metazoa > Porifera > Demospongiae > Dictyoceratida > Dysideidae > Dysidea > Dysidea avara. Next base: position 26,613,343 of record NC_089275.1, read on the forward strand.
CATTATAACATATAATGCACTCGTTGTGGTCTACAAAACCGCAATGAGTGCGTTATAAGTTATAATGCACTTGCTTCGGTCTGCAGCAATGCAATATACAAATTATGGCACTGGCGGTGCCTTTGAACTGCCCACGCAGAGTGGTACATTATTCCATATATAATGAAATCTAATGTAGCACTGAACTGTCATTATCTGCAAATCTTTCAAATACAAAATAGGTTCACTGCTAAAGTTCAAAAGTATGAGCACAATACCCATATGCCTAGCTATCCATTTATCAATTTTCCTATACCCACACGCTCTTTTCTTTGATTACAAAACTACTTTTTTTAGTGGAGGAGTGAAGTGATCGACCATTCTGTTGTGTGTTTAATGAGTAATTGATTATGAGGAGTTTGTTATTATTATTTTTTTTGCAAAATAGCAGCTGCACAATTTATTACCTCTTACCAATGCAATATTTAAGTACTACATTGATATTTCAGCTTCAAATGTTTTTTTTCCTGTTAGCTGGTTGCTTTATTAGAGTATATTTCATTTCATAAGCATTCTACGTATAATGTAGAGACAATTATAATTTTTAAAACTCCAGTGAAAATGTCAGGCAAACTAAAGCATTACCTGGCATTGATACACTGATGTTTTAAAAAATTTGGCATTCAGGGAATACATTGATAGATTTACTTAACCTATGTAAATGGTACAATCATTATTGTGTTGACTATTTAACTATGCTTCACTATAAAAACTATGCATCCTTGGGCTACTTCCTTATATGTGACTGGATTTGCAAAAAGGGGTCTTCCACACACATTCAATTTTTCTCCATCAATTAACCTATCTTGGTTCGCACTACAGCATAAATTTGAAGCCAATAGCTTATTGTAATCTGAAGTTATGAATTGTCAAAGTAGGTATATTGGATGTGTGTGGAAGACCCCATTTCGCAAATCAGGTCACATATTTTGATCTGACATTTTGTCAGGCAGGTTCCATTGTGGTCGGCCATGCATGATATTTGTCTGAAAAAATGGCCTATGTCAGGCAGTTATAATTGATGTGACTACTTTTGACTGTTCTATTAGAATTTGACTGCTCTATCAGAGTATATTGGTCTTTTCTATAGGAAATGTGCAAATTGCAGAGTTTTTACTGTTAAAGCTTCAAAATGAAAGCATAATGCACACATACTTGTTATTCCCAAAATTATGCCAGCATAATTGCCACATTCATGTTAACAGTAATTTTAGATGGCACATGATCAATTGTAATATGACAGACATTCACTGTATGCTGAATTATTGGTAGAGAATGTGGGTAAGCCTGAATGGTTTTGTCCATCTAACAACAGAATATGTGACTTGTGGAAAACCATCTTTTTTGGCACATTGGTAAATTTTCTCTTTTGTAGCTAAAATGAGGCACTGGGTGTTTATCTATCTATCTTGTGTCAAAATTTCAGCTTGATATCTTGAAGGGTTCCAGAGATATGGTCAATATACTGTCTATTACATTACAAAGTAACTGTTCATAGTGATGCATTGAACTCTGTGGGTGATTAAGTGTGACAAATGGTGACAAATCACTTTGTTTATCCATTCACACTGTATAAAAATATGTATAAAGAGAATTCTGTTTGTTAAATCAAGTGTTCCTGGTCCTTTTCTTCAATTAATAAAATGTATCACTGTCTAAATACTTAGTTTTAACCATTCCATTTCCACCCCATTTGTATGTTAGTTGGTATCCCACACATTATGAAATCACTAATGGTCTGATAAAATCATCCATATCTCCTAACAGAAAGAAGCTTCGGGTGTGAAACTTCACAGCAAGAAGGTTTAATAGTTGCTTTTTCCAAATGTGCAAAAACATTAATTTAAAGGAAATTGCTGAAATTTTCAATTGAAATTTCCTGCAAATTTTGTATGTGCCCAAAAGGATGGTTTTCCAAAATTGGGTCACATATTATCTGAGTATTGGACATACATTGTAGAGCAGATGGTATGTGAATTTACCACTGCCGCGTTTGAAATTTATACAAATGCATCCACAGTACCTCACCTATTGATTCCACTTATGTTTTACTCTATAGTTCCTACTCCTAACATTACTATATCACCATCTGGCCCCATACAAGGAGCTATGGTGGGTAGTCCCAAAATGATCCAGTGTACAGTGAGTACAGTCAGTGGAGTGGAATCCAATTCAGTAATGATCAGTTGGGTAGGACCCAGAGGAGACACTATTACAAATGATAGTAGAGTGACCATCAATCCAACCACCAGTGATAGTGATAACACTTACACTAGTAGTATCCAGTTTACCTACCTGATGGAGGGAGATGAGGGTACATATAACTGCACTGTGATGATACCGAAAACTAATGGATCAACATCATTAGAACTGAAAACACTGACTGGTACGTAAGTCATACATAGAACTCAGGACTTCAGTGTGGCTAAGTGTGTTCATGCATGCTCACCTACAGTCACCTAGTTTACAACCTCACCTCACCTGGTTCAACTCAACTGATGTAGTCCATCTGTAATTGTGACTGGATCTGTGAAAACAGGACATAATCGCATTTTTTTCAAATTCCTGTTTATTAAATATTTACAATTTATGTAGCCAAGTGTACCTACTGGCAAAGCTTCAGCTTCATATGCCAATAACTCTGGGAGTTACAGCCCTACAAAGTAGCAACAACAGAAAAATCGATTTGTACAGCAAGTTTAGGGAAAATAAATTACAGGCGCTTACAAAAACGGTTGTAACTTATCAATGGATTGAGGTACAGAGCTACACTTTTCACCAATGTGTTCGCCATGAACAGGAGAATGAATTACTGGGTAAGTTTTTCCTTTACTCGCCCTTCTTCAATGCATGCAAAGGTGAAATTCGTGAAGAAAAATCGGTCCGCGTACAATAGCTTTGACATGACGTAAACAAACGCTCATAACTTACGTATCCTTGGGTCTACTGCAACGAAACAAAGATTTTCCAACTTCTCTTGAGTAGGCAAATAAGATGATATCCAGGTTTTAATTGTTAGTCCCTTCCTTCACTAAAAAACAGGGGTTACAAAAATTTACGAAATTTTTCAATAATACGCAAGTATTTTACCCAATGTATTCAATGCTTTATACTGTAAATTTAGGCTTGTGCGATTATGTCCCTTTTTCACAGATCCGGTCACAATTATGTGAACCACATTTTCAAACACTTTTGTGCCAATCTCTTAACTGTATTCACTGTACTAGTAACCTATCTCCTGGTTTAGATGGTTGTTCCTTGAGATTGAATTGGATAGATAATATAATAGGCAATAATTTTGACAGTTAATGTAATCTAAATCAAAACAGCTAAGCTGTAAAGAGTGTGGCCCCAAAAAGGCCAGGGTGAAAAAGATGTGAAATCCAAGGTGGCGGCCAAGAAATGGCTGTGATAGTAGGTTAATGGCAAAAGTTTAATTATGACGTGAATTTGCGTTGCCTTTTCCAAGTTTCACTAGGATTCGGCATCAAATTCACCTGAATTGTTGTAATTAAAATTTTTGCCATTAACCTACCATCACAGCATTTCTTGGCTGTCACCTTGGATTTCACATCTTTTTTCACCCTGTTTTTTTGGGGGGGCCGCACTCTTTTTTTTACAGCTTGGCTATTTTGGTTTAGATATCACTTCTTTTTGTATTGCAAGCCATAAAGCCAGCATAAACTGGCTTTGGTGCTTCCTTTTAACTTGCTTTTTTTTCTTTACTGCAGGAATTGTGGAACTAAAGAAGCAATTGTGTGTATAACTTTTTGTCTGATTAAATATAACACTGAATGATTATCACATACTGTAGGTAATAAGGTGGCTCTTACATAATTGAACTGTAGCTAAAACTCTCATTGTTTCTAGCTGAACTCTCTACATGGTGTTGTTTCCAGCTGATCTCTCTACAGGGTAACTTGTTTCTAGCTGAACTATCTACTGGGTGACTTGTTCCTATCTGATCTCTCTACATGGTGATTTGTTTCCAGCACATATTTCTACTAGGTATCTCGGGTAACTTGTATCTAGCTGATATCTATACAGGGTGACTTGTTTCTAGCTGATCTCTCCTCTCTACAGGGTGATTTGTTTGTAGCTGAACTCTCTACTGGGTGACTGCTCTATTAGAGTATCTCGATCTTGCACTTGCTAAACCAAGTTGGATTTCGTGTTGTAACTTTGTGGCTTTCAGTCTGATTCTTCTCCACCATTGAAGAGCCTTTCTAAATGATTACTCCATCTGTGCAGTGATTTTCATTGCATTATTCCAAGCGATTTTTCTGGTAGGCATGGCAAGTAGTCGCTTTTGTTAGCTAATCTCGATTGCATAATTGTTACACACTGTTGGTTTTTTAGTTGTATCTTTGTGGTTTTTAGCTCGATTTCTTTCAAACCACAAAACGTTTGAGGTTCAGTAGTTAACCTATTCACCCACCTATTTTCAGCTTCTTCCCATAAGCAATTTACCTTGTAGGTATGACAACATATTGGTGTTATTTTTAATGAATTATTGCTAACAACTCTTTGCCTGTTTATCGTATTCCAGCCAACCTTGGTACCAAGATGCGCTGTTATACTCCCCTGCTGTGTGACAAATTTCAAGGTAACAATTATGGCATTCACATTTAATGGTAGTTTTTGTAAGTGTGTGAAAGAGGAAGAAAATATTTTTGAAGTCGCATATCTCTGGAACACATGAAGCATTTCGCACAATTTCACTCAAATTTGGTATGTGGAGTACTGAAGTTGGCGAGTGTGTCCACAGCAAAACTTGTCTTGTTTCGTGATGGAAATACAGAGCTATGGAGGTGCAAAAATCATGTTTTTTTATTTTTATTTTTTTAGGCTTTATAGCACAAGTGCTGAAGGTGTGTAGGGCACCTAGTCCTACAGCCTCTTGAAAGCTTTCTAGGTTTCCTGTCAATATACTCATGGTGTCATGCGCTGGCTTCTTGCCACACAACACACTACTGTGTGTCTTGATATTGTATTCATGTACCTTCATGTTTATGGTGAAATATGAAAGCTACTGTCATGGGTAATAGCACAGAGCCAGTCACATAATTAGCATATTTGGCTATTAATCCAACAACTGAATGTGTTACAATAAAATACTCTCAATAGCAGCTTGACGTATTATATTGAAATACGTCAAGTGATTAGCCAATAGAATTAGTATTACACTTTTTTGTCAAGGTCCCTTGACAAAAATCTGTAATACTAATTTGATTGGTTAAAATATTGTGGTGTGTTCCTATTAGAAGTACATGTCTGACTTGACATCTAGTGTTATCATAGTAATAGATGCCCCATGGCATAGCAACAATATGGTTGCTTAGCAATGGTTGCTAAGGTGAATTGCTTTTGAGACCATTAGCAACAGTTGCTAAGTGTGATTGGTCTATTACAGGGGTTATTTTTGAATTTCTGTTGCCTAGCAACAGTTGCTATGGTTGTCGGATTAATTTGAAATAGGACAGATGGCTGTGATATTCAGGATTAATAGTTCTCACATTGTAAACAGGAAGGAAATAGTGCTCGGCTTCGCCTCGCACTATTTTACTCCTTCCTGTTTACAGTGCTCGCAATATTAATCCCGAATACCACAGCCATCCATCCTATTACATATACGAATACCATAATCTAAGTATCAGCCTTATATCAAAATTTATTTCCCCATTGTCACTGTATAAATAATATTTCTGTTGTTACTACTTTGTAACACTGTAATGCATAATAGAGTTCTTGGCATAAATTTGCCATTCTGTTTTTTCCAAATGTCATAATATGACAGACATTCACTGTATGCTGAATTGTTGTTAGAGAATGTGAGTAGCTAATACCTGAACAGTTTTGTCCATCCTACTATTAACAACAGAAGATGGCATGTGAGTTTACCACTGCCATGTTTGATATGTATATAAATGCAATCGCAGTTAAATAAATTGCCTTAACCATTGATTTCCACTTGTGTATTACTCAACAGTACCTTCTCCTAAAATTGCTATAATACCACCTGGTCCCATACAAGGAGCTATGGTGGGTAGCCCCCAAATGATCCAGTGTACAGTGAGTACAGTTAGTGGAGTGAAGTCCAGTTCAGTAATGATCAGTTGGATAGGACCCGGAGGAGACACAATTACAAATGATAGTAGAGTGACCATCAATCCAACCACCAGTGATAGTGATAACACTTACACTAGCAGTATCCAGTTTACCTACCTGATGGTGGGAGATGAGGGTACATATAACTGCACTGTGATGATACTGAAAACTAATGGATCAACATTAGTAGAGTTGGAAACACTGACTGGTACGTAAGTCATACATAGAACTCAAGACTTCAGTGTGGCTAAGTGTGTTCATGCATGCTCACCTGGTCACCTAGTTTATTAACTCACCTAGTCACCTATTTTACAACTCACCTAGTTATAGTTCACCTCACCTGGTTCAGCTCAACTGATGTAGTTCATTTATAATTATGTGTACCAAATTTTCAAACACTTTTGTGCCAATCCCTTAAGTGTATTTACTGTACTAGTAACCTATCAACTGTTTTAGATGGTTGTTCCTTGAGATTGAATTTGTTAAGTAATAAAATAGGCAATAATTTTGACAGTAAATTTAATATTGTATCCATGTACCTTCATGTTTATGGTGAAATATGAAAGCTACTGTCATGGGTGATAACACAGACCCACTCACATAATTAGCATATTTGGCTATGAATACCATAATCTAAGTATCAGCCTTATATCAAAATTTATTTCCCCATTGTCACTGTATAAATAATATTTCTGTTGTTACTACTTTGTAACACTGTAATGCATAATAGAGTTCTTGGCATAAATTTGCCATTGGGTCATTCCATGTCAAATCAACAAGGAATTTAGGATCACCTCTCGGATTTTGATGAAACTTGGTGTGTTTGTAGTACCTGTGGTGCTTATCACTCATGCAAATTTTTAGCTCCATAAATTCCATAGTTTCTGATGTATGACCACAAATATTTTGAATATTTCATGAAAATTTGGTCCATCTCTAGTTATAAAATTGAATGCAACTTTAATCTGTGTAAATATTTTTAAACACAATTTTCACTGATGGAAGACTGTTGATTGACCTTTCCAATGATCCCTAAATTATGGGATATCTACTTAATTATGGTTCAAAAGTACTTCATTGAAAACTTTAATCCTTTGTATTTTGAAAAATGCTGCTTGAAATTTTTCAAATTCTTTTGTGAATAATGATTGGGTCATAGTCTATGTTTAATAAAATTTTTGTGGTGGGACCACAATGGGCTCAAGAGATATAATGAATTATGTTGTGGTATGCAGTGGAATTTGCAGGCTATTATTGCTGTATTGGAGTGTACACCTCCAATAACCACTCACAACAAGGCGATGCCAAGTTTGTCTTACAGAGTGAAGGTGTCTAGGTACATTGGAACCTGTATTAGTGACCACCTGTATTGAAAGGCCACCTATATACTGCAGTTAAATTATACTTCTTTAATGTATAGCACAAAAGCATCAACCCTTTCTAGCAAATCCAAAAATGGTCCTTATTAGACAGGTTGACTATAAATTATAGATCTGACCACCATGTGTCCCTAAACATCATGTAAATGTTGTACCATCTCTTCACAAGTACCTTCTTTATTAAGTTGAATCCCACTATAGTGGATTTAGCCATATTTAAGTTCCGTATGTGGCTGCATAGATACATACAACAGAACTCCTCAGAAGGGATACCTGGATACCTTGATAACCAGGACACCTGTTTATACACTGTACTCCCACTCTAGTGGTGCACATACATTTGGACCAAGATACTTCTGTGGCTTCTGTAATATGAGCACTTTATTATGTTCCTAAGAATGGAGGGGTTTTACCATATACGTACATGCATTGATTGTACCTCAATGTGTGAAATTAATTACTACATTACATTCACAACCACTTTGAAGATCAAATCATAAATTCATACACATACTCACATAGGAAGTAAATATGTTGACCACATATTTACCATTTACCTGTACTGATCTTCAAAAACGTGAACACAAAATACTTTGATAAACCATTAATTTTAGTAATTACAGTACTATAAATCACACATTGAGGTGCAAGCAAGTGTTAATAATATAAAAACTCTTGGTACAAGTAATGCATCTACTGTATACAGTGTAACTCTTCTATTCCCTGGACCATTGATAAAGTGTTCATTTTTGAGAAACCACAGACTTGTCTTGGATCCAAAATGTACGTACAATTATAAAGTGAGATCATGAGGCTATCAAGGTACCCAGATATCCTTTTTGAGGAGGTCTGTTGTACCTATGCAGCCATGTACGTAACTTGAATAGTGTAGAGTGGGGATATGTATGTAAGTGCACTATGGCAAGATTCTACTTAATAAATAAGGTATAACTGAAGAGATGGTACAACATTAATGTGTTTATGGACGCATGATGATCTCATTTATAGTCAACCTGTCTAATAAGGACCATTTTTGTTTTTGCCAGAAAAATTGATGCTTTGGTGCTATACATTAAGATCCAATTAAAGTATAAATTAGCTGCAGCTTATAGATGGTCTTTCAATACAGGTGGTCATTAATACAGGTTTCAATGTACCTAGACACCTTCACTCTAAAAGACAAACTTGGCATGGCCTTGTTGTGAGTGGTTTTTGGAGGTGTACACTCCAATACAGCAATAATAGCCTGCAAATTCCACTGCATACCACAACATAATTCATTATATCTCTTGAGCCCATTGTGGTCCCACCACAAAAATTTTATCAAACATAGACTATGACCCAATCATTATTCACAAAAGAATTTGAAAAAATTCAAGCAGCATTTTTCAAAATATAAAGGATTAAAGTTTTCAATGAAGTACTTTTGAACCATAATTAAGTAGATATCCCATAATTTAGGGATCACTGGAAAGGTCAATCAACAGTCCTCCATCAGTGAAAACTATGTTTAAAAATATTTACACAGTACAAAGTTGCAGTTGATTTTGTAACCAGAGATGGACCAAATTTTCATGGAATATTCAAAATATTTGTGGTCATAAATCAGAAACTATGGAATGTATGGAGCTAAAAATTTGCATGAGTGATAAGCACCACAGGTACTACAAACACACCAAATTTTGTCAAAATCCGAGAGGTGACCCTAAATTCCTTGTTGATTTGACATGGAATGACCCCATTCTGTTTTTTTCAAAATGTCATGATCAACTGTAATATGACAGACATTCACTGTATGCTGAATTATTGTAAGAGAATGTGAGTAGCTAATGTCTGAACAGTTTTGTCCATCTTACTATTAACACCAGAAGATGGTATGTGAGTTTACCACTGCCATGTTTGACATTTATATAAATGCAATCACAGTAGAATAAATTGCCTTAACCATGCATTGATTTCCACTTGTGTATTACCAACAGTACCTTCTCCTAAAATTACCATAACACCACCTGGTCCCATACAAGGAGCTATGGTGGGTAGCCCCCAAATGATCCAGTGTACAGCGAGTACAGTTAGTGGAGTAGAATCCAGTTCAGTAATGATCAGTTGGATAGGACCCGGAGAAGACACAATTACAAATGATAGTAGAGTGATCATCAATCCAACCACCAGTGATAGTGATAACACTTACACTAGCAGTATCCAGTTTACCTACCTGATGGTGGGAGATGAGGGTACATATAACTGCACTGTGATGATACTGAAAACTAATGGATCAACATTAGTAGAATTGGGAACACTGACTGGTACGTAAGTCATACATAGAACTCAGGACTTCAGTGTGGCTAAGTGTGTTCATGCATGCTCACCTATAGTCACCTAGTTTATTAGCTCGCCTAGTCACCTACTGTACAACTTTTTCTCACCTAGTTATAGTTCACCTCACCTGGTTCAGCTCAACTGATGTAGTCCATTTATAATTATGTGTACCAAATTTTCAAACACTTTTGTGCCAATCCCTTAAGTGTATTTACTGTACTAGTAACCTATCAACTGGTTTAGATGGTTGTTCCTTGAGATTGAATTTGTTAAGTAATATAATAGGCAATAATTTTGACAGTAAATTTAATATTGTATTCATGTACTTTCATGTTTATGGTGAAATATGAAGCTACTGTCATGGGTGATAACACAGACCCAGTCACATAATTAGCATATTTGGCTATGAATACCATAATCTAAGTATCAGCCTTATATCAAAATTTATTTCCCCATTGTCACTGTATAAATAATATTTCTGTTGTTACTACTTTGTAACACTGTAATGCATAATAGAGTTCTTGGCATAAATTTGCCATTCTGTTTTTTTCCAAATGTCATAATCAACTGTAATATGACAGACATTCACTGTATGCTGAATTGTTGTTAGAGAATGTGAGTAGCTAATGCCTGAACAGTTTTGTCCATCCTACTATTAACAACAAAAGATGGTATGTGAGTTTACCGCTGCCATGTTTGATATGTATATAAATGCAATCGCAGTTAAATAAATTGCCTTAACCATTGATTTCCACTTGTGTATTACTCAACAGTACCTTCTCCTAAAATTGCTATAATACCACCTGGTCCCATACAAGGAGCTATGGTGGGTAGCCCCCAAATGATCCAGTGTACAGTGAGTACAGTTAGTGGAGTGGATTCCAGTTCAGTAATGATCAGTTGGATAGGACCCGGAGGAGACACAATTACAAATGATAGTAGAGTGATCATCAATCCAACTACCAGTGATAGTGATAACACTTACACTAGCAGTATCCAATTTACCTACCTGATGGTGGGAGATGAGGGTACATATAACTGCACTGTGATGATATTGAAAACTAATGGATCAACATCAGTAGAATTGGAAACACTGGCTGGTACGTAAGTCATACATAGAACTCAAGACTTCAGTGTGGCTAAGTGTGTTCATGCATGCTCATCTATAGTCACCTAGTTTACAACTTATTCTCACTTGGTTCAAATCAACTAACAGTTAATTTAATATTGTATTCATGTGCCTTCATGTTTGTGGTGAAAAATGGAAGCTGCTGTCATGGGTGTTAACCTAGACCCGGTCACATAATCAGTTTATTTGGCTATGAATACCGTATCAACCTTATATCAAAATTTATTTCCCCAGTGTCACTGTATAAATAATATTTCTATTGTTACTGCTTTGTAGCACAGTAATGTGAAGAGCTCTTGGCATAAATTTACAATTCTGTTTTTTATTCCGAATGTAATGAAATCTAATGTAGCACTGAACTGTCATTATCTGCAAATCTTTCAAATACAAAATAGTTTCACTGCTAAAGCTCAAAATTATGAGCACAATACCCATATGCCTAGCTATCCATTTATCAATTTTCCTATACCCACACGCTCTTTTCTTTGATTGCAAAACCACTTTTTTTAGTGGAGGAGTGAAGTGATCGACCATTCTGTTGTGTGTTTAATGAGTAATTGATTATGAGTTTTTTTTTGTAAAATAGCAGCTGCACAATTTATTACCTCTTACCAATGCAATATTTAAGTACTACATTGATATTTCAGCTTCAAATGGTCTTTGATCCTGTTAGCTGGTTGCTTTATTAGAGTATATTTCATTTCATAAGCATTCTACATATAATATATGTGACTGCTTTGACCGTTCTATTAGAATTTGACTGCTCTATCAGAATATATTGATCTTTTCTATAGGAAATGTGCGAATTGCAGAGTTTTTACTGTTAAAGCTTCAAAATGCCAGCATAATGCACACATACTTGTTATTCCCAAAATTATGCCCGCATAATTGCCACATTCATATTAATAGTATTTTTAGATAGCACGTTATCAATTGTAATATGACAGACATTCACTGTATGCTGAATTATTGGTAGAGAATGTGGGTAAGCCTGAATGGTTTTGTCCATCTAACAACAGAATAATTATGTGACCCAATTTTGGAAAACTGTCTTTTTTGTCACATTGGTAAATTTTCTCTTTTGTAACTAAAATGAGGCACTGGGTGTTTATCTATCTACCTTGTGTCAAAATTTCAGCTTGATATCTTGAAGGGTTCCAAAGATATGGTCAATATACTGTCTATTACATTACAAAGTAACTGTTCATAGTGATGCATTGAACTCTGTGGGTGATTAAGTGTGACAAATGGTGACAAATCACTTTGTTTACAAATAATTCCATTCATACTGTATAAATAATATGTATGAAGAGACTTCTGTTTGTTAAATCAAGTGTTCCTGGTCCTTTTCTTCAATTAAATAAAATGTATCACTGTCTAAATACTTAGTTTTAACCATTCCATCGCCACCCCATTTGTATGTTAGTTGGTGTCCCATGCATTGTGAAATCACTAATGGTCTGATAAAATCATCCATATCTCCTAACAGAAAGAAGCTTTGGGTGTGAAACTTCACAGCAAGAAGGTTTAATAGTTGCTTTATCCAAATGCGCAAAAAATCAATTTAAAAGAAATTGCTGAAATTTTCAATTGTGATTTCCTGCAAATTTTGTATGTGCCGCCCAAAAGGATGGTTTTCCAAAATTGGGTCACATATTATCTGAGTATTGGACATACATTGTAGAGCAGATGGTATGTGAATTTACCACTGCCATGTTTGAAATTTATACAAATGCATCCACAGTACCTCACCTATTGATTTCCACTTATGTTTTACTCTATAGTTCCTACTCCTAACATTACTATATCACCATCTGGCCCCATACAAGGAGCTATGGTGGGTAGTCCCAAAATGATCCAGTGTACAGTGAGTACAGTCAGTGGAGTGGAGTCCAGTTCAGTAATGATCAGTTGGGTAGGACCCAGAGGAGACACTATTACAAATGATAGTAGAGTGACCATCAATCCAACCACCAGTGATAGTGATAACACTTACACTAGTAGTATCCAGTTTACCTACCTGATGGAGGGAGATGAGGGTACATATAACTGCACTGTGATGATACTGAAAACTAATGGATCAACATCAGTAGAATTGGGAACACTGACTGGTACGTAAGTCATACATAGAACTCGGGGACTTCAGTGTGGCTAAGTGTGTTCATGCATGCTCACCTATAGTCACCTAGTTTACAACTTATCCTAACCTAGCTTATTTCACCTCACCTGGTTCAACTCAACTGATTTAGGCCATCTATAATTATGTGTACCAAATTCTCACACATTTTTATGCTCCCTTAACTATATTTACGGTACTAGTACCCTATCAACTGGTTTAGATGGTTGTTCCTTGAGATTGAATTTGATAGGCAATAATTTTGACATTTAATTTAATATTGTATTAATGCACCTTCATGTTTGTGGTGAAATATGAAAACTGCTGTCATGGGTGATAACACAGACCCAGTCACATAATCAGCTTATTTGGCTATGAATACCGTATCAACCTTATATCAAAATTTATTTCCCCAGTGTCACTGCATAAATAATATTTCTATTGTTACTACTTTGTAGTACAATGATGCAAAGAGTTCTTGGCATAAAGTTACAATTCTGTTTTTTATTCCATATATAATGAAATCTAATGTAGCACTGAACTGTCATTATCTGCAAATCTTTCAAATACAAAATAGGTTCACTGCTAAAGTTCAAAAGTATGAGCACAATACCCGTATGCCTAGCTATCCATTTATCAATTTTCCTATACCCACACGCTCTTTTCTTTGATTACAAAACTACTTTTTTTAGTGGAGGAGTGAAGTGATCGACCATTCTGTTGTGTGTTTAATGAGTAATTGATTATGAGGAGTTTGTTATTATTATTTTTATTTTTTTTGCAAAATAGCAGCTGCACAATTTATTACCTCTTACCAATGCAATTTGATATTTCAGCTTCAAATGTTTTTTTTCCTGTTAGCTGGTTGCTTTATTAGAGTATATTTCATTTCATAAGCATTCTACGTATAATGCAGAGACAATTATAATTTTTTAAAGCTCCAGTGAAAATGTCAGGCAAACTAAAGCATTACCTGGCATTGATACACTGATGTTTTAAACAATTTGGCATTCAGGGAATACATTGATAGATTTACTTAACCTATGTAAATGGTACAATCATTATTGTGTTGACTATTTAACTATGCTTCACTATAAAAACTATGCATCCTTGGGCTACTTCCTTATATGTGACTGGATTTGCAAAAAGGGGTCTTCCACACACATTCAATTTTTCTCCATCAATTAACCTATCTTGGTTCGCACTACAGCATAAATTTGAAGCCAATAGCTTATTGTAATCTGAAGTTATGAATTGTCAAAGTAGGTATATTGGATGTGTGTGGAAGACCCCATTTCGCAAATCAGGTCACATATTTTGATCTGACATTTTGTCAGGCAGGTTCCATTGTGGTCGGCCATGCATGATATTTGTCTGAAAAAACCTATGTCAGGCAGTAATAATTGATGTGACTACTTTTGACTGTTCTATTAGAATTTGACTGCTCTATCAGAGTATATTGGTCTTTTCTATAGGAAATGTGCAAATTGCAGAGTTTTTACTGTTAAAGCTTCAAAATGAAAGCATAATGCACACATACTTGTTATTCCCAAAATTATGCCAGCATAATTGCCACATTCATGTTAACAGTAATTTTAGATGGCACATGATCAATTGTAATATGACAGACATTCACTGTATGCTGAATTATTGGTAGAGAATGTGGGTAAGCCTGAATGGTTTTGTCCATCTAACAACAGAATATGTGACTTGTGGAAAACCATCTTTTTTGTCACATTGGTAAATTTTCTCTTTTGTAGCTAAAATGAGGCACTGGGTGTTTATCTATCTATCTTGTGTCAAAATTTCAGCTTGATATCTTGAAGGGTTCCAAAGATATGGTCAATATACTGTCTATTACATTACAAAGTAACTGTTCATAGTGATGCATTGAACTCTGTGGGTGATTAAGTGTGACAAATGGTGACAAATCACTTTGTTTATCCATTCACACTGTATAAAAATATGTATAAAGAGAATTCTGTTTGTTAAATCAAGTGTTCCTGGTCCTTTTCTTCAATTAATAAAATGTATCACTGTCTAAATACTTAGTTTTAACCATTCCATTTCCACCCCATTTGTATGTTAGTTGGTATCCCACACATTATGAAATCACTAATGGTCTGATAAAATCATCCATATCTCCTAACAGAAAGAAGCTTTGGGTGTGAAACTTCACAGCAAGAAGGTTTAATAGTTGCTTTTTCCAAATGTGCAAAAACATTAATTTAAAGGAAATTGCTGAAATTTTCAATTGAGATTTCCTACAAATGTTGTATGTGCCCAAAAGGATGGTTTTCCAAAATTGGGTCACATATTATCTGAGTATTGGACATACATTGTAGAGCAGATGGTATGTGAATTTACCACTGCCGCGTTTGAAATTTATACAAATGCATCCACAGTACCTCACCTATTGATTTCCACTTATGTTTTACTCTATAGTTCCTACTCCTAACATTACTATATCACCATCTGGCCCCATACAAGGAGCTATGGTGGGTAGTCCCAAAATGATCCAGTGTACAGTGAGTACAGTCAGTGGAGTGGAATCCAATTCAGTAATGATCAGTTGGGTAGGACCCAGAGGAGACACTATTACAAATGATAGTAGAGTGACCATCAATCCAACCACCAGTGATAGTGATAACACTTACACTAGTAGTATCCAGTTTACCTACCTGATGGAGGGAGATGAGGGTACATATAACTGCACTGTGATGATACTGAAAACTAATGGATCAACATCAGTAGAATTGAAAGCATTTACTGGTAAGACATTCCATTGTTAATTTTCATGTAAGAAACACAACATTACATTTGTATGTATATATATACCACTTTAGCGTGGGCGTTCAAAGACGCCGCTTGGTGTTTAATGCGCATATTGCCTAGGCAATATCATGGGAAAGCGGTTTGCCATTGACTTTGATACCCAGCCAGTTCAAAGAATCGGTGCACTTTGACTCTTTATATTGAGCGACATAGAGCTTTGTATTGTGGGACTCATTTTTGTAGTGGTTGTACATTTACTAAGATAGACTAGTTGGTTGTTACTAAAGGATAATGAAGGCACAAATAATTGTTTGGGCTATCATGGATGCGTATTTCTACCCACCGCATATCAGCCTTTGAACAGACCACGGAACAGCAAAGTTACTACTGCTATGTTGAAATAGGTTAGTAACTTACAGTCCTAAGTACTTAACTTAATATAATAACTTACTTACTGTCCCAATAGCAAAGTTAGTTGGCTTAACTTAGTTGGCTTAACTTAGTCCAAAAATGATAACAATATAATTTCCATCCCACAATCGCAAGTTTTCTAACATTGGGTGTTGAAGCATAGTAACGTATTAATGATGTTTTAACATATGGACAATGTTTTGATGGCTATTAGCTCACGCTATTAAACCATGATCAATCTTCAGGTGCTACTGTATAAAACAAAAGGGATGAGTTCTCTCATTAGTTCTTTCACCTATTAGGTGAGTGCACCCCAAGTGATATATATCACTTATACCACGACTGCTTGGGATTTTGCTGACATACACCCACAGCCATGGTATAACTACTACATGTAACAGTTATACCACAGGCACAAGTGCGTATATATCAGGCAAAGCACAAGTGCCCGTGGTATAATTAATATGTGCCACGTGGGTTAATCACTTACACGTGGGGCTGCACCGATTGCACTTTTTACTGATACTTCAAATACCAAGTACTCAGTTGGGAAGTATCTGCAAGTACAAGTACCGATACCAAGTACCTTAAAGTAGCTACTTCATAGTACGTGCACACATTTATTATATAGTGCATTTCATGGTATTCTTGTACACGTTTTCAGTATGGTTCATGTTTATAAAATCAAGATTTACAAAGAAGGAAGTCACTGAAATGCAAACCAGTGGATATTCCAGTATTCTTATGGAGAAGTGTAGATAATATCATAATGGTGCTTACAAATCACAAAATATTCTAATCATCTCTAGCTACCTGATCGCTCTATTAGAGTCATTGACTGTTCTATTAGAGTATATCGATCTTTTTCTCAGTAAAACGTTTTCACACGTAGGTTTCAGCATAGATCAGTAATTTTGCTGGTAGTTATTAGTGTTACACTTGATGCTTTTAGGCGTCCACTGTACTAGTAAAATAAGCAAGTACAAACAAACGTTATTTTATTCTCGCACGTTATAAGAATCGGTATCTGCAACAATATAATGGCCGATTCCGATACTTCATGAAAACAGCAGTATCGGCCCAATACCAATACAGATACTAGAATCGGTGCAGCCCTACTTACACGTGTGAGAAACTGTTGCCATGCTTCATGAGTATATTTATATAAGGGTTTGTGAATTTCAATATTGGACACTGGAAACAACGTAAGAATAACAACAAGGCATTGCTATGCTAAGAGTTCAAAGGTACGCACAATGACATGAGCATATGAAAAGTTCAATTGTGAATTTATACAGTGAGCAAGGAGACACAGGACATCGAAACGCAACTTGATAATGACGGTTTAACGCTGGTAGAAGTACTGACAGGTATTCACTATAATAATCATGAGTAAATTGTAGCGATTATAGTTGTGCATGAATACCACTTCATCACCAATGGCTCAATCTATTTAGCGCACAGTGCATAACAACGAGTCGAAGCGTGACTTATAATGATGGTTTAACACTGTTATAAGTGCTTCCAGGTATTTACTATAATAATCATGAATAAATTGTATCCATGAGTAAAATTACAGTCACGCATGAATATCACTTCACCTCTACTGGCTCAATTTACTTAGCGAGCATTATGTAACATTGAGACAGGTGTCTAGAAGTTATCAAAACAGAGCTCATCTGCATTAGAAACAGCTCCATTTCAGTCAGAGGAATTGTTCAACATGCTTTTGAGAAGCTACAAATAAAACAAATCCCACAATCAATCTTAACATGTGTGACTACATAATGGCACAAAGAGATAGCAAAGGACATCAAAGAAATCTGAAGATTTCATGGAATAGTTTAACAAGATATACGCACACCTAACTGTGCAATATCTTGAGTTTATGAGATATACGCACTGGTAGCAGTGTGTATATTTTGTTA
Source organism: Dysidea avara (assembly GCF_963678975.1). Lineage (NCBI taxonomy): Eukaryota > Metazoa > Porifera > Demospongiae > Dictyoceratida > Dysideidae > Dysidea > Dysidea avara. The sequence goes on from NC_089275.1 coordinate 26,631,547, forward strand.
AGGAGTGCGTATATCTTGTTAACATTTTGAGTCAGTGCAATATGTGATATGTATGCACTGGCTTTCCTTTGATCTGAGGTGTGAAAGTGGTACATATATATATATATATATCAAGACACACGATAATGTGTCGTGCGGCCCAAGAAGCCGGAACTCAACACCATGAGTATATTGACAGGAAGAAAGAAAATGCGATTTTCACGCATTCGTAGCTCCATGCTGCCTACTCCAAAGACCAGACGATATTTGCTGTGGAAATGCCCCCAATGTCAGTACTCCACATACCAAATTTCAACAAAATTGCTTCAAGCATTCCTGAGATATGAGATTTCAAAATTTGTCTTAGTTTCTTCTTTTTCTCTTCTTTTCTTCTTCATCGTTTCGCACGCTTACAAAAGTTGGCATAAAATGTGAATGCAATATCTGATTGCCTTGATATTAAAGCACACAGAAGGGGAGTATAAAGGAACATTAGTTGCCACCCCTACCACAAAAAGCACTCAGGGGAATGATTTGAAAATCAGTGTACCAATGGATTAATCATGTTAGAAAGGCCCTTCAATGGCAGTGGTGTAGCTACCATTGAGGCAACCAAGGCAGCTGCCTCGGTAAAATGCTCAACAACAGGCTGAGCAGGCTTGAGTTTTGGCACCCCGGATTTTCTACTCAGACGTTACTAGACAGCAGTACTGTACCCCAGTAGCTGAAAAGTGGTCCAGCACCATGAAAGGCACCATGTCACCATAGGTTCCAGCCCTGCTTAGTATTACAGCCATAGGTTCTATTTTCCGTGGCTTGAATTTGTAAAAGAACGAGATACTCTAATAGAGCAGTCGTCGTAATATACTCTAATAGAGCATTCAATACAGATTATAGCCACTGTTCTCATTACACTGCTTGATAATTTCTATTTATGTAAATTGTCTTTACATTACTTTTCAAAAGTTCCAATGAGTTAACCGCATGACATTACATTGAGCTAATTGATCATGCATATCTTGCATTAGCAGTTACGATAAAAAAGAATAGCCTGCTCCACATGCCTTTTCAAAGCATATACAAAATTTTCCTTGAGGGAGCATTCTCCCAGACTTCCTAGCTTGACATGCTTAGCACATGCAGTTGAGCATCACATGAAAGAGATAATTATCTCAGACTTAAACATCACATCAAATCAATAAAAACTAGTGTGCATGACTATGACAGCTCATGGATGCAGTTCATGGATGACCTGACTGTTAAAAATATCTCCGGAGTAAGTTGTGTTACATGCAATTAAACTAGTCTAATAATTGAAGCATGGTATACCGTAGTATGCTGGAGCATTACTTATGGCATGTAGAAAAATGCCCAGAGTCTTCTGAAATGGTTCAGTTCCTTCATCCAACCTACCAATGCTGTACCACCCATGCTTAAAAGTATTTGTGAATCAGTTGAGTCAGAAATAGACCCTCTCAATTTGGTCAATGTATAACTTTGCCTTGGTAAAAAAATTTTCCTGGCTACACCACTGAATGGCATAGAAGAATCAGATTTAACGCCATAGAGATATAACACAAAATCCAACTGGGTGTAGCAAGTGCAAGATCGAGATACTCTAATAGAGCAGTCAGCTAAGAAGTAAGTTACTCTATTAAAGCATTAAACTGTGTCTTGTAGAGAATTATAAACCACCTGTATAGAGCTCAACTACAATAAAGTCACCCTCAGTGTAGAGAGATCAGCTAGAAGCAAGTCACCCTGTAGAGATTTCAGCTAGAAACATGTCACCCTGTAAAGAATTCAGTTGCATAACAAGTCACTCTGTATAGATACTTCGCATGCAAGAAAACTGTTCTGTATATAGTTCAGCTATGTTGCAATTCTTTTTGTAGGGAGTTTAGTTAAGTTACGAGTCACTCTGTGGAAAGTTCAACTACAAACCATTCACCATGTAGTCTAAGAGTTCAGTTCTCCAAGTTCACACATTTCCCTGTAGAATATACGTAGAACCACAAACAATTCAGCCTGTATGATTCAATTTGATATTTTGATTAATCAACATGATTGTAATAATTATTGTTAAGTGTATATGTAGTTAAATGAACATAAAAATCTTCTCCCTCATAATCGTCTTACACTGTACCTGTAGTAAAGAAAAAAAAAGACAAGTTAAAAGAATCCCCATAGCTAGCAATAGGAGAGCTTTAGGTACATACTATTTTATTATTATTATTAGCACTTTACAGTGACCAGCACTGAAGACATGTGCTGCAGCTTTAGCCTAATTTCAGGGACTTAGACCTAATGACTTGACTTACTGACTGACTGAAAAGGTGTAACAGAAAAGGGGCCAAAGTAAGGAAAAAAAATCCCTCCAACCCTAGGATTCAAACTGCAGGTCACCCAATGTCTAGTCGGGGCCACACTCAGCCTTCCTTCAGGAGGGATGGATTTTCTTCCTTAAACCTAGAGTATTTATTATTAGCACTTTACAGTGACCAGCACTGAAGGTCTGTCAGCAACATGTGCTGCAGCCTTAAGATTACCTAACCTAATTTCAGGGACGTAAGTCAAGTCATTAGGTCAAAGTCCTTGAAATTAGGTTAGGTAATCCTAAGGCTGCAGCACATGTTGCTGTCAGACCTTCAGTGCTGGTCACTGTAAAGTGCTAATAATCAAGACACACGGTAGTGTGTCGTGCGGCCCAAGAAGCCGGCGTGCCACCCGTGAGTATATTAACAGGAAGAAAGAAAACGCAATTTTCACACCTATGTAGCTCTGTGATCCCTTATCTGATTGGAACCAAATTTGCTACAGACGTGCCGGCCAGCTAGGGGAGTCTACACACCAAATTTGAAGAAAATCGCTCCAGCCATTTCCGAGATACGAGCGAACAAAATTTCATTTTAATTTCTTCGTTTTTCTTTTTCTTCTACTTCTTCATTTCGCATACTTCGCAAAATCCGCCATAAAACACGAATGCGTGCTCGGATCGGGCTGAAATTTGGCACACTTAATGGACTCATTAAGGCGGATCTCTATACCAACTTTGGTAGGAATCCGATGAACATTCACGGAGTTATGACCGATTATTTGCGTAAAATAAGGTCAAAGGTCTGTCACGCCTACAGGGTAAACTCCTTTGAAGAATCAGTTGAAATTTGATACGTAGATGGAGCAACCATCGTACGAGTGCCTTTTTGTGGTTTGAAAGGAATCGGAATAAAGACCATGGAGATATGACACAAAGCCCGACCTGTGTCAAAATTACGCAATCGATTTTTATGAAGAAAAAAACTATTAGTTTTCGTGTCTACCAGGCAAACCGCTTAGAGCAACGAGCTGAAAATCAGTATTTAGATGGAATAATCATCATAGAAAGTCCTTGCAGTAGTACAGAAGAATCAGATTACAAACCACTGAGTTATGATTCAAAAGACAACTACGTGTAACAAATGCGAGATCGAGATACTCTAATAGAACAGTCACCCTAATAAAGTATTCAGCTGCATTTATAATTTACTCAATTATATTACATTGCAAGTTATTCTGTAGGGAATTCAGCTACAAACAAGTCACCCTGTAGTCAGATCAGCCAGAAGAAGGTACCTAATAGAGAGTTCAGCTACAAAGAAACCATCATGTAGAGAGTTCAGCTCAAACAAATTGCCCTGTAGAGAGATCAGCTGGAAGAAGTTACCTTGTAGAGAGTTCAGTTACAAAGAAACGATCATGCAAAGACTTCAGCTGCAAACAAATCACCCAGTAGAAAGTTCCGCAATGAACAGACCACACTGTAGAGAGTTCAGTTAGAAATAAGTCATCTTGTAGAGAGATCAGCTAGAAGAAGTCACCTTGTAGAGAGTTCAGCTGCAAATAAATCACCTTGTAGAGAATTCAGCTACAAACAAATCACCCTGTAGAAAGATCAGCTAGAAGAAGTTACCTTGTAGAGAGTTCAGCTACAAAGAAACCACCATGTAGAGAGTTCAGCTGCAAACAAATCACCTGTAGAGAGTTCAGCTAGAAACAAGTCACCCTGTAGAGAGATCAGCTAGAAACAAGTGACCCTGTAGAGAGTTCAGCTAGAAGAAGTCACATTGTAGAGAGTTCAGCTGCAATGAAACTCCCATGTAGAGAGTTCAGCTGCAAACAAATCACCCTGTAGAGAACTCAGCTACAAACAAATATGCCCTGCAAAAATATCAGCTTGAAGAAGTTACCTTGTAGAGAGTTCAGCTACAAAGAAACCACCATGTAGAGAGTTCAGCTGCAAACAAATCACCTGTAGAGAGTTCAGCTAGAAACAAGTCACCCTGTAGAGAGATCAGCTAGAAACAAGTCACCCTGTAGAGAGTTCAGCTAGAAGAAGTCACATTGTAGAGAGTTCGGCTACAAAGAAACTACAATGCAGAGAGTTCAGCTGCAAACAAATCACCCTGTAGAAAGTTCAGCTATGCACAGATCACCCTGTTGATAGTTCAGTTAGAAACAAGTCATCCTGTAGAGAGATCACCTAGAAGTATCACCTTGTAGAGAGTTCGGCTACAAACAAATCACCTGTAGGGATTTCAGCTGCAAACAAATCACCCTGTTGAGAGTTCAGCTACAAAGAAATCATCATGTAGAGAGTTCAGCTACAAACAAATCATCCTGTAGAGAGTTCAGCTATGAAAAGATCACCCTGTAGAGAGTTCAACTATAAGAAGTCACCTTTTAGAGAGTTCAGCTATAAAGCAACCACCATGTAGAGAGTTCAGCTGCAAACAAATCACCCTGTAGAGAATTCAGCTACAAACAAATCTCCCTGTAGAGAGACCAGCTAGAAACAAGTCACCCTGTACACAGATCAGCTAGAAGAGGTTACCTTGTAGAGAGTTCAGCTGCAAACAAATCACCCTGTAGAGAATTCAACTACAAACAGATAACCCTGTAGAGAGTTCAGCTAGAGTCAAGTCACCCTGTAGAGAGAATCCTGTAAAGAGTTCATCTACGTACAAGCAGATCACCCTGTAGAGAGTTCAGCTACATTTCAAGTCACCCAGTAGAGAGGCCAGCTGCAAATTATCCTGTGGGAATTAATTGACATGTAATAAATATATGCAAGAGTTCATAATATAATGAACTCTTGATATATGCATTACATATATAATTTGTACATTTACTGATAAAATCAGAATGAGTTAAAGTTTTTATAAAATCTACTTCATCTTTTTCTTTTTCCTGTGGTAAAGAAAAATATATAGGTTAAAAAGCCCCAAAGCTGGCCATAGGGAGTATACAAATACAAAAAGAAGTGAAATCTAATCAAAAACAGCCAAGCTGTAAAAAAAGGAGTGCGGCCCTTGAAAAGGCTATGGTGAAAAAAGATGTGAAATCCAAGGTGGCGGCCAAGAAATGGCTGTGATGGTAGGTTAATGGTAAAAATTTTAATAACGACAATTCAGGTGAATTTTTGCACCGTTTGGTCAATTGGCACAAAATTCACCAGAATTGTCGTTATTAAAATTTTTACCATTAACCTACCATCACAGCCATTTCTTGGCCGCCACCTTGGATTTCACATCTTTTTTCACCATAGCCTTTTCAAGGGCCGCACTCCTTTTTTTACAGCTTGGCTGTTTTTGATTAGATAATAATTATACAACCAAGTACTAAGAATAATACGAAATGCGATTAAAATTACGTCATTAATAATGAATGAATAAATAAATAAATAATAAATAAATAATGTTTGAGGAAACTACGAGGCCTAGAGACATGAACTAAGTGGGGATAGATTCGCCTGTGAATGAAGGCACAGCCGTATAATAAGTATGTCTGTTCGTGCTGATGACTTTACCGTACGTGTAATTCTATATAACGCCTGCACCACACCCTTGTTTAATTACAGATTACTTGAAGGAGAAGATTAGTAAATGTCCGCGGAGAGGCCAGGCGCCACTTTACTGGTAAACAAGAACATTACAAGTATGTTTAAATGTTTGTAACTGTGTATTTTGTGTGCAGGATATGCGCTCCAGGCGTCATACAGTGAACAACCAGCTGATGACCAGTTGGGATACCAGCTGATACACTCATAAACAACCAGCTGGAACAACAAGGTAATGAGTAATGTAATGCTTGTACTGGTGGTAGTTGTATTACACATCTTCATCCTTCATCTGGCTTGCTAGCGGCTGGAATTATTTTCCACTCGGCTTAACTACTACTCTACTGTGAGTCTGTAATAGCTAAACAAGAAGCTGATGCAGTGCTGCATATACAACAATGTGTAACTATCTCCTGTATGTTGTGCATGGCTGTATGCATAATATTATAGACTGTAATCACTGTGCCAATGCCACACCGCTGATATACTGGTACATCACCAGTGGCCTCTAGTTACAACAGAGTCTGTTGTGCCATATTGGCTTGATTGGGATCAATTGCTAATTGTGCCTTTATCATATCCCTTATTCTGCATAGCCTCACTTCACTGCTGAGTCATCTTCAGAGACACGTCACACCTACAATATATAGTTACTTTCAATATATCTAACTTAACTTGGTTTTTGTGTAGGTAGCTAGTGTTTTAGTATTGTGGTTTTCTGATGCCAGTTAAACTCCCTTGCCTGTGTACGTATGCATATGTATCATTTCCACCGGTACACGCACACTGTTCTGAGTGCTGCCTATGGCACTGTATATACTTGGCCAATGAGTAGGTTGCGATGTTGGTGTATGTACTTGGTTGTATGTGACACGGTCATAGTGATAATAATAATAATAATTATTATTATTAAGGCTCTACACAGAATTGAATGGAGGTATACCATCTGATCCATCTACGTCCCCTGATAAGGAGCTATTGTTGGTTATTGGAGTGATCTTTGGTCTAAGAGAGCTGTTCATAACAGAACTGCACAGTGGCTTGAGAGCCAACAGATGGATATGTTGAACACTGTTTATCCTCAAGAGGAGTTTCAGATAACCCTGGATAAAGTCACTAAGCAGTTAAGGAAAGTTAAAAACTGGAAGGCCCCTGGTCATGATGCTATTCATGGATACTGGCTTAAATATCTTACAAATATACATCCAAGACGTGCTTGTCATTTGCAGGAGATATTTCAGAAGGGTCCTCCTGGATGGATGACTCTTGGTAGGACTGTCCTAGTGGTGAAAGATGTTAATAAGGGAATGATTCCTGCAAATGTTAGGCCTATTACCTGCTTGCCTACTGTTTGGAAATTGTTAACATCAATCTTATCTGAAGAATTATATGAACATTTGAGTAAACTAAACCTGATGCCCTTTGAACAAAAGGGCTGTTCAAGGTTATCTTGAGGCTCTAAGGATCAATTGTTAATAGACCACATGATTATGTCAGAAGCTAAGAGGAGACATAAGAATTTAGAAATGATTTGGGTTGACTACCAGAAGGCATTTGACTCTGTCCCACATAGCTGACTTCTACAGTGCCTCAGCTTACTCAAGATTCACAAGTCTTTTATAGAATTTTTTAGAAGAGCAATGTCTTTGTGGCGTACTGAGCTTACTTTGAACAGTATGTCTCTTGGATTTGCTGATATTAACCGAGGAATATTTCAAGGAGACTCTCTGTCTCCTTTACTTTTTGCTGTAATTTTAATTCCACTTACCATGTTGCTAAGAAGTACTAAGATGGGTTACAAGTTATTCAGTGGAACAGCTGTCAGTCATCTCCTTTATATGGATGATCTTAAACTGTATGGTAAGAATCACAAGGAAATAGAATCTCTGTTGCATACAGTTGAGATATTTAGTTCAGATATACAGATGAGTTTTGGGATCAGGAAATGTGCCTATATAGGTCTGAAACGTGGAAACGTTTATTCACTTCAGGACATTGATCTGTGTAATGGTGAATCTATATGTAGCTTGGCCTTAGGATCTACCTACAAGTACCTTGGTATTTTGGAGGCTGATGTTTTTCAACAATCTGAAATGAGAAACAAAGTTACCAAGGAATACTATCGAAGGGTCCGCCTTATACTGAAGTCAGAATTAAATTCCAGGAACAAGTTTTTAAGTATCAATGCTTATGCCATCCCAGTAATTCGATACACTGTAGGTCTAATCAAATGGCCAACTAGTTTGCTAAAAGCCATTGATCGACAAACAAGGAAGCTGTTAACTATATATAGGGCCCACCATCCTCAAGCAGACGTTGACAGATTATGCCTCCCCCGGAAGACTGGTGGCCGAGGATTGAAGTCTATAGAGGATGTTGTCATGGAAGAACTCTGTAACATTTCTGGTTATCTGAGGAAGACAAACCAACCATTACTGCAGGAAGTCAAAGATTTTGGACTTGTTCCTGAGTTGGAGCCCAGAGCTGATTTTGTTTCTAGACAACATCTTGAGAGAGTAGAAAATTACCACAGTAAACCACTTCATGGATATTATCCTCAAGCATGCGCAGAGCTGATAGATCAGAAGCTTAATTTTCTTTGGCTTTTTAAGGGCTTTTTAACTGGAGAGACTGTCAAGTATTGACTGACAGACATTTATAATATTATTGTTGTAATTGCCATTGCTGTAGATATGTGCGCATGCGTGCTTCCAACACTTTAAGACAGGCTTACTGAGTGCGAACACATGTAGCTTACTCGAGCAGTCCACCACTATACCTCACATTGGTGCTGTGACTGAAAGAAGTGATGGATGAGAATCAACGCCTTCGTACAAAACGCCGAGGAATTAAGGCCAGCGTAATGAAGCTGATCGCGAAGGTGGAAACCATGATTTCTGCCGACCTAGAAAGTGTCAGTACCAAGTCTGTTTCCGAGTCACAGAAGGTGTTGGCTGAAACTACTCTAACACAGCTCAAGGTCAAGAAAGATCAAATCATGGAGTTGGACACAGCCATCGCAGCGAAGATCGATAGTGAACTGGAGTTCGAGGAAGAGACTACTGAGGCGGATACCTATGAGATGACGCTAGAGGAACGTATAGCCCTTTTGTCTGAGTTCATCCGCAAGGTGAAGTTGCCACCACCACCTCCGGACTCTAACCCTTTACCGCCCGTGACACTACCGATCTCGTCTCCGCCCACACAACTCCCGTCAGACACAAGTAGTCATAGCCACTCAGCTGATACAACTAAGCCAGCAGCAGCTAATCCATCCCACGTGAGTACAAGCACACACTCACTGGGTGATATAAGTAGGATACCCAAAGCCGTCACTCGTCTCCCAAAACATTCCCTGCCAACATTCAGTGGTGATCCACTTCGGTGGCAATCCTTTTGGGACTCGTTTGACGCAGCCATCAATGCTAACACAGGCCTTAGTGGGGTTCAGAAGTTCAATTACTTACGTGAACTAGTACAAGGGGATGCTGCTCGTGTTATTGCTGGCTTCTCACTCACTGATGACAATTATACCCACTCAGTTGATCTCCTTAAGGGTCGATATGGTCAATCCTACAAGATCATCAATGCCACCATGGACGCCTTACTTAATCTATGGAAACCATCTAATTCTCTTTCCAGTTTACAGGCATTCCATGATACTATAGAACAACACATGAGGGCTTTGACATCATTAGGCAAGGCTTCAGACTCATATGGTGCTATGTTAGCACCTTCAGTGTTAAGTAAGCTTCCAGCAGAAACTAAGAAATACATGGCTCATGACCATCATGACTCTGAATGGTCTATTAAGGATATCATGAGTGGCTTACTTAAGGAGATCCAGATACTTGACATGAGTCAACAGTACAGTGGAAAGCCCAGCATGCATGACAACATCCCAATCCACACGGCCTCATTCCACACACATGCAAACAAGGGGTCCTACAACCGTGACAGTCAGCAGAAAAAAACTACCATCATGTACATTCTGCAAGGGTAATCACAAGGCCAACAATTGTAATGTAGTTGTAGATCCCAAGGAGAGACTAGCCATTGTGAAACGTGATAACTTGTGCTTCAATTGTCTTGCAAAGCACAGGGCATCCCAGTGCAATTCTAGGTTTACTTGCAAGGAATGTAAGAAACGTCACCACACCAGTCTCTGCCAGTCCTTTCCTAGTGATAGTGAACAAACACAAGCTAGTCCACAATCCACAACTACCACCCAGACTGATCAAACCTCTGGCCTTACAACTATGGCTTCTACTCCCGTTTCAGCCTTCCATGCCAGTATCTGCTTACTGAAGACCGCAATCGCTGAAGTGTCATCATACACAACAATTGCCGAAGGTCACATTTTGTTTGATGAAGGGGCACAGCGTTCCTTCATCACGCAACAGCTAGCAGACGAGCTTTACCTTCAGCCAACTAGCCATGAGACCATCTCAGTGTCTTCGTTTGGAGCACAAGTCTCACCATCCAGAACCCTAGCAGTAGCAACAATGTTTGTACATACCCTTGATGGTACCCGTTTAGAGATTTCCGTTCTCATTGTCCCAACGCTTGCTGTTCCCATTCAAAATTCCGTGCGCACTCACTTACACACTGTACCCTATTTGAAGAGTTTACCACTGGCCCATCCGGTAACTGGAGATGAGAACTTTGACATCTCTATTCTTATTGGGGCTGACTATTATTGGCAGTTCATAGAAGACCATACAGTCCGAGGAAATGGACCAACTGCTGTCAAGTCAAAGCTTGGTTACCTCCTGTCTGGCCCACTCCAGTTACCGCAGCCTATGACCACATCTGGCCTTCATGTTGCAATCTTTCATTCCACTAGTCACCCTACACATGACCACCCAGGTTTCTGGCAGTCAGAATCCAGTACTGATGAACACTAGAATATGCCTCTGCCATCTGGTCTCCATATACTCAAAGGAATGTTGACTTAGTAGAAGCTGTCCAAAGACGATCAGTGAGGTTTATATTTAATAATTGCTCACCTTATGCTAGTGTTACAGAAATGTTGGAAAGACTTGATTTTAAGACTTTAGCAGAGAGAAGAAATGAATCAAAATTGATATATTTGTACAAGATTGTTAATAATTTAGTAGAAATAAGCACAAATGATATCCTTTTCCCCCGACCACCTATTCATAATACAAGAGGGCACCAACTGCGATTTTTACCACCTCCCACCAGAATCAACTCCTGCCACTACTCCTTTTTCCCTTCAACAATTCAACAATGGAACAATCTTCCGGAATCTGTAATTAATTCCTCAAGTGTAGAACAGTTTAAATACTTACTTAATTTATAACTATAGCGTGCTTTTATACTCTATTTTGAGGTCTTGCACAGTAATAATTATACAACCAAGTACTAAGAATAATACGAAATGCGGTTAAAATTACGTCATTAATAATGAATGAAATAAATAAATAATGTTTGAGAAAACTACGAGCCCTAGAGACATGAACTAAGCGGGGATAGATTCGCCTGTGAATGAAGGCACAACCGTATAATAAGTACGCCTGTTCATGCTGATGACTATACCGTACGTGTAATTCTATATAACGCCCGGCACCACACCCTTGTTTAATTACAGATTGCTCAAAGAAGAAGATTAGTAAACGTCCGCGGAGAAGCCAGAGGCCACTTTACTGGTAAACAAGAACATTACAAGTATGTTTAAATGTTTGTAACTGTGTATTTTGTGTGCAGGATATGCGCTCCAGGCGTCATGCAGTGAACAACCAGCTGATGACCAGTTGGGATACCAGCTGATACGCTCATAAACAACCAGCTGGAACAACAAGGTAATGAGTAATGTAATACTTGTACTGGTGGTAGTTGTATTACACATCTTCATCCTTCATCTGGCTTGCTAGCTGCTGGAATTATTTTCCACTGGACCGCATCTACTATACTGTGAGTCTGTATAATAGCTAAACAAGAAGCCGATGCAGTATAATATACAACAATGTGTAACTATCTCCTGTATGTTGTGCATGACTGTATGCATAATATTATAGACTGTGATCACTGTGCCAATGCCACACCGCTGATATAATGGCACATCACCAGTGGCCTCTAGTTACAACAGAGTCTGTTGTGCCATATTGGCTTCAATTGTTAATGGTGCCTTCACCATGTCCCTTGTTCTGCATAGCCTCACTTCACTGCTGAGTCATCTTGAGAGACACGTGACACCTACAATACATAGCTACTTTCAATATAGCTTGGTTTTTGTGTAGGTTGTGTTTTAATATTGTGGTTTTCTGATGCCAGTTAAACTCCCTTACCTGTGTACGTATGCATATGTATCATTTCCACCGGTACACGCACACTGCTCTGAGTGCTGCCTATGGCACTGTTTATACTTGCCCAATGGGTAGGTTGCAACGTTGGTGTATGTACTTGGTTGTATGTGACGCGGTCCTAGATAATAATAATAATAATAATAACACATGCAGGATTCCTTTCTCCAGCAGTACATGAACACACATTACAGTAAGACCAGATAGTGCCTACAGCCTTCGTTTTCCGTGGAAGGAAAACCATCCTCCCCTACCATCAAATTTTTCAGTGTGTTCTAGGCGAACCAGATTCATGGCTTACAGACTGGCCAAAACATCAGATCTATTGAAACAGTATGGGGCAATCATAGCACAGCAAGAACAAAAAGGTTTCATTAAACGAGTGGCTGACACTAATTGTAGAAACAACGCTCACTACATCCCACACCATCCGGTGAGGAAAGAGTCTAACACCACTCCGATTAGAATAGTGTACGACTGCAGCTGTAAACAGTCTTGTAGCTCCCCTAGTTTGAATGATTGTCTCCATGCAGGTCCCCCCTTTCTCAACGATCTCAGTACCATCCTTTTGCGGTTCTGACAATACCCCTCTGGCCTTTCAGCAGACATTGAGAAAGCCTTTCTCCATGTCTTCTTAGATGAGATAGACCGGGATTACACGAGATTCCTATGGCTGTCAGATCCCAGCAATGCTAGTAGTTCCTTTGTTACCTACCAATTCAAAGTGGTGTTCGGAGCTACTAGCTCCCCATTCATGCTTAGTGCCGCCCTCAAGTTTCATTTCACACAGAATGTTAGTGTAACATACAAGGATCTACTCCACAACTTGTATGTGGACAACTTAGTGTCTGGGTGTGAAAGTGAAGAAGCTGCCATCCAGTACTTCAATGAATCTAGATCTGTGCTAAGCAGTGCGGGATTCAATTTACGTTCATGGTCCTCAAACAACCCACTGCTCCAGACTACTGCACTACAACACAAGGTTGCTGAAACCACCAACCCAGTGAAGGTACTTGGTTTAATCTGGAACACCCAGACAGATTCAATTCATCTATTCCCATGTAAAGTAGTGGAAACTTTCCCGTAGTCACCAAACAAGCAATCTTGCGATGGTCCTCGACTGTGTTTGATCTACTTGGCTTGATATCACCAGTCACAATTTCTGCCAAACTATTTCTTCAGCAACTATGGCAGGAGCACATTAGCTGGGACACCACATTGAATGATGATCTTCTTGCCAGGTGGAAAGTTATTTCAGATGCCATCACAAATGCTACTATGCTACAGTTTCCCCGCAAGTATGCTGCCTCACTATTGACACCTCAGAGTACGCACACTTACCTACATGTGTTTGCTGATGCCAGCCTTAAAGCTTACGGAGCTGTGGCATACATCCAGCAGGGCCAAGGCTTACCTTCATTCATCATGTCGAAATCAAGGGCTGCTCTACTTAAACAACTAACCTTGCCAAGGATTGAGTTGAAGGCTGCTGTGCTTGCAGCTAAACTTAGCTCCTTTGTCAAGACATCTTTAAGCCTTGACTGTACTGTGCAGTTGTGGTCAGACAGTCAGATTGTCCTGCACTGGATAGCCAGCCACAAGCCACTACAAACATTCATTACCAATAGAGTTGAAGAGATCCGTTCAATATCTATCTGCTGGAAGTACTGTCTCTCAGCAGACAACCCAGCTGATCTCTTGACTAGAGGCATTACTACTGAGCAGCTCAGATCGTCAGATCTCTGGGTACATGGTCCAACATGGTTGCCTACACAGTCTGCCTGGCCAACCTGGGACCCTGCAAAGGTTCTGTTCACCTGTCTGGAATTAGAATGCATTGACCAGGTACACAGTGACCACACTAAGGCCGACAATAACCCCCCAGCCTCAGTGGCAAAGATTATCAACTTCAACGACTACAGCAAACTAACCAAGCTGCTAGCAGTCACTGCATACACACTGCGGTTTGCCATCAATGCCAGATGCACATCCCCCATCACAACAGACACACATTTGTCACCAACAGAACTTGCAGTAGCTACAATGAAGTGGATTCATGCTGTCCAACATGATCATTTCCCAGCAGAAGTTCAGAACCTGCAGTCACAATCACAGAGGCTGCCATTAGTACGACAGTTGAGGCTGTTCTTGGACAAGGACATGCTACTTAGATGTGGTGGGCGAATACACAATGCCTCATTGTCTGAGTTGGCAAGGTTTCCATACCTTCTGCCATCGAAGCATCACTTCACTAACTTGGTGATACTACAAGCACACACACAACACAGTGGTGTCAACGCAACACTAACATTGCTACACCAATGCTACTGGATACCCTCAGGCAGACAACGAGTGCGATCACTTATCAGCAAGTGCGTCATCTGCAAAAGAGTTGCAGGTAAACCTTATGCTGCTCCAGACCCACCTCCACTATTCAAGGATCGGGTGAATGCCACATGCCCCTTTGAAGTTACTGGCGTGGATTTTACAGGGGCCCTGTATGTCCATAGTGGCACTGGAGAGCATAAGGTTTACATTTGCCTCTTCACCTGTGCGGTATCCAGAGCAATACATTTAGAAGTTGTTGTTGATCTAACCCTGCAGTGTTTTTTACAGGCATTTCGCAGATTCGACAGCCAGAGATCAACCCCAAGACTGATGCTGTCAGATAATGCAGCCACCTATCAAGCTGCGGCGGAGGAGCTGCAGAAGTTATTCACATCTGCAGCACTGACAGAAGACTGAGCCAGACGAGGTGTTGAGTGGCGCTTTATTCCCAAAAGAGCCCCATGGTTTGGAGGATTTTGGGAACGACTCATCGGACTCACCAAGTCGACACTGAAGAAGATACTAGGCCAAACGCACACCATCTTGGAGAGCCTCCAAACCATGACAACTGAAGTGGAAGCAGTACTCAATAACCAGCCGCTCACATATGTATCATCAGATGCCAATGATATTGGACCAATTACCCCTGCTCATCTGCTGCATGGTGGACCAATAGTTACCTTGCCACACCACAATGCCCAAGATGATGAACTGGATGACCCGACATATGGTGAGACCACAGACTTGAGGAGAAATGTGAAAGCCCAGGCTTACTACTCTCACACTTTTGGAATAGATGGAAAACAGAGTACCTGACTGCGCTACGTGAGTTTCATCGAACAACAGGCTCCAACATGCAGAAGGTGAAG
This sequence comes from Dysidea avara, assembly GCF_963678975.1. NCBI lineage: Eukaryota > Metazoa > Porifera > Demospongiae > Dictyoceratida > Dysideidae > Dysidea > Dysidea avara. Next base: position 26,646,924 of record NC_089275.1, read on the forward strand.
GTGGGAGATGTCGTATTGATTCACGATGACACCCCCAGGATACAATGGAAGTTGGCCATCATTGAAGAAATCAATAAGGGAGAAGATGGACTCATCCGCTCGGCCAATGTGAAAACATCCACTGGGAAGACCAATTGGCCAATCACCAAACTATACCCTTTGGAGGTCAAGGCAGCAGAGCAGCCCACTATGGACAGTATGGGAGAGACAGCAACAACATCAACCCAACTACCTCAACGACCTGTTTGCCAAGCCGCCCTGCAAGGACATCACAGAGTGCAGCAGTGGATCCACTCCCTGCCCCCCCCCCCCGGAGGATGTCAAGTATTGACTGATAATATTATTGTTGTAATTGCCATTGCTGTAGATATGTGCGCATGCGTGCTTCCAACACTTTAAGACAGGCTTACTGAGTGCGAACACTTGTAGCTTACTCGAGTAGTCTACCACTATACCTCACAGAGAAAGAGAGTCTTTTGATTGCAGCACAGGATCAGGCCCTTTCAACTAGAGCTATGCAACATATTTATTCCACAGCTACTTCACCTCTTTGTCGTCTTTGTGGAAGCTGTGATGAAACAGTTGAACATCTAGTCAGTGGTTGCAGTTTTTTGGCAGTTTCTCAATGTATTACAAGACATAACAATGTTGCGAAGAACATACACTGGTCACTGTGTACAAAATTTGGATTGAATCATACTGAGTCCAGTTGGAATCACTGCCCACCATCTGTTATAGAAAATGAGGAAGTAAAACTTTTGTGGGATTTTAATATCTGGACTGATAAGGTTATTCCTGCCCGTCATCCAGACATAGTAGTGATTAATAAATTGGTCAATACAGTGCAACTCATTGATGTTTCTATCCCAGCAGATCGCCATATCGTATCCAAGGAGAATGAAAAGATAGAGAACTATCAAGATCTTAGAATTGAACTTGAAAGGCTTTGGAAGAAGAAAACCTTTGTTACACCTATTGTAATTGGTACAATTGGTGCAATTTCTAAGAAGTTTTTCCAGTACGTTGACTTGCTCGATTTACACGATGTCAAATATTTCCATCTGCAAAGGCTTGCTCTACTTGGTGCAGCTTCAATCCTTCGCCGGGTGTTACAGCTCTCAGGTACTGGATAGTGCTCGAGCTAAAACTGACTCTTACCAGTTTACATAATTAGTCATTAATAAACTGTGTGTGTATTTATAATAATACGGTACAGCTCAACTATAACTTTACACACGCATGGTACCCCACGCATGGTACTCCACGCATGATGGCACGCGTGATTTAGCGTGGAACTGCCACTGTTGTGAACCATATGCGTATTTGTCCCATACGCGTATGGGATATCCCATACGCGTATACCTATACGGGCTTCCTGTATGCGTATGGGACATCCCGTACGTGTATGGGATACCCATACGCGTATAGGGCACCCATACGCGTATGGGTCACTAGCTTAAATTGATATATTAGCTAAATCCTTCATCCAAGGAGATGATTTAAAGCCTTCTGGTTAACCAACTAGCTAGCTAGCTGGCTCTAGTTAGCTACAGAGCTACTCAAGTCCTGACAGTTTCATGCAGTGGCGAATCTAGATGCATGGGTTTCTTTGGTTTCAACATAATCCCTTTCTCAATCTTAGCTGAGTAGCTATTATAGCAATTCTAGTAGTGTAGTAGAAACTGAGCTGTGTTAGCAATTTATCATGGAAAACTACTGCTATACTAAACAGTATTTTAATTTTTCAATTACATTTAACTAGCATCCATTATAGTTATTCAGCTCCCAACAAAACTTTACTTTTGATTTTATAGAAAGTGATTGAGATACTCTAATAGAACAGTCACTTTAATAGAGCAGTCAGGAAGTACAACTCTCGCCCTACAGTTAGTTTATTTCACAGTCTAAACTATTTATTGTTATTAAAACTTCACAGCATTAAAGCTGAAGGTCTACAGGACTTGACGGTCCTGTAGCCTGCATGGAAACAAACTGAACTATATGCAGCATTGCATACAGTGTGTGCATGAGTTAATTACAAGTAAATTGTGTTGAGTCACTGATCAGAGTTAACTGTGTTAAAAGTGCGGAAATTAGAATGGCTGAACATTGATAACAGGGTTAGACGGTATGAAAGTTGCAGGGTAAATCATGCAGATTAAGAATTCTTCCTGGAGATAGTTTATAGCTGAATGTTACTCAAGTTGATGTACTAAAGAGATGTGTCGATTACAGGTAGATGGTTCCACAGTCTGACAATTCTGCTGAAATAGAAGTGCTGGTGTATGGAAGGTGAATTGGAATGAACTGTGGTAACTTGCAAGAGTTCCACATCTTGTATAGCTTACAGCTATTTTCATTAGCTTACTATTAATTTTATGCCGATGCATGTTAATGATCAGATAGCTGCTTAGGGCACTTTACTGAAACATTAGTCATTGAGTTCATAATGTGTAGTAGTATGTGTACATTAGTGGTAGCAATTGTAGCTACTCAAGTCGAGTTTTTAAATTCATAGTTATTTACACAGGAAAAATAGTGTTCCAAAGCTACCTATACGAATCCCATCTTTAGTTAATATTGAAACAACTATTTTCAAAATACTCCTTATAACAAGACAAAGTAGACCTCGAGTCTATAAATAACTCTAATGTTATTTACTACGGTCTGCTTTTGGTTGAGCTTATGTAAAATTGAATTATTAGTTCCATGCAACAGCAAAACATAGATGGAATAAATACAGTCAGTATTTTTGTATAAATTATGCTGTGTTAAATGATTTAATATCAATTTGGCCCTTGATTAACTGTGGGCTCCATAGCTGAGAACTATAGAGCAACTGAGATCTTACTAAGGAAATGATTAATTGTTTTTCACTAGGTAAGATAGTGTTTGTCCCTAAAGTACGATGGAGAAGTCCCAGGGTTTATTAGACTTTCCTGCAATGATTTTAAAGCTAGTGCCCTGACCATTAGGGGTTGTCAGTAAAAGTAATATCCAGGTCTTTGTGCAATGTTTTGTTTGGAGAGTTGAAGCTCTTGGCCAGAATCGTAGATGAATAGCTTCGTTGAAAAGAATATTAGTATTGCAACTCCAGAATGAGATGATGTTAATGTCCTCTTGAAGTTGGTTTATGTCATTGGATATATATGAATTGATAATCAGCAGTCATTTAGTATCATCAGCAGACAGAAAGGAATTGCATAAAGAACAAATACTCTCTGGAAGATTATAGATAAAAATGGTGACCAACGGACACTACCTTGTAGTATACTCCTGAGAGAACGTTGCATAGCATTTTGACACACTGCATGAGATTGGATTTGATTGAGAACATTATTAATAAATAATGAGAAGGCATACAAATCCACAAAAAATAACCTCGGTCTCATGCGACCACACAATACTGGTTTGCAAATGAGCGTGGGCATGGCAAGGGTGGAAAAAAAAAGAAAATGACCTACAGATATATAACGCTATACAGTAACTACATGTATAACATACAAGTAAAAATTAGGACTACAATAATTACGCAAGTACTAGGTTGGACACAGCCACTCCCTGCAATCTCTCGCCATAAAAATTCTCTGGGATGCTGCAGCACACACCTTTGAGGCATCATCTAGTAGTTGTCTCACTGAGGATTTGGTAATATACAAATCCTGGTCAACAAAACGGAGTGCATTGTAAGCGTTGGTAGCAGAAATACTTTAAGTAAGATTTGAGCTATTGCCACAGATTGATTAAGTGCTCAGTAGTTAAGGTAGCTTAAAATCTTCTGGAATCTCAAAACTATCTATAATATCAAGTGGGTTTCCTCAGAACCTTTGTTATATTTATTTCCATTATTATTTCAGAGAATCCTTTCAAAAATCCCAGATCCGCCACTGAGTTTGCATCATGTACTGTAGCTTTGAGGCTCATCGATTTTTTTTGCAACCATAATGTTTCATGGTAGTTCAGTCTGGAAACCTCAGAATCACCTCTGACTGGCCTGGGCAGGGTCAGTAGCTATATGTATACATGTGCCATCTTTAAATCATATGCGGTTGGGGCGAGTTGGGGATGGCAGTCCATCAAGCCCAGGTAGCTAAAATAAACTCTGAGGGGAGAGCTGTCCCATACACGTACGGGCTGCCCATATGCGTATGGAGTGCCCATACGGGTACGGGCCCCCATACGCGTATGGGCGTCCCATATGCGTATGCTGCCCCATACTTCATTTGAAGATCTTGACTGAAAATGTCTGATGTTGACGACGATACCGCTTCAGCCAATGTCAGTGGTACTTTAGCACCCCCTGATAAGAAAGCAAGAAAGAAGAGACCACTTAGTGTCTCACTGACCAAACAAAATGAGAACTTATACTGTCTCCCAGGAGGGTGTTGTCTAAAGTGTAAAGAAGAGTTAGGATCAGATAGTAAGGCTGTACAATGTGATCTGTGTGCTGCATGGATTCACACCAAATGTGAGGGCTTATCAGATGAGGTGTATGATAATATTATGGTGCTTGGAGGGTTAATTAAGCAATGTCGCGTATTACTGTGATACTAATAATTGTATTAGTCATATAAAACAGCTGTTGTTTACTTTCCTTGACCAAGATAAGCTTGATAAGCCTGATAATTCTCACCTTGTTGTACAACAGGAAGACTTAATGTTTAGTTATGCTACCACTCACCTACTTATGTGGTCTGTTCCTCAGATCTTCATTCTTCACCTCCAGCAATCCATTGATTGAGGAGGGGGTTTGGTAAGTGCTAGGGGCCTCATCTGCCATGGTATATGGCCTACTCAAGGTTATGTAATTCCAGCAGGGCCAAAGTAGGAAGTACTTTTGGATTATTGATGCTTGGGTAATGAAAGAGTTTAGAGCAGAGAAGCGTCTCTGTCCTAAACTCTTTACAATAGAGGCAAACGGGATAACCTAGTGGATAAGGCAGATATCCTAAGTGAGGCCCCTTGCTGTCTCAGACTCCTCTAAGGAGAATGGACGAACTGCTTATAGCAGCGGTAGGTGATGTGTTGACCTGCGGGTCACCACTAATTTGTGTCACATGGCTTTAGCCAGATTGTGACAGCATCAACACCTGTGCGCAGGTGATACAATGGTCAGGACGTGACCGTTGTTCTCAGAGTTGTCAATATCCACTGTTGAGAGTGGCACTGTCTTAAATAGCATCAACACTTGATAATAGCACTGTGGTCCCTCTATGGTGGTTAGCTAGTTGGTACTCTATAGCTGGGTCATGTTTGATAGTGTTCATGACAGAAAGTGTCTTCTGGCAGATGGGAGAGTGTCTCCTGATAGTGATCTGGATGGGAGAGCGTCTCTGGCTAGCAATCCAATTGGGAGAGCATCTCTAGTTAGCGATATGAATGGGAGAGCGTCTCCTAATACTGATCTGGATGGTAGAGCGTCTTCGGCTAGTGATCTGGTTGAGAGAGCATCTCTAGTTAGCAATTTGGATGGGAAGGTATCTCCTGATACTGATCTGGATGGGAGAGACAAGCAGCTGTTAGCAACACTAATTGGTGTCACGTGGCTTTAGCCAGATTGTGACAGCATCAACACCTGTGCGCAGGTGATACAATAGTCAGAGCGTGACCATTGTTCTCAGAGTTGTCACAATCCACTGTTGAGAGTGGCACTGTCTGAAATAGCATCAACACTTGATAGTAGCACTGTGGTCCCTCTATGGTGGTTAGCTAGTTGATACTCTATAGCTGGGTCATGTTTGATAGTGTTCATGACAGCAAGTGTCTTCTGGTAGATGGGAGAGTGTCTCCTGATAGTGATCTGGATGGGAGAGCGTCTCCGGCTAGCAATCTGGTTGGGAGAGCGTCTCTAGTTAGTGATTTGAATGGGAGAGCGTCTCCTAATACTGATTTGGATGGGATGGGGAGACATCTCCTGATACTGATCTGGGTGGGAGAGGCAAGCAGCTGTTAGCAACCTGGTTTCCTGATGGCACTCTGAACTAGAGGGCCTGTCTGTGACTGCAGGCAGGATAAAAGAGCATCTCTCCTGACAAAAATTTAAACTGCGAGCATCCCTCAATAGCAATCTCTACTTGTGGCAGCAGCTGGCACGGTGAAGGAATCCAGTCAGACCTGCAGCTGAAGAACTCACAACAAAATGCATATAATAGTAAATAGTCTTTCATGTAAATGTTTCTGAGTAATTGAATGCAGGCACAGTGAAGTACAGAGTACAACAACATTATGTGTCTACTTGCTCCACTGCTTACACTACAAATGTACATAAGTACCACTATTGACAGTGGAATACTAACTAGAATTGTTATCTTCTGGCATACAATGCCAATTAACATAGAGCACCTGCTTATAGTGAAGTTTGTGAACTGTTCAGTGGGTAGGGACAGGGTGGGGAGATTTCTTACAACAGGTATGAATTACTGCCAACGTGTTCTGCTCACGATGCTGCGCATGCGTTGTTCTTATTAGAGCCCACTATTGCATGCTAATATTTTGGATACTTGCATGGCCTACGCTTCACAACATTAACTGTGTTTAATAACTTAAACTTTATTTAATGTTTAGTTAGGCTACCACTCACCTACTTATGTGGTCTGTTCCTCAGATCTTCATTCTTCACCTCCAGCAATCCATTGATTGAGGAGGGGGTTTGGTAAGTGCTAGGGGCCTCATCTGCCATGGTATATGGCCTACGCAAGGTTATGTAATTCCAGCAGAGCCAAAGTAGGAAGTACTTTTGGATTATTGATGCTTGGGTAATGAAAGAGTTTAGAGCAGAGAAGCGTCTCTGTCCTAAACTCTTTACAATAGAGGCCATAGGTAGGTCACAATATATTATATATATATATATATATATTGTGATCTACCCCCCCCCAAGCATCAAGGTTATTTATTTAATTTAGACCATGCAATGTGCAGAAATTTGATGGTGACAACATCTAGTAATATGCACGATAAGCTATGCTTGCAACATGCAGAAGATGATGTGCAAACCAAGCCACGGTAACATACGAAACAAGCAGTGGAAGTGACATACGTTGGTATACAAATAAGCAATGGTGATGACATACATATCAAGCAAATGTGACAATATAAATATTAGGATGACATAACACACAAGCAAACTAACATGCAACTAACAACACAATGGTGTGTCCCATGCCAATTGCCTAGCAAAATTGTGGAGCACATCCTAACCATAGAACTACAGATATATAACGAAGACACTGTATCATGTACACATTAGAACAAGCACCGTGTTTTGAAATGATTCCTTTTACAATTGTATAGATTGAAGTTTCCTTTAATTACAATAAAATGGACTTTTCTTTGTGACTATTATAAGACTCAAGGGTATGGTGTGCAAGAAGCTGACACAACACGGTGAAACTGCTATGCAAAGTTCTAATATGCACCTGGCTGTTTTTCTGCATAAAATTTATGATTACCGTATTTTTATTTATTTATTTATTTATTTTTAATTTTTTTTTTTAATTTTTTTTTTTTGGTACCAAGTTACCTTCATACCACCATTAATGCAGTAACCTTCTAAGGCTGGTGACTAGCTATATATACATGTATGTAGCTAGTTTGCTGACACTTCATTGTATTCTGCATTCTCTAGTTGACTATCCAAGTCCTGCTGATGCTGACTACAAGCCAATAAGCAGCAATAAAGAAACCAATATAGTATGCTGTAGAATACAGAAGTCTATTAATGCATTTAATACACATCTGTGGTTGCATTATTTATTTATTTATTTTAAATTTAATTGCACAAAATAGAATTTTTTGACTTCAAAAGCACAATTAATGTCACTGAATTCAGGTACTTAGTCGTTTCTTTTTTTGAAAGTAGCATCAGTGATTGGTGGCTACACTGTATCTATGTATGAGCTCACTACTAAGCTCACCAGTACAAAGCAACTCTTATTATTTCACAAATTACTAGAGGTGTACTGATAGAGAAATTTCTGAACTGATCCAATATAAAGTGATATACTGAGTCAGAACACCGACACCGACACAATATAATAAAGTGTAGCTATACATTTAGATTAGAAGAAACTGGGAAACTTTAACTTGCATAAGATATACTTAGTAAGCAGTTCCAAGTGCTAACAATCACTGACAATGCTTGATTGCCTGTGGTGGTGTGGCCTCAATTAACAGCCCAGACAGTGAGGCACCCACAAAATATATATATATATTTTTAATGCATGCTCCCACCAAGATGAGTCCACATTAGCTACTCCGTATTTTAATGGCTTGTAATGATGGCTGGTTATTTCAAGCTGTGTTTCTAGTTTATTCATCCCATGGTTGCTTTTTTATAGCTCTCCACTATGATCATTTGTTGTATGGTTGGTAAGTATTGTAACAATGAATGTTTGTCAAGCGCGCATTTCTATGGCTTCTCGTAGTATATGTGCTTCTTTTCAAGGATATAGAAAAACTACTATTTCCTCAGCCTTGTTTGCTGTATAACAGAGGGTAAAATGTGGCTTTACCATGGCAAAGACTATTTCGATATATCATATCGGTTTTGGTGGTTATATTGAGACCAACCGATATTGGCAGAAATCTCCATATTGGCCACTGATACGATATGAATCGGTACATCCCTACTCATTACATGCATATATATATACAGGGTGTGTGGGAACAGTGTGTAAGCTTATACTAGTACACCAATTGGTGTTATACTGTTGCTTACCCGATGCAGCATCTCGTCTGAGGCCATTTCGCGATAGTTGGGGGCGTTCAAGTTCCCTCCCGAAGATTCTGATTGATGCCCGCCACACGATCTCCCTACAATTTGTGTGGATTAGGTGGCGTCCGATGAACTGGCTACGGCACGAGGTGGAGCTGTAGTTACTGATGTTAGCGACGAGTCCAGCGGCGATGGAGCTGTCCCAGGTGACAGTGATACCGTGCGTGGGCCGAGGCAAGTGACCCAGTTCTAGAGACGACCCTGACGGTAGCCACTAGTATTGTAATGTCACATCCTGTCACGTTGCTGTCTTGCCCGGAACACCCATTCCTTGAGGCGGTCCTTCCCTCGGCGTGACAAAGCCGGCTCCTCGTCTGCTCAATCCAGCAGTTGAGCTTCTTAAGGACGACAACCCTCTCCTTTCTCAACAGGCGAGAGCAACGAGTACCCATCTTGAAGACTCAAAGCCACTGCAACTGGCGAGATTTCTTACAACAGGTATGAATTACTGCCAACGTGTTCTGCTCACGATGCTGCGCATGCGTTGTTCTTATTAGAGCCCACTGTTGCATGCTGATATTTTGGATACTTGCATGGCCTACGCTTCACAACATTAACTGTGTTTAATAACTTAAACTTTATTTATCCAAATATCTGGATGACCTATCATTGAAAATTGCAGATTTATCTGCAAAACAACAAACTCTACATCAAAGTATTCAGAATATATCCTCTACTACTGATGCCATCAATCAGATGGAAACTAATTCAGATTTACCATCCACCTCACCAGGGAGTGCTTTGGACATTGTAGACGAATTGGCAGATAGAGACTGCAGAAAGTATAATATAGTTGTCTACAATTTTACAGAGGTAAATGACCGAAAGGCTGACATTGAATCATTTAAAACCTTGAGTAACAGTGTTTTCAAGTTGGACATTGGTATACTTAAAGCTGTTAGGTTGGGTCCAAAGATCTCTAACAAGCAGAGGCCACTACTTTTAACGCTTGAAGACATTGATGATAAAATTTATTTACTTGCCCATTCACATTTTCTGAGGAAAAATGAACAGTACAATGAAATTTACATTGCTCCAGACAGAACTAAACTAGAACGAGTTAAACACAAGAAAGCAGTAGATGAACTGAAACAAAGACGAGCAAAAGGAGAATCCGGTTTAGTTATACGGAATGGGATTGTAACAAGCCGTAACAACCTTAAACAAGGCTCTGTTGTTCAGAATACTACTCAGTCTTCCTGATGAAAGCTTTACATACACTATAGAAACTGTTGACAGCAGTATAGTTAAAAATAAGATGAGAGTTTTGTACACCAACGCAGACCAATTTTTGAATAAAAGAGATCTTCTTCTAACGCAAATTGCAGGCAGCACCCCTTTGGATATTATTGTCATTAGTGAAATACTACCTAAAGCACCTAATGCAGTCGTTGCTCTTTCATTGATTACCCTCCCTGGTTATCATTGTTATTTAAATTTTGATCCCAATAACTATGACCCCATCTCATCTGATATACGAGGAGTAGGTATATATGTTCATCACAAACTACAAGCTTCACAAGTATTTTTCAATTCACCTCAATTCAAGGATCATGTTTGGGCTAGTGTCAAGCTGCAAGGATCTGACTCATTATTAGTCGGGTGCATTTATTGCAGTCCCTCAGGCAATATTGACACCAGCACAGCATCCCTTTATGATTTACTTACCAGTCTTCATAATTATACACACTTGTTAATATGTGGTGACTTTAATTACAGGGCAATATCTTGGTCAAACTTCTCTGGTACTGGTAATAATTGTCACATTGAACCATTTTTAGATACGATTGATGACTTATTTTTATTTCAGCATATTAATGAACCCACGAGGTGCAGAGAAGAGGAAACTCCCAGTTTGTTGGACCTTGTTTTTACAAACGAACAGGATATGATGAATAATTTAGTGTACCTACCGCCCTTGGGAAATAGTGATCACATATGTATAGAATTTGATTTGATTTGCTACTCAGAACCAAAGAAGTATGATAATCTTAAATATAACATTAGGGCAGCTAACATTGATCTAATGAAACAAGCTCTTAGTAATGTGGACTGGATATCTATTATGGAAACTGTCGACACTAATGAGTCTTGGTTATTGTTTAAGTCCATCTTACAAGATATTATTGATAAATACGTTCCTACTTATAAACAAAGAGAAAGGAAAAGTTTGTATTCCAATTTTGAAGTATTCTCTTTAAAGAAACAGAAAAACAAATTGTGGAAAAAGTATCGTTCAACTCGTTCTCCAACTGATCTATTAAACTTCAAAACTGTAAATAATCAACTTAAAAGCCTAACTCGCAACCTTAAAAAGGACTACGAAAAGCAGAATGTTAAATCCAAGCCTAAAGCTTTTTGGCAGTATGTAAACTCCAAAGTTAAGACATGCCCCAGCATTACTGAATTGATTCGTTCTGATGACCCCTGATTTTGAAATGGCTACCTTGTTTAATAATTATTTTTCCACTGTTTTTATTAATGAAGATATTACTTCTACCCCTGCAATAGACCCTAATGGTTCCCCTCCCATATCTGAGTCGATAGATTTCACCCCGGATATTGTTTTAGATAAAATTATGAACATGCATAACAATAAGTCTCCAGGACCAGATGGCTGGCCAATTTCTATAATAAAATCTGTGGATGAATTTATTGCTATCCCATTGTCTATTATCTTCAGCAAATCATTTATTAGTGGAACCTTACCACATGACTGGAAAAATGCCCAAGTGACACCCATTCACAAGAAAGGTGCTAGAAACAATGTTAGTAACTACCGTCCAGTCAGTCTTACGTCCATTTTTGGTAAGTTAATGGAAACTATAGTTAAAGATCATTTAATAAGTCATTTAATATCGAACAATTTGCTCTCAGCTTACCAATTTGGATTTGTACCTGGCAGATCGTGTACTACTCAATTACTTCATGTACTTGATTATTTCACTAAACACTTAGACGAAGGTTACTCTGTTGATGTGATATATCTAGATTTTCAAAAAGCCTTTGACACAGTTCCCCACCAACGCTTGATTCAAAAATTGTCTTCTTTTGGGATACATGGTAAGATGCTACAGTGGATAAAAGATTTTCTTAAGGACAGAACACAAGAAGTAGTGCTTAATGGAAAGAAATCTAATTCCATTCCTGTTAAAAGTGGAGTCCCACAGGGTTCAGTGTTGGGTCCCATCTTATTCACGATGTTTGTCAATGACTTACCTTCGGTTGTATCAAGTCCCGTGTATATGTTTGCTGGCGACACTAAGATTTTCCGTGTTGTAAGAACTAGTGAGGATTATTCAGCACTACAACATGATTTGGACTTACTTTATGAATGGTCAATTCGTTGGCAACTTAAGTTCAATATCTTGAAGTGCAAGCATATGCACCTTGGACCGATGCATCACTATGGGCCATATTATTTGGATAGAACAGTTATTGACAATATTGATTCTTACAAAGACTTGGGCATTATCTTGGACCACCAACTTAAGTTCCACCTGCATACCACAGAGGTTGCTGTAAAAGCTAATCAATTACTAGGATTAATTAAGAAATCTTTTGATTATTTAGATTCTGATATGTTGACTAAATTATTTACAGCTTTTGTGCGTCCAACACTTGAATATAATAACGCAGTATGGGGGCCTTTCTTTGTTCTTGATCAAAGGAAAGTGAAGAAAGTCCAACATAGGGCTACACGTTTATTGCCATCATTAAGAGATAAACCATACGAAGAGAGACTAGCAGCACCACAACTACCATCCCTGGCTCACAGGTGTCATAGAGGTGATATGATACTACTTTACAAGATAATCAATAACTATTTCAATTCCGATTTTTCCACTCTATATACCTACTCCGATACCACCATTACAAGGGGGCATCATTTTAAGCTTTTCAAATGTCACTCAAGATTAAACTGTTGATCAAAATATTTTTTAATAGGTTAATTAATGATTGGAACGCTTTGCCTGCAGTTGTAGTTAATGTAAATTCTGTAAATAATTTTAAATCCTTATTAGATAATCACTTATTTGACTCTCGAGATTTACTTTTGTATAATGGTTAATTGTACTATTGTGTGCAGATCTGGTATACAGGCTGTGCCTTTACCGGTACTATAATCATAATCATAATCATACCCGTATGAGGTAGCCCATACGTGTATGGGATGCCCCTTACGCGTACAGGGCGAAATACGCGTACAGTTCATAACACCACTAACCACTCATTAAAATGTAATTTCCACGTAACTTATATCCACACAAACTTCAGTGATATTACATTGTATGCTTTCAACTCGCGAGATATTTCCATGGCTGAGACATCAGTTGCGTGGCTACGTATTTCGTGAGTTATCCTTACTGTAGCTATGGCATTAGCTAACACAACGCTTGGGAACACGCTTGAGGAACGCCAAGCAAAAACAAAAACGTTTAAAGAACGCAGGCAAAAACGAAGCACAACACCAGCAAAAAGAATTGTATCCTTTGTTACACTACAGCAGTATAATGTTGTAGCGAAGATTATTATAATTATTGTTATTAATTAGCTACGTAGCTGTAGCCTATACCTTATTACAGGCGCACGGTGTGGCCTATACGGTATACTTGTTTCTTACCCATGTGTGTCCATTTCTTTTTATCCAGCTAGATAACCACAACCTACTTTGCCAGCAGCAGAGCAGCGCCAGAGCCAACTGGCTAGCTACTGACATTGATGAAGACGATAAAAGAATAGATTAGAGCCTTTATTTTTATGTAGAGTAATAAATTATTTGTATGCATCACCTATTATAAGTTTAGTATCTCAGAACAGTTCCTTGTTCATAGCTCAGCTCATATATCAGTAGCTACACACTTCACATAACCCGAGACAAAATCTCTTGAAACTATGGTTATCCACTGATTTCAGTAAATTGTAGTGGTCTATGTACTTACCGTTTATTTATATTTATATTTATTACTGTGCAGCAATCAAAAGATTATAACGCACAGATGTGATCATAAAAGTTACTTAAGTTATTACAAAACTCATTAGGGGTAGAGGAATTAATTACATCAGCAGGGAGTTGGTTCCATAATTTGATGGTTGATGAAAAAAAGGAAAATTTGTATGCATCAATTAGAGTTTAAACTACCATTCAGCTGCCTAAATCAGAGCTCGGACAGAACGGCTCATTCTTGGGCTTTTCCAGGTTAGCTTTACTCATTCTGTATCTCGTACAACTTTGTGGATAGTCTAGTACGTAAGGGGTATGTACTTGGTCTGCGCCTACCAGTGCCAACTCGCTCAGCGCAAATCGCTCATATAGACAACCTGGAAAGTTACAAATCAAGACTCACGGAGTCGCACGGCCAGCAAAGCAGAAACGCGCGCTGCAGACAATAAATGACGTGGCCACTACACTAGGGTCCGCAATGTGAAATTTCGACTTCCGAGAATCAACTACCAAACCACCCACAAATGCTAGGCTAGTTACCACTTAGAAAACGCCAGATTGGCATTATTTTTCATTAACGTCTTGTCGTGCAAATCGGCAAATATGTTTACAAATTACAAGATTTTTTGTTATATCTTCAAGAAAATGTCTTTTAAAGCTACAATACACACTCTCAACCTTTCTTACTAACTATACTCTAAACTGAAACAATCAGTGGCTGCATTATCTGGAGCAATTTCCAGTCGCAGCATGGCGAAAACAACATTTCGGACTCGAAAAATGTTTCGATGCCACTGGAGCACACAGTAGTGATGCCAAAGTAACCCTCCCAGGTCAAACTGGTCTGGCATGGGTCCAACTACTACCACACCAAATATCATCGGATTCCAAAATTGTTTGCCATCTGGCTGAGTTCGACGGCTGTCAAAAATTCATCAAAAATGCCGATTTTATTCACTTACAGAAATTTTTGCTAGCCAGATGTGCTAGTTTACTTCTCAAAAGCTTGCTAGACCCATAACCAGTAGCCTTCATTCATAGGGTTGGTCTGGCAGCTCTTCAAGCAACATCAAAATCCGCCAAATGCCTATATACACGAATTTTGCCAATATCGACCAATTTACAATGCATTAAAGATATTTTGCACACTAAACGTGATGCTTTTCCTCTCTAAAATCATGCTGCATCCTTGTTTAATTATATTCGTCCATAGGGTGGCACTGGCGGGTTTTTTTATGGGGCCAAAATCCATCAAAATGCCCATCTCACCATTTGTCATAAGTTTTAGGAAGTTTTACAAGTCAAACATGCTAGTTTGCCTCTCTACATCCTTGCTGGACCATTCAATCACCTTCGACTGTGTAGGCAGTTTTCTTCAGTCTCTTGAAAATGTCAGAGCACGCCAATTGGCACAACCATCAATACCACTTACTGCTTATTTTATTTAATTGATTCCACGTAGAAATATTACATAACCCAACTAGAGTTAGACTAGTTCTAAATATTCACCTTTCGGAACTCTACACGAATGGAAACTTTGATTGTGATTTTTGATAATCAGCATTTGCATTTCGGTAATCGTTTATATAAACATGTAAAGTACAATATTTGAGCTGGACTAACTCCATTTGCACTCTATTACATTTCTGTTGGTTTTGCTCTGTCATTCTTGCGTGGAATCAATGAAAAAAAAACAGTAAGTGGCATTGACATAACAGAGTCAACAGTTCTTCAGAAGCTACTTGAGCTCAAGGTTAACAAAGCTCCTGGCCCAGATGGTATACATTCTTACGTCTTAAAAGCTTGTGCTAACACACTTTATGTACCTTTAACCATTCTGTATTCTCAATCCTTATCTAGTGGTGTCCTCCCTGATGAGTGGAAACAGGCACACGCTGTTCCTGTTTTTAAAAAGGGTCAAAGAAACCAAGCTTCCAACTACAGGCCAATTAGTTTGACATCTTTAGTTGTTAAGATCCTGGAATCTATTATATGTTCTGAATTGGTAACCTTTCTTGATGGGCAAGGCATACTTAATGGTGAGCAACATGGTTTTGTTAACAGGAAGTCCTGTTTCACTAACTTGTTATCAACTTTTGAAGAGTGGACTTCTGCTTTGGATCAAGGATTTGGTATTGATGTCATATTTCTAGACTACAGTAAGGCATTTGATTCTGTACCTCATCATAGATTGATCTCTAAGTTGGAAGCATTTGGTGTTCGTGGTAATTTGTCTTTGTGTCTATCAAACTTTCTTTGCAACCGCCTCCAGAGAGTTGTGTTGTTGAATGGTCACTTGTCGTCTTGGGCTCAGGTGGTGAGTGGAGTCCCCCAAGGGTCTGTTTTAGGGCCCTTGTTGTTTATATTATATGTTAATGACATCCCAGACCTTATTGAAAGTAATGTAAGAATGTTCGCTGATGACACAGAAATTTATTCTGTTATTCAGAGCTTTGACGATCACCTTAGGCTGCAAAGTGATGTTGACCGATTGTTGCAGTGGTCTCACATATGGTTGCTTTGGTTCAATATAGCTAAATGTAAGCTGATGCAGATTAGTAACTCTGCTCCGTTCACCTACTCTATGCTGGACAGTTCCACCAACTTACCCTTTGAAATCACAGAAGTGCAAGAAGAAAAAGATCTTGGTATTTGGTGCACTGAAGACTTGAAACCATCTCTACAGTGTCGTAAGGCTGCAGCAAAAGCTATGCAAGTTCTTGGTTTGCTAAGAAGGTCCTTCAAACTTTTTTCTGTTGACTTGTTGACTTTTTGTACAAAATGTATGTCAGACCTCACTTGGAGTATTGCATCCAGGTCTGGAGCCCTTACTTGGCGAAAGATATTGATCTCCTAGAGAAAGTACAGAGACGTGCCACCAAGTTATTACCTAGTTTATTTGATTTACCATATGAAACTCGTCTAGAGAGACTTGGTTTATATTCACTGTATTGTAGACATCAAAGGGGAGATCTAATTGAGACCTACAAGATATTGAATGGTTACTATGACATCAACCCTACCTCATTTTTCACTTTGAGTAATACGGATACCACCAGAGGTCATCACCGTAAACTCTTTAAATTTCGATCTCAGCTGCTAGTGAGGCATAATTTTTTCACCAACAGAGTAGTTAATTTGTGGAATTCTCTTCCAACAGATGTTATTTCTGCACCAACCGTGGCATTGTTTAAGAAGAATCTTGATGATTTATGGAGAACAACAAGATATGGGCACTCTCAAAGGCCTGCGGTCTAGCTTGACAGTCTTGTACTGCCAAGCAATTTTTGTCCATTAATAATAATAATAATAATGACGGTTGCGCTCAATTGGCATGCTCACATTTCCAAAAGACTGAAGAAAGCTGCCTACACAGACGAAGGTGATTGAATGGTCCAGCAAGGATGTAGAGAGGTAAACCAGCATGTTTGACTTGTAAAACTTCCTAAAACTGATGACAAATAGTGAGATGGGCATTTTGATGGATTTTGGCCTTGATAAGAGTCGCCAGTGCCACCCTGTGGACGAATATAACTAAACAAGGATGCAGCATGACTTCAGAGAAGCAAAGCATCACGTTTGGTGTGCAAGATTTCTTTAACGCGTTGTAAATTGGTCGATATCGGCAAAATTCGTGGATATCGGCAAATGGCGGATTTTTGAGGTCGCTAGAAGAGTTGCCAGACCAACCCTATGAATGAAGGTTACTGGCTATGGGTCTAGCAAACTTTTGAGAAGTAAACTAGCACATCTGGCTAGCAAAAGTTGTTGTAAGTGAATAAAATCGGCATTTTTGATGAATTTTTGACAGCCGTCGAACTCAGCCAGATGGCAAACAATTTTGGAATCCGATGATATTTGTGACCGGATTTGCAAAAAGGTACCTTTTTCACACATAATATTTGACCCATTTTTTGAATGTTGAAACTTCATAACTTTTCGATCATTTCATATAATTGCTTTCAATTTTTCAAGAGTGTAGCTACAGTATCTGGCTGTAGTTTGAAACCAAGAGCAAGTTAATCAGTGTAAGGAGTCAAGTGTTACACCATTTTGTGTGCTGGTATGTAAAATGTGTGGAAAGGGTACCTTTTCGCAAATCCGGTCACATTTGGTGTGGTAGTAGTTGGACCCATGCCAGACCAGTTTGACTGGGGAGAGTTACTTTGGCATCGCTACTGCATGCTCCAGTGGCATGGAAACATTTTTCGAGTCCGAAATGTCGTTTTCGCGATGCTGCGACTGGAAATTGCTCCAGATAATGCAGCCACTGATGGTTTTAGTTTAGAGTGCAGTTAGTAAAAAAGGTTGAGAGTGTGTATTGTAGCTTTAAAAGACATTTCCTTGAAGATATAGCAAAAAATCTCGCAATTTGTAAGCATATTCGCCGATTTGCACGACAAGACGTTAACGAAAAATAACGCCAATCTGGTGTTTTATTTATTTACTTATTATTGCTTTACAGCATACATACAAGATACATACAGTATAAACATTGGTCCTTAAAATCTAGTGTATGCTGAAGGTCCACTGGCATCCAGTGCCAGTGGCCAGGAGTAAGTAGTTACTAAGATTAGTTATAGTTACTTATATTATATAAAACTCATTTAAGGCAAGGGTTACAGGTGATCAAAGTTGGGAGGTTTGGGGGACTTATTACAATTACAACAAGGACAGACAAAAGAAAAAGTGCATGCATTGTCAGGATCATAATTTAGTTCAAAATGTTTCCTAAGTGGTACCTAGCCTAGCATTTGTGGGTGGTTTGGTAGTCTATAACTCACCCGTCATTTATTATTATTATTTATTGTTAATCAGCAGGACCCTCCAGGGGTATAATGCTGATGTGCAATTACATGTGTACAATTTCAATTAGTTACATAACTATATAAGTATGTACAATTACGACAAGTTACTTAATTATATACATATGTACAATTACAATAATGACCTATAAAAATATATACAATTACGATGAGTTACTTAACTATATACATAGAAGGGGCTAATTTTTGCTTAAATTCTTCAACACAGTCAGTCTCAATAATCTCATCATCTAATCTATTCCATTCTGATACAGTTCTTGGGAGGAAGGAATCAAAACACATGGTAGTGTGTCGTGCGGCCCAAGAAGTCGGCGTGCCACACCACAAATGAATTAATTTTATGATGTGAAAATCAGCATTGAAACCAGGTCGGGTCAAATTTTCTCTGGGTCATCCGGGTTCAACCCTCTTTACAAATTGTCCATGTCTGACCCGGATTGGATCACATGAGCAGCAAAATTGTTTGTTTTATGACGTGGAAACTTATAAAATGCTAGTCGCATAGCTCTTTCATGAGCCACGCCCACTTATCGCGTTACAAACATACGCTCAACCACACTCATTTATTAGTAAAGTGCAGTCTGTAGCACGAAACTGTGTCCATTGCTGTCTGCAAGCTTACGTGGAGCCACGTCCATTTATCGATTATTGTACGAGTTGTATATACCGTAGATTCCCTAAAATTTCGGCATCTCTAAATATTCAGCACTCCCCGTGCTTTGAAAGCAATGTGCTCTAAATTCCGGCAAGTGCAGGAAAGTTTCTAATTATAAGTACACTAATTTTTCGGCATTTGGAGCACTAGTTGACGAAGGTCTCTTGAGGATTCCCAGTGACCTCACACAATTGATGCTGGATGAAACACCAAGTGTGAAATTGTTCAGGGAACGTACCCAACGATATGATCGTGTGACATCACGACTACCGCAAAGCGATCTTCGTTTCTGTTCACAGGATAAAATCTCTCCTGGCCCCACATCTCCTTATAACATGATACACCCTCAGATAACGCTTTATTAGCCATGGAACACTTCATGCAGCATCTGGTAGCAAGATTTATCACGAGATAGTTCAATAATACTATTGATTGTGGTTTCTATTTTTCAGTATTACTTGTTGAAATCCTTAATATTACGTCTAGATCTGGGTGATTGTATTCAAAAGTGATGTAGTAATGACATTGACCATCCCTCCTGGATAATGTAGGCAATCATAGTATATAGCGCTGCGGCCAAGTGAGTGTTGTAGTATTGGCGTCAGCCCACCTCAGGGCGCTCCTGTTAGTCCCTCAGTGTAGAAAGAAATCCAGAAAGTAAGCAGTAAATGGATCGCAAATAGTATAGCCATGAAGCGTGCAGTCTGTATTAGGGATAGATCCCTAAAAATTCAACAATAGTACCGGGCTGGTACATTTTTTTCCTAATTGTTCGGCCAGACACGATCTGAATTAATTTATTTCTGCCGAATTTTTAGGGAATCTACGGTAGTCTAGTCTTGCAGCAGGATAAGTACTTTTGTGAGCCATACCCAATTCAGTATATCTGGAAATTGTAATACTAGGTATGCACAAGGCCACACCCAATTGCTGTCTGTTTAAAACTCACAGTAGCTACGTGGAACCATGCAAAACCCACTGATTGATTTTAAATTATAAACTTACCGGCTTAGTTATCACATAACCACTCGTTTACTCAACACGAATCAAACGCTCAAAACGTAGTCTGGTTTTTTTGTTTTTTTGTTTATTCCTGCCTACCACGAAACGTAGTCTCGAGCAAGCGGCCCTAGTGAGCGAAACGTGGCCTCATACGTCTCGCTCGCTCGAGACTACCCGAAACATAGCTCTTATCGCACGCCTCGGCTTAAATTAATCCGGATTGCTATCCGGGTCAGGGTCAGCAGTAGTGACCCGGTTTCAATGCTGTATTGTATATGTTATGTAAGTTGAACTAAAAGCATATAAATCGCTATAAAGTTTAGTTAATGCAAGCTGCAACTACCTCACATGCCTACATTGTAGCTATACCCCTGGACCCACAGAATAAATTCAGGAATAGTAGGTGGTGTAAAAAGTATCTGGAATATTTCTGATGAATTGAAGTATGTGAAATTAGTGCATTACAATAGAAAACATTCCTTAATACAATGTCACCTTCTGTTGTTTGACTGCTTTATTGGAGTCTTGGGTTGGATTTACAGTTACAAATCAAATACATGTAATTTGAGCTGTATATCTTCAATTGCTTCAAAAAATAAATATAAAAATCAATAACTCACTGCCAACAACAACAACCATTGAAATATTCACATGATTGCTACATAACACTGTTGGTTTCTGAAAGCTTTCAAAATCTGAGGCTGTAAAGCTGTCAGAGTAAAGATGGATGCAATGGAATGGACAAAAGAGTTGCCATGCAACAAACATCCATCAATATGCCTCCTATGTATCTTGGAGTCTGGGAGCATACCTGCAATTGATATTTCAGAACTCTGGGATGCTACTTTCACTGTGTTACTGCAAGTAGTCAATGTAATAATATGACATGTATGCATCTGAGTGGTTGACTGCTCTATTAAAGTATCCTGAATCTTTTGTTGCAAGCAATAAAGTGGGTGCATGGCCCCTCTCCCCCATTTTCACTGCTCATAGTTATAAGCTGTGGCATTATCACAGTTTAGTGGAGATGCAAACATGATTTTTCTTCAGTGATACACATGTTAAATGCTTAAGTAGTTTATTGTATACAATTGTACTTGTGTTGTAAACAGTTCATCTTCTACATAAAGTATATGGTAAACATACTGTACTTTTTATTATTAGAATTTGTGGGATGTCAGCCAGAGGTAGACAGTGTATGGGAAATAACATGGCCACCAACTGAAGTTGGTGACGTGGAGATACAAAAATGTCCTGGTGGTAGTGGAGTGATAGGTAAGAGTGTTACATACAGCACACTATGTACACAATTATGCATATGCCATGGGAATTCTGGAAAATTCTATAACCATGTGCACAGTTACACTCAATATGTGGATGCTTACCTGGTTCTTGCTTGATTCAAGTACTGTATATTATGATTGTGTGTCACACATATGTATTTGTCTCCCAGCATAAAACTAAACTCCAGTTATTTTTCACTTACTAGGTGCTTTAAAATGGTTCTCTCATGAGTGCAAGACAGTGCATACATTGTAATTAGCTAACACAAGAGGGTATTACAAGCACATGTATATCACAGTACTAGGCAAAAAGAGAACAGTGGGTAGTAGTTGGAATGTCTTTCTGTAAATATCAAAACCTCCAATCTGTAAACTTAATGATGTAGATTAGTACTAATTCGGATAAGCATTGCAACTCCAAACAATATTAGAAAATCAATGTCGATCATTAGATACTGCTATATTACGGAACGCAGGACAGCAATTAACTTACAAATTGGGTGATTTGTTCATTCCCAAAACCAAACATTTTCTTGTCTTTAGACAATAATACAAGTGATTTAATTGAGGAAAAGCACAAAGAACACATGATTAAACTTTCAAAGGTCTCTTTTCATCCATTTAGATTGTAAGAATGGAGATCTTTGTCAACAAAGTGATTTGTCATCAATTTTTCACACCTGATCACTATACAGTTCTATAAACTAATAATGAAAAGTTAGTTTGTTATGTATTAGACAGTAAATTAGCCATATCTTTGGAATGCTTTAGTGTATCATCACAAAATTTTCACAAAAGGTAGATAACCACTCAGTGCTTCATTGTAGCTATAAAAAAGTAATTTGGCCAATGTGCCCAAATATATGGTTTTCAAAAATATGGTCACAAATATGAGTAACAGCTATGAAAAGCTTTTTTACTCACTACAAACAAATAGAAAGCCTTTCTATACTATTCCATAGAATGCTAAGTTACAAGAAGCCATATGAGTGTATGTGTAAGTACTGCTAATAGTGTTAAAATATTCTTATCCAGAACAGTAGCTGTTACACTTTAAGAACAAAAAAAAACTGCACCACAGGAAAGCTATACTGACCTGTGTATAACAGCCATCTTGGTAACTAATCAAAACACAGAGTAATCTGGACAACGGAGCATGTATTAAAATATTTGTGGTGCCTAATTGTCTGGGTTGTGTAATAGAGTCCACACCAACATAGGTAGTTGTGCAATATAGCAAAGCTACATCACTTCTGTTTTCTCAATGCTACAAATCATTAGAATACACATCATGCAGTAGCTACACCTGCAGCTCTATTTAATCAAGACTCACGGTAGTGAGTCGCGCAGCCAAGAAACTACAAGGCGGACGCCCAATTAAAAGACGCGCGGCCACTACTGTGAGTTATTTATGTGTAGGGCCGGTTTTGCAATATTAGTCCTAGATTATGCAACATCTCTCAATAGATTTGTATTGCGTTACGTGATTAAAAAATCTTTAGGAGTCATCATCATCATCATAGTTTTCTTGCGACCTCACTAAAATAAAAAAGTAACCATCGCAAAATAAAAAATAGGCGTATTTCACTTTATTTCTCTACCTTATGTTACAACTACTGTCACATTATACCAGTCAACATAGTCATGTTTGTATAATCCATCTAGCACTGACATTATCCAATCTTGGTTTGCCTATACGCGTATTTTCTTCAATCAAACCTCTAATCCCTACAATAACTTTTAAATGCACGACGTGGACACAAACTCTAATGCCTGATAAACAAGTTGTGACAACGTGCTGAACCGTAAGTTCCCTAGGGATGGCGTTTTAAGCAGAAATCTTTTAAATTCCATTTAGTACCACACCCCATGCGAGCGTTTATAAATCGCCAGTTGTCTTATGGTGTGAAGAACAAAATCACTAGCGAAGGTGCTTTAATTAAGCATACTCTTCAATTCTCTATTTACATGTAATTTTTAATAGATTAACCACAAAGGCCGATAAGGTGAATACAAAAGGTAACAAGCCTTTAGGGGTTACCACCTCTATGTAGTGTTTACCATGTAGCTTGTGTTGTGGCTTTCATTAAGTATTATGCACACACAAATGGTGCAAAAAAATTTTGTAATGGATTGCTCGAATGTGGTTGGTGGTGTTGTGGCTCGAATGTGGTTCGTGGTTTGCCAGTGACCATGTATGAGTTGGGGTCGTTCCACACAACTTACACAATATTCAAATTTCATGATGGCCATGAAAATTTCTTGCCATATGGTAAACATACAACAATGTGTAACAACGTTAATCAACATCACATCAAGACTTGACTAAAAATAGTTCCAACAATAGTGATGATTTCTTGTATGTCAGCATGATGATACTGAGACCTGTAAAAGAATAAGCGGCACTGAAGTTAACCTTAAATTAAACACTCATGCAACTGACCTGGAACATTGGTCGCAACACCAAAAACACTTGTTTCGATATCTGATGACACAATCCAGCAGGCACTGAATTAAAAGAGAATGTACAAAAAATCAATATGCCGGGCTGTATCAATAGTAGCATGGATAATCAAAATGAACAAAAATTATATCCCAGGCTAAGTGAATGAATAACATAACTGTTGGGTAAGCATGTCAAACCTGAACATTAGGACATTAGTCAAACAAAAGTACGCTATCACAACTTGGTCATAATACAATGTTTGTACCACTGGACTTCACACTGGTTGCCCAAAAATTGTGCCATTCCAGGACAACAGCATAATTATGAAACAAATAGTTACTACAACACAGAAGGCTTACTGTTGTACTGTCTACACTGATATACCATAATTTAAAAACATAACAGGTAGGCATTAAATACAATACACTTAATATCTGGGTACTAGGAAAAAATCACTAACATCACAACATGTAAACTGACCTAGAAATTAACACCCTTGATGCCACTACAGTCTACACTGGATATTTGTTTGAACCCATCAACACTATACCCGATACATCTGAGTAGACTGACCTGCAAATTCACATCACTAGTATACAGTGATAATTGATAACTACAAAAACAACAATTGCAATAATACAATTCTTCTGTACGTCAACTGACCTGAAATTCATGACACTCGATACCGAGACCTGTAAAAGAATAAGCAGGCACTGAAGTCAAACACACATGCAAACTGACCTGGAACATCGGTCACAACACCAAAGGTACCTGTTTCAATATCTGACGAAACAATCCAGCAGGCACTGAATTAAAAAGGGAATGTGCAAAAAATCAATATGCCAGGCTGTACCAATAAAGGATGGATAATCAAAATGAACTAAAAAATATATATATCTCATATGCAGGTTAAGTGAGTAACATAACTGTTGGGTAAGCATGTAAACCTGAACATTAGGTCATTGGTCAAACAAAAGTACGCTATCACAAACTGGTCACTGATAATTGATAACTACAAAAAGAACAATTGCAATAATACAATTCCTCTGAACGTTAACTGACCTGAAATTCATGACACCTGTATCTTTGTTCCTGCATGGTCTCAACTTACATATGTACCATGATCACATTCAACTGCTAGTGGATAAACCAGTATGATCAGATGGCCTGCAAAAACCAACAAGCAGGTGTTAAATACAATACACCTAAAGCCTGGAATATGAAAAATATTATTTAAGCATTATTCCACACTGATGTAGTAATAGATTATAGGACGTTGTGGAACTTGCCTAAACGTGTAAACTTGAACATGAGGACAACTGCATAATCTGGACACTTGGAATTGTCCAATACCTGATGAACAAGTTAGTACTAATGACATTCACTTCAACATTTTATCCCAGCTGGGTGAATCTCTTGTAACTGAGTAAAAAGGTATTTATTTTCCACCTGCAACCAAAGTTCTACATTTCGATCTGTGGTTGAGTGTACATAAACTGACCAGGAAAATCAGTATGCCATAGCCGGGGTATGGAAATGGTTCCTTTCCTTCTGTTGTGACATTACTTACAACTGACTGGTAAATGATCATCGATGTCCCCGTGAATCCCAACAATGAGTATATCAATAACTTCACAAGTTGGAATGAATTTCCTTTCAACATGTGGTGGAATGAATTTCCTTTCAGCATCTGGTGGACAGGTCCATAAACCCTATCGCACAAACACGGTGAATCAGTGTGTGGTGATGTGACACGTTACACAAACTTCACTCCTCGTTTCGTTAGCATTCAAGACTGGCATATATCATAGAGTACCTCGATCCATATTCTTGACTCTTACTTCTTCAAACGTTGCTCAAGCGATGTAGTTTCTCACGAGGGGTTCGAGTTTCTCATTAAAGTCGAGCCGATTAAAGTACGTCTCACCATCTAGTTACATTCTTAAACCATTCAATTTAAAACCACGTATCACGATTGTCCGCTTAAGGTATGGTAATTAGGGACTTTCCACGAGATTTCCCCTAAATAGATCTCGTGTTAGTTGTCAATCCGGTGGATTCTGGTGGTATACATGGTTCAACAATGCGGTAAGTGTACATATGCTGTCAATAATTGTTTGTGCACTGCTAAACTAAGTTATTTTTGTGTGATAAGCATGCTTGAGGAAGGGTCTGGGGGACGACACTAATGTTTTGACAGCAGTTGATGATGGCCAGGAAAAGAACTGCGAGAAGAACTACTGTGATAGTACGATAGTAGGGAAAAATTCCCACCCCTATAGCTCTGCCTAGGGGCATTATCTACAGCTACTGTATTCTGTTGCCGATATGTACATCCGGGCCAAGAATAAAGGTGAAAGTGGTAGTAAGGCTCAATCCTATTATTCTGCTGAACAGGCAAGGGAGTCTGGGACTCTGGGGGCATGCTCCCTCAGGAAAGTATAAGTACTATAACTTTTTTTGTTTTAATTGCTTCATCAAGTATAAAAATTTCAGTCAAAAGGTGATGATCGAGGCTCTGGTCTTATGCACTGGTTGGAGTGGTTGTATCGATACTGCACTGTGGCAACCTTGAGGGATTAGTGCTGGCATTATCCTTGGCAATACTATTCCATCTCCCCGAGTCTTGATGATTGAGTCCTCCATTCCTTTCTCTGCTGCTCCAATCCTGAAGTTGTGATCACAGTCAAAAGGTGACGATCGAGGCTCTGCTCTTGCATCTATACTGTACTGCAACACTCTTGAGGGGTTAGTACCGGCATTGTCCATCGCAATACTGTTCCATCTCCCACATACAAGTCTTGATAGTTGAGTCCTCTATTCCTTTCTCTGCTGCTCTAATCCTGAAGTTGTGACCAAAATAATAAAAAATGGTTATAACAGGATAAATGATTATGGTGATAACAATTACAAATGTATTTATAGCTGTGTAACAACTGTAAACTAATTAGTCACTTGCAAGTTTAATTAGGTGTCTGAAGCATTTAACATGCACAGATATGAGATATATTCGTCACATGCAGGCAGTAAAGATAGATTTACTCTAATAGAACAGTCATACTACACCATAAATTCATACTTCCGAATTTACGGTGTTATGAAACAATCATTATTATGTATGGATTTTACTGACTCTCCAAGATAATATTCTGTATTAATGTTAATTGCTCATTTCCAAAAAAAATTACCTTTTAAACCAAATGTAGAATCTATCACTGACAAAAATGAGTGATATCCACCCCAAAAACACCTTCGCTGTAAAAAAGACATGCCCAAGAAACTACAAGTACCTGGAACCCAATGTAAAAAAACAAAAAGAAAACAGCTCAGCTGAAGTGAAAAGTAACTGGTAACTTAAAGAGCTGATATCTGAAGCGGCCAAGAATACAATTACTAAAGTTTAATCTATGCAAGAATACCTTGGCTATAAAACAGGTGTGTACATGAAAGTAACTGGCAACTGAAATGGCTGATATCTGAAGCGGCCAAGAATGAACGGTCATATACAACTAATTCAAAAATTTAACACTGAACAATTATAATTCAGCTGTGTTCTATATTCACTCTTGCTGCATCGTAAAGTAATTTCTTTTAACTCTAATTGGCTGGTAATTTGGCCGCCTTTTTTAATAGTCAGTATAATAGAGCAAAAAAAAGGTGGCCAAATTACCAGCCAATTAGAGTTAAAAGAAATTACTTTACGATGCAGCAAGAGTGAATATAGAACACAGCTGAATTATAAAGGTTCAGTGTTAAATTTTTGAATTGTATATGACCGTTCATTCTTGGCCGCTTCAGATATCAGCCATTTCAGTTGCCAGTTACTTTCATGTACACACCTGTTTTATAGCCAAGGTGTTCTTGCATGGATTAAACTTTAGTAATTGTATTCTTGGCCGCTTCAGATATCAGCTCTTTAAGTTACCAGTTACTTTTCACTTCAGCTGAGCTGTTTTCTTTTTGTTTTTTTACATTGGATTCCAGGTACTTGTAGTTTCTTGGGCGCGCCTTTTTTACAGCGAAGGTGTTTTTGGGGTGGATTTACACTTTACAGAATATGCAATAATTTAATTAGTAGCTAAATAATCAGTATCAGCTCTTTTAGGTACAGATTAATCGGATATTGATACAACTGATCAGTACACCTCTAGTAGCTACATCATCAGACACTTCTACTTCATTTCAAAGCTGCCTTCTGAGGTTTTAAGATGCCAAATTTTAATCATGGTTTACAATTGAATACAAATAATAAGAAATAACACATCACTACTGGACAATATATTCATGCTGTTACAATGGAATTCCCATGATCCTCATGGAATACCCATGAAAGTTGCACTTGGTATTTTCATGGGTAATGAAATCTAATCCAAAACAGCCAAGCTGTAAAAAAAGTGTGCGGCCCTCAAAAAGGCTATGGTGAAAAAAGATGTGAAATCCAAGGTGGCAGCCAAGAAATGGCTGTGATGGTAGGTTAATGGTAAAAATTTTAATAATGACAATTCAGGTGAATTTTGTGCCAATACCAAGCGGCACAAAAATTCACCTGAATTGTCGTTATTAAAATTTTTACCATTAACCTACCATCACAGCCATTTCTTGGCCGCCACCTTGGATTTCACATCTTTTTTCACCATAGCCTTTTTGAGGGCCGCACACTTTTTTTACAGCTTGGCTGTTTTGGATTAGATTTCATTTCTTTTTGTATTTGTATACCCCAAAATAGGCCGGCTTTGGGACTTTTTTAACCTATCTTTTTTTTTTATCACAGGAAGAAGAAAAGATGAAGTAGATGTACTTTAAATATTTTATCAGTAAATGTACAAATTATATATATATATAATACATATATTGATTACAGAAATCTCCATGGTGGTTTCTTTGTAACTGAACACTCTACAAGGTGACTTCTTCTAGATGCTCTCTCTACAGGGTGAATTGTTTGTAGCTGAACGATCTACAAGGTAACTTCTTCTAGCTGATCTCTCTACAGGGTGATTTGTTTGTAGCTGAATTCTGTACAGGTGATTTGTTTGCAGCTGAGCTCTTTACAGAATGGTTTCTTTGTAGCTGAACTCTCTACAAGGTAACTTCTAACTGATCTTTCTACAGGGCAATTTGTTTGTGGCAGAATTTTATACAGGGTGATTTCTTTGCAGCTGAACTCTCTACATGGTGGTTTCTTTGTAGCTGAACTCTCTACAAGGTAACTTCTTCTAGCTGATCTCTCTACAGGGTGATTTGTTTGTAGCTGAACGATCTACAAGGTAACTTCTTCTAGCTGATCTCTCTATAGTGTGATTTGTTTGTAGCTGAATTCTGTACAGGTGATTTGTTTGGAGCTGAGCGCTTTACAGAATGGTTTCTTTGTAGTTGAACTCTCTAAAAGGTAACTTCTTCTAACTGATCTTTCTACAGGACAATTTGTTAGTGGCTGAATTTTCTACAGAGTGATTTCTTTGCAGCTGATCTCTCTACATAGTGGTTTCTTTGTAGCTGAACTATCTGCAAGGTAATTTCTTCTAGCTGACCTCTCTACAGGGTGATTTGTTTGTAGCTGAATTCTGTACAGGTGATTTGTTTGCAGCTGAGCTCTTTACATAATGGTTTCTTTGTAGCTGAACTCTCTACAAGGTAACTTTTCTAGCTGATGTCTCTACAAGGTCGCTAGTTTGTAGCTGAACTCTCTACATGGTGGTTTCTTTGTAACTGAACTTTCTACAAGGTGACTTCTTCTAGCTGATCTTTCTACAGGGTGATTTGTTTGTAGCTGAACTCTCTACAAGGTAACTTCTTCTAGCTGAACTCTCTACAGGTGATTTGTTTGAAGCTGAACTCTCTAGATGATGGTTTCTTTGTAGCTGAACACTCTACAGGTTAACTTCTTCTAGCTGATCTCTCTACAGGGTGATTTGTTTGTAGCTGAACTATCTACAAGATAACTTCTTCTAGTTGATCTCTCTACATGGTGATTTGTTTGTAGCTGAATTCTGTATAGGTGATTTGTTTGCAGCTGAGCTCTTTAAATAATGATTTCTTTGTAGCTGAACTCTCTACAAGGTAACTTCTTCTAGCTGATGTCTTTACAGGGTCACTAGTTTGTAGCTGAATTCTCTACATGGTGGTTTCTTTGTAACTGAACTCTCTACAAGATAACTTTTTCTAGCTGATCTTTCTACAGGGTGATTTGTTTGTAGCTGAGCTGTTTAAAGAATGGTTTCTTTGTAGCTGAACTCTCTACAAGGTAACTTCTTCTAGCTGATGTCTCTACAAGGTCACTAGTTTGTAGCTGAGCTCTCTACATGGTGGTTTCTTTGTAACTGAACTCTCTAAGCTGATCTTTCTACAGGGTGATTTGTTTGAAGCTGAACTCTCTACAAGGTAACTTCTTCTAACTGATCTCTCTACAGGGAGATTTGTTTGTAGCTGAACTCTCTACATGATGGTTTCTTTGAAGCTGAACTCTCTACAAGGTAACTTCTTTCAGCTAATCTCTCTACAGGGAGATTTGTTTGTAGCTGAACTCTCTACATGATGGTTTCTTTCTAGCTGAACTCTCTGCAAGGTAACTTCTTCTATTGATCTCTCCACAGGGCGATTTGTTTGTAGCTGAACTCTCTACATGGTGGTTTCTTTGAAGCTGAACTCTACAAGGTGATTTCTTCTAGCTGAACTATCTCTTTCCATAGTTGCATGAACTCCCTACAAGGTAACTTCTTCTAGCTGATCTCTCTACAGGGTGACTTGTGTGTAGCTGATCTCTATACAGGTTTCTTGTTTCTAGCTGATCTCTTGAATTCTCTTCAGGGTGACTGCTCTATTAGGATGACTGCTCTATTAGGATGACTGCTCTATTAGAGTATCTCGATCTCGCACTTGCTGCACCAAGTTGGATTTCGTGTTATAACTCCGTGGCTTTAAGTCTGATTCTTCTACACCATTGATGAGCCTTTCTAAGATAATTACTCCATCTGTACAACGATTTTCAAAGCATTACCCCAAGCGGTTTATCTGGTAGGCGTGGCAAGCAGTGGTTTTTTTATTAGCTAATCTCGATTTTGTAATTGTTACACACTGTTGGTTTTTTCGTTGTATCTTCCTGTTTTTTAGCTCGATTTTTTTCAAACCACAAAAGGTTTGAGGTTCAATAGTTAACCTATTCACCCACCGATTTTCAGCTTCTTCCCATACGCGGTTTACCCTGTAGGCATGACAACATATTAGTGTTATTTTTCGTGAATAATTGCTCATAACTCTTTGCCTGTTTATTGTATTCCAGCCAAAGTTGGTACCGAGATGCGCCTTTATATCCCCCTTCTGTGTGCCAAATTTCATAGCAATCGGATGTGGTGTTCGCGTTTTATAGCAGTTTTTGTAAGTGTGCGACAAGAAAAAGAAAAAATAAGAAAAAAAACGAAGAAACTGAGCCAATTTTTGAAGTCGCATATCTCTGGAATGCGTGAAGCGATTTCGCTTAAATTTGGAATATGGAGTGCTGCAGTTGGAGGGCATGTCCACAGCAAAAAGCGTCTTGTTTCATCAAGGAAGCACAGAGCTAAGGAGGTGCGAAAATTGCGTTTTCTTTCTTCCTGTCAATATACTCATGGGTGTTACGTGCCGGCTTCTTGGGCCGCACGACATACCGTGTGTCTTGATACCCATGAAATGCACGAAGCAAAATAATGTATCCATGAATAACCCATGAATGAGTGAGTTTTCATGGGTTTGTATGCATGCATAACCCATGAAAAAAGCCTGTGAAATCAAACTTATGAAAAACCTGTGGAAAGCCAATGGATATTATTCATAAGTTTTCAACAGGTTTTTCATGGCCATGATTTTACAGATTTTCATGGTATACAAACCCATGAAAACTCACTCATTCATGGATAAATTATTTTTTCTCCATCCAGCAGCATTTCATGGGTATTTCATTACCCATAAAAAAAAACAACTGCAACTTTCATGGGTATTTCATAGGATCATGGCAATTTTGTGGTAATAGCATGGATTATTGTCCAGTAGTGCATATACACTGTATTTCAGTATTACACTATATAGGATATTTGATTATTCATTCTTAACTAAAAACATTCGTTCTCTTTCATTTAGAATATTCGTTTTAGCCCTACTATGTATTATTTTAAATTGTGACTGGATTTTGGAAAAACGATCCAAATTGCACATTAGAAATTTTGAGACAAACGGCTTTAAATAATTCAAGTCAGCATAACTTGCTAAAGGTAGCAAGCATGCATATGAAATTTACACAAACGATGTATCAATCTACTACCTTTCAGACCCACTTCCAGTACTTGTAGCTGCTTGTAGAGTTTCCCGCCAAATAAGATTAAAAATCTGAGCAGTTTGATGAATGAAGTAGTATCACGAGTGCTCACAAAGGGGTGTGGGTGGCGGAGTGGGCAAGAGATAGACTTTAAAATGGAGGCAGACAATGATTGGGGTCCAGACATGAGATTACAGGGTGGTGCTGGCTTTTTAGTCGCTTATATGTAGCAAAATCAACAGAAAAACATCTGGCCAACATTATCAGGCCATCCACCATTAAACCACTGATTCTTTCCAAGCCAGACCCTTCACAAGGCCAGAAAACACCATTCAAGATCTCTACACAACCCAGTAAAGACGTCTGTTAAAACCAGCTTCGAGTAGTTTGGGTAGTACTGGGTGTAAAAACTAGTAGTATGATAGTGTAGCTATCCACTGGCGGTGTTAGTTTGATTTTGCCTGTTGTGTGATTTGGATCAGCTTTATAAAATCTGATCACAATTGTAGTACTCTAATAGAGTGTACATTTTTTCTGAACACTTCTAATACAGCTCACATAGAGCAATCTAGATTTTCCATGGTTACATCTATAAAAATTCTTTTACAGTAAGCTAGAACTTCCATTTATAAAGTGGAAATTAAGTGAGGTGAACAACTGACGGCATTAGTAAAGTGGTAAAAGGCTTGGGAATATGGGTGTGGAGATCTTTGGTTCAAACCCTGAACAATTTTGCAGTTTTCATTTTCCTCATTGACTTTTCTATTAGAGTATCTCAATTGTGCTCTTTTCACATGTCTGGTTTTTGCTTTATATCTACTTAGCTAATACTCTCAGTACTTTCAAATCACAAAAGATGTGTGTTACAATAGTTAGCTTATATATCTGCATACTGATTCTTAAATTATTTTGTCAGTAGTGATCCTGCAGGCATGACAAATAATCGCACTATCAATTTTGGAAAATCACTTATAACTTTGCTTCACTTATACCAATCTGTACACAAATTGGACGATAAATACACTGCAATGTGCTCTTCATTCCCCTATGCTCTTTACTCCCTATAAATTTGAAAAAATTGTCCAATAAAGCTTGCATGTGTTATGCCAAATTCTATAAGTGTTGTGAAAAGAAAATTAACGGCAAAAGAAGAAGAAAAATACGAAGAAAATAACATGAAATTTGAAAGTGCTTATCTCAATGACCACTGGAGTGATTTAACTCAAATTTGGAATAGAAGATGTCCCACCCCAAGAATTTTCCTTTAGCTGTTACTGAAGTATGAAGGTGTGAAAACAGCATTTTCTTGGTTCCTGTAAAATAAGTGCTTGTCAGTCACTCACCGTAACACATTGGCTTTCCTTGGCCATACGACACACTATTGTGTGTACTGATTCCACTATTTATATATTTGCTCAAACAACTTGAAACAACTGCCATCATCACCACTATTAAAGACTTGAACGAAAATCACATGGCAGCTGTAGTGTTGGGCACTTATTTTTTATTATTGCAAGCCTACATAGGATATAGCAATCCTGAGTGAAGTGAAAGAATATCCAGAGAGTGTGGAAGAAATGGTAGTCATGAGCCATGTGATTACAAGTGTTTATGGTGAGTGTATAAGATTAAGGTTAAAATCATGAGAAATACACTTTAGGTACAGTATAAAAGCGTGAAACAGAACTGCTTACTAGTTATAGTATTAGCAATGCAGCTGGTGAAAAGGTTTAGTCATTATCACACGAGTATTTGCATTGGTGCATGGTGAAGAAAAATATTATAAAGACAACTTTGAGGCACACAGCCAGTATACCTACATGTAGTGTGGTGGAGAAAGTACTAAAATGAAGAGTGTACAGCTTGCATGGTTACTG
Source organism: Dysidea avara (assembly GCF_963678975.1). Lineage (NCBI taxonomy): Eukaryota > Metazoa > Porifera > Demospongiae > Dictyoceratida > Dysideidae > Dysidea > Dysidea avara. Next base: position 26,681,018 of record NC_089275.1, read on the forward strand.
AGTCAAAGTTACTGTATTGTACATAACTGGGTATGTGGATTGACTAGAACTATGACCACACAGAATGTTTCTGGATACTCCATTGGTAGATCTTACAAACTTTCACCATACAGTAAAATTTCATTTATAATGCAGAAATTGTGACTCAGTCTGGGAAAACTGGTCTTATTGCCTATTTAAAAGTATCGAGAAACGCCGGTTTTAAGCAGTTAGTGTGTTGTAACTCGCCAATGGTTGAAGCTACAAGTACCAAATCTTCACACATTTTACACCAATCCTTACCTTCCAGAGCATCCACTGTGCAAGTAGCTAACAACTAAGTTTCTTGCCATTTTAGATAGTTTTTACACCGAGGTTGACTGTATCAGGCAAGCTCCAAAAGAGGTGGGAGGCGGGGGGACCTGGAAGGCAGGTAAGATGGTGTTCAAAATTGAAAAAGAAGGCATAGGGATGAATTAGGCCACGTTTTGGGTCATTCAAGTCTCAAAATTGGCTAAAATGAAAGGAATTTCACAGCAGAGGTACTTATTCAACACCACAGAGCTGTACAACCACATACAGCCATCCCCAGGCTGACCAGAGCTCCATTAAGGCCCCACACCACAAGTACGGAACACCACTGGGTTTGGGAAAAGCAGCCAGCAAAACCATGACCACTCAAGTCTAGCTGATTTTGATTGTGTAATTAGATAATCTATCATACAGTACAATAGTACTGTATAGTAGGGACGATGAAGGTGTGGGAGTGGTCCACGAAGAAAAATCTACCCAAAATCATCTTCAGAAATCCTTCACGACCATTTCACAGTATTGGTCAGGTATAAACAAGCCCAAATGTGTCTTTAGAATGACCTGAAACGTTTCCGACGAGGTGCTACAAAATTTCTTTTAAAAAATTATTATAGCAAATTTTCTACTGCCTGCCTCACTGATGCGTTCAGTCAACCATAGCGGAAAACTACTGGCTACAGCTACAGCCTTGCTTCTTTGGCGGAAATGCTTCGAATTTTGTGGAGAAAAAACCTTTCACAATATTAGATGTGTGCGCTACTGTCTTACTGTTTTATCTTTGATCGTGGCCATCTCTCATGGGTATGGTTTCCATCAAAGCACGCACACCACAGTGCCCCCAACATATTGGAATAAATATGTAGCATAATTGTAGGAAGCATGTGATTTTAATGTTGGGATACACCTCGGGATATGCTGTTGCCTGTTCAACATCGCCACTACATGTGTAAGGATTAGAGTGTTTGCTTTGGCTTGAAGGTGGTTGCTTTTCCAAGTTTAAAAACCGGTTGTATATGGCGCCTCTCTCTATGGGTAGCTTTCCCAGAGCACTTTTCAGGCATACTACAACTGAAAACACCGTAGTAGGCCTCAAAGGCTCGCGTATTTTGTCGTCTAGAAAGTGGGTGTGACCCGTACTTACGCGAACTAAAAGTAAGAGCAGCCCTGAGGCTTTGTTGAGAGAATTAGTGGAAAATAATACTGTAGACACACTAATTAAACAGTTGAAAAGATACTTCTGTGGGTAATTGTGTGTTCTTTAAAGCGGTTTGTTAAAAATCCACATCCTTAGGAACGCTTAACTGTGCATGCATTTTGAGAATTGCAGAGGGGGGGTGTGAATTACTAAATACGGTTATTCAATAAAATTTACAAAAAAGTACACAAACAAGTGCAAGAAAAAAATTAATTAGGAATTTTCCATATGAGTAGGGACTGCAGCAATAAAAAGCACTGAAACAAACCGCTGAGACAAAACACAACTGAATGATTGCATTTTAATCCCTCCTTTAGCCTGCTATGATGTATGGTTAAAGTAGGGATTAAAATGCAATCATTCAGTTGTGTTTTGTCTCAGCGGCTTGTTTCAGTGCTTTTTATTGCTGCAGTCCCTACTCATATGGAAAATTCCTAATATTTTCTTACATTTGATTATGTAGCTTTGTGTCCTGGGTGAAAAATCGAATCTGCTGACATGGGCGATAAGACTGGTTTTCCCAGATTATATAATCTGTTCAGCTGATGACAGTGATTCAGTGATGAAGGGTTGGGGAGATAAGTATCCGTGGACTAGTTTTTTGTGCACTTTTCAGTGGTTTATTAGAGTATTTCAATCCTGCTATTTTATACCAGATTGGTTTTCTCCTTGTAACCCTGTAGCCATTACTGCGATTTCTTTAAACCACAAAAGGTTTGAACTATGATGGTTAACCTATATGCAGACCAATTTTCACCAGTGTGACAAAATATATGGTCTTTAACTCTATGAACATCCATAAGATTTGTACCACACTTAGTGCATACATGTAAATTAGCCTAAATACGTCTTTAAACTAAGTCAAATTTCAAGGAGATCAAGCTATGCATTAACTAGAGTTGTACTGATAGTTGGATTGGAAGTTGGTAGAAGCCGATAATCAGCTGTTTTTGCCACAATTGGAAATTGATTGCAATAGGCTGTGGCCACCAAACTATTATTAGTATTATTATTATTATTATTAGCTGTTCAGCTTCACCAGGAGCAGTACCACTAGAGGCAGGTATCAAGGGCTGTGGCATGTACTTAGGTAATTTGTTTATGGTTTGTATTCCACAAACCTAACCCTATATAAGCAGTGATGGTTGGAGCCCTAGCCCACATGCAGTGTTGGGCAAGTTACTTTGTAAAAGTAACTAGTTACATATTACATATTACTTGCAACTGAACTATTTAGTTACAGTTACATATTACCCATAAAAAAAGTAACTATAATAATATTACATATTATATTACTTTGTGTCCACAGCCTTAAGCTGTCACATGTGAAACTACCACCTTATCACGTGACATAATTGCGTTGTTTGACAATGTGCAAATCTTGGTTATAAGTAACAAGCTGGTGAATGAGCTTCATTCAATAGGCTTCATTACTTCATTGTGGCTAGGCGTTACTCAGTGGATAACTAACAAGATTAGTAACTTCGTTACTTGTAGTAATAATATTATGTAATATTAGATTCGTTACAGTAACTATATTACTTAGGTAACACATTACATTTGTAAGTAAAGCTACTTGAGCTATATTACCTGTTTTTATAGCGTATTTTGTTATATTACTTAGTTACCACAAGAGTAATAATATTACGTAACGTGTTACATAAGTAATGCATTACTCCCAACACTGCCCACATGTATGATTAGCTGCTTTGAGTGTACAACCTCACAGTGTTGGCTTTACAAGCTGTACTTTTAGTGGAGTATGCACAAGTGTAGCTTGTAGAGACCTACAAACAGGTATCAGTTAACTATCGATAAAATAGGGCAAATAGGGACCCGCTGATTATGCTCATTATTTTACCTATTATGCTATGCTGCACTGCTCAAAAATTTACCTATTATGCTATTAATGCTCAATATTTACCTATTATGCTCAAATTATGCTCAATGTTTTTACCTCAGTTCCCATGTTTTTCTAATAACTTTGCACTTTATGGAAAAGCAGTAAGTGGTTGAAGCACAGACTGTAAATCCTTGCTTGTCAAAATGCATGTCACAGAAAAGATCGATATACTCTAATAGAACAGTCAGCTACCTGATAATTTTATTAGAGTTACTGACTGTTCTATTAGAGTATATCGATCTTTTTGTTGGATATGTATTTTGATAAGCAAGAATTTATGGCATTGCACAAGTTTTCTTCCTATTATGCTAGCATTATGCTCAATGCTTTCAGGCACCTATTATGCTCATTATTATGCCAGCATAATTGGCGGGTCCCTAAGGGCAAACAATTATCAGATATCGGCTTAGCCTAAAAGTGGGAATTGATAGTAACATTTTATAATGGTTTTTGTAAAATGTGTAGAAAAAAGAAGGTAATTCTGAGCCTACCAAAATGAATAAATGAACCTGACTTTTAGGATTTGTATTTCATGAATGTGCAAGGTGATCTTGCTCAAATTTGGTATATGGGATACCAAAGTTCAAGGGCGTTTGCAGTGCAAATATCATTCTTCTATTTGGAGAAAGGAGTATGGAGCTACACTGTACACATGCATAGAAATTGCATTTTCATTCTTCCTGTCAGTATTAAACCCATGGTATGGAGCACCAGCTTTTGTGGCCACATGACCCACTACTGTGTGTCTTGGTGTTCTTTCTGGTTTGTTTTGTGTGACCACATTTGCACCATTTGGTGATAGGTATGTAACTAAGACCAAGAAATTAACAATGCTTGTTTAGCCATTTGTCACTTTTCATAAAGCTTATACATAGTACTGTATGACAATTGTAAGGAATAATTAAAATAATGCATCTATATTGGTACATTTATAACAATTGCAGGATACGCAAACAGAACATGCCTTCGAATTGATCAATGGGGACCTCCAATTGTGGCAGAGTGTCAAAATATGGAATACACAGAGCTGGAGATGCAAGCTCAAGAGTTTTATGACCTTGTTGATAGTTCAAGTAACATGATTCCAGATGTTCAAGTTTTGCTGGATATTACTAAGGAATTAGCCAACATTACCACACAGCCAATATTCCCGAATGATCTGTGTTCAGCAGCAAACATAGTTGATATTGTTATCTCGTATGTTACATATAAGTATTAATTACATATACCGTATGTGACCATATAGAAGCTCGGGTTTTTATTTCCTATAAATCATTTTTGACCCGGCATTTAAACGAAACCAGCATTAATTTGGACCTGGGCATTTATTTCTTACTAGCTACTCATTGAGATTGACAGGTGCCAGTGCAAGTACCTACGAAATATGAAATCCATAGCCCATCACGCACATAAAACCATTTGGACTCCTCTGCTGAGTGAAACATTGGAAGTCGGGCAGAAAGATGACAATGACCACGATAAATATGTTATGGCCATCAGCAGAAGAGAAGGCATAATCGAACAAGACAAGACATCATAACACTGGTGACAAAACATTACTGTAGACTAGTTAGCAGCTGACACAAGTTTAGAACCCCGGCATTAATTTCAGTGCGTGTAATAAGCCCCGGCATTTAAATGAGTCCCGGAGTCCCCTAGCTGTACCTGGCATATATTTGAGCCCCTGCGTGTATTTGAGCCCGGCTTTAATACGGTCAAATACGGTATATACATTGTGCATGTGTATATACGTATGTGTGCTTTGAGACCTTGACCATTCAAACTTATTTAGAGACTTCTACAGTTGCTGTATAGTCACCATGAGATTTGTTTCACATAATAAAATCTAATCCAAAACAGCCAAGCTGTAAAAAAAGTGTGCGGCCCTCAAAAAGGCTATGGTGAAAAAAGATGTGAAATCCAAGGTGGCGGCCAAGAAATGGCTGTGATGGTAGGTTAATGGTAAAAATTTTAATAACAACAATTCAGGTGAATTTTGTGCCAAGACCAAGCAGCACCAAATTCACCTGAATTGTCATTATTAAAATTTTTACCATTAACCTACCATCACAGCCATTTCTTGGCCGCCACCTTGGATTTCACATCTTTTTTCACCATAGCCTTTCTGAGGGCCGCACACTTTTTTTACAGCTTGGCTGTTTTGGATTAGATTTCATTTCTTTTTGTATTTGTATACCCCAAAGCCGGCCTATGGCTGGCTTTGGGACTTTTTTAACCTATCTTATTTTTTACCACAGGAAGAAGAAAAGATGAAGTAGATGTACTTTAAATATTTTATCAGTAAATGTACAAATTATATATATATATAATACATATATTAATTACAGAAATCTCCATGGTAGTTTCTTTGTAACTGAACACTCTACAAGGTGACTTCTTCTAGATGCTCTCTCTACAGGGTGAATTGTTTGTAGCTGAACGATCTACAAGGTAACTTCTTCTAGCTGATCTCTCTATAGGGTGATTTGTTTGTAGCTGAATTCTGTACAGGCGATTTGTTTGCAGCTGAGCTCTTTACAAGGTAACTTCTTCTAACTGATCTTTCTACAGGGCAATTTGTTTGTGGCAGAATTTTATACAGGGTGATTTCTTTGCAGCTGAACTCTCTACATGGTGGTTTCTTTGTAGCTGAACTCTCTACAAGGTAACTTCTTCTAGCTGATCTCTCTACAGGGAGATTTGTTTGTAGCTGAACTCTCTACATGGTGGTTTCTTTGTAGCTGAACTCTACAAGGTGATTTCTTCTAGCTGAACTATCTCTTTCCATAGTTGCATGAACTCCCTACAAGGTAACTTCTTCTAGCTGATCTCTCTACAGGGTGACTTGCGTGTAGCTGATCTCTATACAGGTTTCTTGTTTCTAGCTGATCTCTTGAATTCTCTTCAGGGTGACTGCTCTATTAGGATGACTGCTCTATTAGGATGACTGCTCTATTAGAGTATCTTGGTCTTGCACTTGCTGCACCAAGTTGGATATCGTGTTATAACTCCGTGACTTTAAGTCTGATTCTTCTACACCATTGATGAGCCTTTCTAAGATAATTACTCCATCTGTACAACGATTTTCAAAGCATTACCCCAAGCGGTTTATTTGGTAGGCGTGGCAAGCAGTCGTTTTTATTATTAGCTAATCTCGATTGTGTAATTGTTACACACTGTTGGTTTTTTCGTTGTATCTTCCTGTTTATTAGCTCGATTTCTTTCAAACCAAAAAAAGGTTTGAGTTTCAATAGTTAACCTATTCACCCACCGATTTTCAGCTTCTTCCCATACGTGGTTTACCCTGTAGGCGTGACAACATATTGGTGTTATTTTTCGTGAATAATCGCTCATAACTCTTTGCCTGTTTATTGTATTCCAGCCAAAGTTGGTACCGAGATGTGCCTTTATATCCCCCCTTCTGTGTGCTGAATTTCAAGGCAATCGGATGTGGTGTTCGCATTTTATAGCAGTTTTTGTAAGTGTGCGACAAGAAAAAGAAAAATAAGAAGAAAAAAAACGAAGAAATTGAGCCAATTTTTGAAGTCGCATATCTCGGGAACGCATGAAGCGATTTCGCTCAAATTTGGAATGTGGAGTGCTGCTGTTGGAGGGCATGTCCACAGCAAAAAGCGTCTTGTTTCATCAAGGAAGCACAGAGCTACGGAGGTGCGAAAATTGCGTTTTCTTTCTTCCTGTCAATATACTCATGGGTGTTACGTGCCGGCTTCTTGTGCCACACGACACACTACCATGTGTCTTGATAATATTACTGTTTATTGGAGAACTGCAACCTAGCACATGCATAGACTTGCAGAGAGCTAATAGTGAGCAGGATACTTGAAAAGTGCTCCGTAGCAGTATCTTATTAAAAAGCCTCACTAGAATGGTATTGTATGACATATACCTCATGTTTTATTTAGGCAAGGTAAAGTTGGTCCATAGTTTCTCATCATTCTCCCACCCTTTCACCTCTAAAATCATTACTGCTATAATTGATCATGTGCACCAGCATTTCGATGTGTATTCATAATGTTTAGCTACAGAAACATTTCTTCCTGCTCAGAAAGGTGGTAAAGTGCAAGGATAAGCTTCAAGAAGGCCTTCAATAATAGAGGATAGCCTGCTGTTGCTTGGATTTTGGGTTCTTCCTTCAATAAATAATGACCGACCTTCCACATCAAAATTGAGAAAGTGGTAATAAGAAACTAGCAATCTACTTAGCCTAGCCTAGAAAACTAAATCTGTACAGCATTTCAAATGAATTACCATAAGACTACTAAAAATTAAATACCCTAAAATGAAATCACCTGTTCCTTAATCTTGCTTTATTTTCATTCTTAAAAGAACTAAATGGTCCATTCTGAACATGGTCATACTGTTTAGTAGGGTTCCCCCTAAAATTGACAAAAAGCCACATCAAAAAACCATCATTAAAATATTATATATGGCAAAAATCACCTTTACAGAATAAATAGTCTTACATCAATTACTGCATTAAAAACAAGAGAGCACTTACAAGTGTCTGGATATTGAATTTTAAAAGAAATTGCCATAACTTGAAATTTCATCTGCCAGCCTGCCTGACCACAGTTTTAAGACTAAAGGCTAAATAAAGCAGTGCACAGCCACCATTTCACGCCACAGCAACAAAATCATAGGTGGGATGTGCCTTTTGTAGTTCTGACGAATGTCTGCCTTCTGCGCTTTGCCATTCCTTTTATCTTCAATTTTTTTTTCGACACAACGCCCATTAATATTAATAATAGTATATTGCACATAACCATACAGTAGTGAAAAGGAAATTACAGAACAATTAACTATAACAACTACAACTACAGCAGGACAAACAATGCCAGGATGATTTTACAATATTTGGCTCTACAAGGCTTGGATGATTACTTTTCCTTTTCCCCATAGCTAGTTGTACTTTGTCTGCATAAACACACCGAAAGTTGCTGGTGTAATTTTTTCCTTACCACCTTGGATGGAATACCACTACAAGTAGTGGTATGGACTGTACGGTCAACAATCGATCTAATAATTAACAAAGCAAAAGGCATCCAGATCCCAAAAGATTCCACAACTAGTGGAATTAAATCATCTCCTACCTTTTCCACAGTAGTCAGGTGCTTAGAATCCTTAGCTGCTTAGCCACCTCTCCAGCCACCCCACACCCCAGCACAGGAAGCAGAGGAGGAAATATGAGAAGATTGAGTAGTACTGCAGACAGACATCAAAATAGAATTCATGCCAGGAAACCATACAAAAGCATTAATTTTTCCATATCAACATGTTCCTTGAAAGAATTACGAATGTATTTAGACACCACAAAACTATTTAAGATGCTTAATGGGCTGTATAGTAACAGGTAGCAGCTAAGCTGCACTTTTAAAAACAATTGCCACTCCTGATCAGAATGCTCCATGACAATGATCTAGCTCTGTAGGAAAACGAGGTGTTATGCCATGCCCACTAGCTTGATGTACTCCATAGCTGAGTGGCAAGATCAAGATGCTGTAATACAGCAGTCACAGTCACACATGTAGTATTTCATAGCTATGCTCTAACAAGAATAGTTAACAAACTAGTGCAATAAAAATTATTAGTTTACAAATGAAGTAGGGTCCAGTGATAAAAAGTAGTGAAACACGAGATGATGGTAGCTATGAGGGAAAATCCCTAGCTACTTGGCATTGTAGCAATGTGGGAAATCCCTATTATGGCATTACTCCTACAATGCTGAGCAAAGATTTTCCCACATTGCTAGAATGCCAAATAGCTAGGAATTTTCCCTCATAGTTACCATCATCTCTTGTTTCATTACTTTTTATCACTGGAACCTTATTTAATTTTTAAATAATAATTTTTCATTGCATTAGTTGTATTATATCTTAAGAATTCTAATATGCTATATGAAAAAGGTTTGGTAGCTTTTGGAAGCTCACTAGGGGGTTATGATGGTATTGAAACCAACTCTACATCTTAATGAGCATTAAAAGCTACAACATGGTTAGCATTTCCATAATGTATAATACTGATGTATAGGTTGATTCAACTGTTTCAAGATGAAGTGGACCAGTCTCTGATAATTGAAGTTATTGAGGTACTTGTGTTGATTATATTGGCATTCTATGTTCTATACTGCAGCGTAGCTTTAAAAAACAGGTTCATCCATGAAAGTAAAGTCACAGAAAACTGAAAGAGCAGAAAAACTGTAAATGTTACGATAAAATTTGACCTTTTATCATTGGCCCATGATTTACTTTCAGTCTTGCTGCTTACCCAACTACTTGTAAATTCCTTTTTAATTCTACTTTGGGTAGTGCTTTTACTGTCTATTTAACTGGATTCATGCATGTGTGTTCCTGGTTTCTTGATATTGTTTTCTGAAAAAAATGTGTGTATATACATTATAATTGTTCCTCTGTCTCTCCACTAGATATACGCCAATTTCACCAGCAATTTTATACTGGCAAAATGGGTTGAATTTTGGCTCAGGAACAGCAACTTAGCACCTTTGCAAGATAAATCAAATAAATCAGTCACACACAGTATTAATTCAACATAATGTAGGAAGGTGACTAGAGATTGAGATGCTCTAATGGAGCAGTCACTATATTTTGAATTATTAAAACTGTCATACACATGCTTGTGAGCTTTAGATACTGCAATAGATATTTATTAATACTGATAAATTTGAGCAAAATATGCAAAAAAGAATTGTTGGAAAAGGTGGAAAATAAATCCCAACCCTTACAACTTGTACAGCAAAGAAACTTTATGTTAAAATTAGCCAGTGTGAGCATTTTATAGATCTTGTATTAAACCTCTAACAGGTAAGATTTACTTTGAAACAGATACTTCTTTTCAGTTTGAAATATGAGTGAAAATAGTTTATAAATATTTCATGAACAGGTTTCCTAATAGGCTGTACTGAGGTGTGTAAAGACTGAAAAAGCCAGTGGGGTCTTGTAGACTGCAGGAAATTATGTATATATTCCTTCGAGAGCATGTCACCTCCTTTATGTGAACACGAGGGGTCTGACACCAACTAAAATTGTATACAGGATGTTTAGTATTCCATGGAATCCCATGTTGTACTTGTTTCATCATTCTACCTCACCGCTTTATTAGAATGGTTTAACTAGTTCTGACTGCTGTATCTCAACTTTTTAAAATAAATTGTGCAAATTGCAGATTTTCTTACTGTTGATGTTTTAAAACTGCTTCATAATGTCAACTGATTACCATACATACCTATTATTTCCAATATTATGCCAGCAAAATTGCCTCATACCTATAGCAACATATGGGTCATTCCGTGTCAAATCAACAAGGAATTTAGGGTCACCTCTTGGATTTTGACGAAACTTGGTGTGTTTGTAGTACCTATGGTGCTTATCACTCATGCAAATTTTTAGCTCCATACATTCCATAGTTTCTGATTTATGACCACACATATTTTGAATATTTCATGAAAATTTGGTCCATCTCTAGTTACAAAATCAATTGTAACCTTGCACTGTGTAAATATTTGTAAACACAATTTTCAGTGATGGAAGACTGTTGATTGACCTTTCCAGTGATCCCTAAATTATGGGATATCTACTTAATTATGGTTCAAAAGTACTTCATTGAAAACTTTAATCCTTTATATTTTGAAAAATGCTGTTTGACATTTTTCAAATTCTTTTGTGAATAATGATTGGGTCATAGTCTATGTTTGATAAAATTTTTGTGGTGGGACCACAATGGGCTCAAGAGATATAATGAATTATGTCGTGGTATGCGGTGGAATTTGCCGTCTATTATTGCTGTATTGGAGTGTACACCTCCAATAACCACTCGCAACAAGGAGATGCCAAGTTTGTCTTACAGAGTGAAGGTGTCTAGGTGCATTGCAACCTGTATTAATGACCACCTGTATTGAAAGGCCACCTATATACTGCAGTTAAGTTATACTTCATTAATGTATAGCACCAAAGCATCAACCCTTTCTAGCAAATCCAAAAATGGTCCTTATTAGACAGGTTGACTATAAATTACAGATCTGACCACCATGTGTCCATAAGCAACATGTAAATGTACTATCTCTTCACAAATACCTTCTTTATTAAGTTGAATACCACTGTAGTGGACTTAGCCATATTTAAGTTGCGTATGTGGCTACATAGATACATACAACAGAACTCCTCAGAAGGGATACCTGGATATCTTGATAACCAGGCCACCTGTTTATACACTGCAGTCCCACTCTAGTGGTGCACATACATTTAGACCAAGATACTTCTGTGGCTTCTGTAATATGAGCACTTTATTATGTTCCTAGCAATGGAGGGGTTTTACCATACATGCATTAATTGTACCTCAATGTGTGAAATTAATTACTACATTACTTTACATTCATGACCACTTTGAAGATCAAGTCATAAACTCATGCACATACTCACATAGGACATGCTGACCACATACTTAACATTTGCCTGTACTGATCTTCAAAGCGTCAACCCAAAATACTTTGAAAAACCATTTTAGTAATTACAGTACTATAAATCACACTTTGAAGTGCAAGCAAGTGTTAATAATATAAAAACTCTTGGTACAAGTAATGCATCTACTATGTACAGTGTAACTATTCTATTCCCTGGACCATTGATGAAGTGTTCATTTTTGAGAAACCACAGACTTGTCTTGGGCCCAAAATGTATGTACAATTATAAAGTAAGATCATGAGGCTATTAAGGTGCCCAGGTATCCTTTTTGAGGAGGTCTATTGTACCTATGCAGCCATGTACATAACTTGAATAGTGTAGAGTGAGGATATGTATGTGAGTGCACTACGGCAAGATTTTACTTAATAAATAAGGTATAACTGAAGAGATGGTACAACATTAATGTGGTTATGGACGCATGATAATCTCGTTTATAGTCAACCTGTCTAGTAAGGATCATTTTTGGATTTGCTAGAAAGGGTTGATGCTTTGGTGCTATACATTAATGAAGTATAACTTAACTGCAGCACATAGATGGCCTTTCAATACAGGTGGTCACTAATACAGGTTGCAATATACCTAGACACCTTCACTCTGTAAGACAAACTTGGCATGGCCTTGTTGCGAGTGGATATTGGAGGTGTACACTCCAATACAGCAATAATAGACGGCAAATTCCACCGCATACCACAACATAATTCATTATATCTCTTGAGCCCATTGTGGTCCCACCACAAAAATTTTATCAAACATAGACTATGACCCAATCATTATTCACAAAAGAATTCGAAAAATTTCAAACAGCATTTTTCAAAATATAAAGGATTAAAGTTTCAATGAAGTACTTTTGAACCATAATTAAGTAGATATCCCATAATTTAGGGATCACTGGAAAGGTCAATCAACAGTCTTCCATCACTGAAACGTGTGTTTAAAAATATTTACACAGTACAAAGTTGCAGTTGATTTTGTAACTAGAGATGGACCAAATTTTCATGAAATATTCAAAATATTTGTGGTCATAAATCAGAAACTATGGAATGTATGGAGCTAAAAATTTGCATGAGTGATAAGCACCATAGGTACTACAAACACACCAAGTTTCGTCAAAATCCGAGAGGTGACCCTAAATTCCTTGTTGATTTGACATGGAATGACCCATATATAATTTTAGTAATAGCATATTAACAGTGTAATATGTATGTTAAAGTGTGTACTTTGCATAAGTATTCCATGAAATATTTTTAACAGTATGCTACAGATGTGTTGGATAGCCTACTTGATGAAACGAATGATGTGTCTTATGAACAATTGACTAGCAGAGTACGTATGCGGCTTACTTGTGTGTACCTGTGTGTATATCTCTACAGTCTGCAGTAGTAAGGGTGATACCACTATATGTATAGTAGTAATCTTTGCTATATGATATGTGCTTTTACCAATTGTACCATGCAACCAAATTAGCCAAAAGGAGTTTTCATGGGCAACAACTTTCCAAATTTGACAGTGTGTATGGTTATTTGAAGTGAGTTACAACAGAGAGAAAATAGATTTAAAAATATTTCAGATATCAATAGTATCTCTTACCGAAACAATTGTGCTCATAAAATTTATCATGAGAATTATGTTTTTGAGCTGTACCCCCTAAAGTCACTGTATGCTCATTAATTGTCACCATTGTGTTCTGTCAATAATGTCAGCGGATTTCTGTGCTACAATGATGTTTCAACTATTTCCGCTGGTTGCTAGAATACCCATGCAGCTGTATAAAATGGGTGCTGCCTTCAAAAACCTGATTGAAAAACTTGTGAAATCAAAGTGGTGACCATGAAATGGCTGCTGATAATGATGTTAATGATACTATATTTTAATATTGCACAAAGTCGCTATTAAAATTTAGGCAGGTTATATAGAGCCGGTACCGGATACACTGTTTTGCCAGCTATTTTGCCGGCAGTGGAGGGTATAATACTTAGAATGTTACGTGCATTAAAAAAAACTTGTACAAAAAACCTAAGAAAACGAAAAAAAGGGTGTCTAAGTGAGGGTTCGAACCCGGGCATCCGTACTCATAAGCAATGTTTGTAACGATTATACCACCGGTGCTGCAGCTAGTCATATTATTTAGTTTCTACGTTATAAACATCCGACTGAAGATAACAAGAGTGAAGAAGAAACCAAAGCTGAACCCTAGCCTACCCCTAACGCTAAGGAACTACTTTTCGCATCCCCTAAAGTTGAATGCTCGGGGCAACCTACTAGACGCGTGCCCTAAAGTTGAATGCTCAGGGCAACCTACTAGTGCCGGCACAATAGCCGTTAGTGTTTGCAAACCGGTACCGGCTAAATATACACTTCGTAAAATTTATTATCATTAACATCATGAAATGGCTGTTTGCAGTACTAAAATGATTCCAGTTCGAGAAGGGAACATGGAGCTACATATGAGTAAAAATTGCATTTTTCTTTCTTCCTGTAAATATACTCATAGTGTCGTGCACTGTCTTTCTTGGTCACATGATACACTACGGTGTCTCTTGATTTCACTTAATGATTGTGCTTCATAGTTCTATCCAAATGTTTTTTTTTTTGTTGAGTGCTTTATTAGAGCATCCCAAGCCCAAATTTTCAAAATAACAAAATTAATTTCTTACTTCTTAGTTTTACAATTGTTTCTCAAAATGCTAGCATAATTCCTGATTCATCCCGCACATACTGTACCTATTATTCAGTCGCCACATCCCTAATGTACATGCATTGAAGATCCTTTTAGCAAATCTTTTCACAATTATAACTATACATTTTAGGGAGATTCATGTATGTCCATTGATGAAATAGTTTTATTAAACACTGAACAAATTGGAGTATTGTTAAGCAGTACTTTGGAGAGTAGAGATAATCAGACTGTGAGGGCTACAATTGAAGGAAGAAGAAACAACATTGGTTAGTAGAGTATGTACTGTATGTGGCATTCATACAATAGCAAACTTTGTAGAGATTGTATTAAATTGTTGGTCATTTTTAACTACAATAAATGAAATTATGCTTTTGGCTTGATATACAGCACTATTGTGTTAAAATTGCATGTGTAAATAATTTGTTTTAAAAGTATGTATCATTTCATTCCTACATGGATGAGAGTATTATTGTAGTTATAATCAACACTACAGTTTAAAATGACTCATAGTCCAAAGCACACCATTTTTGCATTATAGCTGTCCACCAAGTAGGGTACACCACACAGCAAATGTGATTAAATTTACAACAGCCATTTGCGAGATATGGATATTCAAAATTTCGTTGTAATTTCTTCGTTTCTTCTTCTTATGCCGTACGGGGGCTTTGATTTCTTTTCGCACAATTTACGAAAATTGCCATAAAATGCAAACATGTAACTCGATTGCCTCGATCTTTGGCACAAATGAAGAGCGTGTAATGGTGGATTCACGTACCAAGTTTGTTGTGAATCTGAGGAATATTCAAGGAGTTATGAGTGTTTATTCACATAAAAAAGATCAAACTTGTGTCATGGCTACTGGGTAAATTGAGTATAGAAATAACTTGAATATTGGTGTGTAGATAGTAGAGCTGAGCGATACTGCCATTTTAGTATCACGATCGATACTAAAGCCACTATTCATGATACTGAATAGTTCACGATACTTACAAATATGTCAATAATAGCTGGTGCTACATAGTGTATTCCTCAGTATTCCTGCAGGAAGTCTTTAAAAGTAGCATCAAACTAGCCACTGTCATCCTTGTTTACAGTAACAGTTATTGTAACACATGCTTTCAAGTTATGTTATGGTGTTCACACCTCTCTGCAGGCGTAACCAGGTTATGACTTAAAGGATTCTTGAGCCTAATACAGCATAGCAAATGGATTTTAATGACAGTAATGTACAGACATGGTATCACGATAGTTAATAACAAAGTATCGCAATATCGATACTTTCAAAATATCGCGATATATCGCTAAAACGGTAGTATCGCTCAGCCCTAGTAGATAGGCTGATCATCATAGCAGTGCCTTTTGATAGTTTGAATAGCAATAGAGTTACAGCGACAAAGTTATAAAGCAAAAACCAAGCAAGTGTAAAATCACGGGATCAAGATACTCTAATAGAGCAGTCACCGTGGGAT
Organism: Dysidea avara; assembly: GCF_963678975.1. NCBI lineage: Eukaryota > Metazoa > Porifera > Demospongiae > Dictyoceratida > Dysideidae > Dysidea > Dysidea avara. The sequence goes on from NC_089275.1 coordinate 26,697,048, forward strand.
AAAAAAGGTGTGCAAAAATGTCAAAAAGAAACTTACCAAAGTTTGAACCAAGGACCTCCATACCTAACACCTGCATCCTTAACCACAGAACCACTGCTACCTTGGCTGATCACCTCACTTAATTTCTGCTGAAATCTACTTATAATCAAATGTTTGTAATTTCATAAATCTACCAATAGAAGGACTAGATTGTTCTAGAACATTCTATGTATGTTCTATTAGAAGTCCTAAAAAAATGTGCACTCTATTAGAGTATTACAATAATATCATCAAATATTGAATTAAATCATGCAATGAAATACATTTATAGGTCTGTTTTCAATAATCATCATTGTATCTACATAGAAAAGAAGAAGTGTGGATAAAGACAAACCTCCTAGTCAGCCATAGGCTGGTTTTGGAGCCTTATAAAGTACAAAAAGAAGTGAAATCCACGCAAAACAGCCAAGCTGTGTAAAAGTGGTGCAGCCTGGGTGAAAAAAGTTGTGAAATCAAAAGGTGGCAGCCAAGAAATGGCTGCAATGATAAAAAAATTCAATAATGGCATTGTTAACATTTATTACATTAACATCATTGTAGCCACCTTTGATTTCACAACTTTTTCACCCAGGCTTTTTAAGGCCACACCACTTTTTCACAGCTTGGCTGTTTTTGTGTGGATATATACAAGTAGAAGGAAACATTAGAAATTTTAAGTTGGATTAGGGATCAAAGAAAAAGTTGTGAAACAAGGAATTAGCTAAAAGTGGTGAAACAAGGAAGGTTGACTATACCTACAGATATACTATATAGCAGACAATGAATCCCTAAATTTCAGTCTATAACCATGACTGAATTAGGGATTAAATGTCCACTAGTATATCTGCAGATGTAGACAACCTTCCTTGTTCACCACTTTTTAGCTATTCCCTTGTTTCACAACTTTTTTTTTCTTTTATCACTAATCCAACTAATTTTTCCTTTTACTTCTACTTATTTGTTTGCTTTTTAATAACACCATCAGCCATACTGCATTAAAAGAAAGAATGGTGCTAGTAATGCATTAAAAGTAATTTTGCATCAGAATGCGTGCCTTAATGATCAATTATGTCATAACAGAAAGGGAAGTGGCCATTATCCTTTGTTTTCAGCTATGCTCCTCCCGTTACACAACATTGCAAATGAAGAACAATACAATAAGCGTCTCTGCAATCCAATCCAGTCACTATGGAAAATACAGGCGATAAACATAATTAGTCTGTTGCGGCTGCCCCTCTGCTTGATAATAGTCAACACAGCCACAGGGAAGCCACATCGTGCTATCGCAAATCGACACTTTATGTTGTCAGTGATAAGAACTGGAACACAAAGGCAAGTCCATGATGTGTGTATTGTATGTACTATGGTTGGTGAAAAGGCACATCATGGCTTGGGATGAAGTGACATTTAACAGTGAAGAAATCAAGTCCATTGCCTTATCCATTGTTGAGTTATGCTTGGCTGGAGGCATCAGTTAGTCAATCAGTGTAAATTCTGTTAAATAGAATTTATTTAAAATTCCATAGAAACTTTCTGGAAGGGTTTGGAGTTGGTCTGAAGACATTTTTGAGCTTGGCTGTGCCTAGCCAATGCTGCCAAGCTGTCGTGTGTCTTGATTGATTAGCTATAGTAAAGAAAAGCTGAACCCGACCCTAACCCTAATGCAAACACTGAAGTTTGCCTGTTTAGTGTAATAATGTCTTTCACTCTCAGTATATAGGTAAATTTTTATGGATTTGATAGGGTTGGCCTGGCTTTGCTGGGATGGTCGCTTTGCTTCCACCAGCCCTAGCTTTCCTTGAACTCACCAAAAACTTACGTTCATAGAACTAGTGTGTTTGATGCTTGGTTGGTGTCAATAGTTTTAGTGGTACTTATAGCTTTTGGTGGTGCTTATTAACACCAGTAATCGGTGTCTATAGCAACTGCATATAAATAATAGAGCATCTGAGAACATTTTGAGATTTTAGAAGCTCTGAGATAGGATTTTAGTTTATTTTTAGTCAAAATTCACAATGCTTTAAATATACAAACTAACTGTATAGGGCAAAACTTGTGGGTAAGCTGGAACCTTGATTGCTCCATTAGTTGACTGCTTTAATATAGTATCTCAATTATAGTTGAAGCCACAGAAACCCACCTAGATCTGCCACTGGTTATGTAATATTATGCAATGTAACCAATTCAACAGTACACAGTTCTCTGCTTATATAGCACAGCTAAAATGTACTTTCTTCTACTGAGTAAATGTCTGGCCACAGTGGTGGAGGAAGCTGTCCGCAATTGTGTGTGTGTGTGGGGGGGCACTTACACAATCAACAACCAGGTATCCCAAGACAGAACGTCCATCACTTTCCAAAGTCCAGTTGCCTAGTGGTAGTAGAACCTACAAACAGTTTGATTCTGCATACGTTTTGGAGCCCATCTTCATATGGACTCCTAATAAAGTAATATAAAACTTGTTATGCACACCTAGCTAGCTATTGTGTGTGAGGCATATTACGCTAGCTATTGACAGACTATGGCTACATACTGTACTTCGTGCACCCCTGTTTACTTCATCCACTTCTCTTCACTCTCACTCTGTTGTAGCAACGGTGACTACTTTTTATCGAGTGATCAGTAAGTCATGTGATTTACATTGGAATCAATCACAATACCTCGATAATCACTTATTAAACAATGTGGGTAGCTTCCATTAATGTACTGTACGTTATTAGTAACGACTGGTCTTTTCACAAAGTAGCACTGCTGCTCTCCAATTAGAATACTCCAGTACAATTGCTGTTCCTATCCAGTTTACTCATGAACACATTGCTGTAGTCCCATATACCATTACAACAAATATCTTCGGAAACAACATCCCCTACTGACTGGTCACGTCTTTTTACAGAGTAAAATTTAACCAATGAACTTAATTGTGTGTGTAAAAGTATATGAATCGATAATGGGTTACAATTGGATGCATCGCGTGATTCACTAAGCTGTAAGTTGTGTATCTGCATATGTAACACTCACTTAGCTGTGACACTATAGTTAATACCCCTCCTGTTCCTATATATTTGCACTTCTAATTTTCACACATGTACACTGCTGTGAATACTGCGAAGTTTCCAGCCAAATTTGGGGGGGCACTGCCCCCTTACTTTTGAATAGGGGGCACATGCCCCCTGGCCCCCTTTGTTCCGCCGCCCTAATCTGGCCATGGGTGATAATGTATTTAACACTCATCTTGGCACTATTATTCTCCCAGGGTCTGGAACATAGTATAATGATTATAACTGTGAACACATTTAGGTATTGAAGCACAGATTCTGACTGAAGAAGACTTGATGCAGAATGGCACTATAGAATTCCATCCTGATCCCCAATCTTCTGACAGTGTTTTTGCAGCATTTGGGAATATGACACCATCATATACACTACCACATGATGTCATCATTAACCAAATTAATAAAACAGGTAAAAAGGAACTTAGTACTATAATAATACATAAATAGAAATGGTGCAGCTATGTATGCGACCAAATAGTTTTTTGGCATAGCCACACAGGAATGACAACATATTGAGACAGTCTGTAATGTGTCGTGTGGCCAGAAAAGCTACGCCAACCTGTAGGTACATTACTGGGAAGAAAGAAAACTTGATTTTATCACATAAATGACTCCATGATCTCTCTCCAAAGTGCAGCATTTTCACAGCTGTATTCCAAGTAAGGAAGGCCCATAACAAATTGATTGAATTTGCTTCAGCCATTCCCATAATATTGGTTGGCAAAGTTTTGATTTGATTTTCTTCTTGGATTCTTTTCTTCTTAAGATATTTATGAAACCAACTTCTATTTTCTTGGTTATATTGCAGCAAAATTCATAACTTTTAGCTGATTAGTTGCAATCTGATTATTTTGGAATTATTCCGGATTCATTTTCCCACCTTCTTATTCCAGCATACTCTGTACTTTGTTATTTGGTATGACTTATCTGTTGCTCCAGCATATACATTGTTATGTATTTTCTATTGTATAGAAAGCTCTGTCCCTGTTATCAGTACTGTTATTAGGAATTCACGTTTATTTAATAATCAGAGGTGAGTTTTGAAGATAATGATAAGTATTTAATATTATTACTTGTTGCTTTCTCTGCAGTGCAAGAGTAGAGAGTTTAATATTGTCTGTTCAAATATCTTCCAATCCACAAAATAGAACAAGTCTTGGTAATGAAATGATAACGATAAGCTTTAACATTGGAATGGTATGTATGCATGTGTGAATTTCATGTAATTTCAAAGTGATACTCTATGCATATGTGTATACTGTAAAATTCTCTTACCACGAAATGATAGGAAGTATTAATAAAATTAATGACCATTATTAAAAGTATGATTACAGTTTATTATACAGTACATGTGTGCTGTGTCAGGGCTGGTCCTGTTATTAGCTTAGAAATTCACCCAATATAAGAGTACTATTGGAGCCTGTGTATACATACATAGTTGTGACCAGATTTACAAAACCAACTCAAAGAGCACATCAGGCAATATCAAACGAACACCACCTGTGGGTAGTTACACTACCATACTATTTAAACATCAGCATTATTCACACTACATGATGCTAGATTTAAAAGCCACTTTTTCTATGTGGTGTGACAAGCTAGAATGGTGATTTCTCATCTTGGCAGTGGCGGATCTAGGAATTTATAAAGGGGGTTTCCAGTTTAGAAGGTGGAAATATATATTGACATGAGATATGCAAAAGTTTGCACTACATCGTCTGGTTTGGTAAGGTGAGACCAAAAAAAAAAAAAGGTCACAGCCTAGTAATAGTACATAAAATATATTAAATAACTTCCTACACACTACTTTAGTAGCTACTGTGACTGCTCTATTAGAGTATCTCGATCGAGACGCACGCCGCAATAATTAAAACATTTAATTGTTACGCAATCATTTTTCAAAGGGGGTTTCCGTGGAAACCTTTGAAACCCCCCTAAATCCACCACTGCTTGGTGAGGATCTGGTTTCAGTGATGTACTAGTGGATGAACTGTTATAGTTGGCCAAGTATTTTTGTGCTGATTTAATACATTATTCTCTAAGAAACCAGCACAGCTCTGTAATGTCATCTCTAGACTTCAATCATGGTCCACATTCATTTTGCAGTCTATCTGTTACCCAGCCCACCACCCTCCATGCTCCACCCCTTTGTGGGCATCCATGGTACTAATACACTTGTCAGATTTTCTGGCAGGAACCTGTAAAAGTAGTTATGCACACTGGGAATTCACTAAAAGGTAGTAAATTGATGCATAATTTCATACACATGCTTATTACCCTTTATAATGGTTTGAATCCTGTGTAACCGAAACTTCTGATGTGCAGTTTGGATTGTTTTTTTCAAAATCCAGTGACAATTTATGCTAAGAGTAATTACAGTTTTTAATAAGTAAGATTTTTAACAACAATAATTAATTATTTTATTCTAGTCAGGAAACAGATCCCGATTTAATGCTCGATGTGTATTCTTTGACCACTCAAGGTGAGGATACTAATGTATAAGTAAATATGTGAATGCAAGTTGGTGTATTTTATAGTAAAATTGATCTTAGTGGATATTTTTCAACTGATGGTGTTACTCTGATCACAAACAATAGCACCGTTTATCAGTGTTCCTCCAACCACTTGACTAGCTTTGCTGTACTAGTGGATGTGTCTGGAGTAAGTTCTATCACTGTAATTATGCATGTTGTATATAGTGGTAGCTGCAGTCATAGGCAGTGGAAACAGGAGAGTAGGGGACAATATATCAGACAACAAGTACTCTAATAGATAGAGTAGTAAACCATTCTATACTGTAGAACAGTAAATTTTATATCTTAGTTTTTTTTAACAATTTTGCCCTTATATTTTGGGCACAAGTTATAGAGAATTACACAAAGGGAAAAGCCTGTACAAAGTCACCACTGGCCTATAGTATTTATGATAAGTACAGTAACTAGCACACAGTGAATATAGCTACTGTATCACTATATAAAATCTGACTATTTTTCCTGGAGGCATGCCACCAGCTTTCCAGAATAACACCCATCTGTTGTATGCTGCAAATTTCACTTTGTAACCTTTATTGTCAAAGTTCCCTCCACTGCTTATAAGCAAACAAGGTGAGTGCTTTCACCTATTAGGTAGGTGTGTGGTATATATCACATACCGATTTGTTGATATATACACCCATAGCTCTCCGGCCTGCGACCCTCAGGCTTTAGGTGTACATATCAGCACAATCCTTTGCAACCATGGTACAACAATCACCGTAGCCTGGCACTGGTATCTGATGATCGATCGTGGTTTTAAAAGCGTGGGCTCAAATTGTGTTCCCATGATATTACCTGGGCAGTATGTGAGTTAAACCCCAAGTGGTACCTTTAAATGCCCACTGGTACATACAATGCTATGGTATTACTAGGTGTATATAACTGTATTTACCCAGGGATTTAGCTATTCTATTCTCTAGAAACCCAAGAAATTATACAATAGTTACTAGCCCCCTAGTTACATGGTTGTCTTCTTCTTCATGCAAGGAAACCTTACCAAGGCATTGATTTTCCATATCAACACTTAGAAGAGCTCAGTTAGATGCGCCACAAAACCATTTGATTATTAATAAGTAAATAGCACTTATAAAACAATTTCATAGGACCATGTCCGTAAGCAATCAGAACATGTTGCTACGCCCTTTAATAGAACTGGGTGACCACGCCCCTTAATGATCTAGCTGCTTGCTGTAGAAAACAAGACATGGCATTGTGGCATTGGACCATCCCCCTCAGCTGCAAGATTGAGGTATACTCTAATAAAGCAGTCAAAGCCACACGTGTATATCTTAGCTGTGCTATAACAAAAGGTTAGCTATGTTATAACAATTATAAATTAATTTAAAATGAAGTAGGATTCCAGCAATAAAAAGTAATGAAACAAGAAACATGAATGATGGTATCTATGTGGTAAAATCCCTACTTTGGCATTGAATACCTGATTCTCGATATGTACAGTAAATGGAATTAGCTAGTGCTAATTTAACAGTAACTCATAGTTAGCTTCATGCAATTATATTTATTTGTGACTCAGCATTGACTTGAAACTAAATAGGCTTGAGAATATGTGAAAACCTTGTGAGGTTTCTACTCATAACTTTAAAGCCATGGTACAATGCGTAAAACACTTTAAAACTATATTGAAACTGGATGTGCTTGTAATAATTGATTGCCAAAAATTTCATAAGGTTATACTATACAGTATTCTCTTGCACACTAAAAAAGTGTAAGCATTACTGCAGCTTGATAAGGCCTTGTAAACCTGCCTTGCTACATTGCACTTGTTTTATGCAACAGCTCAAATGAAGTGAAAACATTAATGAAATGTAGTCCAGTGCATTGTTCACAAATTATACATTTCACAATGCAGTTGAACATTACAGTATGTGTTCATATGCTTATAGGATGGTAGTGATTCTGAAGCGTTATCAATTCTTAGCTATATTGGATGTTCAGTATCTATTGTTTGTCTATTGATTGCAGTGATTGCATTTATTGGACTAAGGTATGTACTGTACACACAGCATGGTTTTTTGTTTGATAGTATTTCATGTAAATTAGGAGAAGGGTATTCAACTTAATACAGCATTTTGTTCACCTCAACCTCTCCATTGCACTGCTACTGGCACTTGTAACTTTTGTTAGTGGTATTGAAACTGCTACTGAGTATCGGGTAAGATCATAATGAATGTTTTAATAATTAATATGGAGCAATGTCTGTGATATATGCACAATCTTATATGGCCTTTCTTAATTTCCACATTTGGACAATAAATATTTTACAAGAAATTTGCCCATCTTATTGGGACTAAACAGGTACATTTGTATAAAACAATTACATGTAATGGACCATATTTTTGAATTGATTCCTCATTCACACATTAAATTAGAGATTGTCAAGTTAACACAGTAGATAAAAAGACTATCAGACCAGCGTTTATAGAGACAGGGCACATTAACAGTATTGTTTCTTATTTGCTACATAGGTTAGGCATGAGGCTATTATGCTCCAAAAATTGAGCATTATGCTTTTGAGCAGTGCTCAAAAAATCACCTATTATGCTTTTGAGAATTGCCCATTATTCCCAAAATTATGCCACCACAATTGGCTAATAATTCCAGTTTATTGCTGTATCAGACTATTTTCATTGATGTTTAAGCTTCAAATAGTCTTGAATTCTTTAGATGGTTGCTGAATTAGAGTATTTGACTTCAATATGACTGCTTTATTAGAGTAAATAATATTCAGTGACTGTTCTATTAGAGACTCTGACTGCTCTATTAGAGTATCTCGATCTTTTTTAACGGAATTGTGCATTCTGCAGATTTTCTTACTGTTAAAGCTTTATAATCACCTCAAAATGCTAGCATAATTCCTGATTTCCACACATACCTATTATGCCCGAAATTATGCTGGCATAATCGCTGCATCCCTAACATAGGTCAGCTGTCTCATCGTGACCATCTTACTTCACTACTTCTTCATGGCTGCATTCAGCTGGATGCTTTGTGAAGGAATCCTACTGTTTATTATGATAAAGTTTGTATTCTACCATGGATTTTTGAAAAGGAAACTGTTCTTCTTGATACTTGGCTGGGGTAGGCAACTTACATTTTATTAGTGACATAAATCACATAATATAATATGTAGGATTACCTATTCCCATTGTTGCTGTATCAGGTGCACTATCACATGATCATTATGGTATTAATGATAGGTGAGTGTAAAACGTAACTTTAACAGTTTTACAAACAAACACTATACAATGCAGATGCTGGATTTCTGAAGAAAAAGGTGCCATTTGGGCATTTGCTGGTCCAATGTTATTGATCATAATGGTAACTGCCAATTATTGTTACACATCATACACAAGTGTTGTTGTAGATTAACTGTTTTTTCTTGGCTGTCACGATGCGTGAAGTTTGTAAAAGTAATAATGGCAGCACATCAACTGAAAAAATTACTACAGTTGGTGCTGTAAAGTAAGGAAACACACACGTACATATGGTTTATGAGTATAATATTATGTCGCCTGTGAATTAAAACATAGCTAGATGATATTAAAGTAAACATAATTGGTTACTTCTAGAATATAATATTTACTGCTTTGTATATGCATCTTTATTTATAGGTCATTGCTAAAAGCAGCTGTGATAATCACTCCTTTACTTGGATGTACTTGGGTTATTGGACTACTGGCCATAAATGAAGACACAACTGTGTTTGCTTGGGCTTTTGCAATATTGAATTCACTTCAGGTATACCATTCACTGTTAACTTTTGTATTACAAAATGTTTTTACAGGGCTTGGCTATTTTAGTTCTCTATGTGCTAAAAAATGAAAAGGTACAAACACATGCATATAATAGAGTATTCCATTAACAATATCTAGCAACTGAGTTATAGTATATATATTTTATATAAATCATTGCAATAAAATTTAGTGAGCTGTATTAATTATCTAAACATATTTCAGTCTCAGATAGCTGTTGGATAAACAAAAGTGCTGTTATAATTTTTGTGCAATAAACCAGTATGGCAAGGTTTTAAATACACTGCATCCTTTAACACTAAAATGCCACATTAAATTATTTGTTAGTAGAAACTATCAACCACAACTATGCAAACAGACACTGTTTCAGAAGCCAACCTTTACATGGTAGATCATACTAGTTGCACATGTTCAGCAGTTCATTCATCGTCATCATTGATTTACTCTGTGTCCAACTGGGGACCCATGTGGAGGCTAGAGCCTGAAACTAGATGGAGTCAGATCAAAGATCTTGGAAAATCACATTCTTGTTATATAACTGTAATATATTGATGTACAAAAGAGGCTTCTATGTACATAAATGTGTTATATATATATATATTACATGTAGTTTTTAAAGAAGATGAAAACATGGGGAAGGAAATGTTACTCTCAAAGTACTGGCACACATTCTACAAATGTAAACAGACTACACACAAGACACATGTTAATCATACAATGTTTTTATACTTGTAGGCCAAATCCAACTGGAAGACAGGAGTTTCAAATCCACCACACGGTATGTCTCATTTAAACTGCATGGTAGTGTAGGCTTGTGCCAATCATGCCAGCATAATTTTGAACATCAAAATCATCAAGAATTTTGTCAGTATAGTATAGGGACAATTTTTAAGATGTTTAATTAAACTGCAGTGTGTGCTCACCAAAAATAGAGCATACATAACTATTTCATATTTTTTTAAAAAACATGTAATATTTTTGTATTTACTGTTTCTTGGTTGATTGTTTATACTTTACAGAAATAAAGTCAAAATACTTTAATAGAGCAATCACTTACTCTAATGCAACAGTCAGAAAACACTGACACGCTCCTCACATTCTAATTGAGCATAATCTTGATTTTGAAAGCATAAATTGAGCATGATTGGCTTTATTTTGAGCATTATTCAAAACTATTGTTGGAAGATTAAGTAGCTTTACGCTAGGGCTGAAATGATCATGGTTTTTTAGTATTCGAGTACTCTCTAGAGTTAACGATCGAGTACTCACGAATACTAGTTGCATGTAGTCATACCCATTTGACATGTTTTGTACCAACCTTTAACAGTTTACAGCTTTTCAAGTAACAACAATGATACACACACTGTATTAAAGTACTGATGTTAGTGTCCCTGACAAAACTTATGCCAATCAAACTCTACAGCCTTCTTTGTGTCACTCAGCTGGGTCACATGATCTTAATGAGTACTCGAATACCAATTTTACTATCTGAGTACTAAATCCTTAATGAGTACTCATCGAATATTAGTATTTGTTTCAACCATACTTTATGCTATGATCTTAAGTCCATATTATAAACATACAGTTAGAGAATATTAAGTAAAGGAATTTTCTGCCTTAAGCTTGTCATTGCAAACAAAGCCATATGTTGCACCACAAAAATTTATTTGCTGCATATAGCTTTTTTGCAATGACTAAAATGGCTTTTGTACATTCTAAGGTTCATGGTCTTATATGAATATTGTTACTGTTTGGTGAAAAGATTTACAAGTCAGTTCAATAGTCTAATAGAACAGTCACACTATAAAGAATCCTCTATAGTTGCTGAGTATCATAGCTTGAATCTGCTGCACCATCTATGGCCATGGGCACATTTAGCCTGCTTGGAATTTTTATTTGCAGTTTCTTGTAAAATGTAAGTGTAGAGGCTGCCATGAAATTCTTTGATATCCTGAAATATGCTAGCAAGAAGGGAATTTCGCCATGTAAAAGACTGATGTCAAAAATGTTTCTGAGTAAAAGCTTCATTTACACAACAGGTAATAATATGATGTGCAGGACATCTAGTTTCGTAAGAATGTATGCGGCCAAACTGGAAAGGCAGGGTTGAGAGGAATGCCACCACCAAAATAATGGTCATGAAACTGTATCAGAAGAGTGTGGTACTTTACAAAGGAGTTTACAGGAAGCCAACCTAAATGTGCTCTATGCTGTGACACGTGATTATATTTACGAAGGCCACAAGTCAATCGAACGCCACAATTATGCAGTTGATTCAAGTGAGACAGAGAGTCTTGCTGTACCCCACACAGTTAAGGCATATGAATAACGAGAGAAGACTATATAAACATTCTACTAACATCTTGATAACAGGAGATGGTTAACAAAAAGTGTAATGCTGATTTACTTGGGTTAAAGTACACCTGTAGCACATATTCCTTGTTTCAGTACATTTTATTGTAATGCTATAAAACTTCCTAATTTTCCTTATGGTCAAAGCAAGTAAACTGTCCCATCAAACACAGTAGTGTTCCAAGCCATCATACATATTCAATATGTACAGGGTATCTGAAAGTCTCCACATGGTGCTGCATTTTTATGAACAAAACCTATGGAAAGAACCTTGGCAGCTCTTTTACAACACCGGAGGTTATTAATTCAACAGTACCTCATAAAGGAAAAATTGCCTTGTATCCTTTGGTTAAAATGAAATTTGTTGTGTGTCACATGTGTATATAGCATTTTAATTAATGTAACCACAAACCTTTATTAAGAAAGATCAAAACTATGATGTCAATAATGAAGTGGCTTTATCAACGAGTTTAATGCTATTATTTTCATCTGCTGTAATTTGCATGATAATGTAGTGAGGTGATCTTAGTAGAGAGATGGCCACTAAGTAAGATTTCACTGAACTTTTATAATTTATAATTGGATCTGTGAAAAGAAGCCTTCTACTTAGCTATACCCACTAAATCACCAATTTTGATAGTCATAAACTGAAAAGGAGTATTAATGTGAGGTTTGGCCAGAAGTGAGCTACAATACAGTGTGCGAAATAACGGTCGGTCACCGGACAATTTCCGGTCAATTACACCAGGTGTCAGCCTATAATTGAATTTGTCCGGAAATACTGTCCTTTCAAAGTTCAAAGATTGGGCTAGGAGGGAGGCCTGACATGATGGTATTGACATGTAATTAAGTTATGTGTTGTTGGCTTGTACTGACCACAAAGGCATGCACAAGTTTACCTCTGAGGTTAACAGTTTACTATGTTGTGCCAGCCTACTGTATCAGTCATATGCACTTCTGTAGTAAAATGTATTTATAATCTGATTGCCATTAGTACTTTCACTTGTGGTATTTATGATATCAGCACAACCAGATTTTAAGCTAGAATGAACAATGCATCTGTGATAGAGCCACTATATATTCTAAGCCTAAGCTAAGTTTGACCATATACAGGGTAGCTATATCATTCCAAGACAAGCAGAAGGCTTTGACTGAAGTCCTCATAACTCTTTTCCTACAAAGGCCCAATTGATTCCATAGAAGCCCTTTCATGTGGCCAGTAGCTAATCAGCTCTACAGTACATTGGTGCAGGCCCCAATGTTTGAAACAAACATACAAGTGGTAGGAAACACAGGAAAGGAGAAACAATAGAAGTTAAAATGTCCGGTCAAATTGCTTGATGTCCACTCAAATTTCACAATGCCCTGACAGTATGACAGGACACTTCTGAAAAGTTATTTCGCACACTGCAATATAGCTTAGTGGATAGAGAAAGGCACATAATTCCTGAAGGTGCACACCAGTTGCTTTGTTTCTTGAAATTTAAAATGATTTTTCAGGTTCACAGAATTTGGAAGATCCTTTTGCAATCCGGACAAGTTTATATGCAATAGAACCTGTTATAGCAACCACCTGTATAGAAGGCAACCTCTCTAAAAAGGCCAACCTTAAAATTCCTGAGTAAGAAATTTATACACTAATCCACTTGTCTAAAGCAGCTACCTGCCAAGAAATCTTCAACAAAAGGTGATCGGCTTAGACAGGTTCCACTGTAATAAGTTACTGCTACAATAGAATATTACACTAGTACCAATTTAGTATATACTGGTCCATATATACTGACAAATTGTTGAGTTTAGTTTCTTGTAAACTTGATCCCAAAGCCATTATGAAATTCAAGGATAGCTTAATTTACATTGGATTGAGTTGGCTCAGCATGGTGTACCAAATGACAGTAGCTTGTTACCATCCTCTTTTTATTAGTGTGTGTGTGCGTGCGTGCGTGCGTGTGTGTTAAAGCCTTCCTCAAATGTAACATCACACATAGTTTCATTTTATGTATTTTTATATACCCATACAGTGAATAATTTAAAGGCAACCACACATGATAACATCGGTGATCTATTAAGTTATTCGCATTCTCAGCCACCTAGCTACATGGGTAAGTAGTAATGCATTGCAACTATTGTGTGATGATAACAATGTTATTTCAGTGCAGAATAACAGTGCTGTTGACCATGAGTTTCAAACTAAGCCTACATATTGTTCACAAGAGAGCAATGATGATGGGTTAGATAATTCAGTACAACTTAAAGATTTGAAACACCACAATGAAGAATCTACTGTGTTCATTGGTGAAGAAGATCATCTTTGAAGCTGTTACAGCTTTTACATTAAATTCTGACTGTGCAAACTATGTAAATTGTATAATTTTAAGTAATATTTTTCAATGAGCACAGATACACTGTAATTCATGCATGTTATTAAGGTAAAGCAGTAAAGTACTTCTTACTGTATAGTTGGAATATTTGAAGGCAAAAATCTTATTCATTAGGGATTATACCTACCAGACATTCTGACATTTTATGGTGGATAACAAAATGCTCAAAATGGACATGTTAAGCTCTGTATAAAGGCCATAATACATGTCTCTAGAGGCTCTAGATGTAGTGCAATATGCAATAGCACAAAGTACCCTGTATACACAGGTCTGGTAAAACTAGTGTTATCACCCATGACAGCAGATTTGAATTTTCACCAAGAACACAAAGCTACATGAATGAACTATCAAATTTCACAACTCTGGCCAGCCTGGGGACAGCTGTATGTGGCTGTACAGCTCTGTAGTGTTGAATAATGACCTGTGCCATAAATGTCATATCTTCTCCAGTTCTGGGGCTTGAATGGCCCATATTTTAGCCCGATTCATCCCTACACCTTCCTCTTTATTTTTTTTAAAAACTCCTCTAAATATTTAAAATCAGTTACATTATTTCTCAATGCTTTTAAATAGGCAATAAAACTGCTTTTACCCAGTGGTACCAAACGTAAACACTCATGCCTTTTCCAGACATTTAATTTGTTAATATTACAATATTCACTACTTACTAGTAAACAGAAATATTTTGGGTTAGTGTTTGATAGTCAGTTAAGGTGATGTGACCAAGTTGCAAATATAATTAATTTTTATGTAAAAAGATGCCATACTATATCCTTCTTGTAAACTGCAACTTGCTACAGACATCATCAAGTTTCTGATGAATTCACCATATCCAAACTATGCATTGCTGGTGTGGGGCCCCTCCTTGCTACAATGCCATGTGACTCACCTTTAGCACTGGAGATAACAAGACTGAGTTGCTTGTTTGATATACATTGTTTGCACAAAAGTACTACTAATTTTCAGAGTACTATAATCATTTATATTGGCTAAGGTTTCCTCAGATTATTTATGATTATGATTATTATGATTAAAGTACTTGGTAAAGGCAGAGCCTGTATACCAGAAGGCCTAAGATGTTTAAATTAACTTCACTAAATATGTTTGAAAAGTAGGAGAAAGAAGAAAAAATCCATGACTGGACCTGGGCGGCCTCGAACCTGCAGCCATCTGATTAATGCTCAAACGCTTATGGGAGTCTGCCAGGTGGTCAGGACATTTTCTTCTTACTATTTTCATGTATTTGTATCCATAGGAACCCTAGAAAGTGACTTATTATCTCTAAGTCTCTTTTGTTCTGTTTGGACAATTTTTCATCAGAAGCATGGCAGGGGCATTGGAGCAGGCCAAAGGCCAACTTTGACATTGAATTTTGCATAGTGGAGTTCAAAGTAAGCAACAGATATGGATGCTATTCATGGGGTTGGGGCTTCCCCAGGGGGAAAAAATTTTATTTCAGAAATTCTGAGAAAGCATTTTAGTGAATTTCACTTTGTTAAATAAAATGCTTATGTAAAGATTTTGAAAGAAATGTAAAAGTGACACCTAGAGTGGTTGACTGCTCTATTGGAGTAGTTGACTGCTCTATTGGAGTAGTTGACTGCTCTATTGGAGTAGTAGTAGAGTATATCAGTTTTTTCTTGCAAGCATTGTCCAATGCAAGTGGGGGACATCCCCTCTGTATACACTCTCTATATCTTAAGGGAAATTCCACTTCACCTTCCAATTCAATTTGGTAATCTGACTAATACTATACTAGAGCTCTATTTTATTTTGCCAATCCTATTTGTGACCGGATTTGACAAAACCAGGCCTCCACACACTTTAACTGCTCGTAACTAGACCATACAGTATGATTTTGAGATACAATTTTCACACAATTCTTTCATTGCATTGTATAAAATGACAGGTCAAAATTTTAAACTGATAGCATACTCCTGCTTATGATCTTTCAAAGTCAGAAATCTGGAAGTGTGTGGAAGCCTGGTTTGTCAAATTCAGTCACATTTGATGTTGGTTTGCCTTCACACAAAGTTTCTTTCATGTAAATTAAGGCACTCATTTGTGGAATTCTTTGCTAGCTGGCATTAAAGAACTGCATATATCTTCACTGAATTTTGCTGCTTAAAATGCCACATGGGTCCTATGTCAAATCAACAAGGAATTTAGGGTCACCTCTCGGATTTTGACAAAACTTGGTGTGTTTATAGCATCTGTGGTGCTTATCACTCATGCAAATTTTTAACTCCATACATCCAATAGTTTCTGATTTATGACCACAAACATTTTGCATATTTCATGAAAAATTGGTCCATCTCTAGTTGCAAAATTGACCGTAACTTTACACTGTGTAAATATTTTAAACACAATTTTCGCAGATGGAAGACTGTTGATCGACCTTTCCAGTGAACCCTAAATTATGGGATATCTACTTAATGATGGTTCAAAAGTGCTTTATCGAAAACTTTAATCTTTTGTATTTTAAAAAATGCTGCTTGAAATTCTTCAAATTTTTTTGAATGATGATTGGGTCATGGTCTATGTTTGATAAAGTTTTTGTGGTGGGACCACAATGGGCTCAAGAGATATAATCAATTATGCTGTGGTATGCAGTAGACTTTTGTAGTCTATTATTGCTGTATGGGAGTGCACACCTCCAATACCCACTTTCAACAAGGCCATGTAAAGTTTGTCTTACAGAGTGAAGGTGTCTAGATACAGTGCAACCTGTATTAGTGACCACCTGTATTGAAAGACCACCTATGTGCTGTAGTTAATTTATATTTCTTTAATTCAATATTAATGTATAGCACCAAAGTTCTAGCAAATCCTAAAATGGTCCTTATTATATGGGTTGACTTTAAATTACAGATCTGTATCATGTGAATGTTGTATCATCTCTTCAGAAGTACCTTCTTTATTACAGTAAGTTGAATCCCACTATAGTAGACTTAGCCCTATTTTAGTTGTATATGTGGCTGCACATATAGGTACGTACAACAGACACTGTGAAAAAGGTGGGATATAATATGGTATTTCCAGTGGCTTATTGAATACAAATAAGCCTTAATATAAACCCTGTATTATACTCATGTTATACTTTAGTATAATGCGTACTATACTATTACATATATGGTTTCAGTTTATTTACCACATTACCTTAAATAGCTTATATTAAATATAATGCCCACACTATACCATCACATATATGGTTTCAGTATGTTTAACACATTAACTAAAACCTTACATGTTATTGTTAGTATACTAGTAATACTACAGGTTATATCAAGCTTTTTTGTATTCAATAAGCCACTGGAAATACCATCTTATATCCCTCATTTTTCACAGTGAGAACTCCTCAAAAGGAATACCTGGACACCTTGATAACCAGGACGCATGTTTATACTCCCACTCTAGTGGTGCACATACATTTGGACCAAGATACTTCTGTGGCTTCTATAATAATAAGAGCACTTAATTATGGTCCTAGGAATAGAGGGTTTTTACTGTATACATGTATTAATTGTACTTCAATGTGTGAAATAATTACTAAATTACTTTACATATATTCATGACCACTTTGAAGATCAAGTCCTAAATTCATACACATACTCATGCAGTAGGTAAACATGTTGACCACATTTTCATGTACATTTAAAATTTTCCTGTACTGATCTTCAAAGCGTGAATGCTAAATACTTTTTAAAAAACTATTTAGTAATTACAGTACTATAAATCACATATTGAGGTGCAAGCAAGTATTTATATAAAAAATTCTTGGTACAAGTTAATGCATCTACTGTATACAGTGTAACTCTTCTATTCCCTGGACCATTGATAATTTTTTGAGAAACCACAGACTTGTGACTTGTCTTGGGTCCAAATGTACATACAATTATAAAGTGAGATCATAAACACATATCCTGGTTATCAAGATGCCCGGACATCCTTTTTGAGGAGGTCAGATTGTACCTATGCAGCTGTATACATAATTTGAATGGTGTGGAGTGGGGCTATATAATATTATGTAAGTGCACTACGGCGGGATATGACTTAATAAATAAGGTATTTCTGAAGAGATGGTACAACATTCATGTGTTTATGGATGCACGGTAATCTCATCTAAGTCCACCTGTCTAACTTTGGATTTGCTAGAAAGAAGATGAAATTTTTCATGAAATATGCAAAATATTTGTGGTCATAAATCAGAAACTATGAGATGTATGGAGTTAAAAATTTGTATGAGCAATAAGCACCATAGATACTACAAACACACCAAGCTTCATCAAAATCTGAGAGGTGATCCTAAATTCCCCTTTGATTTGACATGGAATGACCCACATTTATTTTTAGCAAGGTAAAATATTCAGTAAAAGACAGCTAGTATGTCTGCTATTCTGTTACTTCAAGAATTCGTAGACATTCCATGTGGAATACAGTATAATATTGAATAGACACATTAGTCACAAATGTACTGTAGTGCTATTGAAGTTACTTTAATTTTCAAAAGTCTTACCTATAGCATCATGCACACAGGATACAATACAAGTACAATATGGGAAACATGTTATTATATTATGTATAACTACCAGGCCAGCCTTGTAAAGCAGCCCTAAGAATTAAACAACATTTAAACTACCACACTATGTGTGTGTAATATTATTGGTGCAATGTTTGTGTATTTTAGTTGATAACCAATTATTGACATTTTTGCACTCATAGTGACTTTGGCAGGGTTTAATTGGTGGACACAGCAGAAAAGAATCAACATGTCAAATCAAAATTATCACCAATCAAACATTACATATATGGCTTTTATTTAGCATGATGGACATCCCATGCAATGCTTAAACAGTCTGAGGAGCATTTATTTTGGAGTTGTGAAATAGCAAGCATTCATAGGGTTTATGAATTGGCAATGAAATTTTTTTTAAATGCTCCATGATATACCAATTATTGCTCATAGTAGCTATTCATCTTATATTCATTAACCCATGAAATTTTCAAAGTATCAATGGTATGTAGTTCATGGATGGTGGCGAGCCATGAATTAATTTCAGTGACTGTTCATGTGTTTCATAGGTAGTAGGTTCATGACAAAACAGAGTTACTATTGTCTGAACTATGTTTTACTGTGAGGAGATTTGTTGCTTTACATATAGCTATTGACAGATCAAATTTATATACTGTAGCAGCTATGTAGCTATATGTACACAGTTCAATATAGCTAGTAAGTTAGGCTATTGTTAATACTCTGAGTTGTGAGAACTGATTGTGGAAGTGTGCAACAAGACTACATATAGGTGTGTTCATGATCAGTATCAGGTATTCTTATTAAAAAAGGAGAGAGCAACAAACATTTATGAAATGGACCATTAGTGAGTTTGTATGTTATGCTAAGAACTGACCCTTTCATAACTTTTGTGTGTGGATACAGTGGAGATGAGTGTGCACTGTAAGCACTGAAGAAGGACAGGATGAAGCACCTCATTGATGACGTCCTGATATGTAGTTTAAATATTGGCTACGGCTCCAAGTACAATGGATGGATTCCTAAGAGTGCTGAAGAAAAGTGATGATGATGATGTACCAGATAGTTTTTAGCTTATAAATTACAAAGAATGTGACTAATTAATTTTGTTTTATGTAGTGAGTCACTGGCAGCACTTGCCAGTGGCTTTCAGTATAATTTTATGTACTGAAAAACAATAATAAATAAATAAATCTGTAAGCAGTGTGAATTCATGCAGTCATGCCAGATACAAATAATGTGTCAATTTCAAAACAATTATATGGTCAATACTCAATAACTATGCATTGTACAGTACATACATATACTGTACTTATTGTTCCATATCCTTACAACATCATTATTGCTATGTAACCAACTGCTAGTGATCATAGCTTAATACATTTTATTTGTTTTTGTTATTATATCAAGGTAGCTATAGTTGGCATGATTGTTGGACTTATATACTGTAGTACATAGTTGCATACTCAAACTTCACTTTCTGGCCATGTATATGTTATCTTGCACATCCTACAGGTGTAAATGTTCTTCATATATATGAGATGTGGCAATTGGACCACTTTTCTGTTTTATGTTATTAGCCATGTCAAAGTGTTTAAGTCCTGTATATTTGGTAACTCAAAGGCTGCAGCACAAGTTGCTGTAGACCTTCAGTGCTGGACACTGTAAAGCAGCAATAACAACAACAATATTGTGAATCCACATTATACTATTAGGTTACTTTACAAGTGGTGGTGTGATCGGCATGACAAAAAAAAAAACACACGTGTGGTTTTCTTAAATAGCATGTAGCTAATATGCAAGTGCCTATAGTGCAATTATGATTGTAATTTGGAAATAATGTCATGTGCCGCCCTGCATGCACATTACAAGTGACTGTACATTCACAATGTGAAATATAATAAAGACCAAATTAATTTGGATAATTAGTTTTGTCGTTGACAAGACCAAGTCATTGCTGTTATTACCAAAATGGCTAGAGCTACTAGTCTATAATATGAAGTAGACAGAAATTACAGTAGTCTCAGCACCTTAAATTGTTCCAATTGCATAGCTAGCTAGTATGCCGAGCTATATGCGTTAATTAATGGTGAATTGGGTTTTTCACATTCCATGGCCAGTCTCAACAATGAATTACATAATTATTATAGTCAACATGCGCAATAACCATGCATCAGGGGCGGATCCAGGGGGGCCATGGAACCCCCCTTTGAAAGAGCCTCTCGATCTCTTACTCGAGATACTCTAATAGAGCAGTCAAGATCGAGATGCTCTAATAGAGCAGTCACAGTATTCTTAAGAGTAGTGTAGCAAACTAGTAGTTATAAATAAGTTGGTGAGGGGCAGCTATTTTCAGCAGTTCTACGTGATGACCTTTTTTTTTTTCTTCGACCTACAGCTAGTCTGAAGTTGCAATTCCAGAGTGGAACCCCCATTTACAAAGGAGGTGTCTATTTTACGGACCCGACCGGGCGAATTTTTTTTTGGGCAGACTTTCAACTTAGAAATTTTTCAAGCATTATTTTTTTCCGGATAATGTTGCGCATGTAACACCGGATACTAACTTCGTCAAGTCTCAGGAGACTTTATTATTTATTATTAGCACTTTACCTCGCACTTTACTTAGTTTGCAGGGCCTCAATATCTCTCAATGTCGTGTTCTCCGCCAGGTTGACAGTAGAAAAGAAGAGCAAAATGACTTTAGAAGGAAAGATGGTTTTTCACAGGCTGCCCCAACTGATTGTCAGTGGCGTCTCGCATTTAATCTGAGAATACCTCGCAGCACAGAGCTACCCGGCAGTACCTGATTCACAGCTATTAGTGAAACCGATTGGCATGTGAGTATGAAGCAGCTTGTGTTTGCTAAATAAATGGACTGAGGATTAAATAGTGATGGTTCTCTCAGCTGAGCCATAATAGTCAACAGGGATCATGAAGATAACTGAACAAGGAATATATTATAATATGGTCCTGTAAAACCTTCTGTGATCGGGATCAAGTCATCAGAATATTTATGGGACCTCGATCGCTTGACTTTCTAGTATAAAGCATATTATTTTGTGTTCTTTTGAGGACATCTAGATTGCTTAATTCAGTACAAGCTAACCTCTTGATTGCTTGATTAAATTTTAATACTGGTTGCAGACGGTTCTACAGGAGTTATGGTGTAGTGACTATACCATACTGAACAAGCAGCTGTGCTTTCGATTGCGTGTTGTCTTGTTACTTGTCAGAAAGAAATATGAAGGCATGAATTATGTGTTATTGTCGTAAAAACTAACTTCAAGTTCTTACAGACTGATATCTATTTCAGTCATATAGCACCGTCACAATAGGAAGTAACATTTTTCAGCATTTGCCACTCAGCCATACGGAGATGGCAGCTGATTTTATGCTTATTGTGTTATAGGTATTACTTTATTATTACTACATGTATGTAAATGATCTGTGGATCACATGTGTATTGAGTGTGGTGTTCTTAATTTGAAGGTGCATGGATTCACTTCAAGATCGCAAACAACTGGTTTTCACAAATCCAACATCTAAACAAGAGTGAGTCTATGATAACGTGCAGCTGAGATGACTGCAATGAATTTGAGACAGGAACAAAGATCATGGTATATTCAATATATAGTTTGGCTTTACTATATAGACTATGAGTTAAGACAGCAACAATTGGTGATTTTTTGTTTTCATCAAAAATTTCCAAATGTGGAGTGTGGGTTGGCAGGTTGCATATATCATTACCATTATCCATTATCACACTATCTCACAACAGCTTGGCCATGCCCAATTTTGAAAAGATTCTGGAGCATTTCCAATGTATAGTCTCAACTGATGGCATTTCCATCGTCTGTTTGACACACGTAGTTAACTTAGTTCAACTTCTTACTTGTAAAATTCTGCAAACATTACAACTTTGGAGGGCTCACTGCACAAATCTGATGATCTAATAAGTATTTGTTAACACTCTGCAGTGCATTGTGTACCTTTGTACAACATAGCAATTTGAATAACTGACCTGTGTATGTTCAATTTGTCTTGTTATTCAGACAATTGTTGGTTAAACCTGCAATAACAGATATTTTGTGCAAAAGCAAAAATTACCCTCTAGTATGGCAAGTCATGTAGCATGCAAAAATCATGTATGCATGATTATTGTAGTCCACAGAGGCACAGATGTAATACAAATTGTTGGCCTTTTAAACAGGTGACTAGGGGTTACTTTGCAGGCTAATATAACAGCAAGAGTGAATAATAATATCATTCACTCTTGATAATAGTTCTACGTATGTGACTCAAACATACAGTTACAGTGAAACTCCTTCGGATTATAGGCACCCTGTTTTTGGAGGACATCTGTCTAGGTCCTATATCAACAGCTGTAGTATAGTGAAACGGCACTTAGCGACCACCTCATTACACTTTGTTACAGTGGTACCATCTATGAAGCCCAGATCTATTTTCCATAATATCTCATTGATTTAATTTTTGTTAATGTGGCCACCTTGTTAGTAACACCAGCAGCTACTTTCTGTAGGACCAAACCTATGAAATTAAAGCGGCCAGTAATTGAGTAGGCATTTAACCCAAGATTAAATAACAGAAAGCCAAAATGACTAAAATTTTATTTTCACACGTACTATAGTTAATCAATAAAGGAAAATTTCTTTATATCATGCTTGTCATGATACATAGTTGACTATGAGTGACTATTCTTCTATTACAGTTCTCAAACTTTTGTGAACCCTGCATACTCAAATGTCCAATAAATTTAGCTATCAAAGCTGCACTTATTCTGTTATTGTACTCAATGCTTAATTCAGCTTATTTATTCCACTTGCAGTCATTTCTGACTTATGCCTATACTGTATGTTTCGTCTCTACCCAGCAGTAGTGTACTAGCCATTATGATAGTGTAAATCACAGTGCTAAAGGCCACCTCATTAATAGGGCCACTTATTTAGGGTCCCAAAAGTGGCCCCATTTAAAGAGGTTTCACTGTAACTCTTAACCGAAGTAAATGTTTTTACAAATGACAAAACAAATTGCTGATCTTAAAGGGGTTTTATTATATACAAATGGCTAATTTGTAAATGTAAATAACAGCCTGTATGCTGTTTCTTGTACAGGAGCAGTAATAATATGAGTCAAGCACACTTGGAACTTTTAATGACCTAGTGCATGAATAGAATATGTATGCCTTAACCAGTGGAACCACTCTGTAACGACAGTTTGAGACCAACTTTACCGATAGCTACAAATACTTCATTATAAGGTTAAATTTATAGTGTAGAGTGCTTTAAGAGAGGTTCCACAGTGCTTATGATGTGATAAATCCATTTAGCGCTTCCACTTCCTTCAGATGTATACTAAGGGTCAATATTGCTCATCCAGTTGACCCACCAACCCAAACAAAAATTTTAAAATCAGGTGGGCATCAAGAGCTATAATTGTAGTCATTTTGGCACTATGTCCACAAGTTCCAAGCTTTGTTAGTTAGTTCTACATTCATAGCATGATGTTACCAACAGATGAATTGTCTGCAAGAGAAATAAACGAGTAGCTACAAGTACCCAAGTGTTTTCACACGCATAGTCTATGATCGATAAGTGGGTATGGCTCAATGCAAGTCTAACCCAAGCAGCTGCAACAACCCATAAGTGGCCATTGCACCTTCACTTGATGTCTACCATAAGTGGACATGATACTATGTAGACAGTAGCGTACATTGTGGGTGTAGCTCACATTAAGCTTGACAAGATGACCTCCAAGATAGATATGAAAAGTAGGTGTACTTTGAAATTTCAAATGGCAAAAATTAACAGTATCTGAGAACTGATACCAATTGTGCATAGCTATGGTAAACCTCATAACTTTCTTTTCTATCTCCCACATTGCTTTTGGTTGGACAACAAGAGTATATACGTTGATACCATAAAGCATCCACTATAGCTGTCACAACAATGGATTATAAGTCTATAATTAATAGAAGTGAATGTAAATAAATTCTTTATAGCTGTCAGACACACACTACTAAGTGAATAGGACAAGATGTCAAGTACAGTCAGGAAAGTAACTAAAATACTTCTGCTGATAAACAGGTTTGTTAAACAGGTTTACCATAGGTTAAACACTTGCAGCAAACAACTTGCTCTACATCTACTACACAGCTTTTAGGTGTGAATTTTTATATTCAGTCCCAGTACTAGCTTTATATCTTACTGTTGGTAGTAAGTAAAAGTTACTCTCAATTACACACTACTCATTCACCACTGGATAATACAGGTACACTAACAATCAAAGCTGTAGGGATTGGAAATACTCTGTATCAGCCTTGTTTAGGACTATCGAAAATTATGATCTTGTGATAGACTAGCATATTAGATACATAGGCAAGGTGGAACAGTGCGCAATGAGGTGGGCATAAGTACACTACAATTGGATGCACTTGAGTAATAAGAATAAACCACCTGCTATATAATTATAACAATAGACCATAGCCCATCAACAAACAGTCGTGCTTTCCAATACATCACAACATACCAGTGTCGTTTTAATATACATTAAAAGTACTTTAATCATGTCTTATGTTGTTGTCTTTACCCACAAGTGCTCAACTACTGAATATACCCTGTCTCAAATTCATCGCAGTCATCTCAGCTGCACGTGATCATGGATTCACTCTCGTTTAGATGTTGGTTTTTTGAAAGCCAGTCGCTTGCGATCTTGAAGTGAATCCACCTACAAATTAAGAACACCACACTCAATAAACATGTGATCACAGATCATCACACAAAGTGATGACCACATCTTTACATACATGTAGTAATAATAAAGTAATGCCTATAACACAATAAACATAAAATCAGCCACCATCTCCGTAGGGCTGAGTGGCAAATGCTGAAAAATGTTACTTCCTATAGTGACGGTGCTATATGACTGAAATAGATATCAGTCTGTAAGAACTTGAAGTTAGTTTTTACGACAATAACACATAATTCATGCCTTCATATTTCTTTCTGACAAGTAACAAGACAACATGCAATCGAAAGCACAGCTGCTTGTTCAGTATGGTATAGTCACTACACCATAACTCCTGTAGAACCATCTGCAACCAGTATTAAAATTTAATCAAGCAATCAAGAGGTTAGCCTGAGCTTGTACTGAATTAAGCAATCAAAAGTCCTCAAAAGAGCACAAAACAATATGCTTTATACTAGCAAGTCAAGCGATCGAGGTCCCATAAATATTCGGATGACTTAATCCCGATCACAGAAGGTTTTACAGGACCATATTATAACATATTCCTTGTTCAGTTATCTTCATGATCCCTGTTGACTATTATGGCTCAGCTGAGAGAACCATCACTATTTAAATTCAATAAGACAGACAGTAGATTAATCCTCAGTCCATTTATTCACAAGCTGCACATGCCAATCGGTTTCACCAATAGCTGTGAATCAGGTACTGCCGGGTAACTCAGTGCTGCGAGGTATTCTCAGATTAAATGCGAGACGCCATTGACAATCAGTTGGGGAAGCCTGTGAAAAACCATAATGTTGTGTACGTATTCCGGATACTGACATGAAGACTAGTTAGCAGGGCCAACAACGCCGTGTTCTCCTCCGGAAGGGCGAAAAAATTGAGCCAGTTTAGGAGAACTCTTTTCTCCTGCCGTTTTTTCAGAAGGACTGTTCTTACCTTGTTTCTCTCACTGGCTGCCTCGTCACTATGAACTGATTTGTCAGTGGCGTCTCGCATTACCTGGCAGCACAGAGCTATTCACAGGTATTGATGTTAGGTGAGTGTGAAGCAGCTTGTGTTTTATTC
Source organism: Dysidea avara (assembly GCF_963678975.1). Lineage (NCBI taxonomy): Eukaryota > Metazoa > Porifera > Demospongiae > Dictyoceratida > Dysideidae > Dysidea > Dysidea avara. The sequence goes on from NC_089275.1 coordinate 26,723,523, forward strand.
TTGTGACACCACTGTGTGTCGTTTTTGTGCTATGTAACTGTTTGTACCTCCTGCAAGGAAGAACAGCTTAAGCCAATTGCATCGAGTTTAAACAATAAATCAAATCAGTGTGTGTGTCACTATAGGTGTTATGAATTCTCTCATGGAAGAATGGCTCTGCCGAATGTGTTGAGTTTAAATTTAAAAAAAATCTGACATTAGATATCTTGTTTGTTTTTATCTGTTGTACCAGTTATAACTGAACAAGGGATGGTCACTACCTATGTGTGGTTCTGTAAAACCATCTACGACTGTGCAGATGGTCCTACAGGAATATTGGAACTATGTTGCTGAACATCAGTTGTGGTTTTTGTCATCTTATTAGTATTACCAAATTCCAAAAATTATTTGCTATTCTATTGTAGTAACAATTAAGTGACTGATATTTGTAGTGACATTAAGTCCCAATAGAAATTAACATTTCGCTACTTAGAGATGTTCCTTGCCCTATTAGAGATGCTACTGTTTTTATATACGTTAATTCACCTATCAATGTATTACCCCACTATCCCGCCCTTGGGCATATATGGGGATTTCAAACAGCTGAATGTCAAATGACCCATAGAAGGGCAAACCTACTGTGTCAAATCCTCACTTATCCACACAGGGATATGACAAGTTACAAGAAAAAGTACTTGTGTGCTTAATGAATGATTATCAAAATTAATGCCCTATAGTGCTGCAACAGTTTTGTGTCAATTCTCTCTGTAAATACATTGATACTGTAGGTGCATTGTAGATATTATAATTTTCATCACCACTTTATTATGTGGTAACGTGATCATGATTTTGTGTGATGTTGTGTGTATTGGGTATGATGTTCTTATTTTGTAGGTGGAAACTCAGATATTGCAAGCAACTGGCTAGGGAATTTATCGTCTAATGAGGTAACCTAACACACTACAGAATGCCAAGAAATGCTTATTGGATCGAAGTCATCTCATCTTTATGCAATCACTGTGAGAATAAGGACTCATTGTTCCAACTAGTCTCCATGCCAGACGGTTTGTGTGGGGGTGGCAAATAAGCCTTCTAGTCAACTGTTGCACACATTCTGTGACCACTGTGGAATGTTGGCAGAGCCAATTAGATTGCCTTGTGGGCTCTATGATAAAACAAACACCAATTATTCAAATTCTTAATGTAATAAAGGACTGAAGTTTAACAATGCCATAGGCTTAGGCTTAGGATATTTGTTCCCCTTCTACAGAGCTCTTATAATCATTGGTTCGCTATGGATTTGTGAAGTAGTGGAATTGTCGAGGAAGACCTTCAGCAATGTTTCAAATACATCATGACATTACCAGTACAATTTTCACCTCAGCTTGCTCAGACATGACTGGCATGATTCATCCTTGCCACAAAACAATAGCGTGATGTAATCTAATTGTATGTCAGTTTATTCATGGAAAGTGTACAACAGTGACCAGACTGTTAATTTCCTGCCCCCACACAAACTGTCTGGCACGTGAGACTAGTTAGGTACCTATATACAAATGTTGCAATTTTTTTAAATGGCTGCATATTCAAGTTTTTTGTTATTCAGACAAAATAATTGTTAAATCTGCAATAATGGGTAAATATGTGGGAGCTGATGAAAACAGAAAATAAACTCACTGTAGTTTCTAATAACTATGTTACATACTGTGCAAGAATTGTGATCCACAGATGTGATTACTGTTAACCATTTAATTGAGTGACTGACAGTCTACTTGCTGGCTAATGTAGCGCATATTTCTACGTATATGACTCAACCATACAACTGTTAAGGTACATCTTTTTTAGAAAGGAAAAAAAATACCAATCTTCAAGAGGTTTCATTATAGATAAATTTGTAAATTCTCAGTGCTATCTCTTATACAGGTTCTTGTCCAGGAACATTTCTAATATTAATGGTAATTAGAACTGCTCCCGTACAGTATGAGTCAAGCATACTTGAACTGTTGAATGACCTAGTGCATGTATGGTATAATTATGTACGTACATATAAACTTATCTATTGGAACCACTATGTAATGAACCACTATGTATGTATGTAACGAACAGTTTGAGACCAACTGATGAAATCGTACTGAGAGGTTGTCCTTTAAATTGTACTCTATAGGAACCACAGAAATGTTTCTTTATAGTGGAGGGTACTTTAAGAGAGGTTCTACAGTTAGATAATCCATCAATGCTTTTTAAATTCAGGAGTAAGAGTTACATGGTGCAAGTCAAGGTTGTTGACCAACAGGAAGAATTGTATGCAAAAGAAAATGGAACAAGTAGCTACAGGTATCAAAACACACATATTCAATGATCGATAAGTGGGTGTGGCTCCATGGTAGTCTACAGGCTCCCATAAGCAGGCATAGCACTTTTCTTGATGTCATGCAGTCTTGTTGCCTACAACAACACAAACCCAATAAGTGGGCATAATACCATAGAGGATGTGGGTGTGGCTCCATATATCACTTAAGACACCAAAAACATTATCAAATGGTGCATGAGTATAGCTCTACATTAAGTCCCTTAAAATGCAACCCAAATGACCTGACACTAATGTACTAATAGACCAATAGACCTTCAGTGCTGGTCACTGTAAAGTGTTAATAACAATAGCACTTCCACATGCATAAAGAAGTACAGTAGATGTACTCTATAAAATTGACGAGGATGCAATGATTTTTATTGTGGAAATTTTGAATGACATGTGCTCTTATATTATAGTACCTGAGAACTGATACCAGTAGTATATGGCTATGGGAGAGTAAACTTCACAACTTCGTTTTTTATCCCCTTAATTCTTTAGACTATCATTAGTTGTACAAGAGATGAAATGGTGACACAATTAGTACACACATAAAGTATCCACTATAGCTGTCACAACAATGGATTAAATATATCACACCTAATACAAGTGAATGCTTGATTATCTGACCTTCAACTATCAACACACTTACTTACAGTAGATGTGTCTGTTCTATTAGAGTATTTCGTCTAAGGCGTGCATTCCATTAGAGTAACTCTGTATATAAAATGGGTTTTGATTATGTGAACATGTCTTGGTACCTAGGGGTTAGGAAGCACTGTACGAGTAATTTCTTTACAGCCGTCAGCCATGCAAGCATTATTTAGACAGTAAAGGACAATAAGTTTTCAAGTACAACTACCTTATAAATCATGGAGTAATAAAAGTACTTCTGTAAAATTTGCCATTGGATAAAATAGCAAATAACTTGCACTAAATCTACTACACTAACACTAATGCAGCCTTCAGGTGTGAGGATACAGCTAGCATATTGAGGTGAGGATACACTTTATGTACAGCAAAATACAATTGGCTACACTCCAGCAAAAAGAATATACCATTTTCTTAAAGAGGGTGATATCAATAACATGTAGCCATCAACAAATGTGACTGTCTCTGGGAAAACCGGTCTTATCGCCCATTTAAAAGTATCGAGAAACATCGGTTTTAAATATTCAGTGTGTTGTAGCTGGCCAATGGTGGTAGCTACGCATACCAAATTTTCACACGTTTCACAACAATTTCTTACATTCCTGATCATCTACTGAAGAAGTAGTCAACAGCTAAGTTTCCCGCCATTTTAGATAGTTTTAAAACCGAGGTTGTCTGTATCAGGCGAGCTCCAGAAGGTGGGAGGCGGGGGCCCTGGAAGGCGGGCAAGATGGTGTTCAAAAATTGAAAAGAAACGTGCTGGGATGAATTAGGCCAAGTTATAGGCCATTCAGGGCTGAGAACTGGCTAAAATGAAAGGAAATTTACAGCACAGGTCATTGTCCAACACCACGGAGCTGTGCAGCCACACACAGCCATCACCTGGTTGGCCAGGGCTCCATCAAGACCCCAGACCACTCGTACGGCTCGCCACTGTGCTCTAAAAAAGCAGCCAGCAAAAGCAGACCACTTTACTCTGGTCGACTGTGGCAGTGAAACTTGATAGTGCATTCATTAAGCTTTGTGTTTGTGTGAAAAAATCAAACTTCCTGTCTTGGGCGATAAGAACGGTTTTCATAGATCCAGTCACAAAATTAGTTGTGTAAGGTGCTTTACAATACACACACTGGTGCTATACAATACACACACTGGTGCTATTGTAATATACACCTAAATGCAAAACTTCAATCATGTCTTTTGTTGTTGCCATTACCCTTGAATGCTCACAGTCAAATTGTTCATCATTAAACATAGATCAGTCATCTCACAAGATCACCATAATACGGATTCATTGTTCCACACCTCATTTAGACAAGAAGTAGCTTGGTTAAAATCATTCACAATGTAAATCCACCTACAAATTAAGAACATCGTATCACACTCAATCATAGATCATCACTCAAAATCATCACATAATAAAGTAGTGAATCATTACCTAAATAATAACGTACATAAAAACAGCAACGTTTCTGTAGTACAAGGAACATCTGAGTGGCAAATTAGGGGAAAAATATTACTTTATATTGTGAATTGTGATGCAATTCAGTCTTTAAACTTGTAGTCACTTGATATTACAACAATAAAATAACAAACACATAATTATCATGCTTTTGTATGTCTTCCTTTAATACTTAATAAGGTTGAGACAGATGGCTGATCAATTCAAATCACATTTTATTTTTATAGTAATATTGCTTAAAATTGTCAACCATGCATTACAACATGGTTCGGTAGTGCATTCCAATGTTCAATTAGCATTCTTTAGAAAATATTTCTCCACAAATTTTCATGCACTGCATGCTTGTACAATTGAATGTCAATTGTAAATGGTGGATCTGGTAAGCTGCAAGGATTGGTGCATGTTACCATGAAACATCTGATATGTGGTGATCATGTCTTCTCTAAATTTTTTGTATACTAAGGTGGGTGGTTGTAAACGATGGAGTCTTTCATAACGATGAAAGCCACTAACTAGTTTTGAAGCTCTGTGTTTAAGTGATTCAACTCTGTTAATATCACCCTAATAATGAGGCCCATAGATTACAGCAGCATAGTCATAGAACTGGTGGAATCAAAGTTATCTCCAATACAACAAATATTATAGTGTCCAAGGACCAAAACATCTTTATTAAACCCATCAAAAGCACAACTGCTTGTTCACACATATATAATACTCCTGTAAAACTATCCACGACAGCGATCAATCAAGAGATCATCACTGTGACGTTAGTTTCTACTGACTTAAAAGAGGCAATCAAGTGGCTTGTATTAGCAAAACAGTAAATTAAGCTTTGTCCCCTTTTTCTGAGATGAAATCAAAGTTGATCAAATATCTTGATCACAGTCACAAATCGTTTTACAGGACCATGCATACATAGGTAGTGACCATCCCTTGTTCAGTTATAACTGGTAAAGCAGATAAAAACAAACAAGTTATCTAATGTCAGAATTTTTAAAAATTTAAACTCAACACATTCGGCAGAGCCGTTTTTCCATGAGAGAATTCATAACACCTATAGTGACACACACACACATGCACGCACAGATTTGATTTATTGTTTAAACTCAATGCAATCGGCTTAAGTTGTTCTTCCTTGCAGGAGGTACAAACAGTTATATAGCACAAAAACGAGACACACACACACACACACACAGTGGTGTCACAAGAATAAAACACAAGCTGCTTCACACTCACATAATCAGTTTCACCAATACCTGTGAATAGCTCTGTGCTGCCAGGTAATGCGAGACGCCACTGACAAATCAGTTCATAGTGATGAGGCAGCCAGCGAGCCGGCAGCCAGTGAGAGAAACAAGGTACGAACAGTCCTTCTGAAAAAACGGCAGGAGAAAAGAGTTCTTCTAAACTGGCTCAATTTTTTCGCCCTTCTTTTCTAGCGGCTGCCAGCCTGGCGGAGAACACGACGTTGTTGGCCCTGCTAACTATAGTCTTCAAACATGTCAGTATCCGGGATAGTACACAACATTATCCGGAAAAAATACTTCGTGAAAATTTTAAGTCCAAAGTGTGCCCAAAAAAAATTCGCCCGGTCCGATCCGTAAAATAGACACTCCCTTTTAAAAGTCTGGATCCGCCCCTGATAATGAATTACATATCTATTATATTATTATATTATATTTATTACTGTGCAGCAATCAAAAGATTATAACGCACAGGTGTGATCATAAAAGTTACTTAAGTTATTACAAAACTCATTAGGGGTAGAGGAATTAATTACATCAGCAGGGAGTTGGTTCCATAATTTGATGGTTGATGGGAAAAAGGAAAATTTGTATGCATCAATTAGAGTCATTGGTTGGTGATAGTAGCCACTCCTTAAACTTGAAAGTTTAGGGGTAAGATCATCTGTAGGCACAATGAAATATCCGTTAATTATTTTGTAAAAAGTACTTAATTTAGCTTGGGTTCTTCTTGCCTGTAACAATGGTAGATTAAGAGAAGACAACATGTTGAATATCTTGAAAAGTCATTAAAGCAAAATCTAGCAGCAGTTCTCTGGATTGATTCTAGCTTGTTTATATTCAATAAGGTGTGGGGATCCCAAGCAGACGCAGCATATTCAATGATTGGACGAACCATAATCTTGAAACAATTACATTTAATGTGAGTAGGACATTCGCGTAAGTTACGATACAAAAAGTTGGTTACTTGTTTGGCCTTGTTGGTAATCCTTTGGACATGTTCATTCCATGAAAGGTTGCTTGAAATTGTTACGCCAAGGTATTTGGTATGAGCAACTTGGGCAATAGGTACAGCTTCAATGCAGTAATTAAAGACAATGGGGTTTTTCTTATTGGTAACTCTCAAGAATTCACATTTGCTGGGGTTAAACTCCATCTGCCAAATATGTGCCCATTGTGCGAGAGCATCTAGGTCTTCTTGTAATGCATGACAATCAGATTCAGATTTAATGTAGGAGTAGAGTAATACATCATCGGCATACAACTTTACTTTAGAGCATACTCGAGAAGGTAAATCATTTATATACAATAGAAAGAGAAGTGGGGCTAGCACTGTGCCTTGAGGAACTCCCGATGATACTGGGGTAGGATGGCTCTTTTGGTTATCCTAGTATGACATATTGTGATCTATCGGTTAAGAAAGATTTAAGCCAAAGTAGTAGTGCTCCATGAATTCCATAATGGTGAAGTTTTTGGAAAAGGCGTGCATGAGGTACCTTGTCAAAGGCCTTACGAAAGTCTAACAGGAGGACATCACATTGACTCTTCTCAATAAGGCACTTGGCAAAATCATTAATGGTGGTGATCAGTTGTGATTCACAGCTTCGTTTCTGTCGAAATCCATGTTGCCCATCACATAAAACTTCATGGTACTGTAAGTGTTTGGTAATGCTGGAATATACAATATGTTCTAAGATTTTACAGCAAATACAAGTTAAGGATACTGGCCTATAATTGCCTGGATCGGATCTGGAACCTTTTTTAAAAATTGGGACAACTGCTGCTGTTTTCCAAATGCTTGGTAAAACACCTTGGTCTAATGATGCTTGAAAGATAACAGTAAGGATTGGTGCAATCTCATATGCAACTTCTTGTAGGAAACGTGTTTGAAGGTTATCAGGTCCAGGTGCTTTGTTCACTTTGATGTTAGATAATAGCTGGGCTACACCATCTGAATGCACTACAATCTATTTATTTATTTATTTATTTATTATTAATACTGTGCAGACCTCCATTAGGGAGTATAAAGCACAGATACATGCAAGAAAACAAAATGTACAACATTTTAGACTATATAGCTGGATTAATACAAAAATAGTCTACAATCCTTTTCTGAAAGTCATCTACATTGATTGCTTCAATTGCAGTAGCTGGGAGGCTGTTCCATATTTTGATAGTGGCAGGGAAAAAAGAGTGCAAATAAATGTTTAAGTGGGCTGATACCTGTCTGAATCTGTAAGAGTGCCCTCTTGTACATGTGGTTATTGGCATAGGAAGGTGGTAACTGGAAATGGATGTTTCATTATGTATCTGTGGAATACTAGATAATGTTTCACCACTTAGGTCTGGGATATGAGATGTATCTTTGTGGGTAAACACGGATGAAAAGTAGTCTGCAAGTAAATCTGCCTTTTCCTGTGAGTCAGTATAGCTAGTTACTCTATGTGAACATATAGACAATTCCTATCTCATTAACTATGCATGCCTATGGTCAGCGAGTTAAATTTGAAGTTGTGAACTGTTAATTTACAAATTACCCGCCTTGAAATGCCAAAAATTTCAATGAAATATTATGAAATTACATAATGATGTAGCTAAGGTTTAAATCGGGTCTGCATTATTCCACGGAACGGCACGGAACGGAATGGCATATTCCCGCGTAGCATTATTCTCCGGAACGGAACATGCTACTGTAGCTATGTACGCCTGCTCCTAAGCGCATTAACTATTTATTTATTTAATTTATTTATTGTTAATGTACAGACCTAAAAACAAAATGAGTATAGTTGTACATATAGCTAATGATTATACTTAAATTACAAATTAATTAATGATTGTCTAAATTAGTTTTAAAATGTTCTAAGTTAGTAGAGTCGACTACGTAAGGAGGTAGGGTATTCCAGAGCCTGACAGTTCGAATGGAAAGAAAGAGTTTAAATAACAGCAGTTAGTTCTTGATGCCAGTTGGATGAATCTGGAATCATGACCACGAGTTGGTAATGCAGTTCTAATCAGATGGTCATGGGGACAGCTATAAAGTTGTTGAGAATTTTATAGAACATCAATAGCTAGTTTAGCATAATGTCTTCTAGTTTCAAGAGTAGGCCAGTGCAGGTGAGTCAACATTGTTGTCACACTTGATGTTCTCACTAAAATCATTATATACAAACCTGGCTGATCGACGTTGTGCCATTTATAACCAAGAGTTCCTTATATATATTATGAACTCTTGCTATAACCTATTCTTTGAGCTTAGGCCACTCCAATTGGTAATTATGTTTCTGGTCAACCGCCCGCATCCTTTTTTGGAGAATGTTAAATTTCAGAAATACACGAGATACATGGGTAAAATGCCCGCATCAGCTTTTTGAAAAACCTGGATTTCAGAAACAAATATTGGGCTGCAACAAGTATGCTAAATCTAACCATAAGTTGTATTTTATCAGTGAAAACCTGCAAGAAATGGACATAGTGCATAGTACAGATCGATATACTCTAATAGAACAGTCAGTAAATCACAAAAGTACTCTAATTGAGCAGTCACTTCATTGTTGCTTTGTTGCTGAATTCCGCCCGCCCGCACCTAGGACTCATTTTCAAAGGACCAGAAACATAATTACCAATTGGAGTGGCCTTATATAGAGTGGCTCTAGATCGATCTATATAATAAGGGACTTGAAATTCTATAAACAACGTCACATTCATATGCATCTCTATCTACATAATATTATAATAATTATTGTATAGCTATACGTAGCTACATTCATAGATAGTATATATCATTCTACGTACCTACGTAGGGTATTGCAGAAATTTACTTAAAACGCAAAAATTACCATACCCTTTACGGGAAAATTTTAAGCAACCAGCGCCATCATACTTACGGAGTAACTTTAAGTTATGTGTTCCGTCTTCATTATGGGGAAACTTTAAGTAATCATCTCCGTCATCTTTACGGGAGAATTTTAAGTCATTGCGTCACGTGATCTTAGTTATCTGTAGTTGTGACGTGTCTGCCTCCCACTGTCACGCAATCCGTCCCAAGAATTCACCACTACAGTACCGTATTTATTAGCTTATTACCGGGCTGCTACATAAGCTTTTGCTTTTCAAATCAATTGTGGTACCATCGCGCACACCCTCTATGATCACTCGCTGCCTTAGCCAGTATCACGTGATTTTAGCGGCCCTTTACCACTTTACTTTGATCACGTGACTCTGGCGGTTCAACCACATGGATTGTGAAGTGTGCTGTAATGAGAATGCAGATTTTCTATGCTATGACTGCAGTCCTGAAGGAAGGCCTCTTTGCAGCAGTTGCTCAGAATTATTACAACGTAACCTCAAAAGAACATACAAAATTAAATAATACTGTGTTGTGTGCATAGGTGCCTGTAGAAGAGGGTCCCAGCACCTGACTGCCCAGCACCTGACTGCCCAGCACCTGACTGCCCAGCACCTGACTGCCCAGCACCTGACTGCCCAGCACCAACACTGTTAGTTCTCAGAGCTCCCATCACAGTAATGATTCTTTGGATGGTGCCGAGGCCAGTAAAGTTTTAACTTTAGTTGAATCTTTTTCGCTTCTCTCCTTTTATTCGCATCAGAAGTCCATCATTGATGCTGTACTGGATATGAAGAACACATTGACAATCATTATCCAATCTACTGGAAATATGAAAAGTCTTTGCTTTCAATTCCCACGTCTGGTCCTGGATGCCAACTTTGTCAAGCTAGCTCCTATAATTATAAATGAAGGGAAAAACATTCGGGATTGGATCTCAGTGTTTGATCTCAGAATGGAACCACTGTGCCACCATGGTAGCTACTGACTTCATGGATTTGTCAATATATAGCAATATGTTAATCTGTGCCAACCCTAACCTTAACTTTAGTATTGCCTGTTTAGCAAAATGATGACTTTCACTGTCCATATGAAGGTAATTTTTTCTGAGCTCAAGGCGAGCATGGGTTGAAGTGAATAACTGAGCAGACCCTAACCAAAATTTATACTAGTGTGTTTGATAATACTGAAGTCTGTTGATAAATATTAGTGGTAACATATGAAGAATTAAATGAACAGACTGGTTAAGTTGGCTGGAAGAATAGCCTCTATGCTTATTAATGCACTATCAACAGGGTCAATAAAATATTTGCAAGTGTTAATATACCCTAGCAAAATATTGTAGGTGTGTAGCAACTATGGGCAGCACTAGTTAGGTACCATAAATGATGATGGTTTGGAGTGACTTAATTTTGGTGAATCAGCATGCAAAGCAGGAAACTTTTGGCAAGCATACTGTATATGGCCAGTACTGAACAGTATAAATATAACTAATAGGCAAATAAAGTTTGGCAAATTTCCTTTGTTTGTCAAATTTGCTTAAGCCACGCTAAACTTTCGTTGTTTATGGTAGTAACAAACCTAACAGTATCTTTAGAACAGCCAATAAATGTTTCGGATAGATTGATACAGAATTTTTAAAAACAGAATTTTGTAATGACGGACTGCCTTCAGTCAGAACGGCTAAGGATACAAGCTCGCTGTTAGATGCTGACCGTTGCCTTTTGGCATACTGTAGTATATACAATGCACACACACACCATGCCATTCACATGCTTTCATTTGCCCTCCTTTTTGTCCAATTTCTTACAGTGCAAGGTGTTGATTCTGTAGCTCTGGCCACACTGTAGCATTTATGGTTTCCCAGTGAATTGTCCATTTCTCCATAATGACTGGATTGAATACAGAAGGGCTTTTCTACTAAGTGTTGTTTAATGCTGGACATAGCTGTAATGATAATGATACGGCTAACAAACATTTACAAATTGATAGGAGGGACACACATTCGGACAATAATGTCTGTGTTAGCTATGTCAAATGAGCTATGCACAGGATTACCAGCACACTGATTCTTATCTAAGCACACCATACAAGTACAAGAAATGCGATTACATTTGTTAACTTATTTATCACTGTAATTAGAGTCTGGTATGTAACATGTGCTGATAAACAAGTTATTAAATTCTGTTATAACAAAAACAGGTAGAAAGAAAAATACTAATAAGCTTTGGATTCATGGAGAATGGTCAGGAAACAAAGGAGATTGCCAGCACCTGTGGACCCCTACTGACTGTTCTGTGTGCAACATTACAACACTGTTAATATATATATGTGACCGGATTTACGAAAAGAGGTCTTCCACACACATCCAATTCTATGAATTTGGAAAACCGTATCTTAATGATAAAGAAACATATTAACCTGAAATTTGCTCCATCCATTCAACTATGTTGGCACCAAACACTGACCAGATTCCAAGTCAATAGCATTTTCCAAACTGAAGTTATGAGTCATCAAAGTCGATATATTGGTTGTGTGTGGAAGACCCCTTTTCGCAAATCCGGTTGCATATTAGTTAATGGCTTAATGAATAATGTTATATGCTATTGGTAGATCAGAGGATGCTAAAAAGAAACGATTACAAAGCAAGAGAAGCCAAGAGATACTGTAGCTATCTATGGTCCTACAGACAAGCAGCAACACTTTTTGAATGATGAAAATGACTTAAAGCAGGCAAGAAAAAGAAGGGTGCCAGTCCTAGCAATAAACCCATGATAGAAGTAAAGGCAAAATATGACTGAGAGTGGTTTACAGGAGAACTGGTTGCCTACAATAAAGACATTGATCAGTGGACAATTTGCTGTAAAGATGATGATTATACCAATTATGCGATTTTTTTCCATACAGACGTTAAAATAGAATACGACAAGCTTTAAGCAGGACATTTTTATTATGTAATTGTGATATTGACATAAAATTACAATTTCATGACTACATGTACTGAGACATATCGACAATATAAATCCCCATGTAGCAAAACTTGAGGTTCGTGGCTAGGAGGGGATATACACAGTTGTATGTATATGTGATCTATATTCTGACTTTGAGCCAGGCTTAAGTAATACAAGTGTAGTGGCTGGCATCCAAAGAATGTTTCAAATCTTGCATTGGTATTGCTCTTGGGCACCCTTAAATTTTAACAATACAACCTCCACCTTCCCTTAATGGACCATATCCACAATTATAAGTGTACCGATAATCAGATTGGCCACCAATATGGAAATTTTAGCCCATATCAGCGACTCGCATATCGGTAACTGGTAAAGGTGCTACAAGAATCAATATTGCTAGCAATATTCACACAGTGGGATTACATTGGTTTCTTACTTAATCAGTGGCACTTTTAGTGTCACTGCTCCTTGTTTATTGAGGCTGTGCTGAACAAAGCTAGAAGCCATACAAACACAGGAAATTTTCCCTTGCTGAAGTGCTTATCCATTGTTTAAAATGAAATAGTAAAACCCAGTACTTTAGAGATGATGAAAAAGCCACAAGAGAACTAAGGAAGGCAGAATCTGTCTTCTCTACCAGCCATTAAAATGTGAAGTAATGCAAAGTAATCCGTTTAAGCCTTGATAGAGCATGCATAAATTATTTGTGGTGCTTCTGGGTTGCACAATGGAAGCCACACCACAAACATAGACCATAGATTGCATTTAGCATACAAGAGCTACAGTAGATCATAGATAGGTATAGCATAGATATACTAACCCCAGATACCTGGGGTTAGTATATCTATGGGTATAGTATTATCTACGGCTGGCTACATTTGTTGAAAACTGTGCCTTGAAAATATCAGATCGGCCATCAGTTATCGGTTTAATTTCTTTAGGTGACATCAGTATCGGATATCGGAAAATGGCAAAAACCCATATCGGTACACCTCTATCCACAATGACATCATAATTGACAAAATAGCCATGTTAGTGGGGTCTTCACTATGTTTTCAACTGTAGTAGCCAAAAGGAATTTCACTTGTGGCTTTTACGACATGGAACCATTAGATAAGGTTGCATGTATGATCAAGTGATGTGACTAAGCAAAACCAGACCAAAGTTGTGATGTGGATACAAACTATCCAAATTTGACTTGTAAGTAGATGTATATGCCTCATCTTCCCACTTGCTGCAGTGCATGCATTATCACCACATCTCCCAATACCCCTCTGTACAAGTTCCCCACTATTGCCACCATTTTTATGTTGTGATATCATTGTGGATAAGGTTCATACTCTCAGCCCATACTTGTGGTATTCGGACATTACATTGATAGGTGCATGTAAGGTATACAGGACTAAACAAGCTGAGAGATACCTTGCTACAACTAATTGGTTTCTCGTGGTTTAAATTGGCCACTATGATTATCAAATATACAACTACATTAATTTTATTCCCATAATGCCTATCCCCCCAACACAGTATGGGCAGGGTGAGGAATGAGTGGGGATTCACAAATTGAAGTGGAAAATTCCCCACCGTTCCCCTCCCAACTTTGAAGTAATTTCAAAGAACCAACACGAAGCCAAGAAAACTAATGCCAAAGGCCATTTTAAATAGTGAATCTCCATAATTATAGGTAATTCCCTCTGTACTGTGGGTACCAGGGGTGGATTTAGGGAGTGGGTGGGCTAAGGTGGCTGTAGCCCCCCCTTCCTTTCTTAGTACTTAGCCAATAAAACCCTATATCTTCTGTGTGCATCATTATTTCAGGAACTATATACATCACTACCAACACAAATAATGTCTATGTAACTATACCTATTCTGCTCCAGTAGAGTATAGCTTCCTTTTCCTCTAGAGTTCTTCAAAAACAAGTTTCGATTGTAGGTTGCATCTCCAGTTACAAAAGTTGTAGTTGTGGGTTTTGTTTTATTCAAATGATTAGCAGTGTGACTATAAGAGGTGATTAGTGTGGTTTTTATATTTAAAATGAATTATATGATTCAAAGTGTTAGTTGGTTTAATTGGTTAGATTTATCAGCTTCAGTATAATATGTAGCTACCAACTCAGCCATTTAGCAAACTGTAGTCTTTGGTAATTTGCAGTCTCATAAGGCAGCTATAGCATATTCACCCACTTTGCTTTAAATGTAAAATCTGTATCAGTTACCTTCTGATGTGACCCCATGCTGTGGGTAGGCATTTGTAACTAGCCTATAGTTCAGTCTTCATAACCTGGCAGATCTAATAAATTGACTATCACAACAATAAATTCAGAGAGCCCATAAATGTAAATATAGTTGCACTTTGCTAAGGATTGCCAGTGGACTAGCTAATAGCTACTAGTACCCTTCATTGCATTCCGTTTTCAGTACACTTCATTGGTTTTATGGCTAACAAAGCGTCACTAGGCTAAGGAGCATGCATCATAGTTGTGATGTTCAACACCACTACTACTTAGATATACATGTTTCTGCTTCACAGATTTAGGCATGGCTAAGAGGAGCTGATGCATTATGGCATATAGCTAGCTATATCTAAAAGTTTGGTAGCTACAAGTGAAAAGGAATGCATGATAGCTATACTCAATACATATCCAATCAGTCTTGATTTAACGGAAAAGTAAAATTTGAATGATAAAATAATAAACTGAAATTCCATTATTTTCCACTGAAAAACTGCTAAAATACTCTCAGATTCACCTTTATAGGGCCTAATTTTCAAAAATTTCCTGGGGGAATGCCTCCAGACCCCCTAGGTTGGTTTGCACACTAATGTAGTCACTATTCCAAACAGGGGTGGATCCAGAGAGGGGGTCAAAATTTAACTGAGGCACTACATTGTTTCTGGTTTGATAAGGTGAGACCAAAAAAAAGGTCACAACTAGCTGACAATAGCTGCCCACCTCACCAACCACGCATTTATAGCTGATAAAGTACATAAAAATCCTTAAATAGCTCACTGAACACTGTTCTAATACTATGACTGCTTTATTAGAGTGACTGCTCTATTAGAGTATCTCGATCTTGGTATACTAATAATTTTTGGAGGAGGGGGGGGTCAAGAGCCCCCTTTGACCCCCCCCCCCTGTATCCGCCCTTGATTCCAAATAGCTAATTAATTTTACCATGGATACTACATGAATCTTACAACTAGGGCCTTGTGAGAAGGCTTGATATCTTCTGATGTCTGGTTAGTTACCTATGTCCCTGTCCAGCTTAGCCCCCCTTTCAAAAAATCCACCCCTGGGTACTAGGTGATACAAATTATAGGTGTATAATTACTAGCTTACCACAACTGGATGTTAGGAATTAGTGTGATACCAATTCTCAGCTATTCCGGATGCCGCACAGGCACCATGCTACAGCTGACTATATATTCGACATTTTGTCTTACACTAAGGTTAATGGATCACGTGATCATTTAAAAAGTACTTGAAAGTTCCCCGTATAAGGTATGGAGTTGCTTACTTAAATTTTCCCCGTAATATAAGTGGCGTTGCTTATCCTATAATAGATATGGAGTACCTTACATAAAGTTTCCCCGTATATATCAAGGAATTCATTACGTTTTTAAGTAAATATATGTAGGACCCCTACGTAGAATATACTATCTATGCTATATACGCGTATAGGTCTGCAAAGCTATAATAACTTTTTAGCTAATAAACTACAACAATATCACCAACAACCTATAGTCATTTTCTCTCAGCCACTGCATGCATCATGCGCACAGCTATATCAAGACACCGCACAGTTACTGTAGTGAAGCGTACGCCCACATATACTTATAATGTATGCATGTCTGAAACGATTGTGACCAATGCAAATAGGTTGATGCCAGTTAAAAATACAATAATTAGTAATTAACAGCAACTTGAAAAAAATGTTAATAACAGCAACATCTTGGAGTAGCCAAAATAAGCAACAGACAGTGTATACAGTTAACTATTTGCTGATGACTGCATATTATACAGACAAATTAAATGTACAGAAGATGCTATTTTACTCCAAAGCGACATTAACTCCTTTATGGAATGGGCCTCGATATGGGGTGGGGACTATTCTACGGAACGGAACGGAACGGAACGGAACGGAATGATGGACTAAACCACGGAACGGAACGCTTTCTCAAATTGAAGCTTGCAACTTACCATTGCTGAAACTTCCCTTATAAGTTAGCAGTGGCATCTCCAGTGGGTGATTAAACATAAGATAAAAAGAATTAACGGATCGATTGTGGGTTTTTGTTGGTTGTCATTAGTAACGAAGTATTATTGTGGGATGAGCTGTATCAGTGATGTTCATCCATACGGAAGGGAACTTTATGTGAGCTGTTTTACTTATTTAGACTTTAGAAAACAGTCTGGGCCGGTCTTTCAAGTCATAAGTCAGTGTATAAATAAAGCAAGCAGGAAGATACTGGTAACAGGAAAGAGCCAGCTGAATTAAAACTTGAAGAATTTTGTGCAGTGTGTGAGGAGCAAATATTTTGGCAGACCGCAAGGAGGGTATATTCTGTAAACATCATTGAAGTGTATGCATGGAGTTATTTATATATTAACAGCTGGTGCAATGGACTAATGCCGTATTCAATAGTGAGCTGATTTTATCTGTTGCACAATTCAAGGATGTGTCTGATTGCTAGCCTTGAATCAGGCTAAATGCCAAAACTCCAAGATCAGCCAAATCTCTATTATAAGCCGCATGTGAAACCATGCCCGTAGCTACCAGGCAAACGTGATTTGGACCAGGATGTGTGTGTAATTTCAATGTATCTAGTCAGACCTGAAATGGAACACTCACATTAATTACATGCCACCTAAGAATCCTAGGATTTCTTAAGTGTAACATTTCACATGCTTCACTTCAAACAAAACAGGTTAAATTTGTTCGTCTATTTTCAAGTGATTCCCAGTCCAGCTGGTCCATGAAATTACGATGGGATCACATGTATTTGTTACAGTGCGGGCTGTCCTGTGTTGGATCTACTCTAGAGTTGAGATTTCAAGGTAGACTCACTGCCAATGTACTGACACTAGTACTGTTGTAGCATGTTTAAGTGGAGGACAAATGAAATAGTAATGCTAGATTATTTATGTATACAAATTTTTCATAATGAAATTGATATCCCATTTTGATTTGTACTTCCACTTAGCAACATATTCAAGAACAAGAAGCTACCACACTTAATCTCCAACCACTGTCATTAATTAACCAAGATCTCACTAGTCTGTAATTCACCTTACTGTAGTGATTTTATTGATTCATCTGTATGTTTTCTTCATTTTCCTTTGAAGTTGTACCAAGAGTTCATAATAGTGTCTAACTTGAACGCATTTACCAAACACCCTGCTTAAAGTAACACCTCGGCCTTATTTCAGAACAAAGGCTTTACCTTCTTCAGCAACACTAATCAACAGTTTTCTATCCCCCAGTAAAGGTGTTGATTTGATGAAAGGTGAACTTTACGCAGGGTGTTTGTACAGGCCATACTGAGAGTTAGACACTCTCCCCCATACAAATCAGTATTACGAACTCTTGGTTGTACAGTATAGGTAAACAAAGATAAGTTTCTCTCCCATCTTATTCTAGGATTTCTATTGACAAGGAAAATTCAATTATTTGTATACAGGCTCAAAATTGAGAAAATATAAAGAAAGTGAATTAATATTAATATTATACAGTCAGTTTGCTTTTGGATATTTAATGCCTCCAACCACAACAAAAATTCGATGAATCCATGCATCTCATCACTGGTCGTCTGAACATTCTGAAAGTGATACCTCACTCAATCAACCATATATTCTGTTTATTAGACTGAATAAAGTCATGATTACCTAAACGATCACTTAATTAATGTTTTATAATTATCCTATTCCATTTTTCCTGGAGGTTCCACTGATATAATGCAATTTCAGCAATGATAGCAGCTAGCCAAGCTGCAAGTTGATTCAGAAAGCATTCCATTCTGTAAAATAGACCCCATCCAGAATTCAACTCAGTACTCAGGCTGAGATATCTGACAATAGTCCACTACTCTGTTAATGAATCATTGATGTTCACACAATATAGCCTCCTTGAGGTATCTGAATGTTTGCTCCTCACACACTGCACAAAATTCCTTTAGATTCTGCTTAGACTGAGTTGATTCAGCTTGTCACCATACTTGTTTCCTTTGTAGTGTAGCTATACACATACTGATTTATGCCGATTAGAAAGGCTGGGCCTCAGACTGTACATTCTAAAGTCAAGTAAGTAAAAAATAACTCACATACTAGTAAAAAAAAGTCATGCATTAAGTTCCCTACTTGATATATCCGAAGATGAACACACTGAGTCAGCTATTCCCACAATTAGTACTTCGTTACTAATGACAGCCAACAAGAACCCACAATCGATCCTTAAATTCGTTTTATCTTTCTTGGGGTACGTTTGATTACCTGCTGGAAGTGCCACTGATAACTTGTACAGCAATGGTAAGCTGCAAGCTTCAATCTGAGAAAGCATTCCGTTCCGCAGTTTAGTCCATCATTCCGTTCCGTTCCGTTCCGTAGAATAGTCCCCACCTCGATATGGCAAATGAAACTCAACGTAGATAAATGTCACAGCATGAGTGTAACCCTAAGTAAGCTTTATACTATCTCAAGAACCTATTACATGGATAACTCTCCCTTGTCCCAAGTTGACAGTTGCAAGTACTTAGGTGTCATCATCCAATCAGACCTAAAATGGAACATGCATGTCAACTACATAACAGCTAAAGCCAACAAAACATTGGGATTTCTCAAACGTAATATCTCATGTGCCTCAATCCATGCTAAGAAATTAGCATACACCGTATTTATTCGTTCCCAACTCGAATATGCTGCAACAGTGTGGGCACCCTGGCAGTCTACCTTAATATCCCGGTTAGAGCAGATACAACGAAGAGCAGCCCGGTTTGTGACCAATACATACACACGTGACCCTACTGTTAGCGTAACTAACCTTATGGACCAGCTGGACTGGGAATCACTTGAAAGCAGACGATTAAAATTAAGATTATCCATGATGTACAAAATTATCCACAATGAAATTGATATCCCATTTGATTTGTATACTAACTTTGCAACATATTCCAGTACAAGAAATTATCATCCTTTTAACCTCCTATCATTGCAAGCATCAAAGACCTCATATCAGTCCTCATTTTTTCCAGCAACAATTTCACTTTGGAATGATTTACCTAACCTAGCTAAAGACTCTAATTCACTTCAAGTATTTAAATCTATAATTAAATTATAATTTACTTATTGTATTGAATTATTATTATTTTTTTGTGATTTGTCTGTACATTTTTCTTCATTTCTGAAGTTGTACAGTATAGGTAAATAATAAAAATAATAATAATAACGTCAAAAGTAAAACTACAGCAAATAAATGGTAAACTAAAATACAGTCAGTAAACATGCACTAACTAACTTCAACACAGCTGGGACAACTCCAACGTGTGTTCTTTTCCCATGCACTTTCAGGAACAGGAGAAATGCATACATCCCCATGGTACCATTCTGAACACTTTGAACAGCATATCATTGGAGGTTGATGTGGCATGTCAGGCATTCTACAAAGGCAGTAAACACTCACTCGTTCAGTCTTTTTAACTTTCAGGTTTTTCCTTCTTTTCCCTCTGATTGGAAACATAGAGAAACATTGTTGCTCAATACAAGATACGAGATGGTTGCGCATTTCAGATTGGTCAAATACTAGTGTGCCAGGGTTTTCACCCAAACACAGAGCCACCGCATATGCAATGCTGAATAAACCACAATCATTACATCCAGTCTGTTTGTGAACATTAACAAAGCTCAGAGTAAATTCTGATTTACTGGTGTGCAGTAAACAGGCCACTTGTGCTTTCATTGATGGACTGCCATGACAAAACATGCTATCAAACACCAACACATTTTCCGGCTGACTACTATCAAGGTTACTAATTGTCACCCAATGATTTCTGCTGCTATCATGTATAATTTGAATGAAACCACTTTCAACAATAGAATAATTCATTGTCATTGCATAGCCTACATCTTGAAATTTTGCTTCAAACTGCTTGTTCAATATATATTGACTGGCATTGATGATTGCAGCATTAATCCAATTGCCTGACATTACCACAGTTTTGTCCACATCCATCAAGTGCAACTCATCAATCCAAGAATGAATGCCTTCATCTTTGGGCAGTTCTCTGTATGTGTCCAAGTCTACAGCAGGAGTCTGTTTTTTTTTGTAGGAAGACGCTGCTTTTTTTTGCCAAGTCGAATACTTTTACACAGGTTTTTGGAAGCTTCATTGACAGTTCCAACTAGACTTGACGGATTGTTGCCCAATAAGAGTGGTCCACTGTGTGGTGAGTCTTCCTCACTGTACACATGATGATCTACATGTTGGAGCACACATATTGATTATTATCATAATGATTATATTGAACATAAAACCAGTAAATAAAATTAATAGTTATTGTTGGTTGCACGGTAGTAGCTTTTGGTGCATTAGTGCCACATTGTAATGGTGAGACATAAACAAATCTATGCTAGCACCCCATTTGCTGCTTACTATATCTCAATGCTTTTCTATTTCTGCTTAATTTGTTAGAACATGGTGATCAGATTTCTACTCTATTTAGATTCCTCTTGACAGTGTGGGTTCATGCTATTATTCTTATTCAGAATATAGCATTTTGTTTTAGGCCTTGTTGGGACAAAGATTTTTGGGCATTATTTGCTGTAATGTAGAGGTATTCCTCTTTCAGAGGTAAAATTGTATGGACCAGACTTGTTGGGACCAAAATCTCCGTCCCTCTATTGTGTCCTTAATTCAGAGACTTTGTTAAGAGGGGTTTCACTGTAAACCAATGCAGATATCATTAAATTGATTAAGTGGTCAGCTCAAGTACATCCCTTTTGTCAAACAGCTACACACACTCACCTGATCTGTGACTGATACCCAAAAGATTCCTCGTCCACTCACATAAGTTATCAAATTCTGTGCTGGGGAAATTCAACACAAATTCAATGCCGTACTTATTGCAACATGAAGCAGTAATACATTTCTCTTTCATAAAACGTGCCAAAAGTTCAGTTTTCAACAGTGGCCTTTGTTTGTAAAACTCTGAATCTCTAAACTTATCAAAATCATGGCGATCTGCTGAAGTACCTAAAACATAATTCCCAATCCTTCTTAGCTCTGGTCTACCACACTGGTTTCTAATTTGCATCCATGTATGAACATCTAGACTCAAATACATTAGGACTTCTCCTGGCTTCCTCTGAAAGACACAAGTGAATGGTAGTGGTCAACCTTACCAAGTAAATCTTACCTTCTCATCCTCCAATTCCATATAAACACCATCCATTGAATAATCGATTTTATGGAATGGATTTATTTCTTCATAAAGTCGTAGTAAGTCAAGCATCGATCCTGCACATAAGTACACACATGGATAATTAAAGAGTAAATAAATATGTGCCTGTGTTTTGGTATATGTGACCTGGCCTGCGAAAATAGGGCATGTGGACACAAACTACACCCCATCCCTCTACAGGTCATATCTCAGAACTGAAACAGAATATTTGCATCCTGTAACTTGCATCATACTGCCAATTAAATGCTTACTAAGAGCTGAAGTTTGCATTGCCATAGCATAATGGTACAAAAAGTTATGCACGGTGAAAGTTTGAAACTGTAGGCAAAAATCATGTGCCCACATGCCCTATTATCGCAGGCCCAGTCACATATAGTAGTGCTTTTTTCTTATGGTTGCACATATCTTGGGAAAGCACACTTGTACAAATTTGTAAATACCTTTATCATGCTGAGCAAGGTCCTCTGTACATCCAACAGTCGTTTGTGAATCACAGTCCATGTGGCAGCCAGCCCATCTATGTCAGAAATATGCATACCCAATGATGAAAATACACAACTAAACTAAATACCTTCTTCGCACTTCAACTTCTTAGATGAATTGGGTTTGGTAGCATCCTTTTTATCATCTATATATAGCAAAAATTTACAAGGTAAAATAATACCAATATATGCAACAAGGAATGAGACCTTTGTTTCCATTGGTTCCTGGCTTCATCTTTGCATCAGGTGCAGCAATCACTGTATAATTACCTTCTCTGGGTCTTTTACTACCTGATTTTTTCCCTTCCTACTAATACAAGCATTCTTACGTAACTGAGTTAGGGTTACACGGGTTGTTTCCTTTGGTTCTAATGCCATGCCAATGCTCATTTTGGCTGCAATGATATGATAGCAACCCTTTTTTGCAGGACAAGTGCAAGACTCCTTTGGATGTAACGTAACCACATAATGGTGACCTAATGAATCTGAAACTGTAAATACCTTCAACTGTGCATTATGAACTATTTCGCCATCTTCAATAAGTTTTCTAGCTCTGGCTTCCTGAGATAAGGCATTTGGCAATTCATGGTTGTTTTCGATATCTTGTTCTTCATTTGTTTCTCTGATTTCACCTTTTAGTCTAGCAACTATTTCTTCAGGCTTGTAAAACTTTAACAGGCAATATGGGTAATGATCCAAAACAATTTTTAAAGCTTGCATGGCATGAACATGGAAAGTTCCAAGGCCATTTTGTCCACGTGAGATTTCTGACAAATAGTACCCTTACAAGTAATAGAATGAAAGCATTAGGCAATCAAGTGGTAGGTCATGCCAACCTTCCAGGGATTGAAGGACATGATTCAACCCTTCAGACTGGTTATTTGTTACGCCACTATAAGGATTATACAATCCAACCTGTTCCAATTCCCATCTTCCAACAGACATAACATCTGCATTGATATATGTATTGTAATACTCAGCATATGGAGCACTCCATGTCTGCATCATCTTATTTAACTCTGCTTGGTATTCACTTAAAGAAGGTTTGTGAAACAGCTTTCTTAAGCCACTGATATACACATCAACATCTTCAGAGGGGGCACCACGTTTTTGCAACCATCTTCTTACATCTCTCAACAAGTGATTCCAGCATCTCAGCCATTTTAGGTTAGGTAATACCTTCTGTATTGATGCAACGATTCCCTTCTCATCATCAGTTACTATTGGCTTTCTTGTCTTCTGTAAAGTTGGTACAAGCAGAGTACATTGTTTAAAGAACGTTTCGTGATATTCGCGCTCATGAATTAAAAAGGCTGCAGGTACCACTGGGCACTCAACAAACAGTGTGTGCCGAAAAGTCAAAACAGAGACATAAAAATCACCTAAATTAAAAGTAGTGTCATATGACAATAGCTGCGGAGACACAGATTCAAGGGTAAGAACCCGATCGAATTCTTCCATGACTTCTTTATGACAACAAATACACAGCAAATCTGGATGAGTTTCTATCTTGTGCACAAACTCAGGTAAATCAATTGCCATTGCATGAACATTATACAATGAGTCACGAGATATCTTTTGTTGGCTTAAAATTTTGTTCCGAAGGTTTTCTACTTGCTGGTAGTGTTTAGGCTCAAATACTGGTTGGTGAGAGAGTGCGTGATCAGTCACAACGCTTTTCCGATACACTTGTTTTGCAGTTGCTGTCTTGCAATCAATCTTTATCTTTTCAATAGTTGAGGGGCAGGTACGTACGAATACTTGGTTTGTATTTTTCTTCTTATTGCAATGGGAAAATGGAACAAACGATTTCTCATCTCCAAGGTAGTGAAATAGTACTAAACCATTGAATGGTAGTAATTCATAAGCATGCTTTTGGAAATCAGAACAAGGGCCCTTAGGCGAATCAGAAACAAAATATGTCTTTCTTAAAAATGGATCTTTTGCTGGAAGTTTTGCAACTTTGTTGTTAATCCAACGATACTGATCACACTCCCAGTCATCTATAAATAATATGGAGGAAACAAGATAACATTTTGCTACGTAAAAAGAGTATAAATTCATCATTAATCAAACAAACTCTTTAACATAAACTGTGCATACAAGTGTACTGCTTTAGTTTACTAAAGTTAGACATAGCTTAAAATACAACACAATGTTACTGATGGCCAAGCACTGAACTTAAAGTTGGCAAACTCCAATTTGGGCTGCTTACCAGCCCAACCAGTTGCAAGGCTAGAGGCTAATGACACTCCACACAGCCACCATTTTATGTCACAAAAGCTGACTGACCAGTGGCATGTGTCTTTTAGGGTTCAGAAGATTATCTGCACTGTACACCTTGCAGTAATATCATGTTGACTGTAGGGCTGGGAGATTAAATTGATTATGGGCTTAATCGTGATTGTTTCTGAACATCGTGATGTTGATATGTGATTTAGAATAATCGTGATATTGTGACATCACATGAAAATGTGCTGATAAAGTTAAAAACAGTGGCACATGTTGTTGTCAAACTGGAAAGCAAGCCTACACTATGAGACAGTTCATTATAAAATTTCTACCCATTTGTATTTACAGTGTAATGTTGTGTTTTGTATTGACTATGGCTTTAATCATACTGATTAGTAGCAAACTTGTTTTGTTAAAGTACATTATTGATTATTGTTTTGCACGATATACTTAAATTACACATGTGAAGTTATGCAGTACAGCTCAGCTACAAGGTAAAGTCCATTCGCGTCCCAGACGTGTCTCGCACACGTCCGAGGGGGGCGTGTCCCTTTGAGAAATAGCGCTGTGCAACCTTACCGCAAGAATCCATGCTGTTTGCTTGCGTCTCGAACTCGTTTCGAACGCGTTTCAAACGCATCCAGACGTTACCTTGTAGCTGAGCTGTACTGTAACATCGTGATTGTTATCACATGCAATCGTGATATGTTGCATCTGACAATCATGAAGGTAGCAAAATTCCATAATTCCTCAGCCCTAGTTGATTGTCATCTTTTTCGACAAGTATATCAAGGTATAAATTTTCTGTATCACATTTAGATACCACAAAAATCAATGAAGTGTATGCATTGCTATAACTAGATAAAACCTCATGATTCACTATCTTGAGTTGCAATTGCTAAGTATAGAGATCGGCTGTACAATATTATAGCTGTGTCCTTCATGATTGAACAAGGCCAATAATAATAAAGTGGTTGAAACACCCTTTGATCAAATATAAACTATATTGCTCAGTAATCAATTATATCAACCACACCCCTTATTGGTAGCTCACTACAAACATCTTGAGAACATGCCCTTTAAATTATTGATGCAGCCTACTGTATAATAAGTACCCATCCTAGTGCAACAGCCACTGTATTCTACAAGATAATAGCAATCTAATCCAAAACAACCAAGCTGTAAAAAAAGAGTGCGGCCCTGAGAAAGGCTATGGTGAAAAAAGATGTGAAATCCAAGGTGGCGGCCAAGAAATGGCTGTGATGGTAGGTTAATGGTAAAACTTTTAATAACAACAATTCAGGTGAATTTGGTGCCGCTTGGTCTTGGCACAAAATTCACCTGAATTGTCGTTATTAAAATTTTTACCATTAACCTACCATCACAGCCATTTCTTGGCCGCCACCTTGGATTTCACATCTTTTTTCACCATAGCCTTTCTCAGGGCCGCACTCTTTTTTTACAGCTTGGCTGTTTTGGATTAGATTTCACTTCTTTTTGTATTTGTATACCCCAAAGCCGGCCAAAGCCGGCGGCTTTAGGGCTTTCTAACTTGTCATTTTTTCTTTACTACAGGAAGAAGAAAAGATGAAGCAGGGTGATTTCTTTGTAGCTAACCTCTCTGCAAGGTGATCCTTCTAGCTGATCTCTCTACCGGATGACTTGTTTGTAGCTGAACTCTCTACAGGGTGATTTTTTATAGCTGAACTCTCTACAAGGTGACTTCTTCTGGCTGATCTTTCTACAGGGTGATTTGTTTGTAGCTGAATTCTCTACAGGGCGATTTGTTAGCAGCTAAACTGCTACAATGTAACTTCTTCTAGCTGAACTCTCTATGGGTGGCTTGTTTCTGGCTGATCTCTCTACAGGGTGACTTGTTCCTAGCTGAACTCTCTACAGGGTGATTTGTTTGTAGCTGAACTCTCTACAAGGTAACTTCTTCTAGCTGATCTTTCTACAAGGTGATTTGTCTGTAGCTGAATTCTCTACAGGGAAATTTGTTTGCAGCTGAACTCTCTACATGGTAGTTTCTTTGTAGCTGAACTCTCTACAATGTGACTTCTTCTAGCTGAACTCTCTACAGGGTGACTTGTTTCTAACTGATCTCTCTACAGTGTAACTTGTTTCTAGCTGAACTCTCTACAGGGTGATTTGTTTGTAGCTGAATTCTCTACAATGTAACTTCTTCTGGCTGAACTCTCTACAGGGTGACTTGTTTGTAGTTGAACCCTCTACAGGGTGATTTGTTTGTAGCTGAACTCTCTACAAGGTAACTTCTTCTAGCTGATCTTTCTACAGGGTGATTTGTTTGTCTCTACAGGGCAATTTGTTTGCAGCTGAACTCTCTACATGGTAGTTTCTTTGTAGCTGAATTCTCTACAATATAACTTCTTCTAGCTGAACTCTCTACAGGGTGACTTGTTTGTAGTTGAACCCTCTACAGGGTGATTTGTTTGTAGCTGAACTCTCTACAAGGTAACTTCTTCTAGCTGATATTTCTACAGGGTGATTTGTTTGTCTCTACAGGGCAATTTGTTTGCAGCTGAACTCTCTACATGGTAGTTTCTTTGTAGCTGAACTCTCTACAATGTAACTTCTTCTAGCTGAACTCTCTACAGGGTGACTTGTTTCTAGCTGAACTCTCTACAGGGTGATTTGTTTGTAGCTGAACTCTCTACAAGGTAACTAGTTCTAGCTGATCTTTCTACAACGTGATTTGTCTGTAGCTGAATTCTCTACAGGGCAATTTGTTTGCTGCTGAACTCTCTACATGGTAGTTTCTTTGCAGCTGAACTCTCTACAATGTAACTTCTTCTTGTTGAACTCTCTACAGGGTGACTTGTTTCTAGCTGAACCCTCTATAGGGTGATTTGTTTGTTGCTAAATTCTCTACAAGGTAACTTGTTCTAGCTGATCTTTCTACAGGGTGATTTGTTTGTCTCTACAGGGCAATTTGTTTGCAGCTGAACTCTCTACATGGTAGTTTCTTTGTAGCTGAACTCTCTACAATATAACTTCTTCTAGCTGAACTCTCTACAGGTGACTTGTTTCTAGCTGATCTCTTTACAGTGTGACTTGTTTCTAGCTGAACTCTCTACAGGGTGATTTGTTTGTAGCTGAACTCTCTACAAGGTAACTTCTTCTAGCTGATCTTTCTACAGGGTGATTTGTTTGTAGCTGAATTCTCTACAGGGCGATTTGTTTGCAGCTGAACTCTCTACATGGTAGTTTCTTTGTAACTGAACTCTCTACAATGTAACTTCTTCTAGCTGAACTCTCTACAGGATGACTTCTTTCTAGCTGATCTCTGTACAGGGTGACTTGTTCCTAGCTGAACTCTCTACAGGTGATTTGTTTGCAGCTGAACTCTCTTACATGGTGGTTTCTTTGTAGCTGAACTCTCTACAAAGTGACTTCTTCTAGCTGATCTATCTACAGGATGACTTGTTTGTAACTGAACTCTCTACAGTGTGATCTGTTCATAGCGGAACTTTCTACTGGGTGATTTGTTTGCAGCTAAACTCTTCGCATGATTGTTTCTTCGTAACTGAACTCTCTACAAGGTAACTACTTCTAGCTGATCTCTCTACAGGATGACTTGTTTCTAACTGAACTCTCTACAGTGTGATCTGTTCATAGCGGAACTTCTACTGGGTGATTTGTTTGTAGCTAAACTCTTTGCATGATTGTTTCTTTGTAACTGAACTCTCTACAAGGTAACTTCTTCTAGCTGATCTCTCTACAGGGCAATTTGTTTGTAGCTGAATTCTCTACAGGGTGATTTATTTCTCTACATGATGGCTTCTTTGTAGCTGAACTCTCTATTAGGTACCTTCTTCTAGCTGATCTGACTACAGGGTGACTTGTTTGTAGCTGAATTCCCTACAGAATAACTTGCAATGTAATATAACTGAATAAATTATACATGCAGCTGAATGCTTTATTAGGGTGACTGTTCTATTAGAGTATCTCGATCTCGCATTTGCTGCACGTAGTTGCCTTTCAAATCATAACTCAGTGATTTGTAATCCGATTCTTCTGTACTATTGCAAGAACTTTCTATGATGATTATTCCAGCTATATACTGATTTTCAGCTCGTTGCTCTAAGCGGTTTGCCTGGTAGACACGAAAACTAATAGTTTTTTTATTCATAAAAATCGATCGCGTAATTTTGACACAGGTTGGGTTTTGTATCATATCTCCATGGTCTTTATCCCGATTCCTTTCAAACCACAAAAAGGCACTCCTACGATGGTTGTTCCATCTACATATCAATTTCAACTGATTCCTCCAAGGGGTTTACCCTGTAGGCGTGACAGACCTTTGACCTTATTTTACGCAAATAATCGGTCATAACTCCGTGAATGTTCATCGGATTCCTACCAAAGTTGGTACAGAGATCCGCCTTAATGAGTTCTTTACGTGTGTCAATTTCAGCCCAATCCGAGCACGCATTCGTGCTTTATGGCGAATTTTGCGAACTGTGCGAAATGAAGAAGAAAAAAACGAAAATTAAAACGAAATTTTGTTCGCTCGTATCTCGGAAATGGCTGGAGCGATTTTCTTCAAATTTGGTATGCAGACTCCCCTATCTGGGCGGCACGTCTCTAGCAAATTTGGTTCCAATCGGATAAGGAATCACAGAGCTACATAGGTGTGAAAATTGCGTTTTCTTTCTTCCTGTTAATATACTCACGGTTTCTTGGGCTGCACGACACACTATCGTGTGTCTTGATGTAGTGAAACCTTTTCACCTCTGCAATCCAGAATACCTCCATAGCCTGACATTAATTCTTTAATGTACATAACTAACATAAGACTTATCCTATAGAGTTGTACCAAGTAAAGGCCAATTAATATTAGCTGTTTTTTTACCATAATAAAAAATCAGTTGGGGAAAGGAGATTCAGCGGAATAGCGGAAAGTGCGGAATTGGCGGAAACAGTGGGATTTTGAATTTAACATCTTTCACACACTAACACCTCTATATCGGACCCAGCTAGTTACTCCATACTGTACTAGCTAAAATATGTACGACTCACCAAATTTAAAGCGCACTTCCAATTTGGAGTGCCAGATCTGTTTTTCGTCAACCAACACAGGAGGAACAGTTACCTGCTATCTGTTCTGCATACCTTCAGCTCCATAGTCTCATCCACCAGTCATCTCACACCTTACCAGTTACCACATCAATGATATATAGTCTTCCAAAGTTCTGCACGGCACTTATTAATTGGAAATTACAAGCGCCTACAGTACCATGATATGCGCCATGCAGTCGTGCAGTCTAGCCACGGCAGACAACAATATGGCATGGTAAGGTGTGAGATGAATGATGGATGAGACTATGGAACTGAAGGTATACAGAACAGATGTAGCAGGCGACCGTTCCCCTTGTGTTGGTTGACGAAAACCAGATCTGGTGCTCCAAATTGGAAGTGCGCTTTAAATTTGGTGAGTCATGCATATTTTAGCTAGTACAGTACAGAGTAGCTAGCTGGGTCCGATATAGAGGTGTTAGTGTGTGAACGATGTTAAATTCAAAATCCCACTGTTTCCGCCATTCCGTTGAATCTCCTTTCCCAATCAGTTGTAATGGGCTGTGGCCAGCAGATTGTTCCCTTATTCAGCTTTTGGCTCTGGTACTTAAGTAATTTGTTTATGGTTTGTGGAAACCACAAAGCCAACCCTCTGTAAACAGTAAACAATGATGATTGAAACCTAGCCCACTTGTCTGATTAGAAGCTTTGACCTGAGATTAGTGTGTGAAAACACATAACATTAGCTTTACAGGCACTGCTTTTAGTGGAATATGAACAAGTGTAACTTGCAGAGACCAACAATCTAACAATCGGTAAATTCAACCAGATAATAATAGGGTATCAGCTCAGCTCAAAAAATGGGAACTGGTATAACAATATTATCCTATGAAATAGTACTATACTAATAGCTTGGCATCTTAACTAATCTGACACAATTTTCTTGTCTCGATGAACATCGAAAACAGTGGTTTCAGTACAATCATGCTATTAAATTTACTATTATCCACCCTGTTAGAAGAACACTACAAATTGATTTTTATGGCATGAAAAAGCAAAAATTAAATGTCATGAACACTGCCATCCCTTGATATTGCCACTTTCACACCACATATCAAAGTAGCCACCCTTGTACATTAAAATGTAGTTCATGATCAGCCAGAGACTTTCCCAAGCTACAGTACAAACCCAAGCAAATACGTACATATTTTTGGTATTGGCAGAAGATAAAATTCATTGCAGAGACACGTGATGTGTGCATGCAGAATATCTTTTGTAGCTATTAACACTTGCTCTTAGCTTCTCCTGCTTCACACTTATGTCAATAACATGAGAAAAACCCAACCACATATAGCTACTGTAATTATACCTTACCTTTTCGAATCGATTCAGAAAAACTGTAAATGTAGACTTCTCCAGCTTTAGGTAAATTCGGAGGAATTGTGCTGATTTGTCTTTCGGAGGGTTCTCTAATAGCAGCTTAGCTTCGGAATTCTTCAAAGGAGAGAAAGCGAGTTTTATAACAATTGCTGCTTCTCTTGGAAGAATGCCGGAATCTAGATCTTTTAGGCCATCCTCCACTTTCGCTCCACCGTCAGAATCGTCTTCCATTCTATTTCTCTCACTACAGTGAAGGGAGAAAAGACTGATTTACATTAGTCACCAACATAACTTTAAACTAGTACCTTACCAACCAAGAATTGATGTATATAAATATTCCTTCCTCCCAAGAACTGTACCAGAATGGAATAGATTAGATGCTGAGATTATTGAGACTGACTGTGTTGAAGAATTTAAGCAAAAATTAGCCCCTTTTATGTATATGGTTAAGTAACTTATCGTAAATGTATATATTTTTATAGTTTA
The DNA here is from genome assembly GCF_963678975.1 of Dysidea avara. NCBI lineage: Eukaryota > Metazoa > Porifera > Demospongiae > Dictyoceratida > Dysideidae > Dysidea > Dysidea avara. Next base: position 26,755,074 of record NC_089275.1, read on the forward strand.
TTATTGTAATTGTACATATGTATATAATTAAGTAACTTGTCATAATTGTACATACTTATATAGTTAAGTAACTAATTGAAATTGTACACATGTAATTGCACATCAGCATTATACCCCTGGAGGGTCCTGCTGATTAACAATATATAAATAAATAACCCGTCTTCTTCACCTCGTGGTCCCTCATGTTGTCACCTTGCAAAGTCACGTGAACTCAGTAAAATTGCGTATTAGCTATATCTGGAAAGCTAGTTAGACTATCAAAGCCAAACCCCCTTTTAAGTAATCTTAGACTAGTAAGTAAACTTTGTAGCTAATCACTACTACAATTTAGCTTCCGGCCACTGACACAGGATGTCAGTGGACCATCAGTGTGCTGCCATATGTCCGGATTCTATCATACCAACATCTGCAACTTGTATGTATGTATGTATATGTACACTGTAAAGTTCATTATTATTATTATTATTATTATTATTATTATTACTAGGACCGCGTCACATACAACCAAGTACATGCACCAACGTGACAGCCCCCCGGTGAGGCTATTAGGTGGTGAATGCATTATCTCCAAATCAACTCATTATGTCACAGTAGTGACAGATATAACACAATAGTGGCATCGTAACTAAAGGCCACCAGTAGCTAAGTGCCAGTACATCATTGGTGTGGTAATGGCACAGTGATGTGTACAAAGTATATGTATACAAAACATACAGGAGAGAACTATACATTATTGCAGTATTGTTTGCAGCAATACATTATAGGCAACATCACCATGCAGATAAAAATTATTAGCCAATATACAGCAATGCATATCAACATCAACTAGAGCTAAGTAAGGTTCATCAGTGATGTAGCAATGGCACAGTGATGGGTGACACACTATAGTTATGCATACACAACTTTCAGGAGATAGCTACACAATGCTGTAGGCGTATGCAAGCCAGATGAACCAGATAAAGGAAGACAGCCAAGCCACTAGAGCCTAGTAGCTACGCCAGGTGAAGGCAAAAAAGATTAAGCACGTATTGAATTGCCTGACACCAACACAAAGAAAGTTCGCCATGCCAGCTGCACAAGACAAAATTGTTTACTTGTATTTTATATGTAACTGTAAGCTTATAGTAAAGAGCGTGGCATATGTCAGTTTAATGTTTTCTTGGATTGTTTATTTACGTGAATGAATCCACTGGCAGCTGGCATGGAGACTTGAGATGTTACAAACATAAAAACTTACTTGTAATCTTCTTGTTTACATAAGTGGCTTCTGGCTCTCCTGCACGGGCATCACTAATCTTCTTCGCGCAATATGTAAGTAATTAAGCAAGGGTGTGGTACTGGGCGTTATATAGAATTACACGTAAGGTCAAGTCATCAGCACAAACAGGAGCGATGATTATACGTTTGTGCCTTCATTCACAGGCGAATCTATCCCTGGTTAGTTCATGTCTCTAGGTCTCGTAGTTTTCTCAAACATTAATTATTTAATTATTTATTTATTTATGACGTAATTTTAACCGCGTTTCGTATTATTCTTAGTACTTGGTTGTATAATTATAAACTGTAGTATAACGTATTCGTTTGAAAGTGATTTGGTATAGGATATAGTGCGGATTGTATCGAGGCACTTTAATTCGTTCCGTTCCCGAGAATAATGCCACGGAATATGCCATTCCGTTCCGTGCCGTTCCGTGGAATAATGCAAACCTTAATTAAATCGGATGTTATAAGATCTCTTCGGAATATTTTAGAAGTTGGTAGCGGACCGGTCGTCACACTACACCTGTAGAACAAATACAGGTCTCTGAAAAAATCCGATTGTTCTAGACTACTGAGCGACAAGGAATTCGCTCACGGCGAAGCTACTCAGTCGAGGTGGACCGTTCAGACTGATACTGTAACTAGCTCAGTGTTGCCGTTATTTAACTCAGTGAGTCACTAGTTGCCTTTGATTAGCTAATGTATGTTTCATCAAGTGCACATTGGCCTGGTAAGTACTGTATGCAGTAGTAGCTAGGTACTGTAAGTCAAAGGCCTAGCTCTTCTCTAGTTACTGAGCTAGCCACTCGCCTCTAGTTAGTTTTGACTTGTACAGCTATATTGAGGTATCGCTACTAGCTATGGATGTAAGTGTGTACTGTGTATATAGTAAAGAATGTATGGGTGTATAGTAATAAATAAATCTAGCTATGTCCATGTGATACCGCCTCCATTTTGTTCCACATGGGGTACTTTGAGATAACAAGTCACTCTTTAGAGCTCCTATGAATGCATATATCCAGGAGAAAACATCCTGACTGCCTGGCACACTCCTGTAAGCGTTTGAGCGCCAATTGGATGGCTGTAGGTTCGAGGCTGCCAGGCTGCCTATGGATTTTTCTCCTTTCTCCACTTTTTCAAATATAGTTACTTTATGTAACAACTTTAAATAGGCTGTAGGACCAGGTGTCCTACAGACCTTCTGTAAAGCCTTAAAAATAAAATAATACAGTTGGTAGTCCACAGGTATGCCCTCCTGCACATATCAAGTGTTTTTTCATAGGGCCATCACTTTATATCCCTTCCCCACCCATGTTGAAGTTAGGTTGCCTGTTCATTTTTCAAGTAGAGCAATATTTGTGACATATACATAGTTACAGTAGTTAAAGCTGTGCTAGCACCAGAGAGAGTCATGAATCTAATGGGAACAAGCAATACTGTTATATTGGCTATATATGTGAGTCAAATGCTCCTCCTATAGTATACCACATACTGTATGTCTTTTTTTAATTTATTTTTATTGGTTAAATAGGGCAGACAGCCGAGGCTGATTAGGCCCTACAAGGTACAAGTAAATACATTACAGACATTCAATTATGGCCTCTGATGAAAATTTAGTTAAATTGTCCATTTCTATCAGTGGTATTGGTAGTGCATTCCATTCTCTGATCGTCTTTGGGAAAAAGCTTGTCATATATGCAGTGGTACTTGTGGATGGTATCATTAGGTGGAATGAGTGATGTTGTCTAGTATGTGTAGTGGTTAAGTGATAGTAGTCAGGTAGAGATAAGCCAATCATGTCGTGCATTATTTGGTAAAAGATGTTTAGTCTTTGTTGCTTCCTTCTCTTTGCTAATGGCAACCAATTAAGCTGTTCCAGCATAGTACTGACACTACTGTGATAGTTATAGTTAGAAAGGACCCATCTTGCAGCACGCCTCTGGACTTTTTCTAAAAGTGTTATTTGTACAATGTAATGTGGGTCCCAAACAACACATGTGTATTCCATTAATGGTTGAACTAATAATAAGTCCTTTGTACGTATACTCAATTACATCTGTATTATCTTGGCACCATATGCATGTTAATATCGGATCTGCAAAAGCCAGCATGCACAGCATGCAGGCACAAAATTACACCCTATCACAAAAATTGTCATTATCTCAGTACTAAAAGTAGAATATCTTCATTCTGTAACTTGTACAAGCCAATGGAAAGTTGCCAGCGGTATGAGGGCTGAAAACCACACTGTGATGGCTATAGGACAATGACAAAGTTGGAATATACTTTCAATCTTTGACTTTCAGTTATGGAACTTTGCTGTTAGCAATTAAACATAACTTCAAAGCATGTTATTTCCTAGTATATAGGTACACTACATATAAGTACATAGAAATAATAAATGGTTTGAAGACTGTGCACTGAAAGAAGTACCTAAAAGCTTTATTGATTGTATTCCTGTAAACCGATTTTCTCAGTTTGTATCAAATTGAACAGCACCACCTTATCACTGCGTTGTTGGACAATGTGTAAATCTTGGTTAAAATTGTATTCAAGAGAAAGTAACTGGTCAATAAGCTTCATTCATTAATTCAAGGTGGGCTTTGTTACTTCATTGTGTCTAGTCGTTGCTCAGTGGATTAGTATCAAGATTAGTAACTTTCTTACTTGTAGTAATAAAATGTGAGTCATTACAGTTGTAACTTTATTATTTAGGTAATGCGTTACATTTGTAAGTAAAGTAGCTTAAGTTATATTACTAGCATATATTTTGTTATATTACTTAGTTACCACAAAAGAAATAATATTAGTACGTGACTCGTTACATAAGTAATGCATTACCCCAACACTGGCAACCATTTTTAAATTCTTGGTGTGAAGAGAATGTTTGTTGCAACCATGTACAGGGGGTGTAATTGTTTTTATAGGTTTTCACTACCCTATGCAATTATTGCTATCTTTTCTACTACGGAAAGAATAAGCAGTATAATACATTAGGTACAACTGTATCTCTACAATTTCTGTTTTCACTTTTTACTTCTACAGGCAGTAACACAGGGTATGACTAAACTTCCTTTATCAGAATCACTTCAAGTCCATATTAGTGCAGGACTTGAAGTGATTCTGCTCAAGGAAAAGTAGTCTTGGTTGGCTTGAGTGTTTGCTGTATTTGTAACAAAAATACCTTAAACTGCTACCAGACCCAATAATATCTACAATATAGCTTCTCTTTTTTTGTAAACAGCCCTTTTCTTTGGAACACCATGCCATATTCCGTCCTACAGATTAAGAAGTCAAATCTATTCCGTGCTGCCCTTTGCCACTCTCTATTCTCTCTTTTTTGTCCTGTTGTGTATTGCTCTGTTATTAGCTGTCTGTCTTGTCTTAGTTATTGTATTCATGTGCATTTAATGTTATTGTATGTATACTTAATTGCGGGAAGTACATTTGCAGGCTTGTCCTTTTGTATGACCCTGTCATTTTGACAAATTGATAATAATACTAATACATAGTGGAAGTGTAATTGTTCTGACTGAATGTAGTTGCAGTTGTGTGTAGAAATCTTTGTGTGGCAATTGTTGTAATGGTCGTTGCACCAATGTTGTAGTTGTTGTGAATGAATGCTTACTGTTGTTGCTTGCAGCTAAATTTGTGTGAAGTACATACGAGTGTAGTGTCTGTTTGTTGTACGTAAGTGATTGTATATCATGCATCATAATATAATCAACATTATTTAGTTACTCATAAAATAAAGAAACTATCATATTACTTTGTGTCCACAGCCATATGTGCAACTACCACCTTATCAAGATTTCTGTTTAGTTGGGATAAGGATAAGGTGTTGTTTCTTAAGAGTGCAAGTATTTAAAAAACTCGCTAATTAAAAGGCATGAAAACCCAATTTGCTTGCATTTTCCTTGAACTTCAAAAACAGAATAATTATGTGACTGAATTTGTGAAAAGGTACCTTTTCTGCATATTATACATGCTAACAAACATGACAATGTAGCTTTTGACTTCGTATACTGATTACCTTGCTCTTAGTTTCAAAATGTAGCCAAATACTTTAGCTACACGCATGGAAAATGTCAGGCAATTTATGCAATGACCAAGACGTTATGGAGCTTCAAAGTTCACAAAATGGGTCAAAATTTAAAAGGTTCCTTTTCACAAATTTGGTTGTGTATTGTGATATGTATTTGCAAGGTATCAGTGGTCATGAATTTACAAAAATAATAGTTTACAAACATATAAAAATGGTGATGCTCTGCTACCATCTGCAACATATGAAATTATGAAAGATTTCTCCACATCTCTTTGAATACTATGGAAAAGTTATGAATATAGAAGGTTTATGGAAACCCTGCTTACTCGAAAATATATTGAGAAATTCAGTCTGCTAGCCATATTGTCAGTATCTTTATGTGTTGTAATGTAGCCAATTGTGTGGAGTTAAAATCATCAATTGGCTATACTATATTTGTACTCTATATAGGGAAGATGAGAACAATTTTATCTTCATGGCTATTGCTAATGGCTTGTGTTGAAGTCAGCATTCAACAGTGTACCATTAAGGGATCCATGTCAAAGATTAAGGATAGACTATCCTCTATCACTGATGCCATGATCACCATCAACAGTACATATTACAACTGTTTGTCCAGATCTGATACTAGTGATCATTACAGTTCCATGTCAGTGTCAATATTGTACATCAGATCAGGTGATCCTAATAACACACATGAAGTTCGATACAACCTACAGTGTAATAATGGTGTTTGGGAAATTGTTGGGAACCAGTCAACTGCTCTGAGAAATAACAACACAAGATATTGTGAAGACTGTATTGATCAAACTGTGAACAAGTATCGCTGTACCAGTTATGCCATTGGTAAGTTAACAATGAAGTGTTACATGTATATTATAGCTACACAATTAAGTATTTCTTATCTATTATTCATTAATGTCAATTCTGATTGTGTATATTTGTTTAGGTCATCATTCAGCATCTACAAATGCACTACTGGATAAGAAGCATTTGATGAAAAAAAGACAAATTGATGGTAACCTTATAACACTCACGCATCCTTTGAGTATAGAGACCTTTATGGTTGTGGGTATGCCTGCATGGTGTAATAACAGGGACAAAGTTTGTACTACCATTAGGGAGCCATTTGAGAAAGACTCTCAGTCATGCTACTACTTAGCACATTGATGAGAGTAATTAGTTGTGTCTTTCAATGATAGTTTCTTCTACAATGGCTTCTTTCCTGTATGTCAATAGAACTATACAGGTTTTGCTCTTCAGAATGACAACCGTTGTATAGTAATTTTGTGTAAATAAGTAATGTGGTTAACATTGATTATACGTTCACATTATTTATAAGTTTAATTTTGCATTCTTTACTTTACAGGTTGTGATAATGCTGGAATAGATTTAGTTTTTGTGCTGGATGGTTCTGGAAGTGTTGGAAGTGATCGATTTCAAATGATTAGAGAATTTACTATGAAAATAGCCAATAGTCTGACCATTGGCTCTCAAGATAGCTTAGTTGGAGTGATAGTATTTAGTTCAAGTGCATCAATTCATTTTAGTCTACTCCAACACACTAATGCTACAACTCTTGAACAAGCCCTAAATAGCATACCATATCCTGGTGGAGTAACTGACACAGCAGAAGCTTTACAACTTTTGTTATCCAGTGCACAAAATGGTAGAATGGGAATAAGAGATGGACATCCTCATATTGCCATTGTTGTTACTGATGGATTGTCAAGTAATGGAGCTGCTACATTAGCTGATGCTAATGCTCTTCATGCAGCCAATATCTATCAGGTTTATGCTGCAGGTTTGGGTAATGCTAACTTGGATGAACTGAATGCTATTGCTAGTGATCCCTCACTTGTGTTCTTCACAAATGAATTTAATGCAGACAGTGTTGCAGATTTGACAGGCAACTTTACTCAGATGATCTGCCAAGAACAAAGTTAGTTATTTTAATCAGATTATTTGCATATTCTGCACTCCTAGATGTGTGCTGTGTGTGTATACCTGTATGTGTAATAATATTGTTGTAATTATCACCACTAAAATGAGTTATTTGAGGTACACCTTGTTGTTCATGTTACTGCTGTTATCTAGGGCTGGGTATTGAAAATTATACGTACATCATGGAAATTACATCATAAATATCATGATATGTTCATATGGCTAGAAAATTACTTCATCATAATATGTCATATTTGTATACCTGACTGTTATATTAGAGTGTTTGAATATCCTGATCTTTATGATCTTAAGTGTTGGTATGCAACAATGCTGTCACATGATATGCTCAATGGTAATATTCTAGGGAAAGAAAACAGTCGTTGGTCAATCACTAGTATCAAATAATTATACAAGAGTTCATAATATTAGAAAGTCACTACCTATACATTATATGAACCTTGATATCAGCTGCATATAAAGGACACATAAGGTTTATATTTTAATACCCATTACAAAGTTGCTACTGGTACATTATCAAAGAATAGCTTTTTTTTTTCAATTTTGATGTAACCTAATATTGAAGCAAAGGAGAGCCAATCTTTAATCAGCTTGCCTTGAACTTACTGTTGCTTACAGTGAAGGACATCATTGAGCTTGTATAGTAAATCGCACTTTGCATTACGGCTAGGGTTTCCACTAAGTATAGCTTCCCTTTTCTTAATGTACACTGTATAACATCCTTCTTCATTGCTTTTGTAAGGTAAAAACATGATGGCTGGCAATGGTAGCCCAGTAATAAGTAAATGGATAAAGTCCTGTCACTTCACTTCAGGATTTTTTCCAATACGTTTTTGTATTTTTTAATTCATTTGACTGCCAGAACAATAGCAACAGCAAATTGAATAAAGTCACATTTAAACTGAGACACAAATTTATATTTCATTGTTTTCATAATAATCTTCCTCAAATTTGCATTCCTCCTCATCGTATGACATTGTATGATATACATTCAAAAATACTTACAGGAATTATAGTACTTGAATGTATGACACATTTGTCACACTGAGCATAATTGCTCTCAGGTCACCTAAATAACAACTGCATGACAGTAAATTATGTTCTCAAAACTTATGTTAATGCTATTATAGCTTGTCAACTACTTGTTGCTCCTGATAATGGAATGATTAATTGTTCACTGGGAGATGATGGACAAGCCAGTCTTGGAGACACCTGTACTGTTACATGTAATAGTGGTTATGAACTAAGTGGTAATACAAGTAGATCCTGTCAGATTAATGGAAACTGGAGTGGTACTGAGTCAACATGCACACAAGGTATGTTATCAAGACACACAATAGTTGGTCATGCATTAATGGTGTGGGCATGCAGCAGAAAACTGTGTATTATATAGGAACCAAGAAATTGTCACTTTCATGCATCCGTAAATATAGGATACCTTATTCTGTCACAGAATTGATACATTTTGTTGTAAATATGGGCCTATCAAAGTGATAAGACCCTCACACCTTTAACAACACCTGCAATTCAGTGCACATTTTAAGTGATATACATGTAATTATAATCTAATCAAAAACAGCCAAGCTGTAAAAAAAGGTGCGGCCCCCATAAAGGCCATGGTGAAAAAAGATGTGAAATCCAAGGTGGCGGCCAAGAAATGGCTGTGATGGTAGGTTAATGGTTACATTTTAATAACAACAATTCAGGTGAATTTGGTGCCAAGACCAAGCAGCACAAAATTCACCTGAATTGCCGTTATTAAAATGTAACCATTAACCTACCATCACAGCCATTTCTTGGCCACCACCTTGGATTTCACATCTTTTTTCACCATGGCCTTTATGGGGGCCGCACCTTTTTTTACAGCTTGGCTGTTTTTGATTAGATATCACTTCTTTTTGTATTTGTATACTGCAAAGCCGGCCTATGGCTGGCTTTGGGGCTTTTTTAACCCATGTTTTTATTTTTTTTTACCACAGGAAGAAGAAAAGAACTTAACCCTTAAACGCGCACGCGAACTTACGAAATATTGCACTGAAATCGCAAGGGCCATTTAAGTGGCCCACCATATTTGGCACAGAGGTGCGCGCGCTAGGATTACGTGATCGTGAAACGGTTTAGTGCAACGGAAAGCCACGTTTCTGGGCTTTAATTCGAGCTCAAGAACTTTGTGCTGTGATTAAAGATAAGCGAGATATGGATGAAAATACTGTTGTTGATCAACTTTTCTATAATGACACCGACGATGACTGGAACAACTCGGACGAAGAGGACTCTTTTGTCCATGGAGAAGACTCTTTTGTCCTTGATAGGCTTACCAGGGAACAAGACGGTAAAATGGCGGACAGATGAATCGGTCCTATCACTTCGCCTGCCATTATAGATGATTATGGCGATGTGGAAGAAAATGATCGTGAGGAAGAGTTCAGCAACGACGAAGAAGACATCTGGGAAAAAACAAACGATGATTATGAAGGTATAATGCTTTTCACATGTTTTATAACTTGAGTCCTGCTTCTTCTAATAGCTGATGTGAGCTATTGTGAAGGTCATGATGAGTCAAGCCATCCTGGACCATCTGGGCTACATAGTGGAGTGAGTGATGGTGGGATGGGTAGCCTGGAAACTGAATACCCCTGTAGTGGTTCTCCTGTGGCTTACCATGGCTATCCTGTTAGTTCTTCCCTACGTTCTCGTTCTTCTCCGCATGCCCCATTTTCACCTAGTGATAGAGGCAGGGACTACTCACCATCTCCATCTGATCCTTTGTCTGGTAGAAATAGAGGTAGAGGGAGGGGTAGGGGTAGAGGAAGGGGTAGGGGAACCGTGTCTCCAATGGATCTTGTGCCTAGTCGAGGTAGGAGGAAAGGTACTGGTAGGGGCAGAGGTACCGGTAGGGATTTGGCTATCGATAATGCTTATACTCTAGAGTGCTGTTTCACACCTGTGAATGATCGTAGGACCATCAAAAGCTTTAGGGAACAACTGGCTACTAAACTTTTATGTCAACATAGCTCACGCCAGCATGGAGGACGTCAATCACAGGCTCTTCCACCTCAATCGCCTGCGAGGCTTGAGGAACGCCATTTCATAGAGAACCTTGGGACTGACGGTGACTGCAGTGTGTTCTGACCGGAAGACACATAGAAAACGTACTAAGTATGGCTGCGTAAATTGTGGAATGGTTCATTTGTTCTTTGAAAATTGTTTTAAGATATACCACAACAAGGAAAACTATAAATAAATAAGGGGTGTATGCTATTTACTGTGTCTTAGACTTTTTACAGGTTCAGCCGATGTACGTATATAGTTTAGATGTGTTGACAGTATTACTGTATCTGTTTAGTTATGTACAGAGCTGTTTGTATTCAGGTTTTTCTACGATTGTGGTTTTTTTCTCTGAAATCACTTGGATCGGTGGTTTCTAAATGAGGCAAACCCTTTACTGAGTAAAGATCCCAGCTCTTTAGTGTATATATTTCATGTACATTTTATGTTTGAAAAGTTTTTCAAATTCTAATGCTAATAATAATACTTTATGTTTGATGAACAGTGCATGATAAAATGGATTGCTGTTGGTATTTGATTGACCAGTCACCAGAATACGTCTTGGCAGCATGTTGAAACGCCACAGTGATTGTGTTGGAGTTCTTTGTTACATGCCTACAGGGTAAAAATAATTATGAGAATACGACAATTTTTTTTCAATTCACAACTACCTGAGAGTTGTAGCTATGTCAATGGAATTTCACTACCTTGTATCAAGGGTACCACCCTTTCTAAACACCAAGTGTTGAGGCGAATGGACAGAGGAGCTGCCTACCATGATGATTATTTCCAAATGATGCGCGTATTGCTGTGGATAAATGGAGAAGTATTATTGATAAAAACATAATAATAATATTGGATAAACCCCAGGTTATCCACCGTCTGTGTACCAAGTTACAAGCTGATACATCAAGGATTTTCACAGATACAGTCGTGTAAAGACGTGCGGTTACTTCGCACAATTGTGTGAATACCACAAGTTTTTTCTAAAATTCATAAATACCTGAGAGTTGCAGCTATGTCAATGGAATTTCACCACCTTGTATCAAGGGTACAACTCTTTCTCGACACCAAGTATTGAGGCGAATCGCCAACGGAGCCACCTACCATGATGGTTATTTCCAAGTTATGCGCATATTACTTCGGATAAATAGAGAAGCATTAATGATAAACAATTGATAGTCACGATGGGTAAACCCCAGGGTATCCACCATCTGTGTTTCAAGTTGATACGTCGAGGATTTTCAGAGATACAGCCTTGTAAAGACGCGCGATTATTTTCGCGAAAGTAAGCATAAACTTTCGTGCGTTTTCGGTGTAATAAATAATAGGGCCATTATAATGGCCTTTGCGCGTTTAAGGGTTAAAGAAGAATTTTAGTGCTTCAATTATTTTTGATTTTATTAGTAATTATACAAATTATATACATATATTTATTATATGCTCATTATTCCCCACAGGATTTTTTTTGCAGCTGATCTCTCTACTGGGTGACTTGAAATGTAGCTGAACTATATACAGGATGGTTTCTTTGTAGCTGAACTCTCTACAGGTGATTTGTTTGCAGCTAAACTCTCTACATGGTGGTGTCTTTATAGCCGAACTCTCTACATGATGGTTTCTTTGTAGCTGAACTCTCTATAAGGTGACTTCGTCTAGCTGAACTCTCTACAGGGTGATTTTTTTGTAGCTGAACTCTCTGCAGGATGATTTGTTTGCAGCTGAACTCTCTACATGATGGTTTCTTTGTAGCTGAACTCTCTACAAGGTGACTTCATCCAGCTGATCTCTCTACGGGGTGATTTGTTTCTAGCTGAACTCTCTACAGGTGAATTGTTTGCAGCTAAACTCTCTACATGGTGGTTTCTTTGTAGCTGAACTCTCTACAAGGTAACTTCTTCTCTACAGAGTGATTTGTTGTAGTTAAATTCTCTACAAGGTGGTTTGTATGAGGCTGAACTCTCTACATGGCGGTTTCTTTGTAGCTGAACTCTCTACAGAGTGATTTGTTTGCAGCTGAACTCTCTACATGATGGTTTCTTTGTAACTGAACACTCTACAAGGTGACTTCTTCTAGCTGATCTTTCTACAGGGTGAATTGTTGTAGCTGAACTATCTACAAGGTAACTTCTTCTAGCTGATCTCTATACAGGGTGATTTGTTTGTAGTTGAATTCTGTACAGGTGGTTTCTTTGTAGCTGAACTCTGTACATGATGGTTTCTTTGTAGCTAAACTCTTTACAAGGTGACTTCTTCTAGCTGAACTCTCTACGGGGTAATTTCTTTGTAGCTGAACTCTCTATATGATGGTTTCTTTGTAAATGAACTCTCTACAAGGTAACTTCTTCTAGCTGATCTTTCTACTGGGTGATTTGTTTGCAGCTGAACTCTCTACATGGTGGTTTCTTTGTTGCTGAACTCTCTACAAGGTGAATTCTTCTACCTGATCTCTCTACAGGGTGATTTGTTTGTAACTGAACTCTGTACAAGTGTGTTTTTGTGGGTGATCTCACTGCAGGTTGATTTGTTTGTAGCTGAACTCACTAAAGGGTGATTTTGCTTGTAGCTGAACTCCTTGCATTGTATCTAGTTTCTAGCTGATCTCTCTACAGGGTGATTTGTTTGTAGCTGATCTCTCTACAAGTTGATTTGTGTGTAGCTGATCTCTCTGCAGGTTGATTAATTTGCAGCCGATCTCTCTACAAGGTAATTTGTTTGTAGCTGAACTGTCTATAAAGTGATTTATTTGTAGCTGATCTCTCTGCAGGTTGATTTGTTTTAGCTGAACTCTCTACAGGGTGATTTACTTGGAGCTGAACTCCTTACATTGTGACTAGTTTCTAGCTGATCTCTCTACAGGGTGATTTGTTTGTAGCTGATCTCTCTACAAGTTGATTTGTTTGTAGCCGATCTCTCTACAGGGTAATTTGTTTGTAGCTGAACTCTGTACAAGGTGCTTTTTTGTAGGTGATCTCACTGCAGGTTGATTTGTTTGTAGCTGAACTCACTAAAGGGTGATTTGCTTGTAGCCGAACTCCTTACATTGTGTCCAGTTTCTAGCTGATCTCTCTACAGAGTGATTTGTTTGTAGCTGAACTCTCTATAAGGTGATTTATTTGTAGCTGAACTCCTTACATTGTGTGTAGTTTCTAGCTGATCTCTCTACAGGGTGATTTGTTTGTAATTGATCTCTCTACAAGTTGATTTGTGTGTAGCTGATCTCTCTGCAGGTTGATTTGTTTGTAGCCGATCTCTCTATAGGGTAATTTGTTTGTAGCTGAACTCTCTATAAGGTGATTTGTTTGTAGTTGATCTCTCTGCAGGTTGATTTGTTTTAGCTGAACTCTCTACAGGCTGATTTGTTTGTAGCCGATCTCTCTACAGGGCAATTTGTTTGTAGCTGATCTCTCTACAGGGTGATTTTTTTGTAGCTGACCTCTCTTCAGGGTGATTTGTTTGTAGCTGATCTCTCTACAAGTTGATTTGTGTGTATATAGCTGATCTCTCTGCAGGTTGATTTGTTTGTAGCCGATCTCTCTACAGGTAATCTGTTTGTAGCTGAACTCTCTATAAGGTGATTTGTTTGTAGCTGATCTCTCTGCAGGTTGATTTGTTTTAGCTGAACTCTCTACAGGGTGATTGCTTGTAGCTGAACTCCTTACATTGTGTCTAGTTTCTAGCTGATGTCTCTACAGGGTGATTTTTTGTAGCTGAACTCTCTTCAGGGTGATTTGTTTCTAGCTGATCTCTCTACAGGTAGATTTGTGTTGATTTGTTCATTGCTGATTGCTCTAAAGGTAATTGATTTGTTGCAGTTGAACACCCTGCAAAGTGTTTTGTTTGTAGCTGATCACTCTAAAGGGTAATTTGTTTGTAGCTGAACTCTCTCCACAGTGACTTGTGTGTAGCTGAATTCTGTGTAACTGAATTCTCTAGAGAGTGACGTAATTGTAGCTGAATTCTCTACACAGTGCATGACTTGTTTATAGCTGAACTTTCTTCAGTGTGACTTGTAATGTTCTGAATCTCTATAGTGGTATATTTGCTTAACTCTCCACATGGTGACTGTCTTCTTGCTGAACTGTCTATAAGATTAACTGTTTGCAGCTGAACTCCCTACAGAAACACTTGTGATGTAATAAAATTCTATAATGGAGTATATAAATTAGCCGAATGCTCTATTAGGGTGACTGTTCTATTAGAGTATCTCGATCTCGCATTTGCTACACGGAGTTGGCTTTCGAATCATAACTCAGTGGCTTGTAATCCGATTCTTCTGTACTACTGCAAGGACTTTCTATGAAGATTATTCCAGCTATACACCGATTTTCAGCTCATTGCTCTAAGCGGTTTGCCTAGTAGGCGTGAAAACTAATACTTTTTTATTCATAAAAATCGATCGCGTAATTGTGACACAGGTTGGGTTTTGTGTCATATCTCCGTGGTCTTTATCTCGATTCCTTTCAAACCACCAAAAGGCACTCCTACGATGGTTACTCCATCTACATAGCAATTTTCAACTCATTCCATGAAGCGGTTTACCCTGTAGGCGTGACAACAAATCGATCTTGTTTTACACGAATAATCGGTCATAACTCCTGAACCATTCATCGGATCTGTACCAAATTTGATGCTAGGATTCGCCTTTGGACTCCCTTTCTGTGTGCCAAATTTCAAGGCGATCGGAGTACGCGTTTGCTTGTTATAGCAATTTTTGCAAGTGTGCGAAAAGACGAAGAAGAAGAAAAAAACGAAGAAAAAAACGAAACTTTGGCAGCTCGTATCTCGGAAATGGCTTGAGCGATTTCCTTCAAATTTGGAATGTAGACTCCCTTGGCTGGCGGGCAACTGTGTAGCAAATTTGGTTCCAATCAGATAAGTGATCACCGAGATACAAAGGTGTGAAAATGACGTTTTCGTTCTTCCTGTCAATATACTCACGGTGTGGCGCGCCGGCTTCTTGGGCCGCACGACACACTACCGTGTGTCTTGATCATGACACATGATACGGCCAAGTACAGCTAGTGCGGATGCATGACAGGCAAGTGTGTCTTTTCCGGGAACCAAGAAAACACTGTTTTCACGCATTCGTAGCTCAATAGTTCCTAAACGGAACTTTACCAGTTTTGCTATGGAAGCCCCCTCAGGGTAGGGCACCTCCTATTTCCAAATATGAGCTGAATCCACCCAGCCATCACTTATTATTTTCTTTGTATTTTTCTTCTTAATCTTCTTACATAAATTTTCTTTTCCCACACTTTAGAAAAATTGCAATAACTCATGCATGTTTTAGTCAATTGACTTCAAATTTGGACGGCAGTAAGAGTATAATGCAGTGCATTTTCAGACCAATTTTCATACAGATCGAACTGGGAATAATGAAATTATGCTTGATTTTGAAAATTACAATTTGTTGTCATGCCTACAGGGTAATCTTTGTGGAATAACTTGAAAATCGATCTGTGCATGAAGTTACTATCATAGTGCAAACCTTTTGTGGCTTGAAAGTACTGAAACTATTAGCTAAGGAGATATAAAGCAAACCAAACATGTGAAAAAAGCGCGATCAAGATACTCTAATAGAACAGTCACTGAGAAATAAAAAAAGTGTGCAAAAAACGTCAAAAGAAAATTTCTCCAGGGTTTGAACCAGGGACCTCCACAACTATATACTCAAGCCTTTAATACTCTGCCACTGCTGTCAGTTGCTCACCTCACTTAATTTCTACCTTATAAATGAAAGTTCTGGTTTAGTACACTAGCATAATTTATAACTTGTAGATTTACCAGTGAAAATTCTAGAACATTCTATATACGTTGCATTGAAGTGCTCAAAAAATGTGTGTTCTATTAGTGTGCTACAAACATTATGAAAATAGCCTATATCAAGTGTGTCATGTGACCAAGTACAGCCAGTGTGGGCAGACGAAATACTCGTCCTACGGAACCAGATAATGCTGCTTTCATGTATCCATTGCAGCGTCTTACAGATGGTACCTTGTGTAATGAGGATGGAGCTTGTGTAGACGTTTCTGCTTCAGGATTCTGGGGTGGTAAACATCAGAAGGCAATTTTGATGTCAAAGTGTTTAATCCTATTAATGCACCTTCATTATTGTGGTATATCCTCGACGTTTTGAGAAACAACGGAAGTATGAACAATGTATTAGGAATATTGAGATGGTTTCTTTTACCCCACTTGTATTTTCAACATTAAGAGGTGGTTGCTGCTGGTTTTACAAAAGATTTACTTTCCTTGTCTCTCTTCAGAAGGAGTTACTCATAAAGTTCAGTGTTGTCATGGCTGCATCGCAGGATTAGTCATTCTTTGCCACGCTCCATTGTTATGTGTGTGAGAGGAGCTAGAGATCACATCAGGGCTGTCCACTTTAATTAGGAGCACTTGACCTTGCACTAGCTGAGGGTCAGGTGGCTCCAGCTCATTGAAATTTGATCTTAGTATTTGTCTAGCGCTTTTAACATCTTTAGTGCTAAGGTGTGGTGGCAAGGGGTGCTGGTAACTCCAGGAATAATAAAAAAATCTAAAAAAAAATTTTTATGTATCCGTAGTTCCATAGTGCTTTAACAGTATAGCTAACTTACCATTTCTGCCATGGAAGTTTCCTCAGGGTAGGGCATCTCCCATTCCTAATTTAAGTTGAATCTGCCAAGCTATCATTGGGGGTATACACACCTTCAAAATTCATCTTATTTCAGTTAGATAATTTTCAGCCGTTTTTGAGTGTGCAAAGGGGGAGGGGGTAAAATCATTAGTGTTAAAACCCTGCCGGGTGATTGCTATATAATAAATAAATAAATAATCGCATGTACGCTTTTAAAAATGCTGATCACATGAGTTGGCTAGAAATCTGAATGCAGTTCATAAGGCTCTAGTAAATCGCTACTGATACTTAATTAATGCAATTCAGTGTCCATTAAAATGGTGGACTAAAGCGAGCTGTTGCTATTACTGCATGGGCCCAAGCCAACAGGATTGGAAATAGTGTGCTTCAGTGAACTATGGAAAACAACGTAGGCGGCAGTAGCCTGAGGCTACCAATAAAATTGCTATGAGGCTTTACAAGCTGAAGAAAGACAAAGATAAAGCCCATCTTTAGTCTTAATCTAGCAATTAATACTGATAAACGATTACAATTGAATAGTATGTAGCTACACTGCTTGTTGCTATTGTTTTCTAGAAGGTTTTGTTATGGATTTAGGAAAATTATTGGTTATGGGAGGCTGGATTATGTGGGTATATACTAATTTGTTGGCACTACATAGTTGTGGTAGTTGTGGGTTGCTCATAGAGAAAACCTGTCTCTGCGTGTACCCACATCTCCTGACCTCAATCCACCTCAGACTATGGTGAATACCCAACAAACTACTACTACTGCCAGTGGTGGGATGGTTTTGTATGAACACATTGAAGATAGCAAAGAACGAGTTGTTTCCATGATGTGTATATGCACATTAGCAAATGTGCATCAGGTTAATACTGATTCCCGGTGTGTGTAGGAACGTTTCCTTCAGAGTATCAGCTTCAAAAGCATCAAAATGATAAAGCCATAAGATACCTAGAAGACAAACCAAATGCCATAACATGCATTGTGCAATATTAAAAAGTATCCATGTATTTGTTCTGCTATACAATACATCATACAGTATGTGTCAACATTTTTATACAGTAATGCTTTTGGCTGGGGGAGGGGATTAGAAAAAATAGTACTCTTTGTACGCTTGTGAAAAGGCTGAAAATTGTGGCCACCCTTAGCGGTGATTCTTTTCCTGACTTTATCCATCCTGCAGCATATATTTATTCCAACATATGTAGCTTGATGTTGTTTGTCAGACCATTTTACTTAAATGAATCCCTTTTCAGGACCAGTTCAGGATTCAATCCACTGCTTCTGACTCCCATACTAGTAAATAGCTTCAGGCCATTCCCTGTTATTCTTTGGGTCTATACATGTCCACTCAGGAGTTACCTGTTCTCTTCCATACTGGTTTGGTATAAGATTATATATCTTTGTTTTCCTAGTTCACTGCCCCTAGTATAGTGTTGTCAATCAATTTGGAGATCCCCTCCTTGGCTGTGTAAATGGATCACGTGTATTCGCAGATGTGATGATTTATGTGATGTTGTATACCATGCACTGTAGGTTTTCCTTGCTATTACCTACTGAATTTAAGCATTACTTCTAGCTAGAGGTTGGATAGGATGAGAGTGCGCTTTATGCTGGAATACAATTTGAATAATTGTTTCAAGTGTAGTCAGATTATTAAGTTTCCCTGCTTGATTCTTTTAAGTCCAGCTACACTGTTAAGGAGTCACGGTGCACACCTATTGTAGAGCATCTTTACTGCCTGTCTACTATTCCTACGGTGGTGTAAACATTTTTAAATACAGTACTTTGTGGCATCTAAATATGCTATGAAGTGTCATTGCAGAAAATTAATGCCATGATATGGTTTAATTGCATGGCCCATGGAGAAGATAATGACCAGCAAGATTGAAGATAAAAGGAAAGGCAAGGCACAGAGGGCAGACATTCATTGGAACCCCAAAAGGCACATGCATTAGGTATTGTGATGTAAAATAGTGACTGTACAATATGCAGCTTAGCGTGTGGCCCTCAAGCAATCAGACCAAAAATTGGGTTTAGTGATTTTTAAACTTCAATATTCAGCCTTGTGTAAGGGTTTTCTTGTTATTTTTAACAGCAGATCTGACATTAAAACATCAAAACTCTTTCATAAAGGTGCATTTCATCGCCCAAAACATCTCTATGAATTTTGGTGTTTGGGGGGTGCCATTTTGTTAGGAGAATCACCAACACTATTGTGCTGTATCATACAGCAAATATACACTGTAGCTATGAAACAAGGAATAACAATGTGTACATGACTTTAGGATAATGATAATTGCCAACAAGAAATTCAAAACTTATTAGTTTTAGTAGTTCATAAACTACAATTGCAAAATCTATAAAACCAAAAATAATATTACAATAGGTGATATGCATGCGCATGGTGTAACTTCCTGCATGCACTATAAGATTAAATACATTTTTAGAGTAGATCTCATGTGCTAATTTCTATCAAACAGTATGGTAGTAGTGTTTATAAGTAGCAATCCCCAAAAATGATGTGCAATGCCTAAAATTCCACCTTCAAAAATCATCCTACTCATCTTACATGATGAAAATCACCTTTATGGAATAATATTAAACCATCTAACATCAAATACTTCATTAAAAGCAAGAAAACACTAATAGGCAGCCAGATATAGAGTTTTTAAAAATCGCTAAGCTCAGATTATAGTCTGACTGCCTGCCTGCCTGCCTGCCTGCCTGCCTGCCTGCCTGCCTGCCTGCCTGCCTGCCTGCCTGCCTGCCTGCCTGCCTGCCTGCCTGCCTGCCTGCCTGCCTGCCTGCCTGCCTGCCTGCCTGCCTGCCTGCCTGCCTGCCTGCCTGCCTGCCTGCCTGCCTGCCTGCCTGCCTGCCTGCCTGCCTGCCTGCCTGCCTGCCTGCCTGCCTGCCTGCCTGCCTGCCTGCCTGCCTGCCTGACCACAGTTGCAAGCCTAGAGGCCAAACAAAGCAGCGCATATCCACCTTTTTATGCTACAATAGCAAACTCACCAGTGGGATGTACCTTTTGGGGTTGCAATGACTTCGTGTTCTCTGCACCTTGTCTTCCCTTTTACCTTCAATCAGGCTGATCATCTTCTTGTTGCAATCAAGGCATTAATTTTCTGGCCTATCATCACTTTCCTGAGCAGCATAATTAGATGTCGCAAACTTATTAAGTGCTTATGCTCAGTATAGTGATGCACTGATAATCGGTAAATAATCTGAAATCAGTTTATTGGCCAAATTTCAACAATATCGGTATCGGTGTTATTAGCAGATTATTTAGCTGATTAATTTTACTGACCCTTATGAAAGTTTTACAAAATTTTTGGTAAACATAAACATCGGATCAGTTATCGGTATCGGCCATTATATGATTTTCAATATTGGCTAATCTGATAATTGGCAAAATTTCCCACCGGTGCATCACTAGCTCAGTAGATACCTGTAACTTCACGATAGGGTCAATTCCATGCCTACCAGTTAATTAACGTGATCTTGGTTGATTAATAATGATCGAGCACCAAGACCACCACATCTATTAGCAGTCTATCATGATGACATACCCCATTATTATTGGTCTAGCTTTATTAACAGTACTAAAATATAAATAGTGACACACACCCTTGGTAGAGTTGAAAGGCTGACTCGAGATCAAGACACACGGTAGTGTGTCGTGCGGCCCAAGAAGCCGGCGCGCCACACCGTGAGTATATTTACAGGAAGAAAGTAAACGCGATTTTCACACCTTTGTAGCTCCGTGATTCCTTATCCGATTGAAACCAAAGTTGCTACAGAAGTGCCGGCTAGGTAGGGGAGTCCACATTCCAAATTTGAAGAAAATCGCTCCAGCCATTTCCGAGATACGAGCGGCCAAAGTTTGGGTTTTTTTTCTTCGTTTTTTTCTTCTACTTCTTTTCGCACACTTTGTAAAATCCGCAATAAAACACGAATGCGTGCTCCAATCGGACTGAACTTTTGCACACTTAAAGGGCTCATTAAGGCAAATCTCAGTACCAAGTTTGGTAGGAATCCGATGAATATTCACGGAGTTATGACCAATTATTTGCGTAAAATAAGGTCGAAGGTCTGTCACGCCCACAGGGTAAACCGCTTGAAGGAATGAGCTGAAAATTGCTATGTAGATGGAGTAACTATCGTAGGAGTGCCTTTTTGTGGTTTAAAGGGAATCCAGTTAAAGGCCATCGAGATATAACACAAAACCCAACCTGTGTCACAATTACGCGATCGATTTTTATGAATAAAAAACTAATAGTTTTCACGCCTACCAGGCAAACCGCTTAGAGCAGTGAGCTGAAAATCGGTGTGTGGCTGGAATAATTATCATAGAAAGTCCATGCAGTAGTACAGAAGAATCGGTTTACAAACCACTGAGTTATGATTCCAAAGCCAACTACATGTAGCATATGCGAGATCGAGATACTCTAATAGAACAGTCACCCTAATAGAGCATTCAGCTAATTTATTTACTCCATTATAGAATTCTATTACATTGCTAGTTATTCTATAGGGAGTTCAGCTGCAAACAGTTAATCTTATAGACAGTTCAGCAAGAAGCAAGTCACCCTATAGAGAGTTCAGTTACAGATATATCGCTGTAGTGATTCAGAAGAATCAGAACATTACAAGTCACACTGAAGAGAGTTCAGCTATAAACAAGTCATGCACCCTGTGGAGAGTTTGGCTACACTCTCTAGAGAGTTCAGCTACAAACACGTCACTGTGGAGAGAGTTCAGCTGCAAACAAATCACCCTGTAGAGAGTTCAGCTACAAAAAAATCAACCTGTAGAGAGATCAGCGATATACTGTAGACACTAGACACAATATAGGGAATTCAGTTACAAGCAAATCACCCTGTAGAGACTTCAGTTACAAACACATCACCCTGTAGAGAGATCAGCTACAAACAAATCACCTTGCAATGAGTTCAGCTACAAACAAATTACCCTGTAGAGAGATCAGCTACAAACAAAACACCGTGTAGAGACTTCAGCTACAAACAAATCAACCTGTAGAGATTTCAGTTACAAACAAATCACCCACTGTAGAGAGATCAGCTACAACCAAATCACCCTGTAGAGAGATCAGATCACCCTGTAGAGAGTTCAACTGCAAACAAATCACCCTGTAGAGAGTTCAGTTACAAAAAAATCAACCTGTAGAGAGATCAGCTATATACTGTAGACACTAGACACAGTATGTGACCGGACCTGCGAAAACAGGGCTTGTGGGCACAAACTACACTCTGTGACTCTACAGGTCATATCTCAGTACTAGAATAGAATATTTATATTCTGTAACTTGCATCTTAAAGCCGATTAAATGCTTACTAAGAGCTGAAAATTGCATTGCCATAGCATAGTAATACAAAATGTTACGGGTGATGAAAGTTTGAAAAAGTAGGCAACAATCATGTGCCCACATGCCCTATTTTCGCAGGCCCAGTCACATATAGGGAATTCAGTTACAAGCAAATCACCCTGTAGAGACTTCAGTTACAAACACATCACCCTGTAGAGAGATCAGCTACAAACAAATCACCTTGCAGTGAGTTCAGCTACAAACAAATTACCCTGTAGAGAGATCAGCTACAAACAAAATACCTTGCAGTGAGTTCAGCTACAAACAAATCAACCTGTAGAGATTTCAGTTACAAACAAATCACCCACTTTAGAGAGATTAGCTACAACCAAATCACCCTGTAGAGAGATCAGCTACAAACAATCACCCTGTAGAGAGATCAGCTACAAACAAATCACCCTGTAGAGAGTTCAGCTACAAACAAATCAACCTGTAGAGAGATTAGCTATATAGACACTAGACACAATATAGGGAATTCAGTTACAAGCAAATCACCCTGTAGAGAGTTCAGCTACAAACAAATTACCTTGTAGAGAGTTAAGCTACAAACAAATTACCCCTAAGAGAAATCAGCTACAAACAAATCACCTTGTAGAGGGTTCACTTACAAACAAATCTACCTGTAGAGATATCAGTTACAAACAAATCACCCCCTGTAGAGAGATCAGATCACCCTGTAGAGAGTTCAGCTACAAACAAATCACCCTGTAGAAAGTTCAGGTGTAAAAAAATCACCCTATAGATAGTTTTGATACAAACAAATCACCCTGTAGAGTGTTCAGCAAGATAACAGTCACCCTGCAGAGACATCAGGTTACCCTATAGAGAGGTCAGCTAGAAGAAGTCACCTTGTAGAGAGTTCAGCAACAAGAACCCACTCTGTAGAGAGTTCAACTAGAAACTAGTTACCCTATCAGAGATCAGCTATATGTAGAAACAAGTCATCCTGTAGAGAATTCAGCTACAAACACATCACCCTGTAGAGATTTCAGCTACAAACAGATCATCATCCTGTAGATAGTTCAGCTATAGATACAAGTCACCCTGTAGTAGGAGAAGTCACCTTGTAGAGAGATCAGCTAGACACAAGTCACCTTGTAGAGACCAGCTACAAAGAAACCATCCTGTAGAGAGTTCAGCAACAAACAAATCACCCAGAGAGTTCAGCTATGAACAGATCACCCTGTAGAGAGTTCAGCTATACAAGTCACCCTGTAGAGAGATCAGCTAGAAGCAAGTCACCTTGTAGAGAGTTCAGCTACAAAGAAACCATCCTGTAGAGAGTTCAGCTACAAACAAATCATCCTGCATAGAGTTCAGCTGCAAATAAATTACCCTGTAGAGAGTTCAGCTACAAACAAATCACCCTGTAGAGTGTTCAGCTAGATAAAAGTCACCCTACAGAGAGATCAGGTCACCCTATAGAGAGATCAGCTAGAAGAAGTGATCTTGTAGAGAGTTCAGCTACAAAGAACCCACTCTGTAGAGAGTTCAGCTAGAAATAAGTTACCCTATAGAGAGATCAGCTAGAAACAAGTCACCCTGTAGAAATTTCAGTTACAAACAGATCATCCTGTAGATAGTTCAGCTAGATACAAGTTACCTTGTAGAGAAATCAGCTAGAGGAAGTCATCTTGTAGAGAGCCATCTAGAAACAAGTCACCTTGTAGAGAGTTCAGTGACAAAGAAACTATCCTGTAGAGAGTTCTTCTACAAACAAATTGCCCTGTAGAGAGTTCAGATGCAAACAAATCACCCTGTAGAGAGTGCAGCTACAAACAAATCAACCTGTAGAGAGTTTAGCTACATTTCAAATCCCTTAGTAGAAAGATCAGCTGCGAACAAGTTATCCAGTAGGGAATAATAGACATGTAATAAATATATTTATATAATTACTGATAAAATCAAAAACAGTTGAAGTATTAACAATCTGCTCTGTTTTTTTATTCTTCATGCGGTAAAGAAATAGGATAGGTTAAAAAAGCCCCAAAGCCAGCCTATGGCCAGCTTTGGGGTATACAAATACAAAAAGAAGTGATATCTAATCAAAAACAGCCAAGCTGTAAAAAAAGGTGCGGCCCCTAAAAAGGCCAAGGTGAAAAAAGATGTGAAATCCAAGCAAGCGGCACGAAATTCACCTAAATTGTCGTTATTAAAATTTTTACCATTAACCTACCATCACAGCCATTTTCTGATCATGTGAAAGCTAGACCCATCCAATGCCAAGTTGTGCACATTTAACACACCTTTTGGATGGTACATGTTTAAGCGCCTCCCTTTAGGACTATCATCATCCCAGGACATTTTTCAAAGGATCATGTCAGACATGTTTCGGGACATCGACGGAGTAGAAGTTGTTGTTGACGACCTACTCATATGGGGAGAAACTGATGAACAGCATGACAAACGTTTGAAAAAAGTTTTGGAAAGAGTGAGACAGCGAAACCTCAAGCTAAACAAGAGCGAATGCCAACTAAAACTGAATGAAATTAGCTACATCAGACATATCCTCAGTAAAGACAGCCTGAAGCCTGACCCAAAGAAAACCAGAGCTGTGATAGACATGCCCTGCCCTGAAAGCAGAGAAGATCTACAAAGATTTCTAGGTATACTAACCTACCTAGGTAAATTCATTCCAAATTTATCTCATGTAGCTTCACCGCTTCGAGCCCTTTTGGAGAAGAACGTAGAATGGCAGTGGCAAAAAGAACAACAAAAGAGTTTCACATTGTTGTAAGAATTGATAACCAAAGCTCCTGTCCCCAAATATTTTAATCCCAAAAGACCTATTAAATTATCTGTTGATGCCAGTTCAAAAGGCTTAGGAGCTGTTTTGTTACAAGATAATCGCCCCATCGCCTATGCGTCTAAAGCTTTCACGACATGTCAACAAAACTATGCTCAAATCGAGAAGGAACTGCTCGCCATTGTATTTGGCTGCAATAAATTTCATGACTACGTATATGGGATGCCCATCATTGAGGTAGAGACAGATCACAAGCCCTTGGAAGCCATCTTAAAAAAGCCACTTTACCAAGCTCCAGCCAGACTTCAAAAAATGATTATGTCAATACAAAAGTACCCAATCAACCTAGTATACCGTCCTGGGAAGCAACTAGTAATTGCAGACACTTTGTCAAGGGCATACACGACAGAACCAACCAATAGTTGTACTTCCTTTGAATTTGAGGTAAATGTACTCACTACAATACCTATTTCAGATGATAAACTACATCTATTGCAAACAGAGACTTGGTCTGACCCAGTTTTACAACACTTGATGCAACTCTGTACAGATGGATGGCCAGATAACAGATCAAAAGTGCCGGCCCAGTGTTTGCCATTTTGGACATTCCGCGACCAAATATCTTTTAATGATGGAGTCCTTTTTAAAGGTGAAAAGATAATTATCCCAAAAGCAATGCAACCAGCAATGCTCAAACTAATTCACAGTTCCCATTTGGGCATAGAAAAATGCAAAAAAAGAGCTAGAGATGTCTTGTACTGGCCAGGAATGTCATCACAAATTGAAAACATCATCTCATCTTGCGCTATTTGTACCACATACCAAAGATGCAACTCTAAAGAACCTTTACTTCCGCACAGTGTACCAGACTGCCCATGGGCAAAAGTCGGTGCTGATATTTTCGAGCTACAAAAGAAACAATTTCTTGTTTTGGTAGACTACTACTCCGGATATATTGAAGTAGACCAACTTACTAGCATGACAGCCAATCAAGTAATAGCAATCTGTAAGTCACAGTTTTCCAGACATGGAATACCTGATGTCCTGATTACAGATAATGGACCACAATTCTCTAGTCATACATTTCGATGCTTTACCCAACAATATCAGTTTAATCATCACACCTCCAGCCCATATAACCCCCAATCAAATGGAATGGCTGAGAAGGCTGTGCAAATTGTCAAAAGACTGATGAAGAAAGCTGTACATGACAGAAAAGATTTACAATTAGCATTATTGGAGTACCGAAACACTCCCTGGTCTGATGCCATTGGTTCACCTGTCCAACGCCTAATGGGAAGGTGGACAAAAACACTTGTACCCACTGCAGGTACCTTATTACATCCTAGAACAATTAATCCAACTACAGTGCAGAAAGAACTTATCCAACGTCAAAAATTTTACTATGATCAACATGCAAAGCCACTGAAACATCTAAAAACTGGCGATTCAGTACTTGTGTCAGCAAAAGATGGCAAATGGAAACCAGCCAAGGTCACTGGAACAAATGAAAATGGCCCTCGCTCTTACAATATTATAACACCGCAGGGACAACACTACCAAAGGAACAGAAAAGATTTGAAAAAATTGGCATCCCCTGTTAATACCGACACAAGTGTTGATGATTTCTTAGATGACCAAGAATATGAATGTGACACAAGTGAACCAGTGGTCGAATCCCCTAGAGCATATGACCCCTAGAGCATATGAACTCCAGCCACCTGCCGCACTGGCTACAGAACCAACACTACGACGCTCACAAAGAACCATTAAGACTCCAGTGCGGTACGCTGACCAATTTCCATAACTGGACCTTTATACGTACACTGAACAATTTATCACTTTGCTTGATTTGAGCACTGTAACTATTATTTAGGAATTGTACCAATAACCACACTCCTTTTTGTAACAAGGGAGATGTAACATATATGTAGTTGATCACATGATTGTACTATAGGTTGCACGTGTATTCTTATTCATTCGATACTATCGTGCACGTGTTACATAATGACATGAGGAAAAAGATGAAGCTGCCTGACAATTAGCGTGCTTTATTGATATTTGATAATTTCAAAGCTCAGATTACTTCATCCTTTCTTAAATTACTAGATAACTACAACTTGAATGTTGTTGTACTACCTACGGATAAACTCCAACCACTAGATCTTAGTGTTAATAAAGCAGCAAAAGACCATCTGCATTCACAATTCCAAGAATGGTATGCAAAGCAACTATTTAGCCTACTGTAAGTTAAGGCTGATGTCGTCACCATTGATTTAAAGCTAAGTGCAGTTAAGCCCTTAAATGCTAGCTGTATCAAGTCACTTTACAATTACATAAAGACTAAACCAAGTCTGGTGCAAAATGGATTCAATGAGGCAGAAGTTTTAAACTGCTTATCAGCTAGCACTGTGATGACTAGTGTAATAAACCTGTGTTGCTAAACATGAGTGATTATAGCATTGATTTCAACATTTTCTATTGATCTAATAATTCATGTTATTACAGGTATGTGTAACCTAGCTATTTATTCATATATAAAATGAATATCATTACAAACTTAATAACCTTTTCAATCTTTTCTAAGATGAATGTCACTTCAAACTAATTTGATTGATAAGAGAATGTCATCATTGCAAATAATCTATTCAAGTGGAAAAATGAATGTCATTACTAATAATTACAATGATGAAATCACACTTGTAACCTTTTACTGTAATGTCAATAAGAAGGAAATGGAGACATCTTTTTTTCACTGAAACAATAGACTAAGTGTGCCCTCATAGCCTCTAGATCCTGAAGGCAGTAGCTGTTGCAAATACAATGGCAAACACACCACAGTCAGTGGTGCCCTTCTGCTTTTGAGAATGACAGTGATCTCCTCTTGGCCATGCTGGAACAGATTTGATAAAAGAGATTCTGTTTCTTTGTCGCAGTGATTAAATATTGAATCATATGCTTTAACTTCACCACTACAACGCCAAAATGTCGAACCCACTATCCAATGGTGTCTGGCCTTACAATAAATGATCTGAACTTTGTTTTGAATCAATGCTCCTGTAAGGTTGGCTTTCTTTTCTTGATATAATGTGCATGCCAATCCATTTATCTTCGGAAATTGTGATTTTAAGAGTTGCTGTGCAAAATTAATTTCCATATCACATAACTCTGCTCCCATAATTATGTTTTCAAAATCAAACAGCTTTGCTTTCTTTTTTTATGTGTGATTCAACATCTGACAAATCAATCACCTCTTCAAATTCTTTACTCTCAGGAACAGTAGCGGTCACAACTGCTGGCAAATTGAGCTCCATTTAATAATGTAGGTGGAGTTGCAGCAGGTATCCATGATGGCTCAGTGAGTATAGTGACATGAATGGACAAAGCGGATTTGATCAACTTCTCGACTCTCCCAGCTTCATTCTGATCCTCAGTACGAAATATCAATTTTCTAGGAATTTCAAGCCCACTATGTGGCAAATCTGAAGAATATCTTCAGTTATCTCCAACTACAAAAGGAATAGTTCCTCCTCTTCTAATAAAGAGTGAACAAATAACTGAAATTCTCCTAGGGATGTGACCAACTGCTTTTAATTCCACACAGATTGTTGTTTTTTTTGGCAGCTACTGCATAAGGATCATGGATGTTGCCTAATTCTCGGTTGCAGACTAACTCTTCCCCAACAATTGGATTATTCCATATCATCTGATACTCATGGTATCCCTGAAGCATGGAATTGAACAATAAAGTGATCATCATCTTATCTGAAATCTTAACTATCAGTCACGTTCAGTGATCTACAGGCGCTGTATGGGTTGAACCATGAGTACTGCAGCCAAAAGCCAAAACAAATGCTTAAAATATGATAACTAACTAGCTGTATGATTAATTTACGGAGGTTGATACAATTTTCTCTCGCTAACTCGCTCGCTATGATGCAGTTCCAGCTTGAGCTATAGCCAAACTGAGGGGCCAGTCGTTTATCACGTTCACTTGTTAGCTAGCTAATTGTATGGGCATGAGAGCATAATTACTTCTACACGAGTAATCGTAAAGTTATGAATGATAGCTAGCTACATACTTGTGCCGTGTCATTTGGCTATTCGCCAAAGTTTTTTTTGCCTATTTTATTTATGACCTAGCAATTTGCCAAAGTTATTTTTGTCAATTCCTATTCACCAAAGTTTTGTGCCGCCAAAGTTTCCTACTATACGGTAGTTGACTCTAAGCCCAGGGAGGACTAGTTAAACTCATGACCTGCACAATGCTTCTTGATTTGAAATAAGGTAGTAAGGCAACATTCAGGTAGTAAAGCAATGTAAGGAAATGTTCACAGTTAAAGTTGGCAAATTTTTAGTACTTCATGCTTGAAGAGAAAAACAATTATGCAGCCTGTGTAAATAGAAACATTTTAATGATCAGTTCAACATATCATTTCCAAGGTTATCTGTTACAACATCCAGAGCTCCAAAGATGTGTCATGCTATTGGATTGCACAACAACCACCCTTTGCTGCATTACATCATCCACTTCATTGCACATCACCTTACATCATGATGCACTTCCATTGTAGATGTACACTGCTATGTATGTATAAATAAATATTACTTGTGAAACTTTACATTAGATGATTGTGATCCTAATCCTTGTATGAATAATGGAACTTGTACTGATGGAGTTAACTCTTTCACCTGCAATTGTGTAGATGGTTTTACTGGAGAGAATTGTACAACTAACATAGATGATTGTGATCCTAATCCTTGTATGAATAATGGAACTTGTCAGGATGGAGTTAACTCTTTCACCTGCAATTGTGTAGATGGTTTTACTGGAGAGAATTGTACAACTAACATAGATGATTGTGATCCTAATCCTTGTATGAATAATGGAACTTGTATAGATGGAGTTAATTCTTTCACTTGCAATTGTGTAGATGGTTTTACTGGAGAGAATTGTGCAACTAACATAGATGATTGTGATCCTAATCCTTGTATGAATAATGGAACTTGTACAGATGGAGTTAATTCTTTCACCTGTGATTGTGTTGATGCTTTTACTGGAGAGAATTGTATAACTAACATAGATGATTGTGATCCTAATCCTTGTACAAAAGGGAGTACTTGCACAGATGGAATTAACTCTTTCACATGTAATTGTGTGGATGGTTTAACTGGAGATCAGTGTGAAAATGGTATGTTTAAAATTTCATTTACTGTATCTAATTGTGCTACAATGGTTTGTTATATGGTTTATGACAATGCACTGTTTAATGCTACTATTACGTCTAGTATAATATGGTGAACCATGAAGTTCTCATTAAAAGTATTGATGAGAAACCAGGTTTACAATATTTTCTGGTTTGGTACAATCAAGAATCAAAAACATTTTTAAGGTGGCACAAAACTCTTTCTGTGGGGTCCAAAAAATTTATTTTAAAATGAAATGTTTTGCTGACTGAGTAACTGTATTCCTTCAGACAATTATGGTTAGCATACAGGCTTAATTTTGTGCTGTTAGATGTCACTTTGGCCTGACAGATGCTTTTTTGCATACCAAAAGAGTGAAGTTTGTGCATGGCCCTTCTTTGTGTCCCAGTTACTTTCCCTTACAGTGCAAAGGTGTTGATTTGTAAGTAAGTGCATCATTTGCTTCATGCATTGTCTCTTATGAACATAACAGCAATTGTCCAATGCTCTGTACTCCAATGGTAAACATAGATTGATTGCAAGTGTGCTTTAATTTGTTCTCGATAATTATATCGGTGCATAGCTGTGTAGTAGGCAAATATGGCTGAGCACTAAGCAACATATTTTTGCATTGGCACATGATTTTTTATGCAATTGCAGCCTGTTGTGTTTTGCTTCATTCTGTCAAGTGATGCAGAGTTTTGGAAGCTAGTAAGGATCATTATGATAAAGGCACTTAACAAGGGGACCATTGCCTGATGTGTTACTTTAATCCATTACATTACTTGCTTACATGTACTAGTGTGCTGGATTATTCTAATTACACTAGTGAAAATAAAATTATTGTTGATTTATAATAAAGTAGGGTTCCCAATGATAAAATGTGGCAAAAGAATAGATATGAATAATGTTAGTTATTGCAACACAGAAATTCCTACATTGGCATGCACCATCTGCTAAAACGATTTTCCCACATAGTCCTGTTGTAAATAGCTGCTATAATTCATATCTCTTGTTTCACTACTTTTTATCACTGGAACTCTACTTTATTTTTAAATTAACAGCTTTTAATTGCATTAGTTTGTTAACTGTTTTGTTATACCATAGCTGTGATATTAATACATGTGTGGCTGTGTGCTTTATTAGAGTATGTCAAACTCGCTACTTATCTTGAGTGAGCTGCACAATAGATTATGGATTTTGTTTCTACAGTAAAATGCAACTAGATAATTAAGGGGCATGGTAGCCAGGTTCTGATTATTAAGGGTATGGCGGCATGCTCTGATCATTTAAGGGCATAATCCCAGGCAATTGTTCTATAAGTGTAGCTACACAGCTACATGTAACTACCTCAAACAGTAAGTAAGTACTTAAGAGTTTAAGTAAGTTAGGTAAGTTTAGGTAGGTTTAGGTAAGTTTTTAGGTAAGTTTAGGTAAGTTCAGTTTAGGTAAGTTAGGTAAGTTAGTTTTTAGTATTTTTAGGTAAGTACTTCAAACAGTTTTGTGCTAAATATGCTCCTCTAAGGAAAGTGTAAACAGCTCAGTATCTTTTAAAATTCAATATTTGGCCTTTCTGTAAGCATTTTCATGTTATATTTGTTAGATGCACTATTCCATTTTTTTGTTGAGTATCAGGGGCGGATCTAGGATTTTTTTGAAGGGAGTTTCCCGTGGTAGTAGGACTTAGATGCAGGGGTCTGATGGCACAGCCCCCAGATGCAGACAAGGTTTTAAATTTACATTGCTTGAAATTTAACAAAACTTACTGTTTACAGCCTACTATTTTACAGAGTTTCTGATGTATTGATGCTCACTAGCATTCAATATGTCACATTTTCACCAATAGTTATGTGGTTAGCTATGATAGAATGTTCTACTGAAGTTTTATGATTAGCTTCAAGTATTTAGCTAGCTTCATAGCTAGTCACAGCTCTTTTGTTTCTTCATTGCTACTTGGCATTTCTCGTTCATTATCACTATTACCATCACCTTTTATATCCTCTTCTATTTGCTCTGTAGCCTAGGAAGGCTTACTGCTATATCAATAACAAGAATTAACAGGGGTGAAGAACAGTACTCTAAGTTGGCAAAGTCATTTGAGGTGGTTAACATTCAGGAAGTATCTAAGAATCATCATTAATGTGTGCAAATCACAATATTAGGGAATATATGCCCACAGGAAAATTTGAAGGTTGAGATTGAATTTGAGAACAATTTCAGTGGACAGTGGTGCGTGTATTCATGAATGCAGTATTCCTCAATGACTGTCATTAAAAGTACTGTACAAGTAGATATCAATAAGTCTTTGAAATACACACATAAATTTGTAAATATACATCTTTAATTGCAGACAGGTTTGGATAAATTGCATCCTAAAAATAATAAATTAAGGGATTAGCATATTGTTTAATGTTTCAAGTGAATGTTCTATTAGAGTAGATGACTTTTCTATTAGAGTATCTCGATTTTATACTCTCAAAAATACTTGTGATCCTTGAGTTTTACTGCAGTATCAGTTAGCAGATGAGCATTGGTGAGTAACTATGATTTATGTGTTATGTCCTTTGAGTTTATTACTGTAGTTAAGGAAAAATCAGTATATTACTAGTTGCCTAAGGGCCGGTCAAGCTGTTTAGAAGTACGCCCAACCCCAAAACACCAGCAACCCCCATAAAACATACCCTGAGTATGATATTTTTATTATGGCAGCATTTTGGTTGATGTTGTTCATTTTATGGGGAACCCTACTTTACAGTACTACTGTACTGTTTGATATGCTAAAGGTTTGCATTTCAAGTGATGGTCTTCCCTAATACATTTATTGTAATGATTCCTACTAGCTTATAAAATCCTTAATTTTCCGTAATATTTTATCACGTCATTGATAATACCTTTTTAATGATTATCAGGATTAGTGGGTTGTCAGCCAGAAGTAGATAGTATTTGGAACATCACATGGCCACCAACTGAAGTTGGTAAAGTAGCTACACGAAAATGTCCTGGTGGTAATGAAGTAACAGGTATGCATATACTTATACAAAAATTGTATGTAATCCGTGTGAAAATTTATAGTAAAAATCTGTATCTAGAAATTTATATAATTACAAAAACATGTACCCTTATTTTGTGTAGTGATAACTTTACTGTATATAAACTAACATGCGTAAAATCTGTTGAACCTGTGTACACTAACTTGAATTTCAATTGATTTTAAAATAATGAAATACCTTTCAGAAAATAGGCTATAGTTAATGCTAATAAATATCATTAGTTTGCACAGACAATTGTGTGCCTAATTATGTTATTATTACTTATTAATATAGGGTATGTGAACAGAACATGCCTGCTACATGATCAATGGGGTCTACCAGATGTGTTGGACTGTCAAAGAGTGGAGCAAATAAGACTAGAGTTAAGAGCTGAAGAGTTAAGTCTTGTTGACAGTTTACAGAGTGATGATGATCAGAGAGAATTTGGGGATATTGTCAGAGAATTAGCAAATATCACGAATTCCAA
This sequence comes from Dysidea avara, assembly GCF_963678975.1. Lineage (NCBI taxonomy): Eukaryota > Metazoa > Porifera > Demospongiae > Dictyoceratida > Dysideidae > Dysidea > Dysidea avara. The sequence continues at coordinate 26,788,852 of NC_089275.1, forward strand.
TCAGCCAATATTTCCATATGATTTATGTTCAATAACAGCTACACTGGATATCATTATAGAGTATGGTATACATTGTTCAGTCATATATATATAGATATATTAGATTTACACACAAGAGTCTACTGTGACTTCCAGACACAAAATGGTAACCTTATTTTCAACTCTTAGCTTAATATACACCATTGATTACCAATCTGAAACATATAAAAATAACATAGTACAACATATAAAAATAAGTGAATTAAAAGTGGTATTTGAATTTGCCTTAAAGCCTATAGCATGCAAGTACTTCAAAATTTTACTGACATGTCTACATTATTGTTGAAGAAACTGAAGTTTCATTGATGAATTCACTAAAATTATGTGAACAACCTTAGGGTTAGGATTATGTGAACAACCACCAAATAACTTTCCAATAATTGTTATACACAAATTTGTATATATTGGAAGTTGCAACAAAGCAGCATTATAATACAATACCATGTTAATATGTAGTATATATGTACACAGGTTGGTCCAGTTACATCAAGATGATCTTGTCCAGTCTTTTATAAGAGAAATACTTGAGGTATGTACCTATGCTGATTGCTTCTGTTGTTACACATGTAAAGGGTATCTATATTCAAAATCTGTGCACTAACTAGGTCATGATACCTATAGATCAAGACACACAGTAGTGTGTCGTGCGGCCCAAGAAGCCGGCGCGTAACACCCGTGAGTATATTGACAGGAAGAAAGAAAACACAATTTTTGCACCTCCGTAGCTCTGTGCTTCCTTGATGAAACAAGACGATTTTTGCTGTGGATATGCCCTCCAACTGCAGCACTCCACATTCCAAATTTGAGCTAAATCGCTTTACGCGTTCCCGAGATATGCAACTTCAAAAATTGGCTCAGTTTCTTGGTTTTTTTTTTCTTCATATTTTTCTTTTTCTTGTCGCACACTTACAAAAACTGCTATAAAACGCGAATGCCACATCCGATTGCCTTGACATGTGGCACACAGAAGTGGGATATAAAGGCGCATCTCGGTACCAACTTTGGCTGGAATACGATAAACAGGCAAAAAGTTATGAGCGATTGTTCACGAAAAATAACACCAATATGTTGTCACGCCTACAGGGTAAACCGCGTATGGGAAGAAGCTGAAAATCGGTGGGTGAATAGGTTAACTATTGAAACTCAAACCTTTTGTGGTTTGAAAGAAATCAAGCTAATAAAAAGGAAGATACAACGAAAAAACCAACAGTGTGTAACAATTACGCAATCGAGATTAGCTAATAATAAAAACGACTGCTTGCCACGCCTACCAAATAAACCGCTTGGGGTAATGCTTTGAAAATCGTTATACAGATGGAGTAATCATCTTAGAAAGGCTCATCAATGGTGTAGAAGAATCAGACTTAAAGCCACGGAGTTATAACACGAAATCCAACTTGGTGCAGCAAGTGCGAGATCGAGATACTCTAATAGAGCAGTCATCCTAATAGAGCAGTCTCCCTGAAGAGAATTCAAGAGATCAGCTAGAAACAAGAAACCTGTATAGAGATAAGCTACACACAAGTCACCCTGTAGAGAGATCAGCTAGAAGAAGTTACCTTGTAGGGAGTTCATGCAACTATGGAAAGAGATAGTTCAGCTAGAAGAAATCACCTTGTAGAGTTCAGCTACAAAGAAACCACCATGTAGAGAGTTTAGCTACAAACAAATTGCCCTGTGGAGAGATCAATAGAAGAAAGTTACCTTGCAGAGAGTTCAGCTACAAAGAAACCATCTTGTAGAGAGTTCAGCTACAAACAAATCGCCCTGTGGAGAGATCAATAGAAGAAAGTTACCTTGTAGAGAGTTCAGCTACAAAGAAACCATCATGTAGAGAGTTCAGTTACAAACAAATTACCCTGTAGAAAGATCAGCTAGAAGAGGTCACCTTGTAGAGAGTTCAGTTACAAACTAGTGACCTTGTAGAGACATCAGCTAGAAGAAGTTACCTCGTAGAGATTTCAGCTACAAAGAAACCATTCTGTAAAGAGCTCAGCTGCAAACAAATCACCTGTACAGAAGTCAGCTACGAATAATCACCATGTAGAGAGATCAGCTAGAAGAAGTTACCTTGTAGATAGCTCAGCTACAAACAGATCTCCCTGTAGAGAGATCAGCTAAAAGAAATTACCTTGTAGAGAGTTCAGCTACAAAGAAACCATTCTGTAAAGAGCTCAGCTGCAAACAAATCACCTGTACAGAATTCAACTACAAACAAATCACCCTGTAGAAAGATCAGTTAGAGAAGTTACCTTTTAGAGAGTTCAGCTACAAAGAAACCATTCTGTAAAGAGCTCAGCTGCAAACAAATCACCTGAACAGAAGTCAGCTACGAACAAATCACCATGTAGAGAGATCAGCTAGAAGAAGTTACCTTGTAGATAGCTCAGCTACAAACAGATCTCCCTGTAGAGAGATCAGCTAGAAGAAATTACCTTGTAGAGAGTTCAGCTACAAAGAAACCATTCTGTAAAGAGCTCAGCTGCAAACAAATCACCTGTACAGAATTCAGCTACAAACAAATCACCCTGTAGAAAGATCAGTTAGAAGAAGTTACCTTGTAGAGAGTTCAGCTACAAAGAAACCATTCTGTAAAGAGCTCAGCTGCAAAGAAATCACCCTGTATAAAATTCATCTACAAACAAATCACCCTGTAGAAAGATCAGTTAGAAGAAGTTGCCTTGTAGAGAGTTCAGCTACAAAGAAACCATTTTGTAAAGAGCTCAGCTGCAAACAAATCACCTGTACAGAAGTCAGCTACAAACAATCACCATGTAGAGAGATCAGCTAGAAGAAGTTACCTTGTAGATAGCTCAGCTACAAACAGATCTCCCTGTAGAGAGATCAGCTAGAAGAAATTACCTTGTAGAGAGTTCAGCTACAAAGAAACCGTTCTGTAAAGAGCTCAGCTGCAAACAAATCACCTGTACAGAATTCAGCTACAAACAAATCACCCTGTAGAAAGATCAGTTAGAAGAAGTTACCTTGTAGAGAGTTCAGCTACAAAGAAGCCATTCTGTAAAGAGCTAAGCTGCAAACAAATCACCTGAACAGAAGTCAGCTACGAACAAATCACCATGTAGAGAGATCAGCTAGAAGAAGTTACCTTGTAGATAGCTCAGCTACAAACAGATCTCCCTGTAGAGAGATCAGTTAGAAGAAGTTACCTTGTAGAGAGTTCAGCTACAAAGAAACCATTCTGTAAAGAGCTCAGCTGCAAACAAATCACATGTACAGAAGTCAGCTACGAACAAATCACCATGTAGAGAGATCAGCTAGAAGAAGTTACCTTCTAGATAGCTCAGCTACAAACAGATCTCCCTGTAGAGAGATCAGCTAGAAGAAAATACCTTGTAGATAGTTCAGCTACAAAGAAACCACCATGTAGAGAGTTCAGCTGCAAAGAAATTACCCTGTAGAAAATTCAGCCACAAACAAATTGCCCTGCAGAAAGATCAGTTAGAAGAAGTTACCTTTTAGAGAGTTCAGCTACAAAGAAACCATTCTGTAAAGAACTCAGCTGCAAAGAAATCACCTGTACAGAAGTCAGCTACGAACAAATCACCCTGTAGAGAGATCAGCTAGAAGAAGTTACCTTGTAGATAGCTCAGCTACAAACAGATCTCCCTGTAGAGAGATCAGCTAGAAGAAATTACCTTGTAGAGAATTCAGCTACAAAGAAACCACCATGTAAAGAGTTCAGCTGCAAAGAAATCACCCTGTAGAAAATTCAGCCACAAACAAATTGCCCTGTAGAAAGATCAGTTAGAAGAAGTTACCTTTTAGAGAGTTCAGCTACAAAGAAACCATTCTGTAAAGAGCTCAGCTGCAAACAAATCACCTGTACAGAATTCAACTACAAACAAATCACCCTGTAGAAAGATCAGTTAGAAGAAGTTACCTTTTAGAGAGTTCAGCTACAAAGAAACCATTCTGTAAAGAACTCAGCTGCAAACAAATCACCTGAACAGAAGTCAGCTACGAACAAATCACCATGTAGAGAGATCAGCTAGAAGAAGTTACCTTGTAGATAGCTCAGCTACAAACAGATCTCCCTGTAGAGAGATCAGCTAGAAGAAATTACCTTGTAGAGAGTTCAGCTACAAAGAAACCATTCTGTAAAGAGCTCAGCTGCAAACAAATCACCTGTACAGAATTCAGCTACAAACAAATCACCCTGTAGAAAGATCAGTTAGAAGAAGTTACCTTGTAGAGAGTTCAGCTACAAAGAAACCATTCTGTAAAGAGCTCAGCTGCAAAGAAATCACCCTGTATAAAATTCATCTACAAACAAATCACCCTGTAGAAAGATCAGTTAGAAGAAGTTGCCTTGTAGAGAGTTCAGCTACAAAGAAACCATTTTGTAAAGAGCTCAGCTGCAAACAAATCACCTGTACAGAAGTCAGCTACGAACAATCACCATGTAGAGAGATCAGCTAGAAGAAGTTACCTTGTAGATAGCTCAGCTACAAAAAGATCTCCCTGTAGAGAGATCAGCTAGAAGAAATTACCTTGTAGAGAGTTCAGCTACAAAGAAACCATTCTGTAAAGAGCTCAGCTGCAAACAAATCACCTGTACAGAATTCAGCTACAAACAAATCACCCTGTAGAAAGATCAGTTAGAAGAAGTTACCTTTTAGAGAGTTCAGCTACAAAGAAACCATTCTGTAAAGAGCTCAGCTGCAAACAAATCACCTGAACAGAAGTCAGCTACGAACAAATCACCATGTAGAGAGATCAGCTAGAAGAAGTTACCTTGTAGATAGCTCAGCTACAAACAGATCTCCCTGTAGAGAGATCAGTTAGAAGAAGTTACCTTGTAGAGAGTTCAGCTACAAAGAAACCATTCTGTAAAGAGCTCAGCTGCAAACAAATCACATGTACGGAAGTCAGCTACGAACAAATCACCATGTAGAGAGATCAGCTAGAAGAAGTTACCTTGTAGATAGCTCAGCTACAAACAGATCTCCCTGTAGCGAGATCAGCTAGAAGAAAATACCTTGTAGAGAGTTCAGCTACAAAGAAACCACCATGTAGAGAGTTCAGCTGCAAAGAAATTACCCTGTAGAAAATTCAGCCACAAACAAATTGCCCTGTAGAAAGATCAGTTAGAAGAAGTTACCTTTTAGAGAGTTCAGCTACAAAGAAACCATTCTGTAAAGAGCTCAGCTGCAAACAAATCACCTGTACAGAAGTCAGCTACGAACAAATCACCCTGTAGAGAGATCAGCTAGAAGAAGTTACCTTGTAGATAGCTCAGCTACAAACAGATCTCCCTGTAGAGAGATCAGTTAGATGAAGTTACCTTTTAGAGAGTTCAGCTACAAAGAAACCATTCTGTAAAGAGCTCAGCTGCAAACAAATCACCTGTACAGAATTCAGCTACAAACAAATCTCCCTGTAGAGAGATCAACTAGAAGAAATTACCTTGTAGAGAGTTCAACTACAAAGAAACCATTCTGTAAAGAGCTCAACTGCAAACAAATCACCTGTACAGAATTCAGCTACAAACAAATCACCCTGTAGAGAGATCTGCTAGAAGAAATTATCTTGTAGATAGTTCAGCTACAAACAAATCACCCTGTAGAAAGATCAGTTAGAAGAAGTTACCTTGTAGAGAGTTCAGCTACAAAAAAACCATTCTGTAAAGAGCTCAGCTGCAAACAAATCACCTGTACAGAAGTCAGCTACGAACAAATCACCCTGTAGAGAGATCAGCTAGAAGAAGTTACCTTGTAGATAGTTCAGCTACAAACAGATCTCCCTGTAGAGAGATCAGCTAGATGAAATTACCTTGTAGAGAGTTCAGCTACAAAGAAACCACCATGTAGAGAGTTCAGTTGCAAAGAAATTACCCTGTAGAAAATTCAGCCACAAACAAATTGCCCTGTAGAAAGATCAGTTAGAAGAAGGTACCTTTTAGAGAGTTCAGCTATAAAGAAACCATTCTGTAAAGAGCTCAGCTGCAAACAAATCGCCTGTACAGAATTCAGCTACAAACAAACCACCCTGTAGAGAGATCAGCTAGAAGAAGTTACCTTGTAGATTGCTCAGCTACAAACAAATCCCCCCGTAGAGAGATCTGCTAGAAGAAGTTACCTTGTAGAGAGTTCAGCTACAAAGAAACCACCATGTAGAGAGTTCAGCTGCAAAGAGATCACCCTGTATAAAATTCTGCCACAAACAAATTGCCCTGTAGAAAGATCAGTTAGAAGAAGTTACCTTGTAGAGAGTTCAGCTACAAAGAAACCATTCAGTAAAGAGCTCAGCTGCAAACAAATCGCCTGTACAGAATTCAGCTACAAACAAATCACCCTGTAGAGAAATCAACTAGAAGAAGTTACTTTGTAGATCGTTCAGCTACAAACAATTCACTCTGTAGAGAGAGCATCTAGAAGAAGTCACCGTGTAGAGTGTTCAGTTACAAAGAAACCACCATGAATATTTCTGTAATCAATGTATGTATTATATATATAATTTGTACATTTACTGATAAAATATTTAAAGTACATCTACTTCATCTTTTCTTCTTCCTGTGGTAAAAAAAAGATAGGTTAAAAAAGTACCAAAGCCGGCCATAGGCCGGCTTTGTGGTATACAATCTAATCCAAAACAGCCAAGCTGTAAAAAAAAGTGTGCGGCCCTCAAAAAGGCTGTGGTGAAAAAAGATGTGAAATCCAAGGTGGCGGCCAAGAAATGGCTGTGATGATAGGTTAATGGTAAAAATTTTAATAACGACAATTCAGGTGAATTTTTGTGCTGTTTGGTCTTGGTACAAAATTCACCTGAATTGTCGTTATTAAAATTTTTACCATTAACCTACCATCACAGCCATTTCTTGGCCGCCACCTTGGATTTCACATCTTTTTTCACCATAGCCTTTTTGAGGGCCGCACACTTTTTTTACAGCTTGGCTGTTTTGGGTTACATATCATTTACATTTAAGATATATAACAGTTGCCATCATATCAAGAGACATGGTAGTGTGTCATGTGGCCAAGAAACTGGCGCCACACTGTGAGTATATTTATAGGGAGAAACAAAATGCAAATTTCACACATACATAGCTCTGTGTTCCCTTCTTGAATTGGAACAATTTTATACTGCAAATTCCCTCCATCTTCAGTATCCCACTTTCCAAATATGAACAGGATTGCCTAACACAATTGTGAATATGAGCCTTCAAAATTCGGCTTTTTTTTTCTTCGTTTAGGGAGCTTGGGAGGCTTAGTTTATTCTTTTTGCACACTTTACAAAAACCATTATAAAATGCAAATGCATAGCTTGATTTTCTTGAGCTTTGGTACACTTTACGAAAGTATTGGAGCACAATCACATACCAAGTTTGGTACAAATCTGATTAACAGTTATAGAGCTATGGACGATTATTTGCATTAAAAAGGCCAACTTGTTGTCACACCTACAGGATAAACTGCTTATGGGAATAACCTAAAAATTGGTATGTATATAAGTTACCCATCATAGCTTAAACCTTTTGTGATTCAAAAGAAATTGTATTGACAGCTATAGAGTTACAAGGCTAAAAGTAAACAATATTAAATCATGGGGTTGAAATACTCTAATAGAACAGTCACCACGGGGTAAAAAGGTGCATGAAAAACGTTGAAAAAAACTTACCAGCATTTGAACCAGGGACCTCTATACTGAACACCCAAATCCTTAACCACTGAGCCACTGCTATCACGACTGTTCACCTCACTTAATTTATACTGTATAAATGAAAATTTGAGCTATAATCTACTCAATAGCAAAAGTTCATAATTTCGTAAATCTGCCAATGGAATATCTATGTGTGTTCTATTAGAAATCCTCAACAAACATGTGTTCTATTAGAGCATTACATAGTTTATAAACTCTGTAATACAATACTATTGCAACTTCTCTATTATTCAATTGGATCAAAGCCAAGATTATAGTCATTTTGGTACAGATCAGGAGGCTAGTAGTATACTACTACTCGCACCAATCATCATCATCATCATCATAATCATCATCATCATACTAAATGTTATGCTAATAAAATTTGTGACAAAAAGGCTATAAATCGTATTCTAGCATAAATTCACCTGAACTGTCGTTATTGAAATTTTGCCATTAACCTACCTTCACAGCTATTTCTTGGCTGCCACCTTATATTTCATATCTTTTTTCACTCTGGATTTTTTGGAGGTCGCACCCTAATTTTACAGCTTGACTGTTTTTTTTTTTGTTTTTTTTAAATTTGGTACTACTAGACTTACTTGCACCAATCATCATCATCATAATCATAATAAATGCTATGCTAATAAAACTTGTGACAAAAGGCTATAAATCATATTCTAGCATAAAAGATGCAGGATTTATTTTGTTAAAAATTGAGCAACTACAACTTATCACGTTTTACATGCAAAATCAAGATACTCTAATAGAACAGTCCTGCAAAATCCTAATAGACAAATGGTACAATCATGTATACCTAACTTGGAAGGAATTTACTTTGTTATAAAACACTATTGCAAATAATTACAAGCACTATATATATATATTATATATATATTGGTACGTACATGTATTTTCTGTATTGGTAGAGCACTACATGTAGTTTGTCTTATTTAATCTTTATTGCATCTGTAGATAAGTAGAACGGTGATTTGTGTAAAAACGAACCTTAAAGTCAGCTTATGGTTGGCTTTGGAGTATATCAGTAGTACTTAAGATACAAAAATAAGTGAAATCCATGCAAAAACAGCCAAGCTGTATAAAAGGGTGCGGCCTTCAAAAAACCTGGGTGAAAAAAGTTGTGAAATCAAAGGTGGCAGCTATGAAATGGCTGCAATGATGTTGATGATAATAAATTTTCAGTATTAATGTATAAAAGCCATTAGTATTATCAACATCATGAAATGGCTGCCCCCTTTGATTTCACAACTTTTTTCACCTAGGTTTTTTGAAGATGCACCTTTTATACAGCTTGGCTGTTTTTGCATGGATATACATACTGTACACTTAAATTGTTACATTAACTATTTGTTACCCATGTAAGTGTTCCCCCACATACATTTTATAGGCAAAACACATTGGCAAATGGTCTTTTAATTTACCATTGTCTTTTCTGCCAAAGTATTTTTCTGGCTGTCATTAGCTATTTGCCGATGTGTAGTGACTTGACACAAACACGACAATTCACCAAAGCTTTTTTGCCCATTCCCCAAAGTTTTATGCCACCAAAGGTTCCTACTATAAAAGGCACCTTACCACAAATGTGACATAACCATCAAAAGGAACTATTATATACAATGGTTACACACCAAATTTCAAGCTATTCTCATAAGCGCTGTATCCATGACAAAATTTCCCATTTATGTTTATCATATCCATAGCGAAGTTAGTATGTGAATTCATGTTCTTTATCTGTGCCAAAGCTCAAAACAATTGAGTTATACAGTTGCATTTTATAGCATTTTTGTGCAAAAAGAAAATGTAAGCACCCGGGGCTTACATTGCCCCCCCCCCCGTACACTCCTTAAGGCACTAGAAAAAGAGCTTAAGAAAAAAATATCAAAAAATTAAGCACCCGTATATCACGAATGGCCGGAGTGAATTGAATCAAAGTTGCTGTGTGGCTTAACCTACCTGGTTGACAGCTATAGTATAATGTAAAAATGGTGTGCTTTAGAGAATGAACCATAGAACTATGCAGGCATGAAAACCTTGATTTCTGTTTGTCAATGTATATCTAATCAAAAACAGCCAAGCTGTAAATAAAGGAGTGCGGCCCTTGAAAAGGGTATGGTGAAAAAAGATGTTAAATCCAAGGTGGCGGCCAGGAAATGGCTGTGATGGTAGGTTAATGGTAAAAATTTTAATAACGACAATTCAGGTGAATTTGGTGCCGCTTGGTCAATTGGAACAAAATTCACCTGAATTGTTGTTATTAAAATTTTTACCATTAACCTACCATCACAGCCATTTCTTGGCCGCCACCTTGGATTTCACATCTTTTTTCACTATAGCCTTTTCAAGGGCCACACTCCTTTTTTTACAGCTTGGCTGTTTTTGATTAGATTTCACTTCTTTTTGTATTTGTATACCCCAAAGCCGGCCTATGGCCAGCTTTGGGGCTTTTTAACCTATATATTTTTCTTTACCACAGGAAAAAGAAAAAGATGAAGCAGATTTTATATATAATACTTTAACTCATTCTTATTTTATCAGTAAATGTACAAATTATATATATAATGCATATATCAAGAGTTCATTATATTATGAACTCTTGCATATATTTATTACATGTCAATTAATCCCCACAGGATAATTTGCAGCTGATCTCTCTACTGGGTGACTTGAAATGTAGCTGAACTCTCTACAGGGTGATCTGCTTGTACGTAGATGAACTCTTTACAGGATTCTCTCTACAGGGTGACTTGACTCTAGCTGAACTCCCTGCAGAGTTATCTGTTTGTAGTTGAATTCTCTACAGGGTGATTTGTTTGCAGCTGAACTCTCTACAAGGTAACGTCTTCTAGCTGATCTGTCTACAGGGTGACTTGTTTCTAGCTGGTCTCTCTACAGGGAGATTTGTTTGTAGCTGAATTCTGTACAGGGTGATTTGTTTGCAGCTGAACTCTCTACATGGTGGTTGCTTTGTAGCTGAACTCTCTAAAAGGTGACTTCTTATAGCTGAACTCTCTACAGGGTGATCTTTTCATAGCTGAACTCTCTACAGGATGATTTGTTTGCAGCTGAACTCTCTACATGATGATTTCTTTGTAGCTGAACTCTCTACAGGGTGATTTGTTTGTAGCTGAAATCCCTACAGGTGGTTTCTTTGTAGCTGAACTCTCTACAAGGTGATACTTCTAGGTGATCTCTCTACAGGATGACTTGTTTCTAACTGAACTCTCAACAGGGTGATCTGTTCATAGCTGAACTTTCTACTTGGTGATTTGTTTGCAGCTGAACTCTCTACATGGTGGTTTCTTTATAGCTGAACTCTCTACAAGGTAACTTCTTCTAGCTGAACTCTCTACAGGGTGACTTGTTTCTAGCTGATCTCTCTACAGGGTGATCTGTTCATAGCTGAACTTTCTACAGGGTGATTTGTTTGCAGCTGAACTCTCTGCGTGGTAGTTTCTTTGTAGCTGAACTCTCTACAATGTGACTTCTTCTAGCTGAACTCTCTACAGGGTGACTTGTTTCTAGCTGATCTCTCTACAGGGTGACTTGTTTCTAGCTGATCTCTCTACAGGGTGACTTGTTTCTAGCTGATCTCTCTACAGGGTGACTTGTTTCTAGCTGAACTCTCTACAGGTGATTTGCAGTTGAACTCTCTACATGGTGGTTTCTTTGTAGCTGAACTCTCTACAAGGTAACTTCTTCTAGCTGATATTTTTACAGGGCATATTTGTTTGTAGCTGAGTTCTCTACAGGGTGATTTGTTTGCAGCTGAACTCTCTACATGGGAATTTCATTGTAGCTGAACTCTCTACAATGTGACTTCTTCTAGCTGAACTCTCTACAGGGTGACTTGTTTCTAGCTGATCTCTCTACAGGGTGACTTGTGTCTAGCTGAACTCTCTACAGGTGATTTGTTTGCAGCTGAACTCTCTACATGGTGGTTTCTTTGTAGCTGAACTCTCTACAAGGTAACTTCTTCTAGCTGATCTTTCTACAGGGTGATTTGTTTGTAGCTGGATTCTCTACAGGGTGATTTATTTGCAGCTGAACTCTCTACAAGGTGACTTCTTCTAGCTGAACTCTCTACAGAGTGATTGATTTTTTTTGCAGCTGAACTCTCTACATGGTGGTTGCTTTGAAGCTGAACTCTCTAAAAGGTGACTTCTTCTAGCTGAACTCTCTACAGGGTGATCTTTTCATAGCTGAACTCTCTACAGGATGATTTGTTTGCAGCTGAACTCTCTACATGATGATTTCTTTGTAGCTGAACTCTCTACAGGGTGATTTGTTTGTAGCTGAACTCCCTACAAGGTAACTTCTTCTAGCTAATCTTTCTACAGGCCATTTGTTTGTAGCTGAGTTCTCTACAGGGTGTTTGTTTGCAGCTGAACTCTCTACATGGTAGTTTCTTTGTAGCTGAACTCTCTACAATGTGACTTCTTCTAGCTGAACTCTCTACAGGGTGACTGGTTTCTAGCTGATCTCTCTACAGGGTGACTTGTTTCTAGCTGAACTCTCTACAGGTGATTTGTTTGCAGCTGAACTCTCTACATGGTGGTTTCTTTGTAGCTGAACTCTCTACAATGTAACTTCTTCTAGCTGATCTTTCTACAGGGTGATTTGTTTGTAGCTGAATTCTCTACAAGGTGATTTATTTGCAGCTGAACTCTCTACAAGGTGACTTCTTCTAGCTGAACTCTCTACAGAGTGATTGATTTTTTTGCAACTGAACTCTCTACATGGTGGTTTCTTTGTAACTGAACTCTCTACAGGGTGATTTGTTTGTAGCTGAACTCTCTACTGGGTGTTCTGTTCGTAGCTGAACTCCCTACAAGGTAACTTCTTCTAGCTGATCTTTCTACAGGGCATATTTGTTTGTAGCTGAATTCTCTACAGGGTGATTTGTTTGCAGCTGAACTCTCTACATGGTAGTTTCTTTGTAGCTGAACTCTCTACAATGTGACTTCTTCTAGCTGAACTCTCTACAGGGTGACTTGTTTCTAGCTGATCTCTCTACAAGATGACTTGTTTCTAACTGAACTCTCTACAGTGTATAGCGGAACTTTCTACTGGGTGATTTGTTTGCAGCTGAACTCTTTGCATGATTGTTTCTTTGCAACTGAACACTCTACAAGGTAACTTCTTCTAGCTGATCTCTCTACAGGGCAATTTGTTTGAGCTGAACTCTCTACATGATGGTTTCTTTGTAGCTGAACTCTCTATTAGGTACCTTCTTCTGGCTGATCTGATTACAGGGTGACTTGTTTGTAGCTGAATTCCCTACAGAATAATTTGCAATGTAGTATAATTGAGTAAATAATAAATGCAGCTGAATACTTTATTGGGGTGACTGTTCTATTAGAGTATCTCGATCTCGCATTTGTTACACGTAGTTGTCATTCGAATCATAACTCAGTGGTTTGTAATCTGATTCTTCTGTACTACTGCAAGGACTTTCTATGATGATTATTCCAGCTACATACTGATTTTCAGTTCGTTGCTCTAAGCGGTTTGCCTGGTAGACATGAAAACGAATAGTTTTTTTATTCATAAAAATCGATAGCTTAGGTCGGGTTTTGTGTCATATCTCCATGGTCTTTATCCCGATTCCTTTCAAACCACAAAAAAGGCACTCCTACGATGGTTGCTCCATCTACATATCAATTTTCAACTGATTCCTCAAAGGAGTTTACCCTGTAGGCGTGACAGACCTTCGACTTATTTTACGCAAATAATCAGTCATAACTCCGTGAATGTTCATCGGATTCCTACCAAAGGTGGTACAGAGATCCGCCTTAATGAGCCCTTTAAGTGTGCCAAATTTCAGCCCGATCCGAGCACGCATTCGTGTTTTATGGCGGATTTTGCGAAGTGTGTGAAATGAAGAAGAGGTAGAAAAAGAAAAAAACGAAGAAATTAAAACGAAATTTTGTTCGCTCGTATCTCGGAAATGGCTGGAGCGATTTTCTTCAACTTTGGTGTGTAGACTCTCCTAGCTGGCCGGCACGTCTGTAGCAAATTTGGTTCCAATCGGATAAAGGATCACAGAGCTACATAGGTGTGAAATTGCGTTTTCTTTCTTCCTGTTAATATACTCACGGGTGGCACGCCGGCTTCTTGGGCCGCACGACACACTATCGTGTGTCTTGATATATACATGCTGTGACATGCTAGCTTTCTTGGCTGCATGACTCACTACCATGTGTCTTGACACTTGTAATTGTATCTGAATAATATTGTGATATCATCAAAACATTTCCATTAATATTAAGAAATTTAGCTATAATACTAACTATGATTAAAATTTCTGCAAAGAAAAAAATTGCAGTGATACACCCATATAGGTTGGGTGACCCCTGCTTCTAGATATTAGGCTGTGCAAAGTTAATTATATGTTTCTGGTCCTACCAATTCCCCAAAATTGACCAGGTGATCAGGCTTTTTTTTTTGCAACTTTTGGATGTGGTACACTACATTTGACATAGCAGTACATGAAATTATAGGGAAAAACAAAGTTTTTGCATAAAGTTAGTGCATCTTTATAAGGAAAGAGTGTTTACAAGACACGAAAACCTTTCAATGGAGATAAAATAGTACAAATTACTGTATGGTGATTGCACAATTCGTTCTGCAAAAAAAGATGGCCAGGAAGGGAACCAGAAACATATAATTAACTTTTAGTGGCCTTAGCCTGCAATAAGTATTAGTGATGCACCGATATCACTTTTTCACTACCGATCCAATACCGATACATTTGAGGCCAGAAATGGCTGATGCCGATCCGATACCGATACTTTGCCCCACAGGCATTTCTCACCAGAAACAGCTAGTGATTTAACTTACTAAACTCATTTGCTAATCCCATCAACTGCAGTTTGCTGGTTTTGTGGCTATCAATTACCTGAAGATAAGTTTATGGCTTCAATGAATCTTATTTCGTGGCTTACTTAAGTTTCCACTGTACTAATAATCCTAGTAGCTGGCTTCTTTTAAGGAATTCATGGCTTATATCAGCTTTTGCTCAACTCCGTTCAATGCGCTATGTACGCCGCCATCTTGATAAGTAATTAAATGACGTCATTCAAAGCATCGGGCATTTTTAGCTTTACCGATACAAGTCCGATACCGCCAAAATAAGGCCGGTATCGGTGCATCACTAATACATATGGCACATAACAGTTGTATAATTAAATCATGTCATGTTCCCTTGTGATTTTTACTTCATATGTACAAGCACTCTCACCCCTGGGCCTGATTGTACATATTAGGCAAATCAATGGAGCCCATGATACATTGCATATATCAGAAAAATAATGGTGTCAATAATGAGGGAGCTGGAGATCATAAAGTGAATCATAGAAGAGTTGGAACTTATGCTAATTTTTAATCGTACTAACAGTGTAAATACTGGTAAAGTTTCACTGTCCAATTTAATATTTTTTTTGTATTGTCCTGTATTACATTAAGTTGTGCATTACATTTATAGTCATTAAGTACACAGTTAACACTTCATGTATCAAGTCATCTATTTGACAGTATGCCATTGATATACTGGATAGTCTGGTTGATGAAAGGAATGATGCGTCTTATGAACAATTGAATAGCAGGGTATGTCTTACCTGTGTGCATGATAGTATTGTTGTGTGTGGTTTAAATAATACATGTAGTTACTTCAAATCTCATTGGTATATATCATATGGTAGTCAAGAGACTGTGTAGCTAAGGGACCTGAGGAATAACTTTGGGAATGCATGGCAGGTGGTATATACATACATAAGAATAATTGGATGAGTAGATGCAACAGATTTAATTTGCTGTATTCAAAAGTCACTCCAGGAAATAATGTTGAGAATAATAAAGAATTTCTAGTAAGAATAATTAGGAGTCTTAAAAGAAAATTCCACAGACATCTAAAAGCTACTACTAGAAAGCTTGATAGTGACTAAGAGTCTATTGCAAAAAGTTTGAACCACTACATAATTTTGTACTTTTTCTGTTGCTGTTAACATAGAAATGATAAAAATTAGCAATAATTAGTATAAGAGAACATGAAACCTGGGGATCTACTGTAAGCAATGTTTTAAATGTCTCCAAAGTTTAAAGTAAAGGATCAAAATAATCATCATGTACATATTTCTACCATAGCTGGAACATACCAATAGCATTTTTTAATGTTGATACTGTATAGTAAAAAACTTTGGCGCATTTGATGAATAGCATTGCAATCGCTAAAGTTTTTAATACCTGCCAATTATTATTAGCAATCACCTGAGCAGAAAGGATGAGTATTGAAGTATCTTGACAGGTACTGTGAAAGTGTTCGCTTTGATTGTCGCAAGGTTAATTGTCCCACTAATGTTCACAAAAATTCAAGCATTGCTCTGGACATTATAAGAACCAGTGAACGATGCTTACACTTGTATGTATAGCTGCCACTCGAACGCAACATTGCTATGCACAAGTGCAAATTATTAAAAGACTTGCCAATTAAGGGGTGTGGCAACCATTTCCATTGTAAGTCATTATCCCCGAAGTCATCTCTCAGTGCGAGGGATATAGACTCACAATCGAAAAGGCTACCACGCCCCTTAATTGGCAGGTTATTTAATCACTCGCACTCATGTGTAGTGAAGTTACATTCAAGTGGTACAGTATATATGTGGTAGCTACATTCTACCACAGATCATAAAAAAATTAAGGTGAAGATCCAGTCGGCAAAGTTTTTTTTACCAATTTTGTTATAGTGGGTTTTCTCCAAACTTTTTTACAGCCAAAGTTTTGTACTATTATGTATATTTAGTATTATTTACCACCAAAGTTTTGTACTATCATATATATATTTTCATTAGTATTGTTGCTACTGCAGGAAAACTCATGTATATCCATTGGTGAATTACTATACACCACTGAACAAGTTGGAATACTGTTAAGTACTACTTTGGAGAGTAGTGCTAATCAGACTGTGAGGGATACTCTTACAGGAAGAGAAAATAACATTGGTTAGTAATGAAATGCTGGAAAGGTGTTAAAATTGCATGTGGAAAAATTTTGATTATAGACATAAATAACTACAGTATAACTTGTAATATAAATTTATATTTAGGTATTGAAGCACAAATTCCAGTCGAACAAGACTTGATGGAGAACGGAAACATTGAGTTTTATGCATTCCGCCAATCTTCTGATGCTTTTACAGTATTTGGAAATAGGACACCATCTTATCTACTACCACATGCTGTCATCATTAACCAAATTAATAAAACAGGTAGAGATTAGGTATTGGAACAATGACCGTAATAAAATTGAAATGATTTTTATTGTATTTTGCATGGATTATTGACAAAAGGCTCTTGTATTTTCTGTTTTGTGCACATTACTCCACACTTCAAATAGGTGTACTGCAAGTTTATAAGTGGCTATATCTTCCCATTTTATTCTGTCCTTTGGCATACCATTATGCAGTCTTTGTGTATTTAGGAACTAGAGTGCCAGTTATCAGTAGTGTTATTAGGAATTCACCTGTATTTAATAATCAGAGGTAAGTTGTCAAGAAAACTGATCAACATGAATGTTACATTTATGTCACATACTTGTGATACAGCACGAGAATAGAAAGTTTAATATTGTCTGTTCAAATATCTACTGATGATCCACGAACTAGAACAAGTCTTGGTAATGAAACCATTATAATGAGTTTTAACATAGGAATGGTAAGAGTATAGATGTATTCATTTTATAGTTATATTATGTAAGTTAGTATAAAAAGCCTTTAAAACAATATCATTATTGGAAAATACTGTACTTATTAACATAGACATAATATTATGTGATGTCACATAGATATAAATGTGATGTCACAAATTTACTCTATTCTTTTCTATATATATAGCCAGGAGACAGACCTCGGTTCAATGCTCGCTGTGTTTTCTTTGACTACTTAAAGTATGCAAATGTATAATGTTAGCATGTGAATTGAAGCTGACATTTTTACAGTAACCGTGACCTTAGTGGATATTTTTCAACTGATGGTGTTACTCTGATCACAAGTAATAGCACATTTTATCAGTGTTCCTCCAACCACTTGACTAGCTTTGCTGTGCTAGTGGATGTGTCTGGGGTAAGTTCAAGGATTCCATGTATGATAGTACTGTATGGTAGGGATAATGAAGGTTTGGACATGGCCCATGATAAAATGTCACCCAAAAACCTGCCTTGATTCTCTCCTCGCAATGACAGGACAGAATAGGTTGGGTAAAATCAAACCCAAAAGTTCTATAGATCAATTTGAAATGTTTTTGTCAAGTTGCTACAAAATTATTTTAAAAGTTTATTTGATGGAATTTTCTACTGCCTGCCTGTCTAACTGATGTGTTCAGGCAGGCATAGCAGAAAAGCGACTGCTACTTCCTTCACAGAAATGCTTCAAGTTCACTTAAGAAGAAATCTTTGGCATATTAATAGGCATACAATACATGTGCTGTTGTCTTAACTTTGTCCTTCCAGTCATCAGTCAACCACAGTACAGCTTCCATCTCTGGGTTTACATGCTGCTACACAAAGCTATTGCATCACCATATGGAAAATGCACATGCTCTTGTAGCTCAATCTGTGAGCTGTTCTCCGGGATTCCACCTGATACCAGGAAATAGACTACTTGTACAATAGTATGTGCAAAGTGTGTGGACTACTGTCAATTGGGAACCTCTTGAGTACAGGAAAGTAATTAGTTTGGCATAGCCATCAGATCCTGATCTGTATCAATAGTAGGTGCAGCTGGAATGTAAGTGGATGCCCTTGTGCTTCTATGAACATAACTGCATTTATTAGACATTGATATTGTTACTATCCATTACTGTGTAAAAACTACAGATGTACATAAACAGACAGTTGTTTAATTAATTAATTAATTGTAACTTAATTATACATTGTACTTATGTAAAAAGTTACAAATGTGCATGATTCAGTGATTTTTAGGGGGTAAGTTTTCCCATAATTTGATTGCACCAGGGAAAAATGAATGCTTACATGCATCACTAGAGCAGATCACCCTCAAATTCTTCAACGTTTCTAATACGACAACATTAATTTTCAGTTACATGTTCCAAACTCCCTGTATTCACAGGCTTTAGCCTTCTCACAGGTCCCTAGTGGTATAGCATTTAATAATATGAGGAGCCTTAGAACTTCTGTTGAAGATGTGATGTGTGCAAATGGCCATCACAACTCTTTATAGAAATGCTGATATCTTTAGAACCTGTAGTAGCCTTGTTGGGATGAATAAAAGGCTGTATTCATAGAAGCTGAAGCATGATAGTCTGTACAGGCATTGGTTGTCAGTATATGCATGCAATAAATGTAGCTGAAGCAGTGCTGAGAAAGGTGGTTGAGCTCTTAAAACTTCAGAACGATTTGCATAAGATTTTTTGAATGATGTTATGCATAAGTGTCTGTGATTACAATAAGAAATAAACCAACTGCATTGAATGCTATATTAGATAGTTTGACTGAGTATCTATGTCTTCTTGGAATATAGTGCAGTGCTCAGGAATTTGTTGTATGATTCAGTTGCGTAATATATAGTTTTTCTCCCATAACTGTGTTATCAGTGTATTATATACAATGTACATATTGTGTGTTCGCATGCCTGTAGGATGGAAGTGAATCTGAAGCACTATCAATCGTTAGCTATATAGGATGTGTCATATCTATTATTTGTCTATCAATTGCAGTGATTGCATTCATTGGACTAAGGTATGTTCTTGCACGTGACTTATAGTGTTGGGCCACACTTCCGCTTCTGTTAGGGAAAGAGTATTCAATTTGATACAACATTTTGTCCACCTCAACCTCTCTGTTGCTCTACTGCTGGGACACATAGCATTTATCAGTGGTATTAAAGCTGCTAGTGAATACAGAGTAAGATTATAGAATAATGTGTAAATTCCTGGTGTTTAGCTCCTTTTGCTATAAGGCTAGCTGTCTCACCGTGGCAATCTTACTTCATTACTTGTTCATGGCTGCATTCAGCTGGATGCTTTGTGAGGGAATGCTACTGTTTATTATGATAAAATTTGTCTTCTACCATGGATTTTTGAAACGGAAGCTATTTTTTGTGACATTTGGTTGGGGTAGGAATCTCATTTACTCATTGAACACAAGAGACATTAATCATGTTCGTGTTATGTAGGATTACCTATTCCCATTGTTGCTGCATCGGCTGCTTTATTCCATGAGCAATATGGAATTAATGATAGGTAAGGTTAAGAACATTTACAGTTTCATAATACAACCATTGTACTATACACACTGCATTTATAGATGTTGGATTTCTGAAGAAAGAGGTGCTATTTGGGGTTTTGTTGGTCCAATGTTATTGATCATAATGGTAATTGTCTATACATATGCTGTAATTACATTATGTAAATTGTAGGTTAACTCTTTTTTCTTGATTATCACCATGCATGAAGTTTGCAAAAGTAATCGTGACAACATATCAACTGAAAAAGTCACAGCAGTTGCTACTGTAAAGTAAGGAAACCACATAATTATGTATAATAAATGATAGTGTACACATAATTTTGTGAAGCATATATGCTCTAAGCTGAACAATCACACTTTTAAAGTACAAATATAGGTACACTGTAGACTGTTATAGTAACACAGTATGGGGGTAATAACATATAATATTATATTACCTGAGTCTGAGGTGAGCCTAGGACAAGGATGATAACTACTGTAACACACGTCTAGGACATAACTATTTAACATCCCAGTATGAATCATGGCCTACAAATGAAGTTTAGGTATGCATTGTATTCTAAGTAATTCATTAACAAGGAGTAACTGAAGTTACATTCCATGACCTACTGCCCCAAGTTATTAATACTAATTAATGAGCATTTAGCTTACCTCTGTAGTCTGTCTCTCAACATACGTAGCTAGTTTCAACTTATACGCCTACATGCTGATGATGACACACTGGGTGATCACCCAGTGTGGTACTTTGATCCTCTCACACTCTGGGATATAATTTATCCTTCTCAACTCTTGTTTTTATACACAAGGATCTTCTAGAGTCAAGTGTTTTATCAGTACTATCAAATACAAGCTTACAAAGTTTCTTTGGAATCATTTTGAACAAAATTTTGATCCTGACAACACATGCACTTTTTGTTTTGTTTGTCCCTGTAGTAATTGTAATAAGTTCCCCAAACTTCAGTTCCCTTAAGTTCCTTTGATCACCTGTAATCCTTGCTTAAATGAGTTTATATAATATAACAAATCTTAATAATTACTATATAACTGCTTACTCCTGGCCACTGGCACTGGATGCCTGTGGACCTTCAGCATACACTAGGCCTTAATGACTGCTAAAGATTATACTGTACATATATTGTTGTATGTATTCTGTAAAGCAAATAATAAATAAAGTAACACACTCAGTGACTTCACCTTTACACATCAAAATAAACTACATAAGCCATTGTCTAATACTATTACTATGATGCGCTTATAATCACAGGTCACTACTGAAAACAGCTGTAATAATCACTCCTATACTTGGATGCACTTGGGTGATTGGACTACTGGCTATAAATGAAAACACAGCAGTATTTGCATGGGCCTTCACAATATTAAATTCACTTCAGGTACAGTATTTTAGCATGTAGCGCTTTTTTGTACACTACTATGGAAATTTTCTGTATACAGGGAGTTTGCATCTTGATTCTCTATGTGCTAAGAAATGAAAAGGTACAAACATAATGTGATAATATAGCCAACCTAATTTATTTCCAAACTAAACTGTAAAATTAATAGAGCCACTGTATCATTTAACTATCTTCTGCTCATGTGCATGTGTGTGGACATAATATAAATTGTAGTACTTGACTGAATGCCATGAAAGTGGTAGGCAAGTACCAATAGACATAATACACAATTAGATCATCAATACAAGCTTTAATATATCTCACCTAGTGTTAGACATCTAGATTCCACTAGTATTAAATCATGACCAGGTACATAGCTGTTAGTCATTTACAAAGTTCTCAATGAAATGATAAAGTATTTTACTACTATTTCCCATATGTTTATAACTTCATGTACATTCATTACAACAGTTTATGCTAACATGTATGACATAGATTTTGAGTGGTCAGGCCATCTGTAGAATACAGTTGATCATGAGGTCATTGTCATGCACACTTTTTTTGTTAATTAAATTATCTGTTTTCATGTGATACACACACCGCAAAGCTAGAAAGTAGGAGGCGTGTTTTCCCAGGAAAATAAATGCTCTGAAATAGCACCTGGAGGCAATATTACATAAAAAGTCTCTCCTTTTTGTAAACATCAAGGATATATCCTGGTAATATAGTGCTACTGAACAATTAATTCAATTTCATATCTAGTAGCTACTAGTTAATTTTAGTCATGATACAGTGGAACCTGTCTATAATGGTCACCTTGGGACCCGATATATCTGGCCTTTATGTACAGGTGGCTGTTATAGAGAAAACCTGCATAAGGCGGTCTGCAACATTTTAGTGGCTATGACCGTTATAAATGAGTAATTATTATTATTAAGAGGCTCGTGCCAACCGCAATAGAGTATAATTTTAGTAGTCTTTATACAGAAAGGGCAAGGTGAGCTTGTTATGAATGTTGGTTATAGCTATTGAATACGTTTAAGTAATGAAGCCTGATAGTTTGTATAGCATTCATTGAAAGGCAGGAAGTGTGATAATTGCGCATTAATTGAAACCGAGAAACGGTGCCGTGATCACAGACTATTGGCTTAACCATAGATACTATAGCCTATAGTATCTATGGCTTAACAAGCCACCATAAAAGGAAGCAACCGCTATACGAAGGATGAAGTTATGTATACAGTGATTCATAGGCAAATTCTTGGTTGGCCGTTATACGCGTTAGACAGGTGACCGCTTAATGCAGACCACAATACATACATTTGTATGGGAAAACATTTGGGACCTCGTGACCGTGGCCATTATGCAAAGGTGACCGCTTAATCCAGGTGACCGTAACACAGGTTCCACTGTATAATAAAATTAATGCTGAAAGTGGAAGTTAAATTCTTTGAGATTTGGAAGCAATAATGCAAGACACGCATGATAAGTTATCCCACGCTATTCATATAATTCACTGAAAGTACAAGACAGTTCACATAGCTATAACAGCCTAGACCAAGCAGTGCAATTGAAATAATGGATGTATTCTACTGAATGCTCTATTAGAACATTACTGTGTATATCATAATGACTGCTCTATCAAAGCATTCTGCAAAATGTTGTAGCTGAAAAGTGGTCTGGTCTGACCCAGATGACCACTCAAGTTTATTGTAGCTCCTGCCTTGTAGTTGTACAGTCTCAACTAATGTACATACAAATCTTTGCCATTTCAACCAGGCACTACATTCGTGTTTGATCACATGATACACCCATGTAGATTTCACCTTTGGTGGTTCACTGTTGGTGCAATTTGTTCCTTAAGAGTAGTTTTTAAGTGTAGTTCTTATGTGATCCTCATGTCAGGGCTGCACCCAATGTTTTAAAAAAAAAATTATTTAGTGTATTTCATCTATACTTACTCCAGTATTAAACAGAGTAAGAAATAGCAACATTAATTATAGATACATAGGCAGTGGAGACGAGGGGCCAGGGGGGCCATGGCCCCTCCACTTTTATGGGACAATGTTTGCAAGAAAAGATCGAGATACTCTAATAGAACAGCCAAGATCTAGATACTCTAATAGAGCAGTCATAGTATTCAGAGAAGCAGTGTAGCAAGGTACTTAGCTACATATGTGTAGTTGTAAATAAGGAGATATAGTCGGTGGAGGAAGCTATTGTCAGCAAGTAGTTACCGTCTTTTTTTGTCTTCAGCTTAATAGCTGGCCTGCTCCCCCACTCTTTGGCCTGCTCCACTACACCTGTATTGATATCCGTATCAAACAGGAGATGGGTGCTAAGATTGTAGTTCCATACAGTATGTGTGCACATACGTATTGTAGCTACTATAATATTTGTGAGCATGTGCATACTGTGTATATGTGTTCAGTTTAATAAATGTACGAATGTGTAAATCCTTGTATATAGTTTATGAAGAAGATGAAAATGTGTGGAACAAGATGTTATAATCGTAATACTAGCTCTCTTTCTACAAGTGTAAGTATAGTCTTAATGAACAATATACAATCTATAATCATACAATGGTGTTCATATTTACGCAGGCTAAAACTCCCAACCTGCAGAAAGAGATGTCACCATATAGTAAGTGTATCATATGTATAACATTAGCATTCTTCTCATACTATGTATCAATTCTTATCATTTTTATTGTGACTACATGTGTAATATGACATATAGTATTGCAACAAGGACAGATTAAGTGTTGGAGTGGTTGCCTGAGATGATGAAGTACTCACATCTTAGAATTTTCATCATAGTCTAGCAGCATTCCAAATAGAAGATATTAAGTTCATGAGTATCTTAAGCATAGAGAGTGGAAAGACAGAGAGAGAGAGACAGAGAGAGAGAGAGAGAGAGAGAGAGAGAGAGAGAGAGAGAGAGAGAGAGAGAGAGAGAGAGAGAGAGAGAGAGAGAGAGAGAGAGAGAGAGAGAGAGAGAGAGAGAGAGAGAGAGAGAGAGAGAGAGAGAGAGAGAGAGAGACAGAGAGAGAGAGAGACAGAGAGAGAGAGACAGAGAGAGAGACAGAGAGAGACAGGAGAGAGAGAGAGACAGAGAGAGAGACAGAGAGAGAGACAGAGAGAGAGACAGAGAGAGAGAGACAGAGAGAGACAGAGACAGAGAGAGAGACAGAGAGAGAGACAGAGAGAGAGACAGAGAGAGAGACAGAGAGAGAGACAGAGAGAGAGACAGAGAGAGAGACAGAGAGAGAGACAGAGAGAGAGACAGAGAGAGAGACAGAGAGAGAGACAGAGAGAGAGACAGAGAGAGAGACAGAGAGAGAGACAGAGAGAGAGACAGAGAGAGAGACAGAGAGAGAGACAGAGAGAGAGACAGAGAGAGAGACAGAGAGAGAGACAGAGAGAGAGACAGAGAGAGAGACAGAGAGAGAGACAGAGAGAGAGACAGAGAGAGAGACAGAGAGAGAGACAGAGAGAGAGACAGAGAGAGAGACAGAGAGAGAGACAGAGAGAGAGACAGAGACAGAGACAGAGACAGAGAGACAGAGACAGAGACAGAGACAGAGAGAGACAGAGAGAGAGAGACAGAGACAGAGAGAGAGAGACAGAGAGAGAGAGAGAGAGAGACAGAGACAGAGACAGAGACAGAGACAGAGACAGAGAGAGACAGAGAGAGAGAGAGAGAGACAGAGAGAGAGAGACAGAGAGAGAGAGAGAGACAGAGAGAGAGCTTTGGCCCTCTAAGAGTGGTCAAGATTGGAGTATAAAGCAGTGGTCTAATAACCAATCAACTATCAACCACAAATAGAGGAGATTTTATTTTTTGTAGAAATTTGTCTCAGCTGAAATCTGCAATATTAATTTTAGTAACAAACAAAGTCACAGTTTCTAGGAGGTTGTACCACTTCCCAGATCACTTAAATTATTTTTAAGACACTGTACATTGATTTTGTTAGTCACTTTTGTTGAAATAATAATGGGACAACAAAATGCTGAAAACACAGTTTACATTGATAGTACATTTACAAAAATTTAGAACATGTGCTTAATTATCTTGCTTTGAAACAGTTACCAAACAAATTTAAAAGAATAGGCAACAGGTATGGAGCCAGCATTCTGTCTTTAAAAAAGTAACTTAGGTAAAAACAAAGCCAGCATTTAATATTTTAAAAAAAGGAAGTGGTTAAAGGAATTGGTTACTGAACCAAAAGTTTTTAATTTTTATGAATTACACAAACTACTCTAGTATCAAACACACTAGTTGTATGTCGGTGAGTTTTTGGTGAGTTTGAGGCAAGCTAGACATAACAGTAAAATGTTGCTACTAGTAAATGGCCTGTCATTTACTGAGCCTTAGCTATGCATGCATGCTTATACTGTACGTAAAGTTCTACTGGTACATTGCATATATATTCCACAGCAAAGGCAACCACTCATGATAGCATTGGTGATCCATACCAACAAAATTCTTCACATTATCTGCCACCTAGTTATGTGGGTAAGTTTTGATGTATCATAACATTTGTGTCAAAACAACAATATGAATTCAGCACAGAACGATAGTAATATGGAACATGATTTTCAAACTACACTTACGTGTTCAACACAAGGGAACAGTGGTGAAGGGCTAAATAATTCAATACAAGAGTAAAAGATATGGAACAAGCCACAACTATGTTTATCGATGAAGATAATGGTCTCTAAAGGCACTACAATCATTGTATATATTTTCAATCTTTATTGAATATTTGCTATGTCATTTTATACTTTATCAGTTAAGCAGTGTAGGGTGAACACAGAAGGCAGACCCTGCAATCATGTTTACGATTAGTCTAAAATCCTAAGCAAAAATCTTTTTTTTACAGTATTCTAAGGTGAAATGGGACAAATACATAGAAGGGCTGAAAGAAAAGCCAATCCATCATGACTTGAATAGTTATACATAAATTTCAGCCTTTATGTCTTCATTTTATGCATGTTGCAACCCATCAAATGTTTTTGTTTCTGATAACAATAGAACAATGGAAGATGTTGCAATAATTATCAAGAGATGCTGGATCAGATCAGAGATAGGGTCAGAGACATCAAAATACTCTGGGGAGGCAGGGATGTGACTTTATATATACCACTTGTAGTAGCAATCTTTGACATGCTGGTTTTCTTAAGCGCACAACACACTAGCTATAGTGTGTGTTGATATAATTATGGTGCTTATCCATTCTATAATGAAACATAAAGAACAGAAACAATTAAAAAATTGCTGCAGAAGTAAGAAAAATAACTTCAAACTAAAACATGCAAAGAGTTGACCACCCAGTCCCTGCTAAAACTTGAATGTATTATTGGTTAGAACTCACTATAATTCACATAAGAAATGTACATTACAGTAATTGAATAATTTAGCTTCAGTATGAGGATTAGCACTCATATGTAAGTAAGTACAGCAATACAGTAAAATTAATACAATTGTACTACAATGAAATTTGACTGAAGTGCAATTTGAGTTGTATAATATAGTAACAGTGAATCACTTGCATGTTAATGTCATTGGTTGTACAGCAACTTCTGTAACCCTGTGGTGTTATATCGCCAGTAGGCCTGAGCCTATATTATGCTTTCAAATTTCACTGTGAAAAAAGAGGAATATAAGATGGTATTTCCAGTGGCTTATTGAATACAAAAAAGCTTGGTATAATCTGTATTATACTGACAATCCCTATAAGGCTTTAGTAAATGTGTTAAACATACTGAAACCTTATATGTGATAGTATAGTGTGGGAATTATATCAGATATAAGCTATTCCAAGTATTGTGGTAATTAAACTGAAACCATACATGTAATAGTATAGTATGCATTATAATAAAGTATAACATGAGTATAATACAGGGTTTATATTAAGGCTTATTTGTATTCAATAAGCCACTGGAAATACCATCTTATATCCCACCTTTTTCACAGTGTTTGCTTATTATTCTTTCCAGAATTTCTTAAAATTACTACCCATTATTGCCAAACATGAGACCCATTTTTCCTACATAATTCTTGCTGTTTATGTGTATTTATTTATGTATAATACAGTATGTGGTATCAACTAAAGATGAAGATTCCACTGTCATTGAAGAAATGCACCAATCAAAAACAGCTAAGTAGCTGTAAACATGTATATATAACTGAGTTTCATATGAATCAGAACCTTTACTGTCATCAGAATTTGTACACCTTGTGTCTTCAAGGATATCTCCAACTAAGTTAGCCGATTATTCTTGCAATATACCTGACAGCTTCCAATTATTCTAGAACAATTCTAATAAGATTAACCACCCATTATTCCTCAAATTATGCTGGCATAATAGGCTTAGGCCTAATCACCTGGATCAGCGTTGAAACCGGGTCACTACTGCTGACCCGGATGACCCACTGACCCGGATAGCAATCCGGGTCAGACCCGGATTGACCTGGATGTGACCCGGATTAATTAAAGCCGAGACGTGTTTCAGCTAGTCTCGAGCGAGCGAACGAGTCTACATTTTGAGCGTTCCATTCGTGTTGAGTAAATATTGCAACTTCAGCCTAGCTGTAGGTTGAAGACCAAAAAAAAAGGTCTTCACCTACTGACAATAGCTACCCCTCACCATAGATACCCTCAGTTTCGTGCTACATACTACACTTACTAACAAATGGGCGTGGCTGAGCGTATGTTGGTAATGCGATAAGTGGGCGTGGCTCACGAAAGAGCTACGCGATAGCGTTTATAAATTTCCACGTCGTCAAACGAACAATTTCGTTTCTCACGTGATCCAATCCGGGTCAGACCCGGATAAATTGTAAACCGGGTCAGACCCGGATGACCCGGAGAAAATGTGACCCGGATGACCCGGATGACCCGACCCGGTTTCAACGCTGACCTGGATGATTCTTCGCCAGTATGCTCTTTTCTCAGAGGATGATTTAGATAATGGAAATTCAACTAAGGATAATGATTGACTTGTCAGTGAACAAATCTTTAAAGGGTTTCAGTTTCACCAATGTACAAAATGTATAGCAACGATGTAGTGAAATTCGATATTAAATGTGATACATATATATGTACACTAATGATGACTTTTTTGAAACTAGCTACTGTTGCTATACAGCATGCTATGTAGTGCTGGAAAAGACATTAAAGTGGAAGCTTTATATTGGTTAATTAGCACTTATCTGGAAACAAGCTACTCCAAACAAGATCACCTGACAATTCCACTAGTAACTTTTATTTTAACCGGCTTCCTCGCATCTGGAATGCCCTTCCCATTATCAACTACCAGGACAATCCACTCAAGATAAAGGCCAAACTTTTAGATTATCTGTGGAATCATTTCACTGCCAATTTCACCTCCAACAACACCTGCTCTTTTTCATTTCTATGTCCATGCTCAAAGTGTTCAAAGATCCCTCACCAACCTAACTTCAACTCCCTTTAACTGTTAACTTCCCCCCCTTTTAAGTAATCTTAGACTAGTAAGTAAACTTTGTAGCTAATCACTGCTACAATTTAGCTTCCGGCCACTGACACAGGATGTCAGTGGACCATCAGTGTGCTGCCATATGTCCCAATTGTATCATACCAACATCTGCAACTTGTATGTATGTAGGTATATGTACACTGTAAAGTTTATTATTATTATTATTATATTATTATATACTAGTGAGTAGAATTGTGAAATATAATCCAGGTTTTGTTTGCTTACAAACTGCAGAATGGTTTTTTACAGTATATAGAATTACCAATATTGATGTAAACACTGTGTACCTAGAATTTTGCTGATCACTCCCTTTGTTAATACATGTACATTCTAACATTACATATGATGGTAGGCAGCAACTGTTAGAATTTTATTTGCTACATGATACACACTCAAATTTCATTTTTGACTAAAGTTAGCTAATTAACTGTGTCAAAGTAGTTGGATTTTATAAATTTAAAATCTTGCTAAGAAGAAATAACTGCACAGATATTTCAAATTGCATATTACGTGTTTATTGTTCAGTGTATACACAAATATGATGATGTACATCATTTAAAATATTACCAATAGCTACATCATAATAATAGCCTATAACCATGTGCAAGTATGCATATTCTCATTAATGTCAAAGTAATAGCTGGTTGAACACTTCATGGCACTAAATAAATGCAGAGAGCACCTACTAAGCAATATATTTATTAGCGTCTCTAACTACATGCATGTACTTAGCTATCCAGAGATAATACTAAATAGCCATGTACTGCATGTGATGTTAATGATCTAAATGAATGCAGCATGTGTACCTTGTGGTTTACATCAGGATTTTCGCTGTTTAGCGTAGCTGTTATTATTCAAAAGTCATTATTCATAATTATAGTAACACATCCATAAGGTATGTATCTGGTTTTTGAACATTCCTTGGGCCTGCGGCCCTCAGTTTTCATGTTTACAAATCAGATACAAACCGAATGGTCCGGTGAGTTTATAACTGATTTGTGGTATGGGATGTGCATGGATTGTCAGGAATTGACTGTAGTTAGTTATAGTGACTTAGTAGTTATTATTATGATGTAATGTATCACGTGCGTGCAATTAGAGTTAATTATGGCGTCAGAGTAGTATCCACGAGCGTCGGCTTGATCTCGCCGCGTGTCCGTTGTCGAGCCTTATGCTCATCACCGCCCCCCTCTACATTTGGTGCTGTGAACAGTCTACTGCAGTTTGGATGCCGACGATCTTGGTTCGTCCATCATCCAGTCTCGCACGTTGTGCACGCCTTCTTCCATAGTAACCCATCACCTAAACGTCGTGGTACCGTGACAGTCTCTCTAACGGTACCCAAGAAGGCAAGCACTCGTGTGTTCCAAGTGTAGTTGTGCTCTCTATTTTGTAATAGGGTTGGCGTCAATTGGAGTGATGGATGAGCTGAAGCGTTTTCGGACTTCCCGCCGTGGATACCGCTCTCATACAACGAAGTTGCTTTCCGGAATCCAAGATTTACTTACTGTAGACATTAGTGAAGGAGCAGTTTCAACTATAGAACTCACCCTCGAACAGTTACAACGGAAGCAAACAATTTTAGAAGAACTGGATGCCAAGATTGCACCTCTCATTACAGAGGAGACAGAACTTGAAGAAGAGGTAATGGAAGCTGAAGATACCAGAACTAAGATTCTTCATGGTGTTGCATGTCTGAAAGTTAAGCTAAACTCAATACACACAGAATCTACTGAGCCGCCACCAGTACCGAAGACCGTTCAAAGAACTCAACCCTCCACAACTGATGGCACCCCCCTTACGCATTTTCCACCAGTGGTTAGTAACACAAGTGATTCAAGTACCCTACACACAGTCAGTGTCACAACCAGTCACACCAGTCCCACATTAGAGGCAGCAGCTAGCGTTCCAATTAGCAGTGAAGCAGTCACTCTACCTAGTGAGCACGCTACTGTAGTTAGTACAGCCAGTCACTCCTCAAGTTGTCTACCAAAGCTGAGTATCCCTACATTTGCTGGAGACCCCCTGACCTGGCAGTCATTCTGGGACTGTTTTGACTCCGCTGTGAACTCTAGTACAACTCTCTCGGAGGTTCAGAAATTAAGTTATCTTTGTGCGCAACTGCAAGGGGATGCCTCCAGAGTGGTAGCTGGGTTTCCATTGACCCATACAAGCTATAACCAGTCAGTGACACTACTTAAGAACAGATTTGGCCAGCCGCACAAGCTGATTGCTGTACACATGCAAGCACTATTACACTTACCGAAGCCTTGTAACACACTTGCAAGCTTACAGTTGTTCCATGATTCTGTTGAGGGACATATCAGAAGCCTCACCTCGCTTGGCAAACCACTTGACTCCTACGCAGACATGCTGCTATCAGTAATTCTAGAGAAGCTACCTGGTGAAACTGGGAAACACCTTGCCAGAGAACGTACTGAAGGTGAGTGGACCTTTCAGAGTTTACAAGATGCAGTCCTTAAGGAAATCCGTGTGTTTGAATCTGTGTTGAACATGCCTTCCCCGCCATCTCACACACCCACAGCATCATTCCATGCTGGGACCAGAAGAATCACTACTCAACAAGCTGCAGGAGACCTCAAGAAGAGAGTCTGCATATACTGCAAGGGTGCCCATGCCCCTATAGACTGTGAAGTTGTTTCTCAACCATCGAAGAGGATGGAGATAGTTCGTCAACACAACTTGTGCTTTAACTTCCTTGCCTGACACAAAGTGTCACAGTGTACTTCCAGAAATCGATGCCGCAAGTGTTCTAGAAAGCACCATACCAGCCTATGCAACCAACAAGGTGGAAGTAACAGCTCTAGCAATGCTAGTGATCACCAGAACAGCAGAAATACACCTGACACAGTTACCACTCCAACCACAACTACAGGCATAACCACCATTGCTACCAGTGCTTCGTCATCCCTACACGTTGCTGGAGACAATGTTTGTTTATTGAAAACTGCTGTTGCCAATGTTTATGCTAACAACACAGGAATTGAAGGCAACATACTCCTTGACGAAGGCTCCCAAAGATCGTTTTTAACAGAATGCTTGGCTAGAAGCTTACAGTTACAACCTGATCACACAGAAGACATCTGTCTAGCCTCATTTGGATCTTCAACTGGTTTAGTAAGAAGGTTAAATGTTGCTACAATTTTCTTGGAAACCATCACAGGGGACAAGCTGCCACTATCTGTTCTTTTGGTACCTGCCATTGCAGACCCCATACAGAACACTTCATGCTCTGCCACCTTACCTGAAGGGGCTCAAACTTGCTAACCCATTAATAGCTGGAGAGCAATTCAATATCACACTCTTGATCGGTGCTGATTATTACTGGCAGGTGGTAGAGGATCAGATAGTCAGAGGACAAGGTTCCATAGCAATGAAATCAAAGCTTGGCCACTTGTTATCAGGACCATTGACACCGTCAACCAAGCTGTCTGAGAATCATGTAGCCAGTGTCCTTCACATCTCCACACAATCAGTGCAACAATCTAATTTGTTTTGGAACATGGAATCCATAGCTACTTCACCTGCCTCAGTTGACTCAGATAAGGCATTCATGACTGAGTACCAGAGTACTTGTATAAGTCGTCAAGCAGACGGTTCTTATATGGCACAGTTTCCCTGGAAGCCAAACCACCCTCCCTTGCCTACCAATCGAACATTGTGTGAAAAGAGGACACGAACACTGGCTCATCGACTAGCAATGTCACCAGATTTGCTCAATGCATACAACACAATACTCAATGACCAAGAACGCCGGGGGTTCATAGAGAAGACCAATTCACCACCAGTCACTTCTAGATGTCACTACATCCCGCATCATGCGGTTAAGAAGGACTCGCCAACCACCCTAATCAGAATCGTATACGATTGTAGCTGTCACCAGTCTAACATCTCACCCAGTCTGTGATAATATTATGTCAGGCGGTGATACAGAAGAAGACGTCATTAAGTACTACACAATTTCACGGGATATCATGAAGGAGGCCAAGTTCAATCTCAGAAACTGGTCGTCCAACAGTGAATTGCTTACATCTAAGGCTTCACATGACAAGGTAGCTGCCGACTCTACTGATGTCAATGTATTGGGTATGAAATGGAACTTCCTAACTGACACCCTCTCCTTGACTCAAAGACCCCCCTTATCTAAACACAACAACTTAGTCACGAAGCGCGAGGGCCTACGTGAATCATCTGCTATATTTGATCCCTTGGGATTAATACCTCCGGTCACCATTAAGGCCAGAATTTTCATTCAGAATCTGTGGCAGCAACAACTACAATGGGACGAACCTTTACAGCAGGATGACCAAGACCAGTGGTTGACCATCACCAAGGAGATAGGAGAAGCCACTTCTACTTCCATCGATAGACAATATTTTACTGAGAACACCCAATCATCTCGTCAGCTTCATGTGTTCACAGATGCCAGCATGAAGGCTTACGGTGCAGTAGCCTTCCTTTGTAATAAGTCCAGCACCAGTTTTGTGATGTCCAAGGCAAGAGTAGCACCACTGAAGCGATTGACACTACCCAAACTAGAACTCATGGGTGCACTTACTGGTGCCAGACTAAGCTACTTCATCTCCCAGGCATTAGACTTACCACCGTCAACTGTGCATTTGTGGTCCAACAGCCAAATAGTCCTTTATTGGCTAAAGAGTGATAAGAAACTGCATCAATTTGTATCACATCGGGTGACAGAAATCCGTCAGCTTACTTCTACTGCTACATGGAAGTATTGTCCTACAGAAGAAAACCCTGTGGACTTACTGACCAGGGGTATCACCGTAGTACAGATGCAGTCATCCCTGCTTTGGCATCATGGACTACAGTGGCTAACTAATTGCAATAACTGGCCTGTTTGGCAACCAGCAGCAACACTTCACTTGGAAGCAGCAGCAGTAACAACTTCAGAGTTTGTTCCATTCATGTCCTCACCTCCCTGTAATGGTCTACACAAGATCATAGATTTAGATAACTATAGTACCCTTGAAAGAGTTTTGAAAGTTACAGCCATTGTGTTACGGTTTGTTGCCAACCTGAAGTCAAAGGATACCAAGCAGACTGGGCCACTCACAGCAGTTGAGCTACATGCAGCCAATATGAAGTGGGTCAAAGACTGTCAGCAACAGGTATACTATAATGAGTTTACCAACATGTGTTCTCATTCGTCAGCACCCAAACGGCTACCTCTTGTGAGACAACTCCGTCTTTTTATTGATGAAGATGACTTCATTCGCTGTGGTGGGAGAATCCACAATGCACCTTTGTGCCAGACAACCAGGTTTCCATACTTGCTTCCTCCAAAGCACCCACTCACAGCAATGATTATCCGCAATGCCCATGTCAGGTTGTTTCATGCTGGAACCAACAGCATAGTAACAGCTATTCGGCAGACTTTCTGGATTCCTAAAGTAAGACAGTGTGTCAGGTCACTTTTACGAAGTTGTACTATCTGCAAGAGACATGGTGGAAGACCTTATCCACTCCCTGATTCCCCACCACTTCCAGAAATGAAGAAGTGCGTGATGTGGGACCATTTACTGTGACTGGAATCGACTTTACGGGTACTCTATGTACAGATGAATGGTGTGGAGAGTAAAGTCTACATCTGTCTATTTACATTCGCCACAACAAGAGGAGTGCACCTGGAGATCGTGACGGACCTCACCACTGATACCTTCCTCCTAGCCCTTAGAAGATTTGCAAGTAGAAAATCACTGCCACGGATTATTGTATCGGATAATGGTTCTACATACCTCTCAGCAACAGAGGAATTAAGAGAATTACTGTCATCAAGGAGACTAGCAGAATCATTAGGTAAACGTGGAATAGTGTGGAAATTCATACTGAAACGTGCACCTTGGTATGGAGGTTGGTAGGAACGTTTGATCGGATTAACAAAGACTGCGTTGAAGAAAACGCTGGGCAGAGCTAATGTTTCATTGATGGTGCTGGAAACGCTAGTTGTGGAGGTAGAAGCGGTCCTTAATGATAGGCCCCTGACATACACACCATCAGAGTGCATTGATATGGATCCTTTGACCCCAGCACACTTGCTCTATGGCAGGAGAATAACCTCTCCCCCCTATGAATTTGTTGAAAATGATGAAGTGGACGATCCAACCTTTGGTGACGAGTCAAGTGTAAGAAGACTAGATAAACGACAGGCACTGACACTACAACACTTCAAGTCCAGGTGGAGGCATGAATATCTCACCTCTTTACGAGAGTACCACAAGAAGACTACTGGTTATGGTACAACCAAACAGAGAATTACTGTTGGAGATGTGGTTTTGGTTCAAGATGATGGACCCCGAATCAACTGGAGGCTTGCCGTGGTAGAGGAGTTAATAGTAGGACGTGATGGCTTGGTGAGAGCTGCTCACGTCAGAACTGTAAATGGTAGAACAAACAGACCCATCTCCAAGTTGTGTCCTCTAGAAGTGTGTTCCACTGAGACACAAACAGATAACACTTCAGAAGTGAGTACAGATCAGCTAGTCCCAACTGATGTGGAGAGTCCAGCTGCAGATGCTACAGAAGTCAAGCGTACCCGACCTCAATGAGCATCCAAGAAGAAGGCTGAACAACAGATCTTGACATGGATTAGAGACCTTGGTGGCCCGGAGGATGTCAGGAATTGACTGTAGTTAGTTATAGTGACTTAGTAGTTATTATTCTGATGTAATGTATCACGTGCGTGCAGTTAGAGTTAATATGGCGTCAGAGTAGTATCCACGAGCGTCGGCTTGATCTCACCGCGTGTCCGTTGTCGAGCCTTATACTCATCACCGCCCCTCTCTACATGGATCAAAGGCGTTTATTTGTAGCTAATACCAGGCTAAGATGTAAGATTAGATAGCTACTGGGCAGTCAGCTCAGCTGGTTTGCCAGGGGGGGGGGGGGGGGGGGGGGGGTAGCCCCAAAGGGCATTGGTAAAACCGAGAGGGGAGCAGAAGCGGGAGATTTCTTGGTAAAACCGGGACCAGGAACTGGGAGATCACGTACGCAATACTGCAAGCAACTGTATTTTTGCACTAAAGATGGTTTGTTGATGCAGAAGAGGACTCATTCAAGTAGTCTCCCTTCCTTCCAAACATGATATATTAGCTATACGAACTAGCTATAGGTTAGGGAATTGCAATACTTTTTACAAAAGATCGAGATACTCTAATAGAGCAGTCAGCCACTCTAATAACAGTCTCGTATTGTCTCTTAACGACCAGTAGCTTGTTAATTTATCTGTAATAAGTCAAAAAATATAATCTTAGGGCTTTCAAATTAAAAAAGGTCAGTCATACTGGGTGGGAATTATGCTCCCAGAAAGTCACCCATCACTGTCTGCCTTTTGTAGTTGTGTGCTTCAAACTCCATATTATTACTATTATTAGCACTTTACAGTGACCAGCACTGAAGGTCTAACAGCAACATGTGCTGCAGCCTTTGGAATACCTAACCTAACAAGAACTAGAGACTTTAAATGATTACTTAATCTAGACGGCATATGTGACTTTCATTGTTATAAGTTTGCCCAGGCACTTTGATCTGCTCCACCTCATATGCTTTGCTATTTAATTATTCTACTACATCAAAATTGGGAAAATTCTCATTTTGAGTTTTGTCCCTATGCACAGTCCCTGAAAGGATGCATGCTGATGTGAGCACTATTCTATAAGTCCAATCCATTAGTATTGTCACTGTTGTCCTTCTCATGCTACGGCTTGTTCCACTGACTTAATAATGATGGTAGCTGTACTGTATTTAATTCATTTGCCTGGCAACATCTTATTCTTTATGAAATCCATCCTGATGAATCGACATCATAATTATTAATGTTACCCAACTTTGACAGTGAAAATGAGCTGGCAGTGAATAGCTAGCTACCATGGCAAATGGTGAGCATCCGACTAAGAATTTGTAGTGAAGTTCACTAATTTCCACATGTTCACTATACTCACTTTTTATGTGCAAGCATCCTTTTTTCAATTGGTCAATTTTTCACTTTTGTAGCTAGAATATAAGGCAATGGATATTAATTTATCTATATCTTGTGCTAAATATTAACTTGATACCTTGAAGCATTCCAGAAATATGGCCAATGTATTATTATAATATATAGACAATAATGCATGTTTTTATTTTTTTAAGAAAAGGACCAAGAACAACGGCATGATTTAACTATCAGAAATCTCTTTTCTATTATTAGATGGGATGGGAATGCATGAAATTTGTCCTCAAAGTCATCGTAGCTACACCATTTATGCAAGCCAAGACAAATCATTTTCAGTCATCAGTGTCGCAGAGAAAGAATTGTCTACAAAAAGCTTCTTAATTGTAGTCATGTGTTAATAACATAATTGGAAGAATTAATTCTATAAAAGCAGCATTGAACAATTCACTTACTTCAGACTTTCTTAATATACATTTTCCTACTGTAGCAGTCACTTCATCACATCAATCTGCTGACAACTTTGCAATACCTGCTACTTAATGTGACACTAATCCATTCACTTTACTTTTGCTGAGATTTCTGAATCTTTGGCCCTGTCTCATCTGAACTCTCTGGATCCTAGGAAGCCCACAGGCCCAGATGCCCTGTCTGCTATAGGTTCCTGAAAGAGATATAGGCTGCTCCATTGGTTACCTTATACTGTTAACGTTCAATCATACTTTCACTGTGAAAAAGGTGGGATATAATATGGTATTTCCAGTGGCTTATTGAATGCAAATAAGCCTTAATATAAATCCTGTATTATACTCATCTTATACTTTAGTATAATGCATACTATACTATTGCATGTATGGTTTCAGTTTATTTACCACAATACTTGAAATAGCTTATATCTGATATAATGGCCACACTATACCATCACATATATGGTTTCAGTATGTTTAACACATTAACTAAAGCCTTATGTGGGATTGTTAGTATAATACAGATTATACCAAGCTTTTTTGTATTCAATAAGCCACTGGAAATACCATCTTATATCCTTCTTTTTTCACAGTGTTTGCAGAGTGGAATTGTTCCTTCACAGACAAGAAGTGTTCACATACTCCAGCTCATAAAGGTGCGTTATGCTTTGGACAATCCTGGCAACTTCAGACCAATCTCTGTTGTGTCTGTTCTTGCTGTTTATTTATTTTCGTGTATTTGTTCAATAATTTGCCTTAAGTTAATTGTTGCATTTGTGTCCATGTATATTTGTTTTGTATCCATGTGTTAAGTTTTGTACTTGTAGATGTTCATTATTTTGTCTGTATTGTATTTTTATTATTTTATTATTAGCACTTTACAGTGACCAGCACTGAAGGTCTGACAGCAACATGTACTGCAGCCTTAGGATTACCTAACCTAATTCAGGACTTAGACTTAATGACTCGACCTACTGACTGATAAGGTGTAACAGAAAAGGGGCCAAAGTAAGGAAAAAAATCCCTCCAACCCCAGGATTCGAACTGCAGGTCACCCAATGTCTAGTCGGGGCCACACTCAGTCTTCCTCCAGGAGGGATGGATTTTCTTCCTTAAACCTAAAGTATTTATTATTAGCACTTTACAGTGACCAGCACTGAAGGTCTGACAGCAACATGTACTGCAGCCTTAGGATTACCTAACCTAATTCAGGACTTAGACTTAATGACTCGACCTACTGACTGATAAGGTGTAACAGAAAAGGGGCCAAAGTAAGGAAAAAAATCCCTCCAACCCCAGGATTCGAACTGCAGGTCACCCAATGTCTAGTTGGGGCCACACTCAGTCTTCCTCCAGGAGGGATGGATTTTCTTCCTTAAACCTAAAGTATTTATTATTAGCACTTTACAGTGACCAGCACTGAAGGTCTGTATGCTGCTCTGACAAGGAAGAATGGTAGTTGCCAATTTTCAGAGAGTAATTTATAAATCAAATCAGTCTGATAATTTAAGAAACTTTTATTGCTAACTGACAAACAAATTTTTTTACTGTACAAACTCCAAGTATCTATTGACTTTATAAACTGACAATAGCTAACTGTGAAAGTGCATGCACTCTGGATTTAGCAACTGTCTACACAACCAGAGCAATAATATCTTGGTACGATAAAATCAGTGGAAGTGGAGCAGGTCAAAGAGTCTGGGTGAACTTATAGCAATGAAAGTCATACATGCATGGAGTGAAGCAACAGCTATACAAGAGGAAGACAACGATATAGGTGACATTCTGGGAGCATGATTTTTTTTAATTTTGAAAGCTCTAAGACGGTTCACCTTCATGTTATTGCAGTTAAGAGACAGAATATGAGACTATTCTGTAATAGTGGCTGACTGCTCTATTAGAGTATCTCAATTTTTTGTAAAAAGTATTGCAATTCCCTAGCCTATATCTATATAGCTAGTTCATCATGTTCTCATGTTTGGAAGGAAGGGAGACTACTTGCATGAGTCCTCTTCTGCATCAACAAACCGTCTTTAGTGCAAAAATAACAGTTGCTTGCAGTATTGTGTGCGTGATCTCCCAGTTCCCGGTCCCGGTTTTACCAAGAAATCTCCCGCTCCCCTCCCGGTTTTACCATGCAATAACCGCCACAAATGGCTAGCCACATGCTAGTGCCTGTGCGGGCCAAGTATCGCTATAGTGTTAGCTACTGTCTTGATGGTTAATTAATTCATCAGTAGCTAGCTATGCATAGCTACTGAGTTTATTTGTCGGCAGTACGTTTCCGGCCAAGAACGAGTGCGTGGCCAATTAGTCTAGCCATTGCACTGCTTCACCTTTGTCCTGCTTTGCCACACGTGCTCATGCAGTAACGTGCATGTAGCTGACCGGCGTTGACCTTGCAGTGCTGCAACTGCAGCTGTTCTTAACTTCCTGAGATTTTTTCAAGGAATTTTGAAGAGCTGATGGGATGTTAACTAGCTATGACAAGCGTAATGAAAACTTGATACCCTTGAAATATGTCATTGAGATTGCTATAAATATTTAGTAGGTGGTCGACTCGGGGTAGCTTTTTTTGCTGAGATTTGATGGTGGACCATCCGTCCTAGCATTAACTATACCTGACCTCTAAAGTATCGAATCATTCTACCTTAAGTAGCGATTCAGGAATTCCGTAAATTTTACATAAAATTTTCTCCGTGAATCTTCCATTGGAGAGTTGGCACAATCAATTCGC
Organism: Dysidea avara; assembly: GCF_963678975.1. Classification (NCBI taxonomy): domain Eukaryota; kingdom Metazoa; phylum Porifera; class Demospongiae; order Dictyoceratida; family Dysideidae; genus Dysidea; species Dysidea avara. The sequence continues at coordinate 26,828,916 of NC_089275.1, forward strand.
TGCCGTACGAGTGATTGATCAAACAATTGGATCATTTTTAGGGTTTCTGGGGGCAAGGAATACGATGGTGCAGTTAGTTTTCTGCTACAAATATGTCTGTGTGTAATTTTATGCCAATTATAAGATTATTTTGCAATATAGCCACTACAATGTAATGTTCTCTTTGCAAGAAACGACCTAGCACATGTTAGTTACACCAAGGTGAGCATTTTTGTACATGTAGTTTTCAATATTACTATGCTAAAAGTTAGCAAATTTGCACCACAAATAGCTCATCTCTTTGATGCACCATTTTGGTAGCTGTCAAGGAGCTGTACATTAAGAGAAAAAATAATCATATAAGCAACTATAAATCAACAATACAACTCCTTGCTTTGCATGCACATTGTATTTTTGGGTGGAGGTGACTGCTACAGAGTGGTTGCACTTCACCATGTGTATGCTGCTTTGCCTTCCGCAAGATCCTAAATGTATACAACTATTTAGTGGCTTTCTATGGAGGTGACCTTTATTCAGAGGGTCTTACAAGTAAGGTTACACTGTGGTCCATGTATTAAGGTATTGATAACAGAAAACAGAAGTTCAAAATGTTATTGCAAAGCTCAGTTATAAGCATTCATTCAATTGTGCCATTTTTGGGACTATTTTTATTGGAAAGATACGGAGAAAATTTTGTCTATTTTCCAGGACAAAACTGCTTATAACTCCACCATCCTATGATGGATTTTTAAAAACTAAGTGTTTATGAGATCCTTAGGGAGTACTGCACAAGGCTATGCTAAATAAAAACTATTTCCATTAATTTTAAAATTCTTCCGGAATCGCTACCTTAAGGAGAACCGCACCTTCAACTCATCACTAGCTACTATCTAGCTATACCTTCTCAAATTGCACGCTGGTAAGGATATAGCCAATAGTAACTACACTGTATTGTTATCATTGCGTGGTTACTTTAATTATTAATGCAGCGCGCATTCGCTTTAACGCTTAGCTCTTGCTATGTAGCTAGGGATGTCAAACGGATATTCAAAATCGTGACACAGCATCGCGCAGAGCTCGAAAACTGCTGCAGACTGCTTTTGTAACAGCCATGCAGTAATTGATTAATGAACAAGTAGGCGATTCTCCAACGGGAGTCCAGCCTCCTTTCTCTATTGAGCTCTATAGCTTCGGCACGAGCACGAGCACCCGTTCATGGCACAAACAAGTGACGTGTGGGTGATTACGTCACTTTGTATAAATATCAATTGTGTATCATTGCCGGAAACTGATACAGGCGTTCAAGTTGCATCTCTGAATATGTCATACGTATCGATAAACTGGAGCGCTGTTCTACGTGGCGATCAACCTCGCGATCAACAAAACTAGCCTGCTGTCATCTTCCATACATTTTCTAGAGAGGGATTTAACATTGGGGTTTACGCCCACGCCCATACAGCTATTCTATTCACGAGGAAACTTACCAGAGGAGCACTACCTTGACCAGATCATCACTATATATATGAAATCAAAAAACACCTAAACTGTCCGCAGGGTATGCAACTCATCGTGCCACTTATTAATGAAATTTACTTGAGAAGAAATTCCATAAAGGCCACTATTTGGTAGTCTCGGGTGATTTTCATCAGAAAATTCCAAATGTAGCTAGAGCCAGTTCGGGGGGGCGGGCGGGCGGGTCATTATCATTATCCATTACCTCAGTACTTGCCACTTATACTAAGTTATTTTCATACCTCAATAACACTCTCCGGGACCTGATACTCTCTGCGTAATTAACTTAGCCAACTCAACATAGCTAGTTTGGCAACTATCCTCTTTAGATATAGCTAATTATAGTCGTCCTTTGTCACTTGATCACTTCCACTCGAAGATAAACTTTTAATTGTAAATGTCATTGCACCATTTTTTTTCACATTCTCTTAGCTCAACTATGCGCAAGGTACTTAGCTACCTGCTGTACGAGCTACAGGTACTGTATGAGTGCAGTAATACTGAACTACACATACATCCTCAATACTAATTTGGTTAATCAGATATAATAATAATAGTGATTTTTTTAATAATGGGAAAGGGATGTCAAAAGCTAGGTAACTAATTAGGATGATGGGATGGACTAAAGTAAGATATACAGTTGCCGTATATGGAAGGAAATACTTGCTGAATGAAGTTTAGAACTCCAGAAGCTTTAACACTGATGGCTATAGATATTATGTGATGACCATTGCATAGTAGCTAGCTACTTATAATGACTGGATCTATTTTGAAGTATGTAGTTAGCATATTTCACTTATAGTACATGCTTTACCATTTATCTTGTAGTCTGTAAATCTATAGCACTTGGTGATTGAGTACATCACAGTGCAACGCACTTCTGTCTGGGCATCAAATTGCATCTGCCAAACTCCAGTCCATTTACCCAGATTGTCTAAATCATGTTGGAGATGAAAAGAGTCTTCCAAAGACTAAATAAATAATGCAGTCATTAGCAAATAGGCTGATACTTGAAATATGTTTCTGGATATTAGATCTGCATATAAAAGAAACATTAACAGATTTAGTACAGCTTCTTGTGGTACTCCAGACATTACTTGAACTAGATCAGATTCTTCTCCATCAGTAGTGTACGTTGAACAAGTAAGCCAAGAAATCCACCACTGGAATGGCAAGGGAGTGGGTATAAAAATAAAATGATTATAGTTTGTTTCCAAAACAGTTTCTGACAAATGATGACTATGAAAATTTTCTAATGGAGGCCAGGTGGTAATGGCCAAGTGCTTAAATTTCAGTGGTCTCATAGTGACTGGATGAGTTGTTAAACCTATCAAATTCTATTAAATTAAATTTATGATTACTTTTCTGTGTTGATCGTATTAAGGACAAAATCTAATGGACATGTTAATTCCAGTGTAGCAATGGACTAGCGAGTTCTATACAACAATATCAGGAGTTATATATTAGGATGGAAGTCGGGATGGTAGTTTGGGGTGCTTCACACGCCCTGGTGGTTATGTAAGTTAGCAAACACATGAATAAATCAAAAAACCTTAATAAGCGCAGTAGCTAGAATAGAAATCATTTGTTTATGATGATAAGTGTCATGCTGCTGAATCAATGAAGCAGGGCAACCATTCAAGTCATGAATTGTTGTAGGTTGGGTGGAATCACATAAAAAGCACTTTGAATCACAATGTAATGGCCACCTCCAAAGGTTGACAGTAGTGGGTAGAATATCGGAGGCTGCTCATAAGAGATTCCAGGTCTTGCAGGAACTTTCTAATTAGCAGAATTACTAAACTTTGATTGGACAGAGAGTGTCTTCAAATGATCTTTGCAATGCAATGCATACTTAATCCAATGCATTAGCTGAGTTTTAGCTTTAAGATGCAGGGATCAAGCAGATGGTAAGGCATATAGCTGCTTCTAAACATTAGTTAATATGAAGTACTCATTATAGTTAATTTGCAAAGCAACATTCCCAAGATGTAGTTGCAGACCTATGTAGCTCTCGAAGCCAGGGGTCAGAAGTAGCACTAGCACAGGACAACAGATTGAACTTTGTTTCCCTGCCAGGATACTTAGGCAACAAACTCCTGGGTAGCTAGTGCAGTATAATTCTAGAAGTACGTACTGTGTGGAAACTTAAACCATTTCTTGAGGAGTAATGAATTCTAACTTTGAAATTTATAGTCTGGCTTTAAACTGAATCTATATACAAACAGAATTGCTGAATATAGATTATGTAGTTCCTATATAATATTCACCACAAATAGGAAGTATTTCAGTAAATCAGTCAAATGAGTAATTTTGCCACTTAATTGCAACCTTCTTAAAACTGGTTAACTATGCTACATGAGACAAAAAGGGTTTACTGTGGTTGATCGTAGATCCTCAGAACATCAGAAATCAAATAGCCCCAAAACCATAGGCTGTTTGAAGTAGTTCACTACGTAGCTACATATGTGTGCAGCTTGCAGAGTTTTTAATGTGTGTGTCCTCCTGCACATAGCTATTGTACCTATGGAGAGGCCAACCGTGCATGAATGCTGATGTGCAGGGACATAGTTATGTGTTACATGGACTTGTGTCATTTTTCAATGAATATTTTACATAGACTTACATCACCGTATAAATGAAGACAAAACCATAGGACTACTAATCACTATTTGTTATTTCCCTGTAGCTACCATACAGCTTCAGTAGGAAGAGAATGTATACAGACTTATAATAGCTAAAATAACTATACCTGACAGCTTCCAATTATTCTAGAACAATTCTAATAAAACTAACCACCCATAATTCCTCAAATTATGCTGGCATAATAGGCTTAGGCCTAATCACCTGGATGATTCTTCGCCAGTATGCTCTCTTCTCAGAGGATGATTTAGATAATGGAAATTCAACTAAGGATAATGATTGACTTGTCAGTGAACAAATCTTTAAAGGGTTTCAGTTTCACCAATGTGCAAAATGTATAGCAACGATGTAGTGAAATTTGATATTAAATGTGATACATATATATGTACACTAATGATGACTTTTTTGAAACTAGCTACTGTTGCTATACAGCATGCTATGTAGTGCTGGAAAAGACATTAAAGTGGAAAATTTCTATTGGTTACTTAGCACTTACTAGTGAGTAGAATTGTGAAATATAATCCAGGTTTTGTTTACTTGCAAACTGCAGAATGGCTTTTTACAGTATACAGAATTACCAATATTGATGTAAACACTGTGTACCTAGAATTTTGCAGATCACTCCTTTTGTTAATACATGTACATTCTAACATTACATACGATGGTAGGCAGCAACTGTTAGAATTTTATTTGCTACATGATACACACTCAAATTTCATTTTTGACTAAAGTTAGCTAATTAACTGTGTCAAAGTAGTTGGATTTTATAAATTTAAAATCTTGCTAAGAAGAAATAACTGCACAGATATTTCAAATTGCATTTTATGTGTTTATGGTTCAGTGTATACACAAATACAATGACGTACATCATTTAAAATATTACCAATAGCTATATACATCATAATAATAGCCTATAACCATGTGCAAGTATGCATATTCTCATTAATGTCAAAGTAATAGCTGGTTGAACACTTCATGGCACTAAATAAATGCAGAGAGCACGTACTAAGCAATATATTTATTAGCGTCTCTAACTACATGCATGTACTTAGCTATCCAGAGATAATACTAAATAGCATGTACTGCATGTGATGTTATTGATCTAAATGAATGCAGCATGTGTACCTTGTGGTTTACATCAGGATTTTCGCTGTTTAGTGTAGCTGTTATTATTCAAAAGTCATTATTCTACTGAATTATTGCCTACATAGCAGCACATCCATGAGGTATGTATCTGGTTTTTGAACATTCCATCCTTGGGCCTGCGGCCCTCAGTTGTCATGTTTACAAATCAGATACAAACTGAATGGGTCGGTGAATTTATAACTGATTTGTGGTATGGGGTGTGCATGGATCAAAGGCATTTATTTGTAGCTAATACCAAGCTAAGATTTTAAGAATAGATAGCTACTGGGCAGTCAGCTCAGCTGGTTTGCCAGGGGGGTAACCCCAAATGGCTAACCACATGCTGCCTGTGCAGGCCAAGTGTTGCTGTATTGTTAGCTACTGTCTTGATGGTTAATTAATCGAGACCGAGGACTAATAACGTATTGTATGTATCATCTTATTACTTATGATGGTTCTCTCTCTATCAGTAGCTAGCTATGCATAGCTACTGAGTTTATTTGTCGGCAGTATTTTTCCGGCCAAGAACGAGCGCGTGACCAATTAGTCTAGCCATTGTACAACAAAGTTATAGCCTCCATTTCCAATGCCATCTCTATGTGTCAATTCGGATTTATGAAAGGCTGTTCAACTTTACAACAGCTTCTTATATTTTTAAACAGTATTCATGAACACTGTAAAATTCAAACAGATGTAATATACTTAGACTTTGCAAAAGCATTTGACAGAGTTCCCCACAATGAATTACTTTTAAAACTCTGGAAAATCGGTATCACTGGCAACCTTTGGTCGTGGTTTAGATCTTACCTCAACAACAGACAGCAATGCGTTTGCCTTAATGGTTCATATTCCACCTTCTTACCAGTCCTATCAGGTGTGCCTCAAGGGAGTATTCTAGGACCACTTTTATTTCTTATCTACATCAATGACTTATTTTTATCTGTCCGTTCCTCTAATGCTCTCTCCTTTGTAGATGACACAAAATGCTATAAACAAATTCTTGAACATCTAGACTCCATACAACTTCAACAAGACCTTGATTCAATGGCAAACTGGTCTAGAGATTGGAACCAATTTTTGAACACCAGCAAGTTTATACATCTATCATTTAATACAAAATTTCCCACATCCTATTTCATAGATGACACTATAATCAAAACTAGTAGTACTCACCATGAGTCCATGACCTCGGTGTCATTTTATCAACTGATTTATCTTGGAAAAATCATTATAACCATATATCAGCTAAAGCCTATTATAGAACCCTTGGACTACTGAGACGTACCTTCAGCCACTCAGTTGACATTTCAACCAAAATAACTTTGTATTTAGCATTAGTTCGATCACAATTACTTTACTGTTCTCCTTTATGGCACCCCTACCTTATTTGTGACATCTCTACTTTAGAAAGAATCCAACGCCGGGCTACCAAATTTATTCTAAATGACTATGTAACCGATTACAAAACACGTCTTATCAAACTTAACATGCTACCACTGATGTACACCTATGATCTTTATGACATACTCTTCTTCGTAAAATCAATCCAGCATCCATCTAATCATTTCAATATCAGTAACTATGTCAACTTTTGCCACAATCCTACCAGATCCTCCACCAGCAACAAGCTTCAACACAATTTTACATCATCCAACAAACAAAGTAACTTCTACTTTAACAGATTACCAAGAACCTACAACAGTCTACCAGTACTTGACTTAAATCAACCTTTTTCCACCATTAAATCACAGTTACTCAAGATCTTCTGGCAGCATTTTACAAACAATTTTGACTCTGACAATCCTCACAGTCTGCACTTTGTTTGCCCTTGTAGTACCTCCTTGCCCACCAAACTTCAGCAGTAATTAATTTTTTTTCTTGCTCTCTCTTAAAATAAGTACTTATGTAAGTAAGTTTATTATTAAATACACATGTAAGTTTTTAAATTATAGGATAGTTCAACTATAGCTATATCAAATGTAAATGTATGTAATAACTTTAGCCAGCTAACTTAATTTTTATACATTCAATTGTAAATGTAAGTTGTACATATACTTTTTCTGGCTGTGGGCACCAGTTGCCCACAGACCTTTAATGCAGGCCTTGCCTGCATTAAAAAGCAGTTAAAATAAAAAAATAAAAAATTGTACTGCTTCACCTTTGTCCTGCTTTACCACACGTACTCAGTAACGTGCATGTGGCTGACCATACAGTGCTGCAACTGCAGCTGTTCTAAACTTCCTGAGCTTTTTTCAAGGAATTTTGAAGAGCTGATGGGATGTTAGCTAGCTATGACAAGCGTAATGAAAACTTGATACCCTTGAAATACGTCACTGAGATTGGTATAAATATTTAGTAGGTGGTCGACTCGGACGCTAGTAGGGGTAGCTTTTTTTGCTAAGATTTGATGGTGGACCATCCGTCCTAACATTAACTACCTGACCTCTAAAGTATCGAATCATTCTACCTTAAGGAGAACCGCACCTTCAACTCATCACTAGCTACTATCTAGCTACCTTCTCAAACTGCACGCTGGTAAGGATATAGCTAATAGTAGTTACACTGTATTGTTATCATTGCGTGGTAACTTTTAATTATTAATGCAGCACGCATTCGCTTTAACGCTTAGTTCTATAGTTATGTAGCTAGGGATGTCAAACGGATTTTCAAAATCGTGACACAGCATCGTGCAGAGCTCGAAAACTGCTGCAGACTGGCACATTTGCTTTTGTAACAGCCAGTAATTGATTACTGAACAAATATAGGCGATTCTCCAGCGGGAGTCCAGCCTTCTTTCTCTATTGAGCACTAGCCTCGGCACGAGCACCAGCACCCGCTCATGGCACAAACAAGTGATGTGTGGGTGATTACGTCACTTTGTATTATCAATTACGTATCATTGCCGGAAACTAATACAGGCGTTCAAGTTGCATCTGTGAATACGTCATACGTATCGATAAACATTTAAGATTTAAGATTAGGTACTGGGCAGTCAGCTCAGCTGGTTTGCCCAGGGGGTGAAAACCCCAAATGGTACAATCAAATACATACATACATACATACAATTTGATAATTAATTACAGTAGTGAAGGTTAAGTACGTAAATAAATTCATCCAAGTTTCTTGATTCTATTATATTAATTGGCAACTCATTCCAGTCTTTAACAGTTCTAGGATAATAACTATATTTATAGGTGTTGGGGTTGCTTGTGGCAGAATGAAATGATTGGGGTGATGTTGCCTGGTACAAAATTGAGTTCTTTAATAATGTGAGGGGATGGAGATCGGTAGTGCATTATTAATTATTTTATAGAATAGTGTTAATCTTGATGACTGACGGCGTTGTTGTAATGTAGGTATGCTAAGAGAGGACAATAATGACGTAACACTATTTCTGGAGTAATCTGATAAAATCCATCGAGCAGCTCTTCTTTGCACCTTTTCTAACTGGAACGCTGTCACGTACTACGTGATGATCAGCCTCGCGATCAGCCTGCTGTCATCTTCCATGCGTTTTCTAGAGAGGGATTTAACATTGGGGTTTACGCCCACGCCCATGCAGCTGTCTTATTTACGAGGAAACTTACAGAGGAGCACTACCTTGACCAGATCATCACTACATGAAATCAAAAAACAACTAAGTTGTCTGCAGGGTGTGCAACTCATCGTGCCACTTTTTAATGAAATTTACTTGAGAAGAAATTCCACAAGGCGCAGTTCTTTGAACTGATGTAGCCTCCCTTCAAATCATTAAGGCCACTATTTGGTGCTCCCGGGTGATTTTGATCAGAAAATTCCAAATGTAGCTAGAGCGCAGGTGGGTGGGTCATTACCATTATCCATTACCTCAGTACTTGCCACTTATAGTTATTTTCATACCTCAATAACACTCTCCGGGACCTGATACTCTCTGCGTAATTAACTTAGCCAACTCAACATAGCTAGTTTGACAACTATCCTCTTTAGATATAGCTAATTATAGTCGTCCTTTGTCACTTGATCACTTCCACTCGAAGATAAACTTTTAATTGTAAATTTCATTGCACCATTTTTTTCACATTCTCTTAGCTCAACTATGCGCAAGGTACTTAGCTACCTGCTGTACGAGCTACAGGTACTGTATGAGTGCAGTAATACTGAACTACACATACATCCTCAATACTAATTTGGTTAATCAGATATAATAATAATAGTGATTTTTTTGAAAGGGATGTCAAAAGCTAGGTAACTAATTAGGATGATGGGATGGACTAAAGTAAGATATACAGTTGCCGTATATGGAAGAAAATACTTGCTGAATGAAGTTTAGAACTCCAGAAGCTTTAACACTGATGGTTATAGATATTATGTGATGACCATTACATAGTAGCTAGCTACTTATAATGACTGAATCTATTTTGAAGTATGTAGTTAGCATATTTCACTTATAGTACATGCTTTACCATTTATCTTGTAGTCTGTAAATCTATAGCACTTGGTGATTGAGTACATCACAGTGCAACGCACTTCTGTCTGGGCATCAAATTGCATCTGCCAAACTCCAGTCCATTTACCCAGATTGTCTAAATCATGTTGGAGATGAAAAGAGTCTTCCAAAGACTAAATAAATAATGCAGTCATTAGCAAATAGGCTGATACTTGAAATATGTTTCTGGATATTAGATCTGCATATAAAAGAAACATTAACAGATTTAGTACAGCTTCTTGTGGTACTCCAGACATTACTTGAACTAGATCAGATTCTTCTCCATCAGTAGTGTACGTTGAGCAAGTAAGCCAAGAAATCCACCACTGGAATGGCAAGGGAGTGGGTATAAAAATAAAATGATTATAGTTTGTTTCCAAAACAGTTTCTGACAAATGATGACTATGAAAATTTTCTAATGGAGGCCAGGTGGTAATGGCCAAGTGCTTAAATTTCAGTGGTCTCATAGTGACTGGATGAGTTGTTAAACCTATCAAATTCTATGAAATTAAATTTATGATTACTTTTCTGTGTTGATCGTATTAAGGACAGAATCTAATGGACATGTTAATTCCAGTGTAGCAATGGACTAGCGAGTTCTATACAACAATATCAGGAGTTATATATTAGGATGGAAGTCGGGATGGTAGTTTGGGGTGCTTCACATGCCCTGGTGGTTATGTAAGTTAGCAAACACATGAATAAATCAAAAAACCTTAATAAGCGCAGTAGCTAGAATAGAAATCATTTGTTTATGATGATAAGTGTCATGCTGCTGAATCAATGAAGCAGGGCAACCATTCAAGTCATGAATTGTTGTAGGTTGGGTGGAATCACATAAAAAGCACTTTGAATCACAATGTAATGGCCACCCCCAAAGGTTGACAGTAGTGGGTAGAATATCGGAGGCTGCTCATAAGAGATTCCAGGTCTTGCAGGAACTTTCTAATTAGCAGAATTACTAAACTTTGATTGGACAGAGAGTGTCTTCAAATGATCTTTGCAATGCAATGCATACTTAATCCAATGCATTAGCTGAGTTTTAGCTTTAAGATGCAGGGATCAAGCAGATGGTAAGGCATATAGCTGCTTCTAAACATTAGTTAATATGAAGTACTCATTATAGTTAATTTGCAAAGCAACATTCCCAAGATGTAGTTGCAGACCTCGAAGCCAGGGGTCAGAAGTAGCACTAGCACAGGACAACAGATTGAACTTTGTTTCCCTGCCAGGATACTTAGGCAACAAACTCCTGGGTAGCTAGTGCAGTATAATTCTAGAAGTACGTACTGTGTGGAAACTTAAACCATTTCTTGAGGAGTAATGAATTCTAACTTTGAAATATATAGTCTGGCTTTAAACTGAATCTATATACAAACAAAATTGCAGAATAATTATAGATTATGTAGTTCCTATATAATATTCACCACAAATAGGAAGTATTTCAGTAAATCAGTCAAATGAGTAATTTTGCCACTTAATTGCAACCTTCTTAAAACTGGTTAATTATGCTACATGAGACAAAAAGGGTTTACTGTGGTTGATCGTAGATCCTCAGAACATCAGAAATCAAATAGCCCCAAAACCATAGGCTGTTTGAAGTAGTTCACTACGTAGCTACATATGTGTGCAGCTTGCAGAGTTTTTAATGTGTGTGTCCTCCTGCACATAGCTATTGTACCTATGGAGAGGCCAACCGTGCATGAATGCTGATGTGCAGGGACATAGTTATGTGTTACATGGACTTGTGTCATTTTTTCAATGAATATTTTACATAGACTTACATCACTGTATAAATGAAGACAAAACCATAGGACTACTAATCACTATTTATTATTTCCCTGTAGCTACCATACAGCTTCAGTAGGAAGAGAATGTATACAGACTTAATAGCCATAATAACTAGCTTTATGAATGTTACAGACAGTGGTAAGGATACCCTAATTATTACTAGTAATTACAGTCATGTGAGTTTGTAATATTTTACAAGTTTATTCTAAACAGTGTACTGGCAGTATAACAGTTTAATAACACAATTAAGTTGAAAGCAGTGGAGAGACATAATCATGTTGAGAGATATATCTAGCCATACCCTGTGTACACTTTCTATGTTGGTAAGAGTTTATAATAATAATAAGCAGTAAGTTGAAAAGTGTCAAACAGGAGTACATTCAGAAAACATACCAGTAGAGCAAGTTAGAATATCAACACCTTATTTTGTACTATACTGTGCAAAGGTTTCCCTCCATATTCAACACTACTCATGATCAACAGTTCTCTGTCGCCAATAAGGTGTCAATTTGTTCAAAAGTCTATTTTTCAGTGTATTTATACAGACTTTATCAGCAGTTTGACACTCTCTCTTACACTTGGTAGCTATCATACAGTATATGATAGTAACTGTATAGTAGGGACCACAAAGGAGTAGGCGTGGCCCACGAAATAATATCACCCAAAAACCAGCCTCGATTTTCCATTACGACGATGAGGCAGTATTGGTAAGGTAAAACTAAGCCCAAACAAGCTTTCAGATCGACCCGAAACGCTTTCAACAAGTTGCTACGGAATTTTAAAAAAAATTTATTCAACGGAATTTTCTACTGACTGACTGAGTAACTGACTGACTGATGCCTTCAGACAAGCGTACCGCGATAACGGCTAAGGCTACGGGCTTGATTTTTTCACTGTTTGTAATTACATCATTGCATATCACTAAATTCTAACTAGCTTAACTACCAAACTAAGTACTTTAACTACAAAACTAGCTACCTTAACTACAAAACAACCTTAATTAATAACTTAGTTCAACAAGTCTATGCCATCTGTTCGGGGCGCCCCACTGTTCGACGTCGCTTCGGCCCGACAGGTGCCTTTTGGTGGGTATCACTCTTTTCACCCTATTTCATAACCCTACAGAACTTAGACAAAAAAAGGTGAACCAAAAAGGCAAAAAAAAGTGTAGTCTTGAAGGGGGATCGAACCCAGGATCCTAGTGTGATGATCCAGTGTGCTACCAATTATGCTACCGCTGCTAGCTCCCTTGATTCCCTTCTTTTGTATCTTATAAATGTGACTAATGAAACAAGCTGTATATAGTAAGAAGAACCTAACCCTAAAGGTGAAGAAGAAACCAAAGCTGAACTCTAACCCGAACTCTAACCCTAACCCTAACGCTAACACTACTAGACGCTTCCCCTAAAGTCTACTACTCGTGACAACTACTGGACGCTTCCCCTAAAGTCTACTACTCGCGGCAACTACTGGACGCATCCCCTAAAGTTGACTACTCGCGGCAACTACTAGTTGCGTGCCCTAAAGTCGAAGAGAGAGAGCAACAACTGCAGTAGGAAGTCTGGATGCTTTTGAGCTTAATATTACGTAAGGGTTATGAAAGGTGGTGAAAAGAGTAAAACTCGCCTTTTGGCACACCGCAGTACGTGCAATGCATTCTTCGTGGACTTACCAGTGTCCTCCTTTGTGTCCCATTCATCTTTGCTGACAGGGAAAGGCTCGGGGAAAGGTGTCGATTTGGCGCGAGCACGTGATGGCTTCCCTTCGAAACGGAAATTGTCCGTATTTTTCATCGTGGCTATTTCGATTGCAGAGGTGCTTTTCAAACAGTTCTTGATTCGTACTACTGTGTAACGGGTTGAACATAGCCTACAGCGAAGCGTAATGGATACTTCACTTTTTAGACGATGATTGGGGCGCGCGGCATGATTTCTTTCTTTTGGTGTGCGTGGATTGTAGAGGTGTTTTTCAAACAGTTCTTGATTCGAAATGCTGTGTAACAGATTGAACATAGCTGACAACGAAGCGTAATGGATACTTTACTTTTGAGACGATAATTGATATATCCGGGGCGCGCGGTGCCTTTTCAGATGCGTATGCGTGGGTTCACCAATCATAATAAAATTATTTACAAAAAAAGTTAACAAACAAGTACACGAAAAAATTAGGAATTTTCAACTAGAGTAGGGACCATAGCACATCGATAAAAAGTACTGAAACAAGTTGGAGTAGTCCATGATATTAAATCACTGTAAAACAATAAGAAGTGTTATATCTCTACTGTGCATTTCCGTTATGGTATCTTGAGCACAGTAGGGATATAACACTTCTTATTGTTTTACAGTGATTTAATATCATGGACTATACTCCAACTTGTTTCAGTACTTTTTATCGATGTGCTATGGTCCCTACTCTAGTTGAAAATTCCTAATTTTTTCGTGTACTTGTTAGTCTAATATCACAGTGTTATGATAGAAGTAGGTATTGATATGGATGTTTTGTTATACAATGTTTCAGACGGTCAACTGTATCACAAATTTAGCTGTATGCCATAGTACTGTCTTGATCCTTTCTGCCATCATTGATCTGCTGGTATATTGTGCTCATGCCTACATAATATCAACCCCTTCTTTGCACGCAAGGGCATATCCTATGTCAGAATTAATCATCACCGTTATCATCGTATCTAATGAGCTTTTTGTAGTTTTTATAACTGCTGTAATTACACTGCATAGCTATCATTCTTCAACCATCAAAAACTTGCTCATGTGGTTAGAGCATTCCTTACCTTGAGATCATTTTCAGTTGGACGCACCACTATGTGGCTGCATCTTTGAGAGGTAGGTGACAATTCTTCAGTCTTTCAAGATGCACATACCCACTTGTCTACAGTGTATCTGAATTCTGTAGATGTATCAGGTAATCAATTAATATTCCATACTCTATTCAGCAACAACTGTTACAGCTGCTTTTAGACTGGCGCTTTTGCATGGGCTTCTTGTCATTGCTGGGCTGTGTAGCCAGGTAAGATCTCCTTCCTTTCATGGTTTACCATGAACTTGATGATTACAATTATCATTCAGCACCTGCTCAAAGTTTTCTGTAAACCTCATAAATTTTTGTTCAAATCTTGGTTATGAGTATGCTCTTGGCACATCACAAGGATTACAGTAGCTACAGTAGCTATTTCAATGATAATGAGGGCTTACCTCCATTAAGTAAAACAGAAACCTGTGAATGTCTATTGTATTGTCCAGTGGTGTTGCTGGGAATAAGGCAATACAAACTAAACTGCAACTCTTATATATTTCAATGAATGATTCAGCATTGTCAACAAGGACAAGATTGCAGCACTTAAGTCATTATTTGGAGGATAGTAAAGAGCGTTGTGAGCTGCCAGCTGTCTTTTTAGGAAAAGAGTTCATTATCCCATGAAAAATATCTGGATAAGATTTCCACAACTTTAACTTCCTACAAGGCTTCTACTGTATGCTTCACTGATAAAGTATCATCTTGTAGCACAATTGAGCATGCCTATATAAAGCTATACTTTCATAATCTTTGGACACCTGGCCTCTTTGGACATGCATTTCTCTACTTATCAAGATGGCCTCTCAGGACTCAGAATGAGCTTCCTGTGGAATTTTGGGTTTCTTACTGGTAATGCAATAAGTCATGGAGCAGGGCAGCAGATGATTTTAGCTGAGTTATAGTTGTTGGGCTTCTTTCTGATTCCTAACAACTGTGGATCATTCCTTCTTCCAGTTTTTTTTTTTGATAGCTGATATGCTTCCTCGTAAAGACATATTGCATCTTTTTTTATAATATTACCATCACCTCTGTATCTAATGAACCACTGGTGGTTAATCATGATGTAAGAAATACCTTTGAGCATTACTGCTAGCTATGCTACTAAAGATTAATGTCATTGTTGTCAGCCAGTTCTAAACATTAATAATAGTGAATAGCTAGTAGTTATGTGGATGCACCTTTGAGGGATAGGTGACAATTCTATACTTCATCAAAGTGCACTGCTTGTGTGTTTGTATTCTGTATATATAGACCCTGGCCCTACAACCTGTTCAAAAATGTTGTAAAAGTTGCAGAAAGGAGAAAAATCCATAATTGTGACTGGATCTACGAAAACCGTTCTTATCGCCCAAGTTAGGAAGTTTGATTTTTTCACACAAACACAAAGCTTAATGAATGCACTATCAAGTTTCACTGCCACAGTCGACCAGAGTAAAGTAGTCTGCTTTTGCTGGCTGCTTTTTTAGAGCACAGTGGCGAGCCGGCCGTACGAGTGGTCTGGGGTCTTGATGGAGCCCTGGCCAACCAGGAGATGGCTGTGTGTGGCTGTATAGCTCCGTGGTGTTGGACAATGACCTGTGCTGTAAATTTCCTTTCATTTTAGCCAATTCTGAGCCCTGAATGACCTATAACTTGGCCTAATTCGTCCCAGCACGTTTCTTTTTCAATTTCTGAACATCATCTTGCCCGCCTTCCAGCCCCCCCCCCCTCACCCTTCTGGAGCTCACCTGATACAGACAACCTCGGTTTAAAAAACTATCTGAAATGGCGGGAAACTTAGCTGTTGACTACTTCTTCAGTGGATGATCAGGAAGGTAAGAAATTGTTGTGAAACGTGTGAAAATTTGGTATGCGTAGCTACCACCATTGGCTAGCTACAACACACTGAATATTTAAAACCGACGTTTCTCGATACTTTTAAGTGGGCGATAAGACCGGTTTCCCCAGAGACAGTCACAATTAAGCTTTGGCAGCCTTGCCAACAGATTTACACTCAGACATTTTCTCGGTGTAAATTTCATGTATTTACATCCATGACTTTCTTAAAGTAATCCTTGTGGAATATTACTCATTAAGCTTTTGTGCTGTAGGTCTGCAGGACGCCTATGTAGTTCTACAGCCGTGCACAAGAATGAATATTTAATTGTCTTCTTGGGTGCGGGCCACTACTTTAGTGAGCTTCTTGGAGCTGTGTAGACATAGCCTTCTTTCTATTTCCAACAAGAACTCAGTTACAATATTATTCTCAATGAAGCTGCTGTAAAACTTTCTGAGTCTATTCTCACACTACAGTAAAGCAGACACCTGCTGATTATGTATAACTTGAACATAACCAGTGCCTATAGCATCATTAACATAATATTATTGCATAACAAGCAGAATAATTGTGTGAAAATCTATGTGCTTTTTTTTTACTTGTAAAATGCATGTTACAGAAACAGTTAAATGTTCATCATATGAAATCATGAAGGTTTGTGTAATCTCCAAAAAAAAAAACAATAATAAAAATCAGCTTCACAATACCTTTCATGTTGCCTTGGCAATATTGATTGGTCAAGTATAATCAAGCATTAAAGTGCCTTCAGTAAGTTGATACAATTATTTTAGTTTAGTGGAATAACTGACTAATTACACACGCCTTCCATCCAGTCTATCTCAATAACAACAAGGCTACTGTATTGATTTTTCACTGTTATATAATAATTATGTCACTACAACCTGATGGATGCCTTTTGGTATACCATGCTATGTACTATGTGCACTTCATGGATTTACTTTTGTCCTTGTTTGCGTCCCATTTTCTTCACACTGCCAGTAAGTGTATTGATCTTTTTAGTAAGTAGTAGTATTGTTGATTTCTGGATAAAATTTGAACCCAGCTCAAAAATAAATACATAATCAAATTATAGGAATTATACAAACTAGCAGAGATCATTACAATAAAAAGGTGCTTAAACAAGAGGGCCATCACTTGAAGTGCAAGTTTAATTCCTATGTGCTTTATCCCATATACAGTAATTGTCAATAAACCAACATGGCTAAATTAGGGATTAACCACTACCACTTCAGATGACGGTCCCCTTATTCAGGCATTTCCAGCTACCTTGTGGATTTCTCAATTCTTACACTTAATTCAAAACTTTTTTGCAACAGTTTACCATTAGTGAATTTCTTTAAGAACTGAAAGGATAGTGCTATATATATGCATGAAGCTACACAAATCATTGTACAACAAAATGCATGTCCATGGGCCGAAGCAGTCAGTTTCTCAACTATGTTACACAGCCCTACACAGGGAATGATACTGTATGTGAAGCAGGTTTTTTAAATGTTGGAGGCATGGTGCAGTATTTACAGATGATTTTCAAATGAAGCTATCAGTGTGCTATACAGTACCATGATTTGACCCATTACTATAGAGCAGTTCAGTAACTGGTTGTTTTATTAGATTATATTGATGAGATATTTCACAAAGCAGCAATTCCCAAACAGTTGTTCACAAGCATGAAAGTTCTCATTTATTCAGAAGGTACATATATATGAAAAGTATTGGCACTAAGATATAGCATTTATTGTAGTGAGAAACAGCTTAGAAAAAAAAATTGGAGCGACAAAAGGAGCATTTGCAGCTAGTTTGTTCACATACATAGCAGAGAAAGGAGACTATGTCTGGCTACATAACAACAACGTACTTTAAGGAGATGGGCTTATTATCCACTGAACAATTTTTGTTGTCAACATGAACTAGACAATACCACTAAAAAGTTTGCAGGGATCCATAACTTGAAGAATAGCAATTTCCCAATCCTTATCTTATTGTTTAGACAACTATAAGTGAATTTAAATTGCCATGGAACTTGAATCATCTGACATGAGAAAGTGATAAAAACCATTGTGAAATCAATGTATATTACAACTGTAGCTGCCTCTTAGTTAGGTATTATCCTTCTATGCAACATGATCAGATTGTATTAATATTTGGTCCCATTTTTGCTTTTAGCTAAAACAATGCAACTGTTGTCATAACTAGGTGAAATCACAAGGCCTCTAGTGGCTTGAGCTTCACATACATAAGTACCTGCAGTTTACTACATATGTGGTTCTAAAATGACAGTACTTCACTTGTGAATGAGAGTCTTCCAGCTTGTACATGTCCATGTGTACAGCTATGTGACAGAGCAGCAAATAGCATAACTAAATAAAGTTATTCAAAAGACTTTTTTATTCCCCAGGTTCATCATACATTATCTGTTGCTACTGAGTAAACATCCAGCCAATAACTGTCCATTCTCCAACACCAGAGAAGGTATTATCTGGTGTACAAACATCAGTAGAATGACAAGAAGTCTGTTGATGTTTATCCACTGATGTTATAGGGCAATTCAGACAAAACAGTCTTTTAGTATTTATTTTATTATTTATTTATTAAGACCTTACAACACAAGTGCTTAAGGTCTGTAGAACTCCTGGTCCTACAGCCTGTTTAAAGTTGTTACAGAAAGTATGTTTGAAAAGGTGGAGAAAGGAGAAAAATCCATGACTGGACCTGGGTAGCCTCAAACCTGCAGCCATCCGATTAATGCTTGAACGCTTACAGGAGTCTGCCAGGCAGTCAGGATGTCTTCTTCTTGTTAATTTCAAGTATTTGTATCCATAGGAACCTTAGAGAGTGACTTTATTATCTCAAAGTACCCCAAGTCCAACCAAGTGGACATTGTTTTATTTATTAAGACTTTACAGCACAAGTGGAGGTCTGTGGGGCTCCTGGTCCTACAGCCTGTTTAAAGTAGTCAGTTTTCTTATTCTGCTGAATGATTCAAAGTTTTCATTGTGGACAAGATCAAATTTACAACAATGCCACTTTTCTATGTAAAGATATTTGGAGGGTTGTCATTGATCCAAAGCATTTTACTTTTTGCACAGACAACTACTATTTCAGCAATGTCAGCATAATAATAATGCATACATACACACTCTGGCTATGAGAATTGATTAAACATTTTGCGGATCAACAACTGTAACAGTTACTTGAATATAGTATAGAATTTAATCCCTCAAGTAATGCTCCTCTAGATTATGTTCCATGGAAATACTTTACATAGCTATAGGATATCCTTCAGCTTGACTGCTCTTTGTCTGATGTGTATGTGTTCTTTATTGTAGCACAATTTGGGCATACCCAGCACCATTCTTTGTTACGCTTTGATTACCCTAAAATATCTCTTGGATGTTGCTCAAAACCATGTTCTCACCAAGATGGCTTTTTGGATCCCTTTTACGGCTTGCTGTGGAATGTTTGGCTGCACACACCTGGGAGCCACTAACTGTGAATCATGCACAATGGTCTCACTAATGTTTCTGCTAATTTCTGCCATTACTATTATGGCACAACTTGTATATTAAACCAAATAACTCAATTCACAGCTGGAAGTGAAATAAATCAAACTCTTTATCATAAACCAAGTCATAACAGTAATTCAACTCTAGTTGATAATTCTATGTAAATGATGTCTTCACTTAATTAGAATTATTGCTCAGATTATCATCATTACAATTTATTCACCATCTACAATGTTCAAACTACATTAGATTGCAAGTGGCATTGGGCACTCACTATTAGTTTTAAGACCACTTCTGGAGTTGGATGTTCCATTGTGTAGGTTCATCTTGGAGAGATAGGTAGCAATTGTTTATTCCATCGTACCACTTGTATGTTTGCATTGTGCAGATATAGTATGCAGAATGAAACTAAGCAGATGATTTTGTATGATCCTATTTTATTTTGTCTGTCCTCTTTGCACTTCTACAAGAGCTTCTTGGCACTACTGAGTTGCGCAATTACTTCTTTCTGTTATGGTTAACAATGCTTTGATGATTTATAGTTCTATAGCACTTATTTTCTTGTCTCTTAGCAACTGCTCCAAGGTTTTCATTATTGCAATTGTTTTGTCTTAGTCATACATTCCAAGTGAGATATTTCCCTCATGTCCAAACATATACTACAGTAAGTAGAATGGCAAAAAAAATTGTGAATACCTATTCACTGTTGTTAAGGGCAAATACAGGCAAAACAAACATTCAGCAAATACATTGGCTCATTCTAAATTATAGTAAACATTCATTACGAACTATTATTATGAATATTGTTGGTTCCAAAAAGCTTATCAATTAAAAGCTCGAGTTATTTATATATAACCTCAAAAGTTAATATAGCATGCTGCCAATCAACCATTATGCCTGCCCCCTGCCTGGTATGGTATCTTGACTGGGCTTCTTAGGAATCATTCTTTGTACATTTTTAGCATGCCTAGCACTATAGAATGCTTGGGTACCTTTAAGCCTATTGCTCAAAGTCTTTACTTTGTCAAGATGGCCTCTCAGAAACCTGATTGTTTTGACTCTTAAGCTACATACACCTGGATGGTACTTGATGTCAATGAAGCTTAATTTATTTGAGGGTATCAAGTTTCTTTAGTGCAACCTGTCATTGTGCAGCAATTACTTTCACTGCTCAGCTAGCTCTCAATAGTTTTTTCTGTTGTCTATCAAGTTTATCGTGTACATTTTAGCCATTGGCCTTACTCTATTGCTTTCATGTGATGTATTCTGATACCACTGCAGGTGTACGTAGCAGTGAGTTATAAAATGGTCAGTTTATTGCTTAGATGTGGTCTATTCAATTATCTGAATACTAAGTATTTCCCAAAGGTTTGGATTTATGAGATTGTACTGTAGTAGCATTCATCTTATTCCTCTGTTTAAGAACATGTCTCCTGTCATCACCATCATCTACATACATTTTCCCATTAAAGATTATACAAAACTATGGGTAGGTTGAGCACCAATTAATGCTAGTAATGGTACTGATAGTAGGTGTTTGTCTTAAGACCACTTTTCTCATTGCATGGATGTGTAAATTTTGGTAAGATAGGTGATAATACCAAATCAATCAAAGTGCAATACTTTTCTGTCAGAGAGATTCATGCAAGCATTTAACACTCCTGTTCAGGAACAATACATCTATTTAAAATGTCTTCTTTACACTTCTTCATGGGATTCTTGTCACTTCTGGGTTGTGTAATAAGGCATGGCTTCCATTCATTCATGGTTCACTTTGAACTACAACTCTTTTTGTTTCTTTGAAGGTTTTCTGATTGAGTACTATAAATCACTTTTCAGGTATCAACTGTATGGTTTCTACATATATCATAAGGAATTTGAGTTGTAGCAGTCTAGACATAACTTGTGTACTATATACATCTGTAGCTGTCTACTGGTTGTGGATTGTATGTGTGAAAAAATTGGTTCCTACTTCTGTTATATGCATCATTAGGTGTTCTTAATTGACATTCTGCAACCTCCTGTGTTTGAGTTATATAGCAAATTCTATAAAACCTCTTTTGCATATTGCCCCCCACCAAGATAGCTTTGGTTTGAGTTTTCAAATCATGGTATGTGGCATGGAGCATTAATTTAATCACACATTCTCACTGCTGAGCTGTTGCTGACTTCTTTTTTTATCTCTGAAAACTTCATCATCTAACAAGTATAAGGAAAAGTTAGCAATTTTAAGTTCAATTGGGAATCACAGTAGAGCGTATAGTGCAAAAAATAGGCATTTTGTGCACTTTGTGATACAATTAGCTATAAAGCTTTCCACATGAATAGTATTCCTGATGACATTCATTTTTGATATAGTGCCAGTGTAGATTTTGCCTTTACAGTTGTTTCTTGCATTGAAAATTCATCATTTTTGTCTTTTTCTCCCTGAGGCATTATTTTATACTGTTTAACCATGCTTTCAATTTAAAGATGTTGTTCTTAGAAACAATATGACTTTGTTTGAAGTGAATAGCTTGCTCCACTGATTAATTTTATTACTCATAACATTTTTTGAATTTATTTGCCCTTGGGGTGTAAATTACCACTGGCAGTAAACTTTATAGAATTTCATGGCTAATATAACTTTGGAATGGGATCACCAATACCAGCTGTTAATGACAGTGATCGCCCAGCTTCTGGTAGTGCAATTTGTCAGAGAGCAGCAAGGATTTACAACTGCAAAGGAAACGTTTAGAACATATAGAACAAATGTTGATGGACAGAAGAAGTGATATAGTTGTTGCGATCCTAGTGAACAGGAGACCATGTCTGGCTACACAGCCAGAAACTCATGTGGAAGTGCCAAAACAGCTGATCAGATACATAAAATGATCAGTTAGCTATTTAAACACTGAGTGCATGGTAACCAAGAGTTGCAGCTGAAATTACATTAGAGATTTGCACCACCAGGTGTACACAACCCGAGATTCTACAGGAAGCTCATCATGGAGTCATGAGAGGCCATTTTGGAGATCTTTGAGCAAAATCTCATAGGTAGGTTTTATTGGCCAGCATATTCCAAGCATATCAAGGAATGGCTCAAATTGTTCTTTAAAGAATGAACCTCACCATAGAGAGAAAGAAGCCTTAAGTCAAGGCATGGGCAAATGGCTTCTCCTTGAATATGAACAAACACATTGATTCTTTTGTGCAGTGCTTATGCAATACTTGTTAACCAGAAGGCAACTACAGCTGCAGCTAAGTTGACCAGCAATGTGTTCAAATGTCAGTGTAGCTCCATTAAAAATAATATGGAAGCCCAATTTGAGTCAGAAGGTAATTATTATGTATTATTCACCATTACTGTGAAACTTCATTCAGTGAAGGTTATACACAGATGTACAGTACAGCATTTAATTTTGACAGTTGCTACTGAGGTAATTATCTTAATTATACCTAATGTGTCACAGTCAATCAAGGTGCTGAGTAATTTGTTCCACATAAGAATTGCACTTGGGATGAAGGAGAGTTTTTCTACAGGATAGCTGGATCAATTTGCAGCGGTGGTGGAATCTTGTTGATGTTATTGAAAGAGTATATCAATGGTATAGAATTTCTGCAAGATTGTTAAACATTTTATAAAATATATGCAAGTAAGGTTTCATTCAACAGACTTCTAAGTGCTCCCAGGAGAGATTTTGGAGTACATTGAACATGGGATAGTAAACATTACATATATATCGAGCAGCACTCCATTGGACTTCTCAAGATTGTGTATTACTACTACATCAACATTATTATCCTTTGACAGACCCTTGTCTTGGCCAGTGAATAATTTTAAACTCTTAGTGTTCCAACTACTAACTGTTTGTTCCTCTGATTCCTTATATTATGCAACCACATGCAGTCAGATAAAACTGAAGGCACATCAAATGAAAGCTTTACAAATAAAAGCCAATAGAGGACAGTAGGTGTTATTTAACAGCTTTACTCTTACCAATAATAGAGGGAGCATAATCAGCATATCTCAACTATGGATAAGGCTATGCATGGGCTTGGTTTCTTCACTGCTATTGTGTTTCATATAGGGAATGCGTGATGCTTTTTCTTGGCTGATTATTCACACTTAACCTATTGCCATTGCAGCACCAGAGTCTGTAGGCACCTCTTGGATCTGCATGATCCATGTATGTATGTGACACACTCTTGTTAAATTGCTAAATTTATTT
Organism: Dysidea avara; assembly: GCF_963678975.1. NCBI lineage: Eukaryota > Metazoa > Porifera > Demospongiae > Dictyoceratida > Dysideidae > Dysidea > Dysidea avara. The sequence continues at coordinate 26,852,793 of NC_089275.1, forward strand.
ACTACTTAATATTACTTAATATTTACTACTTATTGATCACGTTTCTATCCTATTATGGACTACACGTAATTCTTTTGTAAGTTTCTTCTGAACACATGGGTTTAAGGCAGTCAATCTTCTGATTAAGTGTAACTATATATCTCCATTACCCTGATGGCAGCAGCATGCACACAATGATTCACTAGGCTTATATATACATCTAACTGTAACTACAGGATTATTGTTATTTGCTGGTCTCTTCTAATAAAATAAGGATATCTCATATATTAATATAGAAAACATTGAGGAATACGAGGAGATCAAGGTGCATATATATCAGGATTAATATATTCAAGATCAAAAGTTAGCTTTGGGATATAACATTGTCATTTGCTTTGGAGAAATGTATCATCAAACTGATTCTGTTTAAGGTACTATACTGGAATAGTTTTGAGCATGATAGGTGCTTAAAAGCATCAAGAAGTATATAATTATGCCATACTGTAAGTCTTTACTGTGAAAATTTTGTCAGGGTAAAATCATCATACTCTAATGGAATAGTCAGTAACTCTAACGGAATAGTCAGTAACTCTAACAGAGGAATCAGGTAACTATAGGCTGGTGGCAAAATTCATAAACTGGAAATAAGAGTTACTAATCCCTCCATATCAATTGCTGGAAACATAGGCGGATCTGAGGGGGGGCCAAGGGGTGCTGTGCCCCCCTGGCCCTTCTCTTGCCCCCCATTGGACTCACAGTACTATATTGATACCAGACTCTGGAGTCATACATTCACACTGTATTCAGAAGTAAAGAAATCCAATGGGCAAATAGAAGAGAACAGTTATAAATTTACTTTAAAGTTATACTGTACATTGTAAAGAAAGTGAGACAAATAAGTTTGAATTGCTGTGCCAAGATTGAGATACTCTAATAGAGCAGTCACTACTCTAATAGAACAGTCACAATTCTGATGTCATTATAACAATACTAGCTACACCTTATTTTTGATTTAGTACACTTTACCATCAATCGGAAACAGGCACGTCTGATGCTGTTGTTTAAGTTTGTAAACAAATTAATTTATGTTCCAAATCAGTATCTGCCAGTGTTATCTCCTGCAACAAGTACCAGGGCAAACCATCCCTTGAAGCTATTACAGTTGTATGCCAGAACAAATCGATATAGTAACTCTTTCTTACCAAGATCAATACCAGACTGGAACAATTTAGATATGGAAGATCTTGACAATATAGACTTACTTACTTTCAAAAACCGTTGCAAAATGCATAGACATTAAAATTTTGTTTTTGTACATTAGCGATTTACCCAATGGGTTTTGCTAATCAATAATAATAAATAATAAATAAATCAAACAGGTTTATCTCACATAGGCTAACTAATCTTTATATGCATTGCAAGCATACACTTCGTTAGCTAAATGTTATCAAAAATGTTCTCAAATTCAAACCTAGGAGGTTTAATTTTTAAATATTTTCTCTTACTACAGTTTTAAAACTACATGACTATCATTCATCCAGCTATGCTGAATAAAGTTATGCAACTGAATATAACTTGGTGTACTAGAATTCCTCTTAGTGGAATAAACACTGTTGCACATTAAAACTTCTTACCCCCCCTTGGCCCCCCCTAACAATGCCTCCTAGATCCGCCTATGGCTGGAAAGTTGTAATTATTGCGGAAAAACTTGCCATCATTATGAGTTATTACTGCCTAGCATATATGTAATAAGCTGTCTAACCTAACACCATTACTACATGTCTAAGTTGACTGCTGTAGTCATTATCACTTTAATCTATGTCATCATGGTTGGTGATCTATAGGGGCCTGTTTCAAAACCTTTTCCAGTACTTTTTTATACATGGAATGATATTGTAGCGCTTATTAAGCAAGTTTGCTATTAACTATAAGATACAATTGTTGTGATGATGGCTATTAGTCCCTACCACAGGATTTGTGAATATTGTTTGGCAGTGGTACTCAGATAATATTGTTTTTATTAGAGTAGTATAATATGTGAATAGTTTAGTTGGAATTTTATTCTCAATTATTGTTTGGGCACATTAATCTGTCTCTATATAAACGCATTACCTGCAAGAAGTCTGTTGCTTAATTATGTGTTTAAGCACATCTTACAAATAACACATTAACTTTAATACTTTCTAACTGTACATGTATCTTAAAATTACAGTTTAGTATAGTATTGCCACTGCTAATTTTTGATATTAATATTATATTTGTGCAATACCAATAAGCTATATTCTTTGTACATGCATGTAGGGAAAATGAGAGAAATTTTATCTGTTTGGTTATTGCTAATGGCATTGGTTGAAGTCAGTATTCAACAGTGTACCATTAAGGGATCCATGTCCAAGATTAAGGATAATCTATCCTCTACCACTGATGCCATGATCACCATCAACAGTACATATTACAACTGCTTGTCCAGATCTGATACTAGTGATCATTACAGTTCCATGTCAGTGTCAATATTGTACATCAGATCAGATGATCCTAATAACATACATGAAGTTCGTTACAACCTACAGTGTAATAATAGTGTTTGGGAAATTGTTGGGAGCCAGTCAATTGCTCTGAGAAATAACAACACAAGATATTGTGAAGACTGTACTGAACAAACTGTGAACAAGTACCATTGTACAGGTTATTTAGGTAAGGATAAGGGTGAGCATTAATGAGTCTGAATGATATTACTATTATAGCTTTGTTGTATAGTAGTGCATATTGTTTAGGTAATCCTCCAGCATCTACTGATGGACCACTGTATAAGAAACGCTTGATGAAAAAGCGACAAACTGATGGTAAAGATTTCATGTATATTCAAAATGGCTTTATTCACACTGTAATTGTTATAGTTGAGTGAACACATTGTGACTATCATGTATTCATGCATATACACTTACTGTTAACAGAATATGTTTGGGGCATAACTGTTACAGCAATTTTAGTGATGGTACTGTTTAACACACCTGCTGTAACTTATATCCCAATATACAGAAAATGAGCACAGCATGCAAGTTGTAATAATTCATGTGTGTTTTATGCGATTTTAATACACACTCTAAAGGACACCGTAGATTTATCCTCCTTATAAAGGACAGTTACTGAGGTCCCTGTAAACCCTATTTTTATCTCTGAAAAAGGACAACCACCTCATAACAGTAAAAAATTGTCAAAATCAGTCAATCTACATAGCTAAATGTTTGCTCTAGCAAAGTTAACTAAATGTATAAAATGTCTGCTCTAGCTAAATGTTTGCTCATTTCCAGGTATCTGGTGACCTGCAGATCAAGTCACATTTGGTTTTTTCAAACCCTTCTAGGCATTTATCCCATTTAGAGGTTTTCACTTAGGTGTGGTAAACACCTCATACAGGCTCTGCCTCCAGTGTTTGCCCTCCAGTGCATAACTGGTATAGCAGATAAAATCAACAGCTTTCCCCTACTTAGCTGGTCTCCCTGGTTTGATCACTGAGTGTGGCACTTGGTCAGTATCTAGGTGGCCTGTGGAACAAGTCACGCTGGGGTCATTTGTGCCTTTGTTCACTGGAGATTAAAACCCTGGTTAGCGCAAGTTTGTAGGCCTGGTAATTTTCTCAAACATTAATGTATAATAAATTATTTATTTGTGACCATATCTGTGAAAACCCAGCATAATTGTGCAAGCCTAATTAAACTTACCATATAAACCCATTACAGTGGATCCTCGCTTCTCCAAACCTTAGTTATCCGAACATCTCGATTATCAGAACACCAAATGTGATTGTTCTATTAGAGTATTTGTCATCAGTGTGCATTCTATTAGAGTAAATGACTGTTCTATTAGAGTAGTTCAACGAAGCTCTGTATATAAATCAATGGGCTTCAGTTATCCAAACAAATCCACTTACATTAACACTTTTGGCTAAGTATAAGAACAAAGCTGTTCGGATAACTTAGGACCCACTGTACTTACAATGGGTAAAACACTTGCTCAAAAAATAATATCCTGTACATTTTAATGCTTTTTTCTTTGCAAAGAAATGGTCTAACAGTAAAAGCTTTCATATCATCTTATTTGCCTATTCAAGAGAAGTTCAATTTTTGTTCCATTGCAGACCAACAGATATGTGAGTTATGGGCATTTGTTTACATTATGTCATCTGATTTCATCTCTGTATGTATTGAAGGGTGATACAAGGAAAAACTTACCAAGCAATGATTTTCCCTATTCATGGCAAACACGATAGTGCAAGTTGCAACTCAGTATATCATTGCATTCGTAAGTTACCACCATTTTTGTAATCGCCTGTAATTTATTTTCCATATACTTGTTTCTTTCTGTTTTTGTTATTATTTCATCTGCTTTACCAGTTAGGCACTGGAGGGTAAACACTAGAGGTAAAGCCTGTACAATGTGTTTACTACATACCAAGGAACCTTGGATTTTTTCAAACCCTTCTAGGTATTTGTCCTATTTCACTTTAGTTATAGGTTTTCACTTTGTAATAATTGGGAGTTTTTGTGCCAGTGATTAAAATGATATGACGATTGCCAATCAAAACAGTTTAACATGTGATGTGCATTCCAATGCTGGTGTAGAACAGGTGTAAATCTAGCGAGTCAAAGTGATGAGCCATCATCCATGAAAGTATACATTTAAATGTGTTAGTGTAATTGTGTACTTCTGAGCCGTTTGCATTTTGCTGGTGACCAGTGAGCCACGGTGGCTTAAATATTGCCAGTGTTTTGCCTACTTGTCAGGTGTTGGAGAGATTACGCTTGTGAGATAATGTTGTAAGCAGGGTGGAAGTAAATCTATTACATTATGTAAAGTACTGCACAATCGAGATACTCTAATAGAGCAGTCACTTAACTGTGTAATAGAACACACACTAAATTGCTGGTAACAGTCTAGCTCTCCATTCTAAAATTAAAATCAAACTATGTGTGTCCAGCTTGCAGTAGAGCAACCTAATATGGCAGTCAGTTTCCTACTTGGTATTGATATGTATGTTTTGCTCTCTTGACGGTACATACTGAATATGTCTTACCCTGGTGTCAGGTTGATACATGTACTTATTGTAGTTGTATGCGATGCAGTCCTAGTAATAGCTAACAGCCAAGTGCTAAGAAATGCAGTTATAATTATTTCAATAAAAATTTAATATTGAATTAGTGTTTGAGAAAACTACATGTCCTAAGGCTTTATAATCTTGACTGGCTTTGATTAACCAGTACTAGTACGAACCAGTATTGCAGTAAAACTTATAGTCTACTTACCATCCGTGACAATAGCCAACTTGGACTAACTAACCATTGACCAAGTGACTGTGATCCTAGAACATTGAACTGAGACACATTCAGGGGTGTAGCGAGGAATTTTTTGAAGGGGTTCGGATTTAAAGTGGAATGTCTTAAGGGGAAGGCCTGGGTGCTTTCCCTAGACCATGTTTGAACGAAAATTAATGATGCATACACAAAATGTGCCCTTAGGCAGAAACATTAAAAGGTGTTGTTTGTGCATCTAACTAGCTAAAACCTACACACTGCTGTTTATGCAGCTTAAAGAAACTAAAGAAACTATAAACCTATTGTAAAACTAACTAATCTTCACTTCCGGACAGCATACTGACAGCCAACTTCAATTTCTAGCACACGGAAGCCTCCACACTCGAGTCCCTTAGTTGGCAATACTTCTTTCCAGCTATACATTATTGGCCCTCCTGTTGATGGTCAACTTCAGACTTGTACTCCAATATGTTCGAGACATCACGTGCCCACAACATGTAACAAATAAACAATCCATTCATCAGGTATTATACATCAACAATTCACAGTTTGTGCTAACCTGGCACATGTATAACACATGACGACCACTCAAGTTTAGCAGCTGCTGCTTTGTAATATGTCTCCACTGAACAGTCTTTCGCCATTTCACTCACGCCATTTCAACAATGCATCACGTGCGCAATTGATCACGTGATTCAATATCTATGATTTGCAATGGTTCAGCATTAATTCAGTGACCCTCAAGAGTAGTACAGAGGAGCGCCAGTAGGCAAGTAGCTACCGGAGAGCTCCAGGGCTGTAAGATTTGGTGTAGGCACTGGCCTATTATGCCCAAAAATTTACCTATTATGCTTTTGAGAATTACTCAAAAATTAAACCAAAATTATGCTTTCAAAATCAAGATTATGCTCTAGAACTGACTGTTTAATTAGAGTATATCAGCCTTTCCTGACTGCTCTATTAGAGTATCTCGATCTTATTTCTACAAAGTGTGAACAACCAACAAAGAAACGGTTTAATAAGTTATATTACGTGTTTTTAAATATGAAATGCACTAATAATGCTATTGGCAGTGAATATTTGCTTTCTTTCAGGCGCGCGTATTGAGCGTTTAATTAATTTTTCAAACATCGTCCCTATTATGCTGGCATTATGCTTGATGCTTTTGGTCACCTATTATGCTTTAAATTATGCTGGCATAATCGGCCAGTGCCTAATTTGGTGTGATTTTTTATTTTTAAAAATTTTGCCTCTGAAAGGGGGGTTCGTCCGAACCATCCAAACCCCCCTGCCTACGCCCTTGACATTATACGTGTATAGATGCATAACAAGACCATAGCGGACGCTAATTTTAACTAAAGCCCAGTGTAACTTTATTTTTCACGTGATTAGGATTTTTCTAAAAAGGTGTCATGGTTGAGCCAGGTTACCGTACGCAAGGAAATTTTGGCGTCAAAAAAATTTGACGAATCGGTTTAATTCGTCAAATTTAAATTCGTCAAATGTTTATAAGCTCCCGTAAAAGTACAGGTTTTGCCTACAATTTCTTCATTTTCGTCAACATTTTATTCGTCAAATCTGCTGAAGTCTGAATTCGTCAAATTTTTTTGACGTCAAAATTTCCTTGCGTACGGTACAACGCTTTAACTGACCTCTTGTTTTTTTCTGCTGGACAAGAGTTATTATAAGTATTATTTCTGAACTATATTTTACGAAGTTCAATGTTGTCATTACGTTAAGCGCGAACTGGGCGGTGAGCATTAGTTGGAGAAGCCAAACGGAATTGCCGAATTATTGGTTCATTACTTTATTGGCATAGGTTGCTGCAAGGAGGAATAAATTTGTTGTTATTATGTCATCTGTTGTTGAAGAAGTGGAAGATACCAAGGCATGTCAGAGTCTCGAATGTGTTGTGACACGTGATAAAATGAAACTGGCCTGAAGGGAGGCTGAGCTGCGCATCGTAATGTGTTGGAAGATGTGTATTACATAAGTCTAGTGAGTGAAGTATGACTATTAGTGAATTGCAATGGCCATCCCTGCAGTCTAGACAGCAATTCTTGTCACTGTCAATTTTGTATGATATTTGGAAGGGGCGTACTGGAATAAACTTTAGTGATTACTTTGAGTTCAATACGCTGTGTACAAGTTTGTACTCCCTAACTTTAAAAGTGTTTTCTTCTACTATCAATGCTTTCCGTTATTGTTTTTTTGTATCCGTGGCATTCTTGTGGAATACTATTCCTGAGGACATTTTGGCACGAAGCCAGGTTAAACATTTCAGATCTAGATTGAAACAGTTTATTTTAATGTGATTGTTTAATTCTGTACTTGTATTGTGTATGTTGTTCTGTTTTTGTAATTGTATTTTTGTAACTAAAGATTGTATGTAAAGGTATCACCTTGTACAGGCACATGCCTTTTGTGTATCCCGTTAAACAATTTGATAATAATAATAATAAAGTATTCATGACTGCAACATGGAGATTACAAATTAAGACCATCAGAATGATGAAGCCTTCCACTCCTACTACATATCAAGAAGTGTCACGTGCATAGATGATGCCTGATCCAGCGACAAGCTGTGGTATAGTTTGCCAATAGCTACTGCATGCTAATCATGCAATGGTGTTGAATAGTGAAGCTGCAGGTAACAGTAGTGTGTAGCTAGGCACAACAATGCACTTTAACAGTTTTAAACAATACAAGTCTGCCAAAGACAGGACTCGCGTTGTATCTAATGCGTGGGTGAATTTCTTTGGCGAACAGGTCCTACTTGTGCCCCACCATCACAAGAAGTCTGGCTACACCACTGGCTGTGGTCTACGTTAGACATAGAAACACAGGGTTCTATGAAATTTAGAAACTCCCAGGCCCTGTAGTAGCACCTTCACTTTGCTCAGGAGCCACAATACAGGGCCTTTCAGTTTACTACTATAATTTCCTGTGGTTAGTATATGTATACTCACCTGTAGTTGGGGCAGGTGACATGCAAATGAGTGCCATGCAGGCCAATAGCCTACGACGTGTGCCAATAGAACCAATTACTGAAGCCAAATAGCCTGCACTACACACCACCCCAACCCATACAAGAGATTCAAACCTGTAGACTTTGATGGTGGTTGTTTGTGATTAGCAGCAGTATTTGTTGATACTAGAGTCCCTATAGGCTGCCAAACTATGGTGAAACACATGTACTGTAAGTCACACATGTACTGTAAATTACTCAGATAAGTTAGTTTGTGTATACATATATAATGTGCTTGTGTCCATGATGGTACTGTATATGAACCATGGCTACTTTGGTGTTTTGTAGTTATATGCACTCCTCATCCTTAGTCACCAGAAGTTTACCACAAGCTGAGTGCAAGTGGTTTATTAACAGTAAATGTGACTGGATTTGCGAAAAGGGGTCTTCCACACTCCAATTTTATAAACTTGAAAGACCATAACTTTGGTTTTAAAAACATACAAAGCTGAAACTTTCTTCATCCATTAACCTATTTTGGTATTCATCATTGATCAAATTTCAGGTCAATAGCTTATACTGATCTGAAGTTATGAGTCGCTAAAGTTAGTAAATTAGATGTATGTGTAAGACCCCTTTTCGTAAATCCAGTCACAAGTTACAGGTACCTCTGACTTAATATGGATTTGGAGTGTACAATACCATTACATGTAGTGTATAACTAACAATGCGTGTATGACTGTTGTACATATAATAATTATTATGATGATCCTGCTATGGTAGTTCTGCTCTGGATTAATTGCTCCATCTGTTGCCCTGTAATTTTTATAGCATTGTTATGAAGTTGTACTGAAAATAGAACTGGTTGATGGTGCTATTCTGGTGCCTGTGTATTGGTACTGCTTCTGAACATGTATAAGTGGGTTTCCTCCTTAAGCTTGTTAACCTCGGAGCATCTATGTTTACTCAATTTCCTCGAGGGTTTTGCACAATAGTGCTTCATTTAGTTTATGTCTAATTATGCGTAACTTGCTCCTACTAGTAATAATAATTGAACACTATACTCGGTTTGGATTCTCCAGAGCACTTGTTTTTTTGTTACATGGGCCAGCTGCCCAAAAATTTGTCATGCTGTGAAGACCAGAATTGTTATCAAAAAGTGCTCTGACAAGTGAGTTATGGGGCTTTAAAATTGTCTTGTAAATTTAGTACGGGCAATTAATATTTTACAACATGAAAACACACTTGTCCCATTACAAAACTGTTGTTGTGAGTGAACGCTTGTTTATCTCTTTGATGCCACTATTTTTGGTGGGGCCCAGGTGAATGCAAACTGAGAGGGAAATAACTTGAAAATGATAGTGCTTATGTTACTTAGCAATTTTACATTTTGTCATTTACAGACTGTGATAATGCCGGGATAGATCTGGTGTTTGTTCTGGATGGCTCTGGAAGTATTCGACGTAGGCGATATCAACTAATAAGAGAATTTGCTGAAAGTGTAGCTTCAGCTCTGACTATTGGTCCACAAGATAGTTTAGTTGGAGCAATCGTGTTCAGTGCAAGTGCATTTATTCATTTTAACTTACAGCAACACACCAATGCTACAACTCTTCTACCAGCCCTCAATCCTGGTCTACCATACCCAAGTGGAGGAACTAACACAGCAGAAGCTTTACAACTTCTGTTATCCAGTGCACAAGATGGTACAATGGGAATAAGAGATGGACATCCTCATATTGCCATTGTTGTGACTGATGGAGAGTCCAATGATCCTTCAAGCACTAGAACTGCTGCTAATACTCTTCATGCAGCTGGTATCTATCAGGTTTATGCTGCAGGATTGGGTGGTGCTGATGTGGATGAACTGAATAGCATTGCTAGTGATCCCTCACTTGTGTCGTTTACAACTACATTTGATACAGACAGTGTTATTGAGTTGACAAACAACTTCACTCAGACAATCTGTCTAGAACAAAGTTAGTTTTATAACTCAGATACAGCACTGTCCTAGATGGTGTATTTGTGTATGTGAATATCAATGCAATCACTCAGTATCAACTCAAGTGCTGTATGGTATTGTAGTTGCTTCCTGTAATACCTATTGTTGAGCTTGTAGATTGGAAAACAGCTGTCCATGGTTTACTTTGGAAGTCTACTTGCAACATGCATTACTTGTGATAACATACTTGTAATCACCTTAGATTTAGTATTACTTGGCATAAAATTTAACTTACTGTATAACATAATTCACGTTATTGCAATCAACATGTTAAAATGTACTTTATTATCTAAATTCAAATTTTTTTGTGATACAATATTGCAGTGTTCCATGTGTTGTAGTGGTGTATGTTATTCAGTTAATGTGTATAATTACTTTATGTGTAATTAGTAATGCTATCTGTACCCGGCACAACTGCAGAATTTATATAGCATTGTCTTATAGTACTACAGCACACTATTTTTTCATTTCTATTTACAGCTTGTCAACTACTAGTTGCTCCTGATGATGGAATGATTAATTGTTCATTGGGAGATGATGGACAAGCTAGTCTTGGAGACACTTGCACCTTCACATGTAATAGTGGTTATGAACTAAGTGGTAATACAAGTAGGTCCTGTCAGATTAATGGAAACTGGAGTGGTACTGAGCCAACATGCACACAAAGTAAGAAGTTACTGTTGTAAGACACACCTTTAACCTTAAAATTTAAAGTGTTGAATTTATACACCTACGTACCAGAAACAGAAACATTTAGGCTGAAAAAATAGAAAATGGATGTATAGACTTTTTTCACTACTTCCCCTTGTTTTCTACAGCCTTAAATATTTAACGTTTTGCCCAATGTTCTATTGGGGTGAGTGCTCCAATAGAGCATCTTAGTAATTATAAATATCTGGTTTATGTATTATTTAACTCCTTGTTGCTTTTATAAGTCTTAGAGATGGTTTTATTAACATGAATACTACAGCTACAGTACTAATATAAAACTCTGTGTATCTCCTACTGGAACACATGGCATGCTTTAAAACTTCATAATAATGCAGTATAGCTACAAGTATAAGGAAACATTAGGAATTCAATTAGGGATCATAAGTAATGAAACTAGGGAGGTTGCTTACACTGAAGATTACGCTTGTCTGAAGACATCAGTCAGTCAATTAGGCAGTCACTTCAGGGAAAACTTCCTTTTTAAAATAATTTACTGGAGGGTGTGTACTGAAGCAATGGTGGATCCAGGTTGGGGCATTTGGGATAAATGCCCCCCACCTTCCCCTTGAGTCCCTGAGCCATACTTCTTTAGAATGAAATGCTGAACCTTGTCAGGCAAAAATAAAATTGTATAACTTAAACTCAACTGGAACCAGTCACAGCAGCTGTCAAACTGTCAATGCATACTAAGTGTCTCTACAAATGATTATTGTGCTGCTGGTTTTTAAGACATTCATAGCCTTTTAACAGCTTTTAAGATTTCACGACCATCTGAAAAGGCCAAAATGACAAAAATCAACTGTGTGGTACTACTAAGAGGATTATTTGCTGCTTCAAAAATACAGGAGAATCTCCTCTCCCTAACCACCTACAACTTGTGCCCTAGCTCTCCTTGCCAGCTTCTGGATCCACCCCTGTGAAGCTGGCACTTTTAGGCTTGGTTATATATACCCCACACTGCCTAGGCACCATGAAGGTATTGTGAGGATGGTTGTAGGGTAATATTTTTGGCCAGAAAAGCCATGATCTCTAATATGTACTGTATGCTATAAATACAAGTATAATATGTTTTAATCACTTACCAAACACAATTAACAGTACACATGTTCTTGAATTGCCACATAATCAGAAACCACAGTACCACATGTTGGGAGGAGGGGCACATTGTTGTGGCATAATATCGCACTCATTGTTTCCATAATAATTATGCATAATAATGACGAATATCACATAATCACTGGATTGAACTTTTCTTGCTTCCATGCTTACTCAAATTCTTTTTTCCACATGTCAAATTTGTTGCTTAGAGCATGCCAATTTTTTTTACTAGAATAAATTGTATCTAATCCAAAAAAAGCCAAGCTATGAAAAATGGTGCGGTCTTCCAAAATAAGCTAGCATGAAAAAGATGCCAAAAAGGTAACTTGTTATATAACTCCTGAGCAACTCTACAGGATCACTTGTTTGTAGCTCTTAATGAACTATATACTGGGTGAACAGTAATGTACATGAACTCTCTACCAGGAGATTTGTAATGTAACTGAACTCTTCACTGGGTGGCTTGTAATGTAGTTGAACTCTCAACAAGGTGGCTTGTAACATAATTGAACTCTTCACTGGGTGAGTAGTTGAACTCTCTACTGGGAGATTTGTTACATAGATGAACATTGTAAATGGTAATGTGGTTGATCTCTCTTCAAGGTGACTTGTAATGTAGCTGAACTCTTAACTGGGTGACTTGTAATTGGGATGGACTCTCTAGAGGGAGATTTGTAGTGTAGCTGAACTCTCTTCTACTGGGAGACTTGTTAGCTGTTTGTAGCTGCAGGAACTCTCTATGTGGTCACTTGATAATAGCCAAACTCTCAACTGGGTGACTTGCTACTTCCTGAATGTTCTAACAGGGTGACTGCATTATTAGAGTACCTCGATTGTGTTACATGTATTTGCAGTGCTAAATTCTTCTAAAGTTATTCTACAATCATTAATCCACCTATATGCAACAATTTTCTGCTCATTCCTATATGTGGTTTACCTATAGCACTGTGGCAACTAAAAATGTTTTAATCTCAATCACATGATTATTACACACTGTTGGTTTTTGCATTGCACATTCATGATCTCAATCTTGATTTGTTTCAAACCACTAAAAGGCACTCTTAAGGTGATTACTCTAACTACAACCAATTTCAACCTAATTCTCAAAGTGGTTTAACCTGTAGGCATTACACGTATTATCAGTCATAACTCCATAAATTTTAATCAAATTCCCACCAAAATTGGCTCTGAGGTTTGCTTTAATAAGCTCTTACATGTGCCAAATTTCAGCTTGATTGGGGATAAGTTTGTGTTTATGGTGGATTTTCCACGCCCACAGTGTGGCATGCTGAGCCGCATGACAAACTGTTGATGTACATTATACTAAATTGAAAATCCTACTTTATGAAACTTAACAATAAAAAAATTCAAGCATTCTATTTTTCACACAAATTGGCTTGTTGTGGTGCAGAGAAAGGAACAAAATATGGAACTTTGAAACTAGAACTGCAGTGCTGATGAAAATCAACACAAGAAACTTTTAACATTACTTGGCTGAGATGTGCATCCAATCTACTAAAGTCCAACCAATTCAAGTTACACTTAGCTGACTCTAATATGGCTGCAAGCCAAAAATAATGCTATTAACTGGCACTGCTGTTGATATTTCCAAAGGAACTATATAAATAACTAGTAGAGCAGTCACGTATGTGACCTTACCTACTATGTGGTTGGTGTTCCATGAAATGTCTTTTGATATATTTGTGTTTAAAGAGCATCACATGCAAAGTCTCCAAAACAGAGATGCCAAATCTACAGTCACGACCATTATATGTATTACAATTTGTTGTTGCTGTCGTAAACCATTTGATGAAAATGATGCGTCTTTTTTATGAAAAGCATAGTGTATATTTAGAAGCACTAAGTCTATCAAGTTTCTATTATGATTTTATGCACATTACCAGATTCAAGTGTTATTATAAGGATGCTTAGCACAATCTGAAAGCTGCCACTGTATAACTAACATTGCATAAGCCTAATCCTATAAATCCCATAATGATCCCATATAGTCAAAGGACTTCTATTACCATTAACTGGTAACCAGGGTTGCCCACAGAAGGTGGGACAACTGAGGCATTTTTTCCGGGCCCCAGCCTGAAAGGGTCCCCAGGGGGCCTCATCAAGGGCTCCTTGAATACCTGTTAAAAAGATCGATATACTCTAATAGAGTAGTCAAGGTCTAGATACTCTAATACATTAGTCACCGTATTCTTCACAGGAGCAGTGTAGCAAGCTATGTATGTATGTAGTAATAAACAAGGAGGTAAAGTTGGTGAGGGACAGTTATTGTCATTGTTGACATGTAATGACCTTTGTTTTGGTCTTTGACTTACAGCTAGGCTGAAGTTGTGATTTGAAGTGGAATTCTCCTTGCCCTAGGGGCCCCACTTTAATTCTTTTCCCTGGGTCCTTTAATTTCTCTGGATGGCCCTGTCTGCTTGGTAAGTTAATCAGCTTGTTTGCGAGTGACCACACCCCGGCATCGCTAATGGTGAAGCACAGCTGAGAATTTTGCTGAAGAAGTTGTAGTAGAAGAGTTGTTGCCTTATAAAGAGTTCTTTATGACTAGTTGTACCTGGAAAAGGTCTTATAGCTGTGATGGTACATTAATGGTAATAATTTTAATAAAAACAATTCAGGTGAATTTGGTGATGAATGATCTGGGCACCAAATTCACATGAATTGCCATTATTAAAAATTTTACTACCATCACAGCCATTTCTTGGCCGCCACCTTGGATTTCATAACTTTTTACACAATAGCCTTTCTGCGGGCTGCACCCTTTTTTTTACAGCTTGGCTGTTTTTGATTATATTTACATTATTAGATCATTTACAATCATCAGTTTATTCACCCATACCCATAATACCTTTGTCAGTACTGCATTATATACCAATAGTTTGAATACATTATATAGACAGTAAATCTATCTATACAACTGAAATAGCATTATATATGTGCGAAATTACAAACCTAATAATCTTTGGTATTACATTATTTTACTACATTGTTTCTATATCCAGTTACATGTCCTGATGGATTTACTGGTGACAATTGTGAAACTAACATAAATGATTGTGATCCTAATCCTTGTATGAATGGAGGTAGTTGTACAGATGGTGTCGATTCTTTCACCTGTATTTGTGCTGATGGCTACACAGGAGACAATTGTGAAACTAACGTAGATGATTGTGATCCTGATCCTTGTATGAATGGAGGTAGTTGTACAGATGGTGTCGATTCTTTCACTTGTACTTGCACTGATGGCTACACAGGCGACAATTGCGAAACTAACATAGATGATTGTGATCCTAATCCTTGTATAAATGGAGGTAGTTGTACAGATGGTGTCGATTCTTTCACCTGCACTTGCATCAATGGCTACACAGGCGACAATTGTGAAACTAACATAGATGATTGTGATCCAAATCCTTGTATGAATGGAGGTAGTTGTACAGATAGTGTCGATTCTTTCACCTGTACTTGTGCTGATGGCTACGCAGGAGACAATTGTGAAACTAACATAGATGACTGTGATCCAAATCCTTGTATGAATGGAGGTAGTTGTACTGATGGTGTCGATTCTTTCACCTGTACTTGTGCTGATGGCTACACAGGAGACAATTGTGAAACTAACATAGATGACTGTGATCCTAATCCTTGTATAAATGGAGGTAGTTGTACAGATGGTGTCAATTCTTTCACCTGTACTTGTACTGATGGCTACACAGGTGACAATTGTGAAACTAACATAGATGATTGTGATCCAAATCATTGTATGAATGGAGGTAGTTGTACAGATGGTGTCAATTCTTTCACCTGTACTTGTGCTGATGGCTACACAGGAGACAATTGTGAAACTAACATAGATGATTGTGATCCAAATCCTTGTATGAATGGAGGTAGTTGTACAGATGGTGTCAATTCTTTCACCTGTACTTGTGCTGATGGCTACACAGGAGACAATTGTGAAACTAACATAGATGATTGTGATCCCAATCCTTGTATGAATGGAGGTAGTTGTACAGATGGTGTCAATTCTTTCACCTGTACTTGTGCTGATGGCTACACAGGAGACAATTGTGAAACTAACATAGATGATTGTGATCCCAATCCTTGTATGAATGAAGGTAGTTGTACAGATGGTGTCGATTCTTTCACTTGCACTTGCGTTGATGGCTACACAGGCGACAATTGTGAAACTAACATAGATGATTGTGATCCAAATCCTTGTATGAATGGAGGTAGTTGTACAGATGGTGTCGATTCTTTCACCTGTACTTGCGCTGATGGCTACACTGGTGACAATTGTGAAACTAACATAGATGATTGTGATCCCAATCCTTGTATGAATGAAGGTAGTTGTACAGATGGTGTAGATTCTTTCACTTGTACTTGCGTTGATGGCTACACAGGCGACAATTGTGAAACTAACATAGATGACTGTGATCCCAATCCTTGTATGAATGGAGGTAGTTGTACAGATGGTGTCAATTCTTTCACCTGTACTTGTGCTGATGGCTACACTGGCGACAATTGTGAAACTAACATAGATGATTGTGATCCAAATCCTTGTATGAATGAAGGTAGTTGTACTGATGGTGTCAATTCTTTCACCTGTACTTGTGCTGATGGCTACACAGGAGACAATTGTGAAACTAACATAGATGATTGTGATCCTAATCCTTGTATGAATGGAGGTAGTTGTACAGATGGTGTCAATTCTTTCACCTGTACATGCGCTGATGGCTACACAGGTGACAACTGTGAAACTAACATAGATGATTGTGATCCAAATCCATGTATGAATGGAGGTAGTTGTACAGATGGTATCGATTCTTTCACTTGTACTTGCGTTGATGGCTACACAGGTGACAATTGTGAAACTAACATAGATGATTGTGACCCAAATCCTTGTATGAATGGAGGTGGTTGTACAGATCGTGTCAATTCTTTCACCTGTACTTGTGCTGATGGCTACACAGGAGACAATTGTGAAACTAACATAGATGATTGTGATCCCAATCCTTGTATGAATGAAGGTAGTTGTACAGATGGTGTCGACTCTTTCACTTGTACTTGCGTTGATGGCTACACAGGCGACAATTGTGAAACTAACATAGATGATTGTGATCCTAATCCTTGTATGAATGGAGGTAGTTGTACAGATGGTGTCGATTCTTTCACCTGTACTTGCGCTGATGGCTACACAGGTGACAATTGTGAAACTAACATAGATGATTGTGATCCAAATACTTGTATGAATGGAGGTAGTTGTACAGATGGTATTGATTCTTTCACCTGTACTTGTGCTGATGGCTACACAGGTGACAATTGTGAAACTAACATAGATGATTGTGATCCCAATCCTTGTATGAATGGAGGTAGTTGTACAGATGGTGTCGATTCTTTCACCTGTACTTGCGCTGTTGGCTACACTGGTGACAATTGTGAAACTAACATAGATGATTGTGATCCCAATCCTTGTATGAATGGAGGTAGTTGTACAGATGGTGTCAATTCTTTCACCTGTACATGCGCTGATGGCTACACAGGTGACAATTGTGAAACTAACATAAATGATTGTGATCCCAATCCTTGTATGAATGAAGGTAGTTGTACAGATGGTGTCGATTCTTTCACTTGTACTTGCATTGATGGCTACACAGGTGACAATTGTGAAACTAACATAGATGATTGTGATCCCAATCCTTGTATGAATGGAGGTGGTTGTACAGATCGTGTCAATTCTTTCACCTGTACTTGTGCTGATGGCTACACAGGAGACAATTGTGAAACTAACATAGATGATTGTGATCCCAATCCTTGTATGAATGGAGGTAGTTGTACAGATGGTGTCAATTCTTTCACCTGTACTTGTGCTGATGGCTACACAGGAGACAATTGTGAAACTAACATAGATGATTGTGATCCCAATCCTTGTATGAATGAAGGTAGTTGTACAGATGGTGTCGATTCTTTCACTTGCACTTGCGTTGATGGCTACACAGGCGACAATTGTGAAACTAACATAGATGATTGTGATCCAAATCCTTGTATGAATGGAGGTAGTTGTACAGATGGTGTCGATTCTTTCACCTGTACTTGCGCTGATGGCTACACTGGTGACAATTGTGAAACTAACATAGATGATTGTGATCCCAATCCTTGTATGAATGAAGGTAGTTGTACAGATGGTGTAGATTCTTTCACTTGTACTTGCATTGATGGCTACACAGGCGACAATTGTGAAACTAACATAGATGACTGTGATCCCAATCCTTGTATGAATGGAGGTAGTTGTACAGATGGTGTCAATTCTTTCACCTGTACTTGTGCTGATGGCTACACTGGCGACAATTGTGAAACTAACATAGATGATTGTGATCCAAATCCTTGTATGAATGAAGGTAGTTGTACTGATGGTGTCAATTCTTTCACCTGTACTTGTGCTGATGGCTACACAGGAGACAATTGTGAAACTAACATAGATGATTGTGATCCTAATCCTTGTATGAATGGAGGTAGTTGTACAGATGGTGTCAATTCTTTCACCTGTACATGCGCTGATGGCTACACAGGTGACAACTGTGAAACTAACATAGATGATTGTGATCCAAATCCGTGTATGAATGGAGGTAGTTGTACAGATGGTATCGATTCTTTCACTTGTACTTGCGTTGATGGCTACACAGGTGACAATTGTGAAACTAACATAGATGATTGTGACCCAAATCCTTGTATGAATGGAGGTAGTTGTACAGATGGTGTCAATTCTTTCACCTGTACTTGTGCTGATGGCTACACAGGAGACAATTGTGAAACTAACATAGATGATTGTGATCCCAATCCTTGTATGAATGAAGGTAGTTGTACAGATGGTGTCGACTCTTTCACTTGTACTTGCGTTGATGGCTACACAGGCGACAATTGTGAAACTAACATAGATGATTGTGATCCTAATCCTTGTATGAATGGAGGTAGTTGTACAGATGGTGTCGATTCTTTCACCTGTACTTGCGCTGATGGCTACACAGGTGACAATTGTGAAACTAACATAGATGATTGTGATCCAAATACTTGTATGAATGGAGGTAGTTGTACAGATGGTATTGATTCTTTCACCTGTACTTGTGCTGATGGCTACACAGGTGACAATTGTGAAACTAACATAGATGATTGTGATCCCAATCCTTGTATGAATGGAGGTAGTTGTACAGATGGTGTCGATTCTTTCACCTGTACTTGCGCTGTTGGCTACACTGGTGACAATTGTGAAACTAACATAGATGATTGTGATCCCAATCCTTGTATGAATGGAGGTAGTTGTACAGATGGTGTCAATTCTTTCACCTGTACATGCGCTGATGGCTACACAGGTGACAATTGTGAAACTAACATAAATGATTGTGATCCCAATCCTTGTATGAATGAAGGTAGTTGTACAGATGGTGTCGATTCTTTCACTTGTACTTGCATTGATGGCTACACAGGAGTCAATTGTGAAACTAACATAGATGATTGTGATCCAAATCCTTGTATGAATGGAGGTAGTTGTACTGATGGTGTCGATTCTTTCACCTGTACTTGCGTTGATGGCTACACAGGCGACAATTGTGAAACTAACATAGATGATTGTGATCCTAATCCTTGTATAAATGGAGGTAGTTGTACAGATGGTGTAGATTCTTTCACCTGTACTTGCGCTGATGGCTACACTGGTGACAATTGTGAAACTAACATAGATGATTGTGATCCTAATCCTTGTATGAATGGAGGTAGTTGTACTGATGGTGTCGATTCTTTCACCTGTACTTGCGCTGATGGCTACACAGGTGACAATTGTGAAACTAACATAGATGACTGTGATCCAAATCCTTGTATGAATGAAGGTAGTTGTACAGATGGTGTCGATTCTTTCACCTGTACTTGTGCTAATGGCTACACAGGAGACAATTGTGAAACTAACATAGATGACTGTGATCCTAATCCTTGTATGAATGAAGGTAGTTGTACAGATGGTGTCAATTCTTTCACCTGTACATGCGCTGATGGCTACACAGGTGACAATTGTGAAACTAACATAGATGATTGTGATCCAAATCCTTGTATGAATGGAGGTAGTTGCACAGATGGTGTCGATTCTTTCACCTGTACTTGCGCTGATGGCTACACTGGGGACAATTGTGAAACTAACATAGATGATTGTGATCCCAATCCTTGTATGAATGGAGGTAGTTGTACAGATGGTGTCAATTCTTTCACCTGTACATGCGCTGATGGCTACACAGGTGACAATTGTGAAACTAACATAAATGATTGTGATCCCAATCCTTGTATGAATGAAGGTAGTTGTACAGATGGTGTCGATTCTTTCACTTGTACTTGCATTGATGGCTACACAGGTGACAATTGTGAAACTAACATAGATGATTGTGATCCCAATCCTTGTATGAATGGAGGTGGTTGTACAGATCGTGTCAATTCTTTCACCTGTACTTGTGCTGATGGCTACACAGGAGTCAATTGTGAAACTAACATAGATGATTGTGATCCAAATCCTTGTATGAATGGCGGTAGTTGTACTGATGGTGTCGATTCTTTCACCTGTACTTGCGTTGATGGCTACACAGGCGACAATTGTGAAACTAACATAGATGATTGTGATCCTAATCCTTGTATAAATGGAGGTAGTTGTACAGATGGTGTAGATTCTTTCACCTGTGCTTGCGCTGATGGCTACACTGGTGACAATTGTGAAACTAACATAGATGATTGTGATCCCAATCCTTGTATGAATGGAGGTGGTTGTACAGATGGTGTCGATTCTTTCACCTGTACTTGTGCTGATGGCTACACAGGAGACAATTGTGAAACTAACATAGATGACTGTGATCCTAAACCTTGTATGAATGGAGGTAGTTGTACAGATGGGGTCAATTCTTTCACCTGTACATGCGCTGATGGCTACACTGGTGACAATTGTGAAACTAACATAGATGATTGTGATCCTAATCCTTGTATGAATGGAGGTAGTTGTACTGATGGTGTCGATTCTTTCACCTGTACATGCGCTGATGGCTACACAGGTGACAATTGTGAAACTAACATAGATGACTGTGATCCAAATCCCTGTATGAATGAAGGTAGTTGTACAGATGGTGTCGATTCTTTCACCTGTACTTGTGCTGATGGCTACACAGGAGACAATTGTGAAACTAACATAGATGACTGTGATCCTAATCCTTGTATGAATGGAGGTAGTTGTACAGATGGTGTCAATTCTTTCACCTGTACATGCGCTGATGGCTACACAGGTGATAATTGTGAAACTAACATAGATGATTGTGATCCCAATCCTTGTATGAATGGAGGTGGTTGTACAGATCGTCTCAATTCTTTCACTTGTACTTGTGCTGATGGCTACACAGGAGTCAATTGTGAAACTAACATAGATGATTGTGATCCTAATCCTTGTATGAATGGAGGTAGTTGTACAGATGGTATTGATTCTTTCACCTGTACTTGTGCTGATGGCTACACAGGTGACAATTGTGAAACTAACATAGATGATTGTGATCCCAATCCTTGTATGAATGGAGGTAGTTGTACAGATGGTGTCGATTCTTTCACCTGTACTTGCGCTGATGGCTACACTGGTGACAATTGTGAAACTAACATAGATGATTGTGATCCCAATCCTTGTATGAATGGAGGTAGTTGTACAGATGGTGTCAATTCCTTCACCTGTACATGCGCTGATGGCTACACAGGTGACAATTGTGAAACTAACATAAATGATTGTGATCCCAATCCTTGTATGAATGAAGGTAGTTGTACAGATGGTGTCAATTCTTTCACTTGTACTTGCGTTGATGGCTACACAGGTGACAATTGTGAAACTAACATAGATGATTGTGATCCAAATCCTTGTATGAATGGAGGTAGTTGTACAGATGGTGTCAATTCTTTCACCTGTACTTGTGCTGATGGCTACACAGGAGACAATTGTGAAACTAACATAGATGATTGTGATCCAAATCCTTGTATGAATGAAGGTAGTTGTACAGATGGTGTCGATTCTTTCACCTGTACTTGCGCTGATGGCTACACTGGTGACAATTGTGAAACTAACATAGATGATTGTGATCCCAATCCTTGTATGAATGGAGGTAGTTGTACAGATGGTGTCAATTCTTTCACCTGTACTTGCACTGATGGCTACACTGGTGACAATTGTGAAACTAACATAGATGATTGTGATCCTAATCCTTGTATAAATGGAGGTAGTTGTACAGATGGTGTCGATTCTTTCACCTGTACTTGCGCTGATGGCTACACAGGTGTCAATTGTGAAACTAACATAGATGATTGTGATCCCAATCCTTGTATGAATGGAGGTAGTTGTACAGATGGTGTCAATTCTTTCACCTGTACTTGTGTTGATGGCTACACAGGAGACAATTGTGAAACTAACATAGATGATTGTGATCCCAATCCTTGTATGAATGGAGGTAGTTGTACAGATGGTGTCGATTCTTTCACCTGTACTTGCGCTGATGGCTACACTGGTGACAATTGTGAAACTAACATAGATGATTGTGATCCCAATCCTTGTATGAATGGAGGTAGTTGTACAGATGGTGTCAATTCTTTCACCTGTACTTGTGTTGATGGCTACACAGGAGACAATTGTGAAACTAACATAGATGATTGTGATCCCAATCCTTGTATGAATGGAGGTAGTTGTACAGATGGTGTCGATTCTTTCACCTGTACTTGCGCTGATGGCTACACTGGTGACAATTGTGAAACTAACATAGATGATTGTGATCCTAATCCTTGTATGAATGGAGGTAGTTGTACAGATGGTGTTGATTCTTTCACCTGTACATGCGTTGATGGCTACACAGGAGACAATTGTGAAACTAACATAGATGATTGTGATCCCAATCCTTGTATGAATGGAGGTAGTTGTACTGATGGTGTCAATTCTTTCACCTGTACTTGCACTGATGGCTACACTGGTGACAATTGTGAAACTAACATAGATGATTGTGATCCAAATCCTTGTATGAATGGAGGTAGTTGTACAGATGGTGTCAATTATTTCACTTGTACTTGTGTTGATGGCTACACAGGAGACAATTGTGAAACTAACATAAATGATTGTGATCCCAATCCTTGTATGAATGAAGGTAGTTGTACAGATGGTGTCGATTCTTTCACCTGTACATGCGCTGATGGCTACACAGGTGACAATTGTGAAACTAACATAGATGATTGTGATCCAAATCCTTGTATGAATGGAGGTAGTTGTACAGATGGTGTCAATTCTTTCACCTGTACTTGCACTGATGGCTACACTGGTGACAATTGTGAAACTAACATAGATGATTGTGATCCCAATCCTTGTATGAATGGAGGTGGTTGTACAGATAGTGTCAATTCTTTCACTTGTACTTGTGTTGATGGCTACACAGGAGACAATTGTGAAACTAACATAGATGATTGTGATCCTAATCCTTGTATGAATGGAGGTAGTTGTACAGATGGTGTCGATTCTTTCACCTGTACTTGCGCTGATGGCTACACTGGTGACAATTGTGAAACTAACATAGATGATTGTGATCCTAATCCTTGTATGAATGGAGGTAGTTGTACAGATGGTGTCGATTCTTTCACCTGTACATGCGTTGATGGCTACACAGGAGACAGTTGTGAAACTAACATAGATGACTGTGATCCCAATCCTTGTATGAATGGAGGTAGTTGTACAGATGGTGTCAATTCTTTCACCTGTACTTGTGCTGATGGCTACACAGGAGACAATTGTGAAACTAACATAGATGATTGTGATCCCAATCCTTGTATGCATGAAGGTAGTTGTACAGATGGTGTCGACTCTTTCACTTGTACTTGCGTTGATGGCTACACAGGAGACAATTGTGAAACTAACATAGATGATTGTGATCCCAATCCTTGTATGAATGAAGGTAGTTGTACAGATGGTGTCGACTCTTTCACTTGTACTTGCGTTGATGGCTACACAGGAGACAATTGTGAAACTAACATAGATGATTGTGATCCTAATCCTTGTATGAATGGAGGTAGTTGTACAGATTGTGTCGATTCTTTCACCTGTACTTGTGTTGATGGCTACACAGGCAGCACTTGCAAAATTAATATAGATGATTGTGATCCTAATCCTTGCATGAATGGAGGGAATTGTACAGACTGTGTCAATGCTTTCACATGTAGCTGTGAGGATGGCTACACTGGTGACACTTGTGAAACTAACATAGATGATTGTGATCCTAATCCTTGTATGAATGGAGGTAGTTGTACAGATGGTATTGATTCTTTCACCTGCATTTGTGTCGATGGCTACACTGGTGACTTTTGTGAAACTAACATAGATGATTGTGATCCTAATCCTTGTATGAATCAAGGTAACTGTACAGATGGTGGCGATTCTTTCATTTGTACTTGTGCTGATGGCTACACTGGTAATACTTGTGAAACTAACATAGATGATTGTGATCTTAATCCTTGTATGAATGGAGGTACTTGTACAGATTATATCGATTCTTTCACCTGTACTTGTGTTGATGGCTACAAAGGCATCATTTGTGAAACTAAAATAGATAATTGTTATCCAAATCTTTGCATGAATGGGGGTACTTGTACAGACAGTATTGATACTTTTACCTGTACTTGTGCGGATGGCTACACCGGTGATACTTGTGAAACTAACATAGATGACTGTGATCCTAATCCTTGTATGAATGAAGGTAGTTGTACAGATGGCGTCAATTCTTTCACCTGCACTTGCATTGATGGCTACACTGGTGACAATTGTGAAACTAACATAGATGATTGTGATCCTAATCCTTGCTTGAATGGAGGTAAATGTAAAGATGGTATCAGTTCTTTCACATGTAACTGTGCCGACTTTTTTACTGGAAAGCAATGTGAAAATGGTAAGTTTTATGGATTAATTTTGCATTCATAATCATTGGTTTGTATAGTTTTATAGTAGTAACATAATAATGCTCCACTAATGTTGTTGTTGTTACTACAAAGTTAATTATCAATACTTTGTAATTACAATAATTGGTATATTAAATCTTGTGTATCTGTATAATATCATTAAGGATCATAACGATTTGGGCTTTTCTAACCTTAAATATTACCCTAAAACCAACCTCATTTTTGTTTTGTGACAGCTTGGCGGCATTTCTGTAACAACTTTAAACAGGCTGTAGGATCAGGTGTCCTACAGACCTTCAGCACTTGTGCTGTAAAGCCTTAATAAATAAATTTAAAAAAAAAATTGCTGAGATGTAACTGAGATCATAAAGGTTTTTGAAGTCCTTCCAACCACTGCATATTTTTAAAATTTAATTGAATTTCCTATTAACTGATTGTCTCATATCTCCAGAATGTCACAATGGATAAGGCCACAGGTTTGATTACTTCACTTTTCAACATTATTTCTTCCCGAGATGTGCCTTTTTGCCTACCACAACAGCTACAGTGCATGCACCATGGATATACCTTTGTGTCTCACTGTGTTGATTCATGATAGTGCACTATCGTTTCCCTGTGGTTGTGTTGACTAGTTATAACACTAAAAATGCCTGTATTTTCTGTAGCAAAGTGGATTGATTGCATAGTTCTTGTACTGTACTTCATTTGTAATGCTGTGTAACAGGCAGAACATAGCTGAAAATGATGCATAATAGCCACTTCATTTTTCAGTAATTGGTTGTTGGGAAATATGTTCAGACTTGAAAATAATTTTATGCACAATTTTTCTTTGTTTTCATGTGGGTTCAGTAGTCATAATTATGTTATGAAAACGTAACAAACAAGCTGAAGGAAAAATTAGGAACTTAAAGTTGGATTAGGGATCAAAGTAAAAAAAAGTAGTGAAACAAAGGAGTAACTAAAAGTACAGTGAAACAAGAGAGGTTGTCTACACCTGCAGATATACTAATGGACATTTAATCCCTAATTCAGCCATGGTTATAGTCATAGACTGAGGTACAGTAAATCTAATCAAAAACAGCCAAGCTGTAAAAAAGGTGCGGCCCCTAAAATGGCCAAGGTGAAAAAAGATGTGAAATCCAAGGTGGCGGCCAAGAAATGGCTGTGATGGTAGGTTAATGGTAAAAATTTTAATAGCGGCAATTCAGGTGAATTTGGTGCTGCTTGGTCTTGGCACAAAATTCACCTGAATTGTCGTTATTAAAATTTTTACCATTAACCTACCATCACAGCCATTTCTTGGCCGCCACCTTGGATTTCACATCTTTTTTCACCTTGGCCATTTTAGGGGCCGCACCTTTTTTTACAGCTTGGCTGTTTTTGATTAGATATCACTTCTTTTTGTATTTGTATACCCCAAAGTTGGCCATAGGCTGGCTTTGGGGCTATTTTAACCTATCCTATTTCTTTACCACAGGAAGAATAAAAAGACAGAGCAGATTTTTAATACTTTAACTGTTTTTGATTTTATCAGTAATTATATAAATATATTTATTACATGTCTATTATTCCCTACTTGATAACTTGTTCACAGCTGATCTTTCTACTAAGGGACTTGAGATGTAGCTAAACTCTCTACAGGTTGATTTGTTTGTAGCTGCACTCTCTACAGGGTGATTTGTTTGCATCTGAACTCTCTACAGGGTGATTTGTTTGTAGAAGAACTCTCTACAGGATAGTTTCTTTGTCACTGAACTCTCTACAAGGTGACTTGTTCTAGCTGGCTCTCTACAAGATGACTTCCTCTAGCTGATTTCTCTACAAGGTGACTTGTATCTAGCTGAACTATCTATAGGATGATCTGTTTGTAACTGAAATCTCTACAGGATGACTTGTTTCTAGCTGATCTCTCTATAGGGTAACTTATTTCTAGCTGAACTCTCTACAGAGTGGGTTTTTTGTAGCTGAACTCTCTACAAGATCACTTCTTCTAGCTGATCTCTCTATAGGGTGACCTGATCTCTCTATAGGGTGACTTTTATCTAGCTGAACACTCTACAGGGTGATTTGTTTGTAGCTGAACTCTCTACAGGGTAATTTATTTGCAGCTGAACTCTATGCAGGATGATTTGTTTGTAGCTGAACTCTCTACAGGATGGTATCTTTGTAGCTGAACTCTCTACAAGGTGACTTGCTTCTAGCTGATCTCTCTACAGGGTGAATTGTATAGCTGAACTTTCTACAGGGTGATCTGTTCATAGCTGAACTCTCTGGGTGATTTGTTTGTAGCTGAACTCTCTACAGGATGACTTGTTTCTACATATAGCTGATCTCTGTATAGGGTAACTAGTTTCTAGTTGAACTCTCTACAGAGTGGGTTCTTTGTTGCTGAACTCTCTACAAGGTGACTTCTTCTAGCTGACCTCTCTATAGGGTAACCTGATGTCTCTGCAGGGTGACTGTTATCTTGCTGAACTCTCTACAGGGTGATTTGTTTGTATCAAAACTATCTATAGGGTGATTTTTTTATACCTGAACTTTCAACAGGTTGATTTATTTGTAGCTGAACTCTCTACAGGGTGATTTGATCTCTCTACAGGGGGTGATTTGTTTATAACTGATATCTCTACGGGTAGATTTGTTTGTAAGTGAACTCTCTACAAGGTGATTTGTTTGTAGCTGATTTCTCTACAGGGTAATTTGTTTGTAGCTTAACTCTCTACAAGGTGATTTGAACTCTCTACAGGATGATGTGTTTCTAGCTGATCTCTCTACAGGGTGATTTTTTTTTTGTAGCTGAACTCTCTACAGGGTGATTTAGGTTTTAGCTGCTCTCTCTACAGTGGGTGATTTGTTTGTAACTGAAATCTCTACAGGTTGATTTGTTTGTAGCTGAAGTCTCTACAAGGTGTTTTGTTTGTAGTCGATCTCTCTACAGGCTGATGTGTTTGTAGCTGAACTCTCTACAGGGTGATTTGTTTGTAGCTGATCTCTCTACAGGGTGATTGTTTGTAGCTGATCTCTCTACAGGGTGATTTGTTTGTAGCTGAACTCTTTACAGGGTGATTTGTTTGTAGCTGAACTCTCTACAGGGTGATTTATTTGTAGCTGATCTCTCTACAGGGTGATTTGTTTGTAGCTGAACTCTCTACAGGTTGATTTGTTTGTAGCTGAACTCTTTACAGGGTGATTTGTTTTGTAGCTGAACTCTCTACAGTGTGATTTGTTTGTAGCTGATCTCTCTACAGGATGATTGTTTGTAGCTGATCTTTCTACAGGGGGGGTGATTTGGTTGTAGCTGATCTCTCTACAATGGGTAATTTGTTTGTAACTGAACTCTCTACAGGGTGATTTGTTTGTAGTTGATCTCTCTACAGGGTGATTGTTTGTAGCTGATCTCTCTACAGGGTGATTTGGTTGTAGCTGATCTCTCTACAGTGGGTGATTTGTTTGTAACTGAAATCTCTACAGGTTGATTTGTTTGTAGCTGAAATCTCTTGTTTCAAACTGATTTCACTGTAGCAGGGGCGTAGGGAGGGGGGGTTCCGGGGGATTCAGGAACCCCCCTTGTAAAATTTAGACTTCTGCAAGCAGGATCCTAACACACTATTTAGTGTGGCAGGACAAAATGAGTGAGTAATATAGCACAGCACAACAATTGATAAAGCTTGCATTCATCTCTCAGGGAAGGATTTACAGAGGTAACATGAGCCCTAGACCTCTTCAAAACTTGTCAAAAAGATCGATATACTCTAATAGAGCAGTCAGGTATATACTCTAATAGAGCAGTCAGGTATACTCTAATAGAACATGCATGTAAATATATCCATGTCCATATGAAGTTTTTCAGACATTCTAACATCAAATGCAAACTTAGCATGACCTTATATTGCTTTAGCTTTGGTGTGCAGTGTTTAAAGATATAGAGCTCCAGTAATTTATCACTTGTGTTATGCAAAATGAATTCGTGCTATGCATATTTGTATAGTTATATTGTTTTGATTGTAAGTCATTCCATTTGTATCAGTGGATTCATGGCTCTTATACCACAGTGAGATAACTATCACTTACAGATCACTATGTGTCTCTATATATGTATTATGCTGTCTGTTTCCACTAGGTGGCTTTATCTAGCACTACTTTCATCGCGGGGCACTTATATGCATCATAATTAATGTACTTTTTACATATAATATAGCAATTTGCTGAGTTTTGATTCATTAAAATATTGAAAGTATCTCAGCGGCTGGGGGCTGTGTCCCCAGACCCCTGCTTCTGGTTACTCAATACTGCTGGAACCCACCTTCAAAAAATCCTGGCTACGCCCCTGCTGTAGGGTAACTTGTTTGTAGCTGAACTCTCTACAGGATGGTATCTTTGTAGCTGAACTCTCTACAGAGTGATTTTTTTTGTAGCTGAACTCTATATAGGGTGATTTGTATGCACCTGAACTTTCTACAGGGTGATTTGTTTTTAGCTGAACACTCTGCAGGGTGATTTGTTTGTAGTTGATCTCTCTACAGGGTTTCTTTGCAGCTGAGATCTCTACAGGGCAACTTCTTCTAACTGAGCTCTCTCTTGTTTCTAGCTGTTCTCTCTACATAGTACCTTGTTTGTATAGCTGAACTCTTTACAGGTGGTTTTTTGGTTGCTGAATTCTCTTGTTTGTAACAAAATTCTCTACAGAGTGACTTGTATGATGCTGAACTCTCTACAGAGTGACTTACTTGTAACTGAACATTGTATAAACTATAAAGTGACTTGTCTGTAGCTGAAATCTCTACAGGGTTACTTGTTTGCAGCTGGTCTCTATAGGTTAACTTGTTTGTATAGATGAACTCTCTACAGGGTAGTTTCTTTGTAGCTGAACTCTCTCCACAGTGACTTGTTTGTAGCTGAACTCTCTAGAGAGTAGTGTAGCCAAACTCTCCACAGGGTGCATGACTTGTGTATAGCTGAACTCTCTTCAGTGTGACTTGTAATGTTCTGATTCTTCTGAATCACTACAGCAATATATCTGTAGCTGAACTCTCTATAGGGTGACTTGCTTCTTGCTGAACTGTCTATAAGATTAACTGTTTGCAGTTGAACTCCCTACAGAATAACTTGCAATGTAATAGAATTCTATAATGGAGTAAATAAATTAGCTGAATGCTCTATTAGGGTGACTGTTCTATTAGAGTATCTCGATCTCGCATATGTTACGCGTAGTTGGCTTTGGAATCATAACTCAGTGGTTTGTAATCCGATTCTTCTGTACTACTGCAAGGACTTTCTATGATGATTATTCCAGCTACACACTGATTTTCAGCTCACTGCTCTAAGCGGTTTGCCAAGTAGGCGTGAAAACTAATAGTTTTTTTATTCATAAAAATCGATCGCGTAATTGTGATACAGGTCGGGTTTTGTGTCATATCTCGATGGCCTTTAACTGGATTCCTTTCAAACCACAAAAAGGCACTCCTACGATAGTTACTCCATCTACATAGCAATTTTCAGCTCATTCCTTCAAGCGGTTTACCCTGTGGGCTTGACAGACCTTCGACCTTATTTTACGCAATTAATCGGTCATAACTCGGTGAATGTTCATCAGATTCCTACCAAACTTGGTATTGAGATTCGCCTTAATGAGCCCTTTAAGTGTGCCAAATTTCAGCCCGATTGGAGCACGAATTCGTGTTTTATGGTGGATTTTGCAAAGTGTGCGAAAAGAAGTAGAAGAAGAAAAAAACGAAGAAAAAAAACCCAAACTTTGGCCGCTCGTATCTCGGAAATGGCTAGAGCGATTTTCTTCAAATTTGGAATGTGGACTTCTCTACCTAGCCGGCATTTCTGTAGCAACTTTGGTTTCAATCGGATTAGGAATCACGGAGCTACAAAGGTGTGAAAATCGCGTTTACTTTCTTCCTGTAAATATACTCACGGTGTGGCGCGCCGGCTTCTTGGGCCGCACGACATACTACCGTGTGTCTTGATGTTCATTAGTACAGTATATCTGCAGGTATAGACAACCTCTATTTTTCACTACTTTTAGTTATTCCCCTGTTTCACTACTTTTTCCTTTGATCTCTAATCTTCCTTCTACTTGTAATATTAGCTAAATCAGTTGTAAAAAAAGTGTGTTGCCTCAAAAAGGTAGGGTGAAAAAGTTGTGAAATCAAAGGTAGTGACCAAGCAACGGCTGCAATGATTTCAATATAATATTATACTGATGCAAATGAATGAATAATACCTAATAGTTACTGATGTAAGTGAGTGCACTAGAGTGTGGCTGCTGAATGATACATAGGATTACATATGTGAATTCTCTACAAAGAAACTTGTATTGAAGTTGACTTGTCTACAGCGAGATTTGTAATGTAGCTCTCTTTACAGGGTGACTTATAATGTAGCTGAACTCTCTAAAGTTTGTAATGTAGCTGAGCTTTCTACAGGCACATAGCTAGCTGAACTTGAGCTGTCTGCAGGGTGACTTATAACTTGGCAAAACTCTCTAGAGGTTGACTGGTAACATGGCTAAACTTTCTACAAGGTGATTGTGATTTAGCCAAACTTCTTAAAAGGTGACTGGTAATGTAGCTGAACTTTCTACGGGGTGACTTGTAACTTGTAATTAGCTGAACTCTCTACTTTACTAGGCTTTTGATAAACTACATAGTGAATACAATATTGATGGCCAAATTGTTAATTAAAGTGCTATATGTGTCATCGTGCCAGGTGTCTATTTTATATCAACAAAATAAAGCAGAAAGTGAGCTCATATAAAGTACTTATTACTAGCCATAAAACAATGTTAATGACCAAAGCACCACGTCAGCGCTATACGTATGTGCCAAGTATCTATTGTTAATCAAAACAACAATGTAAACTAACTTGTGGCCTTCTTTATTTAATAAATTTCTTCTTTTCCAAATCTACAAGTTAACTCTGGCTCACCTTTATAAAACTAAAATCCAAAATCTATCCTGTGAAGTGTCACTATATTTAGCAGAGGAGATATTGAATACAGATTCATCAAAGAAATATGGTGATTTATGAGAATTCCTGTACATTGAATGCATTAACGAGAAATGGAGGAAGTATTATCAAAACTAATAACTGGCTGGTTGACTGTGTTTTGTGGTTCTACTACTGTAATAATAAAATGGTTTTAAATAGAGCAGTAGTGACTTTAACTATATACAGTACATCTCATGTTTCAATGTTATGTATGTTGATTTTGAATTTACAAAGGATTAAATATGTGTGTCTCGTAACCCGTGCAAAGTCCCAATATTAGGTTATTTACCATATTGTGCTCTACTGTGTCCTTCTCTCCTCTGCTAAATGCCACACATAGATATTAGGATAGGTACACTATATTATATATACCTAAAATGTGATGGTCTGAAACTTTTCATCCTTTTAGAATAGTATGGATTTTAATTTTCATCTCATAACTGAAGCATCTTCACCACGATACTTGCAGGACTTGTCTGTTAACGTTAAAAATGTGGTCATGATGCACATTAGTTACTGCCAACCCATAATCAAATTTTACAATTTAGTCTATATAATAAATCCAATGGTTGGCCTCGTGGATAGTCACCCACCAAGGGCTATTAGCCTGCAATTGGCATGGTACATATCAGTTGTAATGTGTCCTCATAAATTGCACACCCACGCCCTTGGCCCTGATGTACCTATCAAGTGGGCGTATGATACAATTATTACATGAGTACAGTAATATGCAAGCAACACAGGTATATTAATAACCAATCAGAATCACATGTTGATTCTAAAAAGAATTTTATTGCACATTTACTTAGTTTTTAAACTTTAGCATGTAAATACTTTTACTGAATGAAGATGAAATCTATCATACGATAATAGCAAGAGTTGATGAATTATTAACTCTTGAAATATCAAAATTTGTACAACAGTAAATTCTTTTTTCTTATAGAGTATTGCCCAGAGGAAGTTATGAATCACACTACAAGAGTTGCACAACCTTTGAATGCAACCAGAGTGCTGTACTGTAGAACTGACAAAGGTTAGATAGTTATTATGTATGTTACTAATAATAAAGTGGTACTTTTAACAGTATTTATTATACAAACCTGTGAAAAATCTGCTGAGAAAGAACCAAAATGGTATCCACAATTGACTTCTTTTTGCAATGAAGATGGACTGCCAATTTCAGAAGATCTTTACACAACAATTACAACTGTAAGAGGATATATGCATTGGGTATTTGCAATGGATTTATAATGCAATTGCAAGCAATGGATATATAATAAATCATTCAATATTGTGTTTTTCAGATACCATTTAATGAAAATGACACTGAATTAGAGACTATTAAAACTTACATTGAGAAACCAGATGTAGAAATTTTAGATGGTGACCCAGTTGTAATCTTGGATATACTGCAGAACAGTTCAAGAGAAAACTGTACAAAAGAGTACATTGAGGTACAGTCCTGTGATATCATGTTCAGATAACATTAAAGGTATTGCTATATACATACACATGCTTATCATCCTATAGAATTATGTTATTTCAATTGATAACTTGATGGACTCTCGATACTTAAATAGAATCAAATTGCTTGGAAAGGTAAAGTAAACAGGTCAGAGAACACTGATTAAATGTGTATACATTCACAGCAAGTACAAGAAAGCTTTATAAGTACACTATTTTCTTCAACCGATTACTTTGTTCTCTACTGTTACAAGCCCAAATATCCTCCCCCACCCACTTCATATACTGGTTAGCTATTGCAGTTATATACAGCAGACACTGATGTAACCTTTTAACAGGAATCAGTGCAGTTGACATTGAAGATCCCAATAATGTCAAGAAGTTGAATTTATCAACCAGTGCTTATGGATCATTCAGACCTCCAGATAGTATGATTGCCATAGCTCTTGAAGAAGGAATTAAGAAATGTGAGCAAATGCTATAATATTATGCATTTTAGACCAAAACTTGTGTATACTGTCTGCAGTCCGAGTTGGGTCTTATTCTTTTGAATACCTGGATGAATTACTGCAGAAACCAATATACAGGAATAACACAGTAGACTACTATAATACCCTTCAGTTTATATCCCCTGTGAATTCCAAAGTAGTCAACTGTGCAACTCACAACTGTAAAAAAGCAATGGAAGAAGGTGTAGAGATAGTAATTAATCACAGACTGACAACAGGAATCACAATGTGTGCATACTACAATTTCAGCATGTGAGTCACAGCTTGCTATAATAAAGCAATATGTCCATACACTCTATGCAGAACAGAAGAATATGAACCATTCTGGTCTACTGATGGTTGCAGAGTACAAAAAAGTAGTCCAGAACAAACTGTGTGCACTTGTACTCATTTAACACACTTTGCTGTCTAGACAATCTATCACCCAGGTGACCACACATATTCAATTTATCATTACATTTATAGTGATGTTGTTACCAGGCTAGTACCAGTGAAGACCAATGCACCCAGCCAATTATAATATACGTGTGCATTGCAATCTCACTTGTAGTATTGATGCTAATCATTGTAATTCTAATAATGAACAGGTATATGTTCTATAGTTGATATGTGTATACATTAGTAAGGTATAACTAATTGCAGATCGTTGTGGAACTTTGCAACGTTTGTCCATATTAACCTATGTACTACTCTATTTATTGCACATTTGCTGCTTATACTTATTTGCATAATTGCCGACAAGGTAAGGCACAACACTTTACTAGCAATTGTATGTACTGTCTTATGCACAGGCTGGCTGTGCTACTGTGGCCATTCTTATCCACTATTTCTTCCTTGCTTCGTTCATGTGGTTGTTAATGGAGGGAGTAGTGTTGTATATTATACTAATAAAAGAGTTCAACAAAGTCAACTGGAAACATTACATCATTGTTACACTTCTGTCTTATGGTAAGCCGCACATAAGCAGTGGCGGATCTAGATGGGTTTCTGGGGTTTTTACAGAAACCCCCTTTTGAATTTAGCTCAGTGGCAGTCTAAATACATAAACATTGTTGTACTGACAATTTGTCATATCAAACAACTATATACCACTGTGTTTCAGTAGCATGCATGCAGCTGCACTT
The DNA here is from genome assembly GCF_963678975.1 of Dysidea avara. NCBI lineage: Eukaryota > Metazoa > Porifera > Demospongiae > Dictyoceratida > Dysideidae > Dysidea > Dysidea avara. The sequence continues at coordinate 26,887,952 of NC_089275.1, forward strand.
AACTGACACCATTGATAGCTATTAAACTCTCAGCAACACTTAGCTTTTCATCTACCACTGCATTAAAAACGATTGAGATACTGTAATAGAGCAGTCAAGTAACTGCTCTAATACAGCAATCAAAGCTCCAATTTATACTCACCATCTTCCAATAGTTAGCTATAGTATTTACAGTTTAAAGCATTGGATTTATTGTAATTGCTAACTAAAAGTAGCCTAAAATCCGATCTCAGCGTTTCTAAAATCTCAAAGTTTCTGGAGAAATGTTATCAGATGCCTTATTCATCTATACAAACTTTCAGAAACCCCATTTTAAAAATCTTAGATCCGTCACTGATAAGATGATGATCCATTATACTGTAGTTGAATAGATATAATAAACACGACTACATTTTGTCTATTGAATGTACAATTGTAAACTTTAATAGATGCAATATGTTAGACTGGGAGAGCTAAACAGCAAAGCAAACACTTGAGCTCATTATTTTTATCTGTCATAACCATATCACCTTAATTTAATTGAGATTCATGTTCCAGTTATTGCGTTATGACCTGTATAACATAACAAGTATTATGAACCAAACTAGCAACACAGTTATATCCATATGTACATGGTCAACTTGTGCACTAAAACCATTGCAATACATTGTATAGCTTTAAAGTGTTGTATATTCAATTGGTATAAAAATTTACAACTATAATATAATACTGCTGGTATATACACACACAGGTGGCCCTCTATTGTACATGATATTGTGTATTCCTTTGGCACTGGGAAGAAGCAATGAATGGAGTTATGGGAGTGAAGAACTGTAAGCTCCTATACACTTCAGTTTTACATGTACCTTTATTGAATTGTGTACAGATGTTGGTTGACATACAAGGATGGTTTTATACTGGCATTCGTTGTTCCTGTGCTGTTTATTGTATTAGTGAGTACCATATTCTTATAATTGCACTATATACACTTACATGTATTTACAGCTAGCATTCATGCTTTTGATAATACTGCTCACCATGCAAAAGAAATTTGAAAGGAAGCACAAGATTGATGAAAACTGTTTGCAGACTATGTAAGGCTCTACTTGAGTATATACTATACTGAACAATGTCATATGTGACCCTAGTTCTTATTGCTACAAACGATGGTTACAAGGACTTATCCTGCTAACTCTCACAATGACAGCAACATGGGCATTAGCACTGATTCATTATTACATGCTGTTATTACTGACAGCATACATCTTTGGAATCAGCCTTGTTATTCAAGTATGCTGGGTGTTCCTAACATTATAATATTGCATAATCTACTATTTTTTAGGCAATTATACTATTCCTACTCTTAATCATTTATTTCAGAAAGGTTAGCAATGAATAAACATTTTAGCACCTACTTACTAAGTGTGTTAATCCAGGTGTGTAAAGTATGGTATGCCTACATTTTCAAGAAGCCAACCAGCAAGGTTAGCACAAAAAGCACTGGCTAGTTAAAGATCAACACTTATATCACTTAGGCCGATGACACACTAGAGGATTGTACATTTGAAAACATGTACGCGATTAGTGAATATTCAGAAGATATACAAACCATTAGTGTAAGTATAGCACAAAGCACAAAATACATTCCATGATATGTTTCATTTGCATACAGTATTCTCCAGTATCCCACAAAGATTTTATGCTTGAAAAGTCCAAAAGTTTCCGAGAAAAGAACTACACCCTCAAAGAGACAGTTGTGAACAACAATGAAGAGAGGGTTGACTTTTTGATTGCCAAACCTGCTGCTGCTGCTGCCTCATTTTAATACTATATCATCATGTACTGTACATGTATTTTGCACACAAGTACAACACAACAACAACTATACACATGTTATAATTGTTAGCAACATCCAGTAAAAGTATATGTAATTAGCTGCAAACACTTTGGTACTCATTCCATCATGCAAAACTGATCAAACTTTGTGATGACATGTATGTACTAGTTTACAAAAGAAGATGGACAGAAAAGTATGTTAGTGGTGCTAACATAGCACAGTGCTTGTATCAGTGCTATGTATACAGCGTACAGCAAGCAAATCATCTGCAATGAACTACACTGAGGGTTTTACAAGCTAGCAATAATGCATTTTATAAGCACTGTGCTGAAATGTGTTGATTTCATAATTATATCTGTGGTAAGGTTTGGCCATAGAAGGCAATAAAACAAACAAAAACTTGAGTCCAGTGATCTAGTCCATAAATGGATACACATGTATCCTACATCTAAATAAAACAAGTTGATGTTGTGCTACTTCTAAAAACCAGGCGCCACGCAGCTAGCTAACTCATCTGGTATAGACAGTATATGCTACTATGAATTAGCCAACTATGTATAACTACTTTACAATAGGGTAGTTTTGGGTTGTACAATAATATTATTAGCTAATTCTCGTATTTCGTAATTCATGAAATATTCGTAATTCGTTCAATTACGTTGCTATGCACTGCTAAGGAAGCGTCTGTTACACAAACCGCTTTTACCAACAAGCTGCTCTTCATTTTCGTTTGCGTACGTAAGGGATACGCGGCATCATACGCCCCAAGCGATAGGCTATTCCTGGTAGTGTACGAGGCCTGCACCGTTGTTTTTCAGTTGCTAAATGCCTGAAAACCTCAAGGGGAAGGTAGTCTGAGGAAAGTCACCACACCCGTATTTCAGTCCGCCGGAAAGAAACCACCTCAGAGCAAAGTTTACCTGTGCAGAAGTTTACTATAGTCACTTTTACTTCTTACTTAAAAGCTGTTATTAAACGATTTTGCTCACGTGGGTGCGTACGAACAAACATAGGTACCGTGTTTTTCAGGTTTCTGGCGAAAATCAAAGCATTAACGTGATCAAACACGTGATCCGTGCTTCGAACTAGCAAGGCTTACATAACTTGCAGCATACTAGCAATACTTGAACGTGTACAATGATCGGCAAAAGGTGCGAATATTCACTTTAAATGCCTTGCAAGTTCGAGATGTTTGAATTACAGATCACGTGTTTGATCACGTTTATGCTTTGATTTTCGCAAGAAACCTGAAAAACACGGTAGATAGGTAGTTAGGTACACACACACACACTTTTACCATAGATACAATATACTTTATATATATAGGGTTTCCAACTCAAAATAGGAAGGTGCTTCCTTTTGTTGTTTCTGGTGATTTTCACACAGACTGACCTTTATGATAAAGCAAACAAGTGCTAATTTATTATTAGATTGTTTGTAGCATTGGGTAGCTATCAACATAAGTTTAGCACACAAAAACATACAAGAAGTAGTCACGTGACCAAAAATATCATAATAGTTAAATTGGGCAGCTTATTAGAAAATCACTGTATTGTGGGGTGACTAAAGTCACAATTAGTGTATTTTCTTGCCTTATAATGAAGACTTCTACATCTTGTAGTGCTATAGCACATCCTTTATAGCCGTAATGGGATTTTTCACCACGTGACCACTTTTTGGGTATTTACAGTTAAAACTGCACTGATATTGAAAGTAATAGACAGTTTAATAATATACTAGCACTTGTTCATTTTGTCTTTAGGTTAGCCTGCATGAAAATCATCAGAAACAATGAAAAAAACTGAGGTATCATTTTATTTTGCAGTGGAAATTCTATATGAAGGGATTTTTGGTCACGTAACCACTTTTTGGATACTTACATATGTTAAAATTGTGCTGATAGTGACTGCTGCAAACATTCCAATAACAAATTAGCACTTGTTTGCTTTATCTTAAAGGTAAATCTGTGTGAAAATCTCCAAAAAACAACAAAATGAAGCACCTTCCTATTTTGAGTGGAAATCCTATTATATATCTATGCTTTTATGAAAACAATTTTAGTAAACCAGGCGCATGCCCACAGCTGGCTGTGGGCGCGCGCCTGGTTAAAAAAAAAACTAGAAGGTATAGTCTTTAAAACTAGGGCTGGGCGGTTTCTCGGTATTATAGTAATACCGCGGTATTGCAATGAAACGATATCTGTATCGCGTAGATTTCGGTGAAACGATAATATCACGATATCGATATTATTACGATTTTTTGTGTTTGTGACAGCTTATTAAGCCCTTAAGGTTGTTATAATGCACCTCAAATAATCACGTGATACTACTGCAAACAAGGACCACTGTGAAAAAAGCTCAGAATAATAAGGTCTATAACAGTCTTATTATGTTAGTATTGGAATGAAATAGTACAGCATATATTAATAGATTAGGACTTTGCTATAACAAGCTTATTGAATACATTTAAGACAGTCATATATTAGAGATTAAATCACTAGTATAGTGCAGTGTATTATCAGACTATACTAAGCCTATTTCAACCATATATTGGCTACTATACTACTGTACTTTTTTACTTTCTTATAATCTGTGGCTACCTTAATTAAATAATTTCTATTATTATATTTGTAATGAATTAAATTCTGTAAATATATTAAAACCACAATAGGTACAGCTAGTAAATCAATGTCTCCTTGGCCGGCCATGACAGTATCAAATCAGTTTCGTCATTTATCAGTCTTTATCCAACTGCAGCAGGTACGACAGTAAATACAATTCACAAGTTCCATTACAAATTACCTGTATTATCATCACCATGTAGAACTCTGTGACAATCTGTTAGTTGGCTTGGTAGAACTGTCCCACAGCTCTAATACAAAGATGGTAAATATAATGTGTATTCTGGACAATCGTTGGACTTACAGTTTGTAACAATAAGAATCTCATAAAACCGAGACCTTGTCTGGAAACCTAGTATTACCATGTAGAATGGTGGCTAGGTCCCACAACTCTATTAATGATGGTAAATATAATGCGTATACTGAACAATCATTGTACTTACGTATACAGTTTGTAGCAATCTTTTAAAACTGAGGCCGAGTCTGGGACCAACAATCCATGTACAACTAAGACAAGTCTGATAAGAACAGGTCTCGCAACCCTAAATGGAGGCAAACATAATTCATATTCTGGATTATTTGGTGTACTTACAGTTGTTATCAGTGAGTCTAACCAGACATAAAATAGCCACTTCGTATGTGACTTTGTTGGGCTAACGTGTTATGTAAGCTCACAAGAAGCATCTGATACACTGATAACCAAGTCCAAGAATCTTGTAATCACTAAGTACAACTGAAACAAGACTAAATATAATATAATTTGCATACTCTCAGTGAACTTACTTTTGTTAGCAATACGAGCATGGTCAGTGAAATAAGGACAAACAAGATGGAACAGGTTCTTGAAAGCACTCAACTCATTTACAGTGCCAGACGAGGTAGCAGCCGTCAGCTGTTGATAAAAAGTATGAAGAAATGAGACCAGTTCCCAGAAGAAATGAGACCAGTTTCCACAAACCTAAATGAAGGTAAATATAAATTGTATACTGGACACTCTCAGTATACTTACTTACAGATGTTAGCAATAAGAAGAATTTCCTAGAACTGAGACCAAGTCTGTAATTCCTACCCTATTAAAAAGAAAATGAATAAAAACACAATCAGGCTTAATGCACTTACAGCTGTAAGTATAATTAGAAGATGACGTTGAACAACTCCGTGAAAAAAGAACAAAACTGTCCACATGTGGTCGCTACCAGATTCTTTAAAGGAAGCAGCTGCCATTGAAGGAAACTAACACTGCAGATGTTATACACTGACAGCCTGTAGAACTAAGAGGTTCGACAAGAAACTGTACCACTGAAGAGATAAGGATATACAAAATCATAAGAGCAGACCATGCATACTCTTACCGTTGATGGCTGATGAACTGTGTCCACTCGTCATCCGCCATATGCTGAGATAACAGGATATAAAACATGTAATACGTACACAGCAACACCAAAGTTGAATCATTTACAGGCCATTGTCATACAGTACACAATAAACAATTTAATACGGCTAAACCTATCGTACAAGCTATCATTTTAGTCTAACACTTACTCATCTAGAGCTGTTTTTGATTGCTGCCATCGAAGGAATTGTCCACTTGGCCGTGCCACTTCACCACTGGCTACAGCCAGCAGGGATGTACAGTTGTGGTCCATAACTATCATCGTGGCTCATTGGACGATTGCGCCGATCGCGCACACTCTCTCCGCGAGATACACCGTCATATCACTCACATTTACAACCTCTTTTTTTATTTTTATTTTTTTATATTTTTTATTCCGGCCCTAATGGCACTCCCATCCTCCCCGATCTCTAGCTAGAAGTTAAACCTAATTTAATTTAAAAAGCAGAAAAAAGAAAAAGCAGCTAAACCTACAGAGCCTACACAGGCCTACAAAAACACCGCATGGACCGCCAGCATACACACAGCAAAACCCCCGGACAGGGGCCTTAACAAGAAAGCCCTGCAGTCTACTGGCCTACAACCTCTGATACAACAATAGCGACAAAGATGGCGACTTAATTGCATCTAATACGCATGCGCACACCACTGACCCTTTCAATCAACAAGCATTACTACGAACTTTTGCAGGTGTGCTAACTGTGCAAGAAAATCTAGATTTGTATGACTCTTAGATTGAATAATTAATTTTTCTGGTATTATATGCTTTGCTATATGAAAATGTGTGCGTATGAAATTATCACAACAAACTGAAGTTAGTTAGCTAGCTATAGTGATTAACAGAAGTGTAGCTACTTATTGTAAAATCATCATGACTTTGTTTGGTACAGTAAAAAAAATCTTAAGTCACATGAGATGGTGAAGCTAAAAATAATGAGATCTGATGGTGAAGCTAAAAAGTTATCACATTTAGTTAAGTAAACAAAGCCATACAAAGAATGTGTATTAAACTAAAGTATAATCTGTTTCCCATAATATAAGATGGGTTTATACTAAACTATAAGATAGTTAGTATAATGCAAGACTATACTGAGATTATTTGTATAGTTTAAGCCATTAGATATACCATCTTATATTCCTCTTTTTTCCCAGTGGACCTAGTACTAGCTAGTCAATTTTTTTTTACAAAGATCGAGATACTCTAATAGAACAGTGAGCTAGGATCGAGATACCCTAATAAAGCAGTCAGCTACTCTAATATAGCAGTCATCTTTAATAACCGCGATAAATAGTAATATCGTGATATATTTCTGCACGATATATCGTGAAGCGAAACTCCAATACCGCCCAGCCCTATTTAAAACCTGGAGTGAAAGTTAAACTCTGGCCCCAGCAAATGAGATTCTTTACTATAAAAGTCAAGATGATTACACATTCAGTTGGTTTAAAGGCAACATGAAGCCATGGCTAAAACTACTAGCAAAGCAAAAATTGAAGTCATACACAACTTACTTGTTTATCTAGCCCCATTATTATGTTGTTGATGAATTGGGATAGAAGGTGTGTCATATAGTCAAGTGCTTCAGGAAGTCGCACCTGCACTTGTAAGATATCCTTGTTATCATTGTCTCAGCCTCAATTTCCTCTTGGTCTCAAGTTGATAGCAAAATATCCTACTCATGGGAGGGGGGGAGTAACTACCTATTATACTATATAGTTATTGGAGCACAAACTACAAAAGCATTATACCTTTTTAAGCTAGTTTGGTAGCAACTACCCCAGCTTGTCAGCGCAAAAGAGATAATTTTAGTAGGTTGTGGTAATTGGCGAACATGAAGGTAATCAGAATATCTGGATGTGCTAATCATTATCATTTAAGGCCAGCTGTAATGTATAGATCTGTACAGATATATCCCTAGGATGTTAAACTAAAGTATTCAATACATTCATTACATGGGGAACCATTTGTCAATATAAGTTTGCTTTTTTTTCTTTAAACACATCAGGGAATGTATGCACAACGGCACATATCATTGAAACCACTCAAATGTCAAAACTCATTAGGTGATTAACTTTAGACTAAATAATAAACTAGCTATCCTGGAGACCTGGTTAACACTTCTGCACTAAAAGAAAATGTGGCAAATTTTGTGGTTAGTTTTAATGGTAAACACCTTGTTGCCTGCCTATCTTAAACAAGGAAATTTTATACTTATTATTGTATGGGTTTCCTCGTAATATCATACCAACAGATGTGCAGTTTCAGAACTAACATGTACACATTTTTAGTTCCACTGTTTATTCATACCCTAAACTCTACACCATTATTCATTGTACAGAGTGTCTCATGGTAAGTACTATTCATACCCTTGTATCACCTGTTGTGGCTAGTAAGAAGACTTTGAGGTTGGGAGATAAAAAGATATCTGGTAAATAGATATATAGACATTCATGGCTGATTACACCACTTTAGTGGTTTGTACTGTCTGTACTCTACTCCATGTAGTTATTCATATGTAGCATAAAAAAAGCACCCAACATAGTTGCAGAGTATGTACAAATATCTAAATCATATTGAACCACCAGTTTTTTTTTTTCAACTTTGTACTTTTGCTTAAGCACTGTTGAGAAATATTATAGTGAGTGTTTGATTCTATATAGTGGTGATGTGTACATGTAACGTACTAGATATATATCCATATAAGTGATTACGCAAATGTTTTAGTTGTAATGTATCCAAAGAATGTACAATACAACTACATAGCTAGTTAGCACATCTAAAATAAAGTATTCTTGTACATACACATAGCTAGAGATGTTTATCATAGATGCATCACCCCACACCTTGCTGTAAGGCAAAGTGTCTAATAGATTCTGAAATATTTATTATCTGTGAATGTCTCCTACAGTAGCACACAATTTATTGCCCCATCAGAATTCCTGTTTGGTTACAAAAAAGTATATTATGTACAAATAAATGGTCACCAAGTTCCTATACATAGAAAAGACAAAACTACATTACGTTACAGTAGGACAATACAATGTAGGAAGCTACACCCTTATTGACACCTCATGAGCGATCTGCAGAATCCTATACAAAATTTCCAATTTTTAGAACAAAATTTGTGGGAACTATAAAGTTACATTCTTGGTTATATGAGCTATGTAATTCAGCTATCAGGTATATAAAATAAAATTTAAGTCCTCCCACCCATATGTTGTTTAGAGTATTGGTGAATAAAATTTATGTTGTGACAAAAATTTCCGTGCATATTTGAATTCTAAATATTCGACTAGTTACTAACTTACAGAGTTGTATTGTGGCTGCATTCAGTTGATACGGCAAGGAAAATGGTGATATCATTGGTGGGGTTGAGAAACTAGTAATTTCTTAAGTTGATGTGGCCTAATATCAGATTTGAAATCCTCCAGCAAGCTGTACAAGATTGCAGACCCGTCGAAGAGCTGATAAATCTGATACAAGTGACAACTATTTCTGACTCAGAATTCATAAGAAGTGAGCTCATAAAATTCTTGCTATATGACCCTAATGAAATCATTCTGTTTTAGTAGCTAGGTAGCAAGATGGTGTGATTAGTTGGAATTGGATATTTTGCAGTGTTTTATGAAGTCACATTATGGCTTCATTATTATAATTGTTAAAGTACAGAACTAAAATATGAGTGTAAATGCACAAATTAATTAGAGATAAGATTGTCTTTAAATTCGTTAAAAGATCCTGACCTACTGATATTGGTAAACTGTTTCACATACAGTATGTAATAATTGTTGATGGGAAAATAAATCATGTATTTGTAACAATCAACCCTGGTGGTTGGCTGGATGAAGTTATAGAGATGACCTTGGGAGATGTTGTTTAGGTTGGAGTAGCTATGTTAGGGCTAAGTTTTGCTGAAGTCCATTAACTATTTTGTACATCATGCATCGTCAGTGTTAGCTGTCATATAACTAAGGTGGACCAATCAAGTTGTTGTGTAACATACTTGGTGTTTTGAATAATGGTTAACAACAAATCTAGCCGTTCTCCTCTGTACTACTTCAATGAGTTGTATTGGTGTCATTCTTATACAGTGTGGTGCCCAGCTAGATAGCTAGTACATGCACATATTCTAATCTAAAGTGGGTCTCACGAGATTTTTGTAAACTGAGCTTTTTATATCAATTTTATCAAGCACATGTACAAACAAGCAGCTACCTATCACAACTGTTAGTCTTCAGAATTGCAATCCAAACAACTATTGTATGCACTTCAGTGTGTGGATTGCCGCGGCCACCAGGTGCACATGACACGACTTCAACGCAATAATTGTACTACCATCGTGGCAAACGACACTACTGGTATACATCTCGTGGTTCTGCTGGATACTTCTACTACTTGCGCTCTCTGTCGTCCTGTACTGTTGATTTCATTTTCGTTTGAACAGTTCAGTCCACGATACAAGCTCCGTGTTTTATGACAGGCTGAGTTATGCCATACGGGTCACGTAAAGGCACAGCCTGTATACCCGATCAATGCAAAGTATTATACAAAAATATATCTTGAATCTAGTAAATAACTGTCTAACCAACGATTTAAAAGTATTAATTGAAGTACTAATTTACAAGTGGCATTACAGACAGGATGTTATCCGTAACACGGAACTAATATACTAATAAAAACGGAAATTAACCTGTCTATACAGTCTATAGTGACTAACCTGTCTATAGTGACTAACCTGTCTATACGGTTTATAGTGACTAACCTGTCTATACGGTCTATAGTGACTAACCTGTCTATACGGTCTATAGTGACTAACCTGTCTATACTGTCTATAGTGACTAACCTGTCTATACTGTCTATAGTGACTAACCTGTCTATACAGTCTATATAGTGACTAACCTGTCTATACAGTCTATAGTGACTAACCTGTCTACACAGACTAACTTGTCTATACAGTCTATAGTGACTAACCTGTCTATACAGTCTATATAGTGACTAACCTGTCTATACAGTCTATAGTGACTAACCTGTCTATACCGTCTATAGTGACTAACCTGTCTATACAGTCTATAGTGACTAACCTGTCTATACTGTCTATAGTGACTAACCTGTCTATACAGTCTATAGTGACTAACCTGTCTATACAGTCTATTGTGACTAACCTGTCTATACAGTCTATATAGTGACTAACCTGTCTATACAGTCTATAGTGACTAACCTGTCTATACAGTCTATATAGTGACTAACCTGTCTATACAGTCTATAGTGACTAACCTGTCTATACAGTCTATAGTGACTAACCTGTCTATACAGACTATAGTGACTAACCTGTCTATACAGTCTATATAGTGACTAACCTGTCTATACAGTCTATAGTGATTAATCTGTCTATACAGTCTATATAGTGACTAACTTGTCTATACAGTCTATAGTGACTAACCTGTCTATACAGTCTATATAGTGACTAACCTGTCTATACAGTCTATAGTGACTAACATGTCTATACAGTCTATATAGTGACTAACCTGTCTATACAGTCTATAGTGACTAACCTGTCTATACGGTCTATAGTGACTAACCTGTCTATACCGTCTATAGTGACTAACCTGTCTATACCGTCTATAGTGACTAACCTGTCTATACCGTCTATAGTGACTAACCTGTCTATACAGTCTATAGTGACTAACCTGTCTATACAGTCTATAGTGACTAACCTGTCTATACGGTCTATAGTGACTAACCTGTCTATACCGTCTATATAGTGACTAACCTGTCTATACCGTCTATAGTGACTAACCTGTCTATGCAGTCTATAGTGACTAACCTGTCTATACAGTCTATAGTGACTAACCTGTATATACAGTCTATATAGTGACTAACCTGTCTATACAGTCTATAGTGACTAACCTGTCTATACGGTCTATAGTGACTAACCTGTCTATACCGTCTATAGTGACTAACCTGTCTATACAGTCTATAGTGACTAACCTGTCTATACGGTCTATAGTGACTAACCTGTCTATACCGTCTATATAGTGACTAACCTGTCTATACTGTCTATAGTGACTAACCTGTCTATACAGTCTATAGTGACTAACCTGTCTATACAGTCTATATAGTGACTAACCTGTCTATACAGTCTATAGTGACTAACCTGTCTATACAGTCTATAGTGACTAACCTGTCTATACAGTCTATACAGTCTATAGTGACTAACCTGTCTATACGGTCTATAGTGACTAACCTGTCTATACCGTCTATATAGTGACTAACCTGTCTATACTGTCTATAGTGACTAACCTGTCTATACAGTCTATAGTGACTAACCTGTCTATACAGTCTATATAGTGACTAACCTGTCTATACAGTCTACAGTGAATAACCTGTCTATACAGTCTATAGTGACTAACCTGTCTATACAGTCTATAGTGACTAACCTGTCTATACAGTCTATAGTGACTAACCTGTCTATACCGTCTATAGTGACTAACCTGTCTATACAGTTTATATGGTGACTAACCTGTCTATACAGTCTATATAGTGTCAGGTTAGTCACTATAGACTGTATAGACAAGTTAGTCACTATAGACTGTATAGACAGGTTAGTCACTATAGACTGTATAGACAGGTTAGTCACTATAGACTGTATAGACAGGTTAGTCACTATATAGACTGTATAGACAGGTTAGTCACTATAGACGGTATAGACAGGTTAGTCACTATAGACCGTATAGACAGGTTAGTCACTATAGACTGTATAGACAGGTTAGTCACTATAGACTGTATAGACAGGTTATTCACTATAGACTGTATAGACAGGTTAGTCACTATAGACTGTATAGACAGGTTAGTCACTATAGACTGTATAGACAGGTTAGTCACTATATAGACTGTATAGACAGGTTAGTCACTATAGACTGTATAGACAGGTTAGTCACTATAGACTGTATAGACAGGTAAGTCACTATATAGACTGTATAGACAGGTTAGTCACTATAGACTGTATAGACAGGTTAGTCACTATAGACTGTATAGACAGGTTAGTCACTATAGACTGTATAGACAGGTTAGTCACTATATAGACTGTATAGACAAGTTAGTGACTATAGACCGTATAGACAGGTTAGTCACTATATAGATTGTATAGACAGGTTAGTCACTATAGACTGTATAGACAGGTTAGTCACTATATAGACTGTATAGACAGATTATTCACTATAGACTGTATAGACAGGTTAGTCATTATATAGACTGTATAGACAGGTTAGTCACTATAGACTGTATAGACAGGTTAGTCACTATAGACTTTATAGACAGATTAGTCACTATAGACTATATAGACAGGTTAGTCACTGTAGACTGTATAGACAGGTTAGTCACTATAGACTACATAGACAGGTTAGTCACTATAGACTACATAGACAGGGTAGTCACTGTAGACTGTATAGACAGGTTAGTCACTATAGACTACATAGACAAGTTAGTCACTATAGACTACATAGACAGGGTAGTCACTATAGACTGGTTGGTCACTATAGACTGTATAGACAGGTTAGTCACTATAGACTATATAGACAGGTTAGCCACTGTAGACTGTATAGACAGGTTAGTCACGATAGACTGTATAGACAGGTTAGTCACGATAGACTGTATAGACAGATTAGTCACCGTAGACTATATAGGCAGGTTAGTCACCGTAGACTATATAGACAGGTTAGTCACTGTAGATTGTATAGACAGGTTAGTCACTATAGACTACATAGACAGGGTAGTCACTATAGACTGGTTGGTCACTATAGACTGTATAGACAGGTTAGTCACTATAGACTATATAGACAGGTTAGTCACTGTAGACTGTACAGACAGATTAGTCACTTTAGACTATATAGACAGGATAGTCACTGTAGACTATATAGACAGGTTAGTCACTGTAGACTATATAGACAGGTTAGTCACTATAGACTATATAGACAGGTTAGTCCCTGTAGACTGTATAGACAGGTTAGTCACTATATAGACTATATAGACAGGTTAGTCACTATAGACTATATAGACAGGTTAGTCCCTGTAGACTGTATAGACAGGTTAGTCACTATATAGACTATATAGACAGGTTAGTCACTGTAGACTGTATAGACAGCTTAGTCACTATAGACTATATAGACAGGTTAGCCACTGTAGACTGTATAGACAGGTTAGTCACTATAGACTACATAGACAGGTTAGTCACTATAGACTGGTTGGTCACTATAGACTGTATAGGCAGGTTAGTCACTATAGACTATATAGACAGGTTAGCCACTGTAGACTGTATAGACAGGTTAGTCACGATAGACTGTATAGACAGGTTAGTCATAATAGACTGTATAGACAGATTAGTCACCGTAGACTATATAGGCAGGTTAGTCACCGTAAACTATATAGACAGGTTAGTCACTATAGACTGTATAGACAGGTTAGTCACTATAGACTGCATAGACAGGTTAGTCACTATAGACGGTATAGACAGGTTAGTCACTATAGACTGTATAGACAGGTTAGTCACTATAGACCATATAGACAGGTTAGTCACTATAGACTGTATAGACAGGTTAGTCACTATAGACCGTATAGACAGGTTAGTCACTATAGACTGTATAGACAGGTTAGTCACTATAGACTGTATAGACAGGTTAGTCACTATAGACTGTATAGACAGGTTAGTCACTATAGACTGTATAGACAGGTTAGTCACTATATAGACTGTATAGACAGGTTAGTCACTATAGACTATATAGACAGGTTAGTTACTATAGACTATATAGACAGGTTAGTCACTATAGACTGTATAGACAGGTTAGTCACTATAGACCATATAGACAGGTTAGTCACTATAGACTGTATAGACAGGTTAGTCACTATAGACCGTATAGACAGGTTAGTCACTATAGACTGTATAGACAGGTTAGTCACTATAGACTGTATAGACAGGTTAGTCACTATAGACCGTATAGACAGGTTAGTCACTATAGACTGTATAGACAGGTTAGTCACTATAGACTGTATAGACAGGTTAGTCACTATAGACTGTATAGACAGGTTAGTCACTATAGACTGTATAGACAGGTTAGTCACTATAGACTGTATAGACAGGTTAGTCACTATATAGACTGTATAGACAGGTTAGTCACTATAGACTATATAGACAGGTTAGTCACTATAGACTATATAGACAGGTTAGCCACTATAGACTGTATAGACAGGTTAGTCACTATAGACTACATAGACAGGTTAGTCACTATAGACTACATAGACAGGGTAGTCACTATAGACTGGTTGGTCACTATAGACTGTATAGACAGGTTAGTCACTATAGACTATATAGACAGGTTAGTCACGATGGACTGTATAGACAGGTTAGTCACGATAGACTATATAGACAGGTTAGCCACTGTAGACTGTATAGACAGGTTAGTCACTATAGACTACATAGACAGGTTAGTCACTATAGACTACATAGACAGGGTAGTCACTATAGACTGGTTGGTCACTATAGACTGTATAGACAGGTTAGTCACTATAGACTATATAGACAGGTTAGCCACTGTGGACTGTATAGACAGGTTAGTCACGATAGACTGTATAGACAGGTTAGTCACGATAGACTGTATAGACAGATTAGTCACTGTAGACTATATAGGCAGGTTAGTCACCGTAGACTATATAGACAGGTTAGTCACTGTAGACTGTATAGACAGGTTAGTCACTATAGACTATATAGACAGGTTAGTTACTATAGACTATATAGACAGGTTAGTCACTGTAGACTGTATAGACAGCTTAGTCACTATAGACTATATAGACAGGTTAGCCACTATAGACTGTATAGACAGGTTAGTCACTATAGACTACATAGACAGGTTAGTCACTATAGACTACATAGACAGGGTAGTCACTATAGACTGGTTGGTCACTATAGACTGTATAGACAGGTTAGTCACTATAGACTGTATAGACAGGTTAGTCACTATAGACTGTATAGACAGGTTAGTCACTATAGACTGTATAGACAGGTTAGTCACTATATAGACTGTATAGACAGGTTAGTCACTATAGACCGTATAGACAGGTTAGTCACTATAGACTGTATAGACAGGTTAGTCACTATAGACTGTATAGACAGGTTAGTCACTATAGACCGTATAGACAGGTTAGTCACTATAGACTGTATAGACAGGTTAGTCACTATAGACTGTATAGACAGGTTAGTCACTATAGACTGTATAGACAGGTTAGTCACTATAGACTGTATAGACAGGTTAGTCACTATAGACTGTATAGACAGGTTAGTCACTATATAGACTGTATAGACAGGTTAGTCACTATAGACTATATAGACAGGTTAGTCACTATAGACTATATAGACAGGTTAGCCACTATAGACTGTATAGACAGGTTAGTCACTATAGACTACATAGACAGGTTAGTCACTATAGACTACATAGACAGGGTAGTCACTATAGACTGGTTGGTCACTATAGACTGTATAGACAGGTTAGTCACTATAGACTATATAGACAGGTTAGTCACGATGGACTGTATAGACAGGTTAGTCACGATAGACTATATAGACAGGTTAGCCACTGTAGACTGTATAGACAGGTTAGTCACTATAGACTACATAGACAGGTTAGTCACTATAGACTACATAGACAGGGTAGTCACTATAGACTGGTTGGTCACTATAGACTGTATAGACAGGTTAGTCACTATAGACTATATAGACAGGTTAGCCACTGTGGACTGTATAGACAGGTTAGTCACGATAGACTGTATAGACAGGTTAGTCACGATAGACTGTATAGACAGATTAGTCACTGTAGACTATATAGGCAGGTTAGTCACCGTAGACTATATAGACAGGTTAGTCACTGTAGACTGTATAGACAGGTTAGTCACTATAGACTATATAGACAGGTTAGTTACTATAGACTATATAGACAGGTTAGTCACTGTAGACTGTATAGACAGCTTAGTCACTATAGACTATATAGACAGGTTAGCCACTATAGACTGTATAGACAGGTTAGTCACTATAGACTACATAGACAGGTTAGTCACTATAGACTACATAGACAGGGTAGTCACTATAGACTGGTTGGTCACTATAGACTGTATAGACAGGTTAGTCACTATAGACTGTATAGACAGGTTAGTCACTATAGACTGTATAGACAGGTTAGTCACTATAGACTGTATAGACAGGTTAGTCACTATATAGACTGTATAGAC
The DNA here is from genome assembly GCF_963678975.1 of Dysidea avara. Taxonomy (NCBI): domain Eukaryota; kingdom Metazoa; phylum Porifera; class Demospongiae; order Dictyoceratida; family Dysideidae; genus Dysidea; species Dysidea avara. Next base: position 26,905,053 of record NC_089275.1, read on the forward strand.
AGGTTAGTCACTATAGACTATATAGACAGGTTAGTTACTATAGACTATATAGACAGGTTAGTCACTATAGACTGTATAGACAGGTTAGTCACTATAGACCATATAGACAGGTTAGTCACTATAGACTGTATAGACAGGTTAGTCACTATAGACCGTATAGACAGGTTAGTCACTATAGACTGTATAGACAGGTTAGTCACTATAGACTGTATAGACAGGTTAGTCACTATAGACTGTATAGACAGGTTAGTCACTATAGACTGTATAGACAGGTTAGTCACTATAGACTGTATAGACAGGTTAGTCACTATATAGACTGTATAGACAGGTTAGTCAGTATAGACTATATAGACAGGTTAGTCACTATAGACTATATAGACAGGTTAGCCACTATAGACTGTATAGACAGGTTAGTCACTATAGACTACATAGACAGGTTAGTCACTATAGACTACATAGACAGGGTAGTCACTATAGACTGGTTGGTCACTATAGACTGTATAGACAGGTTAGTCACTATAGACTATATAGACAGGTTAGTCACGATGGACTGTATAGACAGGTTAGTCACGATAGACTATATAGACAGGTTAGCCACTGTAGACTGTATAGACAGGTTAGTCACTATAGACTACATAGACAGGTTAGTCACTATAGACTACATAGACAGGGTAGTCACTATAGACTGGTTGGTCACTATAGACTGTATAGACAGGTTAGTCACTATAGACTATATAGACAGGTTAGCCACTGTGGACTGTATAGACAGGTTAGTCACGATAGACTGTATAGACAGGTTAGTCACGATAGACTGTATAGACAGATTAGTCACTGTAGACTATATAGGCAGGTTAGTCACCGTAGACTATATAGACAGGTTAGTCACTGTAGACTGTATAGACAGGTTAGTCACTATAGACCATATAGACAGGTTAGTCACTATAGACTGTATAGACAGGTTAGTCACTATAGACCGTATAGACAGGTTAGTCACTATAGACCGTATAGACAGGTTAGTCACTATAGACTGTATAGACAGGTTAGTCACTATAGACTGTATAGACAGGTTAGTCACTATAGACTGTATAGACAGGTTAGTCACTATAGACTGTATAGACAGGTTAGTCACTATATAGACTGTATAGACAGGTTAGTCACTATAGACTATATAGACAGGTTAGTTACTATAGACTATATAGACAGGTTAGTCACTATAGACTGTATAGACAGGTTAGTCACTATAGACCATATAGACAGGTTAGTCACTATAGACCGTATAGACAGGTTAGTCACTATAGACCGTATAGACAGGTTAGTCACTATAGACTGTATAGACAGGTTAGTCACTATAGACTGTATAGACAGGTTAGTCACTATAGACTGTATAGACAGGTTAGTCACTATAGACTGTATAGACAGGTTAGTCACTATAGACTGTATAGACAGGTTAGTCACTATATAGACTGTATAGACAGGTTAGTCACTATAGACTATATAGACAGGTTAGTCACTATAGACTATATAGACAGGTTAGCCACTATAGACTGTATAGACAGGTTAGTCACTATAGACTACATAGACAGGTTAGTCACTATAGACTACATAGACAGGGTAGTCACTATAGACTGGTTGGTCACTATAGACTGTATAGACAGGTTAGTCACTATAGACTATATAGACAGGTTAGTCACGATGGACTGTATAGACAGGTTAGTCACGATAGACTATATAGACAGGTTAGCCACTGTAGACTGTATAGACAGGTTAGTCACTATAGACTACATAGACAGGTTAGTCACTATAGACTACATAGACAGGGTAGTCACTATAGACTGGTTGGTCACTATAGACTGTATAGACAGGTTAGTCACTATAGACTATATAGACAGGTTAGCCACTGTGGACTGTATAGACAGGTTAGTCACGATAGACTGTATAGACAGGTTAGTCACGATAGACTGTATAGACAGATTAGTCACTGTAGACTATATAGGCAGGTTAGTCACCGTAGACTATATAGACAGGTTAGTCACTGTAGACTGTATAGACAGGTTAGTCACTATAGACTATATAGACAGGTTAGTTACTATAGACTATATAGACAGGTTAGTCACTGTAGACTGTATAGACAGCTTAGTCACTATAGACTATATAGACAGGTTAGCCACTATAGACTGTATAGACAGGTTAGTCACTATAGACTACATAGACAGGTTAGTCACTATAGACTACATAGACAGGGTAGTCACTATAGACTGGTTGGTCACTATAGACTGTATAGACAGGTTAGTCACTATAGACTATATAGACAGGTTAGCCACTGTAGACTGTATAGACAGGTTAGTCACGATAGACTGTATAGACAGCTTAGTCACTATAGACTACATAGACAGGTTAGCCACTGTAGACTGTATAGACAGGTTAGTCACGATGGACTGTATAGACAGGTTAGTCACGATAGACTGTATAGACAGATTAGTCACCGTAGACTATATAGGCCGGTTAGTCACCGTAGACTATATAGACAGGTTAGTCACCGTAGACTATATAGACAGGTTAGTCACTGTAGACTATACAGACAGGTTAGTCACTTTAGACTATATAGACAGGATAGTTACTGTAGACTATATAGACAGGTTAGTCACTGTAGACTATATAGACAGGTTAGTCACTATAGACTATATAGACAGGTTAGTCACTGTAGACTGTATAGACAGCTTAGTCACTATAGACTGTATAGACAGGTTAGTCACTATAGACTGTATAGACAGGTTAGTCACTATAGACTATATAGACAGGTTAGTCACTATAGACTGTATAGACAGGTTAGTCACTATAGACTGTATAGACAGGTTAGTCACTATAGACTATATAGACAGGTTAGTCAATATAGACTTTATAGACAGGTTAGTCACTATAGACTGTATAGACAGGTTAGTCAAGATAGACTCTATAGAGAGGCTATAGTCTCTATACACAAGGTGGTTAGAATTATTAGTATACTAGTAAAATCCCATTATCCGTGTTACGGGTAACATCCTGTCTCTAATGGCTACTCTAATTTACAATGCAGGCTGTAGGACCAGGTGTCCTACAGACCTTCAGCACTTGTAGTCATGGATTTTTTCTCCTTCCTGCAACCTTTCAAACCTTCCTGTAACTTTTCAAACACACCTTATGTAACTAATGTCTTTGTATCTAATGTCTCTGAGCAGGCTGTAGGACCAGGTGTCCAGCACTTGTGTAAGCAGTGTTTATTCTAGGACTGTTAGGGGGGGAACTCCCCCCCCCCCCCCCCCCTCTAAAATCTCAGACTCACTCCCTAAAATTGTAAGTGACTACTACACTATACTTAATTTAAGCTTGTTTTAAAATGACAAACTAAACTTATCAAAAATACCCTCAGAGTAACCAGTTTGGCAACTATTTCAACTGTTTTATATAGTTGTGGATTCGGACAACTGTATGCAGACTTTCACCTGATCACCTCCAAATTCCTGATTCCCCCCAAAGGAGAAATCCTAGAATAAACACTGCTGTAAAGCTTTAATAAAAGATAAAATAAAAAATGTAAGAAGGTAAGCTATTCCAATCATTGGTGATCCTATTAATAAAGTAATTTGATCTACACAACAATCTTGACCGTTCCTTAAACAACTTGAACTGATGCCCCCTGGTGCGGGTGGTATTTGAGAAAGTATATAAATTAGTAAAATCTGTAGTTATTAAGAATTTTATAAAGGAAAATTAGGTCACCTCTCAGACGCCTGTATTGGAGTGATGGTAATGATAATAATGTCAACCTCTCAGAATATGATTTATCCTGTAGTTGTGGGAGAAGACGGGTAGCTCTTCGTTGCACCTTCTCTATCTTTCTCTGATCAAGGGCGTAAATATAAGGTGAAACTCAAACCTTTCTTCAGTTTAGGTTTGCCACTGTATTGCCACAGTGATTTCTTATGAGTGGTTGTGACCAATCCGTAAAGCTGCTAGTGGTTATAAAACTGCCGCGGAATAATTCATGGCACAGCCAGAATGTTCAAACGAAAATGAAATCAACAGTGCAACGGAAATATTCCGTAAACTACCATATATGTATGTTTATCATGGAATTAGTTGAGTAGATTAAAAACGGATATACTGTACTGTACCTACATGAGTTTGCGTCTACATGATTATTGAAGCCTTACAATATTCATTGCAGTACTGGCAATCATACAAGGTGTTACTCAGCATAACTATGATGTGAGACGACTAATACTGTTTAATACCCTTACTGAAGGAGCAGTGTGTTTGTGTTAACAATGAATCGATTGCTGAATTACTAGCTGTGTATTATGAGTTTAGTCTGTGTAAGGTGTAGTGTCCAACTATGTAGTTATTACCCAGTAGGTGTATATATGATGTAGTTGTCAGCAATTGTATGTACTGTCTTATGCACAGGTTGGCTGTGCTACTGTGGCCATTCTTATCCACTATTTCTTCCTTGCTTCGTTCTTGTGGTTGTTAATGGAGGGAGTAGTGTTGTATATTATACTAATAAAAGAGTTCAACAAAGTCAACTGGAAACATTACATCATTGTTACACTTCTGTCTTATGGTAAGCCGCACATAAGCAGTGGCGGATCTAGATGGGTTTCTGGGGTTTTTACAGAAACCCCCTTTTGAATTTAGCTCAGTGGCAGTCTAAACACATAAACATTGTTGTACTGACAATTTGTCATATCAAACAACTATAATACCACTGTGTTTCAGTAGCATGCATGCAGCTGCACTTAACTGACACCATTATAGCTATTAAACTCTCAGCAACACTTCACTTTTCATCTCCCACTGCATTAAAAACGATCGAGATACTCTAATAGAGCAGTCAAGTAACTACTCTAATACAGCAATCAAAGCTACAGCTTATACTCACCATCTTCCAATAGTTAGCTATAGTATTTACAGTTTAAAGCATTGGATTTATTGTAATTGTTAACTAAAAGTAGCTTAAAATCCAATCTCAGCGTTTCTAAAATCTCAAAGTTTTCTGGAGAAATGTTATCAGATGCCTTATTCATCTATACAAACTTTCAGAAACCCCATTTTAAAAATCTTAGATCCGTCACTGATAAGATGATGATGCATTATACTGTAGTTGAATAGATATAATAAACACGACTACATTTTGTCTATTGAATGTACAATTGTAAACTTTAATAGATGCAATATGTTAGACTGGGAGAGCTAAACAGCAAAGCAAACACTTGAGCTCATTATTTTTATCTGTCATAACCATATCACCTTAATTTAATTGAGATTCATGTTCCAGTTATTGCGTTATGACCTGTATAACATAACAAGTATTATGAACCAAACTAGCAACACAGTTATATCCATATGTACATGGTCAACTTGTGCACTAAAACCATTGCAATACATTGTATAGCTTTAAAGTGTTGTATATTCAATTGGTATAAAAATTTACAACTATAATATAATACTGCTGGTATATACACACACAGGTGGCCCTCTATTGTACATGATATTGTGTATTCCTTTGGCACTGGGAAGAAGCAATGAATGGAGTTATGGGAGTGAAGAACTGTAAGCTCCTATACACTTCAGTTTTACATGTACCTTTATTGAATTGTGTACAGATGTTGGTTGACATACAAGGATGGTTTTATACTGGCATTCGTTGTTCCTGTGCTGTTCATTGTATTAGTGAGTACCATATTCTTATAATTGCACTATATATACTTAAATGTATTTACAGCTAGCATTCATGCTTTTGATAATACTGCTCACCATGCAAAAGAAATTCGAAAAGAAGCACAAAATTGATGAAAACTGTTTGCAGACTATGTAAGGCTCTACTTGAGTATATACTATACTGAATAATGTCATATGTGACCCTAGTCCTTATTGCTACAAACGATGGTTACAAGGACTTATCCTGCTAACTCTCACAATGACAGCAACATGGGTATTAGCACTGATTCACTATTACATGTTGTTATTACTGACAGCATACATATTTGAAATAAGCTTTGTTATTGAAGTATACTGGATGTTCCTAACATTATAATACATAATCCTAACATAAAAAGTGTGACATCATAATCCTAACATTATAATATTGCATGTTCCTAACATTATAATATTCCATTGTCCTGCTAAAAGAATCCTCTAGTGTGTCATCAGCCTAAATGATAAAAGTGTTTGATCTTTAACTAGCCAGTGCTTTTTGTGCTAACTTTGCTGGTTGGCTTCTTGAAAATGTAGGCATACCATACTTTACACACCTGGATTAACACACTTAGTAAGTAGGTGCTAAAATATTTATTCATAGCTAACCTTTCTGAAATAAATAATTAAGAGTAGAAATAATATAATTGCCTAATAAATAATAGATTTAATTTTAATTTTTGTTATGCAAGACTCAAATATGAGTGTAGTGCATATCAAGTTAACGTACACTTAATAAGTTAATAAATGAATGTAAGTTAGGAGAATTAACTTTTTCTTCAGACAGAGAGTTCCATAGGATAGCTGTGGGTAAGAAGGAGTGATAGTAGGTGTACATTTGAAAACATGTACGTGATTAGTGAATAATTATTCAGATGTACAAACCATTAGTGTAAGTATAGCACAAGGCACAAAATACATGCTATGATGTGTTTCATTTGCATACAGTATTCCCCTGTATCCCACAAGGATTTTATGCTTGAAAAGTCCAAAAGTTTCCGAGAAAAAAAGTACACTTTCACAGAGACAGTTGTGAACAATGAAGAGAGGGTTGATTTTTTGATTGCCAAACCTGCTGCTGCTGCCACCGCCGCCGCCACCTCATTTTAACACTATGTCATCATGTACTGTACATGTATTTTACTACAAATCAACAACTATACACATGTTATAATATTGCTAGAAACATAAACATTCAGTAATATAATATTTTATTGTAATTACAATAGCACTATTCCATCATGCACGACTGATCAAACTTTGTGATGACATGTATTATTTTAAAAAAAGAAGATGGACAGAAAAGCACGTTAGCAGTGTTAACATAACACAGCACTTGCATCAGTGCAATGTATATGGCATGCAGCAAGCAAGCAAATCACGAACTACACAAATCTAGAGGTGTAAAACCAATAATGCATATTATAAGTACTATACTGAAATTTGTTAATTTCATATTAATATCTCTATTAGCCATACTAGGCAAAAAAAAACAAAGCAACCACAAACAAAACCCAATAGCAATGTGGTAGAAGGATAGGAAATAGCCTTTCTATATTATAAACTACATCTCATTAAAAAATTTAAAAAAAAACTAGAAGGTATATTATAGTCTTAAAAACCTGGAGTGGAAGTCATACCCCAGTGGGTGAGATTCTTTAATATAAAAGACAAGATGATTTACATACTCATTCAGTTGGTTCAAAAGCAACATGAAGCCATGGCTTAAACTACTAGCATATACAGCAAACAAACAGGGCCGCCCATGGGGGGGCAATTGGGGCATTTACCCTGAGCCCCATGAAGGGCCCCTTAAATAGCCTGTTTACAAGATTGATATACTCTAATAGAGTAGTCAGATCTAGATACTCTAATAGAGCAGTCACAGTTTTCTTCAGAGGAGCAGTGTAGCAAGCTTTTAATAAGGAGATATGGTTGGTGAGGGGTAGCTATTGTCATTGTCAGCATATAATGACCTTTTTTTTTGGTCTTTGACTTGCAGCTTGGGTGAAGTTGCGATCCAGAGTGGAAACCCTGGAGGTCCCACTTTAAATCTTTTCTCTGGGCCCTTTAATTTCTCTGGGCAGCACTGCAAACAAATAAAATCATACATAACTTGCTTGTTTACCTAGCCTCGTTATCATGTTATTTATATGAATTGGAATAGAAGGTGTATCATAACATGCACTGCTACAATGCCTGCAAATACCTTGATGTCATATTGGGTATTGAAGTCAAGTGTTTCAAAGTGTGGGATATAAGGTACACCTGCACTTGTAGGATATCCTTGTTATCAATGTCTCAGCCACGATTTCTCTTGGTCTCGGGTTGATAGCAAAATATCCTACTGATTGGGGGAGGGGGGTAACTAGCTATATTCTATTGTACTATTTGAGACATAATTATAAGCCAGGCAAAGTAGATCCTTATTTCTCATCAGCTGCAGGCAGGCGGTCATTATTCATTATGACATCATTATTTTTAAAATTCGTTTTTATACCATATGTCACAAGAATCATGTCATGATAATACAAACCATCTAAATATTTTTACACAAATCCATTGTAGTGGTGAGACAAACAAATGCCATTGTTAACACAAGGTGCATCATGTGTGTTAAGATCATCTAATCCAAAACAGCCAAGCTGTAAAAAAAGTGTGCGGCCCTCAGAAAGGCTATGGTGAAAAAAGATGTGAAATCCAAGGTGGCGGCCAAGAAATGGCTGTGATGGTAGGTTAATGGTAAAAATTTTAATAATGACAATTAAGGTGAATTTTGTGAAGCGACACTTTTTTTACAGCTTGGCTGTTTTGGATTAGATTTCATTTCATTTTGTATTTGTATACTCCAAAGCCGGCCTATGGCCAGCTTTGGGACTTTTTAAACCTATGTTTTTTTTCTTTACTACAGGAAGAAGAAAAGATGAAGTAGATGTACTTTAAATATTTTATCAGTAAATGTACAATTATATATATAATACATATGTGACCGGATTTGCGAAAAGGGGCCTTCCACACATCCAATTTGCCAACTTTGACAATTGATAACTTCAGATTGGAAAGAGCTATTGCCTTGAAATTTGGGCAGTAGTGATTTCTTTGCAGCTGAACTCTCTACATGATGGTTTCTTTGTAGCTGAACTCTCTACAAGGTAATTTCTTCTAGCTGATCTCTCTACAGGGTGATTTGTTTGTAGCTGAATTCTGTACAGGTAATTTGTTTGCAGCTGAGCTCTTTACAGAATGGTTTCTTTGTAGCTGAACTCTCTACAAGGTAACTTTTCTAGCTGATGTCTCTACAAGGAGGCTAGTTTGTAGCTGAACTCTCTACATGGTGGTTTCTTTGTAACTGAACTTTCTACAAGGTGACTTCTTCTAGCTGATCTTTCAATAGGGTGATTTGTTTGTAGCTTCACTCTCTACAAGGTAACTTCTTCTAGCTGATCTCTCTACAGGGAGATTTGTTTGTAGCTGAAATCTCTACAGGTGATTTGTTTGAAGCTGAACTTTCTAAATGATGGTTTCTTTGTAGCTGAACTCTCTACAAGTTAACTTCATCTAGCTGATCTCTCGACAGGGTGATTTGTTTGTTACTGAATTCTGTACAGGTGATTTGTTTGCAGCTGAGCTCTTTACAGAATGGTTTCTTTGTAGCTGAACTCTCTAAAAGGTAACTTCTTCTAACTGATCTTTCTACAGGGAAATTTGTTTCTAGCAGAATTTTCTACAGGGTGATTTCTTTGCAGCTGAACTCTCTACATGGTGGTTTCTTTGTAGCTGAACTCTCTACAATGTAATTTCTTCTAGCTGATCTCTCTACAGGGAGATTTGTTTGTAGCTGAACTATCTACAAGGTAACTTCTTCTAGCTGATCTCTCTACAGGGTGATTTGTTCGTAGCTGAATTCTGTACAGGTGATTTGTTTGCAGCTGAGCTCTTTACAAAATGGTTTCTTTGTAGCAGAACTCTCTACAAGGTAACTTCTTCTAACTGATCTTTCTACAGGGTAATTTGTTTGTGGCAGAATTTTATACAGGGTGATTTCTTTGCAGCTGAACTCTCTACATGGTGGTTTCTTTGTAGCTGAACTCTCTAAAAGGTAACTTCTTCTAGCTGATCTCTCTACAGGGTGATTTGTTTGTAGCTGAACGATCTACAAGGTAACTTCTTCTAGCTGATCTCTCTACAGGGTGATTTGTTTGTAGCTGAACGATCTACAAGGTAATTTCTTCTAGCTGATCTCTCTACAGGGTGGTTTCTTTGTAGCTGAACTCTCTAAAAGGTAACTTCTTCTAACTGATCTTCTACAAGGGCAATTTGTTTGTGGCAGAATTTTATACAGGGTGATTTCTTTGCAGCTGAACTCTCTACATGGTGGTTTCTTTGTAGCTGAACTCTCTAAAAGGTAACTTCTTCTAGCTGATCTCTCTACAGGGTGATTTCTTTGTAGCTGAACTCTCTACAAGGTAACTTCTTCTAGCTGATCTCTCTACAGGGTGATTTGTTTGTAGCTGAACAATCTACAGGGTAACTTCTTCTAGCTGATCTCTCTACAGGGTGGTTTCTTTGTAGCTGAACTCTCTAAAAGGTAACTTCTTCTAACTGATCTTTCTACAGGGCAATTTGTTTATGGCTGCATTTTCTACAGGGTGATTTCTTTGCAGCTGAACTCTCTACATGGTGGTTTCTTTGTAGCTGAACTCTCTACAAGGTAATTTCTTCTAGCTGATCTCTCTACAGGGAGATCTGTTTGTAGCTGAACTATCTACAAGGTAACTTCTTCTAGCTGATCTCTCTACAGGGTGATTTGTTTGTAGCTGAATTCTGTACAGGTGATTTGTTTGCAGCTGAGCTCTTTACAGAATGGTTTCTTTGTAGCTGAACTCTCTACAAAGTAAATTCTTCTAGCTGATCTTTCTACAGGGTGATTTGTTTGTAGCTGAACTCTCTACAAGGTAAATTCTTCTAGCTGATCTCTCTACAGGGTGGTTTCTTTGTAGCTGAACTCTCTACAAGGTAAATTCTTCTAGCTGATCTCTCTACAGGGAGATTTGTTTGTAGCTGAACTCTCTACAGGTGATTTGTTTGAAGCTGAACTCTCTAAATGATGGTTTCTTTGTAGCTGAGCTCTCTACAAGTAAACTTCTTCTAGCTGATCTCTCTACAGGGTGATTTGCTTGTAACTGAACTATCTACAAGATAACTTCTTCTAGCTGATCTCTCTACATGGTGATTTGTTTGTAGCTGAATTCTGTATAGATGATTTGTTTGCAGCTGAGCTCTTTAAATAATGGTTTCTTTGTAGCTGAACTCTCTCAAGGTAACTTCTTCTAGCTGATGTTTTTACAGGGTCACTAGTTTGTAGCTGAATTCTCTACATGGTGGTTTCTTTGTAACTGAACTCTCTACAAGGTAACTTTTTCTAGCTCATCTTTCTACAGGGTGATTTATTTGTAGCTGAATTCTGTACAGGTTATTTGTTTGCAGCTGAGCTCTTTAAAGAATGGTTTCTTTGTAGCTGAACTCTCTACAAGGTAACTTCTTCTAGCTGATGTCTCTACAAGGTCACTAGTTTGTAGCTGAGCTCTCTACATGATGGTTTCTTTGTAACTGAACTCTCTACAAGGTGACCTCTTCTAGCTGATCTTTCTACAGGGTGATTTGTTTGAAGCTGAACTCTCTACAAGGTAACTTCTTCTAGCTGATCTCTCTACAGGGAGATTTGTTTGTAGCTGAACTCTCTACATGATGGTTTCTTTGTAGCTGAACTCTCTATAAGGTAACTTCTTCTAGCTAATCTCTCTACAGGGAGATTTGTTTGTAGCTGAACTCTCTACATGATGGTTTCTTTGTAGCTGAACTCTCTACAAGGTAACTTCTTCTATTGATCTCTCCACAGGGCGATTTGTTTGTAGCTGAGCTCTCTACATGGTGGTTTCTTTGTAGCTGAACTCTACAAGGTGATTTTTTCTAGTGAACTATCCCTTTCCATAGTTGCATAAACTCCCTACAAGGTAACTTCTTCTAGCTGATCTCTCTACAGGGTGACTTGTGTGTAGCTGATCTCTATACAGGTTTCTTATTTCTAGCTGATCTCTTGAAGTCTCTTCAGGGTGACTGCTCTATTAGGATGACTGCTCTATTAGAGTATCTCGATCTCGCACTTGCTGCACCAAGTTGGATTTCGTGTTATAACTCCGTGGCTTTAAGTCTGATTCTTCTACACCATTGAAGATCCTTTCTAAGATGATTACTCCATCTGTACAACGATTTTCAAAGCATTACCCCAAGCGCTTTATCTGGTAGGCGTGGCAAGCAGTAGTTTTTTTATTAGCTAATCTCGATTGCATAATTGTTACACACTGTTGGTTTTTTCGTTGTATCTTCCTATGTTTTAGCTCGATTTCTTTCAAACCACAAAAGGTTTGAGGTTCAATAGGTAACCTATTCACCCACCGATTTTCAGCTTCTTCCCATACGTGGTTTACCCTGTAGGCGTGACAACATATTGGTGTTATTTTTCGTGAATAATCGCTCATAACTCTTTGCCTGTTTATCGTATTCTAGCCAAAGTTGGTACCGAGATGCGCCTTTATACCCCCCTTCTGTGTGCCAAATTTCAAGGTAATCGGTTATGGCGTTCGAGTTTTATAGCAGTTTTTGTAAGTGTGCGACAAGAAAAAGAAAAATAAGAAGAAAAAAAACGAAGAAACTGAGCCAATTTTTGAAGTCGCATATCTCGGAAACGCGTGAAACGATTTCGCTCAAATTTGGAATGTGGAATGCTGCAGGTGGAGGGCATGTCCACAGCAAAAATCGTCTTGTTTCATCAAGGAAGCACAGAGCTACGGAGGTGCGAAAATTGCGTTTTCTTTCTTCCTGTCAATATACTCACGGGTGTTACGCGCCGGCTTCTTGGGCCGCACGACACACTACCGTGTGTCTTGATGTGCAAAATAGGGGCATGTCATACTAGAATGTAATAATGAAAGTTGAGACTGCAGTGTTTTAGCAAAAGTAGGAGGCTGATGAGAAACAAGGAATCTACTTTGCCTGGCTTGAAGTTATTTGAGCAAAAAGGCATAATATCTTTACAAGTTTGGCAGCAACTATCCTAGCATGTCAGCACAAAGGAGTAAGTTGTGACAACTGGCAAACATGATGGTATAAATTATCATGGTAATCAGAATATCTCTGGAAGTGCTAACCATTACCGTTTACGGCCAGCTAGATCTGTACGGATATATCCCTAGGAGACTCTAGACAAAAGTATTCAATATATCCATTACATGGAGAACCATTTGTCAATTTAAGTTTGCTTTCATCAGGGAATGTATATACAACCACACATATCAGTGAAACCACTCAAATGCCAAAACTCATTAGGTGATTGACTTTGGACTAAATAAAAAACTAGCTATCCTGGAGACATAGTTAACAGATATGCACTAAAGGGAATGTGGTAATCTTGTGGTTAGTTTAATGGTAAAGATTTTGTTGCCTACCTACTTTAAACAAGGAAATTCTTGTACTTATTATTGTATGGGTTTCCTCATACATATCATACCAACAGATGTGCAGTTTCAGAACTAATACATTTTTAGTTCCACTGTTTATTCATACTCTAAACTCTATACTGTTATTCATTGTACAGAGTGTCTCATGGTTAGCTACTATTCATACTCTTGTATCACCTGTTGTGGCTAGTAAGAAGACTTTGAGGTTAGAACATTTAAAAAAAGATATCTACTGTAGTTAAGATAGATATAGAGACATTCATGGCTGATTGCACCACTTTAGTGGTTTGGACTGTCTGTACTCTACTCAATGTATTTAACAAAAAAAAGCACCCAACATAGTTACCAGCAGAGTACAAATATCTAAATTAAAATACATCATATTGTTACGTATGTTTGTGAACCCACCAGTTGTTTTTCAACTTTGTACTTTTGCTTAAGCACTGTTGAGAAATATTATAGTGAGTCAGCTACAATGTATATTATTGCATTGATGTGTTTGAAGTACATGTAACTAAAGTAAGCGGTACTAGGTATATAGCCATATAAATGATTACACAAATGTTTTAGGTATAATATATCCAAGGATTGTACAATACAACTACATAGTTAGCACATCTAAAATAAAGTAATTTTGTACATACACATAAAGATGTTTACAGATGCTACTATAATATTTTAATAATTGATTAATATTGTGAATATAAAGTACTTATTGTAATTGATAGGTTGAAGACTGTGAAGGATCATAGATGTATCACCCCACACCTTTCTGTAAGGCAAAGTGTCTAATAGATTGTGAAATAGTTATTATCTGTAAATGTCTCCTACACTATAGTAGCACACAATTATTGCCCATCAGAATTCCTAGCTATTTGGCTACAAAGAATGGAGTAAAGTATATTATGTACAAATGTATTTTATGAATGGTCACCAAATTTCTATACATAGAAAAGGCAAAACTACATCTCTTTACAGTAGATTAATACAACAACTACCTAATGTAGGAAGCTACACCCTTATTGACACCTCATGAGAGATCTGCAGAATCCTATACAAAATTTCTAAATTTTAGAACAAACAGGGGGGGGGGGGGGGGGGGGACTAGCTAAAAAGTTACATTCTTGGTTATGTGAATCATATAATACAGCTACCAGGTATATAAAAACAAAAGTTAAGTCCTCCCACTATATTGCTATTGGTGAATAAAACTTATGTCATAACAAATGAAAATTTCTGTGCATTTTTGAATTCTAAATATTCTAGTTACTAATTTACAGATTGCATTGTAGCTGCATTCAGCCATTAGTAGTTGATGTGGCAAGGAAAATGGTGATGTCATTGGTGGAGTTGAGAAACTATTTCTTAAGTTACTGTGGACTAATATCAGATTTAAAATCCTCCTGCAAGCTGTACAAGATCACAGATCTCTTGAAGAGCCGATAAAACTGACAAGACCAAGAATTCATAAGTGAGTTCATAAAATTTTTAGTGACACTAACAAAATCATTTTGCTTTATACAGTAGCTAGTTAGCTATTTGGCATAATTATTTGAAGTGTTTTACAAACGTACATGATGGCTTTATTATTATAGCTGTTAAAAATACAGAACTTATAACATGTGTGTATTTGTATAAATTAATTAGAAATAAGATTGTCCTTGAATTTGTTAAAAGATTTTGACACTAACTACTGATATTGGTAAACTGTTCCACACACTAATCATTGATGGGAAAAATGAAAATTGAACAATCAACCTGGTGGGTGGCTGGATAAACTTATAGGGATGGCCTAGGGAGATGCTGTTTAGGTTGGAGTATGTTAGGAGTAAGCTTAATTTTGTTGGATATAGACAAGCCCACGAATATTTTGCACATCATCATCAGTTTTAGCTGGTTTCTTGTCATACATGGTGGACCAATCAAGTTGTTGTAACATACTTGTAACACTCTGGTGTTTTGAATAACAGTTAACAGCAAATCTTAGGCTAGCTGTTCTCCTCTGTATAGCTTCAATGAGTTGTACGTATGTCATTCTTATACAGTGTAGTACACAGATAGTATATGTATTGGATCATTTTCATCATAGCTGGCAAGCAGTAGTTCAATTCCATCAAGTATATATTTTAATACAAGGCAACAGAAATGGATGGAAGACTGTTTTACGAGACATGCAAAGATATATTGTGACTTTGTTATAACTGTGTATAGCTATGTATTGTATTATTGAAACAGCAAGGTTTACATGTAAAAAAAGATCTAAGGTGGGTCTCGAGAGAGTTTTGTAAAGTGAGCCAATTATATTTGTGATTGGATTTGCAAAAACGTACCTTTTCCACTCATTTTACATACCAGCAAACAAACACTTGACCCCTTATACTGATTAACTTGCTATTAGTATCAAAATGAAGCCAGATAAAATTCAGATGCCATGATCAAACTTTATGAAGCTTCAAAGTTCAAAAGGCCAAATTTTGTGTGTGGAAGCATAGATAGTATATACCTTACATACTATCTATGGTGGAAGGTAGCTACCTTTTCGCAAACCTGGTCACATAAATTTTATCAAGCACATGTGCAAGTAAGCAGCTACCCAGACCATTCCACACCTGTTAGTTGCCAGAATTGCAATCCATACACTAGCTATTTATATACTTCGGTGTGTGGCATCACATCAGGTTGTCACCAGGTGCACGTGACATGATTCCCCTGTACTTATGTTGTATATTGTCTTAACAAAATAACCTGAGACGTATCTCCCTTCCGCATTGTATTAAAACCTCGATTAATATAAGACCATTGTGGCAAACAACACTACTGGTACACACCTCTTCTACTCTCTGTCATCCAACCCATCGTCCTCTAAGACAGTGCATAGATAGACACCCCTACCATGCAACGGAAATATTCCGCAAACTACCATATCCGGATGTTACGTTCTAGCGGGGGGTCACTGGTCGGGTACCCGTCACTGGTCCGAGCGCACTGATCTGACAGCGCGAATCTGAGCGATCTTTTATTAATACAAGCTTTTTACGAGTGTGTGTAAGTTATATGTATCGTTACTATATGTACATCGTGTGTTACATGCGTGTCTAGTTGTAATAACTGCCGGTTGTAATAATTGCCGGTTCTAAAATGCCAGTTATTCAATTTTTTTCGGGAAAAGAATAATAATGATAACACAAAAGAATGCAAAGACTAACTAGTTATTAAAAAGCCCGCCGGTTCAGTGGTGCGAGATGTTTACAGTGTTCAGACTATCGTACAACCTTGTACGTAGCTATAACACTAGTATAAAATATTATACTTGTGTTACGCTTTAAGGGCTTAAGCAGGACAATACATGTATATCGCGGTATTAGTCGAGTAGATTATACGAAATGGATGCCGTGTATGGTACCTATCCTAGTCTGCGTAGGCTGGGTCAATTTAATTACTGAAACCCTACAATATAGATAGCCGTACTAGCGGTCATAGGTGTTTATAAAATAATGTTATCCCACTAGGGACTTGTGAGAAGGCTAAAGCCTGGGAATACAGGGAGTATGAATTGAAACGTTGAAGGATGCAGAAAAAATCCCAGACCCAGTAGTGACTTGATTTCATGCAACATGCAGTCTAGGCATGCGCCAGATGTGTTACTTAGTATATTGTGAGGTGACTTACTGTTTAAAACCCTTACTAAAGGAGCAGTGTGTTAGCGTTAACAATGTATTGCCATGATTGCTGATTTACTAATTAGCTAGCTATGTATGTGTAGTGTAAGAATTCCAATACTAACACTGCAGAACATACCTCCCACTCCTCAGGCACAAATTTTGGCAGAGGCATTCCCCTAGACAATGTCTTGCTGTGCCCTAAGTTTGATGTCAATAGCTGCCTTCCCTGACCATGCAGTAACAGAAAAGGTGCAGAGTCAAAACAACCAGTTACCGGAGCCATAACTCATTTACCGGAACTCACATATGCTTACATGTTTCAATTACCGAAACAATATCTAACCACCAACCAAAAAGTTATTCCTAAAGCGATCAAAAAATTCCACACAATTGTGAGTGCCTATGGACATCCATGCAAAATTTTAGTACCTTAGAATGCATAATGTAGGAGTTACAATTTCTTTATAAAAATGTATGCATAAATTGCTTGATTATTAACAGTTCTACAGCTAAATAGTGGAACAACCAGCTCCCAATCAATTCTAGATCCTTCACTTCGTATTGTTCTTGATCTCTTGGTTTATAGACATTTTGTAGGGATAGCATGGCGGCATGCTTCACTTCTAGTCATGAAATAAGTACCTACGCTTATTAGCAGCTAGCCAGATGGTGGTACACTTGTGAAGTATAGCGTTAGATTGTTCGTAGAACACAGGAGCGCTGAAGGAAGCTACAACACGTGTTCTAACTATAGTCTGTCTTAAAGTATTAGAAACACGCATGTGCATATGATCTACAGCAATAAGTGATGAAAGACTAAATTACAATACTATATACTATATAAATGTCTGTCAATCAATACTTGACAACACTATTCTGAACTATATTCTCACCAACCTCTGTCTTCACCACAGCTGCCTTGTCATCTTTTGGCATGTAAGTTCAACTCCCATGTTCGCTAGTAGCTGTACCACATTTATTTGTGGAAGTTTCATCAACTCCTGGCCTTGACCATGGCTTGGCTTGTTTCTTTTATTGTTTGGTGACTAACATCAAAGCAGAAATCAACAGTACTCTCTCAAAGTGATGGAGAACAAATGCCATTGATGGCACAGGGTGAACTCGCATCCAAACACAGCCCCAAACCTACAGTACAGAAGTCAAACAATCTGTAAACCTTTGTACATTCCTTTATCAGTGGAATTATAACCCTTAACAAACATAAAACAGTCTTTGTCAACCATTCCGCTTCTTTGTACCACACCATTTTTATTAGTAAAATGTAGTGATGCACTGATACCGATACTAGTATCGATATTAGAATTGGTATCGGCCCTATTTTGGCGGTATCGGACTTGTATCGGTAAAGCTATAAATCCCCGATACCAACCAATACTTTAAATGATGTCATTTAATTACTTACTAGATAGCAGCGTACATAGCGCATCAAACATAGTTGGGCAAAAGCCATGAATTCCTTAAAAGAAGCCAGCCACTAGCATTATTAGTACAGTGGCAACTGAAGTAAGCCATGAAATAAGATTCATTGAAGCCATAAACTATTATCTTCGCACAATTGATAGCCACAAAACCAGAAAACTGCAGTTGATGAGATTAGAAAATGAGTTTAGTAAGCTAATCACTAGCTGGTTCTTGTGAGAAATGCCTGTGGGGCAAAGTATCGGTATTGCATCGGTATTGGCCTTTTCTAGCCTCAAATGTATCGGTATCGGATCGGTAGTGAAAAAGTGGTATCGGTGCATCACTAGTAAAATGCCTGTCTGATAATTGAAACGTACGTTTCTGGTAATTGAGTCAATCCGATAAATAATTGCTTATGCTACTATGAGTTTAGTCTGTGTGAGGTGTATGATGATCAACAGCTAACTATGTAGTTATTACCCAGTAGGTGTATGATTACAGAATTACCAGTGGGGATATAGTGAGATGAAGCCAAGGTATCAGTGTAATGAAAACCACATTCCACATACTATTCAGAATTTCTGTATCTATGTTTTCAGCATACAGGTATGCACTGGCACACAAAACTGTCAACACCATTGCAAACTACACAAGGCTTTATTAGTATCACATACCTACTGCATTATAATAATTATCTGTTTAAAAATCTATAACAGTGACACAAGGATTTCTGATGAAGGCCTCATAAATACTTTTGATTTGTATCCACATAGCTAGTTTATACTATAGACACATAACTACGATGTGCTTAAAGGACTGTAAGCAGCATACTTTTTGCATCACTGCTCATAACTTCGTAGTATGGCTAGTGACATCATTTATACTTGGTGCTCGTGATTAGTGCCTCGAGTGCTACTTGGTGGTACTACAATCCAAGGGAAAGGACAGCTGCTCTGCACATTATAAAGCAACGTCGAAAATTAATTTCAAGTTGTGCTGTGACACTTACGCGTATGCTGCTTATATAAAATACAAAATGATTCCTTATAATATTAATAATAATAATATAATTATTTAGAAAGTTAGGTCAAGTAGTTACCCAACAAAGTGTTCAATGATTGGCCGTAGCAGGCACTGTATTCCACAATTTCTACTGGTAATAATGGATACTAGCCCATTTCAAGCCCTATACATTTTACAAATCATGAATAGCATGTTTTGTGCCAAGCTACTTACCTATCAAACAGGGTCATACCTATAGCATATGTGACCAGATCTATGAAAACCCGACATGATGGCGCAAGTCTAAATTTTCAGTATAGGCTATTGATTGCAATGCGTAAAATATTTGCGTAAATGAAAGAAATTGGAAATATTTTAAACGCTTTGTTTTTTCATGAAGAAAGGGGGGTGCAATGATAAAAACATGGATACCGCCTACTCAAGAGGAGTTTCAAAATCTTTGTTTTGTAGCAGTAGCCTAAAGGATACATGTGTTATGTGCGTTTGTTTATGTCATGTCGAAGCAGTCGTACGCGATCGATTTTCTTCACTGATTTCATCTCTGTATGTAGTGAAGAAAGGTGGTAGGAGAAAATGTCACCATGTAATGGACTCCCCTATTCGTGGCGAACATGATGGTGCAAGTTGCAACTCTGTACTGCATTGCGTTTGTAAGTTAGTCGTTTTTGTAAGCACCTGTAATTTATTTTCCCAATACTTACTGTACAAATCGATCTTTCTGTTGCTGTTACTTTGTAGGGCTGTAGCTCTAAAAGTTGTTAGCATACAAGGTCGAAACTTGGCCAGAGCATGCACTCAGCTAAGTAGATTATCAAACGGTACGGTCGTACCATTTAAGTAGGAATCCAGGTAAAATTTTTGCGCGCCGCCAAAATTCCGCCTATAAAAATCACCCTAGAGATATCTTACGAGACGAAAATCACCTTTACGGAATAGTACTAGTCCATATAGTACATAAAACAGCATTGAATACAACAAAACGCTTACAGGTGGCTGGATATTAATTTTTAAAAAATCACCAAAACTCGAACTTTCTCCTCACTGCCTCACTCACTGACCACAGTCGCAAGCCTAGAGCCCAAACGAAGCAGCGCACGGCCACCATTTTACGCAAGGGGTTCTACACCTTAGCAAATCTGTACGTGATTTGAAATCATTTCGTGATTTGAAACCTGATTTGTGATTTGAAATTGGATTTGTGATTTGAAAATTGATTTGAAACTTCACTTGTGATTGCCATAGTGGGATTTGTGATGATATTACTGTGTTCTGAAGGACAGTAGTTCACGATTAAAACTAGTATTGTATCACTGTGAGCTTGTATTGTTTAGAAATATGTTTCCAAGAGTAATTTTCAAGCACTTTTAATTATTTGCATGGGCGAAACCACTCAAAATTTTGTTGATTTGTGATTTGGTAGCTGAAGGGCGTACGTGATTTGGAGAGGTGTCGTACCCCTTGATTTTACGCCACAATAACAAACTCACCAGTGAGATGTGCCTTTTGGGGTTCCGACGAGTGTGTGCCCTCTGTGCCTTGTCTTTTCTTTTATCTTCAATCAGGCTGCTTGTCTTCTTCTTCATCCAACGAAACCATATCGAGGCGTTAATTTTCCGTATCAACACTTTCTTTAAACAGCATAATACAAGCCACAAGATTATTTAAGACGCTTAGACTACGCTACTGTACGGAGGAATAGATTATATTCCTTACTGATATAATCTATGACGGAGGGTACTGTACGGAGGTACTGGTACTAGATAGCTTCATGATAGGTCACAAGATCACGCCCATTCTTCATTCTACGCATTATCGATCTATCAATTGAAACCACGATGATACACCCCTTTTGTACTAGCTGTATTTCAGTGACCACACACCTTCAATGTGGAAGGCTGACTCAACATACTCTATAATCGATCGAAACCACGCCCTTTTTGGCAAGCGGACATCTTGCAGGCTGCCTCGAGATACTCTAACACAGCATTCACCCTAATAGAACAGTCACATGTTTATAGCTAGCTGTATGCCTTAACAAAAAACTAAACAAGCTAGTGTATTAAAAATTATGAATTTAAAAATGAAGTAGGAATCCAAACTATAAAAAGTAGTGAAACAAGAGAAGAACAATGGTAGCTATTACAGCATAGCTCAGTGGGAAATCCTACTTTGGCATTGAACACAAAATAATGGCTATATCATGGGATTTCCCACCGAGCTATGCTGTAATAGCTACCATTGTTCTTCTCTTGTTTCACTACTTTTTATAGTTTGGATTCCTACTTTATTTTTAAATTCATAATTTTTAATATACTAGTAAATATTCAATAATAAAGAATTTGAAAAATGTACCATTATGTCGGGTTTTCGCAGATCCGGTCACATATGTAAATTCACTTATCTTGATGGCATGTAGCTTGGCATGTAGATCTAGGATTGGTTGGCTGATTTTCCATTACCTGGTCACTTATGGGAAGAACCTAACTAAGTATGTTACCAGAGCCTGCTGGGCATGTAACAGTATCAATAGCCACGGGTATAATTATGTCAAATGCTGTAGTTTAAAAGATGCTTCAAATTTGATGTACAAAATTGCAGTCACACATAGGAACATTGCAACCTGAGAAACAAATTGTGGCTGGAAAATATTTATTTTTTATTTTTGCATGTTTACATTACTAGCAGTCAAAGATTGTACACAGAGATAGTTTTGGATACTGTAGGTTAGGATTTCAAGAACACAAATAGAATCATTGATTAGGTAATGAAAAGTGTAGAATTTCAACTATGATGTTTGGCACTATTAGATGTGCTGAAATAGAGCTCAAATAGCAGCTTACACACTGGTCATGGTCATTAACACTATGTAATAGAGCTATAATAAATCCTATAGATGTTGACTGTTCTAGTGGTATTAGTCTTTCACATTCAGTGGTGTAGCCAAGGGTGGGCCTGGGTGGGCATGTTCCCACCCAAATTTCCCTTGGACAACGGTGCCTACTCGCTATTGCTATCACAAACAAGAAACAAGTAGTGTATACCTTCACAATGCGATATTTTTGTTGTAAATTAGCTGTTGATATTGAGATAAGTCTACTAATTACATCACATAATTCTAGTAATTTCAGTGTTTTCTATTTAATGCACAGCATCACATGATCCAATTTTTATTGGGGAAGAGAGGAACACTAGGAAGAAGGGGATCCAGTCTATTTTTCAGAATACTGAGTTGTGATTAACAGCAGATTTTTTTGTTGGAAAGGTTAATTGACCTAAAGTGATAGACGAAATTTACTGAAGTCTCTGGTGTTAGGCAAGTCGGGATTGAGAATGAAAATTTTGGGAGCTCAATTAAGCCATACAATTATCTGAAGAGTCAGGCTGGAATATAAAGAGTTGTGTACAAGTAAAAAGAGAGCAAGACAAGAAGGTGTAATAAGTTAGTTTTCATTTCTAGCTTCTATATCATTAATTCATGCAGTAGCATTATACTAGTGAATAAGCTGCAGGAACAGCAGCATATTTCTATAGCGTATTATTAGCTAGCTAGTACATTCATGCACTTTTGAAACAGTAATCCACAGGGATGGACTTGCATTTTGTGCTAGTTAGTTGCATGGGTGAAATGTATGGGTTATTGGGTGAGTGTGCCCACCCACTCCTGAAGGCCTGGTTACACCACTGTTTACATTCCCATGTTCAGTAAATCAGTCCTGCAAGTATAAGTTTGACCATGCAGCACTCATTAATTTTCAGAAGAGTTTAGTTCTTGTTATTTTCATCTTTCCGTAATAATACAATTGTTGCATTATAGTTAAACAATTGATGAAAACATACTCTACTATAGCTTTTCCTATAGCAAGTACTGGTTGGCACTGATTGTGGCACCTGGGTGGCCTGTGGATCTAGTCATGATGGGTTGGCTTTTTTCACCCCTTCTAGGTATTTGTCCCATTTAGGATACTTTATTCAGAGATTTTTAGGCTTCTGGGCTAGTGGTGAACACCTTGTACAGATTCTGCCTTCTGTGTTCACCCTCCAGTACCTAACTGGGTATAATAAAAAAGTAAATACATGGTTAATTTTCTGAGGGGGTAAACTCTCAGATATTTACTCTCTTTAAAGTATACAAACTTCCATCATTCATCTCTTGTTCTAACCCTAAGATTGGAATTTGTACACTTTAAAACAAGCTAATATAAACTAGTATTTTAAAAAAAAATTGTTAATTTAAAAACTGAAGTAGGGTTCTATGCAATAAAAGGTAGTGAAACAAGAGATGAATGATGGTATTACTGCATACCTTGGTGGGAAGTCCTACTTTCGCATTGAACAAAATAATTGTTATAATTAATGTGCCAAAGTAGGGACTTTCCCACCGAGCTATGCTGTAATACCATTATTCATCTCTTGTTTCACTGCATTTTATTGCATAAATTCCTACTTAATTTTTTAAAATTAACATTTTTTAGTTTTTTGTTGTAGCACAGCTCACTACAGTGTAACTTGTAACTGTTCTATTAGAATATCATACATGCATGACTGTTGCATTAGAGTGACTGTGTTGTATTAGAGTATCTTGAGCCAGCCAAGGGGTGTGCAGCTAACTAGACCAATAAGGGGTGAGGTAATCTTATCTAGATTGTTAAGAGGTGTGGTCTTCATACTCTATCGCTATTTTTTGTCAATTTAGATTTTTTTTTGATGAGTGTGGTCGCGAACTTATGAATGGGATCCCAATCACGAAGTTGCAGATATCTAGCTAGTATACCTCTTATAGTAGTGCCAGGACTGAAGTGCTTTTGAAATCCAGCTCTGAAATAATTCTGTGGCATCTAAAATATGCTGCTGAAAAAAGTGTTGATACGGAAAATTAACGATTTGATTATGGATTCATTGGATGAAGAAGAATATGAACAGCCTGATTGAAGATAAATAAAAGACAAGGCGCAGCAGGCCTACACTTGTTGGAACTCTGAAAGGCACATCCCACTGGTGAGTTTGTTATTGTGGCATAAAATGGTGGTTGTGCACTGCTTTGCTTGGCCTCCAACCTTTCGACTGGGACCAGTGAGGCAGTGAGATGAGATTTGGTGATTTTTAAAATTCTATATCTGGCCACCTGTAAGTGTTTTGTATATTTACTGCTGTATTCTCTAGGATGATTTTCAAAGGCAGAATTTTGGCACTGTACAGATTTTTTTGGGGCGATTCCTACTTTAACGGT
This sequence comes from Dysidea avara, assembly GCF_963678975.1. NCBI lineage: Eukaryota > Metazoa > Porifera > Demospongiae > Dictyoceratida > Dysideidae > Dysidea > Dysidea avara. The sequence continues at coordinate 26,929,637 of NC_089275.1, forward strand.
AATACAATACCGTTTGATACTCCATCTGTCAAATAGGTACAAGCTTGACTGTCTTACTGCTAATTGTAAATGAAGCACAAAAAGTAGACATGTGTTGAAAAATATTTAAATCTCAAGGGTGGCTCTAGGATTTTTGGTGACTGGTTTCTGATCAAGAAGGTGAAGACCCAGAAAAGGTAACTGCATGCTGAGAATAACTGCCCTCCACTAACTATATCAAGACACACGGTAGCGTGCGGCCCAAGAAGCCGGCGCGCAACACCCGTGAGTATATTGACAGGAAGAATGAAAACGCAATTTTCGCACCTCTGTAGCTCTGTGCTGCCTTGATGAAACAAGACAATTTTTGCTGTGGACACTCCCTCCAACTTCAGTACTCCACATTCCAAATTTTAGCGAAATCACTTCAAGCGTTTCCGAGATATGCGACTTCAAAAATTGGCTAAGTTTCTTGTGTTTTTTTCTTCCTCTTTTCGCACACTTACAAAAACTGCTATAAAACGCGAACGTAATATCCGATTGCCTTGAAATGTGGCACACAGAAGGGGGGTATAAAGGCGCATCTCTGTACCAACTTTGGCTGGAATACGATAAACAGGCAAAGAGTTATTAGCGATTATTCATGGAAAATAACACCAATATGTTGTCATGCCTACAGGGTAAACCGCTTACGGGAAGAAGCTGAAAATCGGTGGGTAAATAGGTTAACTATTGAACAAATGGTTTGAAAGAAATCGAGCTAAAAACCAGGAAGATACAACGAAAAAACCAACAGTGTGTAACAATTATGCAATCGAGATTAACTAATAAAAAAACAACTACTTTCCACACCCACCAGAAAAACCGCTTGGGGTAATGCTTTGAAATTCACTGTACAGATGGAGTAATCATCTTAGAAAGGATCTTCAATGGTGTAGAAAAATCAGACTTGAAGCCACGGAGTTATAACACGAAATCAAACTTGGTGTAGCAAGTACGAGATCGAGATACTCTAATAGAGCAGTCACCCTAATAGAGCAGTCACCCTAATAGAGCAGTCACCTTGAAAAGAATTCAAAAGATCAGCTAGAAACTAGTAACCTGTATAGAAATAAGCTACAAGCAATTTACCCTGTAGAGAGATCAGCTAGAAGAAGCTACCTTGTAGGTAGTTCAACTACGTAGTTCAGCTAGAAGAACTCACCTTGTAGAGAGTTCAGTTACAAACAAATCGCCCTGTAGAGGAATCAGCTAGAAGATATTACCCTGTACAGAGTTCAGCTACAAAGAAACCATCATGTAGAGAGTTCAGCTGCAAACAAATCACCTGTAGAGAGTTCAACTACAAACAAATTACCCTGTAGATAGGTCAGCTAGAAGAAGTCATCTTGTAGAGAGTTCAGCTTCTAACTAGTGGCCCTGTAGAGTCATCAGCTAGAAGAAGTTACCTTGTAGAGAGTTCAGCTACAAACAAATCATCCTATAGAGAGATCAGCTAGAAGAAGTTTCCTTGTAGATAGTTCAGTTACAAACAATTCACCCTGTAGAGAGATCAGCTAGAAGGACTCACCTTGTAGAGTGTTCAGTTACAAAGAAATCGCCATGTAGAGTTCTGTAATAAATATATGCATTATATATATATATAATATTATATAATTTGTACATTTATTGATAAATATTTAAAGTATTCATCTGCTTCATCTGCTTCATCCTTTCTTCTTCCTGTGGAAAAGAAAAAAAAAGATAGGTTAAAAAAGCCCCAAAGCTGGCCTATGGCCAGCTTTGGGGTATACAAATACAAAAAGAAGTAAAATCTAATCCAAGCTGTAAAAAAAGAGTGCGGCCCTCAAAAATGCTATGGTGAAAAAAGATGTGAAATCCAAGGTGGCGGCTGTGATGGTAGGTTAATGGTAAAAGTTTTAATAACGATAATTCAGGTGAATTTGGTGCCGCTTGGTCTTGGCACAAAATTCACTTGAATTGTTGTTATTAAAATTTTTACCATTGACCTACCATCACAGCCATTTCTTGGCCGCCACCTTGGATTTCACATGTTTTTTCACCATAGCTTTTTGAGGGCCGCACTCTTTTTTTACAGCTTGGCTGTTTTGGATTAGATCAAGACACACGGTAGTGTGTCGTGCGGCATATTGACAGGAAGAAAGAAAACGCAATTTTCGCACCTCCGTAGCTCTGTGCTGCCTTGATGAAACAAGACGAATTTTGCTGTGTACATTCCATCCAGCTTCAGTACTCCACATTCCAAATTTGAGCGAAATCGCTTCAGGAATTCCTGAGATATGCGACTTCAAAAATTTGCTTAGTTTCTTCATTTTTTTTTCTTCTTATTTTTCTTCCTCTTTTCGCACACTTACAAAAACTGCTATAAAACGCGAACGCGTTATCCGATTTCCTTGAAATTTGGCACACAGAAGGGGGGTATAAAGGCACATCTCGGTACCAACTTTGGCTGGAATACCATAAACAGGCAAAGAGTTATGAGCGATTATGCACGAAAAATAACACCAATATGTTGTCACGCCTACAGGGTAAACCGCGTATGGGAAGAAGCTGAAAATCGGTGGGTGAATAGGTTAACTATTGAACCTCAAACCTTTTGTGGTTTGAAAGAAATCGAGCTAAAAACCAGGAAGATACAACAACAAAACCAACAGTATGTAACAATTACGCAACCGAGATTAGCTAATAAAAAACAAATACTTGCCATGCCTACCAGATAAACCGCTCGGGGTAATGCTTTGAAATTCACTGTACAGATGGAGTAATCATCTTAGAAAGGCTCTTCAATGGTGTAGAAGAATCAGACTTAAAACCACGGAGTTATAACACGAAATCCAACTTGGTGTAGCAAGTGCGAGATCGAGATACTCTAATAGAGCAGTCATCCTAATAGAGCAGTCACCCTGAACAGAATTCAAGAGATCGGTTAGAAATAAGAAACCTGTATAGAGATCAGCTACAAACAAGTCACCCTGTAGAGAGTTCAGCTACAAACAATTCACCCTGTTCAGACATCAGTTAGAAGAAGTTTTCTTGTAGAGAGTTCAGTTACAAACAAATCACCCTGTTGAAAGATCAGCTAGAAGATGTCACCTTGTAGATAGTTCAGTTACAAAGAAACCACCATGTAGAGAATTCAGCTACAAACTAGTGACCCTGTAGATACATCAGCTAGAAGAAGTTACCTTGTAGAGAGTTCAGCTACAAAGAAACCATTCTGTAAAGAGCTCAGCTGCAAACAAATCACCTATACGGAATTCAGCTACAAACAAATCACCCTGTAGAGAGATCAGCTAGAAGAAGTTACCTTGTAGATAGTTCAGCTACAAACAAATCATCCTGTAGAGAGATCAGTTAAAAGAAGTTACCTTGTAGAGAGTTCAGCTACAAAGAAACCATTTTGTAAAGAGCTCAGCTGCAAACAAATCACCTGTACAGAATTCAGCTACGAACAAATCACCGTGTAGAGAGATCAGCTAGAAGAAGTTACCTTGTAGATAGTTCAGCTACAAACAGATCTCCCTGTAGAGAGATCAGCTAGAAGAAATTACCTTGTAGAGAGTTCAGCTACAAAGAAACCACCATGTAGAGAGTTCAGCTGCAAAGAAATCACCCTGTATAAAATTCTGCCACAAACAAATTGCCCTGTAGAAAGATCAGTTAGAAGAAGTTACCTTTTAGAGAGTTCAGCTACAAAGAAACCATTCTGTAAAGAGCTCAGCTGCAAAGAAATCGCCTGTACAGAATTCAGCTACAAACAAATCACCCTGTAGAGAGATCAGCTAGAAGAAGTTACCTTGTAGATTGTTCAGCTACAAACAATTCACCCTGTAGAGAGAGCATCTAGAAGAAGTCACCTTGTAGAGTGTTCAGTTACAAAGAAACCACCATGGAGATTTCTGTAATCAATATATGTATTATATATATATAATTTGTACATTTACTGATAAAATATTTAAAGTACATCTGCTTCATATTTTCTTCTTCCTGTGGTAAAAAAAAAAAGATAGGTTAAAAAAGTCTCAAAGCCAGCCATAGGCCGGCTTTGGGGTATACAAATGCAAAAAGAAATGAAATCTAATCCAAAACAGCCAAGCTGTAAAAAAAGTGTGCGGCCCTCAAAAAGGCTATGGTGAAAAAAGATGTGAAATCCAAGGTGGCGGCCAAGAAATGGCTGTGATGGTAGGTTAATGGTAAAAATTTTAATAATGACAATTCAGGTGAATTTGGTGCCAAGACCAAGCGGCACAAAAATTCACCTGAATTGTCATTATTAAAATTTTTACCATTAACCTACCATCACAGCCATTTCTTGGCCGCCACCTTGGATTTCACATCTTTTTTCACCATAGCCTTTTTGAGGGCCGCACACTTTTTTTACAGCTTGGCTGTTTTGGATTAGATATACTTTCAGTCCTTGACTTTCAATTACGGAACTTTGCTGTTAGCAATTAAACATAACTTCAAAGCATGTCATTTCCCAGTATATAGGTACACTACATATAAGTACATAGAAATCATAAATGGTTTGAAGACTGTGCACTGAAAGAAGTCCCTAAAAGCTTTATTGATTGCTTTCCTGTAAACCGATTTTCTTAGTTTGTATCAAATTGAACAGCACCACCTTATCACTGCGTTATTGGACAATGTGTAAATCTTGATTAAAATTGTATTCAAGAGAAAGTATCTGGTCAGTAAGCTTCATTCATTAATTCAAGGTAGGCTTTGTTGCTCAGTGGATTAGTAACAAGATTAGTAACTTTCTTACTTGTAGTAATAAAATTTGATTCATTACAGTTGTAACTTTATTGGTAGCGCGTTACATTTGTAAGTAAAGTAGCTTAAGTTATATTACTAGCATATATTTTGTTATATTACTTAGTTACCACAAAAGAAATAATATTAGTACGTGACTCATTACATAAGTAATGCATTGTCCCCAACACTGGCAACCATTTTTAAATTCTTGGTGTGAAGAGAATGTTTGTTGCAACTACGTACAGGGGGTGTGTAATTGTTTTTATAGGCTTTTCACTACCCTATGCAATTACTGCTATCTTTTCTACTATGGAAAGAATAAGTAGTATAATACATTAGGTACAACTGTATCTCTACAATTTCTGTACTTCTACAGGCAGTAACACAAGGTATGACTAAATTTCCTTTATCAGAATCACTTCAAGTCCATATTAGTGCAGGACTTGAAGTGATTCTGCTCAAGGAAAAGTAGTCTTGGTTGGCTTGAGTGTTTGCGGCTGCATTTGTAACAAAATACCTTAAACTGCTACCAGACCCAATAATATCTACAGTATAGCGTCTCTTTTTTTGTAAACAACCCTTTTCTTTGGAACACCATACCATATTCCATCCTACAGATTAAGAAGTCAAATTTATTCCATGCTACCCTTTGCCGCTCTCTATTCAAATTACTCTCTTTTTTGTCCTGTTGTGCATTGCTCTGTTATTAGCTGTTTGTCTTGTCTTAGTTGTTGTATTCATGTGCATTTTAATGTTATTGTATGTATGCTTAATTGTGGGAAGTACATTTGCAGGCTTGTCCTTTTGTATGACCCTGTCATTTTGACAAATTGATAATAATACTAATACATAGTGGAAGTGTAATTGTTCTGACTGAATGTAGTTGCAGTTGTGTGTAGAAATCTTTGTGTGGCAATTGTTGTAATGGTCGTTGCACCAATGTTGTAGTTGTTGTGAATGAATGCTTACTGTTGTTGCTTGCAGCTAAATTTATGTGAAGTACATACGAGTGTAGTGTCTGTTTGTTGTACGTAAGTGATTGTATATCATGCATCATAATATAATCAACATTATTTAGTTACTCATAAAATAAAGAAACTATCATATTACTTTGTGTCCACAGCCATATGTGCAACTACCACCTTATCAAGATTTCTGTTCAGTTGGGATAAGGATAAGGTGTTGTTTCTTAAGAGTGCAAATAATTAAAAAACTCGCTAATTAAAAGGCATGAAAACCCAATTTGCTTGCATTTTCCTTGAACTTCAAAAACAGAATAATTATGTGACCGGATTTGCCAAAAGGTACCTTTTCTGCACATTATACATGCTAACAAACATAACAATGTAACTTTTGACTTCGTATACTGATTACCTTGCTCTTAGTTTCAAAATGCAGCCAAATGCTTTAGCTACATGCATGGAAAATGTCAGGCAATTTATGCAATGACCAAAATGTTATGGAGCTTCAAAGTTCACAAAATGAGTCAAAATTTAAAAGGTACCTTTTCACAAATTCGGTTGTGTATTGTGATATGTATTTGCAAGATATTAGTGGTCATGAATTTACAAAAAAAATAGTTGCAAACATATAAAAATGGTAATGCTCTGCTACCATCTGCAACATATGAATTATGAATGATTTCTCAACATCTCTTTGAATACTATGGCAAAGTTGTGAATATAGAAGGTTTATGGAAAACCCTGCTCACTCAACAATATATTGAGAAATTCAGTCTGCTAGCGATATTGTCAGTATGTTTATGTGTTGTAATGTAGCCAATTGTGTGGAGTTAAAATCATCAATTGGCTATACTATATTTGTACTCTATATAGGGAAGATGAGAACAATTTTATCTTCATGGCTATTGCTAATGGCTTGTGTTGAAGTCAGCATTCAACAGTGTACCATTAAGGGATCCATGTCAAAGATTAAGGATAGACTATACTCTATCACTGATGCCATGATCACCATCAACAGTACATATTACAACTGTTTGTCCAGATCTGATACTAGTGATCATTACAGTTCCATGTCAGTGTCAATATTGTATATCAGATCAGGTGATCCTAATAACACACATGAAGTTCGATACAACCTACAGTGTAATAATAGTGTTTGGGAAATTGTTGGGAACCAGTCAACTGCTCTGAGAAATAATAACACAAGATATTGTGAAGACTGTATTGATCAAACTGTGAACAAGTATCGCTGTACCAGTTATGCCATTGGTAAGTTAACAATGAAGTGTTACATGTATATGTGACTGGATCTACGAAAACCGTTCTTATCGCCCAAGACAGGAAGTTTGACTTTTTCACACAAACACAAAGCTTAATGAATGCACTATCAAGTTTCACTGCCACAGTCGACCAGAGTAAAGTAATCTGCTTTTGCTGGCTGCTTTTTTAGAGCACAGTGGCGAGCCGTACGAGTGGTCTGGGGTCTTGATGGAGCCCTGGCCAACCAGGAGATGGCTGTGTATGGCTGTACAGCTCCGTGGTGTTGGACAATGGACTGTGCTGAAAATTTCCTTTCATTTTAGCCAGTTCTGAGTCCTGAATGGCCTATAACTTGGCCTAATTCATCCCAGCACGTTTCTTTTCAATTTTTGAACACCATCTTGCCTGCCTTCCAGGGCCCCCACCTCCCACCCTTCTGGAGCTCGCCTGATACAGACAACCTCGGTTTAAAAACTATCTAAAATGACGGGAAACTTAGCTGTTGACCACTCCTTCAGTGGATGATCAGGAAGGTAAGAAATTGTTGTGAAACGTGTGAAAATTTGGTATGCGTAGCTACCACCATTGGCCAGCTACAACACACTGAATATTTAAAACCGACATTTCTTGATACTTTTGAATGGGCAATAAGACCGGTTTTCCCAGAGATAGTCACATCTAATCCAAAACAGCCAAGCTGTAAAAAAAGTGTGCGGCCCTCAGAAAGGCTATGGTGAAAAAAGATGTGAAATCCAAGGTGGCGGCCAAGAAATGGCTGTGATGGTAGGTTAATGGTAAAAATTTTAATAAAGACAATTCAGGTGAATTTTTGTGCCGCTTCACAAAATTTACCTAAATTGTCATTATTAAAATTTTTACCATTAACCTACCATCACAGCCATTTCTTGGCCGCCACCTTGGATTTCACATCTTTTTTCACCATAGCCTTTCTGAGGGCCGCACACTTTTTTTACAGCTTGGCTGTTTTGGATTAGATTTCATTTCTTTTTGTATTTGTATACCAGCTTTGGGACTTTTTTAACCTACATTTTTTTCTTTACTACAGGAAGAAGAAAAGATGAAGTAGATGTACTTTAAATATTTTATCAGTAAATGTACAAATTATATATACTGTATAATACATATTTGACCGCATTTGCGAAAAGGGGTCTTCCACACACATCCGATTTGCCAACTTTGACAATTGATAACTTCAGATTGGAACGAGCTATTGCCTTGATATTTGGGCAGTGGTGAGCACCACTATAGCTGAATACATGGTGAAATTTTCAGGTTAATATGTTACTTGAACACTGAGTTATGGTCTCCAACGTTTATGGAATTGGGTGTGTGTGGAAGACCCCTTTTCTCAAATCCGGTTACATATATTGATTACAGAAATCTCCATGGTGGTTTCTTTGTAACTGAACACTCTACAAGGTAACTTCTTCTAATTGCTCTCTCTACAGGGTGAATTGTTTGTAGCTGAACGATCTACAAGGTAACTTCTTCTAGCTGATCTCTCTACAGGGTGATGTGTTTGTAGCTGAATTTTGTATAGGTGATTTGTTTGCAGCTGAGCTCTTTACAGAATGGTTTCTTTGTAGCTGAACTCTCTAAAAGGTAACTTCTTCTAACTGATCTTTCTACAGGGCAATTTGTTTCTGGCAGAATTTTCTACAGGGTGATTTCTTTGCAGCTGAACTCTCTACATGGTGGTTTCTTTGTAGCTGAACTCTCTACAAGGTAATTTCTTCTAGCTGATCTCTCTACAGGGAGATTTGTTCGTAGTTGAATTCTGTACAGGTGATTTGTTTGCAGCTGAGCTCTTTACAAAATGGTTTCTTTGTAGCTGAACTTTCTCCAAGGTAACTTCTTCTAACTGATCTTTCTACAGGGTGATTTGTTGTAACTGAACTATCTACAAGGTAATTTCTTCTTGCTGAATTCTCTACAGGGTGATTTGTTTGTAGCTGAATTCTGTACAAGTGATTTGTTTGCAGCTGAGCTCTTTACAGAATGGTTTCTTTGTAGCTGAACTCTCTACAGGGTGATTTGTTTGTAGCTGAAATCCCTACAAGGTAACTTCTTCTAGCTGATCTCTCTACAGGGTGATTTGTTTGTAGCTGAACTCTCTACAGGTGATTTGTTTGTAGCTGAACTCTCTACAAGGCGATACTACTAGGTGATCTCTATACAGGATTCCTTGTTTCTAACTGAACTCTCAACAGGGTGATCTGTTCATAGCTGAACTTTCTACTGGGTGATTTGTTTGCAGCTGAACTCTCTAAATGGTGGTTTCTTTGTAGCTGAACTCTCTACAATGTGACTTCTTCTAGCTGATCTCTCTACAAGGTGACTTGTTTCTAGCTGATCTCTCTACAGGGTGACTTGTTTCTAGCTGAACTCTCTACTGGTGATTTGTTTGTAGCTGAACTCTCTACATGGTGGTTTCGTTGTAGCTGAACTCTCTACAAGGTAACTTCTTCTAGCTGATCTTTTTACACTGCATATTTGTTTGTAGCTGAGTTCTCTACAGGGTGATTTGTTTGCAGCTGAACTCTCTACATGGGAGTTTCATTGTAGCTGAACTCTCTACAATGTGACTTCTTCTAGCTGAACTCTCTACAGGGTGACTTGTTTCTAACTGAACTCTCTACAGGTGATTTGTTTGCAGCTGAACTCTCTACATGGTGGTTTCTTTGTAGCTGAACTCTCTACAAGGTAACTTCTTCTAGCCGATCTTTCTACAAGGTGATTGAGTTTTTTGCAGCTGAAATCTTTACATGGTGGTTGCTTTGTAGCTGAACTCTCTAAAAGGTAACTTCTTCTAGCTGAACTCTCTACAGGATGATTTGTTTGCAGCTGAACTCTCTACGTGGTAGTTTCTTTGTAGCTGAACTCTCTACAATGTGACTTCTTCTAGCTGAACTCTCTACAGGGTGACTTGTTTTTAGCTGATCTCTCTACAGGGTGACTTGTTTCTAGCTGAACTCTCTACAGGTGATTTGTTTGCAGCTGAACTCTCTACATGGTGGTTTCTTTGTAGCTGAACTCTCTACAAGGTAACTTCTTCTAGCTGATCTTTCTACAGGGTGATTTGTTTGTAGCTGAATTCTCTACAGGGTGATTTATTTGCAGCTTAACTCTCTACAAGGTGACTTCTTCTAGCTGAACTCTCTACAGAGTGATTAATTTTTTTTGCAGCTGAACTCTCTACATGGTGGTTTCTTTGTAACTTAACTCTCTACAGGGTGATTTGTTTGTAGCTGAACTCTCTACAGGGTGATCTGTTCATAGCTGAACTCCCTATAAGGTAACTTCTTCTAGCTAATCTTTCTACAGGGAGATTTGTTTGTAGCTGAGTTCTCTACAGGGTGATTTGTTTGCAGCTGAACTCTACATGGTAGTTTCTTTGTAGCTCTACAATGTGACTTCTTCTAGCTGAACTCTCTACAAGGTGACTTGTTTCTAGCTAATCTCTCTACAGGGTGACTTGTTTCTAGTTGAACTCTCTACAGGTGATTTGTTTGCAGCTGAACTCTCTACATGGTTTATTTCTTTGTAACTGAACTCCCTGCAAGGTGACTTCTTCTAGCTGATCTCTCTACAGGGAGATTTGTTTGTAGCTTAACTCTCTACAGGTGATTTGTTTGCAGCTGAACTCTCTACATGATGGTTTCTTTGTAGCTGAACTCTCTACAAGATAATTTCTTCTAGCTGATCTCTCTACAGGCCGATTTGTTTGTAGCTGAACTCTCTACATGATGGTTTCTTTGTAGCTGAACTCTCTACAAGGTGATTTCTTATATAGCTGATCTTTCTACAGGGTGATTTGTTTGTACCTGAACTATCTACATGATGATTTCTTTGTAGCTGAACTCTCTACAAGGTAACTTCTTCTAGCTGATCTCTCTACAGGACAATTTGTTTGTACCTGAACTCTCACATGATTGTTTCCTTGAAGCTGAACTCTCTACAAGGTGATTTCTTCTAGCTGATCTTTCTACAGGGTGATTTGTTTGTAGCAGAACTCTCTACAAGGAAACTTCTTCTAGCTGATCTCTCTACAGGGAGATTTGTTTGTAGCTGAACTCTGTATACATGATTTTTTTGCAGCTGAATTCTCTACATGATGGTTTCTTTGTAGCTAAACTCTCTACAAGGTAACTTCTTCTAGCTGATCTCTTTACAGGGTGAATTGTTTGTAGCTGAACGATTTACAAGGTAACTTCTTCTTACTTATCTCTCTACAGGGTGATTTGTTTGTAGCTGAACTTTCTACAAGGAAACCTCTTTTAACTGAGCTCTGTACAGGGTGAATTGTTTGTAGCTGAACTATCTACAAGGTAACTTCTTCTAGCTGATCTCCTACAGGATGATTTGTTTGTAGCTGAACTATCTACAAGGTAACTTCTTCTAGCTGATCTCTCTACAGGGTGATTTGTTTGTAGCTGAATTCTGTATAGGTGATTTGTTTGCAGCTGAGCTCTTTACAGAATGGTTTCTTTGTAGCTGAACTCTCTACAAGGTAACTTCTTCTAGCTGATGTATCTACAGGGTCACTAGTTTGTAGCTGAATTCTCTACAGGGTGATTTGTTTGTAGCTGATCTCTATACAGGTTACTTATTTCTAACTGATCTCTTTAATTCTGTTCAGGGTGACTGCTCTATTAGGATGACTGCTCTATTAGAGTATCTCGATCTCGCACTTGCTACACCAAGTTGGATTTCGTGTTATAACTCCGTGGCTTTAAGTCTGATTCTTCTACACCATTGAAGAGCCTTTCTAAGATGATTACTCCATCTGTACTGCGATTTTCAAAGCATTACCCCCAGTGGTTTATCTGGTAGGCGTGGCAAGCATAATAATAATAATAATAATAAAATAAAAGAATTAAAAATTAGCTAATCTCGATTGCGTAATTGTTACACACTGTTGATTTTTTCGCTGTATCTAATAGAGCAGTCATAAGGAAACTTCTTATAGCTGATCTCTCTACAGGGAGATTTGTTTGTAGCTGAACTCTCTACAGGTGATTTGTTTGCAGATGAACTCTCTAAATGATGGTTTCTTTGTAGCTGAACTCTCTACAAGGTAATTTCTTTTAGCTGATGTCTCTACAATGTCACTAGTTTGTAGCTGAATTCTCTACACGATGGTTTCTTTGTAACTGAACTCTCTACAAGGTGACTCCTTCTAGCTGATCTTTCTACAGGGTGATTTGTTTGTAGCTGAACTCTCTACAAGGAAACTTCTTCTAGCTGATCTCTCTACAGGGAGATTTGTTTGTAGCTGATCATGAACTCTCTACAGGTGTTTTGTTTGCAGCTGAACTCTCTACATGATGGTTTCTTTGTAGCTGAACTCTCTACATGGTAATTTCTTCTAGCTGATCTTTCTACCGGTGATTTGTTTGTAGTTGAACTCTCTACACAGAAACTTCGTCTAGCTGATCTCTCTACAGGGAGATTTGCTTGTAGCTGAACTCTCTACATGATAGTTTCTCTGTAGCTGAACTCTCTATAAGGTAACTTCTTTTAGCTGATGTATCTACAAGGTCACTAGTTTGTAGCTGAACTTTCTACATGATGGTTTCTTTGAAACTGAACTCTCTGAAAGGTGACTTCTTCTAGCTGATCTCTCTACAGGGTGATTTGTTTGTAGCTGAACTCTCTACAAGGAAACGTTTTCTAGCTGATCTCTCTACAGGGTGAATTGTTTGTAGCTGATCTCTCTACAGGGTGACTTGTTTCTAGCTGATCTCTATGCAGGTTACTTGTTTCTAGCTGATCTCTTGAATTCTTTTCAGGGTGACTGCTCTATTAGGATGACTGCTCTATTAGAGTATCTCGATCTCGCACTTGCTACACCAAGTTGGATTTCGTGTTATAACTCCGTGGCTTTAAGTCTGATTCCTCTACACCATTGAAGGGCCTTTCTAAGATGATTACTCCTTCTATACAGTGATTTTCAAAGCATTCGCCCTAGCGGTTTATCTGGTAGGCGTGGAAAGTAGTCGTTTTTTATTAGCTAATCTCGATTGCATAATTGTTACACACTGTTGGTTTTTTCGTTGTATCTTTCTGGTTTTTAGCTCGATTTCTTTCAAACCACAAAAGGTTTGAGGTTCAATAGTTAACCTATTCACCCACCGATTATCAGCTTCTTCCCATACGCGGTTTACCCTGTAGGCGTGACAACATATTGGTGTTATTTTTCGTGAATAATCGATCATAACTCTTTTCCTGTTTATCGTATCCTAGCCAATGTTGGCACCGAGATGCACTTTTATACCCCGTACTGTGTGCCAAATTTCAAGGCAATCGGATATGGCGTTCGCGTTGTATAGCAGTTTTTGTAAGTGTGCGAAAAGAGGAAGAAAAATAAGAAGAAAGAACAAAAATCGAAGAACCTAAGCCAATTTTTGAAGTTGCTTATCTCTTGAATACTTGAAGCGATTTCACTCTAATTTGGAATGTGGAATGCTGAAGGTGGAGGGAGTGTCCACAGCAAAACTCGTCTTCTTTCATCAAGGTAGCAAAGAGCTACGGAGGTGCGAAAATTGTGTTTTCTTTCTTCCTGTCAATATACTCACGGGTGTTACGCGCCGGCTTCTTGGGCCACACGACACACTACTGTGTGTCTTGATCTAATCCAAAATAGCCAAGCTGTAAAAAAAGTGTGCGGCCCTCAAAAAGGCTATGGTGAAAAAAGATGTGAAATCCAAGGTGACGGCCATGAAATGGCTGTGATGGTATGTTAATGGTAAAAATTTTAATAACGACAATTCAGGTGAATTTTTGTGCCGCTTGGTTTTGGCACAAAATTCACCTGAATTGTCATTATTAAAATTTTTACCATTAACCTACTATCACAGCCATTTCTTGGCTGCCACCTTGGATTTCACATCTTTTTTCACCATAGCCTTTTTGAGGGCCGCACACTTTTTTTACAGCTTGGCTGTTTTGGATTAGATTTCATTTCTTTTTGTATTTGTATACCCCAATTGGGACTTTTTTAACCTATCTTTTTTTTACTACAGGAAGAAGAAAAGATGAAGTAGATGTACTTTAAATATTTTATCAGTAAATGTACAGATTATATATATAATACATGTATTGATTACAGAAATCTCCTTGGTGGTTTCTTTGTAACTGAACACTCTACAAGGTGACTTCTTCTAGATGCTCTCTCTACAGGGTAAAATGTTTGTAGCTGAACGATCTACAAGGTAACTTCTTCTAGCTGACCTCTCTACAGGGTGATTTGTTTGTAGCTGAATTCTGTACAGGCGATTTCTTTGCAGCTGAGCTCTTTACAGAATGGTTTCTTTGTAGCTGAACTCTCTACAAGGTAACTGATCTTTCTACAGGGCAATTTGTTTGTGGCAGAATTTTATACAGGGTGATTTCTTTGCAGGTGAACTCTCTACATGGTGGTTTCTTTGTAGCTGAACTCTCTACAAGGTAATTTCTTCTAGCTGACCTCTCTACATTGTGATTTGTTTGTAGCTGAACGATCTACAAGATAACTTCTTCTAGCTGATCTCTCTACAGGGTGGTTTGTTTGTAGCTGAATTCTGTACAGGTGATTTGTTTGCAGCTGAGCTCTTTACAGAATGGTTTCTTTGTAGCTGAACTCTCTGAAAGGTAGCTTCTTCTAACTGATCTTTCTACAGGGCAATTTGTTTGTGGCTGAATTTTCTACAGGGTGATTTCTTTGCAGCCGAACTCTCTACATGGTGGTTTCTTTGTAGCTGAACGATCTACAAGTTAACTTCTTCTAGCTGATCTCTCTACAGGGTGGTTTGTTTGTAGCTGAATTCTGTACAGGTGATTTGTTTGCAGCTGAGCTCTTTAAATAATGGTTTCTTTGTAGCTGAACTCTCTAAAAGATAACTTCTTCTAACTGATCTTCCTACAGGGCAATTTGTTTGTGCCTGAATTTTCTGCAGGGTGATATCTTTGCAGCTGAACTCTCTACATGGTGGTGGTTTCGTTGTAGCTGAACTATCTACAAGGTAATTTCTTCTAGCTGACTTCTCTACAGGGTGATTTGTTTGTAGCTGAATGCTGTACAGGTGATTTGTTTGCAGCTGAGCTCTTTACAGAATTGTTTCTTTGTAGCTGAACTCTCTACAAGGTAACTTTTCTAGATGATGTCTCTACATGGTCACTAGTTTGTAGTTGAACTGTCTACACGGTGGTTTCTTTGTAACTGAACTTTCTACAAGGTGACTTCTTCTAGCTGATCTTTCTACAGGGTGATTTGTTTGTAGCTGAACTCTCTACAGGTGATTTGTTTGAAGCTGAACTCTCTAAATGATGGTTTCTTTGTAGCTGAACTCTCTACAAGTTAACTTCTTCTAGCTGATCTCTCTACAGGGTGATTTGTTGTAGCTGAACTATCTACAAGATAACTTCTTCTTGCTGATCTCTCTACAGGGTGATTTGTTTGTAGCTGAATTCTGTACAGGTGATTTGTTTGCAGCTGAGCTCTTTAAGTAATGGTTTCTTTGTAGCTGAACTCTCTACAAGATAACTTCTTCTAGCTAATCTCTCTACAGGGAGATTTGTTTGTAGCTGAACTCTCTGCAAGGTAACTTCTTCTATTGATCTCTTTACAGGGAGATTTGTTTGTAGCTGAACTCTCTACCTGATGGTTTCTTTGTAGCTGAACTCTCTGCAAGGTAACTTCTTCTAGCTGATCTCTCTACAGGGAGATTTGCTTGTAGCTGAAGTCTCTACATGATTGTTTCTTTGTAGCTGAACTCTCTACAAGGTAACTTCTTCTAGCTAATCTCTCTACAGGATCACTAGTTTGTAGCTGAATTCTCTACATGGTGGTTTCTTTGTAACTGAACTCTCTATAAGGTAACTTTTATAGCTGATCTTTCTACAGGGTGATTTGTTTGTAGCTGAATTCTGTACGGGCAATTTGTTTGCAGCTGAGCTCTTTAAAGAATGGTTTCTTTGTAGCTGAGTTCTCTACAAGGTAACTTCTTCTAGCTGATGTCTCTACAAGGTCACTAGTTTGTAGCTGAGCTCTCTACATGGTGGTTTCTTTGTAACTGAACTCTCTACAAGGTGATCTCTTCTAGCTGATCTTTCTACAGGGTGATTTGTTTGAAGCTGAACTCTCTACAAGGTAACTTCTTCTATTGATCTCTCCACAGGGCGATTTGTTTGTAGCTGAACTGTCTACATGGTGGTTTCTTTGTAGCTGAACTCTACAAGGTGATTTCTTCTAGCTGAACTATCTCTTTCCATAGTTGCATGAACTCCCTACAAGGTAACTTGTTCTAGCTGATCTCTCTACAGGGTGACTTGTGTGTAGCTGATCTCTATACAGGTTTCTTGTTTCTAGCTGATCTCTTGAATTCTCTTCAGGGTGACTGCTCTATTAGGATGATTGCTCTATTAGAGTATCTCGATCTCGCACTTGCTGCACCAAGTTGGATTTCGTGTTATAACTCCGTGGCTTTAAGTCTGATTCTTCTACACCATTGATGAGCCTTTCTAAGATGATTACTCCATCTGTACAACGATTTTCAAAGCATTACCCCAAGCGGTTTATCTGGTAGGCGTGGCAAGCAGTCGTTTTTTTATTAGCTAATCTCAATTGCGTAATAGTTACAGACTTATTAGCTCGATTTCTTTCAAACCACAAAAGGTTTGAGGTTCAATAGTTAACCTATTCACCTACAGATTTTCGGCTTCTCCCCATACGCGGTTTACCCTGTAGGTGTGACAACATATTGGTGTTATTTTTCGTGAATAATCACTCATAACTCTTTGCCTGTTTATCGTATTCCAGCCAACGTTGATACCGAGATGCGCCTGTATACCCCCCTTCTGTGTGCCAAATTTTAAGGCAATCGGATATGGAGTTCGCGTTTTATAGCAGTTTTTGTAAGTGTGCGACAAGAAAAAGAAAAATAAGAAAAAAAACCGAAGAAACTGAGCCAATTTTTGAAGTCGCATATCTTGGGAACGCGTGAAGTGATTTTGCTCAAATTTGGAATGTGGAGTGCTGCAGTTGGAGGGCATGTCCACAGTAAAAATCGTCTTGTTTTATCAAGGAAGCACAGAGCTACGGAGGTGCAAAAATTGCGTTTTCTTTCTTCCTGTCAATATGCTCACGGTTGTAACGCGCCGTCTTCTTGGGCCGCATGACACACTACCGTATGTCTTGATGTACTACCACTCCATGAACATCCCAATTAGATGGCATTTGGCAAATGTGTCATCTATTAGGGAAATGAACTTCATAACCATTGCTTTATGCTGTCTCATGAATCCATTTGAAAATGTCCTACCTTATTGTGTTTGATTGCCATTAGAATTCTCATGCACTACCAAATTCATTGGCATGCATAAAATCGTATGATATTAAAATGGTGACCATATCAACATTCCAATATTTGCCACTTATTACTTTGTTTTAGTGTTGTATAAAATTGTTTATGTAGCATGTAAAACAAATTTGCATTGTACAATAACAGCATTACCTTACACCTTATTTCATACTCAAAATAAATTTTCACTTTGAAAAGATATTGCTATTTGATTTATGAATTCTTGATTAGTTCTGTTATCACTACTGCTATTACTACTGCATAATATATTTCCTTTCAGACACTAAATGTGATAACTTGACAACACCATCCAATGGAGAGATCACATCATGTAGTTCTGGTAGAGTAGGAGTGGGTTATGAGGGAGACAATTGTAGTTTCACATGTAACACTAGTTATGTGCTGTCTGGTAGCGGCAATAGGACCTGTCAGAGTAATGGAAGTTGGAGTGGCATTGAAACTGTATGCAAAAGAGGTAAATGGATATGTTTTTGTCAGTTTACACAAATATCTAAATTTCATTTTTTTATAGTGTAGTATCTATAATGGTTATGTAGTCTTATATCTAATCCA
Source organism: Dysidea avara (assembly GCF_963678975.1). NCBI lineage: Eukaryota > Metazoa > Porifera > Demospongiae > Dictyoceratida > Dysideidae > Dysidea > Dysidea avara. The sequence continues at coordinate 26,947,551 of NC_089275.1, forward strand.
AAACAGCCAAGCTGTAAAAAAAGTGTGCGGCCCTCAAAAAGGCTATGGTGAAAAAAGATGTGAAATCCAAGGTGGCGGCCAAGAAATGGCTGTGATCAGGGGCGGATCCAGGGGGGGGTGGGGGGCTTTGGGGGCTGAAGCCCCCCCCCCCTTCATATTTAGGCTTTACTTGATCAATATGCTGAGTATTATAATGAAATTTTGTCTTAGCATAATTATATGATCACTAATAATACAAATACTCATAAAACCACCTTATAAACATCTTTCCAAGATATTATCAGTGGATTTATGCTAAAGTTTATGCAACAAGGACCCGGATCAGCATTGGAGATGTACAAGATCGAGGTACTCTAATAGAGCAGTCAGCTAACTACTCTAATAGAACATTCACTGGAAACATGTAGTTGGTTCTGGAATTTTTCCAAATCTGCCTGCACCTATACATACAATGAAGTGCATTGGTCTGTTTAACCCTTTATTATCGAATGGCTAATATATTGCCATAACGAGTGCCCTTTATAAACGGAGCCATAACTCCTTTTTCCTAGGGGCTACGAAGCTGAAATTGCTACCAAACTGCTCAGAAGGACCGGGCGTTTTTAATGAAGTTTACCGTTCGGCGATAGGAAGAAGCATGGGAAAGTTATGGCACTTGGCAATATAAAATAGCGTATACAAAACAATAATACCTGTTTAAAACTCCATGTTCGCCTTCTCCCTGCTACTAGGAGGCTTTAGTTGGAGTTACTCCATTCCCCACGTGATAAGGATTCTAAAAATAAATAGTGTGATGTCATCGCGTTGATTAGTAAGATGGCGGCGCCCATCCTTCAATGCCATGGCGATACGGAGAAGATACGCTTTCTCCGCTTCATAGCGCGTGAGTTGTGTGTGTGATCTGTAAGTATTCTAGCTGTGTTGGTAGAAGAGAGAGTTGGCTATCAAACGGTATATAGCTTGATGGGTTAATTAATGGGTGGGGTCCACTCGTATCGCCCACATTTCACACAAGCCATAAAAGTTTTCACACTTGCGGTTTTGTAAAAAAAACTTCGGTAATAAAGGGTTAAAGGGCTTCATTCATCAACTTGTGTAGTTAATATGTATGGCAATACTTAATCCAGGTACACAATTTCCATTGAAAGTGCTCTCAGATTCAATCTTGTATTGTTCAAATTTCAAAATTTTCCACTTTCAACATTATTATTCTAACATCACCTATTCAGTGTTGTGCAATTGTGAGAGGGGTGCATCATGTATTTGGTTGTCTGTACCTACCCAAACTTTTCCATTAGCAAAATGCTTCAGAGAACCATACCTATAATCTAAGGGCAGTATATAAAATATCTACAGGCAGAAAATATTATGAATTTTATGTGGAAATGTCTCCAAATTGCAGTATTATAGCATCTATTTTTCAAAATTTTCCTGGGGGGCATGCCTCCCAGACCCCCTAGTTCTAGCATGCTTTGCATGCTGGGAAGTGTACTTCACACACCTCTACCCAAAGAGATTAGTACCTTGAGTTACCCCCCCCCCCCCTTTTATAAATCCTAGATCCGCCCCTGGTGATGGTAGGTTAATGGTAAAAATTTTAATAACAACAATTCAGGTGAATTTTGGTGCCGCTTGGTCAATCGGCACAAAATTCACCTGAATTGTCGTTATTAAAATTTTTACCATTAACCTACCATCACAGCCATTTCTTGGCCGCCACCTTGGATTTCACATCTTTTTTCACCATAGCCCTTTTGAGGGCCGCACACTTTTTTTACAGCTTGGCTGTTTTGGATTAGATTTCACTTCTTTTTGTATTTGTATACCCCAAAGCCGACCTATGGTCTGCTTTGGGACTTTTTAAACCTATCTTTTTTTCTTTACCACAGGAAGAAGAAAAGATGAAGCAGATGTACCTTAAATGTTTCTGATTTTATCAGTAAATGTACAAATTAAATATATAATACATATATTTATTACAGAACTGTCCATGGTGGTTTCTTTGTAACTGAACACTCTTCAAGGTAACTTCTTCTAGCTGTTCTCTCTACAGGGTGATTTATTTGTAGCTGGATTCTGTACAGGTGATTTTTTTGCTGCTGAGCTCTTTACAGAATGGTTTCTTTGTAGCTGAACTCTCTACAAGGTAACTTCTTCTAACTGATCTCTCTACAGGGAGATTTGTTTGTAGCTGAACTCTCTACAGGTGATTTGTTTGCAGCTGATCATGAACTATCTAGATGATGGTTTCTTCTTAGCTGAACTCTCTACAAGGTAATTTCTTCTAGCTGAACTCTCTACATGGTGGTTTCTTTGTAGCTGAACTCTCTACAAGATAACTTCTTCTAACTGATCTTTCTACAGGGCAATTTGTTTGTGGCTGAATTTTCTACAGGATGATTTCTTTGCAGCTGAACTCTCTACTTGGTGGTTTCTTTGTAGCTGAACTATGTACAAGGTAATTTCTTCTAGCTGATCTCTCTACAGGGTGATTTGTTTGTAGCTGAATTCTATACAGGTGATTTGTTTGCAGCTGAGCTCTTTACAGAATGGTTTCTTTGTAGCTGAACTCTCTACAAGGTAACTTCTTCTAACTGAACTCTCTACAGGGAGATTTGTTTGCAGCTGAACTCTCTTCATGATGGTTTCTTTGTAGCTGAACTCTCTACAAGGTAACTTCTGCTAGCTGAACTCCCTACATGGTGGTTTCTTTGTAGCTGAACTCTCTACAAGGTGACTTCTTCTAGCTGATCTTTCTACAGGGTGATTTGTTTGTAGCTGATTTTTCTACAGGGTGATTTGTTTGCAGCTGAACTCTTTATATGGTGGTTCTTTGTAGCTGAACTCTCTACAAGGTGACTTCTTCTAGCTGATCTCTCTACAGGGTGATTTGTTTGTAGCTGAACTCTCTTCATGATGGTTTCTTTGTAGCTGAACTCTCTACAAGGTAACTTCTTCTAGCTGAACTCATTACATGGTGGTTTCTTTGTAGCTGAACTCTCTACAAGGTGACTTCTTCTAACTAAACTCTCTACAGAGAGATTTGTTTGCAGCTGAACTCTCTTCATGATGGTTTCTTTGTAGCTGAACTCTCTACAAGGTAACTTCTTCTAGCTGAACTCCCTACATGGTGGTTTCTTTGTAGCTGAACTCTCTACAAGGTGACTTCTTCTAGCTGATCTTTCTACAGGGTGATTTGTTTGTAGCTGAATTCTGTACAGGTGATTTGTTTGCAGCTGAGCTCTTTACAGAATGGTTTCTTTGTAGCTGAGCTCTCTACGAGGTAGTTTCTTCTAGCTGATGTCTCCACAAGGTCACTAGTTTGTAGCTGAACTTTCTACATGGTGGTTTCTTTGTAACTGAACTCTCTCTACAAGGTAACTTCTTCTAGCTGATCTTTCTACAGGGTGATTTGTTTGTGGCTGAACTCTCTACAAGGAAACTTCTTCTAGCTGATCTCTCTACTGGGAGATTGGTTTGTAGCTGAACTCTCTACAGGTGATTTGTTTGCAGCTGAACTCTCTAAATGATGGTTTCTTTGTAGTTGAACTCTCTACAAGGTAACTTCTTCTAGCTGATCTTTCTATAGGGTGATTTGTTTGTAGTGGAATTCTGTAAAGGTGATTTTTTCTGCAGCTGAGCTCTTTACAGAATGGTTTCTTTGTAGCTGAACTCTTTACAAGGTAACTTCTTCTAGCTGATGTCTCTACAGGGTCACTAGTTTGTAAATGAATTCTCTACATGGTGGTTTCTTTGTAACTGAACTCTCTACAAGGAAACTTCTCCTAGCTGATCTCTCTACAGGGAGATTTGTTTGTAGCTGAATTCTCTACAGGTGATTTGTTTGCAGCTGAACTCTCCACATGATGGTTTCTTTGTAGCTGAACTCTCTACAAGGTAACTTCTTCTAGCTGATCTCTCTACAGGGTGATTTGTTTGTAGCTGAACTATCAACAAGGTAACTTCTTCTACCTGATCTCTCTACAGGGTGATTTGTTTGTAGCTGAATTCTGTACAGGTGATTTGTTTGTAGCTGAGCTCTTTACAGAATGGTTTCTATGTAGCTGAACTCTTTACAAGGTAACTTCTTCTAGCTGATGTCTCTACAGGGTCACTAGTTTGTAAATGAATTCTCTACATGGTGGTTTCTTTGTAACTGAACTCTCTACGAGGTAACTTCTTCTAGCTGATCTTTCTATAGGGTGACTTGTTTGTTGTGGAATTCTGTATAGGTGATTTTTTTTGCAGCTGAGCTCTTTACAGAATGATTTCTTTGTAGATGAACTCTTTACAAGGTAGCTTCTTCTAGCTGATGTCTCTACACAGTCACTAATTTGTAAACGAATTCTCTACATGGTGGTTTCTTTGTAACTGAACTCTCTACAAGGAAACTTCTCTTAGCTGATCTCTCTACAGGTGATTCGTTTGCAGCTGAACTCTGTACATGATGGTTTCTTTGTAGCTGAACTCTCTACAAGTTAACTTCTTCTAGCTGATCTCTCTACAGGGTGATTTGTTTGTAGCTGAACTCTCTACATTGTGGTTTCTTTGTAGCTGAACTCTACAAGGTGATTTCTTCTAGCTGAATTATCTCTTTCTATAGTTACATGAATTCCCTAAAGGTAACTTATTCTAGCTGATCTCTCTACAGGGTGAATTGTTTGTGGCTGATCTCTCTACAGGGTGACTTGTTTGTAGCTGATCTCTATACAGGTTACTTGTTTCTAGCTGATCTCTTGGATTCTCTTCGGGTGACTGCTCTATTAGGATGACTGCTCTATTAGGATGACTGCTCTATTAGGATGACTGCTCTATTAGGATGACTGCTCTATTAGGATGACTGCTCTATTAGGATGACTGCTCTATTAGGATGACTGCTCTATTAGGATGACTGCTCTATTAGAGTATCTCGATCTCGCACTTGCTACACCAAGTTGGATTTCGTGTTATAACTCCGTGGCTTTAAATCTGATTCTTCTACACCATTGAAGAGCCTCTGTAAGATGATAACTCCATCTATACAGCGATTTTCAATGCATTACCCCAAGCGGTTTATCTGGTAGGCGTGGCAAGTAGTCGTTTTTTATTAGCTAATCTTGATTGCATAATTGTTACACACTGTTGGTTTTTTTGTTGTATCTTCCTGGTTTTTAGCTCGATTTCTTTCAAACCACAAAAGGTTTGAGGTTCAATAGTTAACCTATTCACCCACCGATTTTCAGCTTCTTCCCATACACGGTTTACCCTGTAGGCGTGACAACATATTGGTGGTAGTTTTCGTGAATAATTGCTCATACCTCTTTGCCTGTTTATCGTATTCCAGTCAAAGTTGGTACAGAGATGTGCCTTTATACCCCTCTTCTGTGTGCCAAATTTCAAGGCGATCGGATATGGCATTTGCATTTTATAGCAGTTTTTGTAAGTGTGCGAAAAGAGGAAGAAAAATAAGAAGAAGAAAACGAAGAAACTAAGCCAATTTTTGAAGTCGCATATCTCGGGAACACTTGAAGCGATTTTGCTCAAATTTAGAATGTGGAGTGCTGAAGGTGGAGGGAGTGTCCACAGCAAAAATCGTCTTGTTTCATCAAGGCAGCACAGAGCTACGGAGGTGCGAAAATTGTGTTTTCTTTCTTCCTGTCAATATACTCACAGGTGTTACGCTCCGGCTTCTTGGGCCACACGACACACTACCGTGTGTCTTGATTACATAAAAGTTTCTGTATAGTAGCTAATATCTATATTCCAATGAAGTGTGCATTTACAAACCACCCATACATTATGTACATTGTGCTCTTCCATGCACTTATAACATGCACCTGACTGTTCCACAATAACTATATGCTTTACAGCATACCATCATGGTATGATACGTTAAGATTCTGTTAATGCATTATATATAATAAGATACTTCATGTGAACATTTTCCGCCGGGTCATGCTAGCTACGTCCAAGTTTCTTAGGATTTCAGACATTCCAATAAACATGTTCTGATTACGAAAACTTTCTGGGCAAGATTTAAGCCGTGTGTGTACAAGCCTCCTTCAACTCTGTAGACACCACTACTGGCAACCAGCAGTATGAGGCCAGCTAAAAAGTTTTTTGTCATTAAGCAATAGTGTGTTGATTCCAGTATTTCTCCACGTGCTAACATCATCTGTTATTCTACATCATCATCATCATCGTCCACAGTTACATCGTCCAGTGCTTCTCTATTATGTTCCATTATAATCTCTTCATCTCCAGGATAAGTATGGTAGTACTGTACACTACGGATCCCCCAAAGTGATGCACCCCCCTCCCTCCAAAAGAAAATTACGTATTTAATTTGCTGTAGATTTGTGTAATTTTGGTTTTGCAGCTGATTCTGTTACAGTATTGTCTCACTATTTAATTTTCAATTTTTAAAACACCTATAGACGGCTATACAGACATGACTCATTCTTGCATAGATATAATTATTGTGTACCCTGTATATCTCACTATCTATGCTACTCATACTGTAGCTATGCACATTAAGATTCTTTAGCAGTAATATGATTTAGCACTTATACACAACCCAATATCAATTGATCATATCGACCATGCCTCTTACTGGTAGCATGGTCATAGACAGATAGTGCCTTGTATTTATCTGGTGTGGTGAAAAGGAGCCATGGAAAGACTGTGCTCTATGAAAATGTTGCACATGCTATACATCTGAGGCCCACTCAAGATACTCTATAATAGCAAACACCTTAATACAACAGCCATGTTCGATATTCTAATAGAACAGACACATGTTCATATCATAGCTATACTGTTATTAATTTAAGGAATCCTAGTAATAAAAAGGGGAGTTATTATTCAGTGTACTGGACTATTGGACTGACATTTTTGTTTTTACACATTCTGTGATTGAATTTATAGAGTCTCACTAGTTAAGGGCTCTTAGGGAAGCTGCAGCCCACAACTAAACGGCTGAATATGATAATTGTATACAGCACTTACTTCTTACCCTGGTGTATAGTAATGCTTAAGGGAACGTGACAGTGATAGTTAATCAGCAATGACACTCATTTGAGATATCCCTAGAGCACGAGCTTTAGTAGCAAGCTAATCTCGCATGGTGCCCAACTTCTATTGAACATGGGGGTTACCAATTGCAACCGGATCTGCGAAAAGAGGTCTTATATCCTTTCCACATTTCCAAGTTTGATGAGTCATAACTCATCATTGTTTAATCTATTATCTTAACCTTACATCCAGGAATAGTGCTATGTTAGGAGTGTAAAGTGACCAAATCCAGGCTGGAACCATACTCACAAATCATGTTATGGATTGTCAAGTACATGCAATTGGAAAAGCTATAATACCCCTTTTCACAGATCCGATCACAATTAGAGATTTTTCAGCAAGGGAACTAATTAACATACCCCTGCACTGAAATACAGGTCTGGCAGTGCAAGACTATCTTGCTTCTCGAGCATGTTTTAGTTAAAGAATTTATTGCTAGCTAAATAATGGCAATCATGTTAATTCCCTGCCAGCATTGTATACACTAGGATAAGGAGTAAGTACTGTCAGTATAATTGCACAACAAACAGTACATAGCGAACATGATTATTAAGACAATTTTTGCATATACCAGTACTTTATTAGGTTCTCTAAGGGCCCTTATGTAGCAAGACACAGTAAACCCAATCACAAAAATGTGAAAAACAAATATGTCAGTCCAGTAACCCAGTCCAGTGTTCCAGTCCAGTGGTCCAGTCCATTGGTCCAGTCCATTGAATAGTGACGGCCCAATAAAATTTAGTGAAACAAGAGATGAATGATGGTATTACAACATAGCTTGGTGGGAAAATCCCTACATTAACATATCATAATGTTTTTTTTGTTCGTAACTAAATCATGAATGGCATCCCTTACTTCATCGTTGCATTCATTGAGTCACCAATTCTCCCAACTCTACAATTCAAAATATACTCTACACTAAATGGTGAACTGCAACCGTCACAAACAGAGAGTTTCTGTTGCAAGACCCCTTATAGGATCAATGAATGCACAGTCCAAGTGATATAGAATTTCTTCATGCCTTTTCTGGCTTGTTCAGATAATGACTAGGCTGGTTCACTTGCTGTCAGGGCCCAAAACATGTTGTAGAGTGCTTAATAATTGGGAAATGGGCAAATCACACATTCAGTAGAGCATTTTAATGCAAAACACATCATTAATTAAAATTTCTAGAATATGTTAGACACAGTCAATCACATGATCAATCATTTAAATAATGGTATCATTCTGGACAAGTACACACAATCATTGGGGCCCAGCTTTGTTACATAAATATCACCTATATTGTATGTTTGTGTTGTAATGTTTCTCCTGCAAGGAAGAACGGCTGTAGCCAATTGCATGGAGCCTAAAATAGCAATCAATCAATAAATCACCTTTACGGAATAATGTTATTAGTCCATCTAACATCAAAACACATGGTAGTGTGTTGTGCGACCAAAGAAGCCAGCACACAACACCCATGAGTATGCTGACAGGAAGAAAGAAAATGCAATTTTTGCACCTCCGTAGCTCTGTGCTGCCTTTGCAAAACAAAACAATTTTTGCTGTGGATACACCCGCTAATATCAGTACTCCAATTACCAAATTTGATTGAAATCGCTTCAAGCGTTCCCGAGATATGCTACTTCAATAATTGGCTTAGTTTCTAGGGGTTTTTACCTTCTTATTTTTCTTCCTCTTTTTGCACACCTACTAAAACTGCCATAAAACTTGAGCGCATTATCCAATTGCCTTGAAATTTGGCTCACAGAAGAAGGGTATGAAGTCACATCTTGGTACCAAGATTGGCTGGAATACAATGAACAGTCAAGGAGTTATTAGCGATTATTCATGAAAAAATAACATCAATATGTTGTCATGCCTCCAGGATAAACCGCTTATGGGAAGAAGGTAAAATTATTGCGTGGATAGGTTAGCTATTGAACCTCACACCTTTCGTGGTTTGAAAGAAATCAAGTTAAAATCCACGAAGATACAACGAAAAGACCAACAGTGTGTAGCAATTATGCAATCGAGATTAGCTAATAAAAAATGACTACTTGCCATGCCTACTGGAAAAACCGCTTGGAGTAATGCTTTAAAAGTCGCTGTACAGATGGAGTAATCATCTTAGAAAGGCTCGTTAATGGTGTAGAAGAATCAGATGTAAGGACACAGAGTTATAACACGTAATCCAACTTAGTGTAGGAGGTGTGAGATCGAGATACTCTAATAGAGCAGTCATCCTAGTAGAAGAGTCACCCTGTAGAGAGATCATATAGAAACAAGTAACCTGTATAGAGATCAGCTACAAACAAATAACCCAGTAGAAATATGTGCTGAAAAAAAATCACCATGTAGACAGATCAGTTAGGAACATGTCACCCAATAGAGAGTTCAGCTAGAAACAAGTCACCCTGTAGAGAGATCAGCTACAAACAAATCACCCTGTAGAAGGATCAGTTGGAGACAAGTCACTCTGTAGAGATATCAGCTAGAAACAATTTACCCTATAGAGAAATCAGCTACAAACAAATCACTCTATAGAAATATGTGCTGGAAACATGTCACCATGTAGAAAGTTCAGCTAGAAACAAGTCACCCTGAAAAGAGTTCAACTACAAACAATGAGAGTTTCAGCTACAGTTCAGTTATGTAAGAAATCACCTTATTACATGTGATATCATTCAATGTAAAGTTAATATACAAATATTTAATCAGATAAAAAGGTATACACGTAATTACTTCTGGCTTTTGTTCCACAATTCCTGCAGTGAAGAAAAAAACAAATTAGAGGAAACACCAAATCCAGTTGATAGCCAGCTTTGTGGCTTGCAATACAAAGAGAAGTGATATCTAAACCAAAACAGCCAAGCTGTAAAAAACGAGTGTGGCCCCCAAAACGGCCAGGGTGAAAAAAAGATGTGAAATTCAAGGTGGCAGCAAGAAATAGCTGTGATGGTAGGTTAATGACAAAAGTTTTAACAATGACAATTTAGGTGAATTTAATCTTGGATTTCACATCTTTTTTCACCTGGACCTTTTTGGGGGCCGCACTCTTTTTTTACAGCTTGACTGTTTTGGTTTAGATTAAATATATAGCATTAAAAGCGAGGTATTGGCAGATATAATAAAAAAAAATCACTGAAACTCAAATTTTTGTCTACCTTCCTGTCTGCATGCCTGCCTAGCCAACCACAGTCACAAGGCCGAAGGCTGAACAAAGCACCTTATGCCACAATAACAAAGTCACTGGTGGCGAGTGCTTTTTGGAGTTCTGATGAGTGCAACAGAGTCATATCCAGGTGTTAATTTTCCACATTAACACTTTTCTTGAGCAGATGCCACAAAATTTTTAAAGCACTGCACACTGCTATTTGTAATTTTATGAGAGGCTTGAGACCATGCCCATTAACCATCTTGGTTGATTACTAACAGTTGAGCATGGAGGCCACATCTCTTAACAATATATTTACTCAAACATGATCATACCCTCTTATTGGTTTTAGCTGTGTTTATGATAGTAGCCAGTAAAACAAGGAATAGCACCATGACCCTGGGTAGGAGAGAGTCTGACTTGTGATACACTTCCACAGCAGTCACTCTAATAGAGCAGTCACACATGTATAGTTGTATGTTATAACAAACAAATAAGCAAACAAACAAATAAACAAACAAACAAATAAACAAACAAACAAATAAACAAACAAACAAAACATAGTATAAGTAACCTGCTAAGCAAAACTTGACCTTCTTGCATTTTCCTCGATTATGACTTTTTGCTGTCTAGAGGGAAAAGCCAATAGGCTACTAAACTTTCAGCCTTATCTGGTAAGAGCTTTTTCAGAGTTGTAGCAGTGGACATCAAGAAGAGCAAAACAATCGATTTGTACAGTGCATATACAGAAAAATTACATGTACTCATTTAATAACAAGCCTTATCCAAAACTTTGTGAAACCATATAAGTGCCATATATTATCTATTTTATGAATGCTATACTCTCGCTACATTTCCATGTCTCGTCCGTGATATTTTAACTGGGGTGTAGTTTGTACAGGAGCTTATGGAAGAATGGTGAGTTAAGCATATAAGAGTAGCTCTAGCTTTATCAGACACAAGTAGATTGTTTCATTGTTTAAAATACGGTGCTCTAAGATGGCAAAACCCCAGAATGATGCCTTAACACAGGTTTATTTCACTGTGTGTGCTAATTAAAAACTTCCATAGATTCATTTAATGAACTGTAACTGCACTATGTGTGTATGTAACTAGCAATGTAAAAAGTGTATAGGCTAATTGAAACAATGATGAATGCTAGATTGACATGATAACATGTTCTTGTGCCAACTCTAATTAGTGCACATTATCAAAAAGCCTACTAAAATTTTTGCTATCTTAAAATGCCATCTTTTAAACAACAAAACAATGTACTTGTGTCTTGTAAAGCTAGACCTACTCTTATGCACTCAACTTTTTCATTTTTGTATAGGCTCTTGTACAAACTACACCCCCAGTTAAAATATCACGGATGCAACATGGAAATTTAGCAAAAGTATAGCATTCATAAAATGAGTAGTATATAACACTTGTATGGTTTCGCATAGTTTTGGATAAGGCCCACTGTCTCAAGTGTAAAAGAATACGGAGTTGGGACTTGTATCATTCTATTCACGGTGAACTGGACCATTCGTCAAGGTATAGTTTTTGGCATGAATATACCCATGCTATCAAACAAGAAGGCTGTTCAAGCTAACTCGTGCTTGCTTCATGGTACAGAAATAAAACAAAACTATGCTTCTTCTCCATGAAGAGGCAAATTCATTGGTATATCAATTCAAGTCTTCCTTCACTGTTTACTGAAGTGATTAAAACCCCCGTAAAATTATTTATGTAGCATGTGTATTTACCCAATGTATTTCTATGTCGTTGATTTCAAAACAGAATTATGCAGACAAATCGGGGTTTTCGCTCAGTGGATCACTTATCAATTAAATAAAAAAGGGATTATGTAATGAAACAATAAACGAATGGTGGTATAGTGTATTATAGTATGGCTCGATAGGAAAATCCCTACTTTGCTGAACAAAATAATTGCTTTAACATACTAATATAGAATTTATCACAGAGCTATCTCTTTTTCACTACTTTTTTATCATTTGGATTCCTACTTCATTTTAAAAAAAATAACTGTGAGCATGGTTCCTAACCAACTTAGAAAATGTGGGTGTTATATATACAGTGGAACCTCCCTTATCTGTACCTCTATTATTCGGGCACCTCCATTATCTGGGCACCTCCATTATCCAGGCACCTCCATTATCCGGGCACCTCCATTATCCGGGCACCTCCATTGTCCGGACAGCCCAAATTGGTCATGTGGCTTGTAGTTTATTGACCATAATGAAGTTTGGTTTAGATGAAAGCACAAGGAGGGAGCCTAAAGGTTACTGTTTACCTGTTTGGTGGCTTGTTTATTCTACTGCTAATATCTACCACTTGGTTGCTAGGTGATAATGCATTTTTACAGCCCAGGGGAGTGACCATGAATGCTCTGTAGTGACTTCCCCCTCTGCCCACTAAACTGCATAGCACTAACTGATAGCAATAACAACATTACTTGTATTTAAGTTAGTCACTTTAGCATACTAGCATGTTATTCTTAGTTATGGATATTTCTGAGATACGGACAGTAGTATATACCAGACTGCCCGGATAAGAGAGGTTCCACTGTATATGGCTATGTAGGTGGAACCATTGTGGGATTGAATTATATGTTGTTTTGAAATCACAGTGTTTAAACAATTCTTGCGATCAGTAGAGAAGATTGAACATGTTTTCGAATTAAAGCTTGTAGCTAGCTACATTATTGATGCTTCTGTTAGCTGGTGAATCAAAAACAGAGTGATAGCTACTGTGACAATAAAGTTAAAGCCAGCACTACCAAGGGTTTAAAACAGTTTAACTAATTAACAGTTTAACTAATTTTATTATCAAGGAAGTGGTAACAGTGGGGATCAGGGAGTAGATTGTTGTTAATGATTAACACTACTCGGTCTGGCACTAGCCTTCTGTCACTAAACCAGTATATACTCACACCTACATAACTTTTTTTTACAAGAAACAACTAAACATTCTACAAGTAAGCTTACCTATTTAGTTCTTTTAATAGAGAGTCCATTTAAAGTATAGTAAAAGCATATTAAACAGGCTTGAAACACTGATGTGCATTAAATAGAACTCTGTTATATATCTGGACTTCTCCATTTATAATAACAATTAGCAAACGTACCTACAACATTACAGTCTAGCTCCCATAATTGAATAGGCATAGATGTGCTTATAAAAAGAATGGAGTAGGTCAAGCCCTGTTCGTCTATGGGCTATTATATTAGCCTGTATATGCTTTGCAGAGCATGCATAGCAAATCAATGATCGAAAGTGAGATTTGCAATGCTTGAGGTTTATCTGCTAGCAGGTTTCTAACTAAGTTAGTTAGAAACCTGCTAGTAGCAACTATTTTAGAGACCTTCTAGTAGGTTTCTTCATGGTTTTTAAGGTGGCACTAAAGCAATAACGTACATTCTTGACAACAATCTGCTGTGTCTCAACATGGTCTCAATTTAAGACATATTGAAAGCTAGTACTTAACTTTGCATACAAATAAACTATGCATATAGGAATCTATCATTCCTAGAGAGTATAAAGCATAGAACTGCTCTCAAACCACAAAATCGGTGGTACTTAGTGGACTACAGAAGACACGTTATCTCTTAATAACCTCAAGTTTTACCTCCAATACTTCACATGATGAAAGCATACTATTACAAGTATCATTCTATGTATCAATAAGTGGAAGTGATTTACAAGTCGAAATATATGGCGTTTACAAGCAGATGAGAGCCTTGTTCCACCATTCGCACCAAGCGAAGAAGCCATAGAATGGATATATGATATACCGATGATACGTATAATTATTTTCGTGGCTGTTCAACCCATGTCTACAAAGAAAAGATAATGTTTGTAACAGGCTGTAAGGTGAGTCAAAACAAATAATGATTATTAGTGGCGCTTGCTTTCACCTTGTCAAGGTTGTCAGTTTGTGAGTTACAGCAGCTGCTTGTTGTTTTAGCTAACAACTCACCTGTTATTCATTATGCTTGGTAAGCTCATTATGGTGTAGCGCCAATTAGCCCGCCTGATTTACCACAAATTGCGTAGTATATGATATGTTCCATCATATGTATTTGCTATGGCTTCTTGTGCGCGTCATTGCTTTATTGCCACCTTAAGACCTCATTATCTGCCAGAGATCAAAGCTTACTATGCATAGCATTTTCTAAACTCTCTTCTAGAGGAACTAAAAAGACCATCATAGGTTTTAATTTTATGTTTTTATTATATTAATTAGTTGTATATATTCACAGCAGTTTTACAACTGCAATTGTATCAACCAACTATGATTTCAATGTACTTTTAAGGTGGCTGTACTATTAGCATATCTCAATTGATGATAATTGTTTTAATTTGACTTTTGTAAACCACTGTAAGGCTCTTTGACAATTGCTAATCAAGCTATAAACCAATGTTTATTCATTCCCTTAAAATAGTTTGCCTAGTTGTTACACATATTTGGTTTTTGCGATATGGATGACTTAGCACAATAAAAATGAATCAAAAATTGGTGTGTAGATGGAGTACTAATCTTTTGCGGCATTAAAGAGATTGGGATAATGGCCATATCAAGACACACGGTAGTGTGTCGTGCGGCCCAAGAAGCCAGCACGCCACACCGTGAGTATATTGACAGGAAGAAAGAAAACGTCATTTTCACATCTTTGTATCTCGGTGATCTCTTATCCGATTGGAACCAAATTTGCTACAGATTTGCACGCCAGCCAGGGAAGTCTACATTCTACATTTTAAGGAAATCACTCCAGCCATTTCCGAGATACGAGCTGCCAAACTTTTGATTTTTTTCTTCGTTTTTTTTCTTCTTCGTGTTTTCACACACTTGCAAACATTGCTATAAAATGCAAACACGTACTCCGATCGCCTTGAAAGTTTGCACACAGAAAGGGAGTCAAAAGGCGAATCCTAGCATCAAATTTGGTGCAAATCCGATGAATGGTTCAGGAGTTATTGCTGAGTATTCATGTAAAACAAGATCGATTAATTTGTTGTCACACCTACAGGGTAAACCACTTCATGGAATGAGTTGAAAATTGCAATGTAGATGGAGTAACCATTGTAGGAGTGCCTTTTGGTGGTTTGAAAGGAATCGAGATAAAGCTCACGGAGATATGGCACAAAACCTAACCTGTGTCACAATTACGCGATCGATTTTTATGAATAAAAAAGTATTAGCTTTTACGCCTACTAGGCAAACCACTTAGATAGGGTCCGCAACGCGAAAAATTGATATCCTCCAATCAACTGCCTAACTATTGTCATGTGTTAGGCTAAGTGTAACTTAAATAACACCAGTGTGGCAGCCAAGTTTGTCACTTTCTTCTGGTAGAAAACGGTACAAATGTCTTAAAATCACGTGATTTTTCGTTGCAGCGGTCCGTAGGGTTCTTCGTATGCCACGATATTCACTCTCAACATTGTTCAAGTAGTCTATCATCAACTCAAAGTATTGATAGTTTGATTTTATTGGTCAGTTTCTGGTGGCAGCACGATCTGTGCAGCTTTTTGGCGACAGACAAAATGTTTCTTCCTCTGGGTCATTCCGTACCAAATCAACCAAAAAAATCCACACCCCTTCCGATTTTTTTGAAAATTGGCACCCATGTTGGGTCCATAGAGAAACTATATCAGACAAAAATTTGGCTCATTTCGATTACTCACCTCTGAGATATGACCGGACAAATGTTGTCAACTTTTGAAACTATAATTTACATTGCATTATTTAAATTACCATAACTTTGTGTGTGTTCAATGTAGAGCCTTGCAATTTGATTTACTGAAATGCTTATTAAATTACCTTTCAGATGATATATAATTCATTAGAATTAAACGAAAGGAAAGGTCAAACCACATTAAAGAGCTAATTTTCTTTGATCTTTATTTATTCAAAAACGGATATTTCAATTAATTAAATTTTTTTGTGTCCTTATAGTTGTAACATATGTCTTTATCTACTTTGAGTTTGAAGTTGGGATGAGCTTTACATCATGAGTTATGTGTGCTATATCATTATGTATCATTTAATTAACAGTCTGTATAAAATAGAAACATTTTATATAAACAATAAATTATTTAATTGCTAGCACTTCTGTGT
Organism: Dysidea avara; assembly: GCF_963678975.1. Classification (NCBI taxonomy): domain Eukaryota; kingdom Metazoa; phylum Porifera; class Demospongiae; order Dictyoceratida; family Dysideidae; genus Dysidea; species Dysidea avara. Next base: position 26,963,870 of record NC_089275.1, read on the forward strand.
GAATTACTCAGTTGAACTGTTACACTTCTTCCATGCCTTAAACTTGTCAGTAGCATACTTACTCTCTTGTTTTGTGATGGTGTATGTACGACCTGTGACAGTTCTAGGATCAACTTTTGTTAGAATATTTTTTTGAGGAACAGACAAAACATGTTGCGTCAAAGGGTAGCTAAAAGCATGAGATGGACCATGAGGGTTCAGTAAAGTTACTAATATTTTCCCGGTCTCTTCTTCTTCCACTCGAAGTACACAGCCAACCCACCAATGACCACTCTCTACCACAGTGATGAATCCATTGATTTCTTCTAATGATAACTCTGTTGTTTCAGATAATGTAACCTTCTGCTCTTTCTGGGTATCAGAGTTTGAATATACTTTTGTAGATACAGTGGTTTTAGAAATAGGAATGAAACAGTGAAGCTTTTGTGTGCCTGGGATGGTTCTGGACTTCTGAAATCTACCTTGTAATAAAGTTTCTACTCTTGAGTAATCGTCAGTTGTACAATAGGAGAAAACTACATTTGAGATATTTTCAGAAGCCCATTCAAACAATTGCCTAGGTGTCATTATTTGATGATCATATGGTCGCTGAAGGCTGGCTCTTGCAGCCAGCCTTTTGACTGTGCCTCCTATACCATCACAAGGACCTTTGCCATGAGAGGTTGCAAAGAAATGCCATTCAGCATCAATCCCAAAGTCAGCTTTGTGGTGACATAAATTTAAAAAGTTTTTACGATTTTTATATTGTGCAGCTGCTCCATCAGAAAAATAAAGAATTTTTTGAGGAACAAATTTTGTCAATAAAAATTCTATAAGACATTTTTGAAATACATAAACAGCAACTGTGTCGTGGTGAAGACAGTCTGATATAATAACATAAGTTAGCTGTTGTAACTTGCCTGATTCCATGTAGTAGACCATGAAAGGGTGAACAGTTGCTTGAGAATTGTTCCAGTGAAAACCTTGGGCTTCGTCTTGTAGCACAAAAGAATAATTTTCAGAAAAATCTGCTATTACTTGGAATACACCTGCCTGTAAATAAGATTTTACTTCCATCTGAAACAAAGACTGCTGCTTGGCAACAAAAGAATGAGTTAGAAGGAGTTTTAACTGTTCGCAAAATAATTCAACAAATTCATCAGCGGTTTTAGTGATGGTTTCAAGCGTTGATCTGTCTGTTGAAACCCACTGTTTGTATTGGACATAGTCAATCATATTGTCATCAATTAATTCATATAAATGCTCCTTCAAGCCTGAAAGTCCAGGGCATGAGTTACAAGCCTGAAAGTAACAATCTGGCTGAGGTGGATTACAAATGATTTTTGCTAGACAGTGGCTGTATTCTTTAAGTGGAACCTCATCTTCAGCAGAAATTTCAGGAATCTTTCCACCAATCATCATCAGTTTAATATTTTGGTGAATGGTACAAACACATACAGCATGTGTCCCACTTGCCCCTGCCAAAACACAGTGTTTTGGACGAAGTTCAGCAAATTTTGAGAAACCTATTTTTTCCAATGGATGCTTTTCCTTAAATTGCTGATATACTTCCTTTAAATTGTTCAGAATTAATCTCTTTTGAACATGAACTCGCCTATCTCCATGTTTGATAGATACAAAATCTTTTTTACCTGGCATTATTCGACTAATTTCATCTGATTCATAAAAATCTTCTATAACAGAAATAGTTACTAGTGGTAATGTGCAGCCATGTTTTGGATTTGGAGATGACAAAATACCCTGTTCTTTAACGAGGTCTTTTACTTTACGTGCCATGTAATTGCTTACTGCAAATTCTTCTTGGATCTGTATTCTACTCCAACTTTTGGGCAACATAGTGAGAATTCGTACTTGCTGACTTCTATCTGTGGTTTCAATAAACTTTTCTTTAACTGCTGAATAATTTCTAAGCCATCATCAATTTTAGGCATTGTGCTATTGGAAGGCAACATAGCTTTTGCAGCAGCATCTTTAATTTTGCTTAGCTTTTGTTTTGAATAACTCTTGTGCACTAATTTCTTTTTAACAACTGGAGTTTCCCCAATAGCTTGTAAACATTCATTTAGTGATTCTAAGTTAGTTTGCTGGCTACTATAGCTATTATCTGGATCATCAAAGGAACTGTCAAGTATATTTGGCGCTACTGTTAGTTCCTTTCTACAGCTATCACAAATTTTACCTCGCAGCGTCAGAGTTGGGATCTTTTCAATCATCCATGGTTTAACTGGTCTTAGGGTTTTCTTCTTAGAGAAATGTCCCACTTTGTTAAATGGGTTACAGCATGTATTTGTCCATGTTCCTTGCTCCATGTAACTCGCAAATCAAATAATCACTTAGATAGCATGCTAACTCCAAATACTGAATATTAGAAGCTTTAAATTCTATTAATATACTACCCTGCTTATTACATCATATCTTTTTTCAAAAGGATAAGGCTGACCCACTAGTCTTTAATGCCCACTTTTAAGTTTTTGGGATTCAAAATTGTCTACAAGTGCAATTAGTAGCAGACTTATTTAAACACCTGATTGTCTGCTCATGATTATGCCCTGTGTTGGTGTTTGTTTATTTTTCAGCCAATTAACATTAAATTAATTTTATCCTGACTCCAACAATTGATCCAAATTTGCTTTATGTTAAAGTGTACAAAGGGAGCTACACAATCATGACTAGGGCTCAAACGAATATTCGAATAACATTTCTGGTATTCGAATATTCATTTCAAAGGAAATATATTACATCAGTGGTAGAGTACATGGAAATTCGTGATCCTACATAAGCATATCTATGACATAAGTGATCAAATCATGTTGATTTTGAATTGTATTAAAGAGACATCTTGTACAGCCGCAGGATTATTGATATCTCATCCATATCAATGTTGAAAAAGAATATTCGAATATTCGGTAGTTGTGAATAAAGAATATTCGAATAGTAAAAACCACTATTTGTTTGAGCCCTAATCATGACCTATTCACAGAATCCAAAGCTTATCATCAGAGGAGGATGGAAACAATCTAGGCACTACTTGAAAATATTACCTTAATTGCACAGTTTTGTTGGCAGTATCACGTGAACCTCAATAGTCCCAATACAAAACTAGCAAATGCTAGATATTTCAGTTGTGCATCGTGTAAGGATTAAGACTACGCACTTTGTTTTCAGTAAAAGCACTTAGTTTTCAAAGTAAAACTGATGGAGCAATATTTTGTGCGTAGAGATTCTAGAACTAGCCAGGTATTTGTATTCTAAACCAGACAATGATTCCAAACTTTGTTACATCATCCACACATTTTAGGTCATCCAGAAACCTATGGTTTTGCATAATTCATTTTAATGGCGCTTAAACCACTTCCACCCTCCTCTGGGTTAACATCACATATGTAAACATTTGTTTTGGCTTGCCACTGCTATTAGCACTATATACAAAGTTAGCTAGGTTCGTTATTTCTTTGGATGAATGCATTATAGTGAAATACTGATAGGAGATGTGCAAAAGTACACAAGTAACTTATATTATAATTATGTAACTCATGAAGTAAAGCTCATCCCAACTTCAAACTCACAGTAGATAAAGACATATGTTACAGCTATAAGGACACAAAAAAATTAATTAATTGAAATATCCGTTTTTGAATAAATAAAGATCAAAGAAAATTAGCTCTTTAATGTGGTTTGACGTTTCCTTTAGTTTAATTCTAATGAATTATATATCATCTGAAAGGTAATTTAATAAGCATTTTATTAAATGAAATTGCAAGGCCATACATTAATCACACACAAAGTTATGGTAATTTAAATAATGCGATGTAAATTATAGTTTCAAAAGTTGACAACATTTGTCCGGTCATATCTCAGAGGTGAGTAATTGAAATGAGCCAAATTTTTGTCTGATATAGTTTCTCTATGGACCCAACATGGGTGCCAATTTTCAAAAAAATTGGAAGGGGTGTGGATTTTTTTTGGTTGATTTGACATGGAATGACCCCTCTGGAGCACAGGACAAGCAGAGCAGCAACTACGCCGTGGGTCAGCAATGACCAGTACTAGGTAAAGTACCTGCATGTGGAGTATGGTTATAATTGAAGCTTGTTAGCCATATGGCTGAGCCATCTATATGCTGAAATTCGGCCAATACGACGCAATTTTTTGCAAACAAATACCAGAATTGTTGACACATCAGTGAGATAGTCTCCAACAGCAAGGATATGAAGCTTATAAACACCTAACAATACAGCTATCTCGCCCAGTAAACGCATAGAGCAATCCAATGCATGAAATAGGCACTCACGTGATTGAAATTCAAATCGCAGAGATACACATGGAATCACTTTCATTTCTGAATAGGAGCCATGCAGTGTGCTCCTTTTGTAAATATTTCTGCTAATTGTTTGCTCGGGCGTGGCCTGGGCCAGTGCAAGGTGTGTTCGGCTGTGATGGCATCATAGGGAGAGTCTTAGACCTCTGCGCTAACCGAGATGCTGAATGTAATGTACACAAACTGATTGTCACTTGATTCCAAGTGATTTTACGGTCATTGGAATAGATTATGGTTGTATTTTCCGAGATTTGAATATCGATCACGTGAGTGCCTATTTCATGCATTGGATTGCTCTATGCGTTTACTGGGCGAGATAGTCGTATTGTTAGGTGTTTATAAGCTTCGTATCCTTGCTGTTGGAGACTATCTCACGGATGTGTCAACAATTCTGGTATTTGTTTGCAAAAATCGCATCGTTTTGGCCGAATTTCAGCATATAGATGGCTCAGCCAGATGGCTAACAAGCTTCAAATATAACCATACTCCGCATGCAGGTACTTTACCTAGTACTGGTCATTGCTGACCCACGGCGCAGTTGCTGCTCTGCTTGTCCTGTGCTCCAGAGGAAGAAACGTTTTGTCTGTCGCCAAAAAGCTGCACAGATCGTACTGCCACCAGAAACTGACCAATAAAATCAAACCACCAATACTTTGAGTTGATGATAGACTACCTGAACAGTGTTGAGAGTGAATATCGTGGCATACGAAGAACCCAACGGACCGCTGCAACGAAAAATCACGTGATTTTAAGACATTTGTACCATTGTCTACCAGAAGGAAGTGACAAACTTGGCTGCCACGCTGGTGTTATTTAAGTTACACTTAGCCTAACACATGACAATAGTTAGGTAGTTGATTGGAGAATATCGATTTTTTGCGTTGCGGACCCTAACTTAGAGCCATGAGCTGAAGATCGGTGTATAGCTGGAATAATCTTCATAGAAAATCCTTGCAGTAGTATAGAAGGATCGGATTACAAACCACTGAGTTGTGATTCGAAAGCCAACTCCGTGTAGCAAATGCAAGATCGAGATACTCTAATAGAACAGTCATCCTAATAGAGCATTCAGCTAATTTATTTACTCCATTATAGAATTCTATTATGTTACAAATTATTCTGTAGGGAGTTCAGCTGCAAACAGTTAATCTTATAGACAGTTCAGCAAGAAGCAAGTCACTATGTGGAGAGTTAAGCTACAAATATATCACTGTAGAGATTCAGAACATTACAAGTCACACTGAAGAGAGATCAGCTATAAACAAGTCATGCACCTTGTAGAGAGTTCAGCTACAATTTAGTCACTCTCTAGAGAATTCAGCTACACACAAGTCACTGTGGAGAGAGTTCAGCTACAAACAAATTACCCTGTAGAGAGATCAGCTACAAACAAAACACTTTACAGAGAGTTCAGCTACAAACAAATCAGCTTGTAGAGAGATCAGTTACACACAAATCAACCTGTAGAGAGATAAGCTAGAAACAAATCACCCTGTAGTGAGTTCAGCTACAAAAAAATCATCATGTAGAGACATCAGCTAGAAACTAGTCACAATGTAAGGAGTTCAGCTACAAGTAAATCGCCCTGTAGCAAGTTCAGCTAAAACAAATCAACCTGCAGAGAGATCAGCTAAAAACAGATTACCTTATAGAGAGTTCAGCTACAAACAAATTACCCTGTAGAGAGATCGGCTACAAACAAATCACCCTGTGGAGAGATCAGCTAGAAACTAGACACAATGTAAAGAGTTCAACTACAAGCAAATAACCCTGTAGAGCGATCAGCTAGAAACAGATCACTCTGAAGAGAGGTCAGCTACAAACAAATCACCCTGTAGAGAGATCAACTACAAACAAAACACTTTGCAGAGAGTTCAGCTACAAACAAATCAACCTTTAGAGCAATCAGCAACACACAAATCAACTTGTAGACAAATCAGCTAGAAACAAATCAATCTGCAGAGAGATCAGCTACAAACAAATCAGCTTGTAGAGAGACCAGTTACACACAAATCAACCTGTAGAGAGATAAGCTAGAAACAAATCACCCTGTAGTGAGTTCAGCTAAAAGAAATCAACCTGCAGAGAGATCAGCTACAAACAAATCACCTTATAGAGAGTTCAGCTACAAACAAATTACCCTGTAGAGAGATCGGCTACAAAGAAATCACCCTGTAGAGAGTTCAGCTGCAAACAATTCACCCTGTAGAAAATTCAGTACAAACAAATCGCCCTCTAGAAAGATCAGCTAGAAGAAGTAACCTTGTAGAGAGTTCAGCTACAAAGAAATCATTTTGTAAAGAGTTCAGCTACAAACAAATCACCCTGTAGAGAGATCAGCTAGAAGAAGTTACCTTGTAGACAGTTCAGCTACAAACAATTCACCCTGTACAGAGATCAGTTAGAAGAAGTTTCCTTGTAGACAGTTCAGTTACAAACACATCACCCTTGCTAGAATAATTCACCTTGTAGAGATTTCAGCTACAAAGAAACCACCATGTAGAGAGTTCAGCTGCAAACAAGTCACCCTGTAGAAAATTCAGCTACAAACAAATCACCCAGTAGAAAGATCAGCTAGAAGAAGTTACCTTGTAGAGAGTTCAGCTACAAAAAAACCATTCTGTAAAAAGCTCAGCTGCAAACAAATCACCAGTACAGAATTCAGCTACAAACAAATCACCCTGTAGAGAGATCAGCTAGTAGAAGTTACCTTGTAGATAGTTCAGCTACAAACAATTCACCCTGTACAGAGATCAGTTAGAAGAAGTTTCCTTGTAGACAGTTCAGCTACAAACAAATCACCCTGTAGAAAGATCAGCTAGAAGAATTCACCTTGTAGAGATTTCAGCTACAAAGAAACCACCATGTAGAGAGTTCAGCTGCAAACAAGTCACCCTGTAGAAAATTCAGCTACAAACAAATCACCCAGTAGAAAAATCAGCTAGAAGAATTCACCTTTTAGAGATTTCAGCTACGAAGAAACCGCCATGTAGAGAGTTCAGCTGCAAACAAGTCACCCTGTAGAGAGTTCATCTAGAAACAAATCACCCTGTAGAGATATCAGCTAGAAGAGGTCACCTTATAGATAGTTCAGTTACATTTCAAGTCACCCAGTAGAGAGATCAGCTGCAAAATAATATCCTGTGGGGAATAATGGGCATGTAATAAATATATGTATATAATTTGTATAATTACTAATAAAATCAAAAATAATTGAAGTATTAAAATCTTCTTTAAGTTCTTTTCTTCTTCCTGTGGTAAAGAAAAAAACACATGGGTTAAAAAAACCCCAAAGCCAGCCATTGGCCGGCTTTGCAGTATACAAATACAAAAAGAAGTGATATCTAATCAAAAACAGCCAAGCTGTAAAAAAAGGTGCGGCCCCCAAAAAGGCCATGGTAAAAAAAGATGCGAAATCCAAGGTGGCGGCCAAGAAATGGCTGTGATGGTAGGTTAATGGTAAAAATTTTAATAACGACAATTCAGGTGAATTTTGTGCCGCTTGGTCTTGGCACCAAATTCACCTGAATTGTCGTTATTAAAATTTTCACCATTAACCTACCATCACAGCCATTTCTTGGCCGCCATCTTGGATTTCACATCTTTTTTCACCATGGCCTTTTTTATGGGCCGCACCTTTTTTTACAGCTTGGCTGTTTTTGATTAGATATAGTTAACAGTCTTTATTAGCGACATAACAATGGCAATGAATACAGGATACAATGAACACAGGGTACAACACAACTCAATTTATACTACAACATGAATACATAATATAGATACACATGTTTACAAAAGTGTTAGTAAGTATATTACAAAAACAACTGTGTTTACCTATTACAAGTTTACCATAAAAATAATGTGTTAATACTTTTGTAAAATACAACCCAATTATGCATACACAGTAAACAGTGTGTGTTGAAGGCTTCTATCTAATTAGTGTGCGTATTATGTTGTTAATTTATAAAAAGCTAGCTAACTGTTACTTTAGCTATTATCTAAAGTAATGTGTGTGTGTACTAAGTAACATCAGATTAGTATCAGGTAGTGAATAGGGCTGAGCAATACTACCGTTTTAGCAATATATCGCGATATTTTGAAAGTATCGATATTGCGATATTTTGATATTAACTATCATGATACCATGCCTGTACATTACTGTCGTTAAAAATCCATTTGCTATGCAGTACTTGGCTAAGAATCCTTGTAAATGATAAAGTCCACCCATTTGGTTTCCCCTGCAGAGAGGTGTGAACACCATAACAACCTCAAAGCATATGTAACAATAACTGTTACTGTAAACAAGGATGATAGTGGCTAGTCTGCTTTCACCTATAAGGACTTCCTGCAGGAATACTGAGCAATACAGTATGTGGCACCAGCTATGATTGACTTATTTGTAAGTATCGTGGACTATTCAGTATCGTGAATAGTGGCTTCAATATTGATCGTGATACTGAAATGGCAGTATCGCTCAGCCCTAGTAGTGAAGCTACGTATGTCACCAGCTGGTGTACTAGTGTAAGTGCAGAACTGATACAGTAGCTATGAGAGTAGATACCGGAATTTACAGCACATATTCAGCTATGTACATAATGCTAAAAGTAATATTATCACTGTATAGTGTGTAGGTTAGTGGGTTAGATGCAGCATCTTATGTAGTTACAATTCATCAGCATTATGCCATATGTATTTCAACATCATGTATACCAAACCCACAAAATTTGTGCCTACAACATGTACTTATGTACGTTGTTATTCATCATTCTGTTCATTCAATATATTGTTATTCATGATTGGTAGTGCTTGTGTTATTTTGTTTGTGTATCTTATTTCAGCATCTGCTCCAATGTTTATTAAACAATTAATAGATGATACAGAAAATGAGACACACACAGCTGACTTCACATGTCAAGCTAATGGTGTACCAATTCCTACCATCAGTTGGTACTTTAATGATGTTCCAGTAAATGTTAGCAATACGGAGAAGTATGAGGTGCTGCTTTCATCACCTGGTGTAAGCATCATAAGAATCTATAATGTGCAGTCTTCTGATGTGGGTACCTACACATGTAATGCTACTAATGTTGTAGCTAGTATCACTAGTTCTGGAATACTCACTGTTAATGGTAAGCTTGTACTTGTTTTTTTGTTATGTGCCAGTTCAACTCAACTAGCTGTTAATGAACAGTAAACAACTTGTACACCCAAAATGTAACAGTTATATTAACAATTTGTACCTTAGCTGTATAAAATAAAGAATTACCAAATGTATGAAAACTTACAAGACCTATGCGTACTATAATTACAGTCTGACTGTATGTACAACTGCTAAAGATGTGCAATAATGAATGTACAACAGAGCATGTCTCACACTGCAAAAGCAACAAAATTTTGAAGTTTATTTGTGACTGGATCTGTAAGAGTCTCACATCTTAGCACAAGCCTAATTTCAAAGCAGAATGCAATAAACACAATAGGTGAAATATTTACCTGAGATGAAAAAAATCTGTAAATTTTTTGAATGCTTGTTTCACAATGAAGAAAGATACTAAAGGAAAGAACCGTGATAGCATCGTGATCCCCAAAGCAAGTTAGAGGAGTTCCAAAATCTTTGTTTTGTGTCAGTACTTCAACGAGACAGAAGATATGAGTGTTAGGCTATCTTGCATTGGACGAGCAGTTTGCCTCCATTTCGTTTCACATTTTCGCCTTTTCCCTGGTTGTAGGAAGGAACTGGAAGATACTTACACATCAATGGATTCATCTGTTCACGGATGGCCTGATGGTGTAAGTTTCATCTTGGCAGCTGACTGCATTAATAAGTTATTTACATGCCAGCTTTACAATAGTTTATTTACCGTATTGTTTACTGTACAAATCGATTTTTCTATTGATACCACTTTGCAGGGCTGTAACTATGAAAGTTCTTGGCTTCTAGAGCTGAAACATTTGTTGACCACTCCTTTGGTTATTTAGATTTAAAAATGTAATAAATGGTATTCAAAAAATGTGCTAACATGGAGTTCTTGCAGATCTGGTTACATTTACTCAAAAGCTTTTACAGCATTAGAAGCAAATTTAGTGCTTTAAGTAGCAAAATTGCACAAGAGTTTGCAACGTATTTTAAGGTAGTGTACCTGATATCATTCTAATGTCCATTGTGAATTTAGCTCATTGCACTTTCATGATTTCCTATTTATGACAGTTCCAAGTGTTAGCTGGCAGCACAACAATACTGAATAATAAGATGACTAGTGAAGTGATTCTTCCCTTTAAATGTGTTGAAACTAGTAATTATACAGTAACTTGACATCATATAAAAGGCCACTTTCAATTTTATCATTTCTTCACTAGTCTGTAGTAATAGAAGTCCTTCGTATTATTGCCATGTAAAAAAATTATAAAAAGGACAGATGAGGCTATAGGTATATACACCACTTTCATACCTTACTGTAAAAGGAAGAGAAGTATATAAATGCCATATATGTATGTAGTGCTACTTTGAGTGCTCAGGAATGCAATAACGAAAAATAGAGGTAGTACAGTAGGACCTCGATTATCTGAACCCTCGATTATCCAAGAAGTATAAGTGACTACTCTATTAGAGTATTTCGTCATTAGGTGGATGTTCTATTAGAGTAAGTGTATGTTCTATTAGTGTAGTTGAACAGAACTCTGTATAATATGAATGGGCTGAACAAATTTACTTATCTGAACACTATTATGATTGAACTGGCACACAGGTGTTCAGATAATGGAGGTCCTACTGTACACCAAATCTATAACCATCCTAGGAAGGAGTATAATTGTTACCTCTATTTCTTGTTAATACATTCCAGGCATTCCCAGAAGTTATCAAATTCTTTAATGAAGCTTTATTATCCCTTCTGTTATAATAATATTATAGTGATACTTTACAGGATCAATTATGGGTTTTAGTTTTGAGAATAATGAGAAGTTAAGTTATGGATTTGGAAATGAAGGTAGTTTGGTGTTTTTTTGAATATAGAGGGTCATAGGTTACTGTTTTTGAATGATAATAGACATCTGAAGTGATGTCATGTAAAGCACAGGGCACTAAATTAAATTTACACTTAGCCATTGACAGAATAAACAGTACAGCCTTGTTATGTAGGTTACCATGATTGAATTTCACATGGCCCAATATACAAATACACTCGCGAAGCATGCCTAGTTTTCTACACTGGCAGTATAGTCACCCAAGTGGAATATGATTATTATGTGCACTTGTGATTTGTCTGACATATACACACTCACACTTGGACCTATGACCATCTTGCTTGTGTATATATGTACATATATATATATATATATATATATATATATATATATATATATCAGGCAAATCTCTCGTTCCCATGTTACAACTATTACGTACATGGATGTAATGGTTAATTCTGCTATAATTGTTAGTTCATTATATGTGACCAGATCTGCAAAACCCTGACATAATGGTGCTTTTTTTTCAAATTCTTTATTATTGAATATTTATAATCTACTTAGCTGAGTGCATGCACTGGCCAAGTTTCAGTCTTGTATGCCAATAACTTTTGGAGCTACAGCACTACAAAGTAGCAGCAACCGAAAGATTGATTTGTACAGCAAGTATTTGGAAAATAAATTTCAGGTGCTTACAAAAACGACTATAACTTACCAACCCAATGTAGTACAGAGTTGCAACTTGCATCATCATGTTCGCCATGAATAGGGGAGTCCATTACATGGTGAGTTTTTCTCCTACAACCTTTCTTTACTACATACAGTTGTACATATACAAAATCAGTGAAGAAAAATCGATCGTGTACAACCACTTCGACATGACATAAACAAATGCCCATAACTCACGTATCTTTTAGGCTACTGCTACGAAATAAAGAGTTTCGAACTCCTCTTGAGTAGGTGAATAAGATGGTACTCATGTTTCTATCATTGCACCCTGAACAACGCATTTAAAACGTTTACAATTTTTTTTTTCATTTACGCAAATATTTTATGCATTGCAATCAATAGCCTATACTGAAAATTTAGGCTTGCGCCATTATGTCAGGTTTTCGCAGATCCGGTCACATATACTGTGACTACTAATTTTTAGTGGTTTTGTTATATGACTTTATTTTGTAATGATTTGTATTAATGTTTTTAGTGTCACCAAACCTTACTATACCATTGATGATGCAAGAGTTTACAGTTATTGAAGAAAGTAATGTATCAATCATGTGCATAGCTACAGGTTATCCTCCACCAACAATCTATTGGTACAAAAGTGATGGGAATAGTAGTATGAGGCCAGTATCTGGTAGTGAAGTGATGTCATCTACTGGTGTTGGTAATGTGACAACTGTTAGTGTAGAACTGACATTGACAGGAGCTATGAGAGTAGATGCTGGAATGTACACATGTTCAGCTAGTAATATTGTTAGCAATGATACAGACGTTACGATAACCCTCACCATTCAATGTGAGTGTAAAACTGTATTGCATGATATCAATTTTGCATAAAAAGATGTGAAATCCAAGGTGGCGGCCAAGAAATAGCCGTGATGGTAGATTAATGGCAAAAATTTTAATTACGACAATTCAGGTGAATTTGCATTGCCTCCTCCTTCGGCACCAAATTCATCTGAATTGTTGTAATTAAAATTTTTGCCATTAACCTACCATCACAGCCATTTCTTGGCTGCCACCTTGGATTTCACATCTTTTTTCATCCTGGCCTTTTTGGGGGCCACAGTCTTTTTTTACAGCTTGGCTGTTTTGGTTTAGATATCACTTCTTTTTGTGTTGCAAGCCACAAAGGTGGCCATTAACTGGCTTTGGTGCTTCCTTCTAACTTGTTTTCTTTTTCTTTTCTGCAGGAATTGTGGAACAAAGGAAGAAATGTTGTGTACAGTTTTTTGTCTGTTTATAAATATTTGTATATTTAACAATGGAAGATAATCATACTGTAGGTAATAAGGTGACTTCTTATACATAACTGAATTGTAGCTGAAACTCCCATTGTTTGTAGGTGAACTCTCTACAGGGTGATTTGTATGTAGCAGAACTCTCTACATGATCGTTTCTTTGTAGCTGAACTCTGTACAAGGTAACTTCTTCTAGCTGATCTCTCTACACGGTGACTTGTTTGTAGTTGAACTCTCTACATGATGGTTTCTTTGTAGCTGAATTCTCTACAAGGTTACTTCTTCTAGCTGATCTCTCTACAGGGTGACTTGTTTGTATTCGAACTTTCTACATGATGGTTTCTTTGTAGCTGAACTTTCTACAAGGTAACTTCTTCTAGCTGATCTTTCTACAAGGCAATTTATTTGTAGCTGAATTCACTACAGGGTGGTTTGTTTGCAGCTGAACTCTCTACATGGTGGTTTCTTTGTAGCTCAACTCTCTGCAAGGTGACTTCTTATAGCTGAACTATCTACACAGTGATCTTTTCGTAGCTGAACTCTCTACAGGGTGATTTGTTTGTAGCTGAACTCTCTACAATATGATTTGTTTCTAGCTGATCTCTCTATAGGGTGACTGGTTTGTAGCTGAACTCTCTACAGGATGGTTTCTTTGCAGCTGATCTTCTACAGGGTGACTTGTTTATAGCTGAACTCTCTACAAGGTGATTTGTTTGCAGCTGAACTCTCTACAGGGTGGTTTTTTGTAGCTGAACGCTCTACAAGGTAACTTCTTCTAGTTGATCTGTCTACAGGGTGATTTGTTTGTAGATGAATTCTCTACAGGGTAATTTGTTTGCAGCTGAACTCTCTACATGATGGTTTATTTGTAGCTGAACTCTCTGCAAGGTGATTTCTTCTAGCTGGTCTCTCTATAATGTAACTTCTTGTATCTGATCTCTCTACCGGCTGACTTGTGTCTAGTTGTACACTCTACAAGATACAAAACAAATATAAATATATCAATATACCTTGTGATATCTGATGCTACTAGAAGAGTTTTTAAACTGTGTATGTACTATTATAGCTACATTCATTATTTGCATTTTGTATGCTTGTGTTCAAAATTTTTTTCATTTTCAAACCAACCTACCTACCCAAATTTAAAATAGTTTTGCCTGCGCAACATAAGATCAAATAGGTATGGCTCAACGAATACTGTTTTATTCATAAAAATTGATCGCGTAATTGTGGGTTTTGTGTCATCTCCGTGGTCTTTATCTCGATTCCTTTCAAACCACCAAAAGGCACTCCTACGATGGTTACTCCATCTACATAGCAATTTTCAACTCATTCCATGAAGTGGTTTACCCTGTAGGCATGACAACAAATCGATCTTGTTTTACGCGAATGATCCGTCATAACTCCCGAACCATTCATCGGATTTGCACCATATTTGATGCTAGGATTCGCCTGTGGACTCCTTGCTGTGTGCCAAATTTCAAGGTGATCGGAGTACGCGTTTGCATTTTATAGCAATTTTTGCAAGTGTGTAAAAACACGAAGAAGTAAACGAAACTTTGGCAGCTTGTATCTTGGAAATGGCTGGAGTGATTTCCTTCAAATTTGGTATGTAGACTCCCCTGGCTGGCGGGCAACTCTGTAGCAAATTGGGTTCAATCGGATAAGGGATCACTGAGACACAAAAGGGTGTGAAAATGACGTTTTCTTTCTTCCTGTCAATATACCCACGGTGTGGCGCGCCGACTTCTTCGGCCACGTGACACACTATTGTGTGTCTTGATGAATGGTTCAGAAGTTATGACCGATTATTTGGGTAAAACAAGATCGATTTGTTGTCATACGTACAGGGTAAACCGTTTCATGGAATGAGTTGAAAATCGGTTTGTTGATAGATCAACCATTGTAAGAGTGCCTTTTGAAAGTCAAAATTAAGATTATGGAGATATGACACAAAATCAAAGGTGTGTAACAATTGCGCGAGAATAAAATGTCCAATATTTTTCACGCCTACCAGGCAAATTGCTTAGAGCAATGAGCTGAAAATCGGTATGGGGTTGGAATAATAATCGTAGAAAGTCCTTGTAGTAGTACAGAAGAATCGGATTTCAAACCATTGAGTTATGATTCGAAAGCCAACTACGTGTAGCAAATGAAAGATCAAGATACTCTAATAGAACGAACAGTCACACTAATAGAGCACTCAGTTACGTTTATGACTTACTCCATGAATTCTATTAGATTGCAAGTTACTCTGTAGGGAGTTCAGCTGCAAACAGTAAATTTTATAGACAGTTTAGCTGCAAGCAAAGTCACCCTGTAAAGAGTTCAGCTACAAATGTATCGCTGTAGAGATTTAGAACATTACAATTAAGTCACACTGAAGAGAGTTCAGCTATAAACAAGTCATGCACCCTGTAGAGAATTCAGGTCACTCTCTACAGAATTCAGCTACAAACAAGTCACTGTGTAGAAAATTCATGCAGCAACCCAAAACCGCCCTGTAAAGAATTCAGCTATACAAACAAGTTACTCTATAGAGAGATTAGCTAGAAACAAGAGAGAGATTAGCTAGAAACAAGAGAGAGAGTTCACAGCTAGAAGATGTCACCTTGTAGAGACTTCAGCTATAAACAAATCACCCTACAGGGAGTTTAGCTACAAACAAATCACACTGTAGAGAGTTCAGCTAGAAGCAAATCATCCTGTGGAGAGATCAGGTAGAACAAGTTACCTTGTAGGGAGTTCAGCTATACAAGAAACCACCATATACAGAGTTCAGCTGCAAACAAATCACCGTGTAAGATTGCGACTACAAACAAATCACCCTGCAGAGAGAAACAAGTTAAAGAGACCAACTGTAAGAAGGCACCTTGGAGAGAGTTCAGCTACAAATAATAAACCACCCTGTAGAGAGTTCAGCTACAATGAAATCATCCTGTACAGAGTTCAACTAGAAACAGGTCACACCTATAGAGAGATCAGCTAGAAAAAGTCACCCTAGGCCTGTAGAGAGCTCAGCTACAAACAGATCACCATGTAGAAAGTTCAAGTAGAAACAAGTCATGCTGTTGAGAGATCAGCTAGATGAAGTCACTTTGTAGAGAGTTCAGCTACAAAAACTACCCTGTGGAGAGTTCAGCAACTAACAAATCACACCCTGCAGAAGATTCAGCTGCAAATAAATCAGTTCAGCTACAAACAAATCATCCTGTACAGAGTTCGGCACAAAAAATCATCCTATAGAGAGTTGAGCTACAAAAAATCACCCTGTAGAGAATTCGGCTACTATCAAATCACCAAACAGGGAATTTGACTACAAACAAATCACCTTGTAGAGAGTTCAGCTATAAAACCTAAGAAAGTTCAGCTACAACCAAATCTCTATAGAGAGGTCAGCTAGAAACAATTTACAGAGATCAGCTGGAAGAAGCCACCTTGTAGAGAGTTGAGGTACAAATAAACCATCCTGTAGAGATATCAGCTACAAAGGAACCGTCCTGTACAGTGTTCAGCTAGAAACAAGTCACCCTATAGAGGGATTAGCTAGAAACAAGTCACCCTGTAGAGAGTTCAGCTATGAAAAGATCACCCTAGAAAGAGCTCAGCTTGAAACAAGTCACCCAGTAGAGAGATCAGCTAGAAACAAGTAACCCTGTAGAGAGATCAGCTAGAAGAAGTCACCTTTTAGAGAGTTCAGTTACAAACAAATCATCCTAGAGAGTTCATTTACAAAGAAATCACCCTGCAGAGAGTTCAGCTGCAAACAAATCACCCTGTAGAGAGTTCAGCTACAAACATATCAGAGTTCAGCTATGAGCTGATCACCCTGTGCAGAGTTCAGTTCAAGAAACAAATCATGCTGTTGAGAGATTGGATAGAAAAAGTTACTTTGTAGAGAGTTCAGCTGCAAAAACCACCCTGTAGAGATTTCAGCCACAGCGAATTTACCCTGTAGAGATATCAGCTTGAAACAAGTCACCCAGCAGAGAGATCAGCTAGAAACAAGTCACCATGTAGAGAGATCAGCTAGAAGAAGTCACCTTGTAGGGAGTTCAGTTACAAACAAATCATCCTGTAGAGAGTTTATTTATTTAAAAATCACCCTGCAGAGAGTTTAGCTGCAAACAAATCACCCTGTAGAGAGTTCAGCTACAAAGATATCACCCTGTAGATAATTCGGCTACAAACAAAACACCCTGTAGAGGGATCAGCTTGAAACTGTACACAATGTAGGGAGTTCAGCTACAAGCAATCATCCTGTAGAGAGTTCAAGTTATCCTGTAGAGAGATTGGCTACAAAAAAATCACACTGTAGAGAGATAGCTAGAAAATGTTACCCAGTAGAGACTTCAGCTACAAACAAATCACTCTGTAGAGAGTTCAGTGGCGAACAGATCACCCTGTAGAGGATTCAGCTAGATACAAGTCACCTTGCAGAGAGATCAGCTAGAAGAAGTCACCTTGTAGAGAGATCGTAACCTTGTAGAGAGTTCAGCTACAAAGAAACCATCCTGTAGAGAGTTCAGCTACAAACAAATCACCCTACAGAGTTTAGCTGCAAACAAATCACCCTGTAGAGAATTCAGCTACAAACAAATCATCCTGTAGAGAGTTTAGCTAGATAAAAGTCACCCTGCAGAGAGATCAGCTAGTAGAAATCACCTTGTAGAGAGTTCAGCTCCAAAAAACCCACTCTGTAGAGAGTTCAGCTACAAACAAGTTATCCTATATAGAGATTAACTAGAAAGAAGCCTGTAGAGAGCTCAGCTACAATCAAATTACCCTGCAGAGAATTCAGCTACAACAAACTACTTTATAGAGAGATGAGCTAGAAACAAGTCACCTTGTAGAGAGTTCAGTCACAAAGACAACATCCTGTAGATAGTTCAGCTACATTTCAAGTCACCCAGTAGAGAGATCAGCTGCAAAAAAATTATCCTGTGGGGAATAATTGGCATGGAATAAATACATGTATATAATTTGTATAATTACTAATAAAATCGAAAAATAGATGAAGTATTAAAAAATTTTTCTTTAAGTTCTTTTCTTCTTCCTGTGGTATAGAAAAAACAGATGGAAAAAATAGCCCAAAGCCAGCCATAGGCCGGCTTTACAGTATACAAATACAAAAAGAAGTGATATCTAATCAAAAACAGCCAAGCTGTAAAAAAGGGTGTGGCCCCAAAAAGGCCATGGTGAAAATAGATGTGAAATCCAAGGTGGCGACTAAGAAATGGCTGTGATGGTAGGTTAATGGTAAAAATTTTAATGACAATTCAGGTGAATTTGGTGCCACTTGGTCTTGGCACCAAATCCACCTGAATAGGCCTTTTTGTTTAAGACAGTGGAATGTTGTGGTTAGACTGTGACAACATAATTGGTCTATGACGTGGCTTCCGGAGTGCGATGTTGCCTTACATTACCATTGATATTGGCAGTGTTTATACCAGTGCAGCTGCCGTATATATCACTAACAATTTCTAATGAATGGGTAAGTGTTGGAGAGTGGTGGATTATTACTTTCAGTGGTAATCCGCTAGTAATTAGTGAGATTATCAAGTTGAGCTGTCTTAGCTTTGTTGCCATGTTAGGTGAATGCTAGTCCTGTATCATTCACTGAAATGGCATGAAAGG
This sequence comes from Dysidea avara, assembly GCF_963678975.1. Taxonomy (NCBI): domain Eukaryota; kingdom Metazoa; phylum Porifera; class Demospongiae; order Dictyoceratida; family Dysideidae; genus Dysidea; species Dysidea avara. The sequence continues at coordinate 26,982,752 of NC_089275.1, forward strand.
AGAGTAGTGTATACAGGTAGCCCAGCAATGTAGCCTAGATCATCAGCATGGCACTCACAAGCCATATATCCAAGAGCTACAATAATGTCAAATGAATTCCCAGCAGTGCGTAGATTCCTAACGTCACTGCCAGATATTTTAACTTTCTTTATCCTCTCTAGTATGCTGGTTTCTCTATACAATAAAAAAGTTTGGGAACAGTACACCAGTCAAACAGCAACTTCACCATTGCTCCAGATAATTATGTCATTCACTATAAGAACACTATTTTTTGTTGTTGCTATCCTTAGCTTGGCTTGAATAGCTGCTAGTGGTGAGAATAGTGGTTAACTATCATTAGCACTAGAATTATCACCAGTGGCTTTGTTAACTACAGTGCTAAATGAAGCGATTAAGTATATGAACAGCCGTTTAATAAATATACAACTTCTGTAATTTGAAGACAGGTTGTTGTAGCACAATGAGACAAAAGTTTTCCTGAGAGAGGAAAACCACATCTAATATCTAAAGAAACTTGTTACAGTAGTATGAAAAAGTTTTAGCTTTTTAAAAATATGTATTTTTGTACAGGTGTCAATGGGAACCACGAGTTGTGGTAAGCAATATCGCACACCGGAAAAGTAAAAGAATTAATTAATATTTTGATTAGTTTAACGAAAGGCCTATTGTCGTTATTAAATTTTTTATCATTAACCTACCATCACAGCCATTTCTTGACTGCCAGCTTGGATTTCACATCTTTTTTCACCATGGCCTTTTTGGGACCGCACCTTTTTTTACAATCTGGCTGTTTTTTATTAGATATATATATATATATATATATATATCAAGACACACGGTAGTGTGTCGTTCGGCCCAAGAAGCCGGCGCGCCACGCCATGAGTATATTTACAGGAAGAAAGTAAACGTGATTTTCACACCTTTGTAGCTCCGTGATTCCTTATCCGATTGAAACCAAAGTTGCTACAGAAGTGCCGACTAGGTAGGGGAGACCACATTCCAAATTTGAAGAAAATTGCTCCAGCCATTTCCGAAATACGAGTGGCCAAAGTTTGGGTTTTTTTTCTTGGTTTTTTTTTCTTCTACTTCTTTTCGCACACTTCGCAAAATCCGGCATAAAACACAAACGCGTGCTCCAATCGGGCTGAAATTTGGCATACGTAAAGGGCTCATTAAGGTGAATCTCAGTACCAAGTGTGGTAGGAATCCGATGAACATTCATGGAGTTATTAACAATTATTTGCGTAAAATAAGGTCGAAGGTCTGTCACACCCACATGGTAAACCGCCTGAAGGAATGAGCTGAAAATTGCTATGTAGATGGAGTAACTATCGTAGGAGTGCCTATTTGTGGTTTGAAAGGAATCCAGTTAAGGGCCATCGAGATATGACACAAAATCCAACCTGTGTAACAATTACGCGATCGATTTTTATGATTAAAAAACTATTAGTTTCACACCTACCAGGCAAACCGCTTAGAGCAATGAGCTGAAAATCGGTGTGTAGCTGGAATAATTATCATAGAAAGTCCTTGCTTTAGTACAGAAGAATCGGATTACATACCACTGAGTTATGATTCCAAAGCCATATACGTGTAGCATATGCGAAATCGAGATACTCTAATAGAACAGTCACCCTAATAAAGCATTCAGCTACGTTTATAACTTAGTCCATTATAGAATTATATTACATTGCAAATTATTCTGTAGGGAGTTCAGCTACAACAGTTAATCTTATAGACAATTCACTACAAGCAAGTCACCCTGTAGAGAGTTCAGCTACAAATATGTCGCTGTAGAGATTCAGAACATTATAAGTCACACTGAAGAGAATTCAGTTATAAACAAGTTATCCTGTATAGAATTCAGCTACAAACAAGGCACTGCATAGAGGATTCAGCTATAAAAAAACTACCCAGTAGAGAGTTCATCTAGATCAGCTACAAACAAGTTACTTTATACAATGTTCAGCTACAAGTAAGTCACTCTGTAGAGAGTTCAGCTACAACCAAGTCACTCTGTAGTACAAACAAGTCACTGTGGAGCTGGAGAGTTCAGCAACCAATCAAAAAAACCACTCTGTAAAGAGTTCAGCTATGTTATAACTCTATAGAGAAAGTTAAAACTGCATAGAGATATCAGCTACAAGACATCACCTAATAGAGAGTTCAGTTACAAAGAAACCACCATGTAGAGAGTTCTGCTACAAACAAATCACCCTGTAGAGAGTTCAGCTAGAAAAAGTCATCCTGTAGAGAGATCAGCTAGAAGGATCACCTTGTAGAGAGTTTAACTGCAAATAAATCACCCTGTAGAAAGTTCAGCTACGAACAGATCAACCTGTAGAGAGATCAGCTAGAAGAAATCACCTTGTAGTGAGTTCAGCTACAAAGAAACCACCATGTAGAGAGTTCAGTTGCAAACAAATCATCTGTAGAGAGTTCAGCCAGAAACAGGTTCACCCTGTAGAGACATCAGCTAGAAACAAGTCACTGTGTATAGAGATCAGCTACAAAGAAACCATCCTGTAGAGAGTTCAATTACAAACAGATAACCCTATGGTGAGTTCAGCTAGAAATAAGTCACCGTGTAGAGAGATCAGCTAGAAATAAGTCATCCAGAGATCAGCTAGAAACAAGTCACCGTGTAGAGAGATCAGCTAGAAACAAGTTACCCTGTAGAGAGATCAGCTAGAAACAAGTCACCCTGTAGAGAGATCAGCTATAAAGAAACCATCCTGTAGAGAGTTCAGCTACAATCAAATTACACTATAGAGAGATCAGCTAGAAACAAACCATCTTGCAGAGAGTTCAGTTGCAAAAAAATTATCCCGTAGAGAGTTCAGCCACTCTGTAGAGAGTTAGGCTAGAACAAGTTACCTTGTAGAGAGTTCAGCTACAAAGAAACCACCATGTAGAGAGTTCGGCTACAAACAAATCATCCGTAGAGAGTTCAGCCAGAAACAAGTTCACCCTGTAAAGACATCAGCTAGAAATAAGTCACCCTGTAGAGAGATCAGCTACAAAGAAACCATCCTGTAGGGAGTTCAATTACAAACAGATAACCCTATAGTGAGTTCAGCTAGAAACAAGTCACCATGTAGAGAAATCAGCTAGAAACAAGTCATCCAGAGATCAGCTAGAAATGAGTCACCCTGTAGAGAGATCAGCTAGAAACCAATCACCCAGTAGAGTGATTAGCTACAAAGAAACCATCCTGTAGAGCGTTCAATTACAAACAGATAACCTTATAGAGAGTTCAGCTAGAAACAAGTCACCACGTAGAGAGATCAGCTAGAAGAAGTTACCTTGTAGGGAGTTCAGCTACAAAAAAAACCATCATATAAAGAGCTCAGCTGCAAACAAATCACCCTGTAGAGAGTCCAGCTACGAACATATCACCCTGTAGAGAGATCAGCTAGAAGAAATCATCTTGTAAAGAGTTCAGCTACAAAGAAACCATCATGTAGAGAGTTCAGCTGCAAACAAATCATCTGTAGAGAGTTAAGCCAGAAACAAGTTCATCCTGTAGAGAGATCAGCTAGAAACAATTCACCTTGTAGAGAGATCAGTAATAAAGAAACCATCCTGTAGAGAGTTCAGCCACCCTGTAGAGAGTTCAGCTAGAACAAGTTACCTTGTAGAGAGTTCAGCTACAAAGAAACCACCATGTAGAGAGTTCGGCTACAAACAAATCATCTGTAGAGAGTTCAGCCAGAAACAAATTCACCCTGTAGAGAGATCAGCTGGAAATAAGTCACCCTGTAGAGAGATCAGCTAGAAATAAGTCACCCTGTAGAGAGATCAGCTACAAAGAAACCATCCCGTATAGAGTTCAATTACAAGCAGATAACCCTATAGAAAGTTCAGCTAGAAACAAGTCACCGTGTAGAGAGATCAGCTAGAAACAAGTCATCCAGAGATCAGCTAGAAACAAGTCATCCAGAGATCAGCTAGAAACAAGTCACTCTGTAGAGAGATCAGCTACAAAGAAACCATCCTGTAGAGAGTTCAATTACAAACAGATAACCTCATAGAGAGAAACAAGTCACCGTGTAGAGAGATCAGCTAGAAACAAGTCATCCAGATATCAGCTAGAAACAAGTCATCCAGATATCAGCTAGAAACAAGTCACCCTGTAGAGTGATCAGCTACAAAGAAACCATCCTGTAGAGAGTTCAATTACAAACAGATAACCCTATAGAGAGTTCAGCTAGAAAGAAGTCACTGCATAGAGAGATCAGCTAGAATCAAGTCACCCTGTAGAGAAATCAGCTAGAAACAAGTCACTGTGTAGAGAGATCAGCTACAAAGAAACCATCCTGTAGAGAGTTCAATTACAAACAGATGACCTTATAGAGAGTTCAGCTAGAAACAAGTCACCGCGTAGAGAGATCAGCTAGAAACAAGTTACCCTGTAGAGAGATCAGCTAGATACAAGTTACCCTGTAGAGAGATCAGCTACAAAGAAACCATCCTGTAGAGAATTCAGCTACAATCAAGTGACGCTATAGAGAGATCAGCTAGGAACAAATCATCTTGCAGAGAGTTCAGTTACAAACAAATCACCCTGTAGAGAGTTCAGCCACCCAGTAGAGAGTTCAGCTAGAACAAGATACCTTGTAGAGAGTTCAGCTACAAAGAAACCACCAAGTAGAGAGTTCAGCTGCAAACAAATCACCCTGTAGAGAGTTCAGCTAGAAACAAATCATCCTGTAGAGAGTTCAGCAAGGATTAAATCACCCTGAATAGAGTTCAGCTACAAACAATGAGAGTTTCAGCTACAGTTCAGTTATGTAAGAAGTTACCTTATTAACTACAGTATGTGATAATCATCATTCAATGTTAAATATACAAATATTTCATCAGACAAAAGCTATACACACTCCTTTGTTCCACAATTCCTGCAGTAAAGAAAAAAACAAGTTAAAAGGAAGCATCAAAGCCATATGGCCAGTTTTGTGGCTTGCAATACAAAAAGAAGTGATTTCTAAACCAAAACAGCCAAGCTGTAAAAAAAGAGTGCAGCTCCCAAAAAGGCCAAGGTGAAAAAAGATGTGAAATCCAAGGTGGCGGCCAAGAAATGGCTGTGATGGTAAGTTAATGGCAAAAGTTTTAATTACGACAATTCAGGTGAATTTGGTGCTGAATCCTAGTGGAGGAGGCAATGCAAATTCACCTGAATTTTCGTAATTAAAATTTTTGCCATTAACCTACCGTCACAGCCATTTCTTGGCCGCCACCTTGGACTTCACATCTTTTTTCACCTTAGCCTTTTGGGGGGCCGCACTCTTTTTTACAGCTTGGCTGTTTTGGTTTAGATCAAGACACACGGTAGTGTGTTGTGCGGCCCAAGAAGCCGGCGCGCCACACCGTGAGTATATTTACAGGAAGAAAGTAAATGTGATTTTCACACATTTGTAGCTCTGTGATTCCTTAGCCGATTGAAACAAAGTTGCTACAGACGTGCCGGCTAGGTAGGGGAGTCCACGTTCCAAATTTGAAGAAAATCGCTCCAGCCATTTCCGAGATACAAGCGGCCAAAGTTAGGTTTTATTTTCTTCGTTTTTTTCTTCTTCTTTTTGCACACTTTGCAAAATCTGCCATAAAACACGAATGTGTGCTCCAATCGGGCTGAAATTTGGCACTCGTAAAGGCCTCAATAAGGCGAATCTCAGTACCAAGTTTGGTAGGAATCCGATGAACATTCACGGATTCCTACCAAACTTCAAGTGCTTCCTTGCTATCAGATAAATGGGATTCAAATTATGCTGCTGTAATGGGGTGGATCCGGTGCTGCTTGTCCTTTTCACTTTTGAGGTCAGCAATTAGGTGTCTGCGGGGTTCTAGATCTTCAAAGGGCTCCTTTGGCCACTCTTTAGGATCAGCACCAATTGACCTCATTCAAGTAGAGTCAAGACTCCCATTAATTAAGCAGCAAGCTGTTAAAAAAGGTGTGGCCCCAAAAAAGGCAATGGTGAAAAAAGATGTGAAATCCAAGGTGGCGGCCAAGAAATGGCTGTGATGGTAGGTTAATGGTTACATTTTAATAATGACAATTCAGGTGAATTTTGTGCCGCTTGGTCTTGGCACCAAATTCACCTGAATTGTTGTTATTAAAATGTAACCATTAACCTACCATCACAGCCATTTCTTGGCTGCCACCTTGGATTTCACATCTTTTTTCACCATGGCCTTTTTTGGGGGCCGCACCTTTTTTTACAGCTTGGTTGTTTTTGATTAGATTTATAATAGCTCAGATGATTACCTACCAGGCTGCTTTTCTTGCCTTATTATCTTAGTGATATTGTTCTAGGCTAGTATAGATCACATCATGTGATAACTTTGGACAATGGGATTGCAGATAAGGTACTAAAAATCTAAAGATTCTAATAGAACATTCTATTATAATAGTCATTTACCAGTATAGTTAAGTTGTTCTATATGAAAATATGGTACTATTTAGTTATATCATATCAAATACTGCCCAGTCCTATCTATGAACATTAGTAAAACTGTGTTTATATTGCAGTATCTTATGACATGTTGATAATGCATTATCTGGTAATGAAATGTGTCATATACCTGTATTTCAAATATTAATTATTAGCTGCTTGGCTATTTCAAATAGACAGGAATGAATGCTACCACTCATTGCTATGACCATGGCTAATAACTTACTTATACGTTAATTCACCACTGTAGTTTTAATATTTCAGTAACTACTGCACTGTAAACACAAGCCATGTAAGTAATTCATGTAGCAAATTTAAGATGATCTATTAACTTTTTTCATTACAGTTCCTCCAGCTATCACCCCTGAGTTAAATGATCAAATACAAAGTGAACCAGACACAGCTTCCTTCACTTGTCAAGCTACTGGTGAACCAACTCCTGCCATTATTTGGTATTTTAATGGTGTTCCAGTTGATGTGGCTAATACTACAAAATATACTGTATCAGTGACATCATTAAATGTCACTACTAACAGTAGTACATTAATAATAATGAATGTGCAGCCATCTGATGTGGGCACCTACACATGTAATGCTACTAATGTAGTAGCTAGTGACACTAGCTATGGAGTACTGGCTATTAGTGGTGAGGATCATTATATACCTAAAATGTGATCTACACATCATTTGTATATGGTAGTATCTACACCAAAGCAGCCAAACTGTGAAAAAGTTGCTGCCATAAAACTAGTCTTATTTTTTCATTGTAGTATATTTTGATCTAATCAAAAACAGCCAAGCTGTAAAAAAGGGTGCGGCCTCCAAAAAAGCCAAGGTGAAAAAAGATATGAAATCAAAGGTGGCAGCCAAGAAATGGCTGTGATGGTAGGTCAATGGCAAAAATTTTAATAACAATAATTCAGGTGAATTTGTGTTGCCTCTTCCAAGTTTCACTAGGATTCGGCACCAAATTTGCCTGAATTGTCGTTATTAAAATTTTTGCCATTAACCTACCATCACAGCCATTTCTTGGCTGCCACCTTTGATTTCACATCTTTTTTCACCCTGGCTTTTTTGGAGGCCGCACCCTTTTTTTACAGCTTGGCTGTTTTTGATTAGATATCACTTCTTTTTGTAATTTCATACCTAAAGCCAGCCTATGGCCAGCTTTAGGTATTCCTTTTAACTTGTCTTTTTCTTCATCACAGATCTAGAGAGAAGGTTATTATGAAGAAGATTTTAATGATTTGTTTAGCTACATGTACTTCAAGCAGTAATTTTTAATTTTGTTGATTAATAATAAAAATAAGTCACACAGGTTAAACTGTTTGCAGCTCCAGGGAAATGTGTATGTAGTTCTTTTCTACAGGGAGCCTCATAATGTAACTGTACTCTTTGACTACATGGTGAATAGTTTGTAGTTGAACTCACCACATGGTGGCTTGTTTTTAGCTGAAACACTCTATGAAATGTAGCTGAATCCTCTCTTGTTTCCAGCTGATCCCTCTACAGGGTGACATGTTTCTTGCTGATCTCTCTACGGGGTGATTTGTTTCTAGCCGATCTCTACAGGGTGAATTGTTTCTAGTTGATCTTTCTACAGGGTGACTTGTTTCTAGCTACACTCTGTACAGAATGACTTGAAATGTAGTTGAACTCCCTACTGGGTGACTTGAAATGTAGTTGAACTCCCTACTGGGTGACTTGATCAAGCTGATCTCTCTACAGGGTGATTTGTTTCTGGCTGATCTCTCTACAGGATGATTTCTTTCTAGCTGATCTCTCACAGGGCTGCTTGTTTCTACTGAGCTCTCTACAGGGTAACTTGAAAAATACTTAAGCTCTTGTAAGTAGCAGGGTAACTTGCCTAACTTATCTCACTACAGGGAGATTTGTTTCTAACTGACTACTGTACAGGGTGATTTATTTTTAGCTGTTCTTTCTACTGAGTAATTTGTTCATAGCTGGACTCTCCATGGGGTGACTTGAAAAGTATTACAGGGTGACTTGATCATGCTGGTCTCTCTACAGGGTGCCTTGTTTCCAGCTGATCTCTCTATAGAGTGATTTGCTAGCTGACCTCTCTACAGCATGATTTGTTTCTAGCTGATCTGACTTATTTCTAGCTGAGCTCCCAGGAAAGAGCCTATGAAAATGAGATGGTAAACCATGAAATTTATGTAGTTTTTATGGACACTACCTATAAGAAATTAACAATTCATGGACACTGCCTATAAAAATTAGACAATTCATGGCCACTGCAACCATGAAATTTTCTTGTGCCATGAAATAATTTGTCGGTAATATGAAATCACCATGAAACCTCCACTTTTCATGTGTATTTCATGGCATGGATATTACCATGAAATATCAATGAAATGACTTTCATGGTGATTGTTTTACTATTCATGGATAATACATAGGTGTTTGATGGCACTGTTCTCTGGTAGTGCTACACAGTGACTTCATTCTATCTGATCTCTCTATAGGGTGACTTGTTTCTAACTAATCTTTCAATAGAGTGATTTGTTTCATGCTGATCTTTCTTCAGGGTGATTTGTTTCTAGCTGATCTCTCTGCACGGTGACTTGTTTCTAACTGATCCTTCTACAGGGTGGTTTGTTTCAAGTTGATCTTTCTACAGGGTGATTGAAATGTAGCTAATCTCACTACAGGGTGACTTGTTTCTAGCTGATCATTCTACAGGTGATTTTTTACTAGCTGATTTCTCTACAGTGTGACTTCTTGCTGGCTGAACTCTCCACAGGGTGACTTGTCTCTCTACAGGGTGATTTTTTTCAAGCTGATCTTTCTACAGGGTGATTTGAAATGTAGCTTATCTCTTTACAAGTTTAATTATTTCTAACTGTTCTCTCTACAGAGTTTGTAGTTGAACCCTTTGCAGGATAACTTGCTTCTAGCTGATCTCTCTACTGAGAGAATTTGTAGCTGAACTCTCCGCAGGGTTGCTTATTTCTAGCTGAATCTCTATGAAATGTACCTGAATTCTCTCTAAGTGGTTTGTTTCTAGCTGATCTCTCTACAGGTGACTTATTTCCAACTCAACTGTCTACAGGGTGACTTATTTCTAGCTGATATCTCTACAGGATGATTTGTTTCTAGCTGATCTCTACAGGGTGAATTGTTTCTAGCTGATTTCTCTAAAGGGTGACTTGTTTTTACCAGATCTCTGTATAGGGTGATTTGTTTCTAGCTGATCTTTCTACAAGGTGAATTGTTTCTAGCTGATTTCTCTACAAGGTGACTTGTTTCTACCAGATCTCTCTACAGGGTGATTTGTTTCAAGCTGATCTCTATACAGGGTGATTTGAAACATATTTGAACTCTTTGCAGGATAACTTGCTGCCAGCTGATCTTTCTACTGATAGAGTTTGTTGTAGCTGAACTATCCACAGGGTTGCTTATTTCTAGCTGAAACACTCTACGAAATGTAGCTGAATTCTCTATAGGGTGACTTGTTTCTAGCTGATCTCTCTATAGGTGGCTTATTTCCAGCTGAACTCTCTACAGGGTGACTTGAGTCTACCTGATCACTCTACATGGTGATATGTTTGTAGCTGATCTCTAAAGAATGAATTGTTTTCTAGCTGATCTCTAAATGGTGAATTGTTTTCTAGCTGATCTCTACTGAGTTCTTAGAAACGTAGCTGAATTATCTACAGAGAAATTTGTTTGCTGATGAACTGTCTTCAGGGTGACTTGTTTGTAGTTGAACTCTGTACAGGGTGACTTGTTGGTAATTGAACTCTCTACAGAGTTGATACTAGTTGAAGGGTGACTTGATTGTAGTTGAAGTCCCTATTGGGTGACTTGTTAGTTGAACTCTCAACATGGTAACTTTATTGTAGATGAACGTTCTAATAGAGTGACTTATTGAGCAGCTGAATGTTCTAATACGGTGACTGCACTATTAGAGTATCTTGATCGTGCACTTGTTACATCTAGTTCACTTTCATAGTGTAGCTTAGTGGATTTTAATCTGATTCCTTGTAAACCACTGAAATATCATTCGAAAATGATTTGTCTACCTCTCTACCTGATTTCAGCTGATTCCGTTAATTAGTTTAGGCCACTCCAAATATATTCTGTTTCCTGTCCTGGACTCAGGCATATTTGCATGCAGGCGGGCGGTCCATTTCCATCATTTCATTATAAGATTAGCAGTTTTTCAAGCCATTATTTTCCTGGCACAACAATAAAAGCTGCATAAAAGCATGTTCCTTCCTTTCTTTAAATTGCAAAAATAGCACATACGTGAAGTTTGTGCAAACGTGATAGCACTGTTGATTCGTGTGCTGACACTGTTTCAAGATGGCTTTTAGTGAGCCTGTCAGTATGCAAGAATAACCGGAAGATAATGGAAGAATGCGGAATAATGGAATATTTAGAGCTGAGAGTAACTAGATGCATGCAGTGGACGGGAAACAGAGAATTTATTTGGATTGGCCGCGTGGCAAGTATTACCTTTTTATTTTAAAAAACTCGATTGTGCGCATTTTACATATGATTGGAATTTTTGTTATAACTCCATGACGTTTAGTGCAATTTCTTTCAAACCACAAAAGGTTTGCACTACGAAGATTACTCCATGTACAGACTGATTTTCAAGTCGTTCCTTCAAACGGTTTACCCTGTGGCCATGACAAAAACTTGTTATCAAAATTTTCAAAAATCGGATATCTCCCTCGTTCTTTATCCGACGTGTACGAAAATTGGACTGTAAACATGCTTCATTACGTTTGTACTGTCCTCCAAATTTGAGGAAAAGTGACCAAAGTATGTGCCAGTTTTGGCGATTCTTCTAAGTGTTGTAAAAAGAAGAAGAGTAAGAAGAAGAAAAATACAAAGAAACTAAGACAAACTTTGAAGATGCATATCTCAGTGATGGCTTGGCGGATTCAGCTCAAATTTGAAACTGTATGTGCCCCACCCCGAGGGAAATACCACAACAAAAACGGGTAATTTCCGGTCAGGCACTATCGAGCTACAGATGCATGAAAATAGCATTTTCCTGGTTCCTGTAAAATATACACTTGTCTGTCGTGCACCCGTAGTCTACTTGGCCACACAACAACTATCATGTGTCTTGATATGTGATATATATAGACACCAAACCTGTGATGTTTCAATTTGGTATAGGTTTTGATATAATTATAGGTGTGCAACTTCTTTCCATTTCTTTGTCCATGTTTTTCTTGCTACTGAGTGACTATTCTATTTCAGTATACATTGTACTTAAGTACTACTTTTTTTCAAAAAATGTTTGATCTATGATAGCTAACCAATCTACAGGTACTATTATGTAGATCGTTTTCAAGTTACGTTACAGTACAGTCTACTTACATCTTGGCATTTTGCGCATGGTGCCACGCATCTTTCTGCATAGGGAATGTCATGGCCATGAGTGGGGAAGGCCCGGGAATGTGTGATTAATTCTACAGCCACGAGTTGGGCTAGGGGAAGCCACTTGAAGAACACAGGGTGATTATTTCTCCAGTGGCATATTTCATTTCTACGCAAATGCAGTGTATCTACATATGTATAATGTAATTTTGTAACCATCGTACTATGTATAACTTCTTACTCTGTGTTTTCAATGTAGGTCTAGTTACTTATGTTGCTATCTAGCAAACTCTGGCACCCAACTACCACAGAAGCAATAGCTTGGATCAACATGTTGAAGCTAGGCTTGAGCCAAAATTTTACGTATTAAAATTTCCCAAAATTTTCACCTATTATTCTTTTATTATTCTTGTGTCTAGCCTATTATTCCAAACTAATTCTCATTTAGTTTCTGTAGCTAGTAAATTAGTTTTCAAGATGCTGATCTACGTAGTTTTTCCAGAATTAATTAATGACCATAAATAAAGTGCTCCCTTTTTTACATCATTAATTTTTCTAGCCGTAAGTAGTTACAACAGACTTGGATAGCACTGGTGGCAGTATGTATATCTCGTTATGGCAGTGTGTAACTAGATATGCGCACTGCCTTAACGAGATATATGCACTGGTAGCAGTGCGTATATCTTGTTAACATTTTGAGTCAGTGCAATATGTGATATATATGCACTGTCTTTCCTTTGATCTAAGGTGTGAAGGTGTTACATTATATGTATATACCACACCTGTAGTTGAGTTCAAAAGCGCCACGCTGTGTATATACCACATCTGTGGTTGAGATCAAGCTGCCGCGCTGTGTATATACCACGCCTGTGGTTGAGATCAAGAGCGACGTGCTGTGTATATACCACACCTGTAGTTGAGATAAAAAAGCACCGTGCTGTGGTATATAACTGATATACCATGCTTTGTGGCTATGCTTACCATATATGGTGTAACTTCACACATTCCATGAAATCCTTATCTAAACGGTAAACAAATCTCTAATAACAAGCGCCTAAATCGACCAACAATTAATTCACCTCAGGAACTAGAACAAGTTTCGATGAACTATTGTCTCCTTCATGGATAAGTCACTAATCGCGACTATGTGAGCATGGCACCACTAAAAGTGTAAATCATCTGATCCATCAAGAATTTCTGTTGATTTCCATCTCCTGGAGGTGCTGTTTCACTATAACTTACTATCTATAATCATCTTCATCTACTGGGGTATAGAATATAACAGTTATAACACGATTATTGGGATAAGACTAAATATACGCACTCTCACTTGAGCGCTGTGCACTCTCGTGAATTGTGTGTATATTTTAGTCATATCCCTCATAAGCGTGTTACAACTATAAAATGTACTAGATAAAGCACTGCCGCGAGTGCTATATGGGAAGTATAGCACGAAAAGAGTGGGCGAAAGACAAATATAGCACGAGGTGAAGCCAAGTGCTATATTTTGTGTCGAGACCACTCTTCGAGTGCTATATTTCCCATATAGCATGAGTGAAAGGCAGTGCTTTATCTGGTATAGAGAACTGTCAACTTGAGGTACACACAAGACACACGAACAATTAGAAACTCACATAGTGTTATCATGGGTAGAATATGCATTGCGCCTCTGTTTCGCCTGCGTTGCATTGTGCTGCACCTTTATTAGTCATTTTGTGAGTCTATTCTGTCTTCTCAATGCTAAAGGTTTTTGATTGTGGTACTTTAATAAGCATATTTCTGTGATATTCCTAGAACTCATCTGTTTATTTCAAAACGTAGTAAGAACGTTTGCTGCTGCTGACCACAAGCAACCATCATCGAAATCTTCAAGTGTGTCTATAAATTAAATCAACCCAACCAGTAAGTGTACTCTTACTGGTTGGGTTGACTGATCAGTCAGCGCAGTCAGGCTATCAGCCTACACTGGCTTGGTTTATTGGTTGTACTGGCCAGAATGAGTGATTACTCACTCAAAGTAGGCTATATATCAACCTACAAAATAGACCTGGCAGTTCTATAACTACCTGATAAAGAACTGTGGTCTATTAAAGTGTTCTATAACTGCCCAATATAGAACACTTGTGCTTGTATGGAAAATATAGAACACTTTTTTCTTTGATCCTCCCATGCAAAGTTCTTTATAATATATATATATATATATTTATATTTATTTATTACATGATTATTCCTTACAGGAGAACTTGTTTGCAGCTGGTCTCTCTACTAGGTGACTTGAAATGTAACTGAACTCTCTACAGGATTCTCTCTACATGGTGGCTTGTTTCTAGCTGAACTCTCTGCAGGGATATCTGTTTGTAGTTGAACTTTTACAGGGTGATTTATTTGTAACTGAACTCTGTACAGGGTGACCTGTTTCTAGCTGATCTCTCTACAAGGTGACTTGTTTCTAGCTGATCTATCTACAGGGTGATTTGTTTGTAGCTGAATTCTCTACAGGGTGATTTGTTTTTAGCTAATCTCTCTCTACAGGTTGATTTGTTTGTAGTTGAACTCTATAACGGTGTTTTGTTTGTAACTGATCTCTCTACAGGGTAATTTGTTTGTAGCTGAACTCACTACAAGGTGATTTGTGTGTAGCTGATCTCTCTACAGAGTAATTTGTTTGTAGCTGATCTCTCTACAGGGTGATTGAACTCTCTACAGGGTGATTTACTTGTAGCTGAAGTCCCTACAATGTGTCTAGTTTCTAGCTGATCTCTCTATAGGTTGGTTTGTTTGTAGCTGAACTCTCTACAGGGTGAAATGTTTGTAGCTGAATTCTCTACAGGATGATTTTTTTTTGTAGCTGAACTCTCTACAGCGTGATTTGTTTGTACCTGAACCCTCTACAGGGTGATTTGTTTGTAACTGAACTCTCTACAGGGTGATTTTTTGTAGCTGAACTCTCTACAGGGTGATTTGTTTGTAGTTGATTTCTCTACAGGGTTTCTTTGCAGCTGAAATCTCTACAGGGTGATCTCTTCTAGCTGAGCTCTCTCTTGTTTCTAGCTGATCTCTATACAGAGTAACTTGTTTGTATAGCTGAACTCTTTACAGGGTGTTTTTTTGGTTACAAAACTAGCAGAATTCTCTACAGAGTGACTCGTTTGTAACTGAACTCTCTACAGAATGACTTATGTATCTGAACATTTTATAAAGTGACTTGTCTGTAGCTGAACTCTCTACAGGGATAATTACTTGTTTGCAGTCTCTACACTGATATATTTGTAGCTGAACTCTCTACAGGGTGACTTGCATCTAGTTGAACTGTCTATAAGATTAACTATTTGCAGCTGAACTCCCTACAGAATAACTTGCAGGATTGTATAATGGAGTAAGTCATAAACTAGCTGAATGCTCTATTAGGGTGACTGTTCTATTAGAATATCTTGATCTCGTATTTACTACACAGAGTTGGATTTCGAATCATAACTCAGTGGTTTGTAATTTGATTCCTCTGTACTACTGCAAGGACTTTCTGGGATGAGTATTCCAGCTACATACCGATTTTCAGCTCACTGCTATAAGTGGTTTGCCTGGTAGACATGAAATTATTGGTATTTTTATTTACAAATCTCGATCATGCAGTTGTTACACACCTTTGGTTTTGTGTCATATCTCCATGATCTTTATTGTGATTGCTTTCAAACCACCAAAAGGCACTCCTACAATGGTTGATCAATCCACAAACCGATTTTCAAATTATTCCACGAACAGTTTACCCTGTAGGCGTGACAACAAATCGATCTTGTTTTACATGAATAATCAGTCATAAATCCTGAATCATTCAGCGAAGTTGCACCAAATTTGATACTAAGATTTGACTCCCTTTATATGTGCCAAATTTCAAGGTGATCGGAATATGCGTTTGTGTTTTATATCATTTTTTGCGAAGTGTGTGAAAAATAATTGAAATTTTGTCAACTCATATCTCCGAAATGGCTGGAGCGATTTACTTGAAGTTTGAAATGTGGACACCCCTAGCTGGCAAGCATCTCCGCAGCAAATGTGGTTAAGGGATCACAGAGATACAAAGGTGTGATAATGATGTTTTCTTTCTTCTTGTCAATGTACCCACAGTGTGGCGCACCGGCTTCTTGGCCGCAAGACACACTATTGTGTATCTTGATATATACAAACAAGTTACTCTATAGAGAGCTAAGCTAGAAAAAAGAGAGAGCTCAGCTACAAACAGATCACCCTGTAGAGGGTTCAGTTAGAAACAAGTCACCTTGTAGAGAGATCAGCTAGAAACAAGTCAGCCTGTAGAGAGATCAGCTGGAATACGTTACCTTATAGAGAGTTCAGCTACAAGCAAATCAACCTGCAGAGAGTTCAGCTACAAACAAATCACCCTGTAGAGAGATCAGCCAGAAGAAGTCACCTTGTAGAGACTTCAACTACAAAGTGTAGAGAATTCAGATGCTATCAAAACACCTTGTAGAGAGTTCAGCTATGAACAGATCTTCCTGTAGAAAGTTCAGCTAGAAACAAGTCATCCTGTAGAGAGATCAAATACAAAGAAACTACCCTTCAGCTACTAACAAGCTATCCTATAGAGATTGGCTACAAAAATGTAACTCTGTAGACTACAAACAAGCTATCCTATAGAGATTGGCTACAAAAATGTAACTCTGTAGACTACAAACAAGTCACCCTGTAGAGAGCTTAGCTACAAACTAATCACCCTGCAAAGATTTCAGTTACAAACAAATCACTCTGTAGAGAGTTACAAACAAATTACCCTGTAGAGAGTTTAGCTAGAAACAAGTCACCTTGTAGAGAGTTCAGCTAGAAAGAAACCATCCCTACGAAGAGTTTAGCTACAAGGAACCCACCCTGTAGCGAGTTTAACTAGAAACAAGTCACCCTGTAGAGAGATCAGCTAGAAACAAGTCACCCTGTAGAGAAATCAGCTAGAAACAAGTCACCCGATAGAGAAATCAGCTAGAAGAAGTTACTTTGTAGAGAATTCAACCACAAGGAAACCACCGTGTAGAGAGTTTGGCTACTGTATAAACAAGTTTCCCTGTAGAGATATCAGCCAGAAACAAGTCACCTTATAGAGAGATCAGCTAGAAACTAGACACAATGTAGAGAGTTCAGCTAGAAACAAGTTACCCTGTAGAGAGATCAGCTAGAAGCAAGTTACCATGTAGAGAAATCAGCTAAAAGAAGTTACTTTGTAGAGAGCGTAGCCACAAGGAAACCACTCTGTAGAGAGTTTGGCTACTGTATAAACAAGTTACCCTGTAGAGATATCGGCCAGAAACAAGTCACCTTATAGAGAGATCAGCTAGAAACTAGACACAGTGTTGAGAGTTCAGCTACAAGCAAATCATCCTGTAGAGAGTTCAGTTACATTTCAAGTCACCCAGTAGAGAGATCAGCTGCAACCAAGTTTTCCTGTAGGGAATAATTGGGATGTAATTAAAAAAATGTATATATATATATGTGTGTGTAATTGCAAAAATAGTTAAAGTATTAAAAATCTGCTTTAGATCTTTGCCATCAAAAAGATAGGTTAAAAAGCCCCAAAGTTGGCCTATGGCCGGCTTTGGGGTATACAAATCCAATAAGAAGTGATATCTAATCTAAAACAGCCAAGTTGTAAAAAAAAATTGTGTGGCCCCTAAAAGGCTATGGTGAAAAAAGATGTGAAATCCAAGGTGGCAGCCATGAAATGGCTGTGATGGTAGGTTAATGGTAATTTAATTTTTAATAGCAACAATTTAGGTGAATTTGGCGCCACTTGGTCTTGGTACCAAGGATTGTCATCATTTAAGTTTTTACCATTAACCTACCATCAAAGCCATTTCTTGGCTGCCACCTTGGATTTCACATCTTTTTTCACCATAGCCTTTTGGGGTCTGCACTTTATTTTTACAGCTTGGCTGTTTTTGATCAAGACTCACGGTAGTGAGGCGCGCGGCCAAGAAACTACGAAGCACACGCCCAATTAAAAGACACGGCCACTACTGTGAGTTATTTACGTGTAGGTTCGGTTTTGCAATATTAGCCCTGGATTATGCAACATCTCTCAATGGATTTGTATTGGGTTACGTAATAAAAAAATGTTTAGTCGTCGTCGTTTTCTTGCGACCTTGCTAAAATAAAAAATATAGCCGTATTTAGACATATTTCACTTTATTTCTCTACCTTGTATTACACATATCATCACGTTATACCAGTCATCTTACCCGTGTTTGTACCGGCCGTCTAGGCCTGACATTATCTAATTCTGGTTGGCCCTACGCGTATTTTCTCCATTCAAACCTGTAATCCCTACAATAACTTTTAAAGACACGATGTGGACACAAGCCCTAATGTCTGACAAACAAGTTGTGAAAGCGTGCAGACCCGTAAGTTCCCTAGGGAAGGCATTTTAAGCAGAAATATTTTAGAGTCCATTTAGTGCCACGCCCCATGCGAGCGTTTATAATCGGAAGATGTCTTATAAACAAGGTATGAAAGCATGAAGAACGTACAGACACTAGGGAAGGTGTATAAATCGTTAGTCAATACTCCATTTAGTGCCACACACCACTTATGATACAAGAAATATTTTGCAAGTTGTGTGGAATGACCAAAACTCATGTACAGTCACAAACCACATTCCAGACAAAACTAATTTGTTTCCCTACATTATGTACACAATGAAAGCCACAACACAAGCTCCACCTTACACTGATGGTGCTTTGTGGAAGTGTGAACTGCCATGACAGCTACTAATTTTTCTCCTTTCTCCAACTTTTCAAACACACCTTAAGTAGTTAAAGTCTAAGTAGCTAAAGTCTTTGAGCAGGCTGTAGGACCAGGTGTCCTACAGACCTTCAGCACTTGTGCTGTAAAGCATTAATAAATAAACTAGTGTCCATTTGGTTCTACTTCGGGTACTTAGAGATAATGAGTTACTCTCTAGAATTCCTATGGATATAATTACATGAAAATAACAAGGAGAAAACATCCTGACCACCTGGTAGACTCCTGTAAGCGTTTGAGCGTAAATCGGATGGCTGCAGGTTCGAGGCTACCTAAGTCTAGTCATGGATTTTTTCTCCTTTCTCCAACTTTTCAAACACACCTTAAGTAGTTAAAGTCTAAGTAGCTAAAGTCTTTGAGCAGGCTGTAGGACCAGGTGTCCTACAGACCTTCAGCACTTGTGCTGTAAAGCATTAATAAATAAACTAGTGTCCATTTGGTTCTACTTCGGGTACTTAGAGATAATGAGTTATTCTCTAGAATTCCTATGGATATAATTACATGAAAATAACAAGGAGAAAACATCCTGACCACCTGGTAGACTCCTGTAAGCGTTCGAGCGTAAATCGGATGGCTGCAGGCTCGAGGCTACCTAGGTCCAGTCATGGATTTTTTCTCCTTTCTCCAACTTTTCAAACACACGTTAAGTAGTTAAAGTCTAAGTAGCTAAAGTCTTTGAGCAGGCTGTAGGACCAGGTGTCCTACAGACCTTCAGCACTTGTGCTGTAAAGCATTAATAAATAAATAATAAATAAGGCAATTCTAATTGTGGATAAGATGACTGCAGGATTCATGAAAATTTCTTGCAGTAGAGTAAACATGTAACAGTGCTATTACAACACATAACAAAAATTTAATAAACATCAGTTTAACACCAAGTGACTATTTCTTAGATGCCTTCATGATGACACAAGATTAAGTGAGCCCTGTAAAAGAACAAACAGGCACTGAATTAAACATTAAAAAAATTATATTCAAGGCTATAAGTGAATCTGGTGCACCAGAGGTAAAGTAAATGTGTTTTGGTGCCTAAGTATGTAAACATGAACACCTGATCTTAAGTAACAACACCTGATCAAGTAACAATACCTGATCTTAAGTAACATTAAGTTACACTTGTGCATAAAAGTACAACTTACAAAGCAATTTCTGTGAGCTTGTGCACATACCTTAAGTTAAAGCTGCTAATCAGACAACTGGCCAATTATCGCTAGGGCTGGGCTTGTGGTCACCACAAAACACAACTTGCTTGGTATTCTGACAACACAAGAGACCAGTCCTGTAAAACAACAAGCAAGTATTTTTGCCTGGTCAAACGTGACTTACCATGACTACATCCGACTGCTAGTACGTGAACTGCTATGATCAGATGGCGCCTGCAAAACCGACGGTGTCATTAATACGTACAATATACCAAAAAATCTTGGTACTAGGAAAACATTAATACTATACGCACAACACGTAAACTGACCTGGGTATTAGTTTGTTACCATCATATGAGATAGTACAATATCAACTAATTATGTAGAAATTCATGTGACAACTTTTGACATCACAATATCAAGACACACGGTAGTGTGTCGTGCGGCCCAAGAAGCCGGCGCTCAACACCCGTAAGTATATTGACAGGAAGAAAGAAAACACAATATTCGCACCTCCATAGCTCTGTGCTGCCTTGATGAAACAAGACGATTTTTGCTGTGGAAACTCCTTCCAACTTCAGTACTCCACATTCCAAATTTAAGCGCAATCGTGTCACGCGATCCCGAGATATGCGACTTCAAAAATTGGCTCAGTTTCTTCATTTTTTTTTCTTCTTCTTTTTCTTCCTCTTTTCGCACACTTACAAAAACTGCTATAAAACGCGAACGCCATATCTGATTGCCTTGAAATTTGGCACACAGAAGGGGGGTATAAAGTCGCATCTCGGTACCAACTTTGGCTGGAATACGATAAACAGGCATGGAGTTATGAGCGATTATTCACGAAAAATAACACCAATATGTTGTCACGCCTACAGCGTAAACCGCGTACGGCAAGAAGCTGAAAATCGGTGGGTGAATAGGTTAACTATTGAACCTCAAACCTTTTGTGGTTTGAAAGAAATCGAGCTTAAAACCAGGAAGATACAACGAAAAAACCAACAGTGTGCAACAATTATGCAATCGAGATTAGCTATTAAAAAACGACTGCTTGCCACGCCTACCAGATAAACCGCTTGGGGTAATGCTTTGAAAATCACTGTACAGATGGAGTAATCATCTTAGAAAGGCTCTTCAATGGTGTAGAAGAATCAGACGTAAAGCCACGGAGTTATAACACGAAATCCAACTTGATGCAGCTAGTGCGAGATCGAGATACCATTATAGAGCAGTCATCCTAATAGAGCAGTCACCCTGAAGAGAATTCAAGAGATCAGCTAGAAACAAGTAATCTGTATAGAGATTAGCTACAAACAAGTCACCCTGTAGAGAAATCAGCTACAAACAATTCACCCTGTAGGGAGATCAGCTAGAAGAAGTTACATTGTAGGGAGTTCATGCAACTATGGAAAGAGATAGTTCAGCTAGAAGAAATCACCTTGTAGAGTTCAGCTACAAAGAAACCACCATTTAGAGAGTTCAGCTACAAACAAATTGCCCTGTAGAGAGATCAATAGAAGAAGTTACCTTGCAGAGAGTTCAGCTACAAAGAAACCATCGTGTAGAGAGTTCAACTTCAAACAAATCACCTGTAGAGAGTCCAGCTCCAACAAATCTCCCTGTGGAGAGATCAGCTAGAAAAAGTTACCTTGTAGAGAGTTCAGCTACAAACAAATCACCCTGTAGAAAGATCAGCTAGAAGAAGTCACCTTGTAGAAAGTTCAGTTACAAAGAAACCACCATGTAGAGAGTTCAGCTACAAACAAATCATCCTGTAGAAAGATCAGTTAGAAGAAGTCACCTTGTAGAAAGTTCAGTTACAAAGAAACCACCATGTAGAGAGTTCAGCTACAAACTAGTGACCTTGTAGAGACATCAGCTAGAAAAGTTACCTTGTAGAGAGTTCAGCTACAAAGAAACCATTCTGTAAAGAGCTCAGCTGCAAACAAATCACCTGTACAGAATTCAGCTACAAACAAATTACCCTGTAGAGAGATCAGCTAGACGAAATTACCTTGTAGATAATTCAGCTACAAACAAATCACCCTGTAGAAAGATCAGTTAGAAGAAGTTACCTTGTAGAGGGTTCAGCTACAAAGAAACCATTTTGTAAAGAGCTCAGCTGCAAACAAATCACCTGTACAGAATTCAGCTACGAACAAATCACCCTGTAGAGAGATCAGCAAGAAGAAACCACCATGTAGAGAGTTCAGCTGCAAAGAAATCACCATGTAAAAAATTCAGCCACAAACAAATTGCCCTGTAGAAATATCAGTTAGAAGAAGTTACCTTGTAGTGAGTTCAGCTACAAAGAAACCATTCTGTAAAGAGCTCAGCAGCAAACAAATCACCTGTACAGAATTCAGCTACAAACAATCACCCTGTAGAGAGATCAGCTAGAAGAAGTTACCATGTAGGGAGTTCATGCAACTATGGAAAGAGATAGTTCAGCTAGAAGAAATCACCTTGTAGAGTTCAGCTACAAAGAAACTACCATGTAGAGAGTTCAGCTACAAACAAATCGCCCTGTAGAGAGATCAGTAGAAGAAGTTACCTTGCAGAGAGTTCAGCTACAAAGAAACCATCATGTAGAGAGTTCAGCTACAAACATATCTCCCTGTAGAGAGATCAGCTAGAAGAAGTTTCCTTGTAGAGAGTTCAGCTACAAAGAAATCACCCTGTAGAAAGATCAGCTAGAAGAAGTCACCTTGTAGAAAATTCAGTTACAAAGAAACCACCATGTAGAGAATTCAGCTACAAACTAGTGACCTTGTAGAGACATCCGCTAGAAAAGTTACCTTGTATAGAGTTCCGCTACAAAGAAACCATTCTGTAAAGAGCTCAGCTGCAAACAAACCACCTGTACAGAATTCAGCTACAAACAAATCAGAGATCATCTAGAAGAAATTACCTTGTAGATAGTTCAGCTACAAACAAATCACCCTGTAGAAAGATCAGTTAGAAGAAGTTATCTTGTAGAGAGTTCAGCTACAAAGAAACCATTTTGTAAAGAGCTCAGCTGCAAACGAATCACCGGTATAGAATTCAGCAACGAATAAATCACCCTGTAGAGAGATCAGCTAGAAGAAGTTACCTTGTAGATAGTTCAGCTACAAACAAATCTCCCTGTCGAGAGATCAGCTATAGAAGAAATTACCTTGTATAGTGTTCAGCTACAAAGATACCACCATGTAGAGAGTTCAGCTGCAAAGAAATCACCCTGTAGGAAATTCAGCCACAAACAAATTGCCCTGTAGAGAGATCAGCTAGAAGAAGTTACCTTGTAGAGAGTTCAGCTACAAAGAAACCCCCATGTAGAGAGTTCAGCTGCAAAGAAATCACCCTGTGGGAAATTCAGCCACAAACAAATTGCCCTGTAGAAAGATCAGTTAGAAGAAGTTACCTTGTAGAGAGTTCAGCTACAAAGAAACCATTATGTAAAGAGTTCAGCTGCAAACAAATCATGTGTACAAAATTCAGCTACAAACAATTCACCCTGTAGAGAGAGCATCTAGAAGAAGTCACCTTGTAGAGTATTCAGTTACAAAGAAACCACCATGGAGATTTCTGGAATCAATATAATATGTGACCGGATTTGTGAAAAGGTACCTTTTTCACACACAAAATGTGACCCATTTTTTGAACTTTAAAGCTTCATAACTTTTCGATCATGACATATAAGTACTTAAAATTTTCAATGAATGTAGCTAAAGTATCTGGCCACATTTTGATAGTAAGAGCAAGTTAATCAGCATAAGGAGTCAAGTGTTACATCATTTTGTTTGTTCTTATGTCAAATGTGTGGAAAAGGTACCTTTTCGCAAATCCGGTCACATATGTATTATATAATTATATATATATATATATATATAATTTGTACATTTACTGATAAAATATTTAAAGTACATCCACTTCATCTTTTCTTCTTCCTGTGGAAAAGAAAAAAAGATAGGTTAAAAAAGTCCCAAAGCCGGCCATAGGCCGGCTTTGGGGTATACAAATACAAAAAGAAATGAAATATAATCCAAAACAGCCAAGCTGTAAAAAAAGCGTGCGGCCCTCTAAAAGGCTATGGTGAAAAATATGTGAAATCCAAGGTGGTGGCCAAGAAATGGCTGTGATAGTAGGTTAATGGTAAAAATTTTAATAACAACAATTTAGGTGAATTTTTGTGCCGCTTGGTCTTGGCACAAAATTCACCTGAATTGTCGTTATTAAAATTTTTACCATTAACCTACCATCACAGCCATTTCTTGGCCGCCACCTTGGATTTCACATATTTTTTCACCATAGCCTTTTTGAGGGCTGCACGCTTTTTTTACAGCTTGGCTGTTTTGGATAAGATTGAGCACTACAAAAAGAAAACACAATATAATTCCTCAAGTTCTGTATGTAAACTGATCTGAAATTCAATAAAGTTTAAGTTATTAAACACAGTTAATGTTGTGAAGCGTAGGCCATGCAAGTATCCAAAATATTAGCATGCAACAGTGGGCTCTAATAAGAACAACGCCTGCGCAGCATCGTGAGCAGAACACGTTGGCAGTAATTCATACCTTTTGTAAGAAATCTCGGCAGTTGCAGTGGCTTTGAGTCTTCAAGATGGGTATTCGTTGTTCTCGCCTGCTGAGGAAGGAGAGGGTTGTCGTCCTTGGGAAGCTCGACTGCTGGATTGAGCAGGCGAGGAGCCGGCTTTGTCACGCCTGGGGAAGGACCGTCTCAAGGAACGGGTGTTCCGGGCAAGACAACAACGCGACAGGATGTGACATTACAATACTAGTGGCTACCGTCAGGGTGGTCTCTAGAACTGGGTCACTTGACTCGGCCCACGCACGGTATCACTGTCACCTGGGACAGCTCCATCGCTGCTGGACTCGTCGCTAACATCAGTGACTACAGCTCCACCTCGTGCCATAGCCAGTTCATCGGATGCCACCTAATCCACACAAAATGTAGGGAGATCGTGTGGCGGGCATCAATCAGAATCTTCGGGAGGGAACTTGAACGCCCCGACTATTGCGAAATGGCCTCAGACGAGATGCTGCATCGGGTAAGCAACAGTATAACACCAATTGGTGCACTAGTATAAGCTTACACACTGTTCCCACACACCCTGTATATATATATATGCATGTAATGAGTAGGGATGTACCGATTCATATCGTATCAGTGGCCAATATGGAGATTTCTGCCAATATCGGTTGGTCTCAATATAACCACCAAAACCGATATGATATATCGAAATAGTCTTTGCCATGGTAAAGCCACATTTTACCCTCTGTTATACAGCAAACAAGGCTGAGGAAATAGTAGTTTTTCTATATCCTTGAAAAGAAGCGCATATACTACGAGAAGCCATAGAAATACGCACTTGACAAACATTCATTGTTACAATACTTACCAACCATACAACAAATGATCATAGTGGAGAACTATAAAAAAGCAACCATGGGATGAATAAACTAGAAACACAGCTTGAAATAACCAGCCATCATTACAAGCCATTAAAATACGGAGTAGGTAATGTGGACTCATCTTGGTGGGAGCATGCATTAAAAATAATATTTTGTGGGTGCCTCACTGTCTGGGCTGTTAATTGAGGCCACACCACCACAGGCAATCAAGCATTGTCAGTGATTATTAGCACTTGGAACTGCTTACTAAGTATATCTTATGCAAGTTAAAGTTTCCCAGTTTCTTCTAATCTAAATGTATAGCTACACTTTATTATATTGTGTCGGTGTCAGTGTTCTGACTCAGTATATCACTTTATATTGGATCAGTTCAGAAATTTCTCTATCGGTACACCTCTAGTAATGTGTGAAATAGTAAGGAGAGAGTTGCTTTGTACTGGTGAGCTTAGTAGTGAGCTCATACATAGATACAGTGTAGCCACCAATCACTGATGCTACTTTCAAAAAAAAAATGACTAAGTACCTGAATTCAGTAACATTAATTGTGCTTTTGAAGTCAAAAAATTCTATTTTGTGCAATTAAATTTAAAATAAATAAATAAATAATGCAACCACAGATGTGTATTAAATGCATTAATAGACTTCTGTATTCTACAGCATACTATATTGGTTTCTTCATTGCTGCTTATTGGCTTGTAGTCAGCATCAGCAGGGCTTGGATAGTCAACTAGAGAATTCAGAATACAATGAAGTGTCAGCAAACTAGCTACATACATGTATATATAGCTAGTCACCAGCCTTAGAAGGTGACTGCATTAATGGTGGTATGAAGGTAACTTGGTACCAAAAAAAAAATAAATAAAAAAAAAATAAAAAATAAAAATAAAAATACGGTAATCATAAATTGTATGCAGAAAAGCAGCCAGGTGCATATCAGAACTTTGCATAGCAGTTTCACCGTGTTGTGTCAGCTTCTTGCACACCATACCCTTGAGTCTTATAATAGTCACAAAGAAAAGTCCATTTTATTGTTATTAAAGGAAACTTCAACCTATACAATTGCAATAGGAATCATTTCAAAACATGGTGCTTGTTCTAATGTGTACATGATACAGTGTCTTCGTTATATATCTGTAGTTCTATGGTTAGGATGTGCTCCACAATTTTGCTAGGCAATTGGCATGGGACACACCATTGTGTTGTTAGTTGCATGTTAGTTTGCTTGTGTGTTATGTCTTCCTAATATTTATATTGTCACATTTGCTTGATATGTATGTCATCACCATTGCTTGTTTGTATACCAACGTATGTCACTTCCACTACTTGTTTCGTATGTTACCGTGGCTCGGTTTGCACATCATCTTCTGCATGTTGCAAGCATAGCTTATCGTGCATATTACTAGATGTTGTCACCATCAAATTTCTGCACATTGCATGGTCTAAATTAAATAAATAACCTTGATGCTTGGGGGGTAGATCACAATATATATATATATATATATATATAATATATTGTGACCTACCTATGGCCTCTATTGTAAAGAGTTTAGGACAGAGACGCTTCTCTGCTCTAAACTCTTTCATTACTCAAGCATCAATAATCCAAAAGTACTTCCTACTTTGGCCCCGCTGGAATTACATAACCTTGCGTAGGCCATATACCATGGCAGATGAGGCCCCTAGCACTTACCAAACCCCCGCCTCAATCAATGGATTGCTGGAGGTGAAGAATGAAGATCTGAGGAACAGACCACATAAGTAGGTGAGTGGTAGCGTAACTAAACATTAAATAAAGTTTAAGTTATTAAACACAGTTAATGTTGTGAAGCGTAGGCCATGCAAGTATCCAAAATATTAGCATGCAACAGTGGGCTCTAATAAGAACAACGCATGCACAGCATCGTGAGCAGAACACGTTGGCAGTAATTCATACCTGTTGTAAGAAATCTCCCCACCCTTTCCCTACCCACTGAACAGTTCATAAACTTCACTATAAGCAGGTGCTCTATGTTAATTGGCATTGTATGCCAGCAGATAACAATTCTAGTTAGTATTCCACTGTCAATAATGGTACATATGTACATTTGTAGTGTAAGCAGTGGAGCAAGTAGACACATAATGTTGTTGTACTCTGTACTTCACTGTGCCTGCATTCAATTACTCAGAAATATTTACATGAAAGACTATTTGCTATTATATGCATTTTGTTGTGAGTTCTTCAGCTGCAGGTCTGACTGGATTCCTTCACCGTGCCAGCTGCTACCACAAGTAGAGATTGCTATTGAGGGATGCTCGCAGTTTAAATTTTTGTCAGGAGAGATGCTCTTTTATCCTGCCTGCAGTCACAGACAGGCCCTCTAGTTCAGAGTGTCATCAGGAAACCAGGTTGCTAACAGCTGTTTGCCTCTCCCGCCCAGATCAGTATCAGGAGATGTCTCCCCATCCAAATTGCTAACTAGAGACACTCTCTCAACCAGATCACTAGCTGAAGATGCTCTCCCATCCACATCAGTATTAGGAGATGCTCTCCCATTCAAATCACTAACTAGAGACGCTCTTCCAACCAGATTGCTAGCCGGAGACGCTCTCCCATCCAGATCACTATCAGGAGACACTCTCCCATCTACCAGAAGACACTTGCTGTCATGAACACTATCAAACATGACCCAGCTATAGAGTACCAACTAGCTAACCACCATAGAGGGACCACAGTGCTACTATCAAGTGTTGATGCTATTTCAGACAGTGCCACTCTCAACAGTGGATTGTGACAACTCTGAGAACAATGGTCACGCTCTGACTATTGTATCACCTGCGCACAGGTGTTGATGCTGTCACAATCTGGCTAAAGCCACGTGACACCAATTAGTGTTGCTAACAGCTGCTTGTCTCTCCCATCCAGATCAGTATCAGGAGATACCTTCCCATCCAAATTGCTAACTAGAGATGCTCTCTCAACCAGATCACTAGCCGAAGACGCTCTACCATCCAGATCAGTATTAGGAGACGCTCTCCCATTCATATCACTAACTAGAGATGCTCTCCCAATTGGATTGCTAGCCGGAGACGCTCTCCCATCCAGATCACTATCAGGAGACACTCTCCCATCTGCCAGAAGACACTTTCTGTCATGAACACTATCAAACATGACCCAGCTATAGAGTACCAACCAGCTAACCTCCATAGAGGGACCACAGTGCTATTATCAAGTGTTGATGCTATTTAAGACAGTGCCACTCTCAACAGTGGATATTGACAACTCTGAGAACAACGGTCACGCCCTGACCATTGTATCACCTGCGCACAGGTGTTGATGCTGTCACAATCTGGCTAAAGCCATGTGACACAAATTAGTGGTGACCCGCAGGTCAACACATCACCTACTGCTGCTATAAGCAGTTCGTCTATTCTCCTTAGAGGAGTCTGAGACAGCAAGGGGCCTCACTTAGGATATCTGCCTTATCCACTAGGTTCTCCCATTTGCCTCTATTGTAAAGAGTTTAGGACAGAGACGCTTCTCTGCTCTAAACTCTTTCATTACCCAAGCATCAATAATCCAAAAGTACTTCCTACTTTGGCCCCGCTGGAATTACATAACCTTGCGTAGGCCATATACCATGGCAGATGAGGCCCCTAGCACTTACCAAACCTCCGCCTCAATCAATGGATTGTTGGAGGTGAAGAATGAAGATCTGAGGAACAGACCACATAAGTAGGTGAGTGGTAGCGTAACTAAACATTAACAATACTAATAAGGGTCCTACCTGGTCCAGAGTTAAGTATCACAACCACATCCACTGTTGGTGGGTGAATCACAATGACTAGATTGCCTGTAAAAACAGATAGGTGAGCATTAAATGCAATATTACACTTAAATTTGTCACTTTTTACACAAAATAAACATTTGGGGATTTTATTCGTTTAAACAGTTGACATTGTTACACAGAGACCTGAAAAAGGAGGCATATCAAGAAGTTTTTTGTTCATGGCAAAAATGCCAGCTGAAACAGGCATGTCCAATACATTTCAATTGAAAAATTATTAAAAATTAAATCAATTATCGTGTACCGCCTATCTCGAGTCTGTTTAGTAACTTTCTGAATTTGATACATGTAGAGCAACTCTCTGCGAGTACAATGATGCCAAAAGAAGTCCAATTCACGTAAATTTTGGCTCGTCAAAATGGCCTAAACTGACCAGGTGTAGCAAATTTCCCCATACATTTTGTATTGAGTGTTTTGGAGTCATGCAATAAAAGGCATAATAACCCACGACATGTGATAGATACCTCAGATTCGAACCAGATTTGGAAATAGCAGTGAATAGCGATTAAGATGAGCTATAGCAGAAGGAAATCAGAGGAAATTTAAGCTTGTCATTTTGAGGTTGAAAATCACTTACTTTTTTTTCTATGACGAATTGAATGCCGGATATTTGGAAAGGAACGCTCTGATCTATTTCGATGTCTTGACAACCATTGTTAACCTTCACTACAATAGTGTTACAAAGAAACAAAAGCACTGTGAATTAGTTCTGCAGGTTAGTTTGTGAAATTTACAGTGTTCCTGATTGAGCGAAATAATGTCTGTGTCATGCAGCAAACTTCTTCATATGTTTCACTGTACATAAATTCAGTAATTTAGACAAGAACATGTGAATGGGTATACTTTTTCATACAAACATTGATATCTGACAAACATTCACTTATTTTCACCTGCAGCCAAAGTTCCAATACTTCTGATGATGATGTAAGTGGAAAATGACAAGATAGCCACGGTTTTTTGGTAATTGGTCCGTACACCTTGTCAACAATCTCGCCATGAGATAATACGAGCTAGTGAAGCTACCAGGAGTTTTCGCCTGGCGGGTCTCTAAAATACCGTAAATTCAGTTAATCAGTGTGTGTCGATGATCTAATTCTTCGATCTAATCAGTTTCGTTAACCTCCACTCCAGACTCTTATTCTTTCGGCATACTTCAGAAACGGTGTACGGCCTCTGCATTAAAGTACACCTCACCATGAAATGAAATCCAGTTACAATAATACTTAATGTAGTCCCGTTACTTCTCTCTCACTCTCCTTCTTGGACTGCCATTTTAAACAACGTTAGTTCAATTTTAATTGAAACCGCTTATCACATGTGTCAGCTTGGGGTGTTGCCGGCAGGGACATTCCAAGGGACTTTACCTAAATAGATCACGTGATAATTGTTAGTCTTGTGTGGTACTTGTCCTTAGTCATGGCTCAGCAATGCGGTACGTGTGTACTATAGCCTATAGCTATATATAGGATTGTTTGTACGCTGCTAATTTTTTCTGTGATGATGCATATGGTCGCATAGAACGCGTGATGGTAGGGCAAATTCCCGCCCCTGGCTATGCCTATGGCATTAACTAGCTTTTTCTATAGCTACTCTATTATAATTATGTTACTGATACATCAGGGGCACCAGAGTAAGGTGAAAGTGGTAGCTAAGGTGAGGCTAAGTCAACTGGTCTATATAGTCTTGGCCCCTAGCCTGGGGCATACTCCCTCAGAAAATTTTAGTTAAGTATACTGCAACTTTTAGTCCTTCAGTGACCAAATTTGCTTTATCAAGTTTGAAAGTTTAATTCCAGCCAAAAAGGCTCGGATCTCAATGCACTGGTTGTATCTACTGTACTGGCTCTGATGCCCTATATATACATCGTCCAAAAGATGGTTAGAGTCCCATATTAAAATGAACTCTTGTTATATTATTATTGGTTAAATAGGACGGACAGCCGAGGCTGATTAGGCCCTACAAGGTACAAGTAAATACATTACAGACATTCAATTATGGCCTATGAAAATTTAGTTAAATTGTCCATTTCTATCAGTGGTATTGGTAGTGCATTCCATTCTCTGGTCGTCTTCGGGGAAAAGCTTGTCATATATGCGGTGGTACTTGTGGATGGTATCATTAGGTGGAATGGGTGATGTTGTCTAGTATGTGCGGTGGTAAAGTGATAGTAGTCAGGTAGAGATAAGCCAATCATGTCGTGCATTATTTGGTAAAAGATGTTTAGTCTTTGTTGCTTCCTTCTCCTTGCTAATGGCAACCAATTAAGCTGTTCCAGCATAGTAGCTACTGACACTACTGTGATAGTTATAGTCAGAAAGGACCCATCTTGCAGCACGCCTCTGGACTTTTTCTAAAAGTGTTATTTGTACAATGATATGCTTGCATGGACTCTTGATAATAATGACTATATGTATTTAGCTTTCAGGTTGCGTATACAAGGTATTCTTTCATCTTCCAGTATAAATTGCTACTCCATGCACTATGACGGAGGCCTAAGGCTCTAGCTACACACTAAGAATCAAATTATATAATGTTCTACACAATGATAAGATAATTGCCAGAGCAGAGTTCATGGTTATTGTATCAGCAAAGAGTTTTGAATATTAATTGAGATGTTTTATTTAAGTGCATTTTGACTGTTCCTCCTATAATTATTGTTCAATTATCTGATGTCTTGTTGGTTTCCCTCTATCCTCTTTACTGATCCCTCTTTATTGATTCTATATGACTAGAAAATCTGTACACCAGTTACAACAGTTGATCTAAATTATGATGATGATGCAGTTATTGAGACGAAGAGATGCATAATATTTCCCTACAGTGCCACAACACACAAACACTTGAAATGTAATCTGAGACTTATGTGTATATAGCTGCAGTGAACTAAGTAAGATCACTATAACCGCTGGTAAGCATTGCGTCGTATTACCATTCATCGGTGCTTGTGCAATAAATTGTCTGTATTATGAATTCAGTCAAAATTGTGCATAGCTAGCTGTGTACTAATTTATTAGGCACCCAGTAAATGCTTAAGTTTGAGCATAAGATGCCTGAAGTATTTACCACAGATATATTTTGTAAATAATATTATAAAAAAAGATAAATATACTTTAATAGAACAGTCAATAGCCAGCTGTTTAGTAATTGTGAACTAATTAGGCACTTGCTAATTATGAGCATAATCTAAAGCATTTACCACAGATGGGATATTGTAAAATTTTGTCAATAGTAAATGAATGCCACAGTAAACATAGATCTATACTCTAATAGAACAGTCTGTCTATATTCTACACTGTAAATTCATACTTCCAAATTTACAGTGTGAACAGTGTCTGAAATGTGCATGTCTTTGTCAAACACGATGACAGGTGCACATGTTTGACTCTCCTAGATAATAATATTATTGCTAATTTCCAAATATCAGTCATCTAAATGTTACCATTTTAACAATTTTGTTGTTCCACCAGTGAGTCTATCACTATAACAAAAATGAGTGATATCCACCCCAAAAACACCTTCGCTGTAAAAAAAGGCACGTCCAAGAAACTACAAGTACCTGTAATCCAATATAATTAAAAACAGCTCAGTTGTAGGGAAAGACTTCATGAAAGTAAAAATAACTGGTAACTTAAAGAGCTGATATCTGGAGCGGCCAAGAATCAATCTTAATCCAACTACTTATACTAATTTTTTTTAATCTGTGGTTAAACACCTAGCATTGGCTGTAAAAAAAAGTGTACCCATGAAAGTAACTGGCAATTGAAATAGCTGATATCTGAAGCGGCCAAGAATGAATGCTGATATACAACTAATTGGAATTAACAAAAAGTTTAACATTGAACCTTTGTCTTTCAGCTGTGTTCTACATTCACTCTTGCTGCATCATAAATTGATTTCTTTTAACTCTAATTGGCTGGTAATTTGGCCGCCTTTTGTTTGCTCTATACACTGAATATTAAAAAAAGCGGCCAAATTACCAGCCAATTAGAGTTAAAAGAAATTAATTTATGATGCAGCAAGAGTGAATGTAGAACACAGCTGAAAGACAAAGTTTCAATGTTAAACTTTTTGTTAATTTCAATTAGTTGTATATCAACATTCATTCTTGGCCGCTTCAGATATCAGCTATTTCAATTGCCAGTTACTTTCATGGGTACACTTTTTTTTACAGCCAATGCTAGGTGTTTAACCACAGATTAAAAAAAAAATAGTATAAGTAGTTGGATTAAGATTGATTCTTGGCCGCTCCAGATATCAGCTCTTTAAGTTACCAGTTATTTTTACTTTCATGAAGTCTTTCCCTACAACTGAGCTGTTTTTAATTATATTGGATTACAGGTACTTGTAGTTTCTTGGACGCGCCTTTTTTTACAGCGAAGGTGTTTTTGGGGTTGATTAGATATTACTTATACCACGGCCACTTGGAATTTTCCTGATATAATTATATTCCCATGCCCTCAGGCCTGTGTCCTTCAGGATTGGGCATAATATCAGGAAAATCCCTTGTAGCCATGGTATAATTATTAAATAATCCCTGAAACACAGTACAGGGCCGGAGCCCATGGTCCGGCCGGTCCGGCATTGGCCGGACCACTTTTCAGCCACTTGAATTTGCAAAAAGATCAAGATACTCTAATAGAGCAGTCATCGCATTATACTCTAATGGAACAGTCATGGTGATAGTTAGAGCATTCGGTATACAATACCAATACTCTTATTACACTGGTTGATCTAAGCCATTATATCCATTTTAATTGTTTTCAAATTACTTTCTAATGAACCATCTGCATAGAATTGCACAATAGGCTAATTGATAATGCATGTTATGTATTAACAATTACAATCAAAATTGCTTCTGTATCTCAAAAGAACTAAACTCACTTTGTATCATGAAAGT
This sequence comes from Dysidea avara, assembly GCF_963678975.1. Lineage (NCBI taxonomy): Eukaryota > Metazoa > Porifera > Demospongiae > Dictyoceratida > Dysideidae > Dysidea > Dysidea avara. The sequence continues at coordinate 27,016,649 of NC_089275.1, forward strand.
AAAATTAGCTACTAGCTATATATTAAATTGAATTAATTGGTATACAGTAGCACAAAATTACCTGGATATATTCTTGGTGTAAAAAAACAGAAAGAGACCGTGTATGTAAAATAGCTTCCAGATGCCATTTCAGAACATGTATTTTCAAAAATTTTCCCAGGGAGCATGTCCCCAGACTTCCTTTGCTTAGCATGTTAATACATGCTGTAGCTAGCACACACAAAATACATTACAGTAGATAATGTGATTTAAATTTCAAATCAATAAAATGTAGTGTGCATGACTATGACCTCCATTGTAGTCCATGAATGGCCTGACCACTCAAAATCTCTGGGCTGCGGCCCTGCAGTATGTACTGTAGCTAGTGAGTCTACACATAAAAACTAAAAAATAGAATGACAACATTGTTTTGATTTGATTCTAACTACAATTAAGTGTGTCTAGGATATGTATTGTACACTCAAATGTATGTTACAAATACAGGAGGACCAGCATGACAAAAAATGCAGACTAGTCTGTAGTTTTTGAACTTTTATTCAGATTTGAATTGCCCAAATTTTTTATGGTAATGTCTGGTCTGAGCATGTTCCTTCCTCAATAAAAACCCCTGAGATTTGACACTCTTCATCATTCCTACAATGAAATTCTTTCTCACATTAATGTATGATATCCACAATGACAAAATTTGATGTCATTTATTTATTTATTTGATTTAATGCACAAAGAATTCAAATATGAGCGTGTAAATGTGCATGTGTGTAATTTAGTCTGAAAGTCATTAACATTTTCAACAGCAACAACTTTGATAGGGAGGGAGTTCCAGATTCTGATAGTTGATGGCAGAAATGAGTGGTGGTACCAGTTGACCCTGGTAGAAATAAGTATGAATCTTTGATTGTGGCCACGAGTAATTGTGGAGGATGGGTGAAGATATGATAGAAAGTCAATTGAAACTATTAATTTTTTGTAGAACATAGTGACTTTAGCATAATTTCTCCTGTCCTCTAGTGTTAGCCAATCCAATCTATTAAGTAAATCTGTCACACTGGTGTTTCTAGTATAAGAGTTAAAAACAAATCGAGCTGCTTTACGTTGTACCATTTCTAGAATGTTCTTCTGTGACTGAGTATGTGGGAACCAAAAACCGAAGCATACTCTACACAATTGACAAAATGGCAGTATTAGTGTGGTGGCTTTGGCACACAGTATTCGAAATGAATGTTGTCTGTAGTTTTTTACACATGAAACCATGAAATAATAAAGGTAAGAAGTAGTACACTTACTGTAACAGTGCAAATACACTGAAAATTTATATTCGTACACAAATAGGCTTACTGTATATACTACGTATGGTACCACCCAAGTGCAGTGGTGCACTCACTTGCACACGCAACTTTGCTCGAGATTTTAAAAATCGCTAATTGAGGGGCGTGGCAACTGTTTTGCTCACGAGACAACATGGCAGCTGTTTCGTTCATGAAAATTATGAGCAAAACAGTTGCCACGCCCTTTAATTAGTGATTTTTAAAATCTCAAGCAAAGTTACGTGTGTAAGCGAGTGCAACGTTGCGCTTGGGCGGTACCGTATATGCCTCACCTTTGCCCTTTTTCAAATTTATAAATGCTAACATAGGCAAGCACTATCTTGCCCAATACCTCCCTGTACAAAGTCCTCTCACTATTTTGTTTTGTGACATCATAGATAATACGCAAAACGTAAATGCAACGTCAAGAACATCATTGCACATATCGCTCATTGATCTGTTAATAAATGGATATTCATATGAATGCTCTATTAGAGTATCACAATCTTAATTAATTAATTTTAAACACTTTTAAGAGGGCTCATGTCCCAATGTAGATCTTTCCTCAAGAAATGAATATGTTATCATAAATGTGACTGGATTTGCAAGAACCCCTTATGTTAGCACAGTTTTCAAATTGCATTTTATTACATTTTCTTATAATAGATAGCCAAAGGAATGGTCAACCAAAGTTTCAACTTTGAATCCAAGAATTTGCATAGTTACAACCCTGCAAAGTGGTATCAGCCAAAAAACCGATTTGTGTAGTGACTATACGGAAAATAAACTACGGGTACATATAATTAATGGTCATAACTTATAAATGCAGTCAGCTACCAAGCAATACTTGCACAATCAGGTTCCATTGGTGGGTAAGTTTTGTCTTCCAGGTCCTTCCTACAAACAGGGCAGAGGCGAAAACTTTAGAAAAAAGCGATAGTGAACCGCTTGTCCAATACGAGGCAGACTAACACTCATATCTTATGTCTCCTTGGGAGTGCTGATACGAACCAAAGATATTGGAACTCCTCTTGGAACTCCTCTTGGAACTCCTCTTGGAACTCCTCTTGGAACTAAATCTCCTCTTGGAACTCCTCTTGGAACTCCTCTTGGAACTAAAACTCCTCTTGGAACTAAAACTCCTCGAACTCCTCTTGGAACTAAAACTCCTCTTGGAACTCCTCTTGGAACTCCTCTTGGAACTCCTATTGGAACTCCTCTTACATACTATCTAAATCTTGTAACAGTGATGACTTCATCATTACAGGTTCAAACACTCTCTGGCCATTTAATCCTACTGTTGCAGTTACAAGTGCCATAAGAGTCATTATTCCTAGCAGAGGACTAGAAATCTATCTCACACAAGGTGGAGGTGGAACAATCACAATCAATGATGTTCTGCAATTGAACAATGGAGATGGGGTAGTATATGATTTCAATGGAGTTCAAGTATTAAGGATAGGTGGACATCCATTTATTTTACTTACAGTTAATTTTCCTGTGACTGTTAGTTGGGATGGATCACATCAATTTAGCATTTCTGTGTCTAATAGTTGGCGGGGACAATTGTGTGGACTGTGTGGAAACTACAACAATGATGAAAGCGATGATTTTATGCTTCCTGATGGTTCAGTGACAACTTCAGCAAACAGATTTGTTAGTAGTTGGCTGTATGCCAACACATCATCAACATGTGGAATACCACCAACTTTACCAGCTTGTCCAGCAAGTGTGATGACAGCAGCACAATCACGATGTAATGAACTCACAAACAGTGTCTTTAGTGTGTGCAACAGTGCTGTGAACCCCTCACCCTATATTTCCAACTGTATATTAAACTGTTGTTCATGTACTGAAGCAGAGAGAGAAGAGTGTTATTGTAACAGTATATCTAGGTATGTATCAGCATGTACAATCGAGGATGTCATCATTCCAAACTGGAGGAACTACTGTTTTCGTAAGTGAAATTAAAACAATCTAAATCAAATCTACTGTTACATACTGTGTTTGCAGCTATCACCTGTCCATTAGGCATGGTGTATCAACAATGTGGTCCATCATGTCCTCAGACATGTGATATGATCAAGACTCACGGTAGTGAGTCGTGCGGTCAAGAAACTACAAATCGCATGCCACAATTAAAACACTCGGCCACTACTGTGAGTTATTTACGTGTAGGGACGGTTTTGCAATATTAGCCCTGAATTGTGCAACCTTTCTCAATAGGTTTATACTGCATTTTTGTGATTTTAAAAAGCTTGGTGTCATCGTTTTCTTGTCGCAACCTCTTAACAAGCGTATTTAGATATAATTCACTCAATTTCTCACCATGTGTTTCAGCTATCGTCACATTATACCACTCAATACACTCGTGTTTCTACAGTCCATCTGGCACTAACATTATTTAGTACTGGATCGCCTCTACGCATATTTTCTCCATTCAAACCTCCATCCCTACAATAACTTTTAAAGACACGATGTGGACACAAGCCCTAATGTCTGACAAATAAGTTGTGAAAGCGTGCAGAGCCGTTAGTTTCTTTAGGAAGGTATTTTAAGCAGAAATCTTTTTGACTCCATTCAGTGCCATGCCTCGTGCGAGCGTTTATAATCAACAGATGTCTTATAAACAAGGTGTGAAAGCGTAGAGAACGTACAGACACTAGGGAAGGTGTAAGTCATAAGTTAAGACTCCATTTAGTGCCATGCACCAAACAAGAACTACTGATTTTGCAAGTTGTGTGGAATGACCAAACCTCATGTACAGTCACAAACCGCATTTCAGACAAAAAGGTGTTGCTGTACAGCACGTACATAATGAAAGCCACGTCACAAGCCCCATCTTAATTAGTGCTTTGTGGAAGAGTGAAACTGCCATGGACGTGTGAAACTGCCGTGACAGCTACAAACAGAAAATGAGGCGATTCTAATTGCAGATAAGATGACTGCGAAATCCATGAAATTTTTTGCCTTACAGTAGCTAAACCTATATAACAATGATATTACAACATGTAACAAAAATTTAATAAACATCACATCAAATAGTTAACACCAAAAGTGGTGATGATGATGTAAGTGGCAAATGATAAGAGACCCGGTACTTGGTCGATCCATACACCTTGTCAACAATCCTGAAATTCACTTGATCTCAGTTGCTGTCTGTTCCCAAATTACACACCATGACCATATCTGATTGCTAACATGTAAACCAGATGGTCTGTAAAAACTGTTAGGCGGGCATTAACTTAAAATCTGGATACTATGAAAATACACAAAATTATAACTGACCTGGGCATTAGTTTGGTCCCATCATAACAGTATGCCTTATCCTGGAAATTCAGAAAACATGAGATAATACAGTATTTCTTAGTACATGGACTGACCTGGAATTTTCACGACACCCTTGATATCACTAGAGTTACATAGATTGAAGTACAGAAGAGAACACACAACTCCGCTGTTAACTGAAATTCTCAACACTCTGATCTTAGCTCCTGCCAGGTTCCAAGTTACATACCATGAACTACTAGTGGGTAAACTGCTATGACCAGATAGCCTGCAAAATTGATAAGCAGGCATTAAATACAATGCACCTAAAATCTGGGTATAGTAGAACCTATCTTATCCAGGCAGTCTGGTACATACTACTGTCCATATCTCAGAGATATCTGTAAGTAAGAAATGTATGCTACTAGTGACTACATGCTACTAAATACAAGTAATGTGATTGCTATCAGTGGTGTAGTTTAGTGGGCAGAGGGGGAATTCACTACAGAGCACTCATGGTCACTCCCCTAGGCTGTAAATATGCATTATCACCTAACAACCAAGTGTTAGTTATTATTAGTAGAACAAACAAGCCACCAAATAGGTAAACAAACCACCAAATAGGTAAACAGCAACTTTTAAGCTCTCTCCTTGTGTTTCATTTAAACTTCATTCTGGATAATAGAAGTCTGGATAAGTAAGCAGACTAACCTGGAAATCCACAACGTCCTTGATGTCACTACAGTCCATGTACACTTGACAATTGAGAGCTACAAAAGGAACACTAATAAAATTCCTCTGTATGTAAACTAACCTGAATCTTTGATCTTAGTTCCCAAGTTATGTACATACCATTACCACATTCAACTACTATTACTGCTAGTGGGTGATCCTGGAAATTCAGAAAACACCTGAGACAATAAATGACTACATTCCTTGGTATGTAGACTGACCTGGAAATTCATAACACCCTTGATGTCACTACAGTCTATGTACTCTTGATTTTAGAACTACAAAAAGAACACACAAGATACTACAATTACTCTTTATGTAAACTGACCTGCAATTTATGACTCAGTTTCTGCCTGGTTCCAAGTTATGTATGTACCATGACCACATCTAATTATTTTAACTGCTACTGCTAGTGGTGAACTGCATGCTATGACCAGAATCAGATTACCTGTAAAAACCAACAGGTGGGCATTCACACCTGAATTCTGTCACTTTTTGCCCAAATGATGTTGTTGGGGATTTACAAGTTGGCTGGTTTTAACAGGTGATTCACAGAGACCTGATTAGACAGATTTCACTATACATTAATTTAGGGTAGGCCAGTATGCAGTGTAAATGAGTACATACAAACATTACACATGTTACATTTGCCTACTTCTTTCACGTGCAGCCGAAGTTCCCAGACTTCTGACGATGTAAGTGGCAAGTGGTACGAGTTGCCTTGTCGACAATTCCGCCATGAGGATTTTGCTGCTCCTTAGAACTTTCAGTGAATTTGCACTGCACACCTCTAAAAAAGCCTATCACATAAATGCGGTTACTCAGCAATGTGACACTTTACTGACACGCCAACTTTATCTTTCTTCGTTCCATTCTCTTATCCTTCAAGCGGTGTGCGTTGCATTACAATTAGTCTAAAGTACACCTCACCACTGAAATACCAAAGAAATGCTTCTTATTAGTACTACGGCTTTACTCCTCTGTCTCGACTTGGACTGCCACTAAACATTCAATTTTAAACCGCGCATCACGTGTTTCTACTTGAGGTGCTACAGGGACTTTCCAAAAGACTTCCCCTAAATACTCCACGTGATACTTGAATTGGCACAATGCGGTACGTGTACTTTAATAATAGTATTATTATAAACTGTCAAGAATTGTTTGTGCGCTGCCGGCTAAAATCATTGGTGTGATGGTTTGACCATATGGTTTGACAGCAGTTATTATGGGGCAAAGAATGCAAGAGGAACTGTGATAGTCAGTCCCACCCTAGCTGTGCCTATATATAGGGGCATTAACTAGCTTTATCTTACAGCTACTGTATGTTGCTGATACATCAGGGGCACCAGAGCAACGGTAAAAGTGGTAGCTAAGGTCCCTACTGATACAGAGGCCAGGATAGTTGCATTCACAAAGATTCCAACACTGATTGCAAGCATAGGCTGTGGAGGAATCTTTAGCTACCTTGATGAAACAAGACGATTTTTGCTGTGGACACACCCTCCAACTTCAGCACTCCACATTCCAAATTTGAGCGAAATTGCTTCCAGCCTTCCCAAGATATGCGACTTCAAAAATTGGCTTAGTTTCTTCTTATTTTTCTTCCTCTTTTCGCACACTTACAAAACTGCTATAAAACGCGAACGCCATATCTGATTGCCTTGAAATTTGGCACGCAGGTGGGGGGTATAAAGGTGCATCTCTGTACCAACCTTGGCTTGAATATGATAAACAGGCAAAGAGTTATGGGCGATTATTCACGACGCATAACACAAATATGTTGTCACGCCGACAGTGTAAACCGCATATGGGAAGAAGCTGAAAATTGGTGGGTGAATAGGTTAACTATTGAACCTCAAACCTTTTGTGGTTTGAAAGAAATCAAGCTAAAAACCAGGAAGATACAATGAAAAAACCAACAGTGTGTAACAATTACACAATCGAGATTAGCTAATAAAAAACGACTGCTTGCCATGCCTACCAGATAAGCTGCTTGGGGTAATGCTTTGAAAATCACTGCATAGATGGAGTAATCATCTTAGAAAGGCTCTTCAATGGTGTAGAAGAATCAGACTTAAAGCCACGGAGTTATAACACGAAATCCAACTTGGTGTAGCAAGTGCGGGATCGAGATACTCTAATAGAGCAATCATCCTAATAAAGCAGTCACCCTGAAGAGAATTCAAGAGATCAGCTAGAAACAAGTAACCTGTATAGAGATAAGCTAGAAACTAGTCACCCTGTAGAGAGATCAGCTACAAACAATTCACCCTGTAGAGAGATCAACTAGAAGAAGTTACCTTGTAGGGAGTTCATGCAACTATGGAAAGAGATAGTTCAGCTAGAAGAAATCACCTTGTAGAGTTCAGCTACAAAGAAACCACCATGTAGAGAGTTCAGCTACAAACAAATCGCCCTGTAGAGAGATCAGCTAGAAGAAGTTACCTTGTAGAGTGTTCAGCTACATAGAAACCATCATGTAGAGAGTTCAGCTGCAAACAAATCACCTGTAGAGAGTTCAGCTACACACAAATCTCCCTGTAGAGAGATCAGCTAGAAAAAGTTTCCTAGTAGAGAGTTCAGCCACAAACAAATCACCCTGTAGAAAGATCAGCTAGAAGAACTCACCTTGCAGAGAGTTCAGTTACAAAGAAACCACCATGTAGAGAGTTCAGCTACAAACTAGTGACCTTGTAGAGACACCAGCTAGAAGGAGTTACCTTGTAGAGAGTTCAGCTACAAAGAAACCATTCTGTAAAGAGCTCAGCTGCAAACAAATCACCTATACAGAATTCAGCTACAAACAAATCACCCTGTAGAAAGATCAGCTAGAAGAAGTTACCTTGTAGAGAGTTCAATTACAAAGAAACCACCATGTAGAAAATTCAGCTACAAACTAGTGACCCTGTAGAGACATCATCTAGAAGAAGTTAACTTGTAGAGAGTTCAGCTACAAAGAAATCATTATGTAAAGAGCTCAGTTACAAACAAATCACCTATACAGAATTCAGGTATAAACAAATCACCCTGTAGAGAGATCAGCTAGAAGAAGTTATCTTGTAGATAGTTCAGCTACACACAAATCACCCTATAGAAAGATCAGCTAGAAGAAGTTACCTTGTAGACAGTTAAGCTACAAACAAATCACCCTGTAGAAAGATCAGCTAGAAGAAGTCACCTTGTAGAGAGTTCAGCTACAAAGAAACCACCATGTAGAGAGTTCAGCTGCAAAAAATCACCCTGTAAAAAATCAGCAACAAACAAATCACCCTGTAGAAAGATCAGCTAGAAGAAGTCACCTTGTAGAGTGTTCAGCTACAAAGAAACCACCATGTAGAGAGTTCAGCTACAAATAAATCACCATGTAGAAAGATCAGTTAGAAGAAGTTACCCCTTAGAGAGTTCAGCTACAAAGAAACCATTCTGTAAAGAGCTCAGCTGCAAACAAATTACCTGTACAGAATTCAGCTGCAAACAAATCACCCTGTAGAGAGATCAGCTAGAAGAATTACCTTGTAGATCGTTCAGCTACAAACAATTCACTCTGTAGAGAGAGCAGCTAGAAGAAGTCACTTTGTAAAGTGTTAGGTTACAAAGAAATCACCATGGAGAGTTTTGTAATAAATATATGTATTATATATATAATTTGTACATTTACTGATAAAATCAGAAATATTATTTAAAGTACATCTGCTTAATCTTTTCTTCTTCCTGTGGTAAAGAAAAAAAAGATAGGTTTAAAAAGTCCCAAAGCTGGCCTATATTTGGGGTATGCAAATACAAAAAGAAGTGAAATCTAATCCAAAACAGCCAAGCTGTAAAAAAAGAGTACAAGCAGCACCAAAATTCAGTCGTTATTAAAATTTTTACCATTAACCTACCATCACAGCCATTTCTTGGCTGCCACCTTGGATTTGACATCTTTTTTCACCATGGCCTTTTTGAGGGCCACACTCTTTTTTACATCTTGGCTGTTATGGATTAGATAATGTCCTACTGGACAGAAAAGCTAAATTTTATTAGACAAGATGTTTAGTAACTATTGCAATAGACTGTTTTGTTCAAGTATGTGACTGTTCTATTAGAGTATCCCAACTTTAAGTAATAAGATTTGCCAATCATTCACTAAAATTGGTTCAAAATACCAAATGTATACTGATTCTTCTTATTCACCCTTATATACACAAAACTCATTTGGTCCTGACTCCTCCCTGTATTGTGATATGTTTTGGATGTACTGTAAATATCTAATAAGAATAAGAATATTGCCAACACAAAAATGTTGTTATGTAATGTATTATATGTATGTAGACATTACCAGAAATTACTACATTGCATACTTCAGTAACAATGGTGGACCAAGTCATATTGGAGAACCATCCATCATAATAAAAACATCAGAATCACTACCAGTGTACTATTCAATTGAGGCTCCAGGAGTAGGATATTATACCAGTGGTATTGTCACAAGTGATAATGAGGTCATCATCCATCTAAACAACAGTTTCATAACATTGTCACATAATGATCAGGATAAAGGAATTCATTTGATGACCAGTAGTGATAGGGTAACTTTGATTGGTCAGAATTTGAGAGATAGTAGTAGTGACACATTTCTTTGTTTGCCTGTTACTGACTTGTGTATTGTTGAATATGTGTATTATGGGATATCTGTTTTTAGAGAGACTAAATTTCCAAATAACAAATACAATAGTTCTATTTTAGTAGTTGGTACAGAAAATAGCACAATGATGAAGTTGACAGTCACACAACCAGTCACCATTAATGTTAGTAACTCTACAGTTAATCTCACTACTGGTATACAGCACTCTCTTGTGATCAACAGGCTCCAAACTGTGTTGATTGAATCAGTTGATGATTTGACTGGAACTAAAATTGTTACGGATAAACAAGTATCTGTATTGAGTGGACATCAGTGTGCTGGTATACCGCAGCATACTAGAGGTTGTGATCACTTGGTGGAACAAATTCCACCCACCACATTATGGGGGGGAGAATATTACACTGCACCATTAGCCACCAGAAGGTCATATACTATTAAAGTACTGGCAGCATATAACTCCACTGTTGTTGATATTTACTGTAACAATACAAGGGAGTCTTATAATATTAGTGAAGGAGAGTCTGTTAACAAAACTCTATCACTACAAGAGTATTGTGCCATCAACTCTAGTAAAGAAGTGTTAATTGTTCAGTTAAGTCATGGATTTAATGATGAAAAATATACAAATAATAATGGTGATCCAATGATGACACTAGTACCAGCCACAAATCAGTATAGTAACAAATTTCAGTTTTCTACACTTCAAGGTCGATCAGGTTACACACACTATATTAACATCATAGTGTTAGCACAGTATTATCAACCTAACATGACCTACCTGATAGTGAACAATCTAGAAATAATACATGAATGGGTACCAATTATGGTAAATAATGTTATCAAAGCTTATGGTGTGAGAATGATTCTACATGATGTCAATACTGTGACTGAAGTTGTGGCTGAAGATGCTCTCATAGGAATAATAATGTATGGAAATGCTGCAAAAGAAAGTTATGGTCATCCTGGAGGATATGATATTCAAACAGGTTATCGCTATCTATACCAAAAAAGCCAAGCTTTGAAAAAAGGGTGCAGCCACCCAAGAACGAGGGTGAAAAAAGATGCGAAATCAAAGGTTACAGCCAAGAAAAGGCTGTGATGGTAAGTTAATAGCAAAATATATTAATAACGACAATTCAGGTGAATTTGTGTTGCCTTCTCCAACCAAGTTTCACTAGGATTCGGAACCAAATTCACCGGAATTGTCATTATTAAATTTTTTGCCATTAACCTACCTACCATCACACCCATTTCTTTGACGCCACTTTTGATTTCACATCTTTTTTCACCACAGGGCCACACCCTTTTTCACAGCTTGGCTGTTTTTCTATATATATATATATATATATATATATCACTTTTTGTATTTGTATACTCCAAAGCCGCTTTGGAACTTCTCTTACTTGTCTTTTTCTTTAAGGAAGAGATGAAGAGCAGATTTCTTTTGTATTTTGCTGATGTAATGATGCATTTAAAATAATACTGTATTATTAATTACATCTACAGGTTGGCTGGCTTGTAGCATAAATCTCTACAACTACAAGGTAACTTTGTTTGTAGCTGAGCTCTCTTACAGAGTGACTTCCTGTAGTTAGACTGTTTATAGGATGATTTGTTGGAGCTGAACTCTTTACAAGATGACTTGTTTGTAACTGAACACTCTACAGGGTGACTTGTAGTTGAACTCTCTACACAGTGATTTGTCTGTGGCACATAGTAATTTGTTTGTGGCTGAATTCCCTGCAGGGTGATTTGTTTGTACCTCAACTCTCTACTGGGTGAATTGTTTGTAGCTGAACTCTTTACTGCATACAGGTTGACTTGGTTGTAGCACCAAACTCTCTACAGAGTGACTTTTTGTAGCTGAACTCTCTACTGTGTGATTGGTTTATAGCTGAACTCTCCACAGGTGATTGTTTGTAGCTGGACTCTATACTGTGTACAAGGTAACTTGTTTATAGTTCAGCTCTCAACAAGTGACTTCTTTGTAACTAAATTCTATACTGGGTGACTAGTGAAACATGGGGTCTTGTATTAGCCTAGAGTGGTTTGTTTGTATCAGAACTCTTTACAGGGTACCTTGTTTGTAGCCAAACTCTCCACAAGTTGATGTGTATGAAACCGAATTGTCTACCCTGTGACTTTTTTGTAATGGGGTGACTTGTTTGTAGCTGAACTACCTACAGGTTGACTTGTTTGTACCTGAACTCTCCACAGGATAATTTGTTTGTATTGGAACTCTCTACAGAGTGACGTATTTGTAAATGAGCTCTCCACAGGTTAACTTGTTGTAGCTGAGCTCTCTACATTATGACTTTTTTGCAGCTGAACTCTCTAGTGAGTGACTTTGTTTGTAGCTGAATGGATATTACAGGGTGAGCTTAACTGCCTACAGGGTGACTTGCTTGTAGCTAAATTCTCTACAGGGTGAATTTTTGTAGCTGAACTGTCAGGTTTGTTTGTACTGTAGCTGAACTCTCACAGGGTGATTTGTTTGTAGCTTAACTCTCTACAGGGTGCCTGTTTGTAGCTGAACTCTACAGGTGACTTCTTTCTAGCTGATTTTTCTACAGGTGGCTTGTTTGTAGCTGAACTCTCCACAGGGTGTTTTGTTTGTAGCTGAGCGCTGTACAGGGTGAAGCTTTGTAGCTGAATACTCTAAAAGGTGATTTGTTTGTAGCTGAGCTCTTACAGAGTGACTTTTTAAAATCGAACACTCTACAGGATGACTAGCTGTGACTGAACTCTGTACAGGGTGCTTGTTTGTAGCTGAACTGTGTATAGGATGACTTGTTTGTAACTGAATTCTTCACAGGGAAATTTGTTTGTAGCTGAGCTCACCACAGGTTGATTTGTTTGTAAATGAGCTCTCTACATTGTGACTTTTTGTAGCTAAACTCTCTACAGGGTGACTTATTTTGTAGCAAACTCTCTACAGGATTGCTTGTTTATAGCTGAAATCTCCACAGGGTGATTTGTTTATAGCTGAGAGTGTTTTTTTGTAGCTGAACTGTCTACTGGGTGGCTTGTTTGTAGCTGAACTCTCCACATGGTGATTTTTTTTGTAGATGAATCCTCTATTGGGTGACTAGATTGTAGCTGAACTCTCTACTGTGTGACTTGCTTGTACTGGGGGACCTTTTTGTAGTTGAACTCTCTACAGGTGACTTGATTTCTCTATAGGGTGGCCAAATACTTCACAGGGCGATTTGTGTATTGCTGAACTCTATTCTGGTTTAACTGAACTCTCTACTTTTTTTTTAACTCTCAGGTGAGCTCTGCACAGGGTGATTTGTTTTTAACTGAATTCTCCACCGGCTGACCTGTTGTGTAGCTGAGCACTGTAATAGAGTTAACCCTTTATTACTGAATGGCTAATATATTGCCAAAAAAATGCATGTTACAGGTGCCCATTATAATGGACCAATAACTCTTTCGTCCTAAGGGCTAAGAAGTTGAAATAACCACCAATTTGTTGAGTAGGCCCAGGCGTTTCTTGTAAAGTTAACGTGAAGCGATAAGAACAAGTATGGGGAACTAACAATACTTATAAACATACAACATGCATCAAAAACAATTGTACCTGTTTAAATTTTGATAATTTTCGTTCTGAGCATCATGCTGTGTTCTACTAAGAATAAAACTGTACCTCACATGATAAGGATTCTAAAAATATACAGTATGATGTAACCGGGGGTTATAACAAGATGGCGGCATCCATCTTTTGTTGCTATGGTGAAGAATAACAATGCACCTTTCTTCACTTCAAAGTGCGTGAGTTATGTGTTTTCTTGTAAGGTTTTTAGATGTTTGGGTAGAAGGGAAAAATGGGTTTCATATGGTATCAGGGACGTAGCCAGGATTTTTTGAAGGGGGGTTCCAGGAGCAGTATAGAGTTACCAGAAGCAGGGGTCTGGGGGCTGTGTCCCCAACTGCTGAGAAACTTTCAATATTTTAATGAATCAAACTCAGCAAATTACTATATTTTTTGCAAAAAGCATATAAGTGCCTTTGGGATGAAGCTATTATAAAACTACCTAGTGGAAACAGACAGCATAACACATAGAGACACATATAGTAATCTGTAAGTGATAATTATCTCAATGATATAGGAACCATGAATCCACTAAATCAAAACATTACAAAATATGCATAGCATAGATTCATTTTACATAACAAATTATTGGAGTTCTATATCTTTATACACTGTACACCAAAGCTATAGCAGTATAAGTCATGCTCAGTTTTGCATTTAATGTTAGAATGCTTGTTAAACTTCACTAATTCCTTAACATATGGATATGGACATTGACATGCATATTTTGTTAGAATATACGTGACTGCTCTATTAGAGTATATGCCTGACTTCTCTATTAGACTATATCTATCTTTTTGACAAGTTTTGAAGAGGGCTCATGTTACCTCTGTAAATCCTTCCCTGAGAAATGAATGCAAGCTTTATCAAATGTGCTTTGCCATACACTATATTATTCACTCATTTTGTCCTGCCACACTAAATGGTATGTTAGGATCCTGCATGTTGTAAACTCAGAAGTCTAAATTTTAGAGGGGGGGATTCCTGAACCTCTCGGAACCCCCCTCCCTTTACCCCTGGGTATATAGCATTCCGTGTTAATTAATGGGTGGGGTCTTCACCAATCTTGCAAAGATCACTCAAGCCATAAAAGTTCATTTCCTAAGGTTTTTCTATAGTTTTATGAAATACCTTCAGTAAGAAAGGGTTAATGTTCTATTAGGGTGACTATACTATTAGAGTATCTCGATCGCACACTCCCAATATGTAGTTTGATTTGCAGTGGCTTTTACTTCAATTCTTCTATACTACTGCAAGGACTTTCTATGATGATTAATCCATCTACATACTGGTTTTCAGCTCACTCTTCTTAGTGGTTTGCCTAGTAGGTGTGAAAATTAATAGTTTTTTTAATTTATGAAACTCGATTGCATTATTGTGATACAGATTGGTTTTGTGTATATATCCATGGTCTTTACATTGATCCTTTCATACCACAAAAAGGCACTCCTATGATGGTTACTCCATCTACACAGCAATTTAAATTCATTTCGTCAAGGGGTTTACCCTGTGAGTGGGACAGAAATTTGATCTTATTTTATGCAAATAATCGGTCATAACTCCTTGATTGTTCATCAGATTCCTACCAAACATGGTACTGAGATTCACGTAAATAGCCATTGTAGTGTGCCAGGTTTCAGCTTGATCAGAGTAGGTGTTTCTATATTATGGCACATTTTGCAAAGTGTGTGAAAAGAAGAACAAAGAAAAAACCTTGAAACTTTGGCCACTTGTACCTTCGAAATGGCTGGGGTGATTTTCTTATGTAGACTACCCTAACTGGTGGGCACTTCTCTAGCAAATTTGGTTCCAATCAGATAAAAGATCACAGAGTTACATAAACACAAAAATTACATTTTCTTTCTTCTTGTCAATATACTCATGGTGTGGTGCATTGGCTTCTTGGGCCTCATGATGCACTGCTGTGTGTCTTGATGTTATGCATGTATTGTGGTTTAGGTGCAAATTATGTAACCCAATTTCAATACTAATAACTAATGACCTAAACTGCCAATATAAAAGTGATACGAGGTTTACATGCACATTTAAACCAAGTTAGTGTAGGAGCTAGTAATTAGTTATACAGGCATTTATTATAAATGTTAGTGAGCGTTAATTGTAGTTTGCACATGCACAGCATTCAATATGTGCTTCCTGGTGTGAACAATATGGCTCGTCATCACATCTAGTCAGTAAGAGTGAACTATCAGGGGTGGATCTATGGTTTTACTATGGTGGGCACACTTGTAGAAGTGACTCCACAGTATGCTTTGCACACTCCACAAAATTATAAAACATGAGCCTTCTAGGGGCATTCCCTCCCTGCAGGAAATTTTGAAAAATTAATGTTCTGAGATTGAATTTGGTGGCAATTTTGACTGTAATCACATAGTGATTTAGTCTGCAACATATTAGTCCCAATAGTAGGAGTGCAATTAATCCCAATTCGCATGGTTTGTTTCTGTAATTGCACTATAAATTAGCATATAATAACAGTATCACAGAATCCTTTTAAATACTACAAAATTTTATGTTGATATTTGCAGTAGCCAATCACAATTGCTGACACATGAAGCCTTTTAAGTGCGACTACAAATGATATAAAGATAAGCCAACCAGATTAAGAAGCCTTTTAAGTGCCAGAAGAATGATGCTATCACTTTTTAGAAGTTAATAAACTTGATAGATGTGTGCTACAAACCATGAAGGCTGATCACTATTACCCTTTTCATGTTCACTTTACATTCAACCCTAGTTAATGCATTCATATAATCTTCTTAACCTGGGTTGAATCTCGAAGTCATAAAATATCATAAGCGAGTTCAACCCTACAAAGCAATAGGGTTCAACCCAGGTTGAACTCGGGTCTGAAAAGTAAAAATGAATTGCAGTTTTTGGTGAATACATAAAGTGCTTAGAAGACAATTATTATTTAATGAATACCATCATCTGATGATTGCTTGTGAACAGAAACTGGGTTGAAAGTGGGGTACTCAATCCTCACTTTTAAGTGGTTGTGTGGAATAGTGTACGTGATTAGTAAGCAATCACACACATTTTCATGAAATTATGGAATAATTGTACTCAAATGTGTGTGATTACCTATATAAATTTGTTGATAGTTGAACACTGGAAATATGAATACTAGTAATTGTTATATATTGAGCTAGAAAACAGAATTTGCTAAGTTTCCTCAATCTTCTGAGATTATATTTAGTGATAATTTTGTAAATTTTATGAAAATTCAATGCAGGAGGCATGAATGCTACTGAATTAGTAGTAACTATAGCATCTATATGAAGTTTTTACCTTTTGAGAATGATTTTGGTGGCAATTTAAGTTTAAAGTTTTATTGAATGCTCAAAATCGAGACTCACGGTAGTAAATCAGAAAGTAAGTAAATCAGAAATGCGGACAGTAAATCAGAAACGTGCACCACAGACAAGAAATGACGTGACCACTACACGTGAGGATTTTACAGGAACGAACATTGTCAAATTTGGCCTGCCTGTAACTCACCCATTACTTAAGCTATCCCTCTGAAACTCTAGAGTTGAACTTATCATGTCACTAGTAACTACCATGCAAGCAGTAAAGAATATCTAATCAAAAACAGCCAAGCTGTAAAAAAAAGTGCGGCCCCTAAAATGGCCAAGGTGAAAAAAGATGTGAAATCCAAGGTGGCGGCCAAGAAATGGCTGTGATGGTAGATTAATGGTTAAAATTTTAATAACGACAATTCAGGTGAATTTTGTGCCAAGACCAAGCGGCACCAAATTCACCTGAATTGTTGTTATTAAAATTTTTACCATTAACCTACCATCACAGCCATTTCTTGGCCGCCACCTTGGATTTCACATCTTTTTTCACCTTGGCCTTTTTAGGGGCCGCACCTTTTTTTACAGCTTGGCTGTTTTTGATTAGATATCACTTCTTTTTGTATTTGTATACCCCAAAGCTGGCCATAGGCTGGCTTTGGGGCTTTTTTAACCTATCCTATTTCTTTACCACAGGAAGAATAAAAAGACAGAGCAGATTTTTAATACTTCAACTGTTTTTGATTTTATCAGTAATTATATAAATATATTTATTACATGTCTATTATTCCCTACTGGATAACTTGTTCACAGCTGATCTTTCTACTAAGGGACTTGAAATGTAGCTAAACTCTCTACAGGTTGATTTGTTTGTAGCTGCACTCTCTACAGGGTGATTTGTTTGTATCTGAACTCTCTACAGGGCGATTTGTTTGTAGCTGATCTCTCTACAGGGTGATTGTTTGTAGCTGATCTCTCTACAGGGTGATTTGGTTGTAGCTGATCTCTCTACAGTGGGTGATTTGTTTGTAACTGAAATCTCTACAGGTTGATTTGTTTGTAGCTGAAGTCTCTACACGGTGTTTTGTTTGTAGCTGATCTCTCTACAGGGTAATTTGTTTGTAGCTGAACTCACTGCAAGATGATTTGTTTGTAGCTGATCTCTCTACAGGGTGATGTGTTTGTAACTGAACTCTCTACAGGGTGATTTGTTTGTAGCTGATCTCTCTACAGGGTGATTGTTTGTAGCTGATCTCTCTACAGGGTGATTTGGTTGTAGCTGATCTCTTTACAGTGGGTGATTTGTTTGTAACTGAAATCTCTACAGGTTGATTTGTTTGTAGCTGAAGTCTCTACACGGTGTTTTGTTTGTAGCTGATCTCTCTACAGGGTAATTTGTTTGTAGCTGAACTCACTTCAAGGTGATTTGTTTGTAGCTGATCTCTTTACAGGGTGATTTGCTTGTAACCGAATTCCCTATATTGTGTCTAGTTTCTAGCTGATCTCTCTACAGGTTGATTTATTTGTAGCTGAACTCTCTACAGGGTGATTGGTTTGTAGCTGAACTCTCTACGGGATTGTTTCTTTGTCACTGAACTCTCTACAAGGTGATTTGCTTCTAGCTGATCTCTGTAGACGGTGACTTCTTCTAGCTGATCTCTCTACAGGGTGACTTGTATAGCTGAACTCTCTACAGGGTGATCTGTTCATAGCTGAACTCTCTACAGGTTGATTTGTTTGTAGCTGAAATCTTTTGTTTCAAACTGATTTCACTGTAGGGTAACTTGTTTGTAGCTGAACTCTCTATAGGATAGTTTCTTTGTAGCTGAACTCTCTGCAGAGTGATTTTTTTTTGTAGCTGAACTCTATATAGGGTGATTTGTATGTACCTGAACTTTTTACAGGGTGACTGCAGGGTGATTTGTTTGTAGTTGATCTTTCTACAGGGTTTCTTTGCAGCTGAGACCTCTACAGGGCAACTTCTTCTAACTGAGCTCTCTCTTGTTTCTATAGCTGTTCTCTCTACAGAGTAACTTGTTTGTATAGCTGAACTCTTTATAGGTGGTTTTTTGGTTGCTGAATTCTCTACACTGTGACTTGTTTGTAGCAAAATTCTCTACAGAGTGACTTGTATGTAGCTGAATTCTCTACAGAGTGACTTACTTGTAGCTGAACATTGTATAAACTATAAAGTGACTTGTCTGTAGCTGAAATCTCTACAGGGTTACTTGTTTGCAGCTGGTCTCTATAGGTTAACTTGTTTGTATAGATGAACTCTCTACAGGGTAGTTTCTTCGTAGCTGAACTCTCTCCACAGTGACTTGTTTGTAGCTGAACTCTCTAGAGAGTGTAGCCAAACTCTCCACAGGGTACATGACTTGTTTATAGCTGAACTCTCTTCAGTGTGACTTATAATGTTCTGATTCTCCTGAATCACTACAGCGATATATCTGTAGCTGAATTCTCTATATGGTGACTTGCTTCTTTGCTGAACTGTCTATAAGATTAACTGTTTGCAGCTGAACTCCCTACAGAATAACTTGCAATGTAATAGAATTCTATAACTACTTACTATAACTAATCTTAGTAACTACTTACTTACTATAACTAATCTTAGTAACTATAACTAATCTTAGTAACTACTTACTCCTGGCCACTGGCACTGGATGCCAGTGGACCTTCAGCATACACTAGATTTTAAGGACCAATGTTTATACTGTATGTATCTTGTATGTATGCTGTAAAGCAATAATAAATAAAATAAATAAATAAAATAATGGAGTAAATAAATTAACTGAATGCTCTATTAGGGTGACTGCAGGGTGACTGCAGTCACCCTGTTCTATTAGAGTATCTCGATCTCGCATAATGGAGTATCTCGATCTCGCAGTCACCCTGTTCTATTAGAGTATCAGTATCTCATGTTCTATTAGAGTATCCCTGTTCTATTAGAGTATCTCGATCTCGCATATGTTACACGTAGTTGGCTTTGGAATCATAACTCAGTGGTTTGTAATCCGATTCTTCTGTACTACTGCAAGGACTTTCTATGATGATTATTCCAGCTACACACGGATTTTCAGCTCACTGCTCTAAGCGGTTTGCCTAGTAGGCGTGAAAACTAATAGTTTTTTTATTCATAAAAATCGATCGCGTAATTGTAACACAGGTTGGGTTTTGTGTCATATCTCAATGGCCTTTAACTGGATTCCTTTCAAACTACAAAAAGGCACTCCTACGATAGTTATTCCATCTACATAGCAATTTTCAGCTCATTCCTTCAAGCGGTTTACCTTGTGGGCGTGACAGACCTTCGACCTTATTTTACGCAAATAATCGGTAATAACTCCGTGAATGTTCATCGGATTCCTACCAAACTTGGTACTGAGATTCGCCTTAATGAGCCCTTTAAGTGTGCCAAATTTCTGCCCGATTGGAGCACGAATTCGTGTTTTATTGCGGATTTTGCAAAGTGTGCGAAAAGAAGTAGAAGAAAAAAACGTAGAAAAAAAACCCTAACTTTGGCCGATCGTATCTCGGAAATGGATGGAGTGATTTTCTTCAAATTTGGAATGTGGACTCCACTACCTAGCCGGCACGTCTGTAGCAACTTTGGTTTGAATCGGATAAGGAGTCTCAGAGCTACAAAGGTGTGTAAATCGCGTTTACTTTCTTCCTGTAAATATACTCACAGTGTGGCGCGCCGGCTTCTTGGGCCGCACGACACACTACCGTGTGTCTTGATCCATGCCGACTGTTTCGAGATCGAGATCGCCGACATCAAAGAGGAGGTTTCATTTTAATTTTTTAATTTTAATTTTATTAGATTTTTTTGCATGCGGTTGGACACTACCGCAGGTGTATGCCTTGCTTACCTTTGTGCATTCCGAGCATTGATTGCCCTGCTATCGTTTCAATATTCTCTCAATCGCTTCAAGATTCACATCTTCAATTTTGCCATACATTATTATCCTACAGTCGTAATTTCAGCACCAAACGAAGTTTCAGTCGTCCTCAGTTTGCGTAGAGACCAAATACAAACCCTTATTGCTGTTTCCACAGTACGCGTTTGACATGTAGGGCAATGTGTCTTTAAACTGTTCTAAAAGTTTCGTTGAGATTGTTACATATGTTTTTGAGAATGACTAGTTTGAAATTGGAATTTAGTTGCCGCCCCAAAATTGGCTTTCTAAGGGCACGGCTTAAGAATTTAAAGAATGATGCAGAGCACAACTGTGGTTACCAGTTTTTGATGAACCGGGCTGTGAATAGTAAGTGTAGCATGTAGCCATAAAAGAAGTGCGCAAAAAACTATGCCATCGTTTGAGGATTGCTAGTTTGAAATTTGAATTTAGTCACCCCCATGTAATTTGCTCTCTAAGGGCGTGGCTTAAATAAATTTAAAAATGACACAGAGCACAACTGCAGTTGCCAGTTGTTGAAACAAGATGTGAATAGCTATGTGCATTTATTTAATGCATGTAGCTAGCCTAAAAGGAAGTGTGCAAAACCACCAACAATTTATAATTGTCACCATGCATTTTATAGTACCCTACACAAAATTATATGGGTACACATGTAGTTACAACAACATACAGAGGACACATAAATACCCAACACTTTTCATGTAAGAATTGTACAATAATGACTGTGATATAACTGCTATGAAAATAATGTCTCCATGCACTTCTCTAGTGACCCACCATGGTGGTAGGTCTCACACGATGGCATATTCATCCAAACACAGATAAGCAATGGGAGTGAGTGCATTGACAATGAATTGGTGTGACTCCATTCGTAGAATCCAGATGAGTGGGTGTGGCTCCAGTGTGTCTAAACAGTTAACACACATTCTTGTTATAAATATGTACTAGAGTTGTAACAGTATCAAGACACACGGTAGTGTGTCGTGCGGCCCAAGAAGCCGGCGCACAACACCCATGAGTATATTGACAGGAAGAAAGAAAACGCAATATTCGCACCTCCGTAGCTCTGTGCCGCCTTGATGAAACAAGACGATTTTTGCTGTGGACATTCCCTCCAACTTCAGCACTCCACATTCCAAATTTGAGCGAAATCGCTTCAAGCGTTCCCAAGATATGCGACTTCAAAAATTGGCTTAGTTTCTTGGTTTTTTTTTCATATATTCTTCCTCTTGTCGCACACTTACAAAAACTGCTATGAAATGCGGACGCCATATTCGATTACCTTGAAATTTAGCACAAAGAAGGGAGGTATAAAGGCGCATCTCGGTACCAACTTTGGCTGGAATACGATACACAGGCAAAGAGTTATGAGCGATTATTCACGAACAATAACACCAATATGTTGTCACGCCTACAGGGTAAACCGCGTATGGGAAGAAGCTGAAAATCGGTGGGTGAATACGTTAACTATTGAATCTCAAACCTTTTGTGGTTTGAAAGAAATCGAGCTAAAAACCAGGAAGATACAATGAAAAAAACAACAGTGTGTAACATTTACGCAATCGAGATTAGCTAATAAAAAACGTAGACTTGTCACGCCTACCAGAAAAACCACTTGGGGTAATGCTTTGAAAATCACTGTACAGATGGAGTAATCATCTTAGAAAGGCTCTTCAATGGTGTAGAAGAATCAGACTTAAAGCCACGGAGTTATAACACGAAATCCAATTTGGTGTAGCAAGTGCGAGATCGAGATACTCTAATAGAGCAGTCACCCTGAAGAGAATTCAAGAGATCAGCTAGAAACAAGTAACCTGTATAGAGATCAGCTAGAAACAAGTCACCCTGTAGAGAGATCAGCTACAAACAATTCGCCCTGTAGAAAGATCAGCTAGAAGAAGTTACCTTGTAGGGAGTTCAACTATGGAAAGCTAGAAGAAATCACCTTGTAGAGTTCAGCTACAAAGAAACCATTGTGTAAAGAACTCGGCTGCAAACAAATCACCTATATACAGAAATCAGAAACAAATCACCCTGTAGAGAGATCAGCTAGAAGTAGAAGTTACTTTGTAGAGAGTTCAGCTACAAAGAAACCATCATGTAGAGAGTTCAGCTGCAAACAAATCACCTGTAGAGAGTTCAGCTACAAACAAATCTCCCTGTAGAGAGATCAGCTAGAAGAAGTTACCTTGTAGAGAGTTCAGCTACAAAGAAACCATTCTGTAAAGAGCTCAGCTGCAAACAAATCACCTATACAGAATTCAGCTACAAACAAATCATCCTGTAGAGAGATAAGCTAGAAAAAGTTACCTTGTAGATATTTCAGCTACAAACAAATCACCCTGTAGAAAGATCAGCTAGAAGAAGTCACCTTGTAGAGAGTTCAGCTACAAAGAAACCACCATGTAGAGAATTCAGCTGCAAACAAATCACCCTGTAAAAGTTTCAGCTACAAACTAATAACCCTGTAGAAAGATCAGCTAGAAGAAGTCATCTTGAAGAGAGTTCAGCTACAAAGAAACCACCATGTAGAGAGTTCAGCTACAAACAAATCGCCTTGTAGAGAGATCAGCTAGAAGAAGTTACCTTGTAGAGAGTTCAGCTACAAAGAAACCATTCTGTAAAGAGCTCAGCTGCAAACAAATCACCTATACAGAATTTAGCTACAAACAAATCACCCTGTAGAGAGATCAACTAGAAGAAATTACCTTGTAGATAATTCAGCTACAAACAATTCACCCTGTATAGAGCTCAGTTAGAAGAAGTTTCCTTGTAGAGAGTTCAGCTGCAAGCAAATCATTCTGTAGAATGATCAGCTAGAAGAAGTCACCTTGTAGAGAGTTCAGCTACAAAGAAACCACCACGTAGAGAGTTCAGCTGCAAACAAATCACCCTGTAGAAAATTCAGCCACAAACAAATTGTCCTGTAGAAAGATCAGTTAGAAGAAGTCACCTTGTAGAAAGTTCAGCTACAAACAAATCACCCTGTAAAGGGATCAGCTAGAAGAAGTTACCTTGTAGATCGTTCAGCTACAAACAATTCACCCTGTAGAAAGAAAAGTTAGAAGAAGTCACCTTGTGGAGTGTTCAGTTACACAGAAACCACCATGGAGAGTTCTGTAATAAATATATATATTATATTATAATTTGTACATTTACTGATAAAATCAGAAATATTTAAAGTATTTAAAATCTGCTTCATCTTTTCTTCTTCCTGTCGTAAAGAAAGAAAAGTAGGTTAAAAAAGTCCCAAAGCCGGCCATAGGCCAGCTTTGGGGTATACAAATACAAAAAGAAGTGAAATCTAATCCAAAACAGCCAAGCTGTAAAAAAAGTGTGCGGCCCTCAAAAAAGGCTATGGTGAAAAAAGATGTGAAATCTAAGGTGGCGGCCAAGAAATGGCTGTGATGGTAAGTTAATGGTAAAATTTTAATAACGACAATTCAGGTGAATTTTGTGCCAATTGACCAAGCGGCACAATAATTCACCTGAATTGTCGTTATTAAAATTTTTACCATTAACCTACCATCACAGCCATTTCTTGGCCGCCACCTTAGATTTCACATCTTTTTTCACCATAGCCTTTTTGAGGGCCGCACTCTTTTTTTTACAGCTTGGCTGTTTTGGATTAGATAGTATTTAAGTACAACGATACTTAGTCTCCATTGCATCACTATCAAATGACAAAATATTGTTGCATCTCTAGTATGCACACCATCAGTACATCAAGGAAAGCTGTCTTAATGGCCACCAATATAGAAAAACAACCTCTCTCGAAAAGCCAATTCCAAAGTGAGAATTTATACACTGCTACCTGCTT
Organism: Dysidea avara; assembly: GCF_963678975.1. NCBI lineage: Eukaryota > Metazoa > Porifera > Demospongiae > Dictyoceratida > Dysideidae > Dysidea > Dysidea avara. The sequence goes on from NC_089275.1 coordinate 27,041,234, forward strand.
ATTGAGCGAAAGTGGCAATAGACAAGTTCTACTGGAATTTATACACGTGATCTGATCATGTACATTCTGTTGGTGAGGACAAAATGTTCATGTGGGGGTGGCAAATAAACCGTCTGGTCACTTCTGTGAACTCACTGGAATGCAATTAGATTACACCACGGTATTGTTTTGCACCAAGTATGATGTAATAATCTTTCCAGTCATCTCTGTGAGCAGACTATTGTACTGGTACAAATCCGTACAAATAAAATCGTACAAATCTGTGGTGAGCCATAGTCATTCTTATACCAACGTTTTTAAGAGCTCTGTACTAGGGAAACAAAGATACTGATCCTAAGCTTATGACATTGTTTAACTTTTGAAAAAGTAATCTTTAGCCTAGATTCAGTTCTTTGTTACACTAAGAATTTGTTGTTTGTTTCGTCACAGAGTCTGTGAAGCTATATGATTGGCTCTGGCAGTGGTCACAGAATGTGTGCAACAGTGAACAGATGGTTTGTTTGCTGTCCTCGCACAAACAGTCTGGCACCTGAGACTATTAGAGAGGAAGCCTTCTGTGCAAGTGGCCACCAAGACAGGTCCACTGTGGATGAAAGCGTGGCATTAGATATAATTATGGAATTTCATGTGTTGAAGGCATTCCAGGGCTTCTGGTAGTCTGAAATTTCACCACAGTTTACCCAGGCAGTGTTGTGGTCACCACTAAACCACTGGAATGCTGGGTTATTTTAGTCTTATGCTTGGCTACTATATAGTAAAACTGAAATGGATATTCTGAAAAAAAAATCCTATGGATAATGACTTCATCACTTTCTTCATCAGGAGCTTATAAGGACTGAAAGTGAAAAGTCTTACACTTTGAGCTGACAGCCAACTTGGAAATGTCCCATCTGTGATCCTATAACCTACATCAGGAGCAGTTCCTTTGGCCCTCTAACAAATTGTTGGCCCCCTTGCTACCAGCACTCACTATCTCATATGCTGTCGTACACTAAATCCATCTCTATAGCCAGTTAGAACAGCTGTATTGCAGATGCTTTATACCAATTGTTTAAGGCGGCAAAATGCAGCCACCTCCTTAATAAGCTAGCTCAGAAAAAATTATCCCTGCAATAATGACCGGTATTCACTGTACTATTAGTGAAGGATTATCAAGATACTGAGATCAAGACACACGGTACTGTGTCGTGGGCCCAAGAAGCTGGCACGCAACACCGTGAGTATATTGACAGGAAGAAAGAAAACGCGATTTTCGCATCTCCGTAGCTCTGTGCTGCCTTTATGAACAAGACAATTTTTTGCTGTGGACAAATGTTTTGCCTGTCAACTTCAGTACTCCACATACCAAATTTTGTTTATGATTATGATGTGATTTGGGTTGAGGCTTAGAAGCCTGTACATCCATTCAATTACATACATACATACACATACATAAATTAGATGCAATAAACAAAAATTAACTATGAATATAATTATTACATTAACATAAATCTGTAGTCATAAAAGTAATCTAATCCAAAACAGCCAAGCTGTAAAAAAAGTGTGCGGCCCTCAAAAAGGCTATGGTGAAAAAAGATGTGAAATCCAAGGTGGCGGCCAAGAAATGGCTGTGATGGTAGGTTAATGGTAAAAATTTTAATAACGACAATTCAAGTGAATTTTTGTGCCACTTGGTCTTGGCAAAAAAATTCACCTAAATTGCCGTTATTAAAATTTTTACCATTAACCTACCATCACAGCCATTTCTTGGCCGCCACCTTGGATTTCACATCTTTTTTCACCATAGCCTTTTTGAGGGCCGCACACTTTTTTTACAGCTTGGCTGTTTTGGATTAGATTTCAATTCTTTTTGTATTTGTATACCCCAAAGCCGGCCTATGGCCAGCTTTGGGACTTTTTTAACCTGTCTTTTTCTTTACTACAAGAAGAAGAAAATGTGAAGCAGATGTACTTTAAATATTTCTGATTTTATCAGTAAATGTACAAATTATATATATAATACATATATTTATCATAGAACTCTCCATGGTGGTTTCTTTGTAACTGAACACTCTACAAGGTGACTTCTTCTTGCTGCTCTCTCTGCAGGGTGAATGTTTGTAGCTGAACAATCTACAAGGTAACTTCTTCTAGCTGATCTATCTACAGGGTGATTTATTTGTAGCTGAACTATCTACAAGGTAACTTCTTTTAGCTGATCTCTCTACAGGGTGATTTGTTTGTAGCTGAATTCTGTGCAGGAGATTTGTTTGCAGCTGAGTTCTTTACAGAATGGTTTCTTTGTATCTGAACTCTCTACAAGGTAACTTCTTATAACTGATCTTTCTACAGGGCAATTTGTTTGTGGCTGAATTTTCTACAGGGTGATTTGTTTGCAGCTGAACTCTCTACATGGTGGTTTCTTTGTAACTGAACTCTCTACAAGGTAATTTCTTCTAGCTTATCTCTCTACAGGGAGATTTGTTTGTAGCTGAACTCTCTACAGGTAATTTGTTTGCAGCTGAACTCTCTACATGATGGTTTCTTTATAGCTGAACTCTCCACAAGGTAACTTCTTCTAGCTAAACTTTCTAAAGGGTGATTTGTTTGTAGCTGAACTCTCTACAAGGAGACTTATTCTGGCTGATCTCTCTACAGGGAGATTTGTTTGTAGCTGAACTCTCTACAGGTGATTTCTTTGCAGCTGAACTCTCTACATGATGCTTTCTTTGTAGCTGAACTCTCTACAAGGTTACTTCTTCTAGCCGATCTTTCTACAGGGTGATTTGTTTGAGCTGAACTCTATACAAGGAAACTTCTTCTAGCTGATCTTTCTACAAGGAGATTTGTTTGTAGCTGAACTCTCTACAGGTGATTTGTTTGCAGCTGAACTCTCTACATGATGGTTTCTTTGTAGCTGAACTCTCCACAAGGTAACTTCTTCTAGCTGATCTTTCTACAGGGTGATTTGTTTGAGCTGAACTCTATACAAGGAAACTTCTTCTAGCTGATCTCTCTACAGGGAGATTTATTTGTAGCTGAACTCTCTACAGGTGATTTCTTTGCAGCTGAACTCTCTACATGATGGTTCTTTGTAGCTGAACTCTCTACAAGGTAACTGATGTCTCTACAAGGTCACTAGTTTGTAGCTGAACTCTCTACGTGGTGGTTCCTTTGTAACTGAACTCTCTACAAGGTGACTTCTTCTAGCTGATCTTTCAAGAGGGTGATTTGTTTGTAGCTGAACTCTCTACAAGGAAACTTCTTCTAGCTGATCTCTCTACAGGGAGATTTATTTGTAGCTGAACTCTCTACAGGTGATTTCTTTGCAGCTGAACTCTCTACATGATGGTTCTTTGTAGCAGAACTCTCTACAAGGTAACTTCTTCTAACTGAACTCTCTACAGGGAGATTTGTTTGCGGCTGAACTTTCTTCATGATGGTTTCTTTGTAGCTGAACTCTCTACAAGGTAACTTCTTCTAGCTGATCTTTCTACATGGTGATTTGTTTGTAGCTGATTTTTCTACAGGGTGATTTGTTTGCAGCTGAACTCTCTATATGGTGGTTTCTTTGTAGCTGAACTCTCTACAAGGTGACTTCTTCTAGCTGATCTCTCTACAGGGAGATTTATTTGTAGCTGAACTCTCTACAGGTGATTTCTTTGCAGCTGAACTCTCTACATGATGGTTCTTTATAGCTGAACTCTCTACAAGGTGACTTCTTCTAGCTGATCTTTCTACAGGGTGATTTGTTTGTAGCTGATCTCTCTACAGGGAGATTTGTTTGCAGCTGAACTCTCTACATGATGGTTTCTTTGTAACTGAACTCTCTACAAGGTAATTTCTTCTAGCTGATCTGTCTACAGGGAGATTTGTTTGTAGCTGAACTCTCTACAGGTGATTTGTTTGCAGTTGAACTCTCTACATGATGGTTTCTTTGTAGCTGAACTCTCCACAAGGTAACTTCTTCTAGCTGATCTTTCTACAGGGTGATTTGTTTGTAGCTGAACTCTATACAAGGAAACTTCTTCTAGCTGATCTCTCTACAGGGAGATTTGTTTGTAGCTGAACTCTCTACAGGTGATTTCTTTGCAGCTGAACTCTCTACATGATGGTTCTTTGTAGCTGAACTCTCTACAAGGTGACTTCTTCTAGCTGATCTTTCTACAGGGTGATTTGTTGTAGCTGATCTCTCTACAGGGAGATTTGTTTGCAGCTGAACTCTCTACATGATGGTTTCTTTGTAACTGAACTCTCCACAAGGTAATTTCTTCTAGCTGATCTCTCTACAGGGAGATTTGTTTGTAGCTGAACTCTCTACAGGTGATTTGTTTGCAGCTGAACTCTCTACATGATGGTTTCTTTGTAGCTGAACTCTACAAGGTAACTTCTTCTAGCTGATCTTTCTACAGGGTGATTTGTTTGTAGCTGAACTATCTACAAGGAAACTTCTTCTAGCTGATCTCTCTACAGGTGATTTGTTTGCAGCTGAACTCTCTACATGATGGTTTCTTTGTAGCTGAACTCTCTACAAGGTAACTTCTTCTAGCTGATCTTTCTACACGGTGATTTGTTTGTAGCTGAACTATCTACAAGGAAACTTCTTCTAGCTGATCTCTCTACAGGGAGATTTGTTTGTAGCTGAACTCTCTACTGGTGATTTGTTTGCTGCTGATCTCTCTACATGATGGTTCTTTGTAGCTGAACTCTCTACAAGGTGACTTCTTCTAGCTGATCTTTCTACAGGGTGATTTGTTTGTAGCTGAACTCTCTACAGGTGATTTGTTTGCAGCTGAACTCTCTACATGATGGTTTCTTTGTAGCTGAACTCTCTACAAGGTAACTGATGTCTCTACAAGGTCACTAGTTTGTAGCTGAACTCTCTACGTGGTGGTTCCTTTGTAACTGAACTCTCTACAAGGTGACTTCTTCTAGCTGATCTTTCAAGAGAGTGATTTGTTTGTAGCTGAACTCTCTACAAGGAAACTTCTTCTAGCTGATCTCTCTACAGGGAGATTTATTTGTAGCTGAACTCTCTACAGGTGATTTCTTTGCAGCTGAACTCTCTACATGATGGTTCTTTGTAGCTGAACTCTCTACAAGGTGACTGCTTCTAGCTGATCTTCTACAGGGTGATTTGTTTGTAGCTGATCTCTCTACAGGGAGATTTGTTTGCAGCTGAACTCTCTACATGATGGTTTCTTTGTAACTGAACTAGGTGACTCCTTCTAGCTGATCTTTCTACAGGGTGATTTGTTTGAAGAGGAACTCTCTACAAGATAATTTCTTCTAGCTGATCTCTCTACAGGGAGATTTGTTTGTAATTGAACTCTCTACAGGTGATTTTTTTGTAGCTGATTTCTCTACATGATGGTTTCTTTGTAGCTGAACTATCTACAAGGAATCATTTTGTTAACAATTTTGACAGTAATAACCTATGTACTTTTTATTTCCGTTGCCCTGTTCCAAATGTTTAAACATTCCAGCTCCTACAAATTATTTTATTCTTTAACTTGTACTCTTTATACTACCCCTTGTAATTATTATTTGTAGTTATATAGCTTATTGTAATTTGTAAGTAATTAATTATGGCTACCAGTGCAAGACACTGGTAGACCTTTAGTTCTGTAATTTAATTGTTATAAGCTCTTAAATATTGTTTAATTTTGTTTATTGATCTGTACAGTTCTGTAAAGTATTAATAATAATAATAATAATAATAATAATAAACAATAATAACAAGGTAGCTTCTTCTATTGATCTCTCTACAGGGCGATTTGTTTGTAGTTGAACTCTCTACATGGTAGTTTCTTTGCAGCTGAACTCTACAAGGTGATTTCTTCTAATTGAACTATCTCTTTCCATAGTTGCATGAACTCCCTACAAGGTAACTTCTTCTAGCTGATCTCTCTACAGGGTGAATTGTTTGTAGCTGATCACTCTACAGGGTGAATTGTTTGTAGCTGATCTCTATACAGGTTACCTGTTTCTAGCTGATCTCTTGAATTCTCTTCAGGGTGACTGCTCTATTAGGATGACTGCTCTATTAGAGTATCTCGATCTCGCACTTGCTGCACCAAGTTGGATTTCGTGTTATAACTCCGTGGCTTTAAGTCTGATTCTTCTACACCATTGAAGAGCCTTTCTAAGATGATTACTCCATCTATACAGCGATTTTCAAAGCATTACCCCAAGCGGTTTATCTGGTAGGCATGGCAAGTAATAGTTTTTTATTAGCTAATCTCGATTGCGTAATTGTTACACACTGTTGGTTTTTTCGTTGTATCTTCCTGGTTTTTAGCTCGATTTCTTTCAAACCACAAAAGGTTTGAGGTTCAATAGTTAACCTATTCACCCACCGATTTTCAGCTTCTTCCCATACGCGGTTTACCCTGTAGGCGTGACAACATATTGGTGTTATTTTTCGTGAATAATCGCTCATAACTCTTTGCCTGTGTATCGTATTCCAACCAAAGTTGGTACAGAGATGCGCCTTTATACCCCCCTTCTGTGTGCCAAATTTCAAGGCGATCGGATATGGCGTTCGCGTTTTATAGCAGTTTTTGTAAGTGTGCGAAAAGAGGAAGAAAACTAAGAAGAAGAAGAAGAAGAAAAAAAACGAAGAAACTAAGCCAATTTTTGAAGTCGCATATCTCGGGAACTCGCTAAGCGATTTCGCTCAAATTTGGAATGTGGAGTGCTGAAGGTGGAGGGAATGTCCACAGCAAAAATCGTCTTGTTTCATCAAGGCAGCACAGAGCTACGGAGGTGCGAAAATTGCGTTTTCTTCCTTCCTGTCAATATACTCACGGGTGTTGCGCGCCGGCTTCTTGGGCCGCACGACACACTACCGTGTGTCTTGATTATCTATAGCTGATTTAAAATTATTTAATGAAGAATTTCTTACAATATCATTTGTAAGATTGTTCCAGTCTTTAATTACTTTAGTACCAAAATAGTTGATTTGAGTGAAATCACTTCAAGCATTCCCAAGATATGTGACTTCAAAAATTGGCTTAGTTTCTTCGTTTTTTTCTTCTTCCTCTTCTTATTTCCTTTCTCTTTTGGCACACTTACAAAAACTGCCATAAAACACGAACACCTTATCTGGTTGCCTTGAAATGTGGCACACAGAAGGGGGTATAAAGGCACATCGTGGTACCAAGTTTGGCTGAAGTACGATAAACCATCAAGGAGTTATTAATAATTATTCACAAAAAATATCACCAACATGTTGACACGCCTACAGGGTAAACCGCGTATGGGAAGAAGCTGAAAATTGGTCGGTGAATAGGTTAACTATTGAACCTCAAACCTTTTGTGGTTTGAAATAAATTGAGTTAAAAACCAGGAAGATACAACGAAAAAACCAACAGTGTGTAACAATTATGAAATCGAGATTAGCTAATAAAAAAACAACCACTTGCCACGCCTACCAGAAAAACCGCTTGGAGTAATGCTTTGAAATTCACTGTACAGATGGAGTAATCATCTTAGAAAGGACCTTCAATGATGTAGAAGAATCAGACTTAAAGCCACAAAGTTACAACACGAAATCCAACTTGGTGCAGGAAGTGCAAGATCGAGATACTCTAATAGAGCAGTCATCCTAATAGAGCAGTCACCCTGAAGAGAGATCAGCTACAAACAAGTAACCCACATAGAGGTCAGCTACAAACAAATCACCCTGTAGAGAGATCAGCTACAAACAAGTCACCCTGTAGAGATATCAGCTATATACAAATTACCCTATAGAGAACAGCCTTACCCAGTATATGTGCTGGAAACAAATCACCATGTAGAGAGATTAGTTAAGAACAAGTCACCCAGTAGATAGTTCAGCTAGAAACAAGTTCCCCAGTAGAGAAATCAGTTACAAACAAATCACCCTGTAGAAAGATCAGCTAGAAACAAGTCACCCTGTAGAGATATCAGCTAGAAACAAGTTACCCTATAGAGAATCAGCTACAAACAAATCACCCTGTAGCAATGCAATATGTGCTGGAAACAAATCACCATGTAGAGAGTTCAGCTAGAAACAAGCAACCCTGAAAAGAGTTCAGCTACAAACAATGAGCGTTTCATCTACAGTTCAGTTATGTATTAGAAATCACCTTATTACCTACAGTATGAGATAATCATTCAGTGTTAATAGTCTAGTTCCTTATGGTTTTGATCGTGATTTACTGGACCAAAGCACCAAATTTGGTACAGTGACTTCTTAGGATATACAAAGTGATTTCAGAAGGGGTGCCACCATGAACTTGCCCTGCATCCCTTTGTACGACAGCTATGTTGGGGAATCTGCAAAATTAAAACCTATTATATCTACCCTTTTGAATAAGTTGTCTTTTCCTTAACACATTCCCAATTATAATAATTTCTTTTTGTGAGTGAGCAGTCCATAAAATGTCATTATCAGTTTCATTGAAATATTATGGCTTAGTATAAAGATACATAGCTTAAACAAAACTACACATTTAGCGAAAATTAAAATCGCTAAATTTTGAACACGGTTATTCATGAAGAACTTTCAAATATTAGCTTGTTACTTATTTCCATTGAAAGCCATGTACATGTTTCCACTACAATGGCTAAGTTCTGCACACAGAGCGCTACCTGTGTGTGGATACTTCACCTCCTGGGTTCCAGAATTACACTCGAGCTCATTTCTAATTCCTAGTAAAATGCACTTTAGCTAGGATTCTAAGATATTTTTGTGCACTTTTGGAAAAAGTATGAAACTTACCACGTTGTTTGTTTCTTTAAAAGCTAGGTTTTTGAATAGAGAGCCACACCACCTCTAATTTGACCTTTGGTGACCTTACACCCAATTTAATGCCTGATTTTCACCCATACACAATTCAGTATACACTAGCATACTGTAGTTTCAATTTAATACTCTTGCTCTAAAGAGAACAATAACATTTAAAGAAAGTCCATAGCTTGCACTAAGTTATAAAAGCAAATTAAAGTAGTCCTATTTCCACCTGCTCATAATATAGTACAGATTACATTTCCAAAATTATTATTATTAGAGTCTGAGTTGGATATGTGGTACTGTACAGTGGAACCTATGGCTACCTGTACTAGGAGATCACTTCTGTATACCTTTAAGAGATGTACAGTAGTTGGCATACATACGTAATATAGTAAAACACCAAGTCATATTGCTAAAACGGTGCACGTGATAATGTCTATGTGATACCCAGTGCAGTACCTCAAACATGCAATATTTTAGTTATCACCCTTCTTCTTAACTTCAACTGTTGACTTGTCACAGTGACACTACCACATTCTGTGTGCACCCTTAATTGTTGCTGTATAGTATGTCAAGGATTATGTTGGCGTGTCATGATTAAGTAGTACAAGGAGCTGTCATGCAGCCCTATTGATAGTACACAGTAACTATATGTGAGCGGATTTGCGAAAAGGAGTGTTCTACACACATCTTGGAAGACCAATATATAGTGGTAACAAACACATTATTAAAATTTTTCTCCATCTACTAAACTGTGTGGAGGCTCACTACTGACTTAATTTCTAGTCAATAGCCTTTTTATTATGAGTCGTCAAAGTTGGTAAATTAGATGTGTGTGGAAGACCCGTTTTCGCAAATCCGGTCACATTATATTAAATCCAAATAAGAAAACTTGTACTATAAGTTTCTGCATTATTTTTAGTCGCATCATGCACATGTTTTGGTTTCAAACCTGCATGCACCATGACTGGTAGCAATAGGGTATATGAGCAATGTATCAATTTACATGCACCTAGTTGGGTCTGTAGAATATACATACCTTTTCTTCCATATGCACTGGATTATAACTTAGCTATCACCCATCATATATTACGAAGCAGTAAGGCAATACCTGGTAAACATGTACTTTACTTTAAAATAGCATTGACAAAAGATCATGCTATGCTGTGATACCATAAAAATTGTAGACACTCAGAGAGTTTGCTTATGTTGAACAACTGCAGTGAAACTTCTATAATTCTGACCTGGGGTAGAAAAATTGTGTAAGGATGTCGAATTATCAATGTAATATCACACATACAAAATTTTCTTGGTGCAGCAAATTACAGATCGTCATTCTGTATTACAGCTAGACATGTAGGATTCAAGAGATTTCATTGTGGTAGTTTTGATAATAAACATAAGGAAAAAGATTTTTAATTGCACTAAATAATTGCATTTCTATAGGGTGGTGTGACATATTTTCCAGTGATATGTGTATAATATTGTCTGAATCTATGTTTGTGGGTACATGTAAATGTTTGCAAATCAGAAATTCTATATACAATTGCAAGCTACAAAACTCAAGCAATTGTCTTGGCTATTCAATAAAAATAGAATCCAGAAGGTTTAATCAAAATATGCATAAAATTTAGCCAAAATTCACACAAATTGAACCTCACATATAAACCTACTATCATAAGAGCCCCATTATACTGTTTTTCATTGGTAGGTATAATGCCTATTTAAAGTGCTAAGTTTCTAAGTACACTCTATTAGAAATGTAAACATTTTCTGTGCATATTTCAAGTTTGTGCATGGAAAGAATAATAATCTGTATTTACAGAAAGTCTGTACGTAACTTATTCTCTGTTCTAAAGTTACAGTGACTTCAATCATGAACCACTATTTTCCTTTGGGGCAATAGCTTCAATTTAAAACCAAGTTTTGTGGATTTTGGATCATGTAAATGTGATTTAGTGACATGTTTGAATGCTAAATTCCTGTAAAGGTCACCGAAGCCGAAAGGTCAAATGTGAGGTGGCTCCGTATCGAAAAATAATCTTTGTCATATGCAAAACTTTTCGTAAGTTCATGTTTTTAACCAATTAAGAGATGTATATTTAAAAGCTTAGAACCTTTATACACAGCTAACCAATACTCAGATTCTAAGAGGTGACAAAATCAGCTAATGGTGAGTCCATTGTAATGCTAATGATTTTTAAAAATCTACACAGATTCTCTGATTAAGTATCTGTCCAGAGCTGCGTAACCTCCTCATTGTCCCATATTGTTAATGATCATTATTTTTTGCTCTTATAGTCTCTAGCTGTTCAGTACACAGGATTAAAAGCATTGCAATACTTACATTCAACACTCTTAGTAACTTACACAGTATACGCTGTAGAGTTTTGTAGATCATTTGAAATCTGTGCTTTAAACATAACATTAAATCTAGAGAATTGTATTTCCTGAACATAATAGTGCTAATAGAAGACTGGCTAATAAATAAACCTGTATCTACATATTCAGCTTATTAATAGATAACTATGGACTGTACATAATTAATAGACAGCATAAACAGATAAGCTGACAAAAGATCAAAGCCAAAGATTTTCCCGATCATTGCTCTCTAAAATCTTTTTAATTCTATAAGGTTGACCTTGCATGCTCCCCCCCCAAGGAGATAAAATATCCAGTAAACAGATGTACAGTGATTAGCCAAAGTAGTGGAAATATAGACATAGTTTTTGATAGAAAATTCTCAAAATTTATATATTTAAATTTTAGCGATTTTAATTTTTGCTAAACTTAATTTTTTTGTGTAAGCTTTGTATCTTTATAGAGAACCATGATATTTCAATGAAACTATAATGGGATGTCACGGAGTGCTCACTCACAAATAGGAATTATTAAACTTAAGAGGTCTGTTTAGCAAAACATAAGTTATTCAATATAGTAAATATGCTGGGTTTTAATTTTGCAGATTGTTGAAAACAGCTGTCGTACAAAGGGGTGCAGGGTGAGTTCATGGTGGCACCCCTTCTAAAATCACTTTGTACATCCTAAGGAATAACTGCACCAAGTTTTGAGCTTTGGTCTGGTAAATCACAATATTGCCTAAAATTTGACATAAGAGACTGGACTATAAATACAAATATTTAATCAGACAAAATGTTATATACACAATTGTTTCTTTTGTTCCACAATTCCTGCAGTAAAGAAAAAAAACAAGTTAAAAGGAAGCACCAAAGCCAGTTTATGGCTGGCTTTGTGGCTTGCAATACAAAAAGAAGTGATATCTAAACCAAACAGCCAAGCTGTAAAAAAGAGTGCGGCCCCCAAAAAGGCCAGGGTTAAAAAAGATATAAAATCCAAGATGGCGGCCAAGAAATGGTTGTGGTGGTAGGTTAATTGTAAAATTTTAATTACGACAATTGTGATTCGGCACCAAATGCACCTGAATTGTTGTAATTAAAATTTTTGCGTTAACCTACCATCACAGCCATTTCTTGGCCGCCACCTGGATTTCACATCTTTTTCACCCTGGCCTTTTTAGGGGCCGGACTCTCTATTATTACAGCTTGGCTATTTTGATTTAGATATGCATACACTACAAAGTCATCTCCATACATCCTCCAGATATTGCAGTAAAATTTGCACCCTGGTCCAATATCTAATAATTGTATACTATCATGACAGAGACTCCACTGTAGCAAATACATGTTATCATGGTATACGCTAATTACGTTTTTTAGCTACAATTAAGTTTTACAACACAAATACATGGATGGTTAAACTCACCAATTGTGTCTCAGTGACACTAAATCTCTTCAACACGACAACACAACCTTCGGACGATGAGACAACAGCCTTAAGATTCTTGCAAAGTTCACACCTATTCTGGTGCGCTTTTATTGGTAATATAAATTTTAAAGGCGTTTATTTTATAAAGGACATAACACATACTTACACACCCCTCTATTGTCTCTGGACATACTCGTGTCTCTGGACATACTCTCCATTTCTCTACCATCCTCATTTCATTTCACAAGAACTCATACTGATATGAGCAGGTGCATGGCTTCTCTGCTTAAATTAGTTCAATGCTTGAAGTAGATCGATTTACTCTAAGGCCATCATTATTAAATTCCTTGTTTCCCGTCACCGTCCGCATCACTTTTTAGGTAGCCGCACCAAATTTTAATTGTTTAATTTTAGATTATGTGAATGCACTATTTCATGATGGAAGGAGGCACAGAGTGACTAAGCTTTAAGGTTAATGCATTAGCTGTGCATAGAAACATAGTAGAAGGATGGAAGTCCCTCCACTCTTCTTCCACAGGGCGCATAGGTATACAAACCTGGCAGTCTTCAAGATTGAGATACTCTAATAGAGCAGTCAGAGACTGAAACAACAAGAGTCAAGTGTATAATTAATAATCAATAATCACCTACCGCCTGCATCAGTTTTTGTTCCATTGGGTTACAGGAAACAAGCAATATAATAATGATGGCCTAATGGAGCAATCACGGTTCTACAAGTGCTGTACTTTTATATTGTAAAGCCTGTAAGTAGCTAGCAATTTAACTACACAATGCATGGCTAGACAGAAGTTGTAACTATGCTGTAACTTTGATTGCTGTATTAGAGCTATTTTGTGACTGCTCTATTAGAGTATTTTGATTTAATGCAGTGCAAGATGAAAGGTGAAGTGTTAGCTACTAAGGGTTTACTAGTTAAAATAGGTGTTAGTTGATTGCAGTTGCATGCCACTAAAATTACAGTTGTATTTTAATATTCTGTCACTGTAATCTAAATTAAAAGGGATTTCTGTCAAAACCATGGAAACCCACCTATTGTTTTCAACAGTGAGAGAATGCTTATTCTAACAAAAAGGTTTGAAATCCCACCCAAAACAGCTTATAGCTGTAAAAAAAGTGTGTGTCCAAGTAAAGCAGAGTTAACTGCAACAACAAGTAATGATATATCATATGTGTGAGATATGCAAGTTGTAAAATTAATATGAATCAGATAATACAATATTATTGTTAAAGTGTTAATGAGAACTATGTGATACTGCTAGTTTGTAAGTGCGTGTGCATCTCCATAAATGCCATACAAATTTGATTCTCAATAAAACAACGTGTACGAATTCTCTGATAGCAATAAATAGTTTGAGTTTGGCCGCCTTTCATGTATACGGCTATGTTATGAACAAAGGAAAGGTGGCCAAACTCAAACTATTTATTGCTATCAGAGAATCTATACATGTTACTTTATTGAGAATCAAATTTCTATGGCATTTATGGAGATTCTCACGCACTTAAAAACTATCAGTATCACATAATTCTCATTAACACTTTAACAATAATATTGTATTATCTGATTAATAGTAATTTTACAACTTGCATACCTCACACATGGCCGCACTATGATATCATTACTTTTTGTCGCAGTTAACTCTGCTTTACTTGGACGTGCACTTTTTTTACAGCTATAAGCTGTTTAGAATGGAATTAATGCTACAAGAACAAGGCAACACATCGCAAAATATTTAAACATAGATTTTCCTAGCATGTAGTGTGCAGGTGCAAGATTTTTCATCTCCAGAGAATTTCTAGTCAATAGGGTGTGGATAGAGTCATTCACTCAGTTTAGAACAGCTGTTTTAGTTGTTTAAACTGACAAACAGTGTTCTATAATACCCTATACTATTTTATTAGAGTAAATGACTGTTCTATTGTAGTGTCTCAATATCTAAATGCAGAGGGTGGTAGTTCCCCTTGTGTTATGCCTATATGGGTAGTAATTTGCTTGAGACAGATTTGTTATATTATGCACAGTCATAAATACTGTAGTATCAAAAATGTTTGAATTACATCTAAGTTGCCTGTTCAATGAGCAACACTATAAAACTTTCTGAGGTGGGTGGAGGGATACTGGCTCCCTTACCCTCTCCCCGTAAATCCACCTGTGGCCATCATGCCATGGACAAAAGGGACAAAAGGAAGAATCCCTAGCGATTATGAGTCAAAGCCTATATGCGAGAGTCTTCTCTTAGCACCACAGCAAAACCAACAGATAGCTGGAGAAGAGAGATTGGAAAAACATGAAGCCCATGACAACTGACACTGCTGGAGGAGTGGTGCTGTAGCAGCTGACACTGCCAGAGGAGTGACCCTGTAGCGAGATTAGCTACATTTCAAATCATCCTGTAGAAAGATCAGCTTGAACAATGCAATTCACTCCATAGAAGGATCAGTTAGAAATAAGTAATCCTGTAGAGATCAGGTCACCTTGTAAAGAGTTCAGCTAGAAACAAGTCACCCTGTAGAAAGATCAGCTACAAACAAATCATGCTGTAGAGAGATCAGCTGAAAACAAGACATCTTGTGGAAAGATCAGCTTGATCAATTAGAGATTCCAACTACATTTCAGGTCACCCTGTCGAGGGTTCAACTACAAATAAATCTCTCAGTAGGCTGATCAGCAAACCAGCATTCAGTTAGAAACAAATCATGTAGAGAGATAAGGTTGAAACAAACAGCAAAAAAGAAGTCACCCAGTAGAGAAATCAGCTACCACTCACCCTGTAGAGAGAAAAGCTAGCTAGAAACAAGTCACCCTGTAGCGAGATCAGCTACATTTCAAATCACCCTGTAGAAAGACCACCTTGAAACAAATCACCCCATGGAAGGATCAGTTAGAAACAAGTCACCCTGTAGGGAGATCAAGTCACAGAGTTTAACTAGAAACAAGTCACCCTGTAATAAGATCAGCTAGACAATCCACCCTGTAAAGAAATTGGCTAGAAACAAGTCACCCTGTGGAAAGATCAAATGTGACCTAATTTTAGAAAACCGTCGATATCCGCACAATTTTCAAAATGCATTTTATTTGTTCTTTGTTTTCTACAGGAACAGAGGAATGGACTAGCCAAGTTTCAGCTTCCTAAGTTAAGCAGCGTTGGAAATACAGCACTAGACAGCCGGACGAGCAAATAATTTGATATGTACAGAAGTTATCGAGAAAAGAATCCATAGGCGCTTACATAAACCATCATAACTTACTGATACAACGATGTATGGAATTGAATCTTGGCCCATTGTGTTCGCCATGAATTTGTGCATCCACCGAAGTATAGTTTTTTCCCCAGGCATGCTTCTTTGTTCGAGAAGGAAGGCAAATTCACTGAAAAACGATCGTCGGTAAATTCGTTCGTCACCGCAACATAAACAAACGTCTGTACCTTTGGAATATTTTCGTGTATGGAGATGAAACAATGATTTCTGTACTCCCTATAGACAGGCGAACACGATGATGCCCAGGATTTATCCATTGGCGGCTTAATTCGCCCACCAGCGAGGTAATAAAAACTTGCGTAATTTTTTTCTGGAGCTTACGTTTCTTACCCATAGTTTTTAAATGCATTTTATTGCAAAAGTACTGTTGTGCGTATATCGACGGTTTTCCAAAATTCGGTCACAAATCATGCTGTAGAGAAATCATCTAGAAAAATTCACTCTGTAGAGAGATTGTGGGGACTTTAGCTGTGCTGCAAAACTTTTGCAGGTCGGCTTCAGGCACTAATTCATAGGCTTTTACAATGGCACTCGTAACAACTTCATACTGAGAGCTGTCATCAACAGACAACACAGAATGCACCTTTCTCACCTTGCTTACTAGGGAGCTTTGTAACAACAATCCCCAATTGTCTTTAGGCCATTTAAGGCTTTTGGCAGCCTTCTCGAACTGGAGAAAATACTTATCAACTTCAGTTTAGGGATGCATCTGTTGTGCCAGAATAACTTCGGGAATAATACAGTAGGTAGTGGAAAGAATTGGGGAATTATTTCAGAAAAATCGGATGAGTTCTAGGAATAATTAGTACAAAATTATAAGTTTTTCTTTGTAGTGTGATGTAAAAATCTTTTTGATACAACACTATAACAGTATGAGCATAAAAATGATTGAAAAGTTCAAGATACTCTAATAGAGCAGTCAAATTCAAGTGTATAATTCTAATAAAGCGTCACTTATATAAAATGTTAAATAATATGCTTGTTTTTGCACAAAGTCTGGAATAATTTTGAGAATAATAGGTAAATTTAAAAAGAATTGCCAGAAAAAATAATTGGAAGGTTAAAAGCATAATAGACTCCTCAGTCTCACGAAAATCTGGAACAAAAAAATTAATATGTTTAACAACGATAAAGGGTACTACTGCCCTAGTTTTTGTTGATCTCTTAACACTACTATTAATTTTAACCTCTAATTCCTTAAGTTTTACCCGAAAGTTCAACTCTTACTTTTCTCTAGCTCTTTCATTCAGAACTGGGCTTGAGCTGTATCATCTCATCACCAGTCATGCTGGAAGTAATTGTTTCTGTTACCTCTGAAGATGGAATTATCACTTCATCAACTAAGTGTGTGAGAATGATCTGTTTTATTTGTGATTTCCCCCTCAGAAGTAGATGTCGCTAAACTATAGTGTTTCACTAGTTGTAGAACTCTGTTTTCTTTAAAAGAATTAAGCATTTTCACAATAGGCAATGTACATGTAGTAAATACATGTAATGTTTCAACATTGATTGACATTGTCAATCTCTTCACGTATCTCAATAATAAAACAGTCAAGATTACAGATGATTACTAAGTTCTACGTGTCCCTTACTAAATGAAGCACACCACAGCAACAAACTTCTTTCTGCCTCCCAGACAAGCTCCCAGTTTGTTGCGGTGGCTGCTTTGACTATGGTAAACCGTTTCATTACACACGCGCTTAAGACTCACCACATGTGACCACCATATACTGTATATACGTAAATGACATTTTCAACTTACTCGTTGAAGCAGTTTACCAGCAGGCTTAACAACAAATCTTCTATGCAAATAATTTGTCTTAACTTAGTGAATATCATTGGATTTGCAAGAAAACGTATGCTCAAATTTGTGACTATATTTTGCAAAACTGATCCAAATTGCACATGAGGCAAAATCAGTCTAACACCACCAGTGGATAACTACACTACCATACTATAGGTTTTGACCCTCAACATTATTCAAACTTCCCAAGGCTGGTTATACTAGCGATGTCTTTACTGAGTTGTATGACAAGCTCAAGTAGAGGTTTCTGGGCTTGTTAATGACCTGGCTTAACAAAAATTAGTGGTATATTACGGTAGTTGATTGCCTGATATAGTTGTCCAAACATTTTTATGTTGATTTTGCTGCATACCAGTTGCTAATAAGCCAGCAAACCCTGTAATCTTGTGTCAGGACTTTAATCGTAGTCTGCCACCATTTTGAAGTCTATCACCATTTTGAAGTCTATCACCATTTTGAAGTCCACCCCGCCACCCTGCACCCATTTCTGAGCACTTGTGATACATGATACTACTTTTTTCCATACAAATAAACAAATTTTCTATCTTATTTAGCAGGAAACTCTACAAGCAGCTACAAGTACTGGAAGTAGTCTGAAAGATAATGAATTGACGTATCTCTTGTGTAAATATTTAACATGTGCTTGTTATCCATGTCAAGTTATAACTTGAATTCTTAAAATTAATTATCCCAAACCTTCTAATGTGTGATTTAGATAGTTATCCCAAAATTTAGTCACACATACTTATTAAATAGTTACACATTAGATAGTCACACATACTGATTTAGATAGTTATTCCAAAATTTAGTCAAATTTTAGTCACACAGTTACCCTTTACATGTGCCACATTTGATAATTTATTTGCAGTAAGGATGTTGCTGAACTTTAGAATATTGCCTGCAGTATCTTCCAGGCCACTCCATGCACTGTGAAAATGATTTTATAAGAAGGAAGGAGTGTGGGATTATGTGTGTGTATGCATGTGTGAGTCACAATTTCATTCTTCCTGTTAATAGCACACTGTTGTGGTGTGCCAGCACCTTGGACTGCACAACACACTATCCTGTGTCTTAATATCTAATATGATTGAGGTTTATCTGTTGGTAGATTAATACTCACATAATAAAGCAATCAGTAGAGAATTAAAAAAAACTGGTACAGTGAAACCTTGGTTATCTGGACCCTACTTATTCGGATTCTTGGTTAATCGAACTACAGAAATGACTATTGTATAAGAATAGTGATTTTTCTATTAGGGTAGTTGATAGAACTGATATTTAAAAAACAATTCTTCATGCTATTGTAGGGATATTTATACACAGTTTCAGACTTTTCAGACTTATGGACCATCCCTGGTCCCAAGGGGTTTGGATAACTGAGTTCCACGGTTCCATTGTAATAATAGTGCAGTACATTACACACTAGATGGATACTCAGTAATAGAACAGTTAGTGTGTAGTGAAATATGTCTATATCTCTAACAGAGCATCCATATAATACTTTTTTTCTTTTCTATACTATGATAAGAAATGTTGTGAACATTAGAGCTTAATACTAGCATAAAATGAAACATTGCAGAATGCTTTCATAAGTCATTTAAATTTTTTTTTTAACAAATGAGATGCAGTAAAATACTGTAGTTGGAATTTACTGCATTTGTTGTTAAATTTGTGTAGAGAGACCTGTGGTAACTCCATCCACTCACAATGTTAGTTTGGGCACTAACATAACATTTGAATGTACAAAGTTTGGTTGTCCACCATTTACCTACCAATGGTTCATGAGAAATACATCAATGGAAGGAAGTGATAAGTTATTAGTTGGAGAGGATAAGAACACTTACAACATATCATCAGTATTGTACAATCAGACTGGACTATATTTCTGTGAAGCTAGTAATATGTTAGAGATTCTTTCTAATTCAACTCCTGCTAGTCTACTAGGTGAGAATTTTATAATTTTGCAATGCATCCCTAGGTCATTGCTACATGCTGTCATTAAATTGGTTTTTAGTTCATAGCTCATGAAATAATTTGCTAGCCAGTATTGTAATACTTTGTATGAATGATTGAATAAATTAGAAAGTTTTCTTGTCACTGTCGTTCATCTCACATACATATATACAGTACATGTATCAAGACACACGGTAGTGTGTCGTGCGGCCCAAGAAGCCGGCGCGTAACACACGTGAGTATATTGACAGGAAGAAAGAAAACGCAATTTTCGCACCTCCGTAGCTCTGTGCTGCCTTGATGAAACAAGACGATTTTTGCAGTGGACACCCCCTCCAACTTCAGCACTCCACATTCCAAATTTGAGCAAAATCGCTTCAAGCGTTCCCGAGATATGCGACTTCAAAAATTGGCTTAGTTTCTTTGTTTTTTTTTTTTTATTATTATTATTTTTCTTCTTTTCGCACACTTACAAAAACTGCTATAAAACGTGAACGCCATATCCGATCGCCTTGAAATTTGGCACACAGAAGGGGGGTATAAAGGCGCATCTCTGTACCAACTTTGGTTGGAATACGATAAACAGGCAAAGAGTTATGAGCGATTATTCACGAAAAATAACACCAATATGTTGTCATGCCTACAGGGTAAACCGCGTATGGGAAGAAGCTGAAAATCGGTGGGTGAATAGGTTAACTATTGAACCTCAAACCTTTTGTGGTTTGAAAGAAATCGAGCTAAAAACCAGGAAGATACAACGAAAAAACCAACAGTGTGTAACAATTACGCAATCGAGATTAGCTAATAAAAAAATGACTGCTTGCCACGCCTACCAGGTAAACCGCTTGGGGTAATGCTTTGAAAATCGCTGTACAGATGGAGTTATCATCTTAGAAAGGCTCTTCAATGATGTAGAAGAATCAGACTTAAAGCCACGGAGTTATAACACGAAATCCAACTTGGTGTAGCAAGTGCGAGATCGAGATACTCTAATAGAGCAGTCATCCTAATAGAGCAGTCATCCTAATAGAGCAGTCACCCTAAGAGAATTCAAGAGATCAACTAGAAACAAGTAACCTGTATAGAGATCAGCTACAAACAAGTGACCCTGTAGAGAGATCAGCCACAAACAATTCACCCTGTAGAGAGATCAGCTAGAAGAAGTTACCTTGTAGGGAATTCATGCAACTATAGAAAGAGATAATTCAGCTAGAAGAAATCACCTTGTAGAGTTCAGCTACAAAGAAACCACAATGTAGAGAGGTCAGCTACAAACAAATCACCCTGTAGAGAGATCAGCTAGAAGAAGTTACCTTGTAGAGAGTTCAGCTACAAAGAAACCATCATGTAGAAAGTTCAGCTGCAAACAAATCACCTGTAGAGAGTTCAGCTACAAACAAATCTCCCTGTAGAGAGATCATCTAGGAGAAGTTTCCTTGTAGAGAGTTCAGTTACAAAGAAACCACCATGTAGAGAATTCGTTTACAAACTAGTGACCCTGTAGAGACATCAGCTAGAAGAAGTTACCTTGTTGATAGTTCAGCTACAAGCAAATCACCCTGTAGAGAGATCATCTAGGAGAAGTTTCCTTGTAGAGAGTTCAGTTACAAAGAAACCACCATGTAGAGAATTCGTTTACAAACTAGTGACCCTGTAGAGACATCAGCTAGAAGAAGTTACCTTGTAAAGAGTTCAGCTACAAAGAAACCATTCTGTAAAGATCTCAGCTGCAAAAAATATCACCTGTACAGAATTCCACTACAAACAAATCACCCTATAGAAAGATCAGCTAGAAGAAGTTACCTTGTAATGAGTTCAGTTACAAAGAAACCACCATGTAGAGAATTCATTTACAAACTAGTGACCCTTTAGAGACATCAGCTAGAAGAAATTACCTTGTAAAGAGTTCAGCTACATAGAAACCATTCTGTAAAGAGCTCAGCTGCAAACAAATCACCTGTACAGAATTCAGCTACAAACAAATCACCCTGTAGAGAGATCAGCTAGAAGAAGTTACCTTGTTGATAGTTCAGCTACAAGCAAATCACCCTGTAGAGAGATCAGCTAGAAGAAGTTACCTTGTAGAGAGTTCAGCTACAAATTTAAAGAAACCATCATGTGGAGAGTTCAGCTGTAAACAAATCACCTGTAGGGAGTTCAGCTACAAACCAATCTCCCTGTAGAGAGATCAGCTAGAAGAAATTATCTTGTAGATAGTTCAGCTACAAACAAATCACCCTGTAGAGAGATCAGCTAGAAGAAGTTACCTTGTAGAGAGTTCAGCTACAAATTTAAAGAAACCATCATGTGGAGAGTTCAGCTACAAAGAAACCACCATGTAGGGAGTTCAGCTAGAAGAAGTTACCTTGTAGAGAGTTCAGCTACAAAAAACCATCATGAAGAAAGTTCAGCTACAAACAAATCTCACTGTAGAGAGTTCAGTTAGAAGAAGTTATCTTGTAGAGAGTTCAGCTACAAAGAAACCATCATGTGGAGAGTTCAGCTGCAAACAAATCACCTGTAGAGAGTTCAGCTACAAACAAATCACCCTGTAGAGAGATCAGCTAGAAGAAATTATCTTGTAGATAGTTCAGCTACAAACAAATCACCTTGTGGAGAGATCAGCTAGAAGAAGTTACCTTGTAGAGAGTTCAGCTACAAATTTAAAGAAACCATCATGTGGAGAGTTCAGCTACAAAGAAACCACCATGTAGGGAGTTCAGCTAGAAGAAGTTACCTTGTAGAGAGTTCAGCTACAAAAAACCATCATGAAGAGAGTTCAGCTACAAACAAATCTCCCTGTAGAGAGTTCAGTTAGAAGAAGTTATCTTGTAGAGAGTTCAGCTACAAAGAAACCGTCATGTGGAGAGTTCAGCTGCAAACAAATCACCTGTAGAGAGTTCAGCTACAAACAAATCACCCTGTAGAGAGATCAGCTAGAAGAAATTATCTTGTAGATAGTTCAGCTACAAACAAATCACCTTGTGGAGAGATCAGCTAGAAGAAGTTACCTTGTAGAGAGTTCAGCTACAAATTTAAAGAAACCATCATGTGGAGAGTTCAGCTACAAAGAAACCACCATGTAGGGAGTTCAGCTAGAAGAAGTTACCTTGTAGAGAGTTCAGCTACAAATAAACCATCATGAAGAGAGTTCAGCTGCAAACAAATCTCCCTGTAGAGAGTTCAGTTAGAAGAAGTTACCTAGTAGAGAGTTCAGCTACAAAGAAACCATCATAAAGAGAGTTCAGCTACAAACAAATCACCCTGTAGAGAGATCAGTTAGAAGAAGTTACCTTGTAGAGAGTTCAGCTACAAATTTAAAGAAACCATCATGTGGAGAGTTCAGCTGCAAACAAATCACCTGTAGAGAGTTCAGCTACAAACAAATCACCCTGTAGAGAGATCAGCTAGAAGAAGTCACCTTTTAGAGAGTTCAGCTACAAAGAAACCACCATATAGAGAGTTCAGCTGCAAACAAATCACCCTGTAGAAAAATCAGCTACAAACAAGTCACCCTGTAGAAAGATCAGCTAGAAGAAGTCACCTTGTAGAGAGTTCAGCTACAAAGAAACCACCATGTAGGGAGTTCAGCTAGAAGAAGTTACCTTGTAGAGAGTTCAGCTACAAAGAAACCATCATGAAGAAAGTTCAGCTGCAAACAAATCTCCCTGTAGAGAGTTCAGTTAGAAGAAGTTACCTTGTAGAGAGTTCAGCTACAAAGAAACCATTCTGTAAAGAGCTCAGCTGCAAACAAATCACCTGTATAGAATTCAGCTACAAACAAATCAACATGTAGAGAGATCAGCTAGAAGAAATTACCTTGTAGAGAGTTCAGCTACAGTAAAAAGAAACCACCATGTAGAGAGTTCAGCTGCAAAGAAATCACCCTGTAGAAAATTCTGTCACAAACAAATTGCCCTGTAGAAAGATCAGTTAGAAGAAGTTATCTTGTAGAGAGTTCAGCTACAAAGAAACCACCATGTAGAGAGTTCAGCTAGAAGAAATTACCTTGTAGAGAGATCAGCTACAAAGAAACCATCATCTAGATAGTTCAGCTGCAAACAAATCACCTGTAGAGAGTTCAGCTACAAACAAATCTCCCTGTAGAGATATCAGTTAGAAGAAGTTACCTTGTAGAGAGTTCATCTACAAAGAAATCATTCTGTAAAGAGCTCAGCAGCAAAAAAATCACCTGTACAGAATCCAGCTACAAATAAATCACCCTGTAGAGAGAACAGCTAGAAGAAGTTACCTTGAAGAGTGTTCAGTTACAAAGAAACCACCATGGACAGTTCTGTAATAAATATATGTATTATGTATATAATTTGTACATTTACTGATAGAATCAGAAATATTTAAGGTACATCTGCTTCATCTTTTCTTCTTCCTGTGGTAAAGAAAAAAGATAGGTTAAAAAAGTCCCAAAGCAGGCCATAGGCCGGCTTTGGGGTATACAAATACAAAAAGAAGTGAAATCTAATCCAAAACAGCCAAGCTGTAAAAAAAGTGTGCGGCCCTCAGAAAGGCTATGGTGAAAAAAG
Source organism: Dysidea avara (assembly GCF_963678975.1). Classification (NCBI taxonomy): domain Eukaryota; kingdom Metazoa; phylum Porifera; class Demospongiae; order Dictyoceratida; family Dysideidae; genus Dysidea; species Dysidea avara. Next base: position 27,065,337 of record NC_089275.1, read on the forward strand.
ATGTGAAATCCAAGGTGGCGGCCAAGAAATGGCTGTGATGGTAGGTTAATGGTAAAAATTTTAATAATGACAATTCAGGTGAATTTTGTGCCAATTGACCAAGCGGCACCAAATTCACCTGAATTGTCATTATTAAAATTTTTACCATTAACCTACCATCACAGCCATTTCTTGGCCGCCACCTTGGATTTCACATCTTTTTTCACCATAGCCTTTTTGAGGGCCGCACACTTTTTTTACAGCTTGGCTGTTTTGGATTAGATATATATACCTTGTAGCAAGAATAGAGATTCTGCATAATAATCAAAATTGTTCTTTACATATATGCTTAACTCACACAGTTCATCCAAGCATAGTTGAACATCCAGTCACAATACAGTCGGTCTACTCAGGAGAGATGGTGAACTTCAGTTGCAGAGCTGAAGGTTTCTCTACACTTAGTTATAGCTGGTTCATGGTGGGGTCCGGTTCTGATACTGGAGTGCAGATTGGGAATTCAACTAATCCAACATACACTATTTCTAATCCCATTTATAACCAAAACAATACTGGTTATTATTGTGTTGCTACTAACAATGAGGGAATTGCTGTATCCAACACTTCTACTCTGACAGGTAATTAGAGTGTATTGTATTTAAGTTTAAATTGTACAGGAGTGTGTGCATAATTTTTGAAGTGTGGTTGCATAAGATGATGAAAGAACTTAGTGGTTGCATTAGATCATGAAATATAACTGTGCAACTTAACTGGTTAATTGACCAGTTATTTTATAAATTCATGATTTAATGCAACTACTAAGTTCTTTCTATCAGTAATTTTTTCTCATAATCGGATAACCAATCTCTATCATATTCACTCAAAAATGTATTGTTCTCAATCATCAACATTGATATCACATTTGTTGTAGGATTCAGTTTTACATATCAGGGGCGGATATAGAATTTATAAAAGGGGGGGGGGGGGCTAACTCAAGGTATTAATCTCTTGGGTAGAGGTGTACAAAGCATGCTGGAACTAGGGGGGTCTGGGGGCATGTTCCCCCAGGAAAATTTAGAAAAATAGATGCTAAAATACTGCAATTTGGAGATATTTCTACATAAAATTCATAATATTTTCTGCCTGTAGATATTTTATATACTGCCTTTAAGTTATAGGTATGGATCTCTGAAGCATTTTGCTAATGGAAAAGTTTGGGTAGGTACAGACAACCAAGTACATGATGCACCCCTCTCGCAATTGTACAACACTGAATAGGTGCATGTTAGAATAATAATGTTGAAAGTGGAAAATTTTGAAATTTGAACAATACAAGATTGAATCTGAGAGCATTTTCAATGGAAATTGTGTGCCTGAATTAAGTATTGCCATACATATTAACTACACAAGTAGATGAATGAAGCCCTTTAAACAGACCAGTGCACTTCATTGTATGTATAGGTGCAGTGGAAAAATTCCATAACAGAACCAACTACATGTTTCCAGTGAATGTTCTATTAGAGTAGTTAGCTGACTGCTCTATTAGAGTATCTTGATCCTGTACACCTCCAATGCTGATCCGGGTCCTTGTTGCATAAACTTTAGCATAAATCCACTGATAATACCTTGGAAAGATGTTTATAAGGTGGTTTTATGAAATCAAGACACACGATAGTGTGTTGTGCGGCCCAAGAAGCCGGCGCGCAACACCCGTGAGTATATTGACAGGAAGAAAATGCAATTTTCACACCTCCGTAGCTCTGTGCTGCCTTGGTGAAACAAGACAATTTTTCTGTGGACACTCCCTCCAACTTCAGCACTCCACATTCCAAATTTGAGCGAAATCGCTTCAAGCGTTCCCAAGATATGCGACTTCAAAAATTGGCTTAGTTTCTTCGTTTTTTTTTCTTCTTATTATTTTTCTTCCTCTTTTCGCACACTTACAAAAACTGCTATAAAACACGAACGCAATATCCGATTGCCTTGAAATGTGGCACACAGAAGGGCGGAAATAAAGGCGCATCTCGTTACCAACTTTGGCAGGAATACGATAAACAGGCAAAGAGTTATGAGCGATTATTGACGAAAAATAACACCAATATATTGTCATGCCTACAGGGTAAACTGCATATGGGAAGAAGCTGAACATCGGTGGGTGAATACGTTAAATATTGAATCTCAAACCTTTTGTGGTTTGAAAGAAATCGAGCTAAAAACCAGGAAGATACAATGAAAAAACCAACAGTGTGTAACATTTACACAATCGAGATTAGCTAATAAAAACGACTGCTTGCCACGCCTACCAGATAAACCGCTTGGGATAATGCTTTGAAAATCGTTGTATAGATGGAGTATTCATCTTAGAAAGGCTCTTCAATGGCGTAGAAGAATCAGACATAAAGCCACGGAGTTATAACACAAAATCCAACTTGGTGTAGAAAGTGCGAGAACGAGATACTCTAATAGAGCAGTCATCCTAATAGAGCAGTCACCCTGAAGAGAATTCAAGAGATCAGCTAGAAACAAGTAGCCTGTATAGAGATCAGCTACAAAGAAACCACCAAGTAGAGAGTTCAGCTACAAACAAATCGCCCTGTAGAGAGATCAGCTAGAAGAAGTTACCTTGTAGAGAGTTCAGCTACAAAGAAACTATCATGTAGAGAGTTCAGCTGCAAACAAATCACATGTAGAGAGTTCAGCTACAAACAAATCTCCCTGTAGAGAGATTAGCTAGAAGAAGTATCCTCTTAGAGAGTTCAGCTACAAACAAATCACCGTATAGAAAGATCAGCTAGAAGAAGCCACCTTGTAGAGAGTTCAGTTACAAAGAAACCACCATGTAGAGAGTTCAGCTACAAACTAGTGACCTTGTAGAGACATCAGCTAGAAGAAGTTACCTTGTAGAGAGTTCAGCTACAAAGAAACCATTCTGTAAAAAGCTCAACTGCAAACAAATCACCTGTACAGAATTCAGCTACAAACAAATCACCATGTAGAAAGATCAGCTAGAAGGAGTTACTTTGTAGAGAGTTCAGTTACAAAGAAACCACCATGTAAAGAATTCAGCTACAAACTAGTGACCCTGTAGAGACATCAGCTTGAAGAAGTCACCTTGTAGAGAGTTCAGCTACAAAGAAACCATCCTGTAAAGAGCTCAGCTGCAAACAAATCACCAATATACAGAATTCAGCTATAAACAAATCACCCTGTAGAGAGATCAGCTAGAAGAAGTTACCTTTTAGAGAGTTCAGCTACAAACAAATTACCCTGTAGAGAGATCAGCTAGAAGATGTTACTTTGCAGCTACAAACAAATCACCCTGTAGAAAGATTAGCTAGAAGAAGTCACCTTGTAGAGAGTTCAGCTACAAATAAACCACCATGTAGAGAGATCAGCTAGAAGAAATTACCTTGTAGAGAGTTCAGCTACATAGAAACCACCATGTAGAGAGTTCAGCTGCAAAGAAATTACCCTGTAGAAAATTCAGCCACAAACAAATTGCCCTGTAGAAAGATCAGTTAGAAGAAGTTACTTTGTAGATAGTTTAGCTGCAAAGAAACCATTCTGTAAAGAGCTCAGCTGCAAACAAATCACCTGTACAGAATTCAGCTACAAACAAATTACCCTGTAGTGAGATCAGCTAGAAGAAGTTACCTTGTAGATCGTTCAGCTACAAACAATTCACCACTTAGAGAGAGAAGCTAGAAGATGCACTGCTTGAAGTTTCTTAGTTTACTAGTGTAGTATATTTCCAGTATATGGAACAGTTAATTGATTGGTATTTTAGTAGTTTTTCAGTAAACCTGCATTCACTGATGTTTTACTGAGAGTTTTAAACTTAGTAAAACAATTATGTTCCATATACTTAAAGTTACTGACATTTTACTGTCAGTATAACTGGGTGCAACTACAGTAAAGCAGCTTAACAAATTAGTAAACTAAGAACCTTCAAGCAGTGATGTCACCTTGTAGAGCGTTCAGTTACAAAGAAACCACCATGGAGAGTTCTGTAATGAATATATGTATTTTATATATATATATATGTATATGTTATACTACAGATATGGTATTCGAAACATATACCAAAAGATATAGATATTTAGGAAAGGGTGCCATAGTGCGAGGCTTTGCCTCGCACTATAACATTTTTTCTAAGTTTGTATATCTTTTGGTATATATTTCGAATACCATGATATCTGTAGTATAATATGTTAATACAACATCTCGTCTCCCACTTGGAAGCAGTAACAGCAATTTCTAATGTTTTTACACCATTATTAGTACTGGTAAGTAATTCCTTGTGATTAGCATGCTCAAGGAGTATGCACATGTGTTGCAGCCTGCAATCTTCTTGAAAATCGGTCCAACAATCCATAGCAACAGTTGCTAGGCAACAAAATGTAAACCTGACCTAGTTACATGCTTTGTGGTGGTTGGTTAGCAACCGTTGCTATGGTGTCAAAATCATTTCTAAAATCAGTAGTGTGATGTTGTTGCTAGGTAACAGGTATTGGTTACTATGGTACCAGCAGTTGTCAAGTCGGACATGCCTAACTGGTAAAACAACTAAACACTATTAAAAATTTTTAGCCAATCAGATGCGTATATCAAATGTACAAGTGATATACTGATTCTATTGGCTAGTTTGCTGTAGTATATCAAAAATATACCACAAGCTGCTATTGGAGTTTTTGTACAGGACACGATATTGATGTTGTATTAATATATATATATAATTTGTACATTTACTGATGCAATCAGAAATATTTAAAGTACATCTGCTTCATCTTTTCTTCTTCCTGTGGTAAAGAAAAAAATATATGTTGAAAAAGTCCCAAAGCCAGCCATAGGCCGGCTTTGGGGTATACAAATACAAAATGAATTGAAATCTAATCCAAAACAGCCAAGCTGTAAAAAAGAGTGTGGCCCTCTAAAAGGCTATGGTGAAAAAAGATGTGAAATCCAAGGTGGCGGCCAAGAAATGACTGTGATGGTAGGTTAATGGTAAAACTTTTAATAACGACAATTGAGGTGAATTTTGTGCCAATTGACCAAGCGGCACCAAAATTCACCTGAATTGTCGTTATTATAATTTTTTACCATTAACCTACCATCACAGGTATTTCTTGGCCGCCACCTTGGATTTCACATCTTTTTTCACCATAGCCTTTTTGAGGGCTGTACACTTTTTTTACAGCTTGGCTGTTTTTGATTAGATATACTTTACTGAACAGTCATAACTTTTGAATGCAGTCCTCTACTGAGATGCAACTTACACCATTGGGTTCTCCATGAACAGGCAAATCCATTGCTGGGTAAGTTTTGTCTTTCAGTCCCTTCCTACAACCAAGGCAAATGCAAAAAAGTGAAAATATACCAAACTGCTTGTCCAACGCAAGACAGACGAGCATTCATATCTTCCATCTCCTTGGGAATACTATCACGAAATTAAGATTTTCTAACTCCTCTTGTTTGGGGATCACACTGCAACCAAAATCATCACTTTACTCAAAAAATTTCTCCATTGCATACATTGCAGTCTACTGTAAAATTAGGCTTGCACTAACATGTGGGATTCTTACAGATCCAGCCACACATCTGCATGTATATGCAACCTACTTTTTAACTATTCCTTGTTTCATTACATTTTTTTTACTTTGATCCCTATTTCAACTTTTAAAATTCCTATTTTTTCTTCCACTGCTGTTGACTTTTACAAGAATGTATTTCCACTAGTTCTCAGACCTAACATCACTGATATCACCTTCACTCCACAACCAACCAATACTTCATTGTTACTCAACTTTACTAACAGTCAGTTAATGACTTGTAGTGCTAGTGGTGGTCCTCGGATCATGACCATGTGGTTATTTGATGATGGTTCATCATTGTCAACAGTGGCCAATGGTAGTGACACTGTAACTCATAACATCTCATCCTCATCAACCAGTGACACTGGTAGTTATTACTGTATAGTCTCTATTGATGGAATGAATGACACTTCGGATGTGTACACTCTGTTTGGTGAGTCATGCACTTCCAATCTGCTTTTTAGTTCCTGTAATCCATATTCTTAAAAATATGCAAAACTAATTGTTATAACAGATAATTTACTTTTCTTTGTGTCTCTACACAGTTGCTCCATATGGTGTAAACATCACTGGTGACAACGCATACCCTCATGGGAGTCAGTTACAATTACATTGTTTATCAGAGGGTGGACCACAATTAGAATACAGTTGGAGCAGGATTAACACATTCTACACAATTACTAACACCAACAACCTTACTATTAGTAATGTAACTACACTAGATGGAGGAAATTACACTTGTACTGTCACTAATGATGCTGGATCTAGTAGTAATACTGTCACTGTCTCTAGTGAGTTACTTCATATCAAATAATTTATCTATGTTTCTATCTTAATTTGTGTTTGTGCGAACCTTTGAATGAGCAAATTAATTAAATATCAATCAATCTTGTTTACAGTTGGACCAGTGTTCACTACTCATCCAATAAATCAGGAGGAGGTTATTAATAACAGTTTTACACTACAGTGTACAACAGAAGGATTCCCTACACCATCTATACAATGGTACCTCAACAATACCATGATCACTAATAGTAGTAATAGATATATTGTTGACACCACATCAATGAACAATATTACTAGTATACTGACAGTTATAATGGCTGACTTTACTGATACTGGTCTGTACCACTGTGAAGCTAATAGTAGTGTGTTTGTTGATAATGTGAACAGTGACATGATGAATATCAGTGTAGTAGGTGAGTGTGGGTTGGTATTATACTGTTACAAGGACAAAATACTGTATGCATTTATGGCACACTATTGAACAATGTATCTTCTAAATGAAGAAAATGCTGCTATGATATGAAATGGTTACAGGAAACATACCAACGTTATAGACAGAAACAATAGATTGGAAAGTTATGTCAACATAATGCTAGCCCATTATGTCAAACAACCAAGTAGTGAGAAGAAGGAATTGCCTCATAATAATCCATTGTGAAAATTGTGAAACCAACGGTGGTGGCCAAGAAATAGCCCCACGTTTGATTCTATAATTTTTTTACTGGGGTCTACAGACTTGGTAAATATATTACATACTTATGTACTTCATTTTGTATATCAACGTATTAGGGTGACTGCATTATCAGAGTATCTTGATCTCATGTTTTATACATGCTTGATTTTTTGCATTAACTTCTTAACTACATGCTTTATAGCTCTTTTACTAATCCATCTGCAAACTGAGTTTCATCTCATTTCTGTAAGCATTTTGCTTGGTAGGCCACCAAAGTGCTGAACAGCTGGAAATATGTACCAGCATTCTCTTGAGGCTGCCAGAAACAAGGTAACCCTCAGTGTTGGCCAGATCAACATTAGATGGTTGGCAAAAATTCTTATATTTTAAATTGTTAAAATTTATCCCACCCATGTTCCACTGTCTGTGTGTTTTTTAATTCCATGGCCATTATTCCAATTTCCTTACAACACCAAATAGCACCTCTGTGATAGTATCTCCATCTACAGACCCATTTTCAACTTAACATTTAAAGCGGTTGTTGACAACACATTAAACTTCAGAGTGAGGTGTGCAATGATGTTGGTGTTGAGCATGCTCTCCAATTGATAAATCATAAGCCTTTGTGACATGCTACTGCCAATAATATAGAAGATGGTGTCCATCTTAATTTTGTTGCTAGAGAATATTTGGGGTCAAAACACGGTACTGCTCAAATGTAACATTGTCTTGTGTGAGTGGAAGTGATTAAAACTGACTGATTAAAGAGTGTGGCACCAATTTTACTCATGAGTATTCATCCCAAATTAAACAGGATGAATACTTATGAGTGAAACAGGTATCACGCTGTTAGTTCATTATTTAATTGCATTTGAACAGTACTGTAGGCAGTGTGCTTTTTATGTTAAGGTGCTTAAACAGTTTGTATGCTCCTAAGTCTGTTCTCTGCTGTCCAGTTCATGAACAGGAGAAGCATTGATCTCACAGTTAGTGTTGCACTGATATGAGATGTTGCCAATATTCTGATAAACAATATTGGATAATGTTTTCAAGTTAGTAAATGTAGCCAATCTGATGTGGGACTACATTTGTGTACCTTCCTGCCAATTTTACTATGAATTTGATTATAAAGGGTGTTTGTAGTGTTACAAATAATTATAGGTGACAGTACAGCATACGTTTAAACCTTAAACCAGCAGAGATCTTTTGGGGAATGCATGTTTACACAATATGGGCATGCATGGCAGGGGTAACTTGATTCTTACAGTCTACAAATACACATCGCTTTAAGATGTGTTCACTAGGCTTCTTGGAGAAGATTAAATGGAACCTGTAACTACATTGGCCTGTTTGTTGTGAAGCGATGAACAGCAACAAGTCGCATCTTTGTGTTTTAATTTTGATTGTGGGCTTACTCACATGAGCCATATATAGTCTGATAGAAAATGTAATGGAAAATTGAATGGAAGATGTTGCAAGGGGACAGAAACAAAGCACCATTGCGTTATCGACCATTTTGTAAAGGTATGTAAAGGGTTTGCATGTTTTTTTTCTTTCATGGCTAGTTTTGGCCTCACCATTTAGTGTTAGGGTAAAACCCTAGGTATCATTTTAATCCTTGTTACATCACAAGTAGAATGACGTAAATTGCATAGCCATAAGATGGGTGCTTTGAAAGTTACAATGCTATGTGCAAGGCATGCATATTTACTAAGTTTAAATCCAGTTTTCTGTATTATGTGGGTTTAAGGGTTAACACTAACACTAAGAAGAATGTTGTAATGCAGAAGTTGCAGCATTCTGTGCACATGAGCATGTATTTCTAACTAAATACATATGTAACCAACTGAGCGAAAACCTGACTTGCTTGCATAGTTCTGTTTTTGGGATAAATGCTATTGAAATACATTGAGTAAAAAATGTGTGCTACATAAAATGTAATTTATTGCACGTTAATTGAAGTTAACATGCCTTGGTGTGGGCGTAGAATGGATACAGTGCAAATCTATGTACCATACCATAGTAAACGAAGCCAGCATCCTTTAGTGATAAACTAGCCTTTCGAGTAAAGTAATGAAATTCAGCAACACAGAATCCTTGAGTTGACTGTAAGGTCCATTAGAGAGGTATTGTATATTAGCAGTGCTAGCACCACAAACTGAAATCAACACTTGTTTCAGGTAAAAGTTGAACCGGCCCTAATGGCACTCCCATCCTCCCCGATCTCTAGCTAGAAGTTACCAATCTTGTAGTATACATGAAACGTAATGATGTCATAATGATTCATTGTAATAAACTGATTTGACAGGTTTGAGATCACAAGATTATGCCATAGTGCATCGCGTGTTGGCAGACAGAAAACACTTTTTTCCTTGGTGTCACTGGAGAGTCGCTACTACTCAGGGTTGATTTGGAGCAGAGTTGGTGAAGTCTAGCGGAGGCGGCATGGCGATAAACCTGGATCAAATGGACATTGTGGACGTTCGGCTGCGTGAAGGATGAGCAGGCAGAGCCTTCTGCCTATTCCGTGAATGTTGAATAGAATTTTCTCAGTTAGGCGATGGCTACTGTTGATGATTCCCGGTGAGTCCGTTCCATTATAAAACTTTTATATAATAAATTATTACCACATGCTGTTGTGGTTACGAAGTGTTAGAGAGAGAGCCATCATTACATGAGAAAATATGTACAGGAATGAAAAAGAAAGAAACATGTGTAACCTTGGACTGCATGCGACCACAGAGTAGGCTGCCTAGAGCACTACTGTGAGCATAGCAAGGTACAAAAAGAGAAAAAAACACACACAATTATACACATACAATTACAATGATAATTACAATATCAGCTAACTACGTATCTAGTTCAGACACCACTCTTTACATTGTCTCGCCATGAAAATCCTCTGAGAGGCAGAGATACTGGCAGAGGCTGCTTCATCTAACGAACTCCTGATTCCACTTTTTGATGTGTTTAACTCAGGAAGGATAAATCTAAACAAATTGACCAAGTTCTGGATAGAGGAGACTTGGTAATGCCCCAATACTGTTATCTCAATTGTTTCATAATAATTAGCGATGTTGAGGCAATCAAATTCAGCCAACAACTGAAGGTAATCAGTTTTGTTCTGTTTTCTAGATCAAGCTGATTGAATATGATGAATAGAGTCTAGCGGACATGTTAATTCCAACAGTGCAATGGATGAGCTCTGAGGGTTGTAAATTACAATATCAGGACGGTAGGGAGTAATAAAAAGACTTGCTGGAATCATTGACTGGGGAGTGTTATCAGCATGGAAATCTGGTAAGTCTGCAAACACTTTGATGAAAGGAGCACTAGTGAAGGCTTCATCAAACTTAGTTGCTAAAACGGAAAGCACTTGGTTATGCCGATACATATACCTCTGTTGAGTCAATGCCACAGGGCAGTTGATCAGAATATGAGCTGTGGTGGGACGGTTTGTATCGCAAAGTGAACACCTTGCACACCACTGTAGTGACCATCGCTGTAAATTAACTGGAGTAGGGAGAGTATCAGAAGGTGCCCGTAGGAGAAATGATTGTTGACCAGGATGAAAGCCTATTAAAAGCCTATTCCAAGTTTTACAGGAATTCTCTAGTTCAGCCGAGCCCTCAAACTTGCGGTTAAGAAGTGTTAAACTATTATCAGTATTGCATAATCAAAAACGAGCTGGCGTCTAGTTTGACACAACATATTGTTGTAGCTGATTGTTTTCAGTGTTTTCAGCAAATTCAGCGTTATTGTAGTGTAGTGCAGAGCTGTCTTACCTCTGCTCGAAAAATAGGCCTTTCGTCGGCCGCCCACGCATATAAGTAGCGTTTAACGAGCAAAAGCCTCTCATATGCATACAATTGTTCCTATTGCTATTTATCTACACTGGTTAGCAAGTTTAGCTTTATTGTAGCTTAGTGCAGAGTTGTCTTACCTCTGCTCGAAAATTAAGGCCGTTCCTCGGCCACCCTCGCATTTGACGAGCAAAAGCCTTCCATATGTACATATTGGTATTTATCTACACTGGTTGTAGATGTGCAGTTCAGCATACCATTCATAGTAAATTTGAAGATATAGACTATCGTTACCTTCCACAAGCCTATAGCCAGGCTTATCCACAGCCAGGCTTATCTACAGTCAGGCTTATCTACAGCCAGGCTTATCTACAGCCAGGCTTGTCTACAGCCAGGCATTTGGCTATGTTCATCATGGTCTGAACCTTTCTTAACTTTCCACATGGTAGGCAAGCACCTATATCAGTCCACTAGCACATTTTTGTTGATATCTCATTTCTGTCATCTCACGGTTTTGTGATCAATGTTGTGACTGACCAACACTAATGCATGGACTGTTGCTACCTCATTGTAGGGTTGGTTACTGAGGTTAGGGATGGTGTTATTGGGCACTTTAATACTAAACAGTGGCTTCGATGAATACCAGCTAGGCAGCTTGTATTTGCTTTATGGCTTATTCAGCATGATATTTGCATGCATGTTATTTGCATGCGTGTTATTGCATGTGTGTTATTGCATGCGTGTTATTGCATGCGTGTTATTTGCATGCATGTTATTTGCATGCGTGTTATTTGCATGCGTGTTATTTGCATGCGTGTTATTTGCATGCGTGTTATTGCATGCGTGATATTGCATGCGTGTTATATATTTGCATGTGTGTTATTGCATGTGTGATATTGCATGAATGTTATTATCACAAGATATTATGGCTGCTGCTTGCCTCTTTGCTTATACGTACGCTATTATGTTGTTATTACATGTGTAGCTTTATCTGTAATAGCAAGTATTTGGTGTTTTACAGGATACAAAAACTTGATAGCTTGTGCATTCAACTTCCGTATGTGTAATGGCTATGCCATCCAATGCCCTCAGTTCCCAACTTTTGTGCATCATAGCACACGTTCTTCACATTCTTCATACATTTCAGCATACAGCCTGCGTGATCACAGGACATCATGTACTAGTCTTAAATATTATTAAATATTTCAATATGCAATTACAACCGGAAAACCTGTTGTCTCTCTTCCATGAGTGCTAACAGGTACACCAGCCTGTTGTCAGTCCTATCTCCCCCTGTGACTGATGAAGGCTGATCACTAGCTGTCCTAAGGGATACTTATGGATCATCAGGATATGCTTTTAGGCTCCCTGTCATTCCCGCTAACATTGCTGTCTCACTACACTCATTCCCTGATATTTATCAAGCTTAAGAGATCAGGATGCTTTTGATGGAACAGTTGAATTACATTAGGGTAAACGAATGAATATCTCTCATATCAGTCATTTATCCTCAATAACGCATGAGAGGTGTTTGCAAGAGCATCGTTATTCCTCGTAATGTAGATAAGCCATGCATTCACGAGGCATGGTTTACTTGATTCATGTTTAGGAGGTATAGTACTATTGCATTGGGAAAACAGTTATTAATTGCACATAGGGACCCGCCGATTATGCTCATTATTTCACCTATTATGCTATGTTGCACTGCTCAAATTTTTGTCTATTATGCTTAAATTAATGCTCAATATTTACCTATTATGCTCAAATTATGCTCAATATTTATACCTCAGTTCCCATGCTTTTCTAGTAAATTTGCACTTTAAAGCACAGACTCTAAGTCCTTGCTTGTTAAAATGCATGTCACAGAAAAGATCGATATACTCTAATAGAGCTGTCAGCTCTCTGACTGTTCTATTAGAGTATATCGATCTTTTTCTGTGATATGTATTTTGATAAGCAAGAATTTATGATAATGCACAAGTGTTTTGCCTATTATGCTAGCATTATGCTCAATGCTTTCAGGCACCTATTATACTCATTATTATGCCAGCATAATCGGCAGGTCCCTAATTGCACATACGCAGTAAATATTTGTTAATTGTACATACACTTACTTGCATCACTATGTGGACTCCACAATATGGTTACGTAAGTCAATTACATAGTGCTTTGGATTATCCGTGTTGAATTTTCTCATTTTCACTAAACACACAACTGATTGATGCTATCTTTACATATGTGATTCACTCGTACCTCTTCTCCGAACATCTATCAGCATAGTACACCAAATCAATACCTGCAGATTTCGCTCATTAAATTATGTGTAAATTTTTTTTGTGAGCTATGGTACTTGTTCGTTCCTATAACTTCTTCCAGTACTGTTATTGCAAGCATATCATTACATACATGACATTGCATGTGTGTTATTGCATGCATGTTGCTGCAGGTGTGTCATTGCATACATATTAATTGTTGCATGTGGGCTGTCGTGCTGTGTTGGCATGCATGTTGCTGCATTTGCATTGGCATGTGTGATGTTCTGCTTTTAGCAGTATGAGTATGATCTGCTCACTTCCATACATACAAGGCTACGAATTACATCATTAGGACATCAATATGTGATCCAGCTTGCAGGGATCTCCAGCTGTTTGCTTGTGTTTTGCTACATCCTACCAGGCAACGTAATCCCATTGTATTTTGTCAATTGTTGCAACAGCGATACATTTACTACAGTTTATTCCCACATATAAATATATTATTTCCAGCTACCTATATCTAAACCAAAACAGCCAAGCTGTAAAAAAAAGAGTGTGGCCCCCAAGGTGAAAAAAGATGTGAAATCCAAGGTGGCGGCCAAGAAATGGCTGTGATGGTAGGTTAATGGCAAAATTTTCAATTACGACAATTCGAGTGAATTTGTGTTGCCTCCTCCACTAGGATTCGGCACCAAATTCATCTGAATTATCGTAATTAAAATTTTTGCCATTAACCTACCATCACAGCCATTTCTTGGCCGCCACCTTGGATTTCACATCTTTTTTCACCTTGGGGGCCGCACTCTTTTTTTACAGCTTGGCTGTTTTGGTTTATATATCACTTCTTTTTGTATTGCAAGTCACAAAGCTGGCCATATGGCTTTGATGCTGCTTCATTTTAACTTGTAAGGAATTGTGAAAGGAAGTAATTTTGTGTATAGCTTTTGTCTGATGAAATATTTGTATGTTTAACATTGAATGATGATTATCACATACTATAGTTAATAAGGTGACTTCTTACATAACTGAACTGTAGCTGAAACTCTCATTGTTTGTAGCTGAACTCTTTTCAGGGTGATTTGTTTCTAGTTGAACTCTCTACAGGATGATTTGTTTCTAGCTGAACTCTCTACAGGGTGATTTGTTTGCAGCTGAACTCTCTGCAAGGTGACTTGTTCAAGCTGAACTCTCTACAGGGTGGCTGAATTCTCTACAGGGTGATTTGTTTGCAACTGAACTCTCTACAAGATGATTTGTTTCTAGCTGATCTCTCTATAGTGTAACTTGATTGTACGTAGCTGAACTCTCTACAGGATGGTTTCTTTGTAGCTGATCTCTCTACAGGGTGACTTGTTTCTAGCTGATCTCTCTACAGGGTGATTTGTTCCTAGCTGATCTCTGGATGACTTGTTTCTAGCTGATCTCTCTACACGGTGAATTGTTTCTAGCTGAACTCTCTATAGGGTTATCTGTTTGTAATTGAACTCTCTACAGGATGGTTTCTTTGTAGCTGCTCTCTCTACGGGGTGACTTGTTTCTAGCTGATCTCTCTTTACACAGTGACTTGTTTCTAGCTGAACTCTCTATAGGGTTTTCTGCTTCCACTTGAACTCTCTACAGGATGGTTTCTTTGTAGCTGATCTCTTTACAGGGTGACTTGTTTCTAGTTGATCTCTCTACAGGGTGGCTTGTTTCTAGCTGATCTCTGGATGACTTGTTTCTAGCTGATCTATCTACACGGTGAATTGTTTCTAGCTGAACTCTCTATAGGGTTATCTTGAACTCTCTACAGGATGGTTTCTTTGTAGCTGCTCTCTCTACGGGGTGACTTGTTTCTAGCTGATCTCTCTTTACACAGTGACTTGTTTCTAGCTGAACTCTCTATAGGGTTTTCTGCTTCCACTTGAACTCTCTACAGGATGGTTTCTTTGTAGCTGATCTCTTTACAGGGTGACTTGTTTCTAGTTGATCTCTCTACAGGGTGGCTTGTTTCTAGCTGATCTCTGGATGACTTGTTTCTAGCTGATCTCTCTACACAGTGACTTGTTTCTAGCTGAACTCTCTATAGGGTTATCTGTTTGTAATTGAACTCTCTACAGGTTGGTTTCTTTGTAGCTGCTCTCTCTACGGGGTGACTTGTTTCTAGCTGATCTCTCTACAGGGTGAACTTGTTTCTGGCTGAACTCTCTACAGATGATTTTTTTGCAGCTGAACTCTCTACATGGTGGTTTCTTTGTATCTGAACTCTCTACAAGGTGATTTCTTCTAGCTGATCTCTCTACAGGTTGATCTGTTCGTAGCTGAACTTTCTACAGGGTGATTTGTTTGCAGCTGAACTCTTTATATGATGGTTTCTTTGTAGCTGAGCTCTGTACAAGGTAACTTCTTCTAGCTGATCTCTCTATAGGGTGACTTGTTTGTAGCTGAACTATCTGCAGGGTGATTTGATTGTAGTTGAACTCTCTACAAGGTGGTCCTTTTAGCTGATCTCTCTACAGGATGACTTTGTCTAGCTGAACTCTCTACAGGATTAGCTGCACTCTCTACAGGGTGATATGTTTGCAGCTGAACTCTCTACATGGTGATTTCTTTGTAACTAAACTCTCTATAAGGTGATGTCTTGTAGCTGATCTCTCTACTGGATGACTAATTGTTTCTAGCTGATCTCTCTATAGCGTTATAACTTTCTCTATAGAGTTATAACATGTTTGTATAGCTGAACTTTTTACAGGGTGGTTTTTTGATTGGTTGCTGAACTCTCCAGCTACACGGTGACTTGTTTGTACTACAGAGTGATTTGTTTGTAGCTGAACTCTCTACAGAGTGACTTACTTGTAGCTGAACATTACATAAAGTAACTTGTTTGTAGCTGATCTAGATGAACTCTCTACTGGGTAGCTTTTTTGTAGCTGAACCCTTTACGCAGTGACTTGTTTGTAGCTGAATTCTCTACAGAGTGACTTGATGTCTCTACAAGGTGACATGTTTATAGCTGAATTCTCTTCAGTGTGACTTATAATGTTCTGAATCTCTGCAGCAACATATTTGTAGCTGAACTCTCTACAGGATGACTTGCTTGTAGCTGAACTCTCTACATGGTGGTTTCTTTGTAACTGAACTCTCTACAAGGTAACTTCTTCTAGCTGATCTTTCTACAGGGTGATTTGTTTGTAGCTGAACTCTCTACAAGGAAACTTCTTCTAGCTGATCTCTCTACAGGGAGATTTGTTTGTAGCTGAACTCTCTACATGATGGTTTCTTTGTAGCTGAACTCTCTACAAGGTAACATCTTCTAACTGATCTTTCTACAGGGCAATTTGTTTGTGGCTGAATTTTCTACAGGGTGATTGCTTTGCAGCTGAACTCTTTACAGAATGGTTTCTTCGTAGCTGAACTTTCTACAAGGGAACTTCTTCTAGCTGAACTCTCTACATGGTGGTTTGTTTGTAGCTGAATTCTCTACATGGTGGTTTCTTTGTAACTGAACTCTCTACAAGGTGACTCCTTCCAGCTGATCTTTCTACTGGGTAATTTGTTTGTAGCTGAATTCTGTACAGGTGATTTGTTTGCAGCTGAGCTCTTTACAGAATGGTATGTTTGTAGCTGAACTCTCTACAATGTAACTTCTTCTAGCTGAACTCTCTACAGGGTAATCTGTTCATAGCTGAACTTTCTACAGGGTGATTTGTTTGCAGCTGAACTGTTTATATGATGGTTTCTTTGTAGCTGAGCTCTGTACAAGGTAACTTCTTCTAGCTGATTTCTCTATAGGGTGACTTGTTTGTAGCTGAAGTATCTGCAGGGTGATTTGTTTGTAGTTGAACTCTCTACAAGGTGATTCTTCTAGCTGATCTCTCTACAGGATGACTTTTTCTAGCTGAACTCTCTACAGGGTGATCTGTTCATAGCTGCACTCTCTACAGGGTGATATGTTTGCAGCTGAACTCTCTACATGGTGGTTCCTTTGTAACTAAACTCTCTATAAGGTGATGTCTTGTAGCTGATCTCTCTACTGGATGACTAATTGTTTCTAGCTGATCTCTCTATAGAGTTATAACTTTCTCTATAGAGTTATAACATGTTTGTATAGCTGAACTCTTTACAGAGTGGTTTTTTTGACTGGTTGCTGAACCCTCCAGCTACACGGTGACTTGTTTGTACTACAGAGTGACTTGTTTGTAGCTGAACTCTCTACAGAGTGACTTACTTGTAGCTGAACATTACATAAAATAACTTGTTTGTAGCTGATCTAGATGAACTCTCTACTGGGTAGCTATTTTGTAGCTGAACGCTTTACGCAGTGACTTGTTTGTAGCTGAATTCTCTACAGAGTGACTTGTTGTCTCTACAAGGTGACTTGTTTATAGCTGAATTCTCTTCAGTGTGACTTATAATGTTCTGAATCTCTGCAGCAACATATTTGTAGCTGAACTCTCTACAGGGTGACTTGCTTGTAGCTGAATTGTCTATAAGATTAACTGTTTGTAGCTGAACTCTCTACAGAATAATTTGCAATGTCATATAATTCTGTAATGGAGTAAGTTATAAACGTAGCCGAATGCTCTATTAGGGTGACTGTTCTATTAGAGTATCTCGATCTCGTATATGCTACACGTAGTTGGCTTTGGAATCATAACTCAGTGGTTTGTAATCCCATTCTTCTTTACTACTGCAAGGAATTTCTATGATAATTACTCCAGCTACACACGGATTTTCAGCTCACTGCTCTAAGCGGTTTGCCTAGTAGGCGTGAAAACTAATAATTTTTTTATTCATAAAATCGATCGCGTAATTGTGACACAGGTTGGGTTTTGTGTCATATCTCGATGGCCTTTAACTGGATTCCTTTCAAACCACAAAAATGCACTCCTACGATAGTTACTCCATCTACATAGCAATTTTCAGCTCATTCCTTCAAGCGGTTTACCCTGTGGGCGTGACAGACCTTCGGCCTTATTTTACGCAAATAATTGGTCATAACTCCGTGAATGTTCATCGGACCCTACCAAACTTGGTACTGAGATTCGCCTTAATGAGCCTTTTAAGTATACTAAATTTCAGCCTGATTGGAGCACGCATTCGCGTTTTATGGCGGATTTTGCGAAAAGAGGAAGTAGAAGAAGAAAAAAACGAAGAAAAAAACCCTAACTTTGGCCGCTCGTATCTCGGAAATGGCTGGAGTGATCTTCTTCAAATTAGGAATGTGGACTCCCCTACCTAGCCGGCACTTCTGCAGCAACTTTGGTTTCAATCGGATAAGGAATCACGAAGCTACAAAGGTGTGAAAATCGCATTTACTTTCTTCCTGTAAATATACTTATGGTGTGGCACGCCGGCTTCTTGGGCCGCACGACATACTACCGTGTGTCTTGATATTGCATGCGTATGGTCAGCAACTGTGTTTCTGGGCTAGATGGATGACTTGACTTTCTGCTCCTTGTGTTGCCAATTTGCTTTTGTTATTTGTGGCCTTCGCAATACACCTTTTGGCAACAATATGCGTTTGAACTAAGAGCTACTTTTCATTTCACATAAATCACATTCTGCTACTACAGGCATCGTTACTTATGACTGTTACATATTCCTAATGCGCATAATTTCACCATGCATGTTTCATAGGTATTTGCCCATTGGATATATATGGTATAGTGTTGCTATAACAGGGTGATAGGGAACTGAGGAAGTTTGGGGAGAAATTGGGTGGATGAAGTGCTAATTATTTGTGCATGGCCAAACCAAACCAATTACGCTAAATTTAACTAATATGATTATTCATTGGTTGCTGCTATCACGTTGTGTTGCTATGCATATATGGTGCATTGCTGCAATCTTGTACTAATTGGAACACATATTTGGTTCGTGGTCAACTGTAAATCCAGTTATGCCATATCCACAATGCTTGTCTGTGTGGCTTGTGCAAAAGTTATTACACCCTACACCAACAATTTCCTCAGTTGCCCTTTCCCCAAAGTACTTGTGTATAGATATCTGTATGAATGTTATTGGTGTTTTGTGGTGTTATGTATATTTATGGCAATGGTGCAATGCTATGTGGTAGATATTTGCATGAGTGTTTGTTTGTTTGGTGTTGTTGCGTACATGTTATGGCTTTGTGGAAAATGTTATTGTGGTTAGAACTAGGAAAAGGTAGGCAATAGAGCTAGGTGCGGTGGAAGGGTGGTGTGTATAGCCAGGAAAACATTATATAGTCGTGTCTATTTTGTATGCACACATACTAAATACATGGTAAGTGGTGATTGCACCCTGGGGGTGTGCACTGCTTGAATATGCTGAGTGCACACTGCCCCGGGGTGTTTCCACACCAATCAGCATGTTAATAATTTATGCATAATAATTGCTTCAGTAAACAGTAAAAGAAGACTTGAATTGAAATATCTACTATACCAATGGATTTGCCTCATTATGGAGAATAATAATATATTTGTTTTGTTTCCGTACCATGAAGCAAACATGAGTTGCAAGATTACATGTGTTTGGTTACAGTGCAGTAAAATGTAACTTTATAGTTGCCGTTTCTAAGCTTGAACAACCTTCTTGCTTGTACCGCAGCATGGGTGTATTTAGGCCAAAATTATACCATGATGAACGCCCCAACTCATGGTGAATTGAATGTCTCAAGTCCCAACTCTGTAGTCCAATTAAACAAGTGCCTATAATTTTTACCATATAGACACTGTACAAATGGATTGTTTTGCTCTTCTTGTTGTCTATTGCTATAACTCCGAAAGCACTTTTCAGATAAGACTGAAATTTTACAGCCCATATTCATTTTTTTCCCTCCAGACAGCAATTAAGTTGTAAAATAAAGTTTGAGGAAACTGCAAACAAGTTGGGTTTTCACTCAGCGGGTCACATATTATGTAACTGTATCTGATGCCATCTAGATACCAATCCAATACTGATAAACAAAAAAATACAGCCAATATAATGTTTTTCGGATAACCATTCTGATTATTTGTGCAGTACTACTCACAACAAATGCATCTGCAAAATGGAAAGAGCATGCTTTTCACTGTTAAGATATGTATATAGGGGATCATCAGTCTTTAATTCGGTGTCCCATTGACAGGCAAGCATAACCCATCTAACCCAGAAAATAAATTTTAGCAAGTTGATGTTATGCTACTTCTAAAAATCAGGCGTTCATGCAGTTAATACTATTTAAACCAAAACAGCCAAGCTGTAAAAAAAGAGTGCAGCCCTAAAAAAGGCCAGGATGAAAAAAGATATGAAATCCAAAGTGGCGGCCAAGAAATGGCTGTGATGGTAGGTTAATGGAAAAAAAATTTAATTACGACAATTCAGGTGAATTTGCGTTGCCTCCTCCACTAGGATTCGGCACCAAATTCACCTGAATTGTTGTAATTAAAATTTTTGCCATTAACCTACCATCACAGCCATTTTTGGCTGCCACCTTGGATTTCACATCTTTTTTCATCCTGGCCTTTTTTGAGGGCCGCACTCTTTTTTTACGGCTTGGCTGTTTTGGTTTAGATATCACTTCTTTTTGTATTGCAAGCCACAAAGCCAACCATAAACTGGCTTTAGTGCTTCCTTTTAACTTGTTTTTTTTCTTTTCTGCAGGAATTGTGGAACAAAGGAAGAAATTTTTTGTACAGCTTTTTGTCTGATTAAAAATATTTCTATATTTAACAACGCATGATAATCACATACTGTAGGTAATAAGGTGACTTCTTATACATAACTGAACTGTAGCTGAAACTCCCATTGTTTGTAGCTGAACTCTTTTCAGAGTGACTGGTTTCTAGCTGAATTCTCTACATGGTGATTTGTTTCCAACACGTATTACACAGGGCGATTTGTTTGTAGCTGATCCCTATAGGGTAACTTGTATCTAGGTGATATCTCTAAAGGTTTGTAGTTGAATTCTGTACAGGGTGATTTGTTTGCAGCTGAACTCTCTACATGGTGGTTTCTTTGTAGCTGAACTCTCTACAGGATGATCTTCTCATAGCTGAACTCTCTACAGGGTGACTTACTTGTAGCTGAAGTATCTATAAGATTAACTGTTTGTAGCTGAACTCCCTACAGAACAACTTGCAATGTAATATAATTCTATAATGTATTAAGTTATTAGTATATTAAAAATTATAAATTTAAAAATAAAGTAGGAATCCAAGCGATAAAAAGTAGTGAAACAAGAGGACGATGGTAGCTATTACAGCATAGCTCAGTGGGAAATCCATACTTTGGTATGATGTAGCCTTTTTTTTGTTCAATGCCAAAGTAAGAATTTCCCACCGAACTATGCTGTATTAGCTACCATCGTTCTTCTCTTGTTTCACTACTTTTTATCGCTTGGATTCTTACTTTATTTTTAAATCTATAATTTTTAATATACTAGTTTGTTTAGTTTTTTTGTTAAGGCATACAGCTAGCTATAAACATGTGACTGTTCTATTAGGGTGACTGCTGTGTTAGAGTATCTCGAGGCAGCCTGCAAGATGTGCGCTTGCCCAAAAAGGCGCGTGGTTTCGATCGATTATAGAGTATGTCGAATCAGCCTTCCAAATTGAAGGTGTGTGGTCACTGAAATACAGCTAGAGCAAAAGGGGTGTGTCATCGTGGTTTCAATCGATAGATCGATAATGCGTAGAATGAAGAATGGGTGTGATCTTGTGACCTATCGTGAAGCTATCTAGTACCAGTACCTCCTTACAGTACCCTCCGTCATAGATTATATCAGTAAGGAATATAGTCTATTCCTCTGTACAGTAGCGTAGTCTAAGCGCCTTAAATAATCTTGTTACATCTATTATGCTGCTTAAAGAAAGTGTTGATACGGAAAATTAATGCCTCGATATGGTTTCGTTGGATGAAGAAGAAGACAAGCAGCTTGATTGAAGATAAAAGAAAAGACAAGGCGCAGAGGGCACACACGGGTTTTACTCTTTTCACCACCTTTCATAACCCTTACGCAATATTAAGCTCAAAAGCATCCAGAGTAGTTGTTGCTCTCTCTCTTCGACTTTAGGGCACGCGTCTAGTAGTTGCCGCTAGTAGTTGACTTTAGGGGATGTGTCCAGTTTTTGCCGCGAGTAGTCGACTTTAGGGGAAGCGTCCAGTAGTTGCCACGAGTAGTCGACTTTAGGGGAAGCGTCTAGTAGTATTAGCGTTAGGTTAGGGTTAGAGTTCAGCTTTGGTTTCTTCTTCACCTTTAGGGTTAGGTTCTTCTTACTATATACAGCTTATTTCGTTAGTCACATTTATAAGGTACAAAAGAAGGGAATCAAGGGAGCTAGCAGCAGTAGCATAATCGGTAGCACACTGGGCTATCACACTGGGCTATCACACTGGGCTATCACACTGGGATCCCAGGTTCGATCTCCTTCAAGATTGCACTTTTTTTTGCCTTTTTGGTTCACAGTTTTTTGTCTAAGTTCTATAGGGATATGAAATAAGGTGAAAAGAGTGATACCCGGGCACACACTCGTCGGAACCCCAAAGGGCACATCCCACTGGTGAGTTTGTTATTATTGCATAAAATGGTGGCCGTGCACTGATTCGTTTGGCCTCTAGGCTTGCAACTGTGGTCAGGCAGTCAGGCAGTCAGTCTAAATTTCAAAGTTTTGGCGATTTTTAAAATTCTGTATCCAGCCATCTGTAAGCATTTTGTTGTATTTAATGCTGTTTTATATATTATATGGACTAGTACTATTCCGTAAAGGTGATTTTCGTCTCGTAAGATATCTCTAGGATGATTTTTAAAGGCGGGATTTTGGACGGCGCGCGAATATTTCACATAGATTCCTACTTAAACGGTACGACTGTACCGTTTGATAAACGTAGCTGAATACTCTATTAGGATGACTGTTCTATTAGAGTATCTCGATCTCGCATTTGTTACATGTAGTTGGATTTCAAATCATAACTCAGTGGTTTGTAATCCGATTCTTCTGTACTACTGCAACGACTTTCTATGATACTTATTCCAGCTACACACCGATCTTCAGTTCATTACTCTAAGCGGTTTGCCTGGTAGGTGTGAAAACTAAAGGTTTATTTAGAATAAAAATCGATCGCGTAATTGTGACACAAGTTGGGTTTTGTGTCATATCTCGATTGCCTTTATCTCGATTCTTTTTACACCACAAAAAGGCACTCCTACGATGACTACTCCATCTACATAGCAATTTTCATTGCTTCAAGGGGTTACCCTGTAGGCATGACAGACCTTCGACCTTTTTTACGCGAATAATCGGTTATAACTCATCGGAATCCTACCAAAGTTGGTACTGATACCCGCCTTAATGAGCCCTTTAAGTGTGCCAAATTTCAGCCCGAGTGGAGCACGCAGTCGTGTTTTATGACGTATTTTGAAAAATGTGAGAAAAGAAGTAGAAGAAAAAAACAAAGAAAAAAACCCAAACTTTGGCCACTCGTATCTCGGAAATGGCCACAGCAATTTTCTTCAAATTTGGAATGTAGACTCCCCTACCGCGAGGGTACCTGTGCAGAAAATCTGGTTTCAATCGGATAAGGGATCACGGAGCTACAAAGGTGTGAAAATTACAGTTACTTTCTTCCTGTTAATATACTCACGGTGTGGTGTGCCGGCTTCTTGGGCTGCACGACACACTACCGTGTGTCTTGATTCCATTCTAAGTAAATAGGCAATAAATCAACCGTGTATGTAATTTAGTTGATATTCATGCTATTGCTATTATTAATTCAGCTTGATAATTAGATTTGTAAATACTGTAATTTAGCATATTTTGTAATCCATGAATTATTTTGTAATTCGGTAATTATGTTGCTATGCACTGCTAAGGAAGTGTAACTATAACAAACCACTTTAAACTTCAAATTACGCACAGAAGTATCTTCTCAACTGTTTTATAGTACATCTATCATGTTTTCTCATTCGAATTGTTTAGAAAAAGCCTCTTAACTGCCTTTAATTTTTGTTTGCGCATAAGTACTGGTAATGCCTGCCTTTCAACCCAAATGATATGCTACTTATCTCTGGTAACCTAGAGGCCTTTAAAGTTGTCACACATCTGTGAAGCCAAAAGGGAAGACCGTTCACGAAGTATATGAAGAGTCGCCATACCCATATTTCAGACCGCTGAAAAGAAACCACAGGTTTACATGTGTAGAAGTTTAATACATGCTTAATTTAACTTTCTATTCTTACATTGTGGCTGCTTTTTGCTGTTTTAAAAGTTTTTCCTCAAGTGGGTACGTACAGACAAACATAGGTAAGTAGGTGGGTGGGTGGGTTTTGGGTAGGTAGGTAGGTACACACACACATTTTTACAAAAACAATTTCAGTAAACCAGATGGGTGCCCAGAGCCGGCCTGTGGGCGCATGCCTGGTTTTAAAAGGAATGTTACCTTTATGCAAATAATCAGTCATAACTCAGTGAACAGTCATTGGATTTTTAGAACAACATGGTACTAAAATTTCTTTTGAAGCCCCGTTACGTGTGCTAAATTTCCATGTAACTGGACAATGCATTTGTGTTTACTGTTTTACAAAGTATTCAAAAAGAAGCACTGTAGGAGAATGAGAAAAAAAAGCAAACAAAAATAGACTAAGACTTTGGTAGTTCATATCAGGATTAGCTGTGAGGATTTTGTTGAACAACTCTAGTATGTTTCCTACAGTATCTTTCAAGAAACTCCACTGTGATAATCACGAAGAAAGGAATGCAGTGCAATGTATTTATGCATGTGTGAAAGTCACACTTTTGTTCATCCTGTTAATGGTTGTGGTGTTGCAGCTTCTTTGGCCACACAATACAATATTGCGTGTTTTGATATTTGATAAGATAGAAGTTAATCCCTTGGTAGATTAATATTCACAAAAAGCTGTAACAATCTTTACACACTAGATTGATACTCTCTAGTAGAACAGTCAGTGTGTCTAATGGAGTATTCATAAATTATTAAACTATGGTAAGAAATGTTTTGAACATTGGAGCTTAATACATAATGGGAATATTAGAAAATGCTTCCAAAAACCATTTTGAATGATTTAAAAAATATTTTTTGCAAATTAAATGCAACAAATTAATTGGAAATTGGAATTTACTGTATTTTTGTTGTTAATTATTATCTTTATTTCTTCTGTAGAGAGACCTGTGGTAACGCCATCCACTCACAATGTCAGTTTGGGCACTAGTGTAACATTTGAATGTACAGAGTTTGGTTCTCCACCATTTACCTACCAATGGTTCATAAGAAATACATCAATGGAAGGAAGTGATAAGTTATTAGTTGGAGAGGGTAATAACACTTACAACATATCATCAGTATTGTACAATCAGACTGGACTATATTTCTGTGAAGCTAGTAATATGTTAGGAATTCTTTCTAATTCAACTCCTGCTAGTCTAATAGGTGAGTTGTTTTTTTTCAGTGCATATACCTACGTAGGTCATTGCTGCATGCTGTCACTAAATAAGTTTTTAGCACATAGTTTATGAAATCATTTGCTAACCAGTATTGCCTTGTTAATTTTTTCATATGTGACCGGATTTCATATAACAAGGCTTCCACACACACAAACTCAAACTTACGATTTTACCAGAAATGGATTGCTGGTCTAATATACTATCATATTTCACACTGTACTTCCTTCAGCACTGGCAAGTCTGGTTTCTGTAGCAGCTTTCTTCCGACCCTGTCAAAGCCACGAGTGTGAGATTGGCACCATTAAATGGCCATGGCTTTGTGATAATGGTGTGTAGTGAGCTGGGACTTCACAGAGAGCTCGCCAATAGTGTTCTCAGTCAATTTGGAGCAATTTGAGGGCCATGAAGGGCCATGGAGAGCCCAAACTTGGCCTCTGGACTCCAATCGTTTTCTTACTCCATTTTATACCCGTATATTAAGACCACCGTCCACCCCCACCCTCCCACCCTTAGTACTACCATCTGTGATATTATTACCCGCTCGAAAAAAGCTGCTCAAAACAGGGCAAATTTTGGGTATCAGAAATGTATACATCCACTCAGTGATAGCTAGTGAACAGATGAACAATTGGTGCAAATTTTGTTTGCACAGCTGTAGGCACTGGGAAGTTATTACACAATGATTCCTTAAAATCGCCATATCTCCTAACAAAGCTTTGTGCGTCGAAGCCTTGTTTTGTCAAATTCAGTCACATATTTACAATACATTTTAATCCAAACATTGTATGAATGATTGAATAACTCAGAATGTCTGAGCCAGAGGAGGTTGGCGGCGTTCACGTTAGCTGTACCTTAATTACATTCTTTGATTTGGTATTTCACATGATCGTCCGTAGTCTCAATACAAAACTGAAAAATGATGGGAATTGTTGGGAATCGTTAGATATTCAGATCATCCTTCATGTAAGCTTCAAGGCAATGTATTTTGTTTTGCAACCAATGCTTGAATTTCGGGTGAAATTAGTAAGTTGCGGCTTGGTGTAACAATACTTCACCAGCCTTTGCGTAAGTATTCTATTAACGAAACACAAGGTGATTCAGTGAGATTGTAATGTATTAACCTCCTCAGCAAAAGGGATTTGTATAATTTGTTTTAGTGGTGCTTAAAGTGTGTCCAACCTCCTCTGTGTCTGAGCTAATTACTTTCATTCACCCCACATATATATATATATATCTGTGTATTGTATATAGCCTGTAGCAAGAATAGGCATTCTTCTTAATACTGAAAATTGTTCTTTACATATTTGCTTAACTCTCACAGTTCATCCAAGCATAGTTGAACATCCAGTCACAATACAGTTAGTCTACCCAGGAGAGATGGTGAACTTCAGTTGTAGAGCTGAAGGTTTCTCTACACTTAGTTATAGCTGGTTCATGGTGAAGTTTGGTTCTGAGAATAAAATGGAGATTGGGAGTACAACTAATCCAACATACAGTATTTATAATCCCATTTATAACCAAAACAATACTGGTTACTATTGTGTTGCTACTAATAATGAGGGGATTACTGTATCCAACACTTCTACTCTGACAGGTACATAGTAACACTGTGTCTCATTTTATGCAAGATGTGTGCAGGATATTAGAAGTGTAGTTGCAGTAGATGTGCAATGATCCGTTTGCAACTTTGATAACTTCTCTTAAAGTGACACCGCTAGACTGATTACTGCTGTTTGATTATTGTATCTGGAATGCCTAATTGTTTAAAGAGTAATATTACTAGTATTTAAAAAAAAAAATGTTAATTGAAAATGAAGTAGGATCCATGCAATAAAAGGTAGTGAAACAAGAGATGAATGATGGTATTACAGCATAGCTTGGTGGGAAGTCCATACTTTGGCATTGAACAAAACAATTGCTATAGCTAATGTGCCAAAGTAGGGACTTTCCCACTGAGCTATGCTGTAGTACCATCATTCATCTCTTGTTTCACTACTTTTTATTGCGTGGATCCCTACTTCATTATTAAATTAACAACTCCTTTTAAAATACTATTTTGTTTAGATTTTGTTGTAGCACAGCTAGCTACAATGAACTTGTGACTTTTCATGCATGACTGTTGCATTAAAGTACATAAGAGGTTTGCAGCTACATGGCTAGAGCAATGGGTGATGAGGTCATCTTGTTTACTGTTAAGTAAACAGCTAGATTATTAAGAGGTGTGGTCTCCTTAGTCTATCACTATTAGTCCACCTAGATCTTTCATTAATGGGCGTGTTCGTGAACCTATCACGAACGAGATCCCAATCGCGAAGTTGCAGATATCTAGCTAGTGTATCTCGAGTCAGCCAAGGGGTGTACAGCTAGCTATATAGCTAGACCATTGAGGGGTGCGGTCATCTTGTTTACACTGTTAAGTAAATAGCCAGATTGTTAAGAGGTGTGGCCTCTGTACTACATCACTATTAGTTCACCTAGATCTTTAATTGATGAGCATGGCCTCAAACCTGTCGCAAACAGGATCCCAATCGCCAAGTTGCATATATCTTACTTAGTATATCTCTTATAGTAGCGCCACCAGGACTGAAGCGCTTCTGAAATACAGCTCTGAAATAATTCTGTGGCATCTAAATATGATGCTGAAAGGAAGTGTTGATATGGAAAATTAATGCCTCGATATGGTTTTGTTGGATGAAGAAGACAACAAGCAGCCTCATTGAGGATAAAAGAAAAGACAAGGCGCAGAGGGCCTACACTTGTCAGAACCCCAAAAAGCACATCTCATTGGTGAGTTTGTTATTGTGGCATAAAATAGTGACCATGTGCTGCTTCATTTGGCCTCTAGGCTTGCAAATGTGGTCAGGCAGTGAGGCAGA
The DNA here is from genome assembly GCF_963678975.1 of Dysidea avara. Taxonomy (NCBI): domain Eukaryota; kingdom Metazoa; phylum Porifera; class Demospongiae; order Dictyoceratida; family Dysideidae; genus Dysidea; species Dysidea avara. Next base: position 27,093,698 of record NC_089275.1, read on the forward strand.
CTAAATTTAGAGTTTTGACAATTAAAAAAAAAACTATATCCAGCCATCTATTAATACTTTCTTGTTCTTAATGCTGTATTTGATGATAGATGGACTAATATTATTCCGTAATGGTGATTTTCATCACACAAGATGTCTCTAGGATGATTTTGAAGGCAGCAATTTAGGTGGCCTGCATCATTTTCAGGGGGATCCCTATTTTATAATTATACTAAAAACAATCTATGGGATGCCTTTACTTAATGAATTGGTAGTGTACAGTATCATAAAAGAGGTTAAAGCATTACATTCATTTTGATTTGGGAGACCTGAAGTCACAGTTCCAAATATTAATCAGTTAACTCCAGAGGGACTTTCCCTTTAACCCTTAACACACAATGGAATTATGGCTGCATAATAACAGCTTCTGTATATTACTGGCTATTTAAAAAAATTAAAAAATTAAAAGGAAGTAAGGATTGGTATAATATACATGCTAAAAAAAGTAAGGAAACAAGCTCAAAAATGTTACAGCACAAATGAGAAATGATCCAACAGTAAAAAGTAAGTAAACAAGATTAGATGACTACTTGCTAAAATGAGACACACTTTATTGCCTACTTTTTGCTAGCTACCAACTTGAAATGAGACTATCAAATTAGCCAAAAGTAGGGATCAAAGTGTGTCTCATTTTAGCAAGTAGTCATCTAATCTTGTTTCCTTACTTTTTACTGCTGGATCATTTCTCATTTCAGCTGTAACATTTTTGAGCTTGTTTCCTTACCTTTTGTAGCATGTATATTACCGTATAACGGGAATGATTCATGGATAAAAACATTTGCGAATGATCTACTACGTAGTTCCTCATTTGCGAGAAAAAGGTTCATAATTTATTGCATAAAGTAATTAATAATTGGACATGCGCCCACAACGAATTAATCTATTTTTCTATGGATAGGGGACGCTTGACTATATGGCAGACTCTGACATGTTGCATACTATGCATACTAGTAGCCATGCATGATAGCTGTTTCACTGGAGAAGTAGGCATTCGTGATAATGAGTGCGGACAATAGGCACGGTTATAGCCTTGGGGTGGGACTAAAACCGAGGCTAAGACACGTCATTCAGGCACAGTGAAGGGGCTGCAATTATATTTGCCCCATTTAGTAGCACTGATTTTTCCACTGTCACTGAAGTTTGCGTCCGTCTGTTTGACTCACATGCCACAGTCCTGCGCCTTACTGGCTATGCCGTCATGCATATATAGCAGTTTAGCGAGTAGCAAGGCAAGTAGCTACCCGATTATGCACTCGTTACATGAATGCTACATCAACTGATCCATGAAAAAAAATTTTTAATTGTAGGAAAAATCTTGCAAGAAAACATTCACGAATGCACCTAAAATTGTGAAATTCACAAATGTTTTCTTCTGTAAATCATTCCCATTATACAGTATACCAATCCTACTTCCTTTTAATTAAAAAAAAATTTAAAATAGCTAGTTTGTTTCCTTTTTATATAGTCTAGCTAGCTATATTATACTCTTTTTGTTTTCCACATCACTTGAAGCAGCTCTCTTTTACCTTCGTATGCAATAAGCGCCTCTCAAAATAATTATCGTCTTGTCTTTTAAAGCTATTACAGCAACTGTTAAAGGCTTCAGCTGCATTTCTAATGGCCTAATAGTGATGATTTTACAGTAAAGTATTGCTGGATAGTCCACCATTAAGAGTGGAATCCTTGCTTTTAGAAATCTGGATCCCGAAGTGGACCCACCCCTCAAGGACATTTATTAGCTACCTGCCCAGGCAGGCAGGCACGCAGGCAGGCAGGCAGATGAAATCCCAGTGAATTTGAAATTTTTAAAACTCACTGTGCTGTATATTGATACATTCGACTTTTCGCTTCGTTTAACCAAGGTACAGCATCATTGCAGCAGTACTAATGTATTCCAGGTGGATTTTTCAGGTAAAACTTATTACAAGGCCATTTTGTAAGGTGCAAAAATTCACGAAACTATATGATTTCTTACCTACCTCTACTATACAGTACTATCATACTGTATAATCAAGACTCACGGTAGTGAGGCGCGCAGCCAAGAAACTACAAAATGCATGTCCAATTAAAAGACGCGCGGCCACTACTGTGAGTTATTTACGTGTAGGGACGGTTTTGCAATATTAGCCCTGGATTATGCGACATTTCTCAATACGTTTGTATTGCGCTATGCAATAAAAAAAATCTTTTTTCGTAGTAGTAGTAGTAGTAGTAGCAGTAGTAGTAGTAGTAGTTTTCTTGTGACCGGTATTAAAACGCGTATTTAGACATATTTTGCTTTATTTCTCAACCTTGTGTTACACCTATATAGTGTCACCTTATACCAGTCAACTTACCCATGTTTGTACAGTCCATCTAGCACTGACATTATCTAATCCTGGTTTGTTCATATGATTATTTTCTTCGATCAAACCTCTAATCCCTTCAATAACTTTCTGTGAAAGACACGATGTGGACACAAGCCCTAATGTCTGATAAACAAGTTGTAAAAGCTTGTAAAACCGTAAGTTCCCTAGGGAAGGTGTTTTAAGCAGAAATCTTTTAAACTCCACTTAGTGCCACGCCTCATGCATGAGTTGATAATTTGCAGACGTCTTATAGACAGCGTCAAGAATATAGCGTCACTAGAGAAGGTGTTCTAAGCATAATTCTTGTTGCCACACCACACATGTATGGTGTATTAAAATAACTTGTGTGTTCTGGTGGTGCTCAAACCAGCTTGTTACATAGCATTACCCACCCTAACAACAAGTAGTCACTCCCATTGTGGTTTTCATCATGCATGTCATTTAATTAATACACATGTTACATAACAAAATATATCACATTAATTGTTTGTGACATTTACAATAAAATTCTAACAATAAAATGGGATAGTTAGTCCCATCACAACTGTACGCCTCATCCTGGAAATTCAGAAGATTATAATCAACTGAGATATAATGCCAGGATCTTACCAGGCCAGATGAATCTCATCGTCCACGTACATTTGACAATTGAGAACTAAAGAACACACATAACGTTATATAATTCCTCTGTCTATACAAACTTACTCCCCCAAACCTTGATCTTAGTTGCCAAGTTTAGAGCTCTAGCCAAGTTACGTATGTACCACTGCTAGTGAGAGAACCACATACTATGACCAAGTACCCTGTACCGGTAAAATTGACAGGCAGGCATTAAATACAATACCAGCTAAAAATCTCTCACTTTTTATGCAAATTACAGATTTGGGGATCTAAAAATTCATCACACCCTTGAGGTAATACAAAAATTTCTTAGTATACACAGACTGACCTGAAGATCCACAATGTCCTTGATGTTACTATAGTCCAAGTACACTTGACAATTGAAAACTAAAGAACACATGTACACATAACATTATACAATTCCTTTTGTCTATACTTACCCCTCAAACCTTGATCTTAGTTACCAAGTTACGTATGTGCCACTGCTAGTGAGAGAACCGCATGCTATAACCAAGTACCCTGTACTTGTAAAATTGACAGGTGGGCATTAAATACAATACAGCTAAAAATTTGTCACTTTTTATGTAAATGACAGATTTGGGGAACTGAAAATTCATCACACCCTTGAGATAATACGTTTGAGGATTCACTGCAAGTTGGCCTGGCAGTGACCTTACTACACAGTGTCCTGATTAGACAGGTTTCGCTGTTAGTTATTTAGACCAGTATGCAATGTGAATGAGTATTTTTTACAAGCATCATGTATATTACCTCACCTACAGTTCTGGGACTTCTAATTGGCACTACAGTACCAGTGACAATAGCTACTGAAAGCTGTTTGATCTGTACGAGTACACCTTGTTGACAATCCATCCATGAGATAATTTCAAGCCAGGGTTTTTTCTGCTACTCAAGTTGGTACCATCACAGAAGTTTTCAGCTTGGTCTCAGTGAATAGGCTAGTGCAGACATCTGACAGTCTAAAAACCAATCGCATACATGTGGTTAATCAGTGTGAATAGATGTAGCACTTTGTACGCTAGCCTCATTTTTTCACTCCTCCTTTTGTTACTGAACCCTCGTTTCGTTACTGAACCTCCACTCCTCGTTTCATTACTGAATCTCCACTCCTCAGTCTTTTCGTTACTGAATCTCCACGAATAGCTGAGTACATCAGTATTCTCGCGACTCTTTAATATCCATTCGGCTTCTTCAAGTGGTGTACGTATTTTAGTTTCAAATCAATTAAGTACGCTTCACCACTCCATTACAATATAACAAATATTTAGTAGTATTCAGTCCTCTCAAGACATAGACTGCCATCAATAATTAATGTAAACCGCGTATCACGTGTGTGCACTTGAGGTGTTACAAGGACTTTCCAAGAGATTTCCCCTAAATAGGCCACGTGATCATTGTCAGTCGAGTGGAACTTGTTCTTGGTTATGGCTCTACAATGCGGTACTCATACTTTAAGTATATCTAATCCAAAACAGCCAAGCTGTAAAAAAAGTGTGTGGCCCTCAGAAAGGCTATGGTGAAAAAAGATGTGAAATCCAAGGTGGCGGCCAAGTAATGGCTGTGATGGTAGGTTAATGGTAAAAATTTTAATAACGACAATTCAGGTGAATTTTTGTGCCGCTTCACAAAATTTACCTAAATTGTCATTATTAAAATTTTTACCATTAACCTACCATCACAGCCATTTCTTGGCCGCCACCTTGGATTTCACATCTTTTTTCACCATAGCCTTTCTGAGGGCCGCACTCTTTTTTTTACAGCTTGGCTGTTTTGGATTAGATTTCATTTCTTTTTGTATTTGTATACCCCAAAGCCGGCCTATGGCCAGCTTTGGGACTATTTTAACCTATGTTTTTTTCTTTACTACAGGAAGAAGAAAAGATGAAGTAGATGTACTTTAAATATTTTATCAGTAAATGTACAAATTATATATACTGTATAATACATATGTGACCGGATTTGCGAAAAGGGGTCTTCCACACACATCCAATTTGCCAACTTTGACAATTGATAACTTCAGATTGGAAAGAGCTATTGCCTTGAATTTTGGACAGTGGTAAGCACCACTATAGCTGAATACGTGGTAAAATTTTCAGGTTAATATGTTACTTGAATACTGAGTTATGGTCTCCAACGGTTACGGAATTGGATGTGTGTGGAAGACCCCTTTTCGCAAATCCGGTCACATAATATTATATTGATTACAGAAATCTCCATGGTGGTTTCTTTGTAACTGAACACTCTACAAGGTGACTTCTTCTAATTGCTCTCTCTACAGGGTGAATTGTTTGTAGCTGAACGATCTACAAGGTAACTTCTTCTAGCTGATCTCTCTACAGGGTGATGTGTTTGTAGCTGAATTCTGTATAGGTGATTTGTTTGCAGCTGAGCTCTTTACAGCATGGTTTCTTTGTAGCTGAACTCTCTAAAAGGTAACTGATCTTTCTACAGGGCAATTTGTTTCTGGCAGAATTTTCTACAGGGTGATTTCTTTGCAGCTGAACTCTCTACATGGTGGTTTCTTTGTAGCTGAACTCTCTACAAGGTAATTTCTTCTAGCTGATCTCTCTACAGGGAGATTTGTTTGTAGCTGAACTATCTACAAGGTAACTTCTTATAGCTGATCTCTCTACAGGGTGATTTGTTCGTAGTTGAATTCTGTACAGGTGATTTGTTTGCAGCTGAGCTCTTTACAAAATGGTTTCTTTGTAGCTGAACTTTTTCCAAGGTAACTTCTTCTAACTGATCTTTCTACAGGGTGATTTGTTTGTAGCTGAACTATCTACAAGGTAATTTCTTCTAGCTAATTTCTCTACGGGGTGATTTGTTTGTAGCTGAATTCTGTACAAGTGATTTGTTTGCAGCTGAGCTCTTTACAGAATGGTTTCTTTGCAGCTGAACTCTCTACAGGGTGATTTGTTTGTAGCTGAAATCCCTACAAGGTAACTTCTTCTAGCTGATCTTTCTACAGGGCGATTTGTTTGTAGCTGAGTTCTCTACAGGGTGTTTGTTTGCAGCTGAATTCTCTAAATGGTGGTCTCTTTGTAGCTGAACTCTCTACAAGGTGATTTCTTCTATAGCTGAACTTTCTACTGGGTGATTTGTTTGTAGCTGAACTCTCTACATGATGGTTTCTTTGTAGCTGAACTCTCTACAAAGTGATTTCTTCTATAGCTGATCTTTCTACAGGGTGATTTGTTTGTAGTTGAACTTCCTACATGATAGTTTCTTTGTAGCTGAACTCTCTACAAGGTGATTTCTTCTATAGCTGGTCTTTCTACAGGGTGATTTGTTTGTACCTGAACTATCTACATGATGGTTTCTTTGTAGCTGAACTCTCTACAAGGTAACTTCTTCTAGCTGATCTCTCTACAGTACAATTTGTTTGTACCTGAACTCTCACATGATTGCTTCTTTGAAGCTGAACTCTCTACAAGGTGATTTCTTCTAGCTGATCTTTCTACAGGGTGATTTGTTTGTAGCAGAACTCTCTACAAGGAAACTTCTTCTAGCTGATCTCTCTACAGGGAGATTTGTTTGTAGCTGAACTCTCTATACGTGATTTGTTTGCGGCTGAATTCTCTACATGATGGTTTCTTTGTAGCTGAACTCTCTACAAGGTAACTTCTTCTAGCTGATCTCTTTACAGGGTGAATTGTTTGTAGCTGAACAATCTACAAGGTAACTTCTTCTAACTGATCTCTCTACAGGGTGATTTGTCTATAGCTGAACTCTCTACAAGGAAACCTCTTTTAACTGAGCTCTGTACAGGGTGAATTGTTTGTAGCTGAACTATCTACAAGGTAACTTCTTCTAGCTGATCTCTCTACAGGATGATTTGTTTGTAGCTGAACTATCTACAAGGTAACTTCTTCTAGCTGATCTCTCTACAGGGTGATTTGTTTGTAGCTGAATTCTGTATAGGTGATTTGTTTGCAGCTGAGCTCTTTACAGAATGGTTTCTTTGTAGCTGAACTCTCTACAAGGTAACTTCTTCTAGCTGATGTATCTACAGGGTCACTAGTTTGTAGCTGAATTCTCTACATGGTGGTTTCTTTGTAACTGAACTATCTATAAGGTGACATCTTCTAGCTGATCTTTCAACAGGGTGATTTGTTTGTAACTGAACTCTCTACAAGAAAACTTCTTCTAAATGATGTCTGAACAGGGTGAATTGTTTGTAGCTGAACTCTCTACAGGGTGATTTGTTTGTAGCTGATCTCTATACAGGTTACTTATTTCTAACTGATCTCTTGAATTCTGTTCAGGGTGACTGCTCTATTAGGATGACTGCTCTATTAGAGTATCTCGATCTCGCACTTGCTACACCAAGTTGGATTTCGTGTTATAACTCCGTGGCTTTAAGTCTGATTTTTCTACACCATTGAAGAGCCTTTCTAAGATGATAACTCCATCTGTGCAGCGATTTTCAAAGCATTACCCCAAGTGGTTTATCTGGTAGGCGTGGCAAGCATAATAATAATAATAATAATAATAATAATGAAAAATTAGCTAATCTCGATTGCATAATCGTTACACACTGTTGATTTTTTCGCTGTATTTTTCTGGTTTTTAGCTCAATCTATTTCAAACCACAAAAGGTTTGAGGTTCAATAGTTAACCTATTCACCCACCGATTTTCAGCTTCTTCCCATACGCGGTTTAGCTTGTAGGCGTGACAACATATTGGTGTTATTTTTCGTGCATAATCGCTCATAACTCTTTGCCTGTTTATGGTATTCCAGCCAAAGTTGGTACAGAGATGCGCCTTTATACCCCCCTTATGTGTGCCAAATGTCAAGGCAATCGGATAACGTGTTCGCGTTTTATAGCAGTTTTTGTAAGTGTGCGAAAAGAGGAAGAAAAATAAGAAGAAAAAAAACGAAGAAACTAAGCCAATTTTTGAAGTCGCATATCTCAGGAATGCCTGAAGCGATTTTGCTCAAATTTGGAATGTGGAGTACTGAAGTTGGAGGGAATGTACACAGCAAAATTTGTGTTGTTTCATCAAGGCAGCACAGAGCTACGGAGGTGCGAAAATTGTGTTTTCTTTCTTCCTGTCAATATACTCACGGGGTTGCGCGCTGGCTTCTTGGGCCGCACGACACACTACCGTGTGTCTTGATGTTAAAGCATAGCCACCAGTGCTATATGAAAAATAAAGTACGAGGTGCGCGGCCAAGATGCTAATAAAGCACGAGGCGAAGCCGAGTGCTTTATTAGCCTCAAGGCCAAGCACTGAGTACTTTATTTTTTATATAGCACGAGCAAGGCTTTGCTTTAAATGATTTATGTAACTTTCTACTCGTGTAGCTTCACCATACACTAGCACTCGTAATTGCACGAACTATTAGCGGCCTGAACACACACAAACCAGTTTAACAAAGTAACTCACGCGTAGTTCACCATAGTTTGGCATGGTAGACGTTCGTCTTTTGGCAGGTTTTGCTCGCAACCCACAATCGATTCTATTGTGAGTCACATGATGAAGTATTTACGTGATATCTCCAGGACTTGTCCGTTTACATTAACAAACGTAACAGCAATGTTACCTTCTCCCACCCATCATCGAAGCATTTAGGTATGTCTATAAAAGCAATCCAGTGGTAAAACTCGTATTGGCTGGGGTGATTGATCACTCTGCGCAGCAAGGCTATCAGCCTTCACCGGCTTGGGTGATTAGTCATACTGGCGTGAGCCCCGTAGGCTATTAGCCTGCACTAAGGCACGTGGGCAACTGTGCTTTATTGCCCACAAAGTGTGCTTTATTGTACTGCAAAGAGTGCTTTATTGAACGAATAAAGCACTCTTTGTGGTCGATGAAGCAGTTGACCAGCTGAGAGTGTACTTTATGAAATTTAAAGTACACTTTTTCCTTTGATCTTGCCCACGTAAAGTTCTATAATGTATTTTATTGTTTAATAATATTGTACTTCCCTCTCAAGACATGGAGACTGCCATCAATGATAATAATATAAATAGCGTATCAAGTATGTTCACTTTTCACTTCAAGTGTTACTGTGCAGGAACTTTCCAAGGGATATCCCCTAAATGGGTCACGTGATAATTGTCAGTCAGGTGGAACTTATTTATTTCCATTAATGTACCATGGAGCTTGTGTTGTGGCTTTCATTAATCAATCATTACGCACATACCATTGTACAACGAACTTTGTAACAAATTGCTGGAATGTGGTTCATGGTTTGCTGTTATGAGCTTGTATTGTGGCTTTCAACTTTTGTAACAGATTGCTTAAATATGGTTCGTGGTTTGCCAATGATTGCGTATATGAGTTGGGGTTGTTCCACACAGCTTGCACAATATCAAGATGTCTGCATGACGCCACAAGATTAAGTGAGGCCTGTAAAAGAACAAGCAGGCACTGAACTTAACCTTAAATTAAACACACATGCAACTAACCTGGAACATCAGTCGCAACACCAAAGACACTTGCTTGGATATCCTCTTGGGTTAACTATGGAGTGACATGTGTAATTAATCGGCACTAAACAGAATCTACAACACAATTTTCTTTTCTGCAAGAACTTTTTAGCACCAAGTAAGGGCACTACCATCTCACCTACAAGAGCATTTCACAAGAGATGTGATATTAACTTGAGCACAACTAATACGTGGTGTATGTTTGTGAACATGTGTGTATAGTATTGGCACATTTTGTGAGCGTCTTGTGCTTGTATATGATGTAAGCGTGTGTTTGTATGTAGTGAAATAAAAATAATAGTATGATGTTTGTGATCTCTTTCATAACCTTTAGCAAAGCATCTAGCTCTACGAGTGGCAAACCAAGCGGATACATTGTCCTCAGGACACTATGGCAGTGGCCATAGCAGGTTTTATTCATTGATAAATACAGAATGATGATATACTCCAATAGAACAGTCAAGCAACAATAAATACTCTAATAGAACAGTCAGGCAATAAAATACTCTAATAGAACAGTCATTGAAAAATATAGCTAAATATTTACATCTCTGTCTGAAAACACTCCCAGTTCCCAGATGCAATCTCAGAGTTGCTATTTCAAGATAGTGGCATTCCCCCCAAGATCACCTAGAAAAGCATGCTTTGTAAATAAGTGCTTTACACACATCTTTGGTAACCCAGACTGTAGCCATTACTTGGCATGATCACTAATTTCCACTGGCCTTTGTCCTAATAAAAAATTAACCGTTACTATAGAAATGTATGTTATATGTTCACCACCTATCAGTAGATTTGTGTTTGGTTGCAACACCTCTACAAGGCATAATTCATCATACACCCCCAATGGCTTGAACATTGGGTCTGTAAATTATATAATTGACAAAAATTAGTGATATCCCCCCAAAAAACACCTTTGCTGTAAAAAAAGCGCGTCCAAGAAACTACAAGTATCTGTAATTCCATGTAAAAACAGATAAGCTGTAGAAAAACACTCCATGAAATTAATGGGTAACTGAAAGAGTATGATTCTTGGCCACTCTAGATATCAGCTCTTTCAGTTACCCATTAATTTCATGGAGTGTTTTTCTACAGCTTATCTGTTTTTACAAGGGGTTACAGATACTTGTAGTTTCTTGGACGTGCCTTTTTTTACAGCAAAGGTGTTTTTGGGGGGGATATATTTTTACTTGTACAGTAATGCAATATAAATGTGTTTATGTACTACTCTGTAAAAGTTTTCCTCTAGCAGTTAAATTTTTTTTGACTATTTTATGCAAGGCATATGCTTGGAAAGTGGTGGTATATTTGTATGATCTACAGGTACTATAACTTATTTCCAATATAGTTCTCAGACCTAACATCACTGATATCACCTTCACTCCACAACCAACCAATACTTCATTGTTACTCAACTTTACTAATAGTCAGTTAATGACTTGTAGTGCTAGTGGTGGTCCTCGGATCATGACCATGTGGTTGTTTGATGATGGTTCATCATTGTCAACAGTGGCCAATGGTAGTGACACTGTAACTCATAACATCTCATCCTCATCAACCAGTGATACTGGTACTTATTACTGCATAGCCACTATTGATGGAATGAATGACACTTCAGATGTGTACACTTTGTTTGGTAAGTCATTACTATGCTACTGTATATATGTAACATGATAGTGTATTTAGGATATACAAATGTGTGCAATTTCTATCTGTTTTCTTATTTATAGGCTGTTCGCATTCACCTGAGCCCTTGTTTCTTGTTTAATAATTCTAGCTACATAGGCCAGCTGCCCCAACATTTAGTAGCATTGTGAAGCCCTTTAAATGGTGGGACTGTTTATCAAATAGTGCTTTGATATGGGCAAGAACAAGTGAGTTATAAGGCTTTAAAAGTATCCCCATACATTTAGTATGGATGATTCAGGTGCGCAAACATGTTTACAACATGAAAACATGTTTGTTCCAGTACAAAACCATTGGAAGTGAACACATATTTACCTCTGTGATATCACTATTTTTGGCGGGGGCTCAGGTGACACTTACAGTCTATAGTTTTGGTTAAAATTAATACGGGAAGGTACAAATACAGGACTGGATCACTGGACTGAACTACTGGAATGGGACTACTGGACTGGTGTTTAATGGTTTTTAATTTCATTTTTTACATTCCAGGGTACAAGGTTGTGTTTGTAGCTGTATTTGTGAAAAAGAAATGCCTACTTGATACATTCTCCACCAAAGCATCCTATTGCAGACTACTTGCATACATATGTAGAATTCCCTGTTTCAAATTTTAATGTGTATAAATAGTAAATTTTAATGCCTTTTGCTTGATATGTATGCACTCAGACCTTGGGCTGTCGGGCGTACATATCAGGTAAGCCCTAGTGCCAGCGTTACAACTATTACATGTATTTATGTACACATTGGCTTAATATCATCATATAGTACAGCTCACGGGTAACGTCGCATGTACACGCATGACGCGTATGACATGTGCCCGAGTGACCCGTGTGGATGCAGCAAGGCTACAGTAATGCTCCTTGATAGCTAACTTTACTCGAGAGCGTCACGCAAGACCAGATACCAGGTCTCACCTATATATGGTCTTGGGAGGCGGAACTGAGCCAGTTCTGCCAGCTGTGAAGTCTCCTATTGCAATGCCTGTGTTGTAGCTACTGAATACTTGGTAACCTACTTGACTCTGTCACGGACTACAGTCAGTACAGCTAGCAGTAGCTACCGTAAACCTAGATGGATTGGTCACCAAGTAATGCCACAGAACCCCAGTTAGTGCATTTTTCTTATTCGTATTTTCTTTATCTAGTTAGTTAAAGGAATGGTCAACCGAAGTTTCAAGCCAAGAAATTTCGAAATTACAGCGCTACGAAGTGCTAACAGCAAAAAATTGATTTGTACAGTGACAATAAACTACAGGTGTTTAATAAAATGATCATAACATACGGATTCAGTCCTCTACCAAGATGAAACTTGCACCATCGAATTCTCCATGAACAAGCAAATCCATTGCTGAGTAAGTTTTGTCTTCCAGCCCTTTCCTACGTCCACGGGGGACCGGTGAAGGCGAGCGAATGTGAGAAAAAGCGATAGTGAACTGCTTGTCCAACGCAAGGAAGACTAACGCTTATATCTTCTGTCTCCTTGAGAGTACTGACATGAAACAAAGATTTTGGAACGCCTCTTGCTCTTGGGATCATGATGCTACCAAGGTTTTTAGTGTTATCGCTTTCCTTCACTGTGAAACAAGCGCTTTAGAATTTACGGATTTTTTTTTCGTTTTCGTAAATATTCCACCCATTGCGTTCTGCAGGCCCAGTGTGTGTTTATTGCATTCTACTGTATAATTAGCTAGCTAGACTTGCACAAACATAATTATGGGACCGATCACAAATGTTTATGTGATTTAAGTGTTGTATGAATGTGCTAAACTCAGTAGCGAGTGTTCTCATGTGTGGCGAGCTTCTCACGTGGCTAGTGTATATCTATGCGATATTCCACAGGTACTGTACAGTACATTGCAAAAGAATGATCTTGCGAGAAGATGCGAGCATTACTCGCATGTGTATACTCACGACATTACCTTTGAGCTGTACTGTACATGTGCATAATTCTTATCTGCAAAAATTGATAAAGAAAGCACCAAGAAGGCGTTTCGAAGAAATAGCAATAGGGAAATCAATATAATTTATTGCCAGTACCATATTAGTGCAATAATACTTGGGACATGTCACACTCACATTCAAGCAGTTATGACTAAAATTGTGTTGAAGAGAGTGTAAGAGCCAGTGTGCCTAACAAAAGTATTCAATAATGCAACCAAAAACCATTAGACACCAGTCCAGTAAGCCATTCTAGTAGTCCAGTCCAGTAGTCCAGTCCAGTGTTTGTACTTTCCCAATTAATACACTTTTAACTTATTTACAGCAAAATTCCAGGTTATACATGGAGATCATATGGCACAAATAAAACCTTCTACGTAAAAGCTTTAAAAACCTGCACAAGACCTGTACAGTCATTAGATCATTCAAAACAGTTTAAAACTTTCTGAGTAATTTACTTAAATATTACAGATATATCTAAGCAATTGGGTTGAGAAAATACAACAGATTACTCCATGCTTTGATTTGTTGGACCTAATACACTGCATCATTTTCCTTCATAATTTGACACCTGTCTAGTAAAATTTCTAAACCCTACATGCCTTCAAAATTCTTTGTGTGATATAACACTCAATAACTTTAACTGGACGAAAACTTTTTGAGTTAATCTAAAGGTGCTTTTGTGCTAGGTTTTACCCAACCAAAACTGTCATGTTGTCATGAGGGGAAATAAAGCAGGATTTCGGGTGATATTTTATCACTGGCCGTGCCCACCCCCTCACCGTCCTTACTATACAGTACTAGTGTTGCACCGATATGCATATTTTTACATTTACCGATACCGAGTTTTCACTCATTTCTGTAGCCAATATGCCAATATTTACTGATATTCTATAGGTCAGGGGAGAAGGAGCAAAAATCATCTAAAGTTTATGCGTGTATAACATTAATTGCAATAATTTAATTACTTGCATGGGCAGACAATTCTACAATGTTTGCTACCAGTGTGCCACTAACCCCTTTCATGGAAATGAAAGCCAAGTAGTTATAAAATGCTGAAGTAAGCTTCTCAAACGGAGTTTTGGTGGTATTCCAGACCCTTTGCAAATACTGTAGTGATTGGTTAATTGTGTGGGCAGCCGATAAATATATACAGCCTATTTAATACCACACTATTCACATATAAACAAGCCTAAATAGTTTTAAACAGGTACAGCAAATAAATGTTTACCACTTACCTCTGCATTCACTGCTTTCTTTTAATACTGTCATGTGTTTATTACTGTCATTAATGAAAGATTGTGGGTTTAGATTATCAGCAAATAATTTCCTCTTCGTTCGTAGCTGATACCGATACTTGCAAAATCATCTTTTAATGTCGGTCGTTTAATAGAGAACCACAAACAATCAGCCTTTTGTTCCAAGCTGATATTGTTCATTTGTCAACCGCCGTCCAATGATGGTTGTTGTTTTGGTAGTTGTGCAGGGTTCCATGGTTCTCTTATACAATTTTTCAATAGGACCATTGATATGATCAGCCACAAATTGTGGCTCCCAATTGCATGAGGCTTGGGGGCGAAATACCTGGGGGTTCCCAACTTTGAAGCCACAGGGATTTCTAAGGCCATAGGAAGGCTACAGCCTTTCCCTCCAAGCCGCACATGCATAGGAACCCCACACTGCATCACTAACCAAAACACTGATCCCTGCATTGATAACAAGGCAGAGATAGGATGTAACCTATAAGAATGAATGATTGTGCAAGATGATGTGATAGAGGATACAAGAACCTGAGTCCCAGGTAGAAAATGTCCATTCCTCACTAGGCCACCAAGAGTAGGCAATGAAGTATCGATTCTTATTAAGGAGGCATCATGAACTAGCTAGGCCAGACAGAAAACAATATATGTGACTGGGCCTGCGAAAATAGGGCATGTGGGCACATGATTTTTGCCTAATTTTTCAAACTTTCATCACTTATAACTTTTTGTACCATTATGCTATGGCAATGCAATTTTCAGCTTGTACTAAACATTTACCTGGCTTTGCAATGCAAGTTACAGAATGCAAATAGTCTGTTCCAATACTAAGATATGACTTGTAGAGTGACAGGGTGTAGTTTGTACCCACATGCCCTGTTTTTGCAGGCCCGGTCACATATGGTAGTGTTGCAACTATTCATTTACTGTATATATATTTGGGGGGGATAGGATTGATGACGGAGTTAATGAAACGAAGATAGGAAGTCCATGTAATCGTGTGCAATGTGTTGTAAGCACTGCACAATGGTGGCCAATATATATTATGTTTATGCAAGAGTAAATATAACTTGCTGCATGTTTTTTATTTGTGACCGGATTTGCGAAAAGGGGTCTTCCACACACACATACAATTTACGAACTTTGACAATTCATAACTTAATATTGGAAAGAGTTATTGACTTGAAATTTGGTCATAGGTGAGCACCAGCATAGGTTAATGGATGGAGAAAATTTCAAGTTTGCATCTTTCTTGAACAAAAAGTTATGGTCTTCCAAATTCATAGAATTGGATGTGTGTGGAAGACCCCTTTTCACAAATCCGGTCACATTTTTATTTTTTTTTTTGACTAAAATATAAATATGCACCCTCTTAACCACACCATGTGAAGGCTATGATAATGAAAATCCATCCAGCTAGCTGAGGCCAAATTCAGCACTGCCAACTCACTGACAGTGTGTACTACTAACCACCAAAAGTGCCATAACAGAGCTCCAGCCTATGGAGCACTAACAATTCCAATGGTAGACAGTCTTTACTGCACATACTAGGGCCAAGCGGTATTATCGTTTTAACGATATATCGCGATATTTTGAAAGTATCGTTATTGAAATATTTGCCATCAACCATCATGACACCATGCCTGCACACCACTGCTACTAAAATCCATTTGTTATGCAGTACTAGGCTAAGAATCCTTGTAAGTCATAACCTGCAGAGAGGTGTGAATACCATAACATAACCTCAAAAATGTTTTACAATAACTGTTAGGATGATAGTGATGTTACCTTTAAAGACTTCCTGCAGGAATGCCGAGCAGTACACTATGTAGCACCAGCTATGATTGACTTATTTGTAAGTATTGTGAATTATTCAGTATCATGAATAGTGGCCCCAGTATTGATGGCAATACCAAAATGGCAGTATTGCTCAGCCCTAGCACATACTGCATGTGCCTGCATCCCTGTCAATAATCCCAAAAACAAAGACAAGCATAGTTCATTCCTTAAATATGTCATGTGTCTTTGCATCTATGTGGTACACCCATTAGGACAATATACTAGCAATGTACTATATACTGACTGCTGAGATAATATCGGAAGAGGTATAAACCCAGTATTTAGTAACATTATTTAGAGGTATAGTGTATGTGATACTTTAAGCAGCCAGCTACAGAGAATATATATGCAATGGTGACTGTCAACTGTGTTTGCCTGAATAATAATGGAAACTACACAATACTCAATAACAATAACTGTGTGCAGCAGTGTTATAGCCTATTCCTGTTGGTATTGCATAGTGTTAAATAGTAGTGTATAATGTGTCAGTTGTTGACCAAATATACTTTACATACTCAATTGCCACCGGAATTCTACATTAATTTTGGAGTACACACACCAGCTAGGGTGCTTGTCAGTGACATAGATTGGTAATGGTGACAATTATTGAGCATGTATCTGCACTTAAGGAGTGTATGTATGTGCATTGTTTGGAGAACATGTTGACAGTTCCTGCCAGTGTCGGATTACAGGTATCATTATATAGTGTTAGGTATTTATGTAGGTACATATGAAGTGACTCTTATGCATTGATTGTGGTAGTCACACTTTACATGTGCATGCATCCCTTCTGGGGACGCAATGTATGTTTCACATACGTACAAAGTGTTTCAAAAAGAATGCTCACTGACACCAATGGCCAAGTGGGACTTTGGGTGGTTGCCTTCATTCCTGAGACATAATAATGGTTGTAGCTGTGCCTCCAGAATTTTTTTTTAATAGTAATCCTACAAGGCAGTTCCTTATTTTACCAAGGTGGTACTAACATTGATAACCACAAAGGTGAGAGCTTTCTTCAAGTGTGTATGTGTTTGGGACACAGAGAGAAAGAAGGGGGGGGGGGGGGAGGTGGGTAAGATAGCACTAATTCATAATCTGTATCCCTGGCAGTATTAGCTAACCAAGTATGAATAGTATATGCAATAAGATGATAGTGGATAATGTCATACAGCAGTTATACGTACCCAGTGTTAATGTTGTCACTAACCTTTACTGGGAACAACTGTCTTTGGTGGTAGTCTAACCCTTCCCCAGTCTGTATGTAGCTTTGGTTGTCTTCTGAGATCATTTGACTCTACCACGATCTAAAGTTGATTGTGGTGAGTTGGTAGGTGTGCAAGGCCCCGACTGCTTTGGGGAAGACCTAATTTATTTCAATTGTTTTGACTGTTTCAGGCCAAGAGTAATAATACAAATCAAGCGACAAATACTTGGGCAGGCAAGAAGGTTGGAGCGGAGTCAGCAAATGACCATCCAAATTCTTGCTGCTGAAACCTATACCTATTAAGCAGTCATCCTAAGTGGGACCTTGCACTATCACACTCTCTCTATAGAGAATGGAGGTGCTGCGTATGCAGCAAATGAAGAGCCTTTATCAGTGCAATGTACCAGTTTGTCATTTTTAAAAAAGGATTTGATACCTATGGATATGAAGCTGACTTTATCCTAAGTTGGCTCTTCCTACTGAGCGTACCCAGTTGGGCGGACCTATATTTACCCTAGTGGCAGCAGTATAGGTCTGAATGGCCAACGATGGCAACATTATGCGTGTAACCATGAACCAACATTTGCCTTAGTAGGCAGTGATGTTGGTTCAGTAAATGACACTGTATGTAACAATGATATGAACCAATATTTGCCTAAGTGGCAGCTGTATTGGCTCAGTAACTGACAATGTCTGTTTTGAAATGTGAACCAACACATGCCTTAGTAGACAGTGATGTTGGCTCTGTAAATGACAATGTATGTAACATTGATATGAACCAATATTTGCCTTAGTGGCAGCTGTATTGGCTCAATAATTGACAATGTATATTTCAAAAATATGTAAACCAACATTTGCCTTAGTAGGCAGCGATGTTGGCTCGGTAAATGACACTGTATGTAACAATGATATGAACCAATATTTGCCTATGTGGCAGCTGTATTGGCTCAGTAACTGACAATATCTGTTTTGAAATGTGAACCAACACATGCCTTAGTGGACAGTGGTGTTGGCTCTGTACATGACAATGCATGTAACATTGATATGAACCAATATTTGCCTTAGTGGCAGCTGTATTGGCTCAATAATTGACAATGTATATTTCAAAAAAAAAAAGTGAACCAACATTTGCCTTGGTAGGCAGCGATGTTGGCTCGGTAAATGCCACTGTGTGTAACTATGATATGAACCAATATTTGCCTTAGTGGTAGCGGTACTGGCTCAACAACCCACGTTATAAAAGGTAATGATGTGCATCAGTGGGAGGGTGGGTGGTAGAAGCAGTTTGTCTACCCATTCTTCACGGTTGCACGTGTTACTGCATGTGCATGCGCTGATGTTCTAAATATAGCACTAACTCTCATTAACGCTCTTCTCCAAACAACCAATGATATGGTGAGTATACTATATCTGTTAGATTCCAACATTAACCTGTTTTAAATATTTTAAACTTCATTTAATGTTGTCACTAACCTTTACTGGGAACAACTGTCTTTGGTGGTAGTCTAACCCTTCTCCAGTCTGTATGTAGCTTTGGTTATCTTCTGAGATCATTTGACTCTACCACGATCTAAAGTTGATTGTGGTGAGTTGGTAGGTGTGCAAGGCCCCGACTGCTTTGGGGAAGACCTAATTTATTTCAATTGTTTTGACTTTTTCAGGCCAAGAATAATAATACAAATCAAGCGACAAATACTTGGGTAGGCAAGAAGGTTGGAGCGGGGCCAGCAAATGACCGTCCAAATTCTTGCTGCTGAAACCATAGAAAGATGACCATGTATACATGGGAATCTTTCACCACCAAGGATTCTGGCGCAGACGCTTCGATGCATTATCGCTTATTTATATTACAAGCATATTATATGTGTGTACAAGTAAATAGAATACAGTCAAGTTACAGTACTCTGTGTGATGTATGATACTGTACTTAAGCGTGCAATAAATGTGTAGTGCTGCATATCAAGTCAGTTCATGTGTTTCTTGTTACTGTTACCTAGGTGCTGTCACTCTGCTGTGGAAAATACTAGATGAAGCTGAAGCTATCAATGCGGAAAATTTGGCTAGCTCACATGGAGGTGTCTTGATGTATCTTTGGTAAGCGTCACTCTGCCATCTGCCTAACATCTTGATGTATGCGTCAGGTATATTTGCTTTGGCTGCGGTGGTTGCTGCTCCAATGCGGAAGCTGTGGGAATTGTACCAATTGCAATTAACTTGCAATTCGGACAGGACTGAGTTTAATGCTGTGCAGAAAATTTGTCTGGTAAGGCCTTGGCCATTCTCTGTGAGGAATAGAGGTCCTGGTTGTGTTCCTCTTCGTGCCAGGTATGGGAGGATACCTAGTATGGGACATACATTTGTGTTGGTTGCGCCTAAGTAAATTTGTACGCATTGCCGAAAAGGGTCAGTCTTTGATTGTTTGATATGGATTCTCAGAACATTGGGATTATCTCTGTGATCTATGGAGATATCCTGGAGTGACAGGTGTAGAGATGGGTCATAGCCATTGTGGCTTGGGATGGTAAACTCGCTAACACGCAAGAATCCAAAAAAGGCCAAATAACAAGCAGCCCAAAGCATGATATTTCTGTACAAGTGGGGTTGGTTAGAGAGTATGTTTTTTATGCTTTGCATTAATTGGAGAGTGATTGGCAGTCAGACCCTAGGTGAAGAAGTAGATGCTTGAGCCTTTTTTATGCCACGTAAGACTAGCTGAAGCCGAGGTGTGAGCTGCTCACTGAACCGTTCATGTAGGCCTGCAACAATGTGCATATGATGGATGGCTGGCTGCCAGATACACTTTAATAGTGGTGTGGGACATGTTAGCAGTAGCCAGATAGGAAGCAAACAAGATCAGTGTTGTTTCTGATGACGGTATCGGGGAAATTCTAGATACTGTGCAGAATTGAATGTACTTGTTCTTTCCAGCTGAGTATGTTGTGATAGTTGATGGAGCCAGTCCTTGAATAAGGAATTGGTTGGCCTTGCAGTAGAGATCAGTTAAATGTGCAGCATCTGGTAAGGGCATGAGGTGGTGGAACCCATCTACAAGGATGATGATAGTAGACCATAAAGGTAGCAGCCTGGTAACAATACATGGGGAAATTGTGTACGGATGCGTGGTGAGGTGAAATGTAAGTGCGAACTTAAAGCAAGCATGCCCGTGTAAACAATTAATAAATAAAGAAGAGATGCGATATGTGTACCTAAGAGAAAGCTTAGTGTGACAATATACATTATGGGGTATGCGTGTGAGTGTGCATGCAAGCATGCATATTATGCACCTTATAATTAGTCTCGTGAAGATACATACTTACACTTATGATTGTATGACACGAGAACAAATACACGGATATGAAATGCCAAAGGAAATATCAATGTTAGTATATAACTTAACGTGTTTACAGTTATTGTAATGGTTCACAAGGTGTAGACAAGATGTGGAATGACTATCTGGAAAACTGGATGACTTGTTTGAAGTATCGGAGGAAATGAGACGATGTCCAGTCAAGTTGCCTTGGTGATATGATTTGAGCAAGGCAGAGTGGGATTGGAGTTGGTAAGCGAGATGCTGTTGGATGTAGGATGAAGAATTGCTGAAGCTTATTTCTTGACAGTAAGTCGGCTGCTGTGTTTTGGACTCCTCGAAGGTGGGTGATCGTAATGTGAATGTCGTAATGAGCTGTAAAAAACCATAGACATATCAGGAGGTGCATCACTATGTTGTCTTTTGAAGCACCTTTCCAAATGGAATCTACGAGCCCAAGATTGTCACAAAAGAACTGTACCTTCTTTCGGTTTAACAATCTACCCCAGATTGAGCAGCTCAAGATGATGGGTACGAGTTCCTTGGCCATTATGGTAATTGGTGTCCACTCGGGGGGCAGCAGAACTGGAACCATTAGTCTCCAAATCGTGCCCCACAGCCCCACGTACCAGAAGCATCCGTCCACAGACAGTAATCAAAGGTAGTTTCTTTTGAACAATGCAGAAAACTGACTCCATTCCAATAGGTAACAAACAAGTGCCACCAGCACAAGTCTGATTTGAATGCGGTGTTGAGTCTGGTTCGGTGAGACAACTTCTTCACTCTTGCAGCTGTTGCATACATTCGTGACACAAATGTTCTGCCTGGCTTGACAACTTTCATGACGTGTTGTAAAAGACCAACAAGTGATAGGATGGCCCTTTTGTTGGCATCTCTCTTTTTCAGCCATGCTTTAATCTCGTTACGAATGTTCTGCAGCTTGGTAGGTGGAAGTTGGGCCTCCATGTTTTGGGTGTCTAGGGTAATTCCTAAAAATGTAAGTGTCTCTGCAAGTCCCTCTATTTTTTCTATTGCTAAGGGGATACCAAGGTGTGAGCATACTTCGAGAATAACTTGGAAGTTGTTAAAGCATGCAGGTGATTTGGGTGGAGATATAATGAGAAAATCGTCCAGATAGTGGAGAAGAGGACTCACGCTCTTTTGCTCAAGAATCCAAGATAAAAGGTCAGCAAGAATATTGAAGAGTTGTGGTGCAGACCTTAGGCCGAATGGAAAGCAAGTATCAATAAAGACCTGTGCATTCCAATTCATGGCTAGGAGGTGACTATCTGCTGGATGGACGGGTAAGAGGCAAAATGCACTCTTAACATCGACTTTGGCAAGCAGTGTGCCCCTTCCCAATTTCATAATTTCTGCAATAGCTGAATCCACAGTGATATAGGAAATGGAGCAGAGTGGCTTTGGAATTCCATCATTCACACTGTGGCCCGATGGATGGGATAGATCCACTATAAGGCGCCATTTACCAGGTTGGTGCTTTTTGGGAATCACTCTGAAGCAGTTGATATGTACTTCTGGCACTAATTCCTTGAGGAAAGGCCCTGTAACTCGTTTAAGAGCCAGCTCTTCCTCCAAGTAATGATCAACTACTTCAGGGTGTTGTAGAGCACAAACTAAGTTCCGTTTGGCAGATTTCAGAGAGCTTTGAGGGTTGTGATAGCCTATATGGAAACCCTGCGAGATTCCGGCAAGGAAGAAATTTACTAGGGACTGATCTGGGTGTGTTGCTAAGAGGTTGCTCCAGTTTTGGACAATAAGTGGTGATGTAATGGCTATTGCCTCTGCAGGAACCTTGAGAATATCTGATGATTTTTCCACCTGTAAGAGCCATTGGTTAATCCATAGATGTTCATCCAGATCCAGTGTATCAGCTAGATAGGACGGGAAGGGGAGAGGGGTAAGTATTGTGTAATATGCAATAAGGGAGGGGGGGGGGGGCATGCAGTACAGTTGCATAACATGATAAACAAACATACAGATTAGTGTGACTCATTTGTTCAAACAGTAATGGTAACTAGTCATTACAACATCAAATTAGGACTATAGTTACAATCAAGTAATGATAACAGTCAGCTTCAGTTCACAGTTGTCCCCTTGGTTGGTTGATGAGGGGTTCGCGTTGAAACCTTTTGCCTTTATTTGGGCAGAACATTGCCTTGTGGCGTTTATCAACAATTCTGGGGTTGAAGGCACATCTATAGCACGTGTGCTCGTATTTACAATGGGGATGTGGGCAGTCAAGGTTGGGGTCATCGTTCCAGTCCAAGCAAATGCGTTGCTGTGATGGAGGGGTACGTCTGGGTTGGTTGCTTGCATACCTCTGAGTGCTGTATTGGGGTCTTGGCTGTGACTGCGATGGAGGTAGTGCCTGGGTCATGTTTTGGTCAGGGAAAGCATCATGCCATAGATTGAGATCAATCGTTGACCAGTCTGTTGAAGAGGTTGCAGAAGCTTTCAACCGGAACTGGCAATCATAAACTGCCCAGCAACCTGGCTGACGATTGTATGAGGCTTGGATGATCCGCTGTTGGTAGCCCAGAAGATCAGCTATGCGCTGTGGTTTCGTGCGAGACATCACTGCCATGTACACTCCAAAGGACTGAACTCACTCCATAATGCTTAGCTCTCTGTGGTGCTTTGGTTTTCGACTGTCACCATGGTCTTCACCAGCATTGTATTCAGCAGATGTTAATGTAACAGGTAGTAGGTCTGACATTTCTATGAAGAGCCCATCCTGAATTCTGTTGAGAAACTTGGTAGGGATGGGTGGGAGCCCAGCGCTAACCATGATGGGTGGATTCATGTTACTGCCTGATGGGATGAGTGATCTTGAAGTAGAGGTTGTGCCTGCCTGGCGAGAGGCTTGGATTACTTCCTGAATCTCTGGTATGTGCCAGATCTGACTACTACTTGGGAGATGGCTGAGAGCTATTAGATGAGGAAGGGGACCAGGTTAAGAAGGGGGGGGGGGGGAGGGTAACAGATTGAAGTAAATGCATAGGCGTGATGATACATGCACAAAGAGAACATAGCTCGCTGACTAGTATACATGTAGGGGTGGGGGTATAATGTGAAGGTGTTGCTGCATATGGGTGAATGCATGATGGCAATACTAGTGAATGGTAGGCCCAACAACTGAATGGCATGTAATGTATGATACAGGCAAAGTGTTAATTAGTAACAACAATGCATTAACACATTAATTAAATTACTAAGTGACTAGTGAATGGTAAGCCCAACAACTGACATATGATACAGGCAACGTGTTAATTAGTAACAACAATGCAACAGCTCATTAATTAATAAACGTGTTATGTACAAATTTATAGCTTACCACCATCTCGAAGGCTGTCGGAGGTCCCGGTAGCAGCTGCTATAGTGGTGAGAGATGTGAGGTTAGACGCTGCTGTAGTGGGGAGAGTTGGGGAGCCAGATGATGCTGTAGTAGGGGTGGGAGATCCGGCCGACACTGTCGTGGTAGTTGTAGATCCGGCCGACGCTGTTGTGGTAGTTGTAGATCCAGCTGACGCTGTCGTGGTAGTTGTAGATCCACCGGATGCGGTGGTAGCTACGGTGTCGAGTACTCCAGATCGGACAGTGGTTGTAATGGTAGACGTTGCGGTAGTAAGTCCTCCTGATGCAGGCGTGACAGTTAGTGGTGCCCGGATAGTTGCCACGATCGCAGGGATGTTGTCCGTTGTCAGGGGTTGCGGAGTAGCTGCTAAACGTCGGCTCCGTTTTGGCGGCGGCAGCGGCTGCGTGTCTGCCATCTCCCCAGAGGTTTGGGATCGTCGTGTCTTCTTTGCCGCGAACTTGCGAGAAGCAGAAGCAGTTTGTCTACCCATTTTTCACGATTGCACGTGTTACTGCATGCGCATGTGCTGATGTTCTAAATATAGCACTAACTCTTATTAACACTCTTCTCCAAACAACCAATGATACGGTGAGTATACAATATCTGTTAGATTCCAACATTAACTCGTTTTAAATATTTTAAACCGATACCTGCAATACTATAATATTGAGTAATAACTACAGATACTGTTATATATATATATATATATATATAATTTTTGTTTCCCGGCTCACCTGAGCCCTCTAAGTACTACTAGTACTTTTACACTATTGTTATGTCTTTGCAGTAATACCCATGTTGTATCATGTAGTGCTGGGTGGTATTGCATTTTTGCTCCCTGTATCCGGTATTAAGAAAATAATTCCCTGATATCCTGGTAGTCAACTAATGTACCTTTTAAATCAAGCTGTTAATGTTTATTCATGCCCAAAACAGTCAGCAATTACTCTGTAGTTGAGAGCTACCACAAGTGAAAGCTATCTGCATCCAACAGGTTATAAATGTATTTTGCCAACTGCTATAATAGGCTAGTGCTACATTGTAATCAGTTCACTTTTTGGCAGGGCTTGTGGTCATCAACACATAACCAATCAAATGCCAAAAACCTGATGTATGGCTTCCCTCACAGCATAACACACCTAATGGCATTCATATCAACACATCCACTTGTCCAAAAGTGAATACCTTCGACCAGCTCAGTGATAATACCATGGTATCCTGGTGTATATATCATCCAGCACCAGCACAATGTACCGTTTTGTGCTTAATTGTTGCCCAGTCTTATGGCCTCTACACTGAATATGAGTTATTCAAATACAGTTGACCTACAAGCTGGGGAACCATCGAACTGGAAATGGACAAGCCAAGTAATATATAACCACTCGTTACATGTGAAATTGAGAAACTGTAAATAGCTAGTAAAGAGAAACTTCAGATGAAGATAGCAGACTCACAAACTGTTGTACACACAGTATCTTTTGAGTCTGCTCATCATTTATATTAAATCTGGCTCAAGGAATAGACCCATAGATAGCTGAATACATACTACTGTAACAAGCCACCTTTCCGGAACCATATACACTACATTGTTAACGATACTTTATGGGTGCAATAACTTATGGGTGCAATAACTTATGGATACAATAATTATATTACAATGAAAACCTGAAGGACCTCACCATTGTTGGACCACTGACACTGCTCCACTAGTGGTACTAACGTTTGCCATGCAATCTAAAGACCAAAGCATACAAGCTAGCCAAAAATCACTTTAATACGTTCATAAAAACCATTTCAATCGACTTCTCTAATAGAACATTCGTTCACTGTAATAGAACCTGCGTATAGCTGAACAGTTGGGAGGAAGACTGTATTATTCCCCCACATATGGTACAAATGCACATACCAACCCTGTTTCCTGCACCATTGTTTATGTTCGTTATGATACTGTACATATAGAAAATTGTAATTAAACGGTGGATCATATATGATGTAACCAGGTGGAGAAGGAGGGGGTATTTATTTATTTTTGTGGAAGGGGAGGAGTAGGGGTAGGCTGCTTCGTGACAAAAGGAATTAAAATGAGGCCCCTGGAACACACACCGCTTGCTTAATATTCTTTACTAACCCTTTTAATTAAAAATAAATAAAAATTCTGTGAACCAACTCACTGACGCTTGTACTACACAAAAATAAAAGGAGGGTCATGCCAGTGCCAGACTGGAACAGCATTGTGCCACACACTATTTAATGCTATGAAGACACACACGGGGTGCTACAAAAGTGCATAGTGGACCATCACAATTAGGCCCCGGCCTATTATGCTCAAAAATTTGCCCATTATGCTTTTGAGCACTGCTCAAAAGTATAGCCCATTATGCTCAAAATTATGCTCATCATTTCTTATTATGCTACATTACAAGTACAGTACATAACATTCATGTATATTGTTTTAGTATAATTACTGATTGTTTTTTACATGCACTGATAGTGTCACTAATAGTTATATTGCAGCATGAGGGATGCTTCAATATAATCTTGAAGGGAACTCTCTTGCTGTGCATTGAAAGTGTTTGTTAAAATTGAGAATACTCTTTCAACAGCACCTGATGAAGGCTGTATAAGAGCAACCATCATTGCAGCGGATGACCAGTGCGGTAACTCCTGTGAATGTTCAGCCCACCAGGACATGACATCTACTTCTGGCGATGTATCTGCAGATACCGCAATGTACTGCGGGAGTTCAGACTTGAGATTGTCTAATGTTGTTTTGTTGTTCAAAAAGGTTATTTCTGATAATGAATTAACAATGCTAACATCTGGTGCCACTTCTTTCACTTTTGATGGAGCAAAGACTCGTGCAGCTTTAAAAATTGATAGACTCTTAGACAGTTCATTTGAAAATTTAGATTTAAAATACTTCACAACAGGTGTAACCCTATCTTTCCCATACTTCATAAACCTGTCAAGCAAGGAATGCACACTGCCTGTCAACCTTTTTGCCACAGCAGAGAGATTGGGATAGTGCTGTAATTCTATAGCACTAAGCAGTTTGGTATATATTTCATAGCATTTGAATGCCAAAGCCCCGTCTCCCTCTAGGCTATACGTAGCCTTGACAAATGGTTCACCTGCATCAATAACTACTGCTAGTTCAAGCTGCAGATACTCATGCTTTTGCCTGTCAGAAAACAACTGCAGTAATTTGACTGTAGTTGCAGGTGATGCTTCTGTATTTCGTAAAAATGAGACAATATCACCGAAATATTTGAAAACTTGGTGCAGCACTTCCCATTTGCTCCACCACCTTGTGCAACTATGAGACTTAATTGAAATCCCAGTTGTTGTCCGCCAGTCAACTTTTGCCCGTGAACTGTGAGCAAACAAACTGACCCACAGTCGAAAAAATTCATCAAGTACTGGAACATCAAACTTATCTCCTGCCAAATCAATGGTATGAGAGTAGCATCCTATATCAACAAGTGAGGGAAAGACTACGTTTATTGTTCTCATGGCTGCACCATTAACAGATGCGCGGTCATGCATGCATGCCAAGAGCTGATCTGACTTTACTCCATACGTAACTTGTAAAATACTAATAACCTCACGAGCTAGTTCCTCACCATTCATTGGCTTTGCAAGTATTTGTAGCTTTACCAACCTTTGCACAATTTTGTCTGCTAAAATAAACCGTAGTACAATAGCAAAAGCCTCCCCAAGCCTGGTAGTGCCATCAAAAATTATGGAAACAAATTTCCCTGAAAGCTCTTCCTTGATCTTATTCCCTTCATTAGTACGAACAAATGGTATTAGGTCACGCATACCTCTTTCATCTGTCAGCCTGTATCCACCAATCTCCAAAACTTCTTTCAGTCCGCCAACCTTTTGAAGTGGTATTCCTGATTTCAAAAAAGCTGTCACTACTTTTATTCTGTACAGTTTGTGCGATTCAGATAGAGTTTCACCTCTAGGATGAGTTTCACTTTCATATGCTTGCAACTGCTGGGCTAAAGTTTTGTCACCGCATACTCTCTTGGCTTCTTTCTCCTTGTTCACTTTGTGCTTATTGGAATCAATGTGATGCTTTATACTGCTAAGCTTCATTGACACCTCCTCTCTACAACATCCACAAAAGAGCTTTCCACCAGACACAGTCAAGTACTCTTTCGGGAATCGATTGCACCTATCTCTTGGGGTCACTGATTTCATTGAAGTTGATGCAGATGAACCAGTGCCAGTAGATACTTTTCTTTTCTTTCCCTTAGGTGGATTATTGCGAATTGCTCTTTTTCGACTTAAATCTGATGTTTTAGCTTGCTGTAATACTGAGAGAAGAGATGATGGAGCTCTCTTTAAAGCGTTATCAGTAGCAGAGGTACTCCTACTTTCCCCATGACATTCACTTAGCGATGTTGTCTTAGACGTCCCCGAGGTAGAAGATATTAAACTAACTGTATCATGATCATCGACATCACTGTCCTGTTCATCACTCGATGCAGACGACGCTTCACTGAGTTGTGCTAGTACACCTTCACCAGCTGCCATGGCACTTTATTTATAGCGCCACTCTGTAATAATTATAGTTATTAGTATTAAGGCGCTACTTAATGGCTGGATCTTCTAGAAGAGTGTTCGAGAGATCGTTGTTTGCAGGAACTCGAGCTGGAACTCAAAGAATGATGGAATGGCCTAGGTTTGGTAAAATTAAACAACAATATGCTTGTGTATTTTGCCTATTATGCCAGCATTATGCTCGATGCTTTTGCCTGCCTATTATGCTTTAAATTATGCCGGCATAATCGGCCGGGGCCTAATCACAATGTAAACCCCAGGGGGTCCCCAAGACCAAGGTGTGTTAACTTGTCAATGGGCCCTTTGGTCACCTAAGGTCGAGTACCATTGTATTTCTCACAGTATCTTTAGAGTCTGCTGATTGATGTCATTTATATCGAAATCAGCTCAAGTCATACCCCCCATAGATAGCTGAATACATACCACTGTAGCAAGCCACACTTCATAATATACGCTACATTGTTATACAAGTAGTACTATAATGGTATTACAATGAAAACCTGAAGTACCCTCCCATTATTAGACCACTAACCACACTCCGCCAGAGGCATTAACATTTGCCAGCACATACCGACCCCATTGTCTGTACCTTAATACAAATGACTATTGTTTATATTTATTATGATACTGTACATATAGAAAATACGTAGTGATTCAGTGGTGGATTGTATACAATCTACAATCAATGTAGCCGGTTGGAAGTACAGGGATTTTTTATTTATTTATTTTTTTTGTGGAAGGGGAGAACTGATCTGAAAATTAAAATGAGGGGCCTTGCCAATGCCAGCCAACTACTGGAGCACCCACCACTTCCTTAATATTCTTTACTGACCAACATTTTTGTCCTTCAGTGAGCCAACTCACTGGCATCTGTACTACACGGAAATAAAAAAAAATTAGGGCCATGTCAGTGCCGGCCAACTACTGCAGCGCTTAATATTATATTATTTACTAACCAACATTTCCCCCTCAGTGAACCAACTCACTGGTACCTGTACTACGCAGAAATAAAAGAGAGAGCAATGCCAGTGCCAGCCAGCCAGCTACTAGAACACACATAGCACTTGCTTAATATTCGTTGCTAACCAACATTTTTTCTCCTCAGTAAGCCAACTCACTGGCACCTGTACTACACACCATTTGATGCTATGAAGGCACACACAGGGCGCTACAAAGGTGCATGTGACCATCACAATACAAACCCCAGGGGGGCCCCCGAGACCAAGGAGTGTTAACTCACCAATGGACCCTTTGGGCACCTAAGGTAAAGTGATAATTGCCTACAGCACAAATGATTCCTGGGTACACCCATTAACACACCTGCTGGTCAGCTAGACTTGTACTGTTAGACTTGCATTGTTAAAATTTATTAGTATTAACATCATTGCAACCATTTCTTGGCCGCCACCTTTGATTTCACAAATTTTTTCACCCAGGCTTTTTAAGGCCGCACCATTTTTCACAGCTTGGCTGTTTTTGTGTGGATAGCAATTACAATAAACCTCTATCCTACCAATACAAACAATTTGTGTTGTTTCTCTACACAGTTGCTCCATATGGTGTAAACATCACTGGTGACAACACATACCCTCATGGGAGTCAGTTACAATTACATTGTTCATCAGAGAGTGGACCGCAATTAGAATACAGTTGGAGCAGGACTAACACATTCTCAAATGACACAGCTACTAACACCAACAACCTTACTATTAGTAATGTAACTACACTTGATGGAGGAAATTACACTTGTACTGCCACTAATGATGCTGGATCTAGTAGTAATACTGTCACTGTCTATGGTGAGTTAACTTAATATCACATGTTTTTGCATTTCTATCTTACAGTACAGTCCACTTATAACTTTACACATGCATGGCTTTTTTGTGTGGCGCCACTCATTTGTCTACATAGGTAAAGCAAATTCCACAAGTGGATAAATCTAAACTCCAATGTGGGTACACATAGAACCACCTATTGGTGCATAGATAGCCACACTCCAAAGAATGCCATGGGCGTGAGTGCTCCACATGTGTGTCTTGGTGTAATTGTTAAGACCTTATTCCAGTTAACTATTATTACTAAGTTTAAGTTAATACATTTTTTCAATGCAGGTACCAGCACTAGTCTACAAGAGGAAGCAGCAGCAACCATGTCATGGCCAATAAAGCTCTGTATAAATATCTGTAATATTATGAACCACTTAATTAGCTATTGAGGTTGTGGTTTGCTCTTGGTAAAGGTCAACGTTCACATACAGTGGATAGCTATTGTATGTATAGTAACTATTAGGCTGTACCCACAATTGAATACATACCAGAAACCTAAATTGGCCTCAACATTATGACTGCTACAGAGTGCTGTACTCTATTAAAGGTAAGGTACACAATAGGTCAAATAAAATAATTGTTTTATTTAGGATATGGTCAGTCCAGCAGTTGGATTTCACTTAATTGGCTAGTGTCGAGTCCAGTATTAAACAATTAATAATACAGTAAATTGTATGTAACACAACAGCTTTATTGTCCTCTTCATGGTATGGCAGGCATGAGGGCAGGCATGCTTGGCTGGTGATGACATTGATTAATGTAAGGATAAAAATAAAAGTAAATAAAAAAGAGTGATGATGTTTACTATAGTCATCAATCTATACAGTAGCAAAAAAAAAACTTATCACAAGGTAAGGTGAACACAATATGCTTATAGCATTATATCAGCGTGTCAGGCTTTGATTTACTGTACACTTGAGAGGGCTCTAGTCCACAGTTTTTTAATGTCACCATGCTCGACAAAATACAAATGCATGGTATAATTATTGCCATGTATGTGTGGCATGCAAAATACCTGCATGGTAAACACAACGTGATACACATGGAACTACGCATGTAAATGTGAAGGTAAAAGTGGACTGTACTGTGCTTTGTGAATATATGAATCTTTGAGTGAGTGAATGAGTTAAAGTATCATACAATCTTGTTAACAGTTGGACCAGTGTTCACTGCTCATCCAATAATTCAGGAGGAGGTTATTAATAACAGTTTTACACTACAGTGTACAGCAGAAGGATTCCCTACACCATCTATACAATGGTACCTCAGCAATACCATGATCACTAATAGTAGTAATAGATATATTGTTGACACTACATCAATGAATAGTATTACTAGTATACTGACAGTTATAATGGCTGACTTTACTGATACTGGCCTGTACCACTGTGAAGCTATCAGTAGTGTGTTTGTTGATAATGTGAACAGTGACATGATGAATATCAGTGTAGTAGGTGAGTGTGGGTAGGTATTATACTGTTACACCCCGTTCACACTAGCCTGGTAGCATGGTTCGGAATGGTACGGCTCAATAAATAGTGCAATATGAACACCGTCCATACCAGGCCCAACTGAACCAAGCCAGCCCACCCGATTGAACCAGGCCAACATGGTACGGTACGATAATTATATCACCAGGTGCACAAAATAATAAAATAATCCAATGAAAAATGGCTCAGAAACACTGTTCGACGCGAGGTTCTGCACGAAAGAAAGTCTAGTGACAGTTGAACTACTTGTCGTCGTGCGAGTTACTGTTTCACTTACTTCGATTCATGATGCAATTTCTGCAGCTCTACACGGCCACCTATCTATTGCTGTCTTGTTAAAATGAAAGAATTCCAGCACAAGAGACTCGAAGGGCAAGAGCTGCATCCAATTTTAGTAAGCAAATTAATAAATATTTTATTGTGCACTTGTGGAAACCGGATGACTCAGCGAGCGAGACTACATAGTGTGAACAGAGGCAATAATGGGCCGTACCGAACAGAGTCGAACTGAACTGTGCTATCGTGATGTGAACGGACTGTTACAAGGACAAAATAACTGTATGCACCTATGGAACACTACTGAATAATTAAAGAAAATGTTACTAAAGTATGAAACGTTTACACCAAACATACCAACATAATGGACAGCAACTATAGACTGGAAGGTTATGTCAACATAACACTAGTGTTTAAGTATAATAATCCAGTGTGAAAATTGTGAAACTAAAGGTGGTGGCCAAGAAATAGCTGAAATGATCATTTATATATTATTGTGGTGTTGCTGTTATTATTATCTAATCCAAAACAGCCAAGCTGTAAAAAAAGTGTGCGGCCCTCAGAAAGGCTATGGTGAAAAAAGATGTGAAATCCAAGGTGGTGGCCAAGAAATGGCTGTGATGGTAGTTTAATGGTAAAAATTTTAATAACAACAATTCAGGTGAATTTGGTGCCGCTTGGTCTTGGCACAAAATTCACCTGAGTTGTCGTTATTAAAATTTTTACCATTAACCTACCATCACAGCCATTTCTTGGCCGCCACCTTGGATTTCACATCTTTTTTCACCATAGCCTTTCTGAGGGCCGCACACTTTTTTTACAGCTTGGCTGTTTTGGATTAGATTTCATTTCTTTTTGCATTTGTATACCCCAAAGCCGGCCTATGGCCAGCTTTGGGACTTTTTTAACCTAAGAAAAGATGAAGTAGATGTACTTTAAATATTTTATCAGTAAATGTACAAATTATATATACTGTATAATACATATGTGACCGGATTTGCGAAAAGGGGTCTTCCACACACATCCAATTTGCCAACTTTGACAATTGATAACTTCAGATTGGAAAGAGCTATTGCCTTGAATTTTGGACAGTGGTGAGCACCACTATAGCTGAATAAGTGGTGACATTTTCAGGTTAATATGTTACTTGAACACTGAGGTATGGTCTCCAACGTTTACGGAATTGGATGTGTGTGGAAGACCCCTTTTCGCAAATCCGGTCACATAATATTATATTGATTACAGAAATCTCCATGGTAGTTTCTTTGTAACTGAACAGTCTACAAGGTGACTTCTTCTAATTGCTCTCTCTACAGGGTGAATTGTTTGTAGCTGAACGATCTACAAGGTAACTTCTTCTAGCTGATCTCTCTACAGGGTGATGTGTTTGTAGCTGAATTCTGTATAGGTGATTTGTTTGCAGCTGAGCTCTTTACAGAATGGTTTCTTTGTAGCTGAACTCTCTAAAAGGTAACTTCTTCTAACTGATCTTTCTACAGGGCAATTTGTTTCTGGCAGAATTTTCTAAAGGGTGATTTCTTTGCAGCTCAATTCTCTACATGGTGGTTTCTTTGTAGCTGAACTCTCTACAAGGTAATTTCTTCTAGCTGACCTCTCTACAGGGAGATTTGTTTGTAGCTGAACTATCTACAAGGTAACTTCTTATAGCTGATCTCTCTACAGGGTGATTTGTTCGTAGTTGAATTCTGTACAGGTGATTTGTTTGCAGCTGAGCTCTTTACAAAATGGTTTCTTTGTAGCTGAACTTTCTCCAAGGTAACTTCTTCTAACTGATCTTTCTACAGGGTGATTTGTTTGTAGCTGATCTATCTACAAGGTAATTTCTTCTAGCTGATCTCTCTACGGGGTGATTTGTTTGTAGCTGAATTCTGTACAAGTGATTTGTTTGTAGCTGAGCTCTTTACAGAATGGTTTCTTTGTAGCTGAACTCTCTACAGGGTGATTTGTTTGTAGCTGAAATCCCTACAAGGTAACTTCTTCTAGCTGATCTTTCTACAGGGCAATTTGTTTGTAGCTGAGTTCTCTACAGGGTGTTTGTTTGCAGCTGAATTCTCTACATGGTGGTTTCTTTATAGTTGAACTCTCTACAAGGTGACTTCTTCTAGCTGATCTCTCTACAGGGTGATTTGTTTGTAGCTGAACTCTCTACAGGTGATTTGTTTTGTAGCTAAACTCTCTACAAGGCGATACGTCTAGGTGATCTCTCTACAGGATTCCTTGTTTCTAACTGAACTCTCAACAGGGTGATCTGTTCATAGCTGAACTTTCTACTGGGTGATTTGTTTGCAGCTGAACTCTCTAAATGGTGGTTTCTTTGTAGCTGAACTCTCTACAACGTGACTTCTTCTAGCTGAACTCTCTACAAGGTGACTTGTTTCTAGCTGATCTCTCTACAGGGTGACTTGTTTGTAGCTGAACTCTCTACAGGTGATTTGTTTGTAGCTGAACTCTCTACATGGTGGTTTCGTTGTAGCTGAACTCTCTACAAGGTAACTTCTTCTAGCTGATCTTTTTACACTGCATATTTGTTTGTAGCTGAGTTCTCTACAGGGTGATTTGTTTGCAGCTGAACTCTCTACATGGGAGTTTCATTGTAGCTGAACTCTCTACAATGTGACTTCTTCTAGCTGAACTCTCTACAGGGTGACTTGTTTATAGCTGAACTCTCTATAGGTGATTTGTTTGCAGCTGAACTCTCTACATGGTAGTTTCTTTGTAGCTGAACTCTCTACAAGGTAACTTCTTCTAGCCAATCTTTCTACAAGGTGATTGAGTTTTTTGCAGCTGAACTCTTTACATGGTGGTTGCTTTGTAGCTGAACTCTCTAAAAGGTGACTTCTTCTAGCTGAACTCTCTACAGGATGATTTGTTTGCAGCTGAACTCTCTACGTGGTAGTTTCTTTGTAGCTGAACTCTCTACAATGTGACTTCTTCTAGCTGAACTCTCTACAGGGTGACTTGTTTTTAGCTGATCTCTCTACAGGGTGACTTGTTTCTAGCTGAACTCTCTACAGGTGATTTGTTTGCAGCTGAACTCTCTACATGGTGGTTTCTTTGTAGCTGAACTCTCTACAAGGTAACTTCTTCTATCTGATCTTTCTACAGTGTGATTTGTTTGTAGCTGAATTCTCTACAGGGTGATTTATTTGCAGCTTAACTCTCTACAAGGTGACTTCTTCTAGCTGAACTCTCAACAGAGTGATTGATTTTTTTTGCAGCTGAACTCTCTACATGGTGGTTTCTTTGTAACTGAACTCTCTACAGGGTGATTTGTTTGTAGCTGAACTCTACAGGGTGATTTGTTTATCACTAATTTTATTTCAGTTGTTCCTTATGTGGGGCAGGATATTGTTGTTTTGATTTGAGGTGGGCCGATGGTTTGTAATGCGACTTTAAATAGGTTTTTTAGTTTACATTACTTGTTTCCTTTTGTTTTGTCCTTCTTGGCGTTAGTTCATTTGCATTTTTTGCATAAAGTGGGGTCGAATAATCCTATGGGTTTGCCTTCTTATGTAGAGAAAATACCGTTTCATCCTTATTATACGGTAAAGGATTTATCGGGAAATATGTTATTTTTTGTTTTGTTTGTTTTTATTGTTAATTTTTTCCGGATTATTTGGGTGATGCCGAGAATTTTAAGGAGGCCGACATTTTAGTTACTCCTATTCATATTAAACCGGAATGGTATTTTTTATTTATGTATGCCATTTTGCGATCTATTCCGAAACTCTCTACAGGGTGATCTGTTCATAGCTGAACTCCCTATAAGGTAACTTCTTCTAGCTAATCTTTCTACAGGGCGATTTGTTTGTAGCTGAGTTCTCTACAGGGTGATTTGTTTGCAGCTGAACTCTACATGGTAGTTTCTTTGTAGCTCTACAATGTGACTTCTTCTAGCTGAACTCTCTACAAGGTGACTTGTTTCTAGCTGATCTCTCTACAGGGTGACTTGTTTCTAGCTGAACTCTCTACAGGTGATTTGTTTGCAGCTGAACTCTCTACATGGTTTATTTCTTTGTAACTGAACTCCCTGCAAGGTGACTTCTTCTAGCTGATCTCTCTACAGGGAGATTTGTTTGTAGCTTAACTCTCTACAGGTGATTTGTTTGTAGCTGAACTCTCTACATGATGGTTTCTTTGTAGCTGAACTCTCTACAAGGTAATTTCTTCTAGCTGATCTCTCTACAGGCCGATTTGTTTGTAGCTGAACTCTCTACATGATAGTTTCTTTGTAGCTGAACTCTCTACAAGGTGATTTCTTCTATAGCTGATCTTTCTACAGGGTGATTTGTTTGTACCTGAACTATCTACATGATGGTTTCTTTGTAGCTGAACTCTCTATAAGGTAACTTCTTCTAGCTGATCTCTCTACAGGACAATTTGTTTGTACCTGAACTCTCACATGATTGCTTCTTTGAAGCTGAACTCTCTACAAGGTGATTTCTTCTAGCTGATCTTTCTACAGGGTGATTTGTTTGTAGCAGAACTCTCTACAAGGAAACTTCTTCTAGCTGATCTCTCTACAGGGAGATTTGTTTGTAGCTGAACTCTCTATACATGATTTGTTTGCGGCTGAATCCTCTACATGATGGTTTCTTTGTAGCTGAACTCTCTACAAGGTAACTTCTTCTAGCTGATCTCTTTACAGGGTGAATTGTTTGTAGCTGAACGATCTACAAGGTAACTTCTTCTAACTGATCTCTCTACAGGGTGATTTGTCTGTAGCTGAACTCTCTACAAGGAAACCTTTTTAACTGAGCTCTGTACAGGGTGAATTGTTTGTAGCTGAACTATCTACAAGGTAACTTCTTCTAGCTGATGTCTTTACAGGGTCACTAGTTTGTAGCTGAATTCTCTACATGGTGGTTTCTTTGTAACTGAACTCTCTACAAGGTAACTTTTTCTAGCTCATCTTTCTACAGGGTGATTTATTTGTAGCTGAATTCTGTACAGGTGATTTGTTTGCAGCTGAGCTCTTTAAAGAATGGTTTCTTTGTAGCTGAACTCTCTACAAGGTAACTTCTTCTAGCTGATGTCTCTACAAGGTCACTAGTTTGTAGCTGAGCTCTCTACATGGTGGTTTCTTTGTAACTGAACTCTCTACAAGGTGACCTCTTCTAGCTGATCTTTCTACAGGGTGATTTGTTTGAAGCTGAACTCTCTACAAGGTAACTTTTTCTAGTTGATCTCTCTACAGAGAGATTTGTTTGTAGCTGAACTCTCTACATGATGGTTTCTTTGTAGCTGAACTCTCTACAAGGTAACTTCTTCTATCTAATCTCTCTACAGGGAGATTTATTTGTAGCTGAACTCTCTACATGATGGTTTCTTTGTAGCTGAACTCTCTGCAAGGTAACTTCTTCTATTGATCTCTCCACAGGGCGATTTGTTTGTAGCTGAACTCTCTACATGGTGGTTTCTTTGTAGCTGAACTCTACAAGGTGATTTTTTCTAGCTGAACTATCCCTTTCCATAGTTGCATGAACTCCCTACAAGGTAACTTCTTCTAGCTGATCTCTCTACAGGGTAACTTGTGTGTAGCTGATCTCTATACAGGTTTCTTATTTCTAGTTGATCTCTTGAATTCTCTTCAGGTGACTGCTCTATTAGGATGACTGCTCTATTATAGTATCTCGATCTCGCACTTGCTGCACCAAGTTGGATTTCGCGTTATAACTCCGTGGCTTTAAGTCTGATTCTTCTACACCATTGATGATCCTTTCTAAGATGATTACTCCATCTGTACAACGATTTTCAAAGCATTACCCCAAGCGCTTTATCTGGTAGGCGTGGCAAGCAGTCGTTTTTTTATTAGCTAATCTCGATTGCGTAATTGTTACAGACTGTTGGTTTTTTCATTGTATCTTCCTGTTTTTTAGCTCGATTTCTTTCAAACCACAAAAGGTTTGAGGTTCAATAGTTAACCTATTCACCCACCGATTTTCAGCTTCTTCCCATACGCGGTTTACCCTGTATGCGTGACAACATATTGGTGTTATGTTTCGTGAATAATCCCTCATAACTCTATGCCTGTTTATCGTATTCTAGCCAAAGTTGGTACCGAGATGCGCCATTATATCCCCCTTCTGTGTGCCAAATTTCAAGGTAATCGGATATGGCGTTCGAGTTTTATAGCAGTTTTTATAAGTGTGCGACAAGAAAAAGAAAAATAAGAAGAAGAAAAAAAAAAACGAAGAAACTGAGCCAATTTTTGAAGTCGCATATCTCGGGAACGCCCGAAGCGATTTTGCTCAAATTTGGAATGTGCAGTGCTGCAGTTGGAGGGCATGTTCACATTAAAAATCGTCTTGTTTCATCAAGGAAGCACAGAGCTACGGAGGTGCGAAAATTGCATTTCTTTCTTCCTGTCAATATACTCACGGGTGTTATGCGCCGGCTTCTTGGGCCGCACGACACACTACCGTGTGTCTTGATTCTGATCAAAAACACCCAAGCTGTTAAAAAAGGTGCAGCCCCCAAAAAGGCTATGATGAAAAAAGATGTGAAATCCAAGGTGGCGGCCAAGAAATGGCTGTGATGGTAGGTTAATGGCGAAAAACTTAATAGCAACAATTCGTGTGACTTTGTGTTGCCTCCTCCTTGGGGCTGCACTTTTTTTTTTACAGCTTGGGTGTTTGTGATTAGATATCACTTCTTTTTGTATTTGTATACACCAAAGCTGTCTTATTTCCAGCTTTGGGGTTATTTTAACTTTTGTTTATTTTTCTTTACTGCAAAGAAAGAATAAAGACATTCAAAGCAGACTTTTTGATATTAACTACTGTATTTTGATTTTATCAGTAATTATATGAAATTTGAAATTATTACATGCCATTTCTTTTCTACAGGATAACTTGTTTGTGGTAGCTGATCTCCACTGGGTGACTTGAAATGTAGCTGAACTCTCTTTGGGGTGATTTGTTTGTAGCTGAACTCTTTACATGGTGATTTGTTTCTAGCTGAACTCTCTATGGAGTGACTTATTTCTAGCTGATGTCATAGCTGATCTCTCTACAGTGTATT
This sequence comes from Dysidea avara, assembly GCF_963678975.1. NCBI lineage: Eukaryota > Metazoa > Porifera > Demospongiae > Dictyoceratida > Dysideidae > Dysidea > Dysidea avara. The sequence goes on from NC_089275.1 coordinate 27,132,984, forward strand.
AATTTTGTTTGCAGCTGAACTCTCCGCATGGTAACATTTTTCTAGCTGATTAGGGACCCGTTACCTATTATACTATGCTGCACTGCTCAAAAAGTTTAATTTACCTACGTATTATGCTCAAATTGTGTTCAAATTATGCTCAAGCCTTATGCCTCATTTCCCATGTTTTGCTAATAAATTTGCAATTATGGGAACATGATAAATAGCTGAAACACATCTTTGCTCTTCAAAATGCATATGACAGAAAGATCGATATACTCTAATAGAACAGTCAGCTGTCTGGTGGTTTATTAGAGTTATTGACTGTTCTATTAGAGTATATCGATCTTTTTCTGTGATATGTATTTTGACCATCAAGGATTTGTATTATGGCTCAAATATTCTTCCTATTATGCTAGCTTTATGCTCAATGTGTTCAAGCACCTATTATGCTCGTAATTATGCTAGCATAATCTGCATGTCCCTATAGCTGATCTCTCTATGGGGTGACTTGCTTGTAGTTGAACTCTTTACAGGGTAATTTGTTTGCAGCTGAACTCTCCTTTTCTAACTGATCTATCTACAATGTGATTTTTTTGTAGCTGATCTCTCTACAGAGTGGCTCATTTGTAGGTGAACTCACTACAGGATGACTTGTTTCTAGTTGCTCTCTGTACAGGGTGACTTGTTTCTAGCTGATCTCCATTCAGGGTGATTTGTTTGTAGCTGAACTCTCTACATGGTGATGTGGTTCTAGCTGGTCTTTCTACAGGGTGACTTATTTCTAGCTGATGTCTGTACAGTATAATTTTTTCTAGTTGATTTCTCTACAGTACCGTTTGTTTGTAGCTGATCTTTCTACAGGGAAATTTTTTTGCAGCTGAACTTTCTACACGGTGACTTGTTTTAAGCTAACTTTCTACAGGCTGACTTGAAGGGTAGTTGGACTTTATACAGGGTGACTTGTTTCTAGCCTCTCTCTCTATAGGGTGACTTGTTTCTAGCTGAACTCTCTACAGGATGTAGCCAAACTCTCTACAGGGTGACTTGTTTCAAGCTGATCTCTCTACATGGTTCTCTACAGTGTGATTTTTTGTAGCTGATCTTTCTACAGGGTTGCTCACTTGTAGCTGAACTGACTACAGGATAACTTGTTTCTAGCTGATGTCTCTACAGAGTAACTTTTTCTAGTTGATCTCTCCACAGTGTGATTTGCTTGTAGCCGATCTCTCTACAGGGCAACTTTTTTTGTAGCTGAACTCTCTACAAGGTGACTCATTTTAACTGAATCCACTACAGGGTGACTGAGTGTAGTTAAACTTTGTACAGGGTGACTTGTTTCTAGCCTCATTCTCTACACCTTGACTTGTTTGTAGTTGAACTCTCACTTGTTTCCAGCTGATCTCTCTACAGGGTAACTTGTTTCCAGCTGATCTCTCTATAGAGTTATCTCTTTGCAATTGAACTCTCTACAGGGTGATTGTTTGTAGCTGAACTCTCTATAAGATGATTTGTTTCTAGTTGATTTCTCTATAGGGTAACTTGTTTGTAGCTGAACTATCTACAGGATGGTTTCTTTGTAGCTGATCTCTCTACAAGGCGACATGTTTCTAGCTGAACTCTCTAAGGCTGATCTGTTCGTTACTGAATTCTCTACTGGGTAATTGAACTCTCTACATGGTGGTTTCTTTGTAGCTGAACTCTCTACAAGGTGACTTTTTCTAGCTGAACTCTCTACAGGGTGTTTTTTCATAGCTGAACTCTCTTAAGGGTGATTTGTTTGCAGCTGAACTCTCTACATGATGGTTTCTTTGTAGCTGAACTCTCTACAAGGTAACTTCTTCTAGCTGTTCTCTCTACAGGGTGACTTGTTTCTAACTGAACTCTTTACAGGGTGATTTGTTTGCAGCTGAACTCTTTATATGATGGTTTCTTTGTAGCTGAACTCTCTACAAGGTAACTTTTTCTAGCTGACCTCTCTAAAGGGTGACTTGTTTCTAGCTGAACACTCTATAGGGTTATCTGTTTGTGATTGAACTCTCTACTGGATGGTTTCTTTGTAGCTGATCTTTCTACAGGGTGACTTGTTTATAGCTGATCTTTCTACAGGGTGGTTTTTTGTAGCTGAACTCTCTACATACAAAGCGACTTCTTCTGCTGGTCTCTCTACAGGATGACTTGTTTCTTGCAGAACTCTACAGGGTGATCTGTTCACAGCTGAACTCTCTACAAGGCGATTTGTTTGCAGCTGAGCTATCTATATGGTGGTTTCTTTGTAGCTGAACTCTCTACAAGGTAACTTCTTCTGGCTGATCTCTCTACAGGATGACTTTTTCTAGCTGATCTCTGTACAAGGTGAATTGTTTCTAGCTGAACTCTCTACAGGGTGATCTGCTCGTAGCTGAACTCTCTACAGGGTGATTTGTTTGCAACTGAACTCTCTACACGATGGTTTCTTTGTAACTGAACTCTCTTAAGGTGACTTCTTCTAGCTGATCTCTCTACAGGGTAATTTGTTTGTAGCTTGGTACGTGTTGAAAAGAAAGGGAAGCATTTTCAATGTAAGTAGATGTGGATTCATTTTATACACTGTGTGAATGCATGTAACAATACAACATTGCAAGTTGTGTGACTTCAAATGGCTGCGAGCAACCTTAAAATACACAAACACACACACATATATAATAATGTTTAAAATATGGCTGTTATTAGATAGAAACTATAATAGCCTCTGACAAATAGTCTATATTGTTTCTCTACACAGTTGCTCCATATGGTGTAAACATCACTGGTAACAACACATACCCTCATGGGAGTCAAATACAATTACATTGTTCATCAGAGGGTGGACTACAATTAGAATACAGTTGGAGCAGGACTAACACATTCTCAAATGACACAACTACTAACACCAACAACCTTACTATTAGTAATGTAGCTACATTTGATGGAGGAAATTACACTTGTACTATCACTAATGATGCTGGATCCAGTCGAAATACTGTCACTGTCTATGGTGAGTTAACTTAATATTTATACAGGTGTAGCATAAGCGACCAAGTATCGATCATACCTGGTACTTTAACTTCTAACTTGGTGAAGGAAGGCCCTACAAACTTCCAATTTTCACCATCTGCTCTGGTTGTCTCTCAGCTATAAAGTAACTATAGTCCCATTTTCATAAAACAATTCATTTTAATGCTCTGCACGCTAGACTGAGACCATGTAAAGTACATATTATCAACCACAGTTACGTATTATCGACCATGCATACATTATCCAAATATGAATTATCGACCAGTTGCTAATATCCGAGAATATCACAGTGCCTGAAAACTCTGCCACATCCTGCCATATATGATGCAATTCAGCATTTAATAGTGTACACACCCACTAATTGTCAGATTAATTGCGTGATTAGAACGCAAGTTATGAGCGAAACCAGTTTATTAACCCAATAAAATACCGTCTTTTCAATAAAGCAACAATAAAATCTACAGATCTTTAGACTGGTCCTTGCTTGAAACCTTCTTTAAGATTGAATAGAACAACCTGGCTGCTTTTGCCAGTCCATCACAATTAATGAACAATGGGCGGATTTGTTACTATCATGTATCACCAGGTCCAACATATCATTAGGACTTGTTTCAGGCTTTACCGCTACTGTAAGACTTTGTAGAACCTGGGCCAATACATTTCCACTTTGTACAGCACTGGTAGTGATGTCTTGGCTGACTTATCTCCTCTTTCTCCATTCGAATGTAGCGAAATCGTCTTTGCGTGATCAAACAAACTTGCAATGGGAAGCACTTGGCCAACTACATTGTAAAACCCATCTTTGATGATCAAAAACCTGTAAAAGAAGACAGAAACCTCCAATAAACAAGTACAAATTTATGGAGGAGTTCATTATTTTTACAGGAAATGCTTAGATTGATAATACATGTTGGTTCAATAATCGGTTGCTTACGCTATGCTTCTGTCTTACTTTGTGTATGTTTAAAACTTACTTGTGTTTGTGTGTAAAGTGATTAGTATGCTATAGGATATACAAAATTAATATGTGCAATTTTGATGTTTTTTTGTTTGTTTTTTTGCTTTTAGTACTCTTAACTTAAAATGTGTATATACGTATGCTAAAAACACTGTATGCATATTGCTTTAATAACCTAATATCAGATAAATATACAGTAGGCTCTGATAGGCTCTGAGGCCCTTGCAAACAGTTTGTTTCTCTACACAGTTGCTCCATATAGTGTAAACATCACTGGTAACAACACATACCCTCATGGGAGTCAGTTACAATTACATTGTTCATCAGAAGGTGGACCACAATTAGAATACAGTTGGAGCAGGACTAATACATTCTCAAATGACACAACTACTAACACCAACAACCTTACTATTAGTAATATAACTACACTTGATGGAGGAAATTACACTTGTACTGTCACTAATGATGCTGGATCTAGTAGTAATACTGTTACAGTCTATGGTGCGTTACTTCATATCACATAATTATTTCCTTGCGTAGTTCTTACTTTGTGTACGTGTGAAACTTTGAGTGAGTTAATGAGTTAAAATATTTTTAACAGTTGGACCAGGGTTTACTACTCATCCCATGAATCAGGAGGAGGTGATTAATAACAGTTTTACACTGCAGTGTACAGCAGAAGGATTCCCTACACCATCTATACAATGGTACCTCAACAGTACCATGATCACTAATAGTAGTAATAGATACATTGTTGACACTACATCAGTGAACAGTATTACTAGTATACTGACAGTTATAATGGCTGACTTTACTGATACTGGCCTGTACCACTGTGAAGCTATCAGTAGTGTGTTTATTGATAATGTGAGCAGTGACATGATAAATATCAGTGTAGTAGGTGAGTGTGGGTTGGTACGAGGACAAAATACTGTATGCATTTATGTATGGAACACTATTGAATAATATAAATACATCTCTCTAAATCGAAATGTATATACGCATGGTCTGACGATATTCGTTGTACTCTTATAAACACTGTTGGACTGTTTATGTGTGTTAATTTGCTGGTTAAGAATTGTTGCTAATTTTTTTTTTTAATTTTGTGGATATATAACTGTGTAGGGATTACCATTAAGCATACCATAATCTAAACCAAAACAGCCAAGTTTTAAAAAAAGAGTGCGGCCCCCCAAATAGGCCAAGGTAAAAAAAGATGTGAAATCCAAGGTGGCAGCCAAGGTGGCAGCCAAGGAATGGCTATGGTGGTAGGTCAATGGCAAAAAATTTAATTACGACAATTCAGGTGAATTTGTGTTGCCTCCTCCACTAGGATTTGGCAAAAAATTCACCTGAATGATGTAATTAAAATTTTTGCCATTAACCTACCATCACAGCCATTTCTTGGCCGCCACCTTGGATTTCATTCACCCTGGCCCATTTGGGGGCCAAAGGGGCTGCACTCTTTTTTTTACAGCTTGGCTGTTTTTGTTTAGATATCACTTCTTTTTGTATTGCAAGCCACAAAGCCAGCCATAAACTGGCTTTGGTGCTTCATTTTAACTTGTTTTTTTTTGTTGATTTTTTACTGCAGGAATTATAGAACAAAAGAAGTATTGTGTGTATAGCTTTTTGTCTGATTAAATGTTTGTATATTTAACACTGAATGATAATCACATACTGTAGTTAATAAGATGACTTCTTACATAACTGAACTGTAGCTGAAACTCTCATTGTTTGTAGCTGCATCAACTCTTTTCAAGGTGACTTGTTTCTATCTACACTCTCTACAGGGTTATTTGTTTCCATCACTGACATATTCCCACAGGGTGATTTGTTTGTAGCAGATTCTCTATAGGGTAACTTGTTTCTAGCTGATATCTCTACAGGGTGACTTGTTTCCAGTTCTAAAGGGTGATTTGTTTGTAACTGATCTCTCTATAGGGTAACTTGTTTCTAGCTGAACTATCTACTGCGTGACTTGTTCCTAACTGATCTCTCTACATGGTGATTCTACTGGGCGATTTGTTTGTAGCTGATCTCTATAGGTGACCGGATCTGTGAAAACCCGACATAGTGGTGCATTTTTCAAATTCTTTATTATTGAATATCTATAATTTACTCAGCCAAGTGTATGTTCTGGCCAACTTTCTTCCTGATATGGCAACAACTTTTGGAGTTACAGCCCTACAAAGTAGCAACAACAAAAAAGATCGATTTGTACAGCAAGTATAGAGTGTTTTCATCGCGTGAGCAAGCTTACGTAATTTACCGGAAATCGCCATATTGGTGCACATGTGGCAATGGTGCAGTGTGTAGTGTTCGGATGCAACAATCGTTCTGACAGTGAGTCAGACAAAGGGATCTCCTTTTATAGAATCCCAGTTGTTATTGATAGAGAAGGAAAGGAAGATTATGAGTTAAGAAAGTTGCAAAGAGACGGATATCTGGCTGCTATTAACAGGAAAAACCTTGATCTCCAACGGCTTGACAAGTACAGAATCTGTGAAAGGCACTTCATATCAGGTTTTCCTGCCTCACTGTATGATCGATCAAGTCCAGACTGGCTACCGACTTTAAACCTCGGGTATGAGGCTAGCGATTCTTGCTCCAGCACGAAGGACAGAGTAGAGAGGTATGAGAGGGCTCGTGAGAGAGAGCTAAGGAGGACTGTGCAGCAAGAAACTGAGGCTTTGTTACCCACTGTAACTGCTACCGTAGCAGACAGAATTGTTGATGAAGAACTACGACTTATTGCAGCTGAACAAATTGAAACTGCCAAGCAGTATTTCAAGCCAAGAGAGGCCACTGTTTGTGAGTGCTCAGGTCAAGTGAAGAAGCTAGAAGAAGAGTTAGCTAAAATCCAAGATACTATCAAGCTTTTGACTGAACAGTTGACAACACAGAAGCAGCTACAAGGTACTTTTGCAGAGGAATGTCTAGCGGCAGCAAGTGATGATTTTGTGAGGTGCCATACTGCCTTGCCAAATTTTAATATTTTGAGGGCTGTTTTCCAGCACGTTCACAAAATGTTACCAGCTGGCGGCATCACAAAGCTTTCTCCTTTTCAGGAATTTATGTTTGTTTTGCTAAAGCTCTGTATTGATCCTCCTCTTGAATATCTAGCCTGCCATTTTAGGATCTCAACAGCTACTGCATCTAGAATTTTCATAAAATGGCTAAAGCAGATGGACATACGTTTGCAAGATCTTATAATCTGGCCAGAAAGAAAAGCTCTTCAGAAGACAATGCCAATGTGCTACCAAGCATCATTTGGTAAGAAAGTGGCTGTTATCATCGACTTCTTCGAGATATTTATTGACCGGCCTTCTAGTTTATCAGCACGTGCAAGCACTTGGTCAAAATATAAGCACCATAATACTGCAAAAGTGTTGCTAGGGATTACACCTCAGGGCACGGTGTCGTTTGTTTCAGAATGCTGGGGTGGTAGAGTCAGCGACAAACATCTCACAGAGCATTGCGGTATATTAAGAAAGTTACTCCCTGGTGACATAGTATTGGCAGATCGAGGTTTTGACATTGCTGAGTTGGTTGCTATGATGCGTGCACAACTTCACATTCCTGCCTTCACAAGGGGTAAGAAGCAACTATCAGCAGAGGAAGTAGAGGATACTAGGAAGATAGCGAATGTTAGAATCCATGTGGAACGTGTTATTGGGTGTGTCCTACAGAAATATAAAATACTTCAAGGCACACTTCCTATTGACTTTGTTCGCAAAAGAGTAGGAGAAGAGATACCAGTCATTGATCGAATAGTACAAGTATGCTGTGCATTAAATAATATGTGTGTGTCTGTTGTACCCTTTGAGTAGCATGTTCTTAGTACACACAGTATTATGTACATAAAATGTTATCACTTTCACATACAATATAATTCAACTGTGCATGTTATAATGCTAACATGTACATAATACATATTATTAAACCTTCTTGCATCCTTTGCCTTTTGTAGTTTTCCTGCAATCAGGACAAAACCATTTTCCTTTTGGAATAGTAGTGATCTTCAAGCAGTCTAAATGAGACCACTGGATTACACATTTGTCATTGTCACATCCTATCATTTTCCCTTCATCTGGACCCTTACAGTAGCAGTACACTTCATCATTTACCTCAGACTCAACATCACGATCATCAGCCACCAACTGGGAACTAGATGGCTGGCCTTCATTCATGGTTGAAACAGGTGGACGTGTATACCAATGGCCTAATACTTCTGGCAGCAAGCACGTGGTGAAAAAATACTCACAATTTCTGACACACTCTTCCCAAAATTTTTCATCCTTGCGTATGCGCTCAACATAGATGTTTGTTTCTCCTTCGGGGCAAGTAAGTACACAGAAATCACAGTACTGCACATTACAAACAAACAATTGTGCCTGTACTTGATAATAGTAAGCATGAGAACGATCGAGGTGCAGTGAATCACCCTGCTGATATAGACAAAACTGTGTGTCATTCATTGCTGTTTGTTCAATACTCTCTGCTCGGTGCTTGTATGGATATTTGATTTCAACTGTACCTTTGCTACAACAATCACATTCAATAACTCCGTCAGGCGAAGCTCCGATAAATGGCCAATTTGGATTTATAAACAAACCGTTCTCCTTTAATTGAATCTTTTGGTGAATTCCCTTGACAGCTTTCAAATACTCGTCATGAGCAAACCTCTCGTGCTTTTGTCCCCAATCAGTTTGTTCACTGGTAAAAGTAAATAAATGAGGATAACAAATTCTTTTGATCAGACTTTTAGATGGATTGGCACTATCAGTGCGGCATACAGCTTTCATGTGGAAGCAGTTATTCTTCCAGCTCGAAACTTATACCAAAGATTTGATTTGGCTTGTTGTCTTGTGTGTAACTCTACTTGTTCAGCCATTTCTTCTGTTATCGTCAGAGCTTCAACAGTGCTTTGACACACATCAAGCAAATCATGGTATTCAAGCACCACATACTCTGGCTTGTGAAGTGATGTAATCGGCTGGGGAAAAGATGGCATTGCTATCTTTGGCACATACACATCTGAATATTCTGAGACTACGGACAGCACTCCTACTTTAGGTCCAATAAGACTTAATGTTTGAAAAAGAGAAGCCAATTCATCGCTTGTGGATCTAGTACCTTCTTTAGGCTTCTGCATTTCCAGGGGAGCATCATCACACCCATCGATGGTATCATCAATTTTGCGTTTTTGACCTCTAGCTGAAGAAGTAAAATCCAGCTCCTTAATTGGCAAGTACTGGGCAGATTTCATAGACGATGGCATGACCCAAGCACACTGGCCTTCAGTACAGGCTCTTTGTCCCTCAATTCTGCTAAGCGTTTCCAAGTAAAAGAGGACAGCAGCTACATGTGTGCATACTTCCCCAAGCCCTGCCATGCAGTTGCAGTGGGCACAGCACACTTCACCATCTTGTTGAAGAATTAACCAGCATTTCAACGGAGTATCACTCAGTCTTTGAGAATGAAACACCTGAAAAAAGCATAATTATACTGAGCTTTAGCTACCATCAGATTTTTCTTACCTTTCCAGTTATAACGAATTTCGTATCAACTTTACGCACAACAACCTCCTCCACCCATCCACACACAAACTGGTTGTACGCCTCCAACCCTTTTCGTGCTCCAAACTGCTCTGTTGTTATAAAGCTGGTTCGAAGAACCAAATAAGATAACAAATCACAGGCGTCTACTGGTGGAACGTCGTCCGTTTGCTCTCCAAATGTGTCAGGACAGAAAGGATCTATTCCACCAATAATCGAAATTTTGTCGAGGTAACGGGACTTAGCATCATCAAGTAAAACCTCTGCGTATGACGATAAAACAACACCTTCGGCCATTGCTGGGTAAATCACCAGGGAAAATCACCGTTGTTTGACCATGACATCCTGTGCACCAATATGGCGGTTTCCGGTAAATTACATAAGCTTGCTCACGCGATGAAAACACTATTGGGAAAATAAATTACATGCGCTTACAAAAATGGCTGTAACTTACAAATACAATGCAGTTCAGAGTTGCAACTTGCACCATTATGTTCGCCATGAATAGGGGAGTTCATTACTGGGTAAATTTTTTCTTCTATAACCATTGTTCACTGCATATAGAGACGAAATCAGTGAAGAAAAATCGATCGTGTACGATCGTTTCGGCGTGACGTAAACAAAAACCCATAACGTACGTATTCTTTAGTCTACTGCAACGAAACAAAGATTGTTGAACACCTCTTGAGTAGGTGAATAAGATGATATCTAGGTTTTTATCATAGGACCCTTCCTTCACAAAGAACAAAGCGTTTAAAAAATTTATGAATTTTTTTCGATTACGCAAATATTTTACCTATTGCAAATCAATGGCTTATAGTGAAAATTTAGGCTTTGCGCCATTATGTTGGGTTTTTGCAGATCCGGTCACAATTAGGGTAACTTGTATCTAGCTGATATCTCTACAGGGTGATTTTTTTCCAGCTGATCTCTCTACAGGGTGACTTGTTTCTAGCTGGACTCTCTACTGGGTGACTTGTTTCTAACTGATCTCTCTACATGGTGTGAATTGTTTCCAACATATATACTGGGTGAAGCTGATCTATATAGGGTAACTTGTATTTAGTTGATGTCTCTACAAGATGACTTGTTTCTAGCTAATCTCTCTGCATGGTGACTTGTTTCTAGCTGATCTCTATACAGGTTAGCTGATCTCTCTTCATCTCTCTTCAGGGTAGCTGCTCTATTAGTATGACTGCTCTATTAGAGTATCTCAATCTCTCCCTTGCTACACCAAGTTGGATTTCGTGTTATAACTCTGTGGCTTTAAGTCTTAATCTTCTACACCATTTCAGAGCCTTTCTAAGGTGATTACTCCATCTGTACAGTGATTTCAAAGCATTACTCCAAGCGGTTTATCTGGTAGGCGTGTAAGTAGTTGTTTTGTTAGCTAACCTCGATTGCATAATTGTTACACGCTGTTGGTTTTTTCATAGTATTTTTGTGATGTTTAGCTTGATTTCTTTCAAACCACAAAAAGTTTGAGGTTCAATAGTTAACCTATTCACCCACCAATTTTCAGCTTCTTCCCATAAGCAGTTTACCCTGTAGACGTGACAACATATTGGTGTTATTTTTGTGAATAATCGCTAATAACTCCTTCACTGATTATTGTATTTCAGCCAAACTTGGCACCAAGATGCGACTTTATACCCTCCTTCATTATGCCAAACTTCAAGGCAATCGGATTTGGCGTTCGCGTTTTATGGCAGTTTTTGTAATTGTATGAACAGAAGAAGAAAAATAAGAAGAAAAATGAAGAAACTAAGCCAAGTTTTGAAGTTGAATATCTCTGGAATGCTAGAAGCAATTTTGCTCAAATTTGGTATGTGGAGTACTGAATTTGGCGGATGTGTCCACAGCAAAATTTGTCTTGTTTTGTAAAGGAAGCACAGAGCTATTGAGGTGCGATAATCGCATTTTCTTTCTTCCTGTCAATATACTCACAATGTTGCGTGCCGGCTTCTTGGCCACACGACTCACTACCGTGTGTCTTGATACCACATTGTGATTTGCTGTTTATGTTATTATGATTATGCTGTTAATTATTACTGATATATCAAGACACACGGTATGTCATGCGGCCCAAGAAGCTGGCGCGCCACATCGTGAGTATATTTACAGGAAGAAAGTAAACGCGATTTACGCACCTTTGTAGCTCCGTGATTCCTTATCCGATTGAAACCAAAGTTGCTGCAGACGTGCAGGCTAGGTAGGGGAGTCCACATTCCAAATTTGAAGAAAATCGCTCCATCCATTTCCGGGATACGATCGGCCAAAGTTTAGGTTTTTTTACTTCGTTTTTTTTTTCTTCTTCTACTTCTTCTTTTTGCACACTTTGCAAAATCTGCCATAAAACATGAATTTGTGCTTCAACCGGGCTGAAATTTGGCACACTTAAAGGGCTCATTACGGCGAATCTCAGTACAAAGTTTGGTAGGAATCTGATGAACATTCACCAAGTTATTACCGATTATTTGCGTAAAATAAGGTCGAAAGTCTATCACGCCGAGAGGGTAAACCGCTTGAAGGAATGAGCTGAAAATTGCTATGTAGATGGAGCAACTATCGTAGGAGTGCCTTTTTTGGTTTGAAAGGAATCCAGTTAAAGGCCATTGAGATATGACACAAAACCCAACCTGTGTCACAATTACGCCATTGATTTTTATGAATAAAAAAAACTATTAGTTTTCACGCCTACTAGGCAAACCGCTTAGAGCAGTGAGCTGAAAATCGGTGTGTAGCTGGAATAATCATCATAGAAAGTCCTTGCAGTAGTACAGAAGAATCAGATTACAAACTACTGAGTTATGATTCGAAAGCCAACTCCGTGTAGCAAATGCGAGATCGAGATATTCTAATAGAACAGTCACCCTAATACAGCATTCAGCTGCGTTTATAACTTATTCCATTATAGAATTATATTACATTGCAAGTTATTCTGTAGGGAGTTCAGCTATAAACAGTTAATCTGCAAACAAATCACCCAGTAGAAAGTTCCGCTATGAACAGATCACACTGTAGAGAGTTCAGTTAGAAACAAGTCATCCTGTAGATTGATCAGCTAGAAGAAGTCACTTTGTAGAGAGTTCAGCTACAAAGAAACCACCATGTAAGTGAGTTCAGCTTCAAACAGCTCACCTGTAGAGAGTTCAGCTAGGAACAAGTCACCCTGTACAGAGATCAGCTAGAAACAAGTCATCCTGTAGAGAGTTCGGTTAGAAAAAGTTACATTGTAGAGAGTTCAGCTACAAAAAAACTACCATGTAGAGAGTTCAGCTGTAAACAAATTGCCCTGTAGAGAATTCAGCTACAAACAAATCACCCTGTAGAAAGATCAGCTAGAAGAAGTTACCTAGTAGAGAGTTCAGCTACAAACAAATCACCCTGTAGAGAGTTCAGCTAGAAACAAGTCACCCTGTAGAGAGATCAGCTAGAAACAAGCCACCCATAGACAGTTCAGCTAGATGAAGTTACATTGTAGAGAGTTCAGCAGTTTAGCTGCAAACAAATCGCCCTGTAGAAAGATCAGCTAGAAGAAGTTACCTTGTTGAGAGTTCAGCTACAAACAATTCACCCTGTACAGAGATCAGTTAGAAGAAGTTCTTTGTAGAGAGTTCAGCTACAAACAAATCACCCTGTAGAAAGGTCAGCTAGAAGAAGTTACCTTGTAGAGAGTTCAGTTACAAAGTAACCACCATGTAGAGAGTTCAGCTACAAACAAGTGACCCTATAGAGACATCAGCTAGAAGAAGTTACCTTGAAGAGAGTTCAGCTACAAAGAAACCATCATGTAGAGAGTTCAACTACAAACAAATCACCTGTAGAGAGTTCAGCTACAAACAAATCACCCTGTAGAGAGATCAGCTAGAAGAAGTTACATAGTAGAGAGTTCAGCTACAAAGAAACCATCATGTAGAGAGTTCAACTACAAACAAGTGACCCTGTAGAGACATCAGCTAGAAGAAGTTACCTTGTAGAGAGTTCAGCTGTAAAGAAACCATCATGAAGAGAGTTCAGCTACAGTACAAACAAATCCTGTAGAAATATCAGCTAGAAGAAGCCACCTTGTAGAGAGTTCAGTTACAAAGAAACCACCATGTAGAGAGTTCAGTTAAAAACTAGTGACCCTGTAGAGACATCAACTAGAAGAAGTTACCTTGTAGAGAGTTCAGCAACAAAGAAACCATCATGTAGAGAGTTCAACTACAAACAAATCACCCTGTAGAAAGATCAGCTAGAAGAAGTCACCTTGTAGAGAGTTCAGTTACAAAGTAACCATCATGTAGAGAGTTCAGCTACAAACAAGTGACCCTGTAGAGACATCAGCTAGAAGAAGTTACCTTGTAGAGAGTTCAGCTACAAAGAAACCATCATGTAGAGAGTTCAACTACAAACAAATCACCTGTAGAGAGTTCAGCTACAAACAAATCACCCTGTAGAAAGATCAGCTAGAAGAAGTCACCTTGTAGAGAGTTCAGTTACAAAGTAACCATCATGTAGAAAGTTCAGCTACAAACAAGTGACCCTGTAGAGACATCAGCTAGAAGAAGATACCTTGTAGAGAGTTCAGCTACAAAGAAACCATCATGTAGAGAGTTCAACTACAAACAAATCACCCTGTAGAAAGATCAGCTAGAAGAAGACACCTTGTAGAGAGTTCAGTTACAAAGTAACCACCATGTAGAGAGTTCAGCTATAAACAAGTCACCCTGTAGAGAGAACAGATAGAAGAAGTTACCTTGTAGAGAGTTCAGCTACAAAGAAACCATCATGTAGAGAGTTCAACTACAAACAAATCACCTGTAGAGTGTTCAGCTACAAACAAATCACCCTGTAGAGACATCAGCTAGAAGAAGTTACCTTGTAGAGAGTTCATCTGCAAAGAAACCATCATGTAGAGAGTTCAGCTACAGTACAAACAAATCCTGTAGAAATATCAGCTAGAAGGAACCACCTTGTAGAGAGTTCAGTTACAGAGAAACCACCATGTAGAGAGTTCAGCTACAAACTAGTGACCCTGTAGAGACATCAACTAGAAGAAGTTACCTTGTAGAGAGTTCAGCTACAAAGAAACCATCATGTAGAGAGTTCAACTACAAGCAAATCACCTGTAGAGAGTTCAGCTACAAACAAATCACCCTGTAGAGAGATCAGCTAGAAGAAGTTACCTTGTGGAGAGTTCAGCTACAAAGAAACCATCATGTATAGTTCAGCTACAAACAAGTCACTCTGTATAGAGATCAGCTAGGAGAAGTTACCTTGTAGAGAGTTCAGCTACAAACGATTCACCCTGTACAGAGATCGGTTTGAAGAAGTTCTTTGTAGAGAGTTCAGCTAAAAACAAATCACCCTGTAGAAAGATCAGCTAGAATAAGTCACCTTGTAGAGAGTTCTGTTACAAAGAAACTGCCATGTAGAGAGTTCAGCTACAAACTAGTGACCCTGTAGAGACATCAACTAGAAGAAGTTACCTTGTAGAGAGTTCAGCTACAAAGAAACCATCATGTAGAGAGTTCAACTACAAGCAAATCACCTGTAGAGAGTTCAGCTACAAACAAATCACCCTGTAGAGAGATCAGCTAGAAGAAGTTACCTTGTAGAGAGTTCAGCTACAAACAAATCACCTTGCAATGAGTTCAGCTACAAACAAATCACCCTGTAGAGAGTTCAGCTACAAACAAATCACTCTGTAGAGAGATCAGCTATATAGACACTAGACACAATATGTGACTGGATCTATGAAAACCATTCTTATCGCCCAGGACAGGAAGTTTGATTTTTTCACACAAACACAAAGCTTAATGAATGCACTATCAAGTTTCACTGCCACAGTCGACCAGAGTAAAGTGATCTGCTTTTGCTGGCTGCTTTTTTATAGCACAGTGGCGAGCCGTACGAGTGGTCTGGGGTCTTGATGGAGCCCTTGCCAACCAGGAGATGGCTGTGTGTGGCTGTACAGCTCCGTGGTGTTGGACAATGGCCTGTGCTGTACATTTCCCTTCATTTTAGCCAGTTCTGAGTTCTGAATGGCCTATAACTTGGCCTAATTCATCCCAGCACGTTTCTTTTCAATTTTTGAACACTATCTTGCCCGCCTTCCAGGGCCCCCACCTCCCACCCTCCTGGAGCTTGCCTGATACAGACAACCTAGGTTTAAAAACTATCTAAAATGGCAGGAAACTTAGCTGTTGACTACTTCTTCAGAAGATGATCAGGAAGGTAAGAAATTGTTGTGAAACGTGTGAAAATTTGGTATGCGTAGCTACCACCATTGGCCAGCTACAACACACTGAATATTTAAAACTGACGTTTCTCGATACTTTTGAATGGGCGATAAGACCGGTTTTCCCAGAGACAGTCAAATATGTGACTAGATTTGCGAAAAGGGGTCTTCCACACACATCCAATTCTTTGAACTTGGCAGACCATAACTTAGTGTTCAGTTAACCTAAAAGCCTGAAATTTTCTCCATCCATTAAGCTATGTTGGTACTCACTACTTACCAAATTTCAAGTTAATATCTTTTTCCTTACCTAAGTTATTGATCATTGAAGTTGGTAAATTGGATGTGTGTGGAAGACCCCTTTTCGCAAATCTGGTCACATATAGGGAATTCGGTTACAAGCAAATCACCCTGTAGAGAGTTCAGCTACAAACACATCACCTTGTAGAAAGATCAGCTACAAACAAATTACCTTGCAATGAGTTCAGCTACGAACAAATTACCCTGTAGAGAGATCAGCTGCAAACAAAATGCCTTGCAGTGAGTTCAGCTACAAACAAATCAACCTGCAGAGATTTCAGTTACAAACAAATCACAGAGATCAGCTACAACCAAATCACCCTGTAGAGAGATCAGCTACAAATAAATCACCCTGTAGAGAGTTCAGCTACAAACAAATTACCCTGTAGAGAATTCAGCTACAAACAATTCACCCTCTGGAGAGTTCAGCTACAACCAAATCACCCTGTAGAGAGTTCAGCTACAAACAAAACACCGTGTAGAGAGTTAAGCTACAAACACATCACCCTGTAGAGAGATCAGCTACAAACAAATCACCTTGCAGTGAGTTCACCTACAAACAAATTACCCTGTAGAGAGATCAGCTACAAACAAAACACCG
Organism: Dysidea avara; assembly: GCF_963678975.1. Classification (NCBI taxonomy): domain Eukaryota; kingdom Metazoa; phylum Porifera; class Demospongiae; order Dictyoceratida; family Dysideidae; genus Dysidea; species Dysidea avara. Next base: position 27,149,645 of record NC_089275.1, read on the forward strand.
TATAGAGACTTCAGTTACAAACAAATAAACCTGTAGAGATTTTAGTTACAAACAAATCACCCACTGTAGAGAGATCAGCTACAACCAAATCACCCTGTAGAGAGATCAGCTACAAACAAATCACCCTGTAGAGAGTTCAGCTACAAACAAATCAACCTGTAGAGAGATCAGCTATATAGACACTAGACACAATATAGGGAATTTGGTTACAAGCAAATCACCCTGTAGAGAGTTCAGCTACAAACACATCACCCTATAGAGAGATCAGCTACAAACAAATCACCTTGCAGTGAGTTCAGCTACAAACAAATTACCCTGTAGAGAGATCGGCTACAAACAAAACACCTTGTAGAGACTTCAGCTACAAACAAATCAACCTGTAGAGATTTCAGTTACAAACAAATCACCCACTGTAGAGAGAGCAGCTACAACCTAAATCACCCTGTAGAGAGATCAGGTACAAACAAATCACCCTGTAAAGAGTTCAGCTACAAACAAATCACCTTGTAGAGAGTTCACTTACAAACAAATCTACCCATAGAGATATCAGTTACAAACAAATCACCCCCTGTAGAGAGATCAGATCACCCTGTAGAGAGTTCAGCTACAAACAGATCACCCTGTAGAGAGTTCAGGTATAAAAAAAATCACCCTATAGATAGTTTTGATACAAACAAATCACCCTGTAGAGTATTCAGCAAGACAACAGTCACCCTGCATAGACATCAGGTTACCCTATAGAGAGGTCAGCTAGAAGAAGTCACCTTGTAGAGAGTTCAGCAACAAAGAACCCACTCTGTAGAGAGTTCAACTAGAAACTAGTTACCCTATACAGAGATCAGCTATATGTAGAAACAAGTCATCCTGTAGAGAATTCAGCTACAAACACATCACCCTGTAGAGATTTCAGCTACAAACAGATCATCATCCTGTAGATAGTTCAACTATAGATACAAGTCACCCTGTAGTAGGAGAAGTCACCTTGTAGAGAGATCAGCTAGAAACAAGCCACCTTGTAGAGACCAGCTACAAAGAAACCATCCTGTAGAGAGTTCAGCTATAAACAAATCACCCAGAGAGCTCAGCTATGAACAGATCACTCTGTAGAGAGATCAGCTAGAAGCAAGTCACCTTGTAGAGAGTTCAGCTACAAATAAACCATCCTGTAGAGAGTTCAGCTACAAACAAATCATCCTGCATAGAGTTCAGCTACAAATAAATTACTCTGTAGAGAGTTCAGCTACAAACAAATCACCCTGTAGAGTGTTCAGTTAGATAAAAGTCACCCTACAGAGGGATCAGGTCACCCTATAGAGATATCAGCTAAAAGAAGTGATCTTCTAGAGAGTTCAGCTACAAAGAACCCACTCTGTAGAGAGTTCAGTTAGAAATAAGTTACCCTATAGAGAGATCAGCTAGAAACAAGTCACCCTGTAGAGATTTCAGTTACATACAAACAGATCATCCTGTAGATAGTTCAGCTAGATACAAGTCACCTTGTAGAAAGTTCAGTGACAGAGAAACTATCCTGTAGAGAGTTCTTCTACAAACAAATCGCCCTGTAGAGAGTTCAGATGCAAACAAATCACCCTGTAGAGAGTGCAGCTACAAACAAATCAACCTGTAGAGAGTTTAGCTACATTTCAAGTCCCTTAGTAGAAAGATCAGTTGTGAACAAGTTATCCAGTAGGGAATAATAGACATGTAATAAAATATATTTATATAACTACTGATAAAATCAAAAACAGTTGAAGTATTAAAAATCTGCTCTGTCTTTTTATTCTTCCTGTGGTAAACAAAAAGGATAGGTTAAAAAAGCCCCAAAGCCAGCCTATGGCCAGCTTTGGGGTATACAAATACAAAAAGAAGTGATATCTAATCAAAAACAGCTAAGCTGTAAAAAAAAGTGTGGCCCCTAAAAAGGCCAAGGTGAAAAAAGATGTGAAATCCAAGGTGGCGGCCAAGAAATGGCTGTGATGGTAGGTTAATGGTAAAAATTTTAATAAAGACAATTCAGGTGTATTTGGTGCCGCTTGGTCTTGGCACAAAATTCACCTGAATTGTCGTTATTAAATTTTTACCATTAACCTACCATCACAGCCATTTCTTGGCCGCCAGCTTGGATTTCACATCTTTTTTCACACTGGCCTTTTTAGGGGCCATACCTTTTTTTACAGCTTGGCTGTTTTTGATTAGATAATTTCTCCAAGTGTAATTTTGTGCTTCCTTCCAAATTAGGTATGCTTGTACACTATTTGTCTATTAGGATTTTTACTTTGCATGACTGTTCTATTAGAGTATCTCAATTTTTCATGCAAAATGTGATTGCTCAATTACACCTTTATTGATAGAATATGATTTCCAGCCTGTTGTCATAAATTTTGCTAGTATAGCACTTATATGATGATTATGATAATGACGATTAGCGCAAATATGTCTTAATCGCAATGTACTACCCCACCGATCAGTAGGTTTTGATTCGATGGAATACTAAAGAAGTTACAATAGTTTGTATCGCAGATTTTATGTTTGGTTACTTTTGTAATACTGTAATGGAACACACATTTTTTGAGAATTTCTAATAGAACACACATGGAACGTTCTACAGAACAATCTAGATTTTCCATTGGTAGCTGGCTAGGTCTTTGAAATTATGACTTTTTACTATTAAGTATTTATAAAGTAGAAATTAAATGAGGTGATTAGCCAAGATAGCAACGGCTCAGTAGTTAAGGATTTGGGTGTTCGGTGTTTGAGGTCCCTGGTTTGAACGCTGGTAAGTTTTTCGCATTTTTTCATACATCTTTTAATCTGCTGTGACTGTTCTATTAGAGTATTTCAATCCCGTGGTTTACAGTTGTCTGGTTTTTTCCTTGTATTTCTGTAACTGTCAATGTGCTTTCTCGTAAACCACAAAAGGTTTCTCCTATGATGGTTAACCTATACACATACCAAATTCCCATTAGCAGTTTACCCTTACAACATGTCAACAAGTCGACCTTTTTTAATGCAAATAATCGTCTATACAGCAACTCTATGATTGTTAATCAGATTTGCACCAAACTAGGTACATGGTTTTGTCGCAGTAAGTTCTTAAAGTGCACAGCTCAACAAAATTGAGCTACTTGCATTTCTTAACAGTTTTTGTAAAAGTGTGCAAAAAGAATAATCTAAGCACCCCAAGCCCCTTAACTGAAGAAAAAGATGAAGAAATTTAGCTGAATTTTGAGGACTCATATTTCATGAACGCATTAGGTAATCTTGCTCAAATTTGGTGTGTTTGGTACAGAAAGTGGAGGACGATTGCATTACAATTATGATTCCAATTCAAGAAAGGAGCACATGCAAAGCTACGTATGCATGAAAAGCACATTTTGTATCTTCCTATAAATATACTCATGGTGTGGTGTGCTGGCTTTCTTGGTCACATGACACACTGTTATGTGTCTTGATCACAGTGTTACTAAATATCAAATGTAAAAGCCACTGATGTTAAGCAACAGCCATTGGTATAAAAAAAATTGGTATGACTAAAACATCACAGTTTTTCCTAACAATACCAGTATATTGCCCAGCAGTAATGGTGAGGTTTATCTATTATAAAATTAATATTATTAAGACACACGATAATGTGATGTACGGCCAAGAAAAGCCGTTGCTCCACACCAAGAAATTGACAGGAAGAAATGTATTGATGGCTTTTATAGTGTGCATAGCGCCATACCCTATTCTCCAAAGCACACAATTATTTTTTTGCATTATAGCTGTCCACCAGGTGAGGTAGGCTACACAGAAAAAATTGATTAAATTGGCACAATCGGCACTAGCCGATTTTGTGAGATATAGGCACTCAAATTTTGATTTAATTTCTTTGGTTTTTCTTTAGCACAGGGGAGCTAAAGGGGCTATGATTTATTTTTGCATACTTTGCAAAAATTGCTATAAATTAAATACAAACATGTAACTCAATTTCCTTGATCTTTGGCACAAATTAATGAATAATGCATAAAGACACATTCATGTACCAAGTTTACTATGAATGTGATGAACACTAAAGGAGTTATGAGCATTTATTCATGTTTGACAATTGGTACAAGTAGGTCTTAATCTGCCTTGCCTTGCCAATCCGTACCAAAATGGCTATAACATTGGCTTTGATTCGATGGAATACTAGAGAAGTTGCAATAGTATAGTATTGCAGAGTTTATTTATTTGATTACTTTGTAATGCTCTAATAGGGCACACATTTTTCGAGGATTTCTAATAGAACATGCATAATAGAACATGCATAGAATATTCTAGAACAATCTAGATTTTCCATTGGTAGGTCTATGAAATTATGAACTTTTACTATTGAGTGAATTTTAGCTAAAATAAAGTAGAAATTAAGTGAGATAAATAGCCATGATAGCTGCAGGTCAGTGGTTAAAGTTTTGGGTGTTCAGTACGGAAGTCCCTGATTTGAATGCTGGTAAGTTTTTTGACATTTTTATACACCTTTTAACCCCACAATGACTGTTATATTAGAGTATATCAATCCTGCAATTTACAGTTGTTTGGTTTTTACCTTGTAGCCAACAATGCGATTTCTTTTAAACCATGCTATGATTATTAACTTATTCGCATACCGATTTTTAAGTTATTTCCATAAAAGGTTTATCTTGTAGGAATGACAACAAGTAGGCTTTTTTCTTTAAAACAAATAATCATCCATAGTTCTAGTACGTCATTGTACCACAATATGTTCTTAAAAGCGTTCCTAAACTCAAGAAAATCAAGCTACACATTTCCATTTTATAATGGCTTTTGTAAAGTGTGCAAAAAGAATAATCTAAGCCCCCTGTGCCCTTTAAAAGGAGAAGAAAACGAAGAAATTAAGCTGATTCATAATAGCATTATGCAATCTTGCTCAAATGTGGTATGTATGGTGCTGAAGGTGGAGGGCGTTAACAGTATAAAAATGAATTCAAGGGAGAATGGAGCTATGTATGTATGAAAATCGGATTTTGTTTCTTCCTGTAAATATACTCACAGAGTGGCATGCTGGCTTTCTTGGCTGTATGACACACTACCGCGTGTCTTCATGAGAAGAAAAAACAAAGAAAGAAATTAACCAAAATTCTAGTAATTCACATCGGGAATGTCTGCATTGATTTTCTAGTATGTTTCCTGCTGTATCTTCCAGAAAGCTCTACTGTGAAATCACTTTATTAAAAGAAAGGAGTGCAGGCTACATATGTATGCATATGTGAAAGTCACAGTTTTTTTTGCTGTTGACAACACATTGTTGGGATGTGCTAGCTTCTTAGACCACACAACACAGTCTTGATATCTGATAAGATGGAGGTTACTCACTTAATGGAGCAATCTGTGGAGAATAAAATGCTGCAATAATGAGTGATGCACCAATACCACATAAATTATTCACTACGAATCCATTACTGAGTACATTTTGGATGGAAATGGCCTATACTGATCCAGTACCGATACTTTGCCACACTATGGCATTACTCACAAAACAGCTAGTAATTTCAACAGTAGTTGATAGAGTAGCTTACTAAACAAATTGCACACGGGTTTTAAGTTTCAAAAATAACAAAAACATGAATTTGTATTGACTTGGTAGCACTGCTGCCACGTGATCTGACACTGTTACAAGATGGCTTTTACTGAGCCTGTATAGTATGCAAGAATAACTGGAAAATAATGGAAGAATACGGAATAATGGAATATTAGAAATGACAGTAACCAGATGCGGGCAGTGGACAGGAAACATAGAATTTATTTGGAGTGGCCTAATGGATGGTTTCTTTCAAAAAATTCATGGCTTATATCAGTTTTTGATCAACTCCGTTTGACATGCTTTGTCACCGTTTTGAAAATCAATTAGATGACATCATACAAAGTATTGGTTGGTATTGGACATTTAGAGCTTTACCGATACCAGTCCAATACCGGCAAAATAGGGCCTATACCAACACAAGTATTGGTATCAGTGCATCACTAGTAATAATATGCACACTAGATGGATACTCACTAATAGAACAGTCAGTGTGTAGTGAAACATTGTAATAGAGAATTCAGAAATTAAACTTTTCTATACTATGGTATGAAATGTTGTGAACATTGGAGCTTAGTACTAACATAAAAGGAATATTAGAGAATGTTTCCAGAAGCCGTTAGAAATTTTTTTTTCCAAATTAGATGGCAGTAATTAGTTGGAATTTACTGTATTTGTACTAGTAATAGCATGGGTAGCAGTGAAATTTGGGATAAATATCACGAGTGTTGTATTGGAAATGGGGATAAATTTCACGAGGCGAAGCCGAGTGAAATTTACCATTTCCAATACAACAAGAGTGGTATTTATCCCAAATTTCACTGCTACCCATGCTATTCCCAGTTAATACCATACTCGCTGCATATGCGCATGCTGTGCATTAGCGTTGCTATGTACGCAATTTGTCACTATGTACTAAACATGTGTCAACACTAATTGTTAACATAAATTCTAGCCAATGAAATTACAATTACAACTTTTTCACTGCTACCAGTGAAATACGGGATAAATTTCACTGCTACTATTGAGACTTTTGTATGGGCAGTGAAACAGGTATGGTATTAATTGTTTAATATTATCTTTATTTTTTTGTGCAGAGAGACCTGTGATAACCCTATCCTCTCACAATGTCAGTTTGGGCACTAACGTAATATTTGAATGTACAGAGTTTGGTTCTCCACCATTTACCTACCAATGGTTCATGGGAAATACATCAATGGAAAGAAGTGATAAGTTATTAGTTGGAGAGGATAATAACACTTACAACATATCATCAGTATTGTACAATCAGACTGGACTATATTTCTGTGAAGCTAGTAATATGTTAGGAATTCTTTCTAATTCAACTCCTGCTAGTCTAATCGGTGAGAATGCTAGTTTTTTGATTTTCAATGCATACCTATGTAGATCATTGCCGTACTAAATAGGTTGCTAGTGCATAGTTCATGAAATGATTTGCTATAGCCTGTTAATTTCATATTTAACTTTTAATCTAAACTTTGTAAGAATGATTAAGTAACTCAGAAAGTTTTCTTTTGTCTAAGCTAACTACTGTGATTCATCCTACATACATACAAGAATAGGTACTCTTCATAATTTATTTATTTGTAATCAAAATTGTTTTTTACTTACGTAACTCACACAGTTCGTCCAAGCATAGTTGAACATCCTGTCACAGTACAGTCAGTCTACCCAGGAGAGATGGTGAACTTCAGTTGTAGAGCTGAAGGTTACTCTACACTTAGTTATAGCTGGTTCATGGTGGAGTGTGGTTCTGATAGAGTGTATATTGGGAATACAACTAATCCAACACACACTATTTCTAATCCCATTTATGACATGAACAATACTGGTTACTATTGTGTTGCTACTAACAATGAGGGAATTGCAGTATCCAGCACTTCTACTTTGACAGGTAATTACATTGGGTATATTTAGGTTCAATTTGTGCAGGAGTGTGTGTGTGATTTTTGAAGTGTGTATGTGAAAGAACTTAGTGACTGTTCTATTAGAGTATACTGTCAGACTCAGTTATCAAATATTTTTCTCAAATACTTATAAACTAAAAATAACTATGAGACACCACTGTGTGACAAATACATGACATAAAAGACATTTTATGTATGTCCAAGACTCGCAGTCATGATTTCTGAAATCTGAATAATGTGTAAACTCCATAGGGAGCCTAACATTCCATTGCAATCATATCTGCATAAGTTATGTTTTATCCTGTTATGATGGTAGTATCATTGTATTTACACTCATCCAGGGCAGAGCCATGGACAAGTATAATAACATTGATGTCATCCAAGTATATGGGATATAACTATTTTAAATACCTGTGCGCAAGTGTTACGGATATTAAAGTAAATTGCTGTTCAAGTTCCTGTCCATGGGCGACTCCAGGATTTTTGATGACTGGTTTCTGATCAAGAGCATAGTTAGATTTTTGGTGAAGACCAACTATATTGATAAAGTACATAAAAATCATTAATTACAACTACATAGCTTGCTACACGGCTTCTCTGAATACTTTATTAGAGTGATTGACTGCTCTATTAGAGTATCTCAATCTGAACGTGACTTGTTTCCAGAAACCTCCCTGCCATGGAGCTGCCCCAGCTGTTGGTGTGGTCAAGATTTTGTCTAAGTTGTGTATAGAGGCACTGTAATAAATTGTGATGAATGATTTTATGAAGCAGCAGTGTCCAGGTATGATTCAACTTTGTTTTGGTTTGGTGGAGCGGCATTGTGTGATGTGCAAAGACTAAAAGGACTGGCAAGTGGCAAGTATTAATCTGAGATAGAATAATGGAGCCAGAGGTTTATATGAAAATAATTAGTTCTTCACCATAGTGACTGCTGAGACTGATCACAGTAGTGAAAATCAACACAGAATATTTAGTCCTTGACAGTTGTTCTAAACCATTCAATTGCTATAGTGTCTATTTAAGTATTAACCATTTTTATTGTAAGATTTACAAGTGAAAGTACTGTACTGGCATGTTGTTTGCAATAAAATTTCCATATTTGACTATATGCTCTTTAGGTAAACAATACCATTCGCAGTTGTTCTGATGTCATGAACAATTCTGAATGGCTATACCACAGAGTGATAAGTTATGTAGTTGTCACTAGGTAATAATTAACTTTCCACACAGTAGAAGAACCACTACGTCTAGTACTGTAGCTATCTCCCAGTGTGGCACTTTAACATTCTCACACACTGGGATTTAATATAATTCAACATGTTTTATGTACTATATTCTGTAAACATTGTCTTCTAACAGTTAATGTTGGCTTGGAAAATGAAAGCATATTTGTATAATCACTTTATAGTATGATCTACAGACATACTAATCACTATGACTTATTTCCAATGTAGTTCTGAGACCAAACATCACATACGTTACCTTCACTCTACAACCAACCAATACTTCATTGTTACTCAACTTTACTAACAGTCAGTTAATGACTTGTAGTGCTAGTGGTGGTCCTCGGATCATGACGGTGTGGTTGTTTGATGATGGTTCATCATTGTCAACAGTGGCCAATGGTAGTGACAGTGTAACTTATAACATCTCATCCTCATCAACCAGCGATACTGGTAGTTATTACTGTATAGCCACTACTGATGAAATGAATGACACTTCAGATGTGTACGCTCTGTTTGGTGAGTCATTACTATATTATGTACTCTATATGATAGTTTATTTAGGATATACCAATGTGTGCAATTTCAATCTGTTTTTTTCTTCTTCTTTAGTTTTAGTACTCTAAACTTATAATGTATATACCACTTTAGTGTGGGTGTTCAAACTTTGAATACCAATTGCTAAAACTCAGAAGATCTATCATAATTATTATAATTATTTGCATACAAAACTACAAAGATATTAGACAATAAAATGTCTATAGCTTCTAAGGAACTATAGATTTGCCCCCAGAACCCTTGCTCTAAAATGCCTACAAACTCTGGAGCACATCCCAATTTCAAGCTATTGCTAATTTTTGTATGTTGAAAATTGAAGTGACTTTCATTCATGTTCTATTGTATGAAGAACTTCACTTATTTACACAAAATAAAAGCATAATGCGTTTCTGAAAAGCATAAAAACAAGCATAATAGGTAGAAATTGGGTAAATGCCAAAAAGCATAATAGGCAAATTTTGGAGCATAATAGACTCAAGCCTACTTGGGGTTTAACTTGTTAATTCATTGGGCAGTATCTATATATTACCCAAGTAAACACGGTTTGCCCATGACTTTGATGCCCAACCTGTTCAAAGTTACAAAATGCTTTGACTCATTTTATTGAGTGACACAGAGTGTTTTATTGTGGGTTTTAATTTACACATTAGGCAAGGCTCAGTGTAGTTGCTAAGTTTAGATTATTTGACAGTAACTAAAATGTATTCTATGGTGAATGATCTGTAAAAACAACTGCTTGGGCAATGCGTGGATGCGCATTTCAACCCACTGCACAGAGGGCATGTCAGCCATTGAGCAGACCACGAAACAAGAAGAATATGACAACTAGCTTATAGTCCTAAGTACTTAACTTAATGTATTACCTTACAGTCACAATAGCAAGGTTTAATGTAGTATTTTTTTAAAACCATCGGTCTTTTAGCATAAGTGACTTATTATCAACCAAGTTTGGTATACTGGCTTATAACTTACATTGGTAATGCTCAACAGTTCCCTGTTTTCGCCATCAGACTTATCTATCCTTCTACATTTCTGTCCCTGATATCCATATATGTGATAGTGTTTGTTTGTAAGCAGTGTGAGTTGAAATGATCACATGTCAGCAACCTATTATTGACCACCGATACTTACTATTGACTGGGCACATAAATTCCGTAGACCACTTATTGATCAGTACCTTAGTTGATACATGTGCCAAAACTCTACTCAGTTGTAAGTTACATGATGCAATAGCCCACACACCAGAGGAAGTTGGATGTGCTTAAGCACCACTATAACAAATTACAAAAAATCTCTTTTGTTGATGAGGTTAATGCATCGCGATCTCACTGAATCATCTCATGTTTCGTTATAGAATACATACATGAAGGATGGTGAAGTAGTGTACACCAAACCAAGACACACAGTAGTGTGTTGTGCGGCCAATAAAACTGCCAACCACACCGTGAGTATATTGACAGGAAGAGACAAAACAGCTTTGGTTCATCCATTTCCCAAACAGAAATGTTAAAACGTTGTACATAAGCTGTCCGATCGTCTACTGAGGGGTCGTACAGTTCTGGAGCACCAAGATAAGACTTGGTTCCGTGGTTCTTCATCGCCATAATGCTATATATCTTTTGTAATTACTTTATTGTTTCATCACATGGAATCAATGCGACATTTGTTACAATTTCACTAGCAGCACACAAAACAAGTACAACTCATACAGGCCTAATCAAGAGAGTCACGTGCACGTTTTTTACATCATTATATAGTGCTTCGTACTGTAATTAGCTACAGTGTACAAGCGTAATAAAGTATTACAACATAGTTATGGTGAAATTAGACAGCTTAATGACTAAACTATGCTACATCAAGACATGTACTGTACATGCTACGATACATGCACGAGAGTCATCAATGAATGTGTGTAGCCACAGTGCACTAAGTGCAACCACAGGTGCTCATGTGGACACACATGTGTCAAGAGGTACTGATACACATATAGTGGGCGTGTACAAGTGTTTCACACGTGTAACAAGACACGTGAGTCGATGTGTGTACACTAGGCCAAGCTTGTGTGTGCATGCTTCAGTTCACGCGTGTGGAAATCACACAAAACACGTGTGCTGTGAAGTTATATTTGAGCTGTACTGTACTTTACTAGCCACAAATAAACTAAAGTAGTGAATATATTTACAGTGCTAATGGTCACGTGAGTGACATCGCACCAAGAGTCTACAAAAAGACAAAATCGTAAGCTCATTTAAGTGCACTAAAGTACTTACTTTACTAGCCATGAAAACCTAAAGTAGTTACAACAGTAAACAATATCAATTAAGTGCCATGCTCAGTGCTATATGTGACTTACCATCAGGTGTCTATAATCAATCAAAATACTATCCTATGACCTTCTTCATTCAATGAAGCAGCAAACTATCTACTTTATTAAGTACACAGGTTAACTCTGGCTCAGCTTTACAAAACTATAACTCACAATCAGCGGCGGAGGAAGTAGTTGATATGAGGGGGGGCTGGGCTGACCCAGACTTATTTCTATAGTTTGGTAAGGTGAGACCAAAAAAAAAAAAAAAAAAAAAAGGTCACAACCAACTGATAAGAGCTTTCCACCTCACCAGCTACCATTTCTAGCTGACAAACTACATAAAAATCCTTACATAGCTCGCTACACACTGATTACTTTATTAGAGTAACTGCTCTATTAGAGTATCTCGATCTTTATCACGGTTTTCAGCTCCACTCCAAGAAACATTATTTTGATGTGATATCATTCCTCAGCAGACCAAGGGGGGACTTTAGCCCCCTTGCCCCCCCCCCCCTTTCCGCCGCCTATGCTCACAATCAATCTTGTAAAATATGTATCATTGACTATAATTATTAGAGCAGAGGAGATACCACTGTTTCATCAAAGAAATCCAAGAAAGTCTGGAATGCATTAATGAGAAATTAAGACACTGAATTAAAAATTAGAATGGATATACTACCTCCATTTCTCCTTTTTAAGGGAGGTGTGAAAGTGGTATATGTATTAGTTAAAGCACTGCTGCAAGTACTAAAACAGCTAAGCTGTAAAAAAAGGAGTGCGGCCCTTGAAAAGGCTATGGTGAAAAAAGATGTGAAATCCAAGGTGGCGGCCAAGAAATGGCTGTGATGGTAGGTTAATGGTAAAAATTTTAATAATGACAATTCAGGTGAATTTTGTGCCAAGACCAAATTCACCTGAATTGTCGTTATTAAAATTTTTACCATTAACCTACCATCACAGCCATTTCTTGGCTGCCACCTTGGATTTCACATCTTTTTTCACCATGGCCTTTTTGGGAGCCACACCTATTTTTACAGCTTAGCTGTTTTTGATTAGATTTCATTTCTTTTTGTATTTGTATACCCCAAAGCTGGCCTATGGCCAGCTTTGGGGCTTTTTAACCTATATTTTTTTCTTTACCACAGGAAAAAGAAAAAGATGAAGTAGATTTTATAAATACTTTAGTAAATGTACAAATTATATATATATAATGAATATATTTATTACATGTCAATTAATCCCCACAGGATAATTTGCAGCTGATCTCTCTACTGGGTGACTTGAAATGTAGCTGAACTCTCTACAGGGTGATCTGCTTGTACGTAGATGAACTCTTTACAGGATTCTCTCTACAGGGTTACTTGACTCTAGCTAAACTCTCTGCAGGGTTATCTGTTTGTAGTTGAATTCTCTACAGGGTGATTTGTTTGCAGCTGAACTATCTACAAGTTAACTTCTTCTAGCTGATCTGTCTACAGGGTGACATGTTTCTAGCTGGTCTCTCTACAGGGCGATTTGTTTGTAGCTGAATTCTCTACAGAGTGATGTGTTTGCAGCTGAACTCTCTATATGGTGGTTGCTTTGTAGCTGAACTCTCTACAGGATAATCTTTTCATAGCTGAACTCTCTACATGATGATTTCTTTGTAGCTGAATTCTCTACAGGGTGATTTGTTTGTAGCTGAAATCCCTACAAGGTAACTTCTTCTAGCTGATCTTTCTACAGGGCGATTTGTTTGTAGCTGAGTTCTCTACAGGGTGTTTGTTTGCAGCTGAATTCTCTACATGGTGGTTTCTTTATAGCTGAACTCTCTACAAGATGACTTCTTCTAGCTGATCTCTCTACAGGGTGATTTGTTTGTAGCTGAACTCTCTACAGGTGATTTGTTTGTAGCTGAACTCTCTACAAGGTGATACTTCTAAGTGATCTCTCTACAGGATGACTTGTTTCTAACTGAACTCTCAACAGGGTGATCTGTTCATAGCTGAACTTTCTACTGGGTGATTTGTTTGCAGCTGAACTTTCTACATGGTGGTTTCTTTTTAGCTGAACTCTCTACAAGGTAATTTCTTCTAGCTGAACTCTCTACAGGGTGACTTGTTTCTAGCTGATCTCTCTACAGGGTGATCTGTTCATAGCTGAACTTTCTACAGGGTGATTTGTTTGCAGCTGAACTCTCTACATGGTAGTTTCTTTGTAGCTGAACTCTCTACAATGTGACTTCTTCTAGCTGAACTCTCTACAAGGTGACTTGTTTCTAGCTGATCTCTCTACAGGGTGACTTGTTTCTAGCTGAACTCTCTACAGATGATTTGTTTGTAGCTGAACTCTCTACATGGTGGTTTCGTTGTAGCTGAACTCTCTACAAGGTAACTTCTTCTAGCTGATCTTTTTACAGGGCATATTTGTTTGTAGCTGAGTTCTCTACAGGGTGATTTGTTTGCAGCTGAACTCTCTACATGGGAGTTTCATTGTAGCTGAACTCTCTATAATGTGACTTCTTCTAGCTGAACTCTCTACAGGGTGACTTGTTTCTAGCTGATCTCTCTACAGGATGACTTGTTTCTAGCTGAACTCTCTACAGGTGATTTATCTGCAGCTGAACTCTCTATATGGTGGTTTCTTTGTAGCTGAACTCTCTACAAGGTAACTTCTTCTAGCTGATCTTTCTACAGAGTGATTTGTTTGTAGCTGAATTCTCTACAGGGTGATTTATTTGCAGCTGAACTCTCTACAAGGTGACTTCTTCTAGCTGAACTCTCTACAGAGTGATTGATTTTTTTTGCAGCTGAACTCTCTACATGGTGGTTGCTTTGTAGCTGAACTCCCTAAAAGGTGACTCCTTCTAGCTGAACTCTCTACAGGGTGATCTTTTCATAGCTGAACTCTCTACAGGATGATTTGTTTGCAGCTGAATTCTCTACATGATGATTTCTTTGTAGCTGAACTCTCTACAGGGTGATTTGTTTGTAGCTGAGTTCTCTACAGGGTGTTTGTTTGTAGCTGAACTCTCTACATGGTAGTTTCTTTGTAGCTGAACTGTCTACAATGTGACTTCTTCTAGCTGAACTCTCTACAGGATGACTTGTTTCTAGCTGATCTCTCTACAGGGTGACTTGTTTCTAGCTGAACTCTCTACAGGTGATTTGTTTGCAGCTGAACTCTCTACAAGGTAACTTCTTCTAGCTGATCTTTCTACAGGGTAATTTGTTTGTAGCTGAATTCTCTACAGGGTGATTTATTTGCAGCTCAACTCTCTACAAGGTGACTTCTTCTAGCTGAACTCTCTACAGAGTGATTGATTTTTTTGCAGCTGAACGCTCTACATGGTGGTTTCTTTGTAACTGAACCCTCTACAGGGTGATTTGTTTGTAGCTGAACTCTCTACAGGGTGATCTGTTCGTAGTTGAACTCCCTACAAGGTAACTTCTTCTAGCTGATCTTTCTACAGGGCGATTTGTTTGTAGCTGAGTTCTCTACAGGGTGATTTGTTTGCAGCTGAACTCTCTACATGGTAGTTTCATTGTAGCTGAACTCTCTACAATGTGACTTCTTCTAGCTGAACTCTCTACAGGGTGACTTGTTTCTAGTTGATCTCTCTACAGGGTGACTTATTTCTAGCTGAACTCTCTACAGGGGATTTGTTTGCAGCTGAACTCTCTACATGGTGGTTTCTTTATAGCTGAACTCTCTACAAGGTGACCTCTTCTAGCTGATTTCTCTGCAGGGTGATTTGTTTGTAGCTGAACTCTCTACAGGTGATTTGTTTGTAGCTGAACTTTCTACAAGTTGATACCTCTAGCTGATCTCTCTACAGGATGACTTGTTTCTAACTGAACTCTCAACAGGGTGATCTGTTCATAGCTGAACTTTCTACTGGGTGATTTGTTTGCAGCTTAACTCTCTACATGGTGGTTTCTTTGTAGCTGAACTCTCTACAAGGTAACTTCTTCTAGCTGATCTTTTTACAGGGCATGTTTGTTTGCAGCTGAGTTCTCTACAGGGTGATTTGTTTGCAGCTGAACTCTCTACATGATGGTTTCTTTGTAGCCGAGCTCTCTACAAGGTGACTTCTTCTAGCTGATACAGGGTGACTTGTTTCTAGATGAACTCTCTACAGGGTGACTAGCATGTAGCTGAATTGTCTATCAGATTAACTGTTTGTAGCTGAATTCCGTACAGAATATCCTGCAATGTAATATAATTCTGTAATGGTAAGTTATAAACGTAGCAGAATGCTCTATTAGGGTGACTGTTCTTTTAGAGTATCTCTATCTCGCATTTGCTACACGTAGTTGCCTTTCGAATCATAACTCAGTGGTTTGTAATCCGATTCTTCTGTACTACTGCAAGGACTTTCTATGATGATTATTCCAGCTACACACTGATTTTCAGCTCATTGCTCTAAGCGGTTTACCTGGTAGATGTGAAAACTAATAGTTTTTTTATTCATAAAAATCGATCACGTAATTTTAACACAGGTTGCGTTTTGTGTCATATCTCCATGGTCTTTATCTCAATTCCTTTCAAACCACAAAAAGGCACTCCTACGATGGTTAGTCCATCTACATATAAATTTTCAACTCATTCCTCCAAGGGGTTTACCCTGTAGGCGTGACAGACCTTCGACCTTATTTTACGCACATAATCGGTCATAACTCTGTGTATGTTCATCGGATTCCTACCAAAGTTCGTACTGAGATCCGCCTTAATGAGCCCTTCAAGTGTGCCAAATTTCAGCCCTATCCGAGTATGCATTCGTGTTTTATGTAAATATTTTAATAACGACAATTCAGGTGAATTTGGTGCCGCTTGGTCTTGGCACAAAATTCACCTGAATTGTCATTATTAAAATTTTTACCATTAACCTACCATCACAGCCATTTCTTGGCCGCCACCTTGGATTTCACATCTTTTTTCACCATAGCCTGTCTGAGGGCCGCACTTTTTTTACAGCTTGGCTGTTTTGGATTAGATTTCACTTCTTTTTGTATTTGTATACCCCCAGGCTTTTTTTAAACCTATCATATTTTCTTTACCACAGGAAAAAGAAAAGATGAAGCAGGGTGATTTCTTTGTAGCTGACCTCTCTACAAGGTTATCCTTCTAGCTGATCTCTCTACCGGATGACTTGTTTGTAGCTGAACTCTCTACAGGATGGTTTGTTTGTAGCTGAATTTTCTACAGAGCGATTTGTTTGCAGCTGAACTCTCTACATGGTAGTTTCTTTGTAGCTGAACTATCTACAATGTAACTTCTTCTAGCTGAACTCTCTACAGGGTGACTTGTTTCTAGCTGAACTCTCTACAGGGTAATTTGTTTGTAGCTGAACTCTCTACAAGGTAACTTCTTCTAGCTGATCTTTCTACAGGGTGATTTGTTTGTAGCTGAATTCTCTACAGGGTGACTTGTTTCTAGCTGATCTCTGTACAGGGTGACTTGTTCCTAGCTGAACTCTCTACAGGTGATTTGTTTGCAGCTGAACTCTCTTACATGGTGGTTTCTTTGTAGCTGAACTCTCTACAAGGTGACTTCTTCTAGCTGATCATGATCTCCCTACAAGATGACTTGTTTTTAACTGAACTCTCTACAGTGTGATCTGTTCATAGCGGACCTTTGTATTGGGTGATTTGTTTGCAGCTGAACTCTTTGCATGATGGTTTCTTTGTAACTGAACTCTCTACAAGGTAACTTCTTCTAGCTGATCTCTCTACAGGGCAATTTGTTTGAGCTGAACTCTCTACATGATGGTTTCTTTGTAGCTGAACTCTCTATTAGGTACCTTCTTCTGGCTGATCTGACTACAGGGTGACTTTTTTGTAGTTGAATTCCCTACAGAATAACTTGCAATGTAATATGATTAAGTAAATTATAAATGCAGCTGAATGCTTTATTAGGGTGACTGTTCTATTAGAGTATCTCGATCTCGCATTTGCTACACGTAGTTGCCTTTCGAATCATAACTCAGTGGTTTGTAATCCGATTCTTCTGTACTACTGCAATGACTTTCTATGATGATTATTCCAGCTACAAACTGATTTTCAGCTCATTGCTCTAAGCGGTTTGCCTGATAGACACGAAAACTAATAGTATTTTTATTCATAAAAATCGACCGCGTAATTTTGACACAGGTTGGGTTTCGTGTCATATCTCCGTGGTTTTTATCCCGATTCCTTTCAAACCACAAAAAGGCACTCCTACGATGGTTGCTCCATCTACATAGCAATTTTCAGCTGATTCCTCAAAGAGGTTTACCCTGTAGGCGTGACAGACCTTCGACCTAATTTTACGCAAATAATCGGTCATAACTCCGTGAATGTTCATCGGATTCCTACCAAAGCTGGTACAGAGATCCGCCTTAATGAGCCCTTTAAGTGTGCTAAATTTCAGTCTGATCCGAGCACGCATTCGTGTTTTATGGCGGATTTTGCGAAGTGTGCGAAATGAAGAAGTAGAAGAAGAAAAAACGAAGAAATTAAAACGAAATTTTGTTCGCTTGTATCTCGGAAATGGCTACAGCGATTTTCTTCAAATTTGGTGTGTAGACTCCCCTTGCTGGCCGGCACCTCTGTAGCAAATTTGGTTCCAATCGGATAAGGTATCACAGAGCTACATAGGTGTGAAAATTGCGTTTTCTTTCTTCCTGTTAATATACTCACGGGTGGCACGCTGGCTTCTTGGGCCGCACGACACACTACCGTGTGTCTTGATATGAAATTTATAGCTTGTAGGAGAGAGACAAATATAGCACGAGACAAAGATTTCATCTCAAGATCACTCTTTTAGTGCTATGTTTGTCATATAGCGTGAGCAAGGCCATGCTTTAACTAATTTGAATAACTTCCATGTTTGAGCTGGAACCCAAGTGTAACTTGCGCGAAATTATTTGTTACTCATCAAGCAGCATTCAGTGAAACCATTGACTTCGCTCTGGATATGGACGAACGTACCTTGAAGATCCTCCGGAGTGCCTTTTCCTCTGCCTTTCTTCTCCAGTTACTTATCCTTGTTGTATTGATTTTAGGGTGGGGTACCATGTAACTGCCCATCTACAATGCTATAACTACGTACCTTGATGTAGATCTGCAGTCATATAGCACTGTGGTTTTGTATATATGTAGTACTGTGGTCACGAATATAGCACTGTTGTCACATAAACTGTTTTGTATGGCAAATATAGTGCTATTTTCACTTTAATCTTTGTTTAAAATATGCATGTTGCTGAAGTGAACATTGAATAACAATTACAATAAACCACTATTCTACCCATACAAACAGTTTGTGTTGTTTCTCTACGCAGTTGCTCCATATGGTGTAAACATCACTGGTAACAACACATACCCTCATGGGAGTCAGCTACAATTACATTGTTCATCAGAGGGTGGGCCACAATTAGAATACAGTTGGAACAGGACTAACACATTCTCAAACAACACAACTACTAACACCAACAACCTTACTATTAGTAATGTAACTACACTTGATGGAGGAAATTACACTTGTACTGTCACTAATGATGCTGGATCTAGTAGTAATGCTGTCACTGTTTATGGTGAGTCATATATTTCCAAGTTTCTATCTTACCTTGTGTATGTATTTGCGAAACTTTGAATGAGCAAATTAGTTAATTATCACTTATTCTTGTTAACAGTTGGACCAGTGTTCACTACTCATCCAATGAATCAGGAGGAGGTTATTAATAACAGTTTTACACTACATTGTACAGCAGAAGGATTCCCTACACCATCTATACAATGGTACCTCAACAATACCATGATCACTAATAGTAGTAATAGATATATTGTTGACACCACATCAATGAACAGTATTACTAGTATACTGACAGTTATAATGGCTGACTTTACTGATACTGGCCTGTACTACTGTGAAGCTAATAGTAGTGTGTTTGTTGATAATGTGAACAGTGACATGATGAATATCAGTGTAGTAGGTGAGTGTGGGTTGGTATTATACTGTTACAAGGACAAAATACTGTATGCATTTATGGCACACTATTGAATAAATTACACAAGTAGAAAGAAATTTAGGAATTAAGCTTGATTAGAGATCATAGAAAAAGTGGTGAAACAAGGAAGGTTGTCTATACCAGCAGATATAATAATCCAATCCAAATAAACCCAGCTGTAAAAAAGCTGCGGTCTTCCAAAAATAGGCTAGTATGAAAAGGTGTGTTATCTAAAGTGGCAGCCAAGAAGATTATACTGTCACTTACTTTGTAACAAAACAACCTTCACTTTTTTGCTATTCCCCAACCTTCTTCTTTGATCTCTGTGTGTATCGCTTTAAAGAAAGAATAGTGCCAGGCATGCCCGAGTTATCCTGACACAATGTCTGGACACTAAAACTCAGTCTGCACTTAATAGAGCACTCATAAAATATAACTATACTATGGTAAGAAATGTTGTATATAAACATCAGGGAATATTAGAGAATATAATATCTAATCCAAAACAGCCAAGCTGTAAAAAAAGTGTGCGGCCCTCAAAAAGGCTATGGTGAAAAAAGATATGAAATCCAAGGTGGCGGCCAAGAAATGGCTGTGATGGTAGGTTAATGGTAAAAATTTTAATAACAACAATTTAGGTGAATTTTGTGCCAAGACCAAAATTCACCTGAATTGTTGTTATTATAATTTTTACCATTAACCTACCATCACAGCCATTTCTTGGCCGCCACCTTGGATTTCACATCTTTTTTCACCATAGCCTTTTTGAGGGCCGCACACTTTTTTACAGCTTGGCTGTTTTGGATTAGATTTCATTTCTTTTTGTATTTGTATACCCCAAAGCCGGCCTATGGCCGGCTTTGGGACTTTTTTAACCTATCTTTTTTTCTTTACCACAGGAAGAAGAAAAGATGAAGTAGATGTACTTTTAATATTTTATCAGTAAATGTACAAATTCTATATATTACATATACTGATTACAGAAATCTCCATGGTGGTTTCTTTGTAACTGAGCACTCTACAAGGTGACTTCTTCTAGATGCTCTCTCTACAGGGTGAATTGTTTGTAGCTGAACGATCTACAAGGTAACTTCTTCTAACCGATCTTTCTACAGGGCAATTTGTTTGTGGCTGAATTTTCTACAGAGTGATTTCTTTGCAGCTGAACTCTGTACATGGTGATTTCTTTGTAGCTGAACTCTCTACAAGGTGATTTCTTCTAGCTGATCTCTCTACAGGGAGATTTGTTTGTAACTGAACTATCTACAAGGTAACTTCTTCTAGCTGATCTCTCTACAGGGTGATTTGTTTGTAGCTGAATTCTGTACAGGTGCAGCTGAGCTCTTTACAGAATGGTTTCTTTGTAGTTGAACTCTCTACAAGGTGACTTCTTCTAACTGATCTTTTTACAGGGTGGTTTGTTTGTAGCTGAACTATCTACAAGGTAATTTCTTCTAGCTGATCTCTCTACAGGGTGATATGTTTGTAGCTGAATTCTGCACAGGTGATTTGTTTGTAGCTGAACTCTTTACAGAATGGTTTCTTTGTAGCTGAATTCTATACAAGATAACTTTTCTAGCTGACGTCTCTACAAGGTCACTAGTTTGTAGCTGAACTCTCTACATGGTGGTTTCTTTATAACTGAACTTTCTACAAGGTGACTTCTTCTAGCTGATCTTTCTACAGGGTGATTTGTTTATAGCTGAACACTCTACAAGGAAACTTCTTCTAGCTGATCTCTCTACAGGGAGATTTGTTTGTAGCTGAACTCTCTACAAGGTAACTTTTCTAGCTGATGTCTCTACAAGGTCACTAGTTTGTAGCTGAACTCTTTACATGGTGGTGTCTTTGTAACTGAACTCTGTACAAAGTAACTTCTTCTAGCTGATCTCTCTACAGGGTGATTTGTTTGTAGCTGAACTATCTACAAGATAACTTCTTCTAGTTGATCTCTGTACAGGGTGATTTGTTTGTAGTTGAATTCTGTATAGGTGATTTGTTTGCAGCTGAGCTCTTTACAGAATGGTTTCTTTGTAGCTGAACTCTCTACAAGGTAACTTCTTCTAGCTGATGTCTCTACAGGGTCACTAGTTTGTAGCTGAATTCTCTACATGGTGGTTTCTTTGTAACTGAACTCTCTACAAGGTAACTTCTTCTAGCTGATCTTTCTACAGGGTGATTTGTTTGTAGCTGAACTCTCTACAGGTGATTTGTTTGCAGCTGAACTCTATACATGATGGTTTCTTTGTAGCTGAACTCTCTACAAGGTAACTTCTTCTAGCTGATTTCTCTACAGGGTGATTTGTTTGTAGCTGAACTCTCTACATGATGGTTTCTTTGTAGCTGAACTCTCTACAAGGAAACTTCTTCTAGCTGATCTCTCTACAGGGAGATTTGTTTGTAGCTGAACTCTCTACAGGTGATTTGTTTGCAGCTGAACTCTCTACATGATGGTTTCTTTGTAGCTGAACTCTCTACAAGGTAACTTCTTCTAGCTGATTTCTCTACAGGGAGATTTGTTTGTAGCTGAACTCTCTACATGATGGTTTCTTTGTAACTGAACTCTCTGCGAGGTAACTTCTTCTATTGATCTCTCTACAGGGCGATTTGTTTGTAGCTGAACTCTCTACGTGGTGGTTTCTTTGTATATAGCTGAATTCTACAAGATGATTTCTTCTAGCTGAACTATTTCTTTCCATAGTTGCATGAACTCCCTACAAGGTAACTTTTTCTAGCTGATCTCTCTACTGGGTGACTTGTGTGTAGCTGACCTCTAAACAGGTTTCTTGTTTCTAGCTGATCTCTTGAATTCTCTTCAGCGTGACTGCTCTATTAGGATGACTGCTCTATTAGAGTATCTCGATCTCGCACTTGCTGCACCAAGTTGGATTCGTGTTATAATTCTGTGGCTTTAAGTCTGATTCTTCTACACCATTGATGAGCCTTTCTAAGATGATTACTCCATCTGTACAACGATTTTCAAAGCATTACCCCAAGCGGTTTATCTGGTAGGCGTGGCAAGCAGTCATTTTTTTATTAGCTAATCTCGATTGCGTAACTGTTACACACTGTTGGTTTTTCGTTGTATCTTCCTGGTTTTTAGCTCGATTTCTTTCAAACCACAAAAGGTTTGACCGTATCTCTACTGCATATGATCACATTGTTCACTGGAGAAACAACCTTTTCATGGTGCCATTCGGAAAAGCAGGCACTAATTTTGTAACTGAACTATCAAAACTTTTTCACAATTATGGAACAGCTTCTGCCATGGAGTGTATTGCATTGAAGGCTGCTATGGTTATGCCTGCACTGCTGCTTCAACGCCC
Organism: Dysidea avara; assembly: GCF_963678975.1. Classification (NCBI taxonomy): domain Eukaryota; kingdom Metazoa; phylum Porifera; class Demospongiae; order Dictyoceratida; family Dysideidae; genus Dysidea; species Dysidea avara. The sequence goes on from NC_089275.1 coordinate 27,172,517, forward strand.
ACATCGGAACTCTATATGTCATAACCACGTGATGTGCCTGGAACGTCGCCTTCCCTTGTGGCATGATGGTAATATACTGGATCTATTGAATGAGGGCTGCTCTATTCAGCATCATTTGCAGACCAACAAGGGAGAGAGATCCAACTCAGAGGATACTGCCAGAAAATTTGCTAACCTTATGTTCCAGGGTAAGGTAAAGCCTGCCTTGCGCTTTGTCTCTGACAAGTCTTGTGGCTCCTTTTTGCCGATCTCTGCACAGGTTGGGGAGTCCACTGTACTGGAGGAGCTCATTAAGAAACATCCATCTCCATCTCCAGCTTCCTCTTCCAGCCTAATTGTGACTGATTCAACAAACTTTAGTCATTGTCATCCTGTCATATGTGACCGGATTTGCGAAAAGGGGTCTTCCACACACATCCAATTCTATTAATTCAGAGGAACACAACTCGGTACTAAAGATACATATTTACCTGAAACTTCCTCCATCCACTAAGCTGTGTTGTTACTCACTACTGACCAAATTGCAAATCAATAGCCATTTCCAATCTGAAGTTACGAGTTGTCAAAGTTGGTAAATTGGATGTGTGTGGAAGACCCCTTTTCGCAAATCCGGTCACATATTTGACTGTCTTAATGACGATGTCCTACGTAAGGTTGTGCTTCGAATGGAGGGCACTGCTGGGCCATCAGGGGTGGATGCCCGAGGCTGGCGCCGTCTCTGTACATCATTTCACTCAGCATCAGTGGACTTATGCCGTTCTCTAGCCATGGTTGCTAGGCGGATTTGTACTTCTTTTGTGGATCCTTCCACTTTGCAACCTTTACTCAACAGTCGCCTTATTGCCCTGGATAAAAATCCGGGTGTTGGACCTATAGGGATAGGAGAAACCTCCAGGCGGATCATTGCTAAGGCTATCCTAAGTGTATTGAAGCAGGACATCTTAAAAACATCAGGCAGCCTTCAACTTTGTGCGAACCAGCGTGGGGGCTGTGAGGCTGCAGTGCATGCCATGAGAGAAATTTTAATGATTCACATTCCGAAGGGGTCCTGCTGATTGATGCTTCTAATGCTTTTAATTCCCTGAATCGTCGCTCTGCCCTTCTGAACATGTTTGATTTGTGTCATCCCTTTGCTACTGTTTTGACCAACATCTATCGTATAGCTTCAAACTTATTTATTGATGGTCCTTCCATATTGTCTCAAGAGGGTACTACACAAGGAGACCCTTTAGCAATGCCCATGTATGCTATCAGTTTGATTCCAGTTATTCAACGTCTAAGGGGTATTGCCAAGCAAGTTTGGTATGCGGATGATGCTGCTGCTGGGGGTTCGCTTCGTCAGCTGAAGAAATGGTGGGATACATTGTGTTCTTTCAGTGGCTCTTTGGGTATAATGTTAACGCAGTCAAGTGCTGGTTAGTTGTTAAGGAAGGTTTGTTGCAGAGGGCTAATCATGTTTTCATGGGAACTGGCGTTCAGGTCACCTCTTCTGGTCGCCCATACTTGGGTGCAGCATTGGGTTCCACTACCTTTATTGACTTATTTACTGAACAGCGTGTTGATGAATGGATTCAAGGAGTCTCTCGCCTATCTTCTTTTGCTGAGACACAGCCTCACGCATCTTATGCCGCTTTTACCCATGGTTACCTTTCTAAGTGGAATTATTTTTTTCGTACCACTCCTAATGTTTCCAACCGGCTTTCACCTCTTGAATCTGCTGTTCGCAGCCATTTTCTTCCTAAGTTGGTACTGTATCCTGTTGGTGACGTTGAGCAAGAATTGTTTGGTCTTCCTGTACGTTTTGGAGGTCTGGGTATCAGTAATCCCACCTTGACATCTGATGAGCAGTACACTTTTTCAAGGGAGCTGCTGCATGGCTTAATAGATTTGATTTACCATCAAAACCCTGCTTTGTCTGAAGATGTAGTTCATCATCAGCAAGAGATTTTTCGTCATCTTTCTTCTGTTAAAGAGCGATCCTTATCTAACCAATTACAGTCCACACTTTCCAACTGCCCTCCACATTTGCGCTGGGCTGTTGAATGCTGCACCGAGAAAGGTTCTTCTTCTTGGCTTACTGCTCTTCCTCTAGAGCAGTATGGCTTTGCACTTCATAAGGGTGAGTTCATTGATGCCATTTGTTTAAGGTATGGCTACATGCCATCACGACTTCCATCTCACTGTGTGTGTGGCAAGGATTTTAGCCTATCCCACGCCCTTAGCTGCCCACATGGTGCCTTTCCGATTATTCCGCCTAATGAAATTAGGAATCTGACAGCTAGTTTGATGTCTGAAGTCTGCCATAATGTCCAGATTGAACCACAGCTGCACCCTTTGTCTGGTGAGACCTTACATTATCGCTCTGCCATTCAAGATGATGACGCGAGGGTAGACATCAGGGCTTCCGGCTTCTGGAGGTGCCTACACCATCATTCCTTCTTTAATGTGAGGGTTTTTAACTGCTTTGCAGCTTCTAATCGTTCCTCTACGCTATCTACTGCTTTTCGAAAACATGAACTAGAGAAACGTTGTGCCTATGAGGAACGGATTTGGGAGGTGGAGCATGGGAGTTTTAATCCCCTTGTTTTTTCCACTTCAGGTGGCATGGGAAGGGCTGCTACCACCACTTATAAACATCTTGCCTGCCTGCTAAGCGAGAAGTGGAATTCCCCATATTCTGTGGTGATGGGCTGGCTCCGTTGTAGTTTGGCGTTTTCCTTGCTCCATTCTTCAGTTATGTGCATCAGGGGATCACACTCAAGATCCAAGTGTCCGTGTGTGCCTCCAGCAGTTGATCTTGCTGTTGCTGAGGGGCACCTGCCTGCCCATTGAACCCTGGGCATGCTGTAGGTTCTGTGTAGGTTCTTTTCTGTAGGTTATAATTAATTTTTCAAATATTTTGTTAGCATTCTATAGAGGAAGGGAGTGACATTAGGGCCGGAGGAAAAAAAAAAAGGTTTGAGGTTCAATAGTTAACCTATTCACCCACTGATTTTCAGCTTCTTCCCATATGCGGTTTACCCTGTAGGCGTGACAACATATTGGTGTTATTTTTCGTGAATAATCGCTCATAACTCTTTGCCTGTTTATCGTATTCCAGCCAAAGTTGGTACAGAGATACGCCTTTATACCCCCCTTCTGTGTGCCAAATTTCAAGGCAATCGGATATTGCATTCACGTTTCATAGCAGTTTTTGTAAGTGTGCAACAAGAGGAAGAAAAATAAGAAGAAAAAAAACGAAGAAACTAAGCCAATTTTCGAAGTCGCATATCTCGGGAATGCGTGAAGCGATTTCGCTCAAATTTGGAATGTGGAGTGCTGAAGTTGGAGGGCATGTCCACAGCAAAAATCGTCTTGTTTCATCAAGGAAGCACAGAGCTACGGAGGTGCGAAAATTGCATTTTCTTTCTTCCTGTCAATATACTCACTGGTGTTACGTGCCGGCTTCTTGGGCCGCACGACACACTACCATGTTTAATATACTTCCAGAAATATTTTAAATGATTTTTACTTCGTATTAGATGTATGTAGTACAATAGATTAGTTGGAATTGATGGTATTTGTACCAGTAACTAATATTTGTATGAGAAGTGAAATTTGTGACTGGATTTGTGAAAAGGAATCTTCCACACACATCCAATAGACCAACTTTGACCATCCATAACTTCAGATTGGAAAAAGCTAATGATTTGAAATTCTGGTAAGCAGTATGTACCAACATAGCTTAATTAATAGAGAAAATTTCAGACTTGTATTTTACTTGAACACTAATTTTCCAAGCTCATAGAAGTGGATGTGTGTGGAAGACCCCTTTTCGTAAATCCGGTCACATTTGGAATAAATACCACATGTTTTGTATTGCAATTTGCCATTTCCAATACAACAACAACAGTGGAAAGTTACTACCATACTCATAGAATACTCCTTATATATGTACATATATGTGCAATAGGTCCGGTTTTTGAAGTCAGAACATCTATTCGTGTTCACCAAATCTTGAGAAGCCATTTAAGAAGCTGTACAGCCAAAGGAACCATAACTTAGCTGTTGCATAATGAGATAAGTGCATCTCATTATGTAAACTTTTGCTTTGTTACACTTTGTAGTAAGTCACAACAACCTTCTCCATGATGTACAGAGTGTTTATTTGAAGAAAACAACAGATGTTATGTAATCATACAATTATAACTCCCATAAAAGTTGTCAGTAGGACTCGACCACAAATTTATTGAGTTGCTCATTTCAAAGGATTCCTCTTAAACAGTTTCCCTTATATGAATGTATGGCAAAACCTCAAAGTGCACTAACTACTTAACAATGTATGGGATTAAAGCACATCTTATCCCATCATCTCTTATCCCATCATCTTAGGTATTTGAATAACTTTAATTTAGTCATTACCAAAAGGAAGTAATGGAATCTATGGTAAATGAGAATATACTATATAGCATAATGCATAAATTTAATAATTATCTAATCAAAAACAGCCAAGCTGTAAAAAAAGGAGTGCGGCCCTTAGATAGGCTATGGTGAAAAAAGATGTGAAATCCAAGGTGGCGGCCAAGAAATGGCTGTGATGGTAGGTTAATGGTAAAAATTTTAATAACGACAATTCAGGTGAATTTGGTGCGCTTAGTCTTGGCACAAAATTCACCTGAATTGTCGTTATTAAAATTTTTACCATTAACCTACCATCACAGCCATTTCTTGGCCGCCACCTTGGATTTCACATCTTTTTTCACCATAGCCTTTTCAAGGGCCACACTCCTTTTTTTACAGCTTGGCTGTTTTAGATTAGATTTCATTTTTGTTTGCATTTGTATACCCAAAAGCTTTTTAACCATATTTTTTTCTTTACCACAGGAAAAAGATGAAGCAGATTTTATAAATACTTTAACTCATTCTGATTTTTAATGTACAAAATTCATTAATCAAGACACACGGTAGTGTGTCGTGCGGCCCAAAAAGCCGGCGCGCCACACTGTGAATACATTTACAGGAAGAAAGTAAACGCGATTTTCACACCTTTGTAGCTACGTGATTCCTTATCCGATTGAAACCAAAGTTGCTACAGAAGTACCGGCTAGGTAGGGGAGTCCACATTCCAAATTTGAAGAAAATCGCTCCATCCATTTCCGAGATACGATCGGCCAAAGTTTGGGTTTTTTTTCTTGGTTTTCTTCTTCTACTACTTCTTCTTTTCGCACACTTTGCAAAATGCACCGTAAAACGCGAATGCGTGCTCCAATCGTGCTGAAATTTGGCACACTTAAAGGGCTCATTAAGGCAGATCTCAGTACTAAGTTTGGTAAGAATCCGATGAACATTCACCGAGTTATGACCGATTATTTGCGTAAAATAAGGTCGAAGGTCTGTCACGCCCACAGGGTGAACCGCTTGAAGGAATGAACTGAAAATTGCTATGTAGATGGAGTAACTATCGTAGGAGTGCCTTTTTGTGGTTTGAAAGGAATCCAGTTAAAGGCCATCGAGATATGACACAAAACCCAACCTGTGTCACAATTACATGATCGATTTTTATGAATAGATGAATATAAAATTGGAAATTTTAAAATGGGAATAGGGATCGCTGAAAAAAGCCACAAAACAAGAAGGGATCGCTGGGGTGGTAATGTAAACCACAAATCCCTATTTTGACTCTTTGTCATAAATTTTTAGTAACATCCTCTGTCATTTTGAAGTGAGTCAAAATAGGGATTTGTGGTTTATATTACCACCCTAGCGATCCCTTCTTGTTTTGTAGCTTTTTTCAGCGATCCCTATTCCCATTTTAAAATTTCCAATTTTTTATTCATCTAGTTTGTGTACTTTTTATTAATCCAGTAATGGATTATGAAGTAAACTGTTGTGAACAGTGTGATTTTGCATTCGGCATAGTAACACCGTCAACATTTCAGTACACACATGAAACTGATCAAATTGCAATGTGCATACAGACTGAGAGTCTCCTAATATGAGGTACAATTTACATTGCTGGTGCCTTCAATAGCTGCAAATTCAGTACAAAGATTGTTGTTATACACTTGACGGCATTATGTATACATCAGGGTGAACTCCCTTCAGACTGGAAGAAGGCATATGTAACACCAGTATACAAGAAGGGCCCGTGTACTAATCCATCGAACTATAGACCTATATCGTTGACTAGTATTTGCTGTAAGTTGTTGGAATATATCATCTCCTCAGCAATATCTTCTCACACTATTGACTACAATATCATGTATACAAATTAACATAGATTTCTTTGATTGATAATGAAGACTGTGGTGAATAGTGTAATTTTGCATTCTGCATAGTAACGCCATTAATGTTTCAGTACAAACATGAAACTGATCAAATTGCAATGTGCATACAGACTGAGAGTTTCCCAATATGAGCTACAATTTAAATTACTGGTGCCTTTAATAACTGTCAAATTCAGTGCAAGAATTGTTGTTGTACACTTGACTGCATTATTAGAGTATTTACATGACTGCTCTATTAGAGTATTTAATCTGGATAACCCGCCCACTTACAATAATCACGGAGCGAAAAAACCACCTTGCAACAAAGTCATCAGCCCAGATTAAGCTTCCTGGCCTATACTGAGTTTAATATAAAGACAGATTTTATTAGCCACAAGTAGCGCACACCAAAAAACTTAACCTTGAGCGCGAACTTGTATGGCTTCTCGAGCGTAATGGCGTTTTGGCAAGAAGAAACGGCCCCGGTTTGGGCTGTTTCCATTTGAAAACGAAATCAAAAATAGGTCATGGACATGAAGAAGGACTAGGTAAGCACGGCAATATAGTTTTTAGCACAAAAAAGTGGATAATTTTTGCTGTACATGGGTGAAACAAAATAATATTATGAATAATAAGAATAATAATATGAACAAAACGGCAAATTTCAGTTTTGTCCCAAATACACATACTGTTTCCTTTTCACTTGATACTTACTAGTGGACCAATACTCATTGCAAATAACCACCAGAGGGTGGTTTTGAATTGGAGGATGCTTTCAAGGTAGTTTTTAGGCGTGCGTTTTATTAGAGTTTTTGCAAAAAAACATGGGCAATCCCTATTATGAACCCACTATCGTGGTTCATGATAAAAAAACTATTAGTTTTCACGCCTACTATGCAAACCGCTTAGAGCAGTGAGCTGAAAATCGGTGTGTAGCTGGAATAATCATCATAGAAAGTCCTTGCAGTAGTACAGAAGAATCGGATTACAAACCACTGAGTTATGATTCCAAAGCCAACTACGTGTAACATATGCGAGATCGAGATACTCTAATAGAACAGTCACCCTAATAGAGCATTCAGCTAATTTATTTACTCCATTATAGAATTCTATTACATTGCAAGTTATTCTGTAGGGAGTTCAGCTGCAAACAGTTAATCTTATAGACAGTTCAGCAAGAAGCAAGTCACCCTATAGAGAGTTCAGCTACAGATATATCACTGTAGTGATTCAGAAGAATCAGAACATTACAAGTCACACTGAAGAGAGTTCAGCTATAAACAAGTCATGCACCCTGTGGAGAGTTTAGCTACACTCTCTAGAGAGTTCAGCTACAAACAAGTCACTGTGGAGAGAGTTCAGCTACAAAGAAACTACCCTGTAGAGAGTTCATCTATACAAACAAGTTAACCTATAGAGACCAGCTGCAAACAAGTAACCCTGTAGAGATTTCAGCTACAGACAAGTCACTTTATAGTTTATACAATGTTCAGCTACAAGTAAGTCACTCTGTAGAGAATTCAGCTACATACAAGTCACTCTGTAGAGAATTTTGCTACAAACAAGTCACAGTGTAGAGAGTTCAGCAACCAAAAAACCACATGTAAAGAGTTCAGCTATACAAACAAGTTACTCTGTAGAGAGAACAGCTAGAAACAAGAGAGAGCTCAGTTAGAAGAAGTTGCCCAGTAGAGATCTCAGCTGTAATGAAACCCTGTAGAGAGATCAACTACAAACAAATCACCCTGCAGAGTGTTTGGCTATAAACAAATCACCCTGTAGAAAGTTCAGGTACATACAAATCACCCTATATAGAGTTCAGCTACAAAAAAAATCACTCTGTAGAGAGTTCAGCTACAAAGAAACTATCCTGTAGAGAGTTCAGCTACAAATAAGTTACCCTACAGTGAAATCAGTTTGAAACAAGAAATTTCAGCTACAAACAAATCAACCTGTAGAGAGTTCAGCTATGAACAGATCACCCTGTAGAGAGTTCAGCTATACAAGTCACCCTGTAGAGAGATCAGCTAGAAGAAGTCACTGTCTACAGAGATCAGCTAGAAGCAAGTCACCTTGTAGAGAGTTCAGTGACAAAGAAACAATCCTGTAGAGAGTTCAGCTACAAACCAATCACCCTGTAGAGAGTTCAGCTACAAAATAAATCACCCTGTAAAGAGATCAGCTACAAACAAATCACCTTGCAGTGAGTTCAGCTACAAACAAATTACCCTGTAGAGAGATCAGCTACAAACAAAACACCGTGTAGAGACTTCAGCTACAAACAAATCAACCTGTAGAGATTTCAGTTACAAACAAATCACCGACTGTAAAGAGATCAGCTACAACCAAATCACCCTGTATAGAGAGATCAGCTACAACCAAATCACCCTGTAGAGAGATCAGCTACAAACAAATCACCCTCTAGAGAGATCAGCTACAAACAAATCACCCTGTAGAGAGTTCAGCTACAACCAAATCACCCTGTAGAGAGATTAGCTACAAACAAATCACCCTCTAGAGAGATCAGCTACAAACAAATCACCCTGTAGAGAGTTCAGCTACAACCAAATCACCCTGTAGAGAGTTCAGCTACAAACAAAACACCGTGTAGAGAGATCAGCTACAAACAAATCACCTTGCAGTGAGTTCAACTACAAACAAATTACCCTGTAGAGAGATCAGCTACAAACCAATCACCTTGCAGTGAGTTCAGCTACAAACAATTCACCCTCTGGAGAGAGTTAAGCTACAAACACACCACCCTGTAGAGAGATCAGCTACAAACAAATCACCTTGCAGTGAGTTCAGCTACAAACAAATTACCCTGTAGAGAGATCAGCTACAAACAAAACAAAATATAGAGACTTCAGTTACAAACAAATCAACCTGTAGAGATTTCAATTACAAACAAATCACCCACTATAGAGAGATCAGCTACAACCAAATCACCCTGTAGAGAGATCAGCTACAACCAAATCACCCTGTAGAGAGATCAGCTACAAACAAATCACCCTCTAGAGAGATCAGCTACAAACAAATCACTCTGTAGAGAGTTCAGCTACAAACAAATCACCCTGTAGAGAGATCAGCTACAAACAGATCATCATCCTGTAGATAGTTCAGCTATAGATACAAGTCACCCTGTAGTAGGAGAAGTCACCTTGTAGAGAGATCGGCTAGAAACAAGTCACCTTGTAGAGACCAGCTACAAAGAAACCATCCTGTATAGAGTTCAGCTACGAACAAATCACCCAGAGAGTTCAGCTATGAACAGATCACCCTGTAGAGAGTTCAGCTATACAAGTCACCCTGTAGAGAGATCAGCTAGAAGCAAGTCACCTTGTAGAGAGTTCAGCTACAAAGAAACCATCCTGTAGAGAGTGCAGCTACAAACAAATCAGCCTGTAGAGAGTTTAGCTACATTTCAAGTCCCTTAGTAGAAAGATCAGCTGCGAACAAGTTATCCAGTAGGGAATAATAGACATGTAATAAATACATTTATATAATTACTGATAAAATCAAAAACAGTTGAAGTATTAAAAATCTGCTCTGTCTTTTTATTCTTCCTGTGGTAAAGAAATAGGATAGGTTAGAAAAGCCCCAAAGCCTATGGCCAGCTTTGGGGTATACAAATACAAAAAGAAGTGATATCTAAAAATAAACAGCCAAGCTGTAAAAAAAAGTGCGGCGCCTAAAAAGGCCAAGGTGAAAAAGATGTGAAATCCAAGGTGGCGGCCAAGAAATGGCTGTGATGGTAGGTTAATGGTAAAAATTTTAATAATGACAATTCAGGTGAATTTTGTGCTAAGACCAAGCGGCACCAAATTCACCTGAATTGTCGTTATTAAAATTTTTACCATTAACCTACCATCACAGCCATTTCTTGGCTGCCACCTGGGATTTCACATCTTTTTCACCTTGGCCTTTCTAGTGGCCGCACCTTTGTTTACAGCTTGGCTGTTTTTGATTAGATTATATATAATGCATATATTTATTACATGTCAATTAATCCCTACAGGATAATTTGCAGCTGATCTCTCTACTCGGTGACTTGAAATGTAGCTGAACTCTCTACAGGGCAATTTGCTTGTACGTAGATGAACTCTTTACAGGATTCTCTCTACAGGGTGACTTGAATCTAGCTGAACTCTCTACAGGGTTATCTGTTTGCAGTTGAACTCTCTACAGGGTGATTTGTTTGCAGCTGAACTCTCTACAAGGTAACTTCTTCTAGCTGATCTGTATACAGGGTGACTTGTTTCTAGCTGGTCTCTCTACAGTGCAATTTGTTTGTAGTTGAACTTTCTACAGGGTGATTTGTTTGCAGCTGAACTCTCTACATGATGGTTTCTTTGTAGCTGGACTCTCTACAAGGTGATTTGTTTGTAGCTGAACTCTGTGTAGCTATTTTGTAGCTGAACTCTCTACAAGGTGACTTCTTTTAGCTGATCTCTGTACAGGGTGACTTGTTTCTAACTGAACTCTCTACAGGGTGATCCGATCGTAGCTGAACTCTCTACAAGGTGATTTGTTTGCAGCTGAACTCTCTACATGATGGTTTCTTTGTAGCTGGACTCTCTACAAGGTAACTTCTTCTAGCTGATCTGTCTACAGGGTGACTTGTTTCTAGCTGATGTCTCTACAGAATGATTTGTTTTCAGCTGCACTCTCTACATAGGGGTTTCTTTGTAGCTGAACTCTCTACAAGGGGACTTCTTCTAGCTGAACTCTCTACAGGGTGATCTTTCCATAGCTGAACTCTTTATAGGGTGATATGTTTACAGCTGAACTCTCTACGTTTGTAGCTGAACTCTCTACAACGTAAATTCTTTTTTCTAGCTGATCTTTCTACGTGGTGAATTTTTTGTAGCTGAACTCTCTACAGGGTGATCTGTTCGTAGCTGAACTCTCTACAGAGTGATTTGTTTGCAGTTGAACTCTCTACAGGGAAGTTCTTTGTAGCTGAACTCTCTACAAGGTGACTCCTTCTAGCTGATCTCTCTACAGGGTAACTTGTTTCTAGCTGATCTCTCTACAGGGTGATTTGTTTGTAGCTGAATTCTCTACAGGATGATTTGTTTGCAGCTGACATAGTGGTTTCTTTGTAGCTGAACTCTCTACAAGGTGATTTTTTCTAGCTGATCTCTCTACAGGGTGACTTGTTTCTAGCTGAATTGTCTATAAAATTAACTGTTTGTAGCTGAACTTCCTATGGAATAACTTGCAATGTAATATAAATCTTTAATGGAGTAAGTTATAAACGTAGCCGAATGCTCTATTAGGGTGACTGTTCTATTAGAGTATCTTGATCTCGCATTTGCAACATGTAGTTGGCTTTGGAATAATAACTCAGTGGTTTGTAATGCGATTCTTCTGTACTACTGCAAAGACTTTCTATGATGATTATTCCAGCTACACACCGATTTTCAGCTCATTGCTCTAAGCGATTTGCCTGGTAGGCGTGAAAATTAATAGTTTTTTATTCATTAAAATCGATTGCGTAGTTGTGACACAGGTTGGGTTTTGTGTCATATCTCGATGGTCTTTATCTTGATTCTTTTCAAACCACACAAAGGCACTCCTACGATGGTTACTCCATGTACATAGCAATTTTCAGCTCATTCCTTCAAGGGGTTTACCGTGTGGGCGTGACAGACCTTTGACCTTATTTTACGCGAATAGTCGGTCATACCTCCGTGAATGTTCATCGGATTACTACCAAAGTTGGCACTGAGATCCACCTTAATGAGCCTTTCAAGCGTGCCAAATTTCAGCCTGACTGGAGCATGAATTCGTGTTTTATGGCGGATTTTGCGAAGTGTGCGAAATGAAGAAGTAGAAGAAAAAAACGAAGAAATTAAAACAAAATTTTGTTCGCTCGTATCTCGGAAATGGCTAGAGCGATTTTGTTCAAATTTGGTATGTAGACTCCCCTAACTGGCCGGCACTTCTGTAGCAAATTTGGTTCCAATCAGAGTAGGTATCACAGAGCTATATAGGTGTGAAAATTGAATTTTCTTTCTTCCTGTTAATATACTCACGGTGTGGCGCACCGGCTTCTTGGGCCGCATGACACACTACCGTGTGTCTTGATATTGTTTACGTAAGATTACTCAGAGATTTCTTCAATGCTAGCTTTCTTGCAGGGCATACACAGTACTGGAATGTTGTTGGTAATATGTACTGTGCAATTCATAGACTTGAGCAAGGGAAGGGATGTGGATTGCACTGAAATTCCACATTAGAATATCATACAGTACAATAGTACTGTATAGTAGGGACATCGAAGGTGTAGGGGCGATCTGTGATATAATATAACTCAAAAACCTGCCATAATTTTTCCTCACAATGACATGACAGTATTGTTTGGGTAAAACCAAGCCCAAAAGTGTCCTCAGATCGACCCAAAACATTTCCATCAATTTGGTACAGAATTTTTTTAAATTATTCAACAGAATTTTCTACTGCCTGCCTGCCTGCCTGCCTGCCTGCCTGCCTGCCTGCCTGCCTGCCTGCCTGCCTGCCTGCCTGCCTGCCTGCCTGCCTGCCTGCCTGCCTGCCTGCCTGCCTGCCTGCCTGCCTGCCTGCCTGCCTGCCTGCCTGCCTGCCTGCCTGCCTGCCTGCCTGCCTTCCTGACTGCCGCTGAGCAAAATGCTGCTGTAAAGCAGCATTTAAATTCAGCACAAAAATGTTTAGTAAGTCTACAGTAGTAATACACTTTTCCTTCTACTTTTTAAACCTTTAACCCATGTTGCTGTTGACTTTATTGTGTTTCTATTCTTGTTTTACTCAAGACCTTGTGTCTCCTTCTCTGTTGTTGAACCAAGCATTGATGCGTTGCTACAACTTACTTTGTGTATAGATACCGTATCAAGAAATTCTTCAGAAATTTTATCACTACTAATCGTCTCATTGTCATTAAAAATTGCACTATTTCATCAGAAAGAAATCATCGCAATTAAACAAGGTTGCTAGCAAAGTAACGTGTCACTGTGTCCATACAAATTGAGCTGTGCACACATCAACACTAATCAGTATTACCAAGAATAAAATTATTTTATTATTTACTCTTGGCATTACACTGTTACACAAATTCTAGCCAATGAATTGCAATTACAATTTTCACTGATATCTGTGAAATATGGGATAAATTTTACTGATGGTATAAGGGGATTTTTGTATAAGCAGTGACACAGGTTTGGTACATGTATTTTTTATTGAATATTATCTTTATTTAGAGAGACCTGTATTAACCCCATCCACTCACAATGTCAGTTTGGGCACTAACATAACATTTGAATGTAAAGTGTTTGGTTCTCCACCATTTACCTACCAATGGTTCATGAGAAATACATCAATGGAAAGAAGTGATAAGTTATTAGTTGGAGAGGATAAGAACACTTACAACATATCATCAGTATTGTACAATCAGACTGGACTATATTTCTGTGAAGCTAGAAACATGTTAGGAATTGTTTCTAATTCAACTCCTGCTAGTCTAATCGGTGAGATTTTTTGATTTTTCAATGCATACCTACATTATTGTTGTACTGAATAGGTTTCTAGTACATAGTTCGTGAAATGATTAGGTAGCCTGTTAATTTCATATTTACATTTTAATCCAAACTTTGTAAGAATGATTAAACAACTCAGAAAGTTTTCTTTTGTTTGAGTTTATTACTGTCATTCATCTCACATATATCTGGTAGCAAGAATAGAAACTATTCATGATTTGAATATAACCACCGTATACATATTATTTGCTTTAACTCACACAGTTCACCCAAGCATAGTCCAACATCCAGTTACAATACAGTCAGTCTACTCAGGAGAGATGGTCAACTTCAGTTGTAGAGCTGAAGGTTACTCTACACTTAGTTATAGCTGGTTCATGGTGGAATCTGGTTCTGATATTGGAGTGGTGATTGGGAATACAACTAATCCAACATACACTCTTTCTAATCCCAACTATAACCAAAACAATACTGGTTATTATTGTGTTGCTACTAACAATGAGGGAATTGCTGTATCCAACACTTCTACTTTGACAGGTACATAGTAACACTGTGTCTTATTTTGTGCAAGGTGTGTATAGGATTTTTGAAGTGTAGTTGCAGTAGATGATCTGTGTCTTTGATGACTGTTCTGGTAGAGTAACACTACTAGACTGATTATCACAATTTGATGGTTATCCAAATGCTATTATTGTTACAAGATTTATGTACAAACCAATATATATGAGATACTATTGCTTAATTATTAGTTAGCAGAAGTTTAAAGTCAAAGAATTATATCCATTTTGATTTGGGGGACCTGAAGTGACAATTTCCAATGCTCCAAGTAGTTTGCAAAAAATCATAGACACTTTCCTGAAACCAGGAGCTTATAAGCGCCGAAGGCGCAAAGGAGCGTAACACTCAGGATATAGCTGTGTTCTATCTTTTGTTAATGAAACATGTCCTTATAAAGAGAGCAGTAATTTCCTGGGCTGTGCTTGGTTATGTTAACAGGTGCTAGCAGTTAATATGCAGCCATAGAGTGTCAGTAATACTGGTAGGGTAATTAAAAGAATTATTTCAACACAGCTCTGTTTCTGGTCCTCAGTACAGCACAAAGAGCTTACAAAACATATGGCTACTTAGTTCATTATTAAGAGTTGTTCAGTCTCTTTTAGTTTACAAATAGCACACAAGTACTTAGACTCATCATGGCTTCCTTTGAAAATTAACAGCTTAAAGGTGATGATGCAATAAACCACTGAGTAGCAGTGAATATAGGATGAATGCCCTACATGGACTGAGGTTTAAGTAATTAGTCAAATGTTGGACTGCATAATGCAACTAATAGTAAGTAATATGATGGATGGCTGTGGTGTTCGGGATTAATAGTGCGATTATTGTATTGTCTTCCTGTTTACAATGTGAGAACTATTAATCCCGAATACCACAGCCATCTGTCTTTTTGCAAATTAATCCAACAACCATAGCAACTGTTGCTAGGCAATAGAAATTCTAAATAACCATTGCAAAGGACTAATCACACTTAGAAACCATTGTCTACCAGCCGAACCATTGCCTAGCAACTGTTGCTATGGTCTCAAAATGATATTTGTCTTAGCAACGGTTACCTAGCAACCATTGCTAAACAACCGTATTGTTGTTATGCCATGGGGCATCTATCACTATGGTAACACTAGTTGTCAAGTCAGACATTTGTTTCTAATAGGATCACACTATTTGCCAATCAAATTAGTATACCAGATTTTTGTCAAGGTACCTTGACAAATAAGTGTAATACTTATATTACTCTATTTGCTAATTGCTTGACGTATTTCAATATAATACGTCAAGCTGCTATTGAGAATATTATACTGTAACACATTCACTTGTTAGACTATACATTTTACTTGTACAGTAGTGCAACATAAATTTGTTTATGTCCTACTCTGTAAATGTTTCCCTCTAGTAATTAGAATTTTAACTATTTAGCACAAAACATATGCTTGGAAAATGATAGCATATTTGTGTAATCGCTTATGATCTACAGATATTTTAACTTATTTCCAATATAGTTCTCAGACCTAACATCACTGATATCACCTTCACTCCACAACCAACCAATGCTTCATTGTTACTCAACTTTACTAACAGTCAGTTAATGACTTGTAGTGCTATTGGTGGTCCTCGAATCATGACCATGTGGTTGTTTGATGATGGTTCATCATTGTCAACAGTGGCCAATGGTAGTGACAGTGTAACTCATAACATCTCATCCTCATCAACCAGTGATACTGGTACTTATTACTGTATAGCCACTATTGATGGAATGAATGACACTTCAGATGTATACACTTTGTTTGGTGAGTCATTACTATCCACGCAAAAACAGCCAAGCTGTATAAAAAGGGCTCAGCATACAAAAGCCCGGGTGAAAAGAGTTGTGAAATCAAAGGTGGCAGCCATAAAATGGCTGCAATGATGTGTTTGATAATACATTAATTTTTATTATATATTTATTATCATTAACATGATTGAAGCCATTTCATGGCCACCACCTTTGATTTCACAACTATTTTGCACCAGGCTTTTTGAAGGCTGCAGCCTTTTTGTGCAGCTTGGCTGTTTTTGGGTGGATTTCATTTCTTTTTTGTATTTAAAATTATGTACCTGAAAGCCAACCACAAACTGGCTTTGAGGTTTATATTTACTAAATTCCTTCCAATTTAGGTGTACTATTTGTCTATTAAGATTTTGCAGTAACTGTTCTATTAGAGTATCTCGATTTTTCATGCAAAATATGATAAGTTGCAGTTGCTCAATTTTTACAAAGTAAATCTTTTACAATTTACAGCCTGTTGTCGCAAGTTTTATTAGCATAGCACTTATTATGATGATGATGATTGGCGTGAGTAGGTCTTAATATGTACTGAGTGTACTGGCCCACTGAATTTTACCAAAATGGCTATAATATTGGCTTTGATTCAATGCAATACTAGGGAAGTTGTAATAGTATCAAGACACACTGTAGTGTGTCGTGCAGCCCAAGAAGCCGGCGCGCCACACCGTGAGTATATTTACAGGAAGAAAGTAAACATGATTTTCACAACTTTGTAGCTCCGTGATTCCTTATCCAATTGAAATCAAAGTTGCTGCATACATACCGGCTAGGTAGGGGGTCCACATTCTACATTTGAAGAAAATCGCTCCAGCCATTTCCGAGATATGAGCTGCCTAAGTTTGGGTTTTTTTTCTTCGTTTTTTTTCTTCTACTTCTTTTTGCACACTTTGTAAAATCCGCCATAAAACACGAATGCGTGCTCCAATCGGGATGAAATTTGGCACACTTAAAGGGCTCATTAAGGCGAATCTCAGTACCAAGTATGGTAGGAATCCGATAAACATTCACGTAGTTATGACCGATTATTTGCATAAAATAAGGTCGAAGGTCTGTTACGCCCACAGGGTAAATCGCTTGAAGGAATGAGCTACAAATTGCTGTGTAGCTGGAGTAACTATTGTAAGAGTGCCTTTTGGTGATTTGAAAGGAATTCAGTTAAAGGCCATCGAGATATGACACAAAACCCAACCTGTGTCACAATTACGCAATCGATTTTTATGAATAAAAAACTATTAGTTTTCACGCCTACCAGGCAAACCGCTTAGAGCAGTGAGCTGAAAATCGGTGTGTAGCTGGAATAATTATCATAGAAAGTCCTTGCGGTAGTACAGAAGAATCGGATTACAAGCCACTGTGTTCTGATTCCAAAGCCAACTACGTGTAGCATATGCGAGATCAAAATACTCTAATAGAACAGTCACCCTAATAGAGAAATCGGTTACGTTTATAACTTACTCCATTTTAGAATTATATTACATCGCAAGTTATTCTGTAGGGAGTTCAGCTATAAACAGTTAATCTTTTAGACAATTCAAGTCACCCTGTAGAGAGTTCAGCTACAAATATGTTGCTGTAGAGATTCAGAGCATTATAAGTCACACTGAAGAGAATTCAGCTATAAATAAGTCACCTTGTAGTGACAACAAGTCACTCTATAGAGAATTCAGCTACAAACAAGTCACTGTGTAAAGGGTTCAGCTTCCAAAAAGCTACCCAGTAGAGAGTTCATCTAGATCAGCTACAAACAAGTTACTTTATGCAATGTTCAGCTACAAACAAATTACTTTATGTAATGTTCAGCTACAAGTAAGTCACTCTGTAGAGAGTTCAGCTACAAACAAGTCACTCTGTAGTACAAACAAGTCACTGTGTAGCTGGAGAGTTCAGCAACCAATCAAAAAACCACCCTGTAAAGAGTACAGCTATACAAACATGTTATGACTCTATAGAGAAAGTCATAACTCTATAGAGAGATCAGCTAGAAACAATTAGTCATCCAGTAGAGAGATCAGCTACAAGACACGACCTTATAGAGAGTTTAGTTACAAAGAAACCACCATGTAGAGAGTTCAGCTGCAAACATATCACCCTGTAGAGAGTGCAGCTATGAACAGATCACCCTGTAGAGAGTTCAACTAGAAAAAGTCATCCTGTTGAGAGATCAGCTAGAAGGATCACCTTGTAGAGCTAGAGTTCAACTACAAGCAAATCACCCTGCAGATAGTTCAGCTACAAACAAGTCACCCTATAGAGAGATCGGCTAGAAGAAGTTACCTTGTACATACAAAGAAACCATCATATAAAGAGTTCAGCTGCAAACAAATCATCCTGTAGAAAGTTCAGCTACGAACAGATCAACCTGTAGAGAGATCAGCTAGAAGAAATCACCTTGTAGAGAGTTCAGATACAAAGAAACCACCATGTAGTGAGTTCAGTTGCAAACAAATCATCTGTAGAGAGTTCAGCCAGAAACAAGTTCACCCTGTAGAGAGATCAGCTAGAAACAAGTCACCCTGTAGAGAGAGCAGCTACAAAGAATCCATCTTGTAGAGAGTTCAGTTACAAACAGATAAACCTATAGAGAGATCAGCTAGAAACAAGTCATCCAGAGATCAGCTAGAAACAAGTCACCCTGTAGAGAGATCAGCTACAAAGAAACCATGCTGTAGAGAGTTTAATTGCAAACAGAAAGCCCTATAGAGCGTTTAGCTAGAAACAAGTCACCGTGTAGAGAGATCAGCTAGATACAAGTCACCCTGTAGAGAGATCAGCTACAAAGAAACCACCCTGTAGAGAGTTCAGCTACAATCAAGTTACACTATAGAGAGATCAGCTAGAAACAAATCATCTTGTAGAGAGTTCAGTTGCAAACAAATCACCCTGTACAGAATTCAGCCACCCTGTAGAGATTTCAGCTTAAACAAGTCACGTTGCAGAGAGTTCAGCTACAAAGAAATCACCATGTAGAGAGTTTAGCTGCAAACAAATCACCCTGTAGAGACAAATCATCCTGTAGAGAGTTCAGCTAGAATCAAATCACCCTGAAAAGAGTTCAGCTACAAACATGATGAGAGTTTCAGCTACAGTTCAGTTATGTAAGAAGTCACCTTATTAACTACAGTATGTGATAATCATCGTTCAATGTTAAATATACAAATATTTCGACAAAAGCTATACACACAATTACTTCCTTTCTTCCATAATTCCTTACAAGTTAAAAGGAAGCAGCATCAAAGCCATATGGCCAGCTTTATGACTTGCAATACAAAAAGAAGTGATATCTAAACCAAAACAGCCAAGCTGTAAAAAAAGAGTGCGGCCCCCAAGGTGAAAAAAGATGTTAAATCCAAGGTGGCGGCCAAGAAATGGCTGTGATGGTAGGTTAATGGCAAAAATTTTAATTACGACAATTCAGATGAATTTGGTGCCGAATCCTAGTGGAGGAGGCAACACAAATTTACCTGAATTGTCGTAATTAAAATTTTTGCCATCAACCTACCATCACAGCCATTTCTTGGCCGCCACCTTGGATTTCACATCTTTTTTCACCTTGGGGGCCGCACTCTTTTTTTACAGCTTGACTGTTTTGGTTTAGATTGTATTACAGAGTTTATTTTTTACTTTTGCAGTATAACCCACATATTTTTTGAGGATTTCTAATAGAACACACATATAATGTTCTAGAACAATCTAGATTTTCCATTGGTATATCTATGAAGTTATGAACTTTGAGTATATTGTAGCTAGAATTGTCATTTATAAGTAGAAATTAAGTGAGGTAATCAGCCGTGATAGCAGTGGCTCAGTGTTAAAGGATTTTGGTTTTCAGCATGGAGGTCCCTGGTTCAAGCGTTGGTAAGTTTATTTCGACATGTTTTATGCACCTATTTTACCTATGGTGACTGTTCTATTAAAGTATTTCAACCCAGCATTTACAGTTGTGTCGTTTTTGAGCTACATATGCATGGAGATTGCATTTGCATTGGAGTGCCTTGTAACTCTATACCTTTCAATGCAATTTCTTTTAAACCCCAAAAGGTTTGAGCTATGATGGTTATAAACCTATGCACATACCAATTTATAGGTTATTCCCATAAGTGGTTTACCCTGTAGGTGTGACAACACGTCAATCTATTAATGCAAATAATCGTCCATAGCTGTATGACTATCATTCAGATTTGCACTAATCTTGGTACATGATTGTGCCACAATATGCTCTTAAAGTAAACCAAAGGACAAGAAAATCAAGATATGTATTTGCATTTTATAATGGCTTTTGTAAAGTGTGTAAAAAGAATAATCTAAGCCACCTAAGCCCCCTAAATGAAGAAAAAAACAAAGAAATTAAGGAAAATTGTGAAGGCTTATATTTCACTATTGTGTTGGGCAATCTTGTGCAAATTTGGTATGTGGGGTCCTGAAGGTGGAGGGCTTTTGCAGTATAAAAATGACTCAAATTCGAGAAGGGAGCATGGTATTGTGTATGCATGAAAATTGAATTTAATTTCTTCCAGTAAATATACTCATGGTGTGGAGTGCCGACTTTCTTGGTTGCACGACACATTACTGTGTGTCTTGATACTACTGTATATGATAGTCTATTTAGAATATGGAAATGTAGAATTTCAATCTTTTTTTTAAATTTTAGTAAACTTAAAATGTACAGATATAATACGCTAAAAACACTGTGTACATGTTGCTAAGCCTAATATTAGATAATAATTACAATAATCCCCTACACACAGTTTGTGTTGCTTCTCTACACAGTTGCTCCATATGGTGTAAACATCACTGGTGACAACACATACCCTCATGGGAGTCAGTTGCAATTACATTGTTTATCAGAGGGTGGACCACAATTAGAATACAGTTGGAGCAGGACTAACACATTCTTAAATGACACAACTACTAACACCAACAACCTTACTATTAGTAATATAACTACACTTGATGGAGGAAATTACACTTGTACTGTCACTAATGATGTTGGATCTAGTAGTAACACTGTCACTGTCTATGGTGCGTTACTTCATATCACATGTTTATTGCCTTGTTTTGTTCTTACTTTGTGTACGATTGAATCTTTGAGTGAGTTAATAAATTAAAATATTTTTAACAGTTGGACCAGTGTTCACTACTCATCCAATGAATCAGGAGGAGGTTATTAATAACAGTTTTACACTACAGTGTACAACAGAAGGATTCCCTACACCATCTATACAATGGTACCTCAACAATACCATGATCACTAATAGTAGTAATAGATATATTGTTGACAACACATCAATGAACAGTATTACTAGTATACTGACAGTTATAATGGCTGACTTTACTGATACTGGCCTGTACCACTGTGAAGCTAATAGTAGTGTGTTTGTTGATAATGTGAACAGTGACATGATGGATATCAGTGTAGTAGGTGAGTGTGGGTTGGTATTATACTGTTACAAGGACAAAATACTGTATATATTTACTTATGGTACACTATTGAATAATGTATGTTTTAAAGTTTAATCAAGAAAATGTTTATTTAATTCAAAACAGCAAAGCTGTAAAAAAAGAATGTGGCCCTCGAAAGGGCTATGGTGAAAAAAGATGTGAAATCCAAGGTGGCGGCCAAGAAATGGCTGTGATGGTAGGTTAATGGTAAAAATTTTAATAACAACAATTCAGGTGAATTTTGGTGCCGCTTGATTTTGGCACAAAATTCACCTGAATTTTCATCATTAAAATTTTTACCAATAACCTACCATCACAGCCATTTCTTGGCTGCCACTTTGGATTTCACATCTTTTTTCACCATAGCCTTTTTGAGGGCCGCACTCTTTTTTTACAGCTTGGCTGTTTTGGATTAGATTTCACTTCTTTTATACCCCAAGGCCGGCTTTGGCACTTCTTTAACCTATCTTTTTTTCTTTACCACGGGAAGAAGAAAAGATGAAGCAGATGTTAAATACTTTAAATATTTCTAATTTTATCAGTAAATATACAAATTATATATCATACATTACGATAGTAACTGTATAGTAAGGACCACAAAGGAGTAGGCATGGCTCACGAAATAATATCGCCCAAAAACCAGCCTCAATTTTCCCTTATGACAATGAGGCAGTATTGGTGAGGTAAAACTAAGCCCAGACAAGCTTTCAGATCGGACCGAAATGCTTTCAACAAGTTGCAATGGAATTTTAAAAATTTTTGTTCAAAAGAATTTTCTACTGACTGAGTAAGTAACTGACTGACTGATGCTTTCAGACAAGCGTAACTTGATAACTGATAAGGCTGCGGGCTTGATTTTTTCACTGTTCGACGTCGTTTCAGCCCGAAAGGTGCCTTTTGGCATACCGCAGTATGTACAATGCATTCTTCATGGACTTACCAGTGTCCTCCTTTGTGTCCCATTCATCTTTGCTGACAGGGAAAGGTGTCGACTTGGCGATAGCACGTGATGGCTTCCGTTCGAAACGGAAATCATCCGTATTTTTCATCGTGGCTATTTTGATTGCAGAGGTGCTTTTCAAACAGTTCTTGATTCGTACTGCTGTGTAACAGGTTGAACGTAGCCTACAGCAAAGCGTAATGGATACTTCACTTTTCAGACGATAATTAATATGATTGGGACACGCAGTACAATTTCTTTCTTTTGGTATGCGTGGATTGTAGAAGTGCTTTTTGAACAGTTCTTGATTCGAAATGCTGTGTAATGGGTTGAACATAGCTGACAACGAAGCGTAATGGATACTTCACTTTTCAGACAATAATCGATATAGCTGGGGCGCATGGTGCCTTTTCAGATGCGGTATGTGTGGGTCCACCAGTCATAATAAAATTATTCATGCGCAGAGGTGGCAGCTATGAAATGGCTGTAA
Source organism: Dysidea avara (assembly GCF_963678975.1). Lineage (NCBI taxonomy): Eukaryota > Metazoa > Porifera > Demospongiae > Dictyoceratida > Dysideidae > Dysidea > Dysidea avara. The sequence continues at coordinate 27,195,528 of NC_089275.1, forward strand.
TGATGTTGACAATAATAATGCACAAAGCCGTTATTAAAATTTAACATCATTGCAGCCATTTCATGGCCGCCATCTTGATTTCTCAACTTTTTCACCAATGCTACACCCTTTTATAGAGCTAGGCTGTTTTGCATGGAAAATAAATACAGTACATTACACACTATATAGATGGATACTCTCTAATACAACAGTCAGTGAAATACTCTAATAGAGCATTCGTGAATTAAACATTTATGGTAAAAAGGTATTGTGAACATTGGAACATGATAGCCTAAAGAGAATGCTTTTAGAAATCATTTGGAATGATTGTTTTTACAAATTAGTTGCAGTAAACTGTATTTGTTGTTAAATATTATATTATTTCTTGTGTAGAGAGACCTGTGGTTACCCCATCCTCTCACAATGTCAGTTTGGGCACTAACATAACATTTGAATGTACAGAGTTTGGTTCTCCACCATTTACCTACCAATGGTTCATGAGAAATACATCAATGGAAGGAAGTGATAAGTTATTAGTTGGAGAGGATAAGAACACTTACAACATATCATCAGTATTGTACAATCAGACTGGACTATATTTTTGTGAAGCTAGTAATATGTTAGGAATTCTTTCTAATTCAACTCCTGCTAGTCTAATAGGTGAAAATTATTATTATTATTATTTTTTTGATTTTGATTTTGCAATGCATACCTAGGCCATTGCTGTACTAAATAGGTTTCTACTGTGTAAGTCATGAAATGATTTACTAGCCTGTTAATTTCATATTTATATTTTGATCCAAACTTTGTATGAATGATCAGAAAGTTTTCTTTTGTCTCAGCTAATTGCTGTCATTGGCCCAACATATACGTACTATGTATACACCTTGTAGCAAGAATAGGTATTCTTCATAAAACTGAACATAGTAGAAACTGATCTTTACATAAAAATCTGTTTAACTCACACAGTTCGTCCGAACATGGTTGAACATCCAGTCACAATACAGTCAGTGTACCCAGGAGAGATGGTGAACTTCAGTTGTAGAGCTGAAGGTTTCTCTACACTTAGTTATAGCTGGTTTGTGGTGGAGTCTGGTTCTGATATTGGAGTGAAGATTGGGAATACAGCTTATCCAACATACTCTATTTCTAATCCCATTTATAACCAAAGCAATACTGGTTACTATTGTGTTGCTACTAACAATGAGGGAATTGCCGTATCCAACACTTCTACTCTGACAGGTACATAGTCACACTGTGTCTCATTTTGTGCAAGGTATTTATAGGATTTTTGAAGTGTAGTTACTGTAGATGATCTGTGTCTTTGATGACTCTTCTCATATTTATTACTGACACTACTAGACTGATTGTCGCAAATTGGATTGTTATCCAAATGCGTATTATTGATACAAGATTTATGTACAAAACCAATATCTATGAGATACCTTGCTTATGAATAATATATTAGTATTATAAAATAAAGTTAAAACCATTACATCATTTTGATTTGGGGCACCTGAAGTCACAACTTCCTATGCTCCAAATAATTTATAAAAAAAATTTAGGGAGTTTCCATTAGTATCATGACTGGATAATGCAGTTATTATATATTTTATTTGTACAGTAATGCTAAATAAATTTGTTTATGTACTATTCTGTAAATGTTTCCTTCTAGTAATTAAAATTTTGACTATTTAGCACAAATCATATGCTTGGAAAATGATAGCCTATTTGTGTAATCACTTATAATCTACAGATATTTTAACTTATTTTCAATATAGTTGTCAGACCTAACATCACTGATATCACCTTCACTCCACAACCAACCAATACTTCATTGTTACTCAATTTTACTAACAGTCAGTTAATGACTTGTAGTGCTAGTGGTGGTCCTCGGATCATGACCATGTGGTTGTTTGATGATGGTTCATCATTGTCAACAGTGGCCAATGGTAGTGACACTGTAACTCATAACATCTCATCCTCATCAACCAGTGATACTGGTACTTATTACTGTATAACCACTATTGATGGAATGAATGACACTTCAGATGTGTACACTTTGTTTGGTGAGTCATTACTATCTATGTAAAAACAGCCAAGCTGTATAAAAAGGGTGTGGCCTTCAAAATCCTGGGTGAAAAAAGTTGTGAAATCAAAGGTGTGGCGGCCATGAAATGGCTGCAATGATGTGTATGATAATAAAGTTTAATAAAACATTAATTACCATTAACATGATTACAGCCATTTTATGGCCACCATCATTAATATTGTTTCAGAATTTTCTTGACCCCAGCTTTTTGAAGGCCACACACTTTTATACAGCTTGGCTGTTTTTTGCATGAATTTCATTTCTTTTAAATATATACCCAAAGCCAACCATGAACTGACTTTGAGGTTTATTTTTACTAAATTCAAGTATACTATTTGTCTATTTAAGGATTTTCAGTCACTGTTCTATTAGAGTATCTCGCCTTTTTCATGTAAAACATGTTAAGTTACAGTTGTTCAATTTTTACAAAGTAAATCCAGCACCTTTTATGCTAGAATACAATTTACAGCGTGTTGTCACAAGTTTTATTAGTATAGCACTTATTACAGTATGATGATTATGATGATGATGATTTGGTGCGAGTAGGTTTTAATAGTACTGAGTGTACTACCCTGCTGATCTGTACCATAACAGCTATAGTGTTGGCTTGAATTCGATGGAATGCTAGAGAAGTCATAATAGTATTGTATTACAGAGTTTATTTGATTACTTTTGTAATGATCTAACATAGCTCACGTTTTTTGAAAACTTCTAATAGAACACACATGGAATGTTCTAGATTTTCTATTGGTAGATCTATGAAATTATGAACTTTGAGTATATTTTAGCTAGAATTTTCATTTATAAAGTAGAAATTACATGAGGTGATCAGCCATGATGGCAATGGCTCAGTATTAAAGGATTTGGATTTCATTGACAAGCATGAAGGTCCCTGGTTCAAAAGCTGGTAAGTTTATTCCCCACAGTGACTGTTGCATTAGAGTATTTTGATCCAGCGATTTACAGTTGTGTGGTTTTTGAGCTACACATGCATGGAAATCACATTTGCTTTGGAGTGCCTTGTAACTCTATACCTGTCAACACATTTTCTTTTATTAAACCTCAAAAGGTTTGAGCTAAGATGGTTAACCTACCCTCAAAGCAATTTTCAAGTTATTTCCATAAGTGATTTACTCTGTAGGCGTGACTACTCGAATGGCTGCAGGTTCGAAGCTGCCCAGGTCCAGTCATGGTTTTTTTCCCCTTTCTTCACCTTTCCAAACACACTTTCTGTAACAACTTTACACAGGCTGTAGGATCAGGTGTCCTACAGACTTCAGCACTTGTGCTGTAAAGCCTTAATAAATAAGTGAATAAGTCAACCTTTTTAATGCAAATAATTGTTCATAGCTCTATGACTATTATTCAGATTTGCATCAAACTTGGTATGTGATTGTGCCACAATAACAAACAACTGTAAATTGTACCAATGCTCAAGAAAATTGAGCCAAGTCAATTTTTGAAGGTTTATATTTCACGATTTTGTTAGGCAGTCTTGCTCAAATTTGGTATGTGGGGTCTTGAAGGTGGAGGGAATTTGCAGTATAAAAATGATTCCAATTCAAGGAGGAAGCATAGAACTACTTATGCATGAAGATCTCATTTAGTTTCTTCCAGTTAATATACTCGTGGTGTGGAACGCCGACTTTCTTGGCTGCACGACACACTACTGTGTGGCTTGATACTACTATATATGATAGTCTATTTAGGATATATAAATGTACAATTTCAATCTTTTTTTTTCCCTTTAGTTTTAGTAAACTTGAAATGTACGTATATATGCTAATAACACTTTATGCATGCTAAACCTAATATTATATAGCAATTACAATAAACCTCTATTCTACCAATACAAACAATTTGTGTTGTTTCTCTACACAGTTGCTCCATATGGTGTAAACATCACTGGTGGCAACACATACCCTCATGGGAGTCAGTTACAATTACATTGTTCATCAGAGGGTGGACCACAATTAGAATACAGTTGGAGCAGAACTAACACATTCTCAAATGACACAACTACTAACACCAACAACCTTACTATTAGTAATGTAACTACACTTGATGGAGGAAATTACACTTGTACTGTCACTAATAATGCTGGATCTAGTAGTAATACTGTCACTGTCTATGGTGAGTTACTTCATATCACATGTTTATTTCCTTGTTTTGTTCTTACTTTGTGTAAGGTTGAAACCTTGAGTGAGTTAAAATATTTTTAACAGTTGGACCAGTGTTCACTACTCATCCAAAGAATCAGGAGGAGGTTATTAATAACAGTTTTACACTACAGTGTACAACAGAAGGATTCCCTACACCATCTATACAATGGTACCTCAACAATATCATGATCACTAATAATAGTAATAGATATATTATTGACTCCACATCAATGAATAGTATTACTAGTATACTGACAATTATAATGGCTGACTTTACTGATACTGGTCTGTACCACTGTGAAGCTAATAGTAGTGTGTTTATTGATAATGTTTACAGTGACATGATGAATATCAGTGTAGTAGGTGAGTGTGTGTTGGTACGAAGTCAAAATACCGTGTGCATTTATGTATGGTGCACTATTGAATAATGTACATTTTAAAATTTAATAAAGAAAATGTTTATATGTATGTATTTGGTCTATAGTATGAACAGCCTATGTCAAACACTCCAGCATAACAGACAGAGTAGCTATAGAATAGAATGTTTCAGTGTATCAACATGATACTAACACATTGTGAATCTATATCAAAACAGTCAAGTTGTGTGAAAAAGGAATTTACCTCACAATAGTACAGGGTGAAATATTGTGAAACCATACAAATAAATAGCTGAAATGATGTCAATAAATTTTAATAATATGGCATTTCTTATGATTTCACAACCTTTTTACCTGGTCCACACCATTTTTTTAACAGCTTGGCTGTTTTGAGGTCAAGACTACAAACAATCTTTGTATCCATACTAATTCATCACTCACGTAGTACAAGATAAATCAGAACTTGGTTGATTGAGTGCATTATAAAATTTATTATCATCAACATATGGCTGCCACCTTTGATTTCACAATTTTACACTCAAGCTTTTGAAAGCGCACTTATATACAGCTTGGCTATTTTGGATGGATTTCACTTTTTTTTGTATTTTAAATACCCTAAAGCCAACCACAAACTGGCTTTGAGACTTTTTCATCCTAATCATTGTTCATCTTATCTGCGGATACAATGATGATAATATCAGGCAAACTAGTGCTATACCAATGCAGAAAAATACCTACAGATCCAATACCAAAGCCAAAGGATCTAAGTTAACACTGATAATTGCTCCAACTGTAATTTTGTACTTCCTTCCAGATTAGGTGTGCATGTGCACTATTTGTCTATTAGGATTTTTACTTTGTATTACTATTCTATTAGAGTACATACCTCTATTAGTGTATTCCAGCTTTCTTGGTCGCACAGTGCACTACCGTGTGTCTTGATGAGAAGAAAACAAAGAAATAAACCAAAACTCCTAGTAATTCATATCAGGAATGTCTGCATTGATTATGCTGAATTCTAGTATGTTTCCTGTTGTATCTTCCAGGGAGTTCCACACTTTATTAGAAGAAAGGAGTGCAGGGCTATGTAGGTGTGCATGTGTGAAAGTTTCCTATTAATAACACACTGTTGTGATGTGCTGGATTCTTGGACCACACAACACATTATTCTGTGTCTTGATATCTGATAAAATGGAGGTTAATCTCATGGTAGATCAATCCTCACTTAATGGAACAATCAGTGGAGAATAAAATGCTGCAATGATTAGTGATGTACCAATATCACATATTCACTATCGATCCAATACCAAATACATTTTAGATGGAAATGGCAAATACCAATCCAATACTTATACTTTTTTACACTAATACATTACTCACAAAAACAGCTAGTAATTCCAATAGTAGTTGGTAGACTAGCTTACTAAACACACCACACATGAGGATAACAATCATTTATTGCTTCAACAATCTTATTTCATGGCTTATTGCTATTTGCACTATGCTATAAAGCCACTCCAAATACATTCTGTTTCCCATCCTGGACTCAGGAATATATGCTTGCGGGCAGACAGTCTATTTCCATTATGCAAAAACAACTGGAAAGTAATGGAAGAATATGGAATAATGGAATATGAGAACTGACAGTAACTAGATGCGGGCATTGGATGGGAAATAGAGAATTTATTTGGAGTGGCCTAATGGCTGGCCTCTTTCAAAGAATTCATGACTTATATCAGCCTTTGATCAACGCCGTTTGACATGCATCGTAAGCCACTATCTTGAAAATAAATTATATGACACCGTACAAAGCATCGGTGGGTATCAAACATTTATAGCTTTACCAATATCAGTCCAATACCAGCAAAATAGGGCCATTCCAGCACTAATATAGGTATCGGTGCATCACTAGTGATAATATGGTACACACTAGATGGATAGTCTTTAATAGAATGGTCAGTGTGCAGTGAAACACTGTAATAGAGAATTCAGAATTTAAACTTCTTAATACTATATTATGAAATGTTGTGAACATTGGAGCTTAATACAGAAACCATTTGAAAATATTTTTTTGAAAATTAGTTGCAGTAAATTAGTTGGAATTTACTGTATTTATTGTTTAATATTATCTTTATTTCTTGTGTAGAGAGACCTGTGGTTATCCCATCCACTCACAATGTCAGTTTGGGCACTAACATAACATTTAAATGTACAGAGTTTGGTTCTCCACCATTTACCTACCGATGGTTCATGAGAAATACATTAATGGAAGGGAGTGATAAGTTATTAGTTGGAGAGGATAAGAACACTTACAACATATCATCAGTATTGTACAGTCAGATTGGACTATATTTCTGTGAAGCTAGTAACATGTTAGGAATTCTTTCTAATTCAACTCCTGCTAATCTGTTAGGTGAGAATTTTTAGATTTTGCATTGCATACCTAGGCCATTGCTGCATGCTGCCACTAAATCAGTTTCTAGCACATATTTCATGAATTGATGGTATTGCTCTGTTAATTTCATATTTATATTTTAATCCAAAGTTTACATGAATGATTAAATAACTCAGAAAGTTTTCTTTTGTCTCAGCTAATTGTTGTCATTGACCTCACATATACGTACTATGTATACACCTTGCAGCAAGAATAGGTATTCTTCATAAAATTGAACATAGTAGAAACTGATGTTTACATAAAAATTTGTTTAACTCACACAGTTCGTCCGAACATGGTTGAACATCCAGTCACAATACAGTCAGTGTACCCAGGAGAGATGGTGAACTTCAGTTGTAGAGCTGAAGGTTTCTCTACACTTAGTTATAGCTGGTTCGTGGTGGAGTCTGGTTCTGATATTGGAGTGAAGATTGGGAATACAACTAATCCAACATACTCTATTTCTAATCCCATTTATAACCAAAGCAATACTGGTTACTATTGTGTTGCTACTAACAATGAGGGAATTGCCGTATCCAACACTTCTACTCTGACAGGTACATAGTAACAATGTGTCTCATTTTGTACAAGGTATATATAGGATTTTTGAAGTGTAGTTACTGTAGATGATCTGTGTCTTTGATGACTCTTCTCATATTTATTACTGACACTACTAGACTGATTGTTGCAAATTGGATTGTTATCCAAATGCGTATTATTGATACAAGATTTATGTACAAAACCAATATCTATGAGATACCTTGCTTATGAATAATATATTAGTATTATAAAATAAAGTTAAAACCATTACATCCATTTTGATTTGGGGCACCTGAAGTCACAACTTCCTATGCTCCAAATAATTTATATAAAAAATTTAGGGAGTTTCCATTAGTATCATGACTGGATAATGCAGTTATTATATATTTTATTTGTACAGTAATGCTAAATAAATTTGTTTATGTACTATTCTGTAAATGTTTCCTTCTAGTAATTAAAATTTTGACTATTTAGCACAAATCATATGCTTGGAAAATGATAGCCTATTTGTGTAATCACTTATAATCTACAGATATTTTAACTTATTTTCAATATAGTTGTCAGACCTAACATCACTGATATCACCTTCACTCCACAACCAACCAATACTTCATTGTTACTCAATTTTACTAACAGTCAGTTAATGACTTGTAGTGCTAGTGGTGGTCCTCGGATCATGACCATGTGGTTGTTTGATGATGGTTCATCATTGTCAACAGTGGCCAATGGTAGTGACACTGTAACTCATAACATCTCATCCTCATCAACCAGTGATACTGGTACTTATTACTGTATAACCACTATTGATGGAATGAATGACACTTCAGATGTGTACACTTTGTTTGGTGAGTCATTACTATCTATGTAAAAACAGCCAAGCTGTATAAAAAGGGTGTGGCCTTCAAAATCCTGGGTGAAAAAAGTTGTGAAATCAAAGGTGTGGCGGCCATGAAATGGCTGCAATGATGTGTATGATAATAAAGTTTAATAAAATATTAAATACCATTAACATGATTACAGCCATTTTATGGCCACCATCATTAATATTGTTTCAGAATTTTCTTGACCCCAGCTTTTTGAAGGCCACACACTTTTATACAGCTTGGCTGTTTTTTGCATGAATTTCATTTCTTTTAATTATATACCCAAAGCCAACCATGAACTGACTTTGAGGTTTATTTTTACTAAATTCAAGTATACTATTTGTCTATTTAAGGATTTTCAGTCACTGTTCTATTAGAGTATCTCGACTTTTTCATGTAAAACATGTTAAGTTACAGTTGTTCAATTTTTACAAAGTAAATCCAGCACCTTTTATGCTAGAATACAATTTACAGCGTGTTGTCACAAGTTTTATTAGTATAGCACTTATTACAGTATGATGATTATGATGATGATGATTTGGTGCGAGTAGGTTTTAATAGTACTGAGTGTACTACCCTGCTGATCTGTACCATAACAGCTATAGTGTTGGCTTGAATTCAATGGAATGCTAGAGAAGTCATAATAGTATTGTATTACAGAGTATATTTGATTACTTTTGTAATGCTCTAACATAGCTCACAAATTTTTTGAAAATTTCTAATAGAACACACATGGAATGTTCTTTGAAATTATGAACTTTGAGTATATTTTAGCTAGAATTTTCATTTATAAAGTAGAAATTACAGGAGGTGATCTCAATGTTAAAGGATTTGGATTCCCAGCATGGAGGTCCCTGGTTTGAAAGCTGGTAAATTTATTCCCCATTGTGACTGTTCTATTAGAGTATTTTGATCCAGCGATTTACAGTTGTGTGGTTTTTGAGCTACACATGCATAGAAATCGCATTTGCTTTGGAGTGCCTTGTAACTCTATACCTGTCAATGCATTTTCTTTTATTAAACCTCAAAAGGTTTGAGCTACGATGGTTAACCTGTATTCAATGCAATTTTCAAGTTATTTCCATAAGCGATTTACTCTGTAGGCGTGACTACTCGAATGGCTACAGGTTCGAAGCTGTCCAGTTCCAGTCATGTTTTTTTTTCTCCTTTCTCCACCTTTCCAAACACACTTTCTGTAACAACTTTACACAGGCTGTAGGACCAGGTGTCCTACAGACCACTGCACTTGTGCTGTAAAGCCTTAATAAATAAATGAATAAGTCAACCTTTTTAATATAAATAATTGTTCATAGCTCTATAACTATTATTCAGATTTGCACCAAACTTGGTATGTGATTGTGCCACAATAAAAAAAAAAGTAAATTGTACCAATGCTCAAGAAAATCCAGCTAAGTCAACTTTTGAAGGTTTATATTTCATGATTGTGTTAGGCAATCTTGCTCAAATTTGGTATGTGGGGTCTTGAAGGTGGAGGGAATTTGCAGTATAAAAATGATTCCAATTCGAGGAGGGAGCACAGAACTACTTATGCATGAAAATCTCATTTAGTTTCTTCCTTTTAATATACTCGTGGTGTGGAACACCGACTTTCTTGGCTGCATGACACACTACTGTGTGTCTTGATACTACTATATATGATAGTCTATTTAGGATATATAAATGTACAATTTCAATCTGTTTGTTTTCTTTAGTTTTAGTAAACTTGAAATGTACGTATATATGCTAATAACAATTTATGCATGTTGCTAAACCTAATATTAGATCAAGACACACGCTAGTGTGTTGTGCGGCCAAGAAAGCCGGCGACCACGCCGTGAGTATATTTACAGAAAGAAAGTAAACAGCTTTTCCACGCGTGCATAGCTCCATGGCCCCTTCTCCAAAGTTCCCCAGGTAGCGTACGCCACACAGCAAATTTTATTAAATTCGCAACAGCCATTTGCGAGATATGGGCGTTTAAAATTTCGTTTTAATTTTTTTTGTTTTTTTTCCTTTATATGCCGTACGGGGCTTCGATTTCTTTTCGCACACTTTGCAAAAATTGCTATAAAATGCAAATGCGTAACACGATTGCCTCAATCTTTGGCACAAATGAAGAACGTGTAACGATGGATTCACGTACCAAGTTTATTGTAAATCTGAGTAATATTCAAGGAGTTATGGACATTTATTCACATAAAAAAAGATCAAACTTTTGTCACGGCTACAGGGTAAACCAAGTATAGAAATAACTTGAAAATTGGTGTGTAGATAGGCTGATCATCGTAGCAGTGCCTTTTGATAGTTTGAATAGCAACAGAGTTACAGCGACAAAGTTATAAAGCAAAAACTAGGCGAGCGTAAAATCGCAGGTTAGAGATACTGTAATAGAGCAGACGGGGTAAAAAAGGTGTGCAAAAAATGTCGAAGAAAAGCTTACCAGAGTTCAAACCAGGGACCTCTATACCTAACACCTGCTTCCTTAACCGATGAACCACTGCTACCTTGACTGATCATCTCACTTATTTTCTGCTTTATAAATGAAATTTCTAGTTGAAATCTGCTTATAATCATAAGTTTTTAATTTCATAGATCTACCAATAGAAATACTAGATTGTTCTAGAACATTCTATGAATGTTCTATTAGAAGTCCTCAAAAATGTGCACTCTATTAGAGTATTACAATAATATTATCAAATATTGAATTAAATCATGCAATGAAATACATTTATAAGTCTGTCTTCAATAATCATAATTGTATTTACATAGAAAAGAAGAAATGTGAGTAAAAACAAACCTCAAAGTCAGCCATAGGCTGGTTTTGGGGCCTTATAAAGTACAAAAAGGAGTGAAATCCACACAAAAACAGCCAAGCTGTGAAAAAATGGTGCGGCCTTAAAAATCCTGGGTGAAAAAAGTTGTGAAATCAAAGGTGGCGACCAAGAAATGGCTGCAATGATGTTAATGCTAAAAAATTTTAATAATGGCTGTGTGCATTGTTAAAATTTATTAATGTTTAGTTACGCTACCACTCACCTATTTACGTGCTCTGTTCCTCGGATCTTCATTCTTCACCTCCAGCAATCCATTGATTGAGGAAGGGGTTTGGTAGGTGCCAGGGGGCCTCATCTGCCATGGTATATGGCCTAGGCAATGTTATGTAATTCCAGCGGGGCCAAAGTAGGAAGTACTTTTGGTTTATTGATGCTTGGGTAATGAAAGAGTTTAGAGCAGAGAAGCGTCTCTGTCCTAAACTCTTTACAATAGAGGCCAAACGGGAGAACCTAGTGGATAAGGCAGATATCCTAAGTGAGGCCCCCTGGCTGTCTCAGACTCCTCTAAGGAGAATGGACGAACTGCTTATAGCAGTAGTAGGTGATGTGTTGACCTGCGGGTCACCACTAATTTGTGTCACGTGGCTTTAGCCAGATTGTGACAGCATCAACACCTGTGCGCAGGTGCCAGATTGTGCTAGTGATCTGGTTGGGAGAGCGTCTCCTGGTAGTGATCTGGATGGGAGAGCGTCTCCGGCTAGCAATCTGGTTGGGAGAGCATCTCTAGTTGGCAGTTTGAATGGGAGAGCGTCTCCTAATAATGATCTGGATGGGAGAGCATCTTCAGGTAGTGATCTGGTTGGGAGAGCGTCTCCTGGTAGTGATCTGGATGGGAGAGCGTCTCCGGCTAGCAATCTGGTTGGGAGAGCATCTCTAGTTGGCAGTTTGAATGGGATAGCGTCTCCTAATAATGATCTGGATGGGAGAGCATCTTCAGCTAGTAATCTGGTTGGGAGAGTGTCTCCTGATACAGATCTGGATGGGAGAGACAAGCAGCTGTTAGCAACCTAATTTCCTGATGGCACTCTGAACTGGAGGGGCTTGTCTGTGACTGCAGGCAGGATAAAAGAGCATCTCTCCTGACAAAGATTTGAACTGCGAGCATCCCTCAATAGCAATCTCTACTTGTGGTAGCAGCTGGCACGGTGAAGGAATCCAGGCTGGCACAGTGAAGGAATCCAGTCAGACCTACAGCTGAAGAACTCGCAACAAAATGCATATGATAATACAGTCTTTCATGTAAATGTTTAGAGTACAACAACAACAACAACAACAACATTATGTGTCTACTTAGCTTGCTCCACTGCTTACCAGGGCTGAGCGATACTACCGTTTTAGCGATATATCGCGATGTTTTGAAAGTATCGATATCGCGATGTTTTGTTATTAACTATCGTGATACCATGCCTGTACATTACTGTCATTAAAATCCATTTGTTATGCAGTAGTAGGCTAAGAATTCTTGTAAATGATAAAGTCCACCCGTCTGGTTTCCCCTGCAGAGATGTGTGAACACCGTACCAACCTCAAAGCATGTGTTACAATAACTGTTACTGTAAACAAGGATGATAGTGGCTAGTTTGTTATCACCTATAAGGACTTCCTGCAGGAATGCTGAGCAATAAGCTATGTAGCACCAGCTATGATTGACTTATTGGTAAGTATCGTGAACTATTCAGTATCGTGAATAGTGGCTTTAGTATCGATCGTGATACCAAAATGGCAGTATCGCTCAGCCCTAATGCTTACACTACATATGTATGTAAGTACCACTATTGACAATGGGATACTGACTAGAATTTTTAACTGCCAACATACTATGCCAATTAACATAGAGTACCTGTGTGTAGTGAAGTTTGTGAACTGTTCAGTGGGTAGGGACAGGGTGGGAAGATTTGTTACAACAGGTATGAATTACTGCCAACGTGTTCTGCTCACTTTGTTGCGCATGCGTTGTTCTTATTAGAGCCCACTGTTGCATACTAATATTTTGGGTACTTGCGCAGCCTTGCGCAGCCTGCGCTTCACAACATTAACTGTGTTTAATAACTTAAACTTTATTTAATGTTTAGTTACGCTACCACTCACCTATTTACGTGCTCTGTTCCTCGGATCTTCATTCTTCACCTCCAGCAATCCATTGATTGAGGAGGGGGTTTGGTAGGTGCCAGGGGGCCTCATCTGCCATGGTATATGGCCTAGGCAATGTTATGTAATTCCAGCGGGGCCAAAGTAGGAAGTACTTTTGGTTTATTGATGCTTGGGTAATGAAAGAGTTTAGAGCAGAGAAGCGTCTCTGTCCTAAACTCTTTACAATAGAGGCCATAGGTAGGTCATGATATGTATTATGTATATCGTGATCTACCCCCCCAAGCATCAAGGTTATTTATTTAGACCATGCAATGTGCAGAAATGATGATGGTGGCAACATCTAGTAATATGCAAGATAAGCTATGCTTGCAGCATACAGAAGATGATGATGATGATGTGCAAGCTGAGCAACGGTGACATACAAAACAAGCGGTGGCAGTGACATACGTTGATATACGGACAAGCAATGGTGACGACATACATATCAAGCGTGACAACGTAAACATTAGGAAGACATAACGTACGCGCAGACTAACATGCAACTAACAACCCAATGGTGTGCCCCGTACCAATTGCCTGGCAAAGTTGTGGAACACATCCTAACCATAGAACTACAGATATATGACGAAGACACTGTATCGTGTACACATTAGAGCAAGCACTGTGTTTTGAAACAATTCCTGTTGAAGATGTATAGGTTGAAGTTTCCTTTAATGACAATAAAATGGACTTTTCTTTGGGACTATTATAAGACTCAAGGGGTATGGTGTGCAAGAAGCTGGCACAACACCATGAAACTACTATGCAAAGTTCTAATATGTACTTGGCTGCTTTTCAACATACAATTTATGATAACCATGTGTTTGTGTTGTTGTTTTTACAAAGCAACTCTTATTATTTCACATTTTACTGGGGGTGTACCAATAAAGAAATTTCTGAACCGATCCAATATAAAGCGATATACTGAGTCAGAACACCGATACCGACCCAATATAATAAAGTGCAGCTATACATTTAGATTAGAGGAAACTGAGAAACTTTAACTTGCCATAAGATACACTTAGTAAGTAGTTCCAAGTCCTAACAATCACTGCCAATGGTTGATTGCCTGTGGTGGTGTGGCCTCAATTGACAGCCCCAATTAACAGCCCAGGCCGTGAGGCACCCACAAGTTTATTTATTTATTTATTTATTATTATTATTATTTAGTGCGTGCTCCCACCAAGATAAGTCCAAATCACTCCGTATTTTTAATGGCTTGTAGCAGGAGCTCACAAGCGCCGAAGGCGCTAAGGAGCGCGATACTAGTGGTTCCAACATTTGACTAATTACTTAAACCTCAGTCCATGTAGGGCATTCATCCTATATTCACTGCTACTCAGTGGTTTATTGCATCATCACTTTTAAGCTGTTAATTTTCAAAGGAAGCCATGATGAGTCTAAGTACTTGTGTGCTATTTGTAAACTAAAAGGGGCTGAACAACTCTTAACAATGAACTAAGTAGCCATATGTTTTGTAAGCTCTCTGTGCTGTACTGAGGACCAGAAACGGAGTTGTGTTGAAATAATTCTTTTAATTACCCTACCAGTATTACTGACACTCTATGGCTGCATATTAACTGCTAGCACCTGTTAACATAACCAAGCACAGCCCAGGAAATTACTGCTCTCTTTATAAGGACATGTTTCATTAACAAAAGATAGAACACAGCTATATCCTGAGTGTCACGCTCTCCGCGCCCACAAGCTTCTGCTTGTAGAGATGGCTGGTTGTTTCAAGCTGTGTTTCTAGTTTATTCATCCCATGGTTACTTTTTTTTTATATATATATATATAGCTCTCCACTATGATCATTTTTGTATGGTTATAACAAAGAATGTTTGCTATGCGCGTATTTCTATGGCTTCTCGTAGCGTAGCACTTCTTTTCAAGGATAAAACTACTGTTTCCCCAGCTTTGTTTGCTATATAACAGAGGGTATAATGCGGCTTTACCATGGCAAAGACTATTTCGGTATATTATATTGATTTTGGCAGCTATATTGAGACCAACCGATATTGGCAAAAGACGAAATCGCCATATTGGCCACTGATACGATGTACCGGTACATCCCCACTGATTGTATACAAATATATACAGTGTGTGTGGGGACAGTGTGCAAGATTATACTAGTACACCAATTGGTGTTATACTGTTGCTTACCCGATGCAGCATCTTGTTTGAGGCCGTTTCTCGATAGTCGTGTTTGTCCTCGAAGATTCTAATTGATGCCCACCACGTGATTTCCCTGCATTTTTGTTGATTAGGTGGCGTCCGACGAACTGGTTATGGTATGAGGTGGAGCTGTAGTTACTGTTGGTATTGAGTCCAGCGGCGTCAGAGCTGTCCCAGGCGACCGTGACACCGTGCGTGGGCCAAGGTAAGCAACTTGTGGAAACGACCCTGAAGGTGGCTACTAGCATTGTAGTATCGCATCTTGTCGCGTCGTCGTCCTGTCCGGAATACTTGTTCCATTAGGCGGCCCTTCCTCCGGCGTGACAAAGCTCTTCGCTTGCTCAATCCAGCAGTCGACCTTCCCAAGGACGACGACCCTCCCTTTCCTCAGTTGGCGATAACTACGAGTATTCATCTTGAAGATTAAAAGCCACTGTAACTGGCAAGATTTGTTACAACAGGTATGAATTACTGCCAACGTGTTCTGCTCACTTTGTTGCGCATGCATTGTTCTTATTAGAGCCCACTGTTGCATGCTAATATTTTGGGTACTTGCGCAGCCTGCGCTTCACAACATTAACTGTGTTTAATAACTTAAACTTTATTTAGTATTAACATCATTGCAGCCATTTCTTGGCCGCCACCTTTGATTTCACAAATTTTTTCACCCGGGCATTTTAAGGCCGCACCATTTTTCACAGCTTGGCTGTTTTTGTGTGGATAGCAATTACAATAAACCTCTATCCTGCCAATACAAACAATTTGTGTTGTTTCTCTACACAGTTGCTCCATATGGTGTAAACATCACTGGTGACAACACATACCCTCATGGGAGTCAGTTACAATTACATTGTTCATCAGAGGGTGGACCACAATCAGAATACAGTTGGAGCAGAACTAACATATTCTCAAATGACGCAACTACTAACACCAACAACCTTACTATTAGTAATGTAACTACACTTGATGGAGGAAATTACACTTGTACTGTCACTAATGATGCTGGATCTAGTAGTAATACTGTCACTGTCTATGGTGAGTTACTTCATATCACATGTTTGAAACTTTGAGTGAGTTAATGAGTTAAAATATTTTTAACAGTTGGACCAGTGTTCACTACTCATCCAATGAATCAGGAGGAGGTTATTAATAACAGTTTTACACTACATTGTACAGCAGAAGGATTCCCTACACCATCTATACAATGGTACCTCAACAATACCATGATCACTAATAGCAGTAATAGATATATTATTGACTCCACATCAATGAACAGTATTACTAGTATACTGACAGTTATCATGGCTGATTTTACTGATACTGGTCTGTACCACTGTGAAGCTAATAGTAGTATGTTTATTGATAATGTGAACAGTGACATGATGAATATCAGTGTAGTAGGTGAGTGTGGGTTGGTACTAAGACAAAATACTGTGTGCATTTATGTATGGTGCACTATTGAATAATGTACATTTTAAAATTTAATAAAGAGAATGTTTATATGTATGTATCTGGTCTATAGTATGAAAAGCCTATGTCAAACATTCCAGCATAATAGACAGAGTAACTATGGAATGGAATTTTTCAGTGTTTCAACAGTATACTAGCACATTGTGAATCTATATCAAAACAGCCAATATTAATTTGGCCTACTCCGAGGGTTGCTTGGAGTCTGGCGGCCTTGTTTGCTTGCTGGTATTTCCAGCTGTCCAGCACTTTAACAATTAGTGCTGGGGGTGGTGGCAAGGGAAGTCCATCTAGCCCAGGAAAAAAAAAAGAAGCTGTGTGAAAAAGAAATTTACCTCGTAATAGTACAGGGTGAAATGTTGTCAAACCATACAAATAAATAGCTGAAACGATGTCAATAAATTTTAATAATATGGCATTTCTTATGATTTCACAACCTTTTTACCTGGTCCACACCATTTTTTTAACACCTTAGCTGTTTTGACATCAACACTATCAAACAATCTTTGTATCCATACTAATTCATCACTCACATAGTACAAGATAAATCAGAACTTGGCTGATTGAGTGCATTATAAAAGTTATTATCATCAACATATGGCTGCTGTCACCATTGATTTCACGATTTTCACCCAGGCTTTTGAAGGCACACTTATATACAGCTTGGCTATTTTGTATGGATTTCACTTTTTTGTATTTTAAATACTTCAAAGCCAACCACAAATTGGCTTTGAGATTTGTTTTCACCCAAACCATTGTTCTTATCTGCAGATATAATGACGATAATATAAGACAAACTAGTGCTATACCAATGCAGAAAAATACCTACAGATCCAATACCAAAGCCAAAGGATCTAGGTTAATACTGATAATTGCTCCAACTGTAATTTTGTGCTTCCTTCCAGATTAGGTATGCATGTGCATTATTTGCCTATTAGGATTTTTACTTTGCATGACTATTCTAGTAGAGTACATACCTCTATTAGTGTATCCCGGCTTTCTTGGTCGCACGGTGCACTACCGTGTGTCTTGATGAGAAGAAAACAAAGAAATAAAGCAAAACTCCTAGTAGTTCATATCAGGAATGTCTGCATTGATTATGCTGAATTCTAGTATGTTTCCTGCTGTATCTTCCAAGGAGTTCCACTGTGAAGTCACTTTATTAGAAGAAAGGAGTGCAGGGCTATGTATGTATGCATGTGTGAAAGTTACACTTTGTTTCCTGTTAATAACACACTTGTGATGTGCCGGATTCTTGGACCACACAACACATTATTCTGTGTCTTGATATCTGATAAAATGGAGGTTAATTTCATGGTAGATCAATCCTCACTTAATGGAACAATCAGTGGAGAATAAAATGCTGCAATGATTAGTGATGTACCAATATCACATATTCACTATACCAAATACATTTTAGATGGAAATGGCAAATACCAATCCAATACTTATACTTTTTCACACTAATACATTACTCACAAAAACAGCTAGTAATTCCAATTGTAGTTGGTAGACTAGCCTACTAAACACACCACACACAAGGATAACAATCATTTATTGCTTCAACAATCTTATTTCATGGCTTACTGCTATTTGCACTATGCTATAAAGCCACTCCAAATACATTCTGTTTCCCATCCTGGACTCAGACATATTTGCTTGCGGGCAGGCAGTCTAATTTCATTATTTCATTATAAGATTACTATTATTTGCCTTGCACAACTATAAAAAGCAGCATAAAACCATGTGTAAGCTTGTACCTTTCTTTTTAAGTTACAAAAATAACAAAAATATGAATTTGTGTTGACTTGGTAGCACTGCAGACACATGATCTGACACTGTTACAAAATGGCTTTTATTGAGCCTGTATACTATGCAAGAACAACTGGAAGGTAATGGAAGAATATGGAATAATGGAATATGAGAACTGACAGTAACTAGATGCGGGCATTGGATGGGAAATACAGAATTTATTTGGAGTGGCCTAATGGCTGGCCTCTTTCAAAGAATTCATGACTTATATCAGCCTTTGATTAACGCCGTTTGACATGCATCGTAAGCCGCTATCTTGAAAATCAATTAGATGACACCGTACAAAGCATCAGTGGGTATCGAAAATTCATAGCTTTACCAATATCAGTCCAATACCAGCAAAATAGGGCCATTCCAGCACTAATATAGGTATCGGTGCATCACTAGTGATAATATGGTACACACTAGATGGATAGTCTCTAATAGAATGGTCAGTGTGCAGTGAAACACTGTAATAGAGAATTCAGAATTTAGAATTTTTAATACTATATTATGAAATGTTGTGAACATTAGAGAAACCATTTGAAAATAATTTTTTGCAAATTAGATGCAGTAAATTTACTGTATTTATTGTTTAATATTATCTTTATTTCTTGTGTAGAGAGACCTGTGGTTATCCCATCCACTCACAATGTCAGTTTGGACACTAACATAACATTTACATGTACAGAGTTTGGTTCTCCACCATTTACCTACCAATGGTTCATGAGAAATACATCAATGGAAGGGAGTGATAAGTTATTAGTTGGAGAGGATAAGAGCACTTACAACATATCATCAGTATTGTACAGTCAGACTGGACTATATTTCTGTGAAGCTAGTAACATGTTAGGAATTCTTTCTAATTCAACTCCTGCTAATCTGTTAGGTGAGAATTTTTAGATTTTGCATTGCATACCTAGGCCATTGCTGCATGCTGCCACTAAATAGGTTTCTAGCACATATTTCATGAATTGATGGTATTGCTCTGTTAATTTCATATTTATATTTTAATCCAAAGTTTACATGAATGATTAAATAACTCAGAAAGTTTTCTTTTGTCTCAGCTAATTGCTGTCATTGACCTCACATATACGTACTATGTATACACCTTGTAGCAAGAATAGGTATTCTTCATAAAATTGAACATAGTAGAAACTGATCTTTACATAAAAATTTGTTTAACTCACACAGTTCGTTCGAACATGGTTGAACATCCAGTCACAATACAGTCAGTGTACCCAGGAGAGATGGTGAACTTCAGTTGTAGAGCTGAAGGCTTCTCTACACTTAGTTATAGCTGGTTCATGGTGGAGTCTGGTTCTGATATTGGAGTGGAGATTGGGAATACAGCTTATCCAACATACTCTATTTCTAATCCCATTTATAACCAAAACAATACTGGTTACTTTTGTGTTGCTACTAACAATGAGGGAATTGCTGTATCCAACACTTCTATGTTGACAGGTAATCATGTTATGGTTAAAGTACCACCAGGCTTATGTATGAGGGAAATACAGGATGGGGGACATGTCAGCAGGGTCAAAACACCCCATTTAGTGCTGTATTTTCATACGCACAAGCACAAGTGATGTTTTATGTGTTATATTGCACTTCCTAGTCATCTTGCTTGGAGCATTCACCTTGAGTGTTTAATTTTCGGTGATCAAACTATCAGTATAATTTTTCTAGTTGTAGAACAAACTGGTAGGATTAGTTTGGCTAGTTTTAGTGATTCGCAAAGTTATGCAAGTGATCATTCATGCTGTCTGAGTGCGGTTGTTAGCATGACATTCCTTACATAACTGTACTGTACATTCCCAAGTGTACTGTATTTGCCCAATTATCTGCATAACTGCACTGTATGATTCATACACTTTATGGCACTTTCATCTTCTCACGCAAAGTACAATATGTGACTGGATCTGCAAAAACCGGTCTTGTCGCCCAAGACAGGACATTTGATTTTTTCACACAAACACAAAGCTTCATGAACGCGCTATCAAATTTCACTGTGACAGCCAATCAGAGTAAAGTGGTCTGCTTTTGCTAGCTGCTTTTTTCAAGTACAGTGGCGAGCCGTACGAGTGGTCTGGGGTCTTGATGGAGCCCTGGCCAACCAGGAGATGGATGTGTGGCTGTACAGCTCCATGGTATTGGAAAATGACCTATGCTGTAATTTTCCTTTCATTTTAGCCAGTTTTAAGCCCTAAATGGCCCATAACTTCGTCTATATCATCCCAACAAATTCCTCTTCAAATTTTAAACAGCATCTTTCCTGCCTTCCAGCCCTCCTCCCGCCCTACGTCTCACCCCTTTTGGAGCTTGCCTGATACAGCCAACATCGGTGTAAATACTATCTAAAATGGCAGGAAACTTAGCTGTTGACTACTTCAATCTGGAAGGTAATAAATTGTTGTAAAATGTGTGAAAATTTGGTATTTGTAGCTGCCAATCTATTGGCAAGCTATAACACTCTGAATACTTAAAACCGGTATTTCTCAATACTTTTAAATGTCGATAAGACTGGTTTTCCCAGAGGCAGTCACATATTTTGTGCTTACAGTAAGTTTAGGAGTGTGTGCATGATTTTTGAAGTGTGGTTGCTTTAGATGATGAAAGAACTTATACGTAATTATTATAATGAGTGTATACTGTCAGACTCTGTTAGTACAGTAGTTCAAATATTCTTTTCTCAAATGACTGTAAAGAGTTGGATGCTAGTAGATATCTATGAGACACCATTTTTTGACAAGTACAATAAACATTTTGTATATCCAAGACCCCCAGTCATGATTTCCAATAATCTAAATAATTTGTAAACTCCACAGGTCTCTAACATCCAATTGTAAACATATCTGTGTTATATTGTCTAATTCAAAACAGCCAATGTATAAAAAAGTGCACCCTTCCAAAAATAGGCTAGCACAAAAAAGGTTTGATATCAAAGGTGGTGGCCAAGAAATGACTGAAATGATATTATACTGTCATATAAATTGTGACATTACCAATTAATTGACGCAATGTTATTGCAGCCACTTAATCGCCACAACCTTTGATATCACATCTTTTTCATAATAGCCCATTTTTGTAAGGCCGCATCCTTTTTCACAGTTTTCCTATTTTGGATTAGATATCAATTATTTTTGCATTTGTATATGCTGGCTTTTGTCTATCGTTTTTACAGATAAGCAGAAGAACTAAATTTGTACTATCTTGATATGAACTATTGTATTATTTTGCTGTTGTTGAATATCACATGGCTGCTCTACTTATAAGGATCAAGAAACGTTTTTGTTGCATGCATACATGGTTGGTTTTCACATTATAACTCATTGATATTTAAAACAGATTTCCATTACAATACTTGAAGGTTAATACCTAGATGGTTACGTGATACATGCAAGAAAATTCATCTTGTTTGCATAAACAGTTTAGCTAAAAAGTGTGACAACAAATCATGACAAGGACAACTGCTCTATTGAAGTATTTCAATTGCAAGACTATTCTGCCTTTCTTATTATTTGACTATTTTTATAGCACTCTATTACAGCACGCATTTTTGTGAGCACTAGGACATGCATAGAGTGCTCTAGAACAATCTTGAATTTCCATGGATAAATCTAGGAAATTATAGCAACCTGAGTTTCCATTTATAAGGTAGAAATTAGGTGAGGTCGGCAACTGACTGGTGGCAGAATTGAAAAGATTTAGGCGTATAGATGCGGAGATCTCTGGTTTGAACCTTGAACAATTTTTTTCAACATTTTTTTTCAACATTTTCCTGCAACTAGCTGTACAGTACTTCTCAGTGACTGTTCTATTGTAGTATCTCAATCTTGAGTGTTTCACATGTTTGGTTTATGCTTTATATCTCCTTAGCTAATAATCTCAGTGCTTTCAAATCACAAAAGGATTAGCCTATCTGCATACCAAGTTTAAGCTATTTCTATCAGTAGTTTATCCTAAAGGCATCACAAAAAATCACACTTGCAAATTTTAAATTGCTTGTAACTTTGCACTACTTCTATTCATCTGTTGACAAATTGAAAGATTCATGCACTATATTATGCTCTTTATGCCATCCAAATTTAATAAGAATCCAATAAGGCTTGCACCAGTTATGGCAATATTTGTAAATGGTGTTTAATATTAATTACTTGACTAACCTTTGACGTGTCCAGGGAGGTGCAGCACTGGTCGCTCTTCGCCACCGACCAACTGTTGTTGGTAGTGGTGGTTTTGGTATGTGTACCTGGTCCCGGTTGCTGGGTTTGATTTAAAGAATTTTCTGTCTTAAGATTTCTTTTTGGGATCAATTGCCTACCGGGTCTTATATTTTTATTTTCCAGATGTGCTGATACTTGGGCAGGGAAGGACTTTGGTGCCCAGAGGCATTCTACGCACCAAAGGCCTTCCTTTAAGCCATGATTGGGTCTAAATACTAAAACAACCATCCTAGAGACCAGGTACTATCACATTCCCTCTATCAGGAATGGAGATGCTGCGAATGCAGCTAGAGCTTTTAAAAAGCTCTGTTTTTCAGAATGGCGAGACCAGCATTGGCACTGGGCGGCCGAATGCTGATCTGGATTCTGAGAAGTGTGGAAGAGGCAGCATTTGCTAAGAAGCAGTGTGCTACACTCTTCGCAACGAGGGGCTGACACTGACCAGCTGTGGCAGAGCTGCGTGCCAAGACTCCTGTTAGGGGAGGTGGCATTGACTCATGAGGGGGGGGGGGGTCACATGCCAGGCACTCCCGTTCTTGTATCACATCTGTTGGGGGAGGTGACATTGACTCATGAGAGTCGCATGCCAGGCGCTCCCTTGCTTGAATTACACCTGTTGGGGGAGGTGACATGGACCCATGGAAGTCACATGCCAGGCACTCCCTGCCTGCAGTGAGCAAAGGAGTGCATTGTGTGTATCAGTAGCTGTAACAACAACAAAAAAAAATACAGTATGCAATATTGGCTAATAACTGCAACAGATTTGGCATGGCAGAGCTGTGGAAGTTCTGGTATTGGTCCGTGATACAGTCTCCTGCCAGGCACTCCCTTGCGTTTGGCATCGCTGCTTGGTAATGGTCCATGATAGTCTCCAGGCTATACTACCACTTAGCACTGGCAGTATAATAGGTTCACCTGCAGGGAGCTAATGAGTACATCAATGCACAAGTATGATAGCATCATGTGATGACAATACAACAGAGGCGCAGTACTGGCTAGTTGTGTCACCACCAGTGTGCCTGCTCGAAGGAGTGCTACCACTGAAGCGATTAATAGAGGGTGGAGTGCAATGTATATGTATATATATGTGTGTGCTATACCCTGTATGTGGATCAACCACGTACATTTTTATTGGAATTTATTGTTGTAGGCATGATGTTGCTGTGAAAACTGGTATTTGTGCATAAGAGGGATGGGATGGGAGGGTAACACTTGTCTAACAACTAATGCCACGTGCTACTGCGCATGTGCTAGGATTCTTATTAGTGCGTCGTTATTCTTATTAATGTCTCGTGTCTAAGAGTGAATGCTCGAGGCCGCCATCAAGTTCAACATTAACTTTGTTTAAAGGTATTTTAAACTACATTTAATATTAATTACTTGACTAACCTTTGACGTGTCCAGGGAGGTGCAGCACTGGTCGCTCTTCGCCACCGACCAACTGTTGTTGGTAGTGGTGGTTTTGGTATGTGTACCTGGTCCCGGTTGCTGGGTTTGATTTAAAGAATTTTCTGTCTTAAGATTTCTTTTTGGGATCAATTGCCTACCGGGTCTTATATTTTTATTTTCCAGATGTGCTGATACTTGGGCAGGGAAGGACTTTGGTGCCCAGAGGCATTCTACGCACCAAAGGCCTTCCTTTAAGCCATGATTGGGTCTAAATACTAAAACAACCATCCTAGAGACCAGGTACTATCACATTCCCTCTATCAGGAATGGAGATGCTGCGAATGCAGCTAGAGCTTTTAAAAAGCTCTGTTTTTCAGAATGGCGAGACCAGCATTGGCACTGGGCGGCCGAATGCTGATCTGGATTCTGAGAAGTGTGGAAGAGGCAGCATTTGCTAAGAAGCAGTGTGCTACACTCTTCGCAACGAGGGGCTGACACTGACCAGCTGTGGCAGAGCTGCGTGCCAAGACTCCTGTTAGGGGAGGTGGCATTGACTCATGAGGGGGGGGGGGGGGGGTCACATGCCAGGCACTCCCGTTCTTGTATCACATCTGTTGGGGGAGGTGACATTGACTCATGAGAGTCGCATGCCAGGCGCTCCCTTGCTTGAATTACACCTGTTGGGGGAGGTGACATGGACCCATGGAAGTCACATGCCAGGCACTCCCTGCCTGCAGTGAGCAAAGGAGTGCATCGTGTGTATCAGTAGCTGTAACAACAACAAAAAAAAATACAGTATGCAATATTGGCTAATAACTGCAACAGATTTGGCATGGCAGAGCTGTGGAAGTTCTGGTATTGGTCCGTGATACAGTCTCCTGCCAGGCACTCCCTTGCGTTTGGCATCGCTGCTTGGTAATGGTCCATGATAGTCTCCAGGCTATACTACCACTTAGCATTGGCAGTATAATAGGTTCACCTGCAGGGAGCTAATGAGTACATCAATGCACAAGTATGATAGCATCATGTGATGACAATACAACAGAGGCGCAGTACTGGCTAGTTGTGTCACCACCAGTGTGCCTGCTCGAAGGAGTGCTACCACTGAAGCGATTAATAGAGGGTGGAGTGCAATGTATATGTATATATATGTGTGTGCTATACCCTGTATGTGGATCAACCACGTACATTTTTATTGGAATTTATTGTTGTAGGCATGATGTTGCTGTGAAAACTGGTATTTGTGCATAAGAGGGATGGGATGGGAGGGTAACACTTGTCTAACAACTAATGCCACGTGCTACTGCGCATGTGCTAGGATTCTTATTAGTGCGTCGTTATTCTTATTAATGTCTCGTGTCTAAGAGTGAATGCTCGAGGCCGCCATCAAGTTCAACATTAACTTTGTTTAAAGGTATTTTAAACTACATTTAATATTAATTACTTGACTAACCTTTGACGTGTCCAGGGAGGTGCAGCACTGGTCGCTCTTCGCCACCGACCAACTGTTGTTGGTAGTGGTGGTTTTGGTATGTGTACCTGGTCCCGGTTGCTGGGTTTGATTTAAAGAATTTTCTGTCTTAAGATTTCTTTTTGGGATCAATTGCCTACCGGGTCTTATATTTTTATTTTCCAGATGTGCTGATACTTGGGCAGGGAAGGACTTTGGTGCCCAGAGGCATTCTACGCACCAAAGGCCTTCCTTTAAGCCATAGAAAGGTGAGCCCCCCCCCACCAGGCACACAGGTGGGTGGGGGGAGAGACCTTTCACCCAAGTATCTAGATTATGTGTTTTGGAGATACCGGCTGTTTGGGAACAGCACTTATGGCAGGTGTGCATGCCAACAAATTGTGTAGGTCAACCGTTATAGCGTGAAGCCACTTTGCGGTAGTGTCAAGACAAGCACGGTAGCAACATGAAGTGACTGTACAACACTATCAATATGACATATGCAGTACTAGTAGACAGTCCTTAGTACATATAAATACACCAATTACATGCTGAGGTTGTCAAAAAGGAGTCAGTGATGACCAGCTGCGATGATCTTGGACATATTTGCTACCTCACTGGGAGGAGGTCAGATATACCTTTTAAATGCGTTGCTTTTCCAGTGGCCAAGAATTTGTATGTGAGAGTCTGGCAGTTTGGCTAGAGAGGCAGACGTTGCTGCCCCAATTCGAAGGCTATGTGAGTTATAGCGGCGCTTATCGAGTTTGAGGCTGACCATCAGGGACTGGAGGCCTGCACGAAACATGGCTCCCGTCCAGCCATTTCCTTCTTCAGTGATGAAGAGTGGGCCTGGTTGTTCACTCCTTCTGCCGAGGTATGAAATCATTGCTTTTATTGGACATACCAAGCTATCTGTGGCACCCATGTGCACCTTGGCACCCTGCCTGAATGGGTCTGTTTTGGATTCTTTGAGGGACAGTTGCAGGAGACGGGGTTTCTTCCTGTTGTCAACTGTAATATCCTTGAGAGATAGGTGTCGTGATGGATCATAGGAGCCTTCTGTAGGAATTGTAAACTCGCTGACTCTTAAGAACCCCAAAAAAAGGCAAGACAGCACATAGCCCAGAGTGTGGTATTATAATAGGAAGGAGGTTTCTTTGATAGGAGGGCTTTTATGTTATAGAGCATCTGGATGGTAATCGGCAGTCGGGTTTTTCCTCAGTGCATGCCTGCTTGGTGCTTTTTGATTCCCCTTAAGATGAGATGGAGCCTAGGAGTGATTTGGCGGTTGAAGTGGTTATGAAGCCCCTTGCATACATGCATGTGTCTAACTGCTGATAGATACACCTTGATAGTTCCCTGCGAGATGTTGGAGGTAGCTAGGTGCGATATGAACAGAGTTAGGGTGCACTCGGATGTTGGGATCGGGTGAATCCTTGCCATTTTGCAGAAGTTAACATATCGTCTTTGTCCAGCCGTGTAGGTGTTTCTGCTGGATTTGGCCAGTCCATGATGTAGTAGCTTTTGGGCTTTGTTCAGTAGATTGTTGAGGTGAGTACTCCTTGGTAGGTCTACAAATGGAATTTAAGTATATATGTGTGGCCTTGTTTGCAAGTGTCTATTGGGATTTTGTAACAAGAATGGCAAATAAATTATCAACTAAGTTAATCATACAGCAATTACAATGAACAGCATAAATCAATTACACTGAACAACAAGTGTGTGGTCAATTATGTTGTAGCATTGTTTTATGTGAGCTCATTAAGTATGTGGTTTTTTATTTCTTGCAGGTGGAGACCCTTGCAGTGTATTGATGGTTCGCTTGAAGTGACGAAGAAAGGAGGGAGAAGTCCAGTCTTGTCTCCGGGGTGATATGAGCTTCAACAGTGACATTAGGATTGATGCAGGGGAGCGGCAGGTGTGAGGGTGTAGCTTTAAGAATTCTGTTGATCTGTTTCTGGATAACTGGTCTGCGGCAGTATTCGACGTGCCTGGAATATGGCAAGCTGAGATCTTTATATCAAAATGAGCTGAGAAGAACCAGAGACAGTGTAAGAGGTGCATGACCATTATTTCCTTTGAGGATCCTTTGGTAATGGAGTCAACAACACTGCTGTTGTCACGGTGGAATTCCACTCTGCTGCCTGATAGTAGTGGTCCCCAAATAGCGCAGCTTAAAACAATTGGTGCTAACTCCTTCGCCATTACGGTATGTCGATTTGTGCCCAGTCTTTTGACCATGCTAGTTGCAGCCACTGAAATCCAAATACTGCTCCACAGCCCCAGGACCCTGATGTGTCTGAGGCAATTATATAGTCTGGAGTGGAGCCGTTGATAAAACTGAACCCGTTCCAATGTGTGATGAAGAGGTGCCACCACCTAAGATCTGTGTGGAAGCCGCTTGTGAGACGCGTAAAGTGAGATAATTTTTTGAGGCAAGCTGCTAGTCTGTACATTCTGGACACAAAGGTCCTTCCTGGTGTTACCACCTTAGTGGCATGCTGCAGCAAGCCTACCCGGGATAAGATAGCCCTTTTTGGTGTTTTTCTGCGAGATAGCCAAGCTGAAACTTCGTTCTGGATTCTTGAGAGTTTTTTATCAGGTAGGCGGGCCAGCATGAGTTGAGTATCCAGAGAGATTCCCAAAAAGGTTAGAGATTGGGGAAGGGGCTTTCAACCTTCTCTAGGGCAAGAGGGTAGTTCTCTACTGTGTTAGGGTGTTGAAGAGCACAACTCAGATTTTGCTTGACGGATTTCAATGGAGTTAATTGCTCTTTGAAGCCAATGCGAAAGCCCTCTGTGATACCGGAAATAAAAAAGTCGACCAATGGTCTGTTAGGGTGATCTACCAGCAATTTTTTCCAGTTGCTTGCATCTAGTGGTGTGTTGACTGCCCTGGCCACAGGTGGTACTTTGACATCAGATAGCTGGTGGCTCAGGTGATTGGTCCAAGATGAGATCCAGTCACTGTAGTTACAACGCAAGTCCTTAGTGTGCACACCAATAATATGTTGTTCTGACAACACTGCGAGGGGATAAGGTGTCGATAATTAGACTGTCAGCATTGTGCATACTTATCACCACACATAATATTGCATAATATTATATTGACTAAATAGTGTTATTACACAACAAATCATATGGAAAGAAAAGAAACTACTATCAGTATTGGCCTAAAGTCAGTTAACAAAGAAAGGAAAAAACAACAAATCAATCAAGTCAAGATTGGTTGTGCTGCCTGTCCTTCTGCCTGTATGTACACTGGGAGGCCTTGTGATTCTTGTCTTGGGCTCTGGGATTATGAACATATCGGTAGCAAATATGCTTGAAGCGGCAGGGCGACCGAGAGCATCCATTAGGATTTTCGTTCCAGTCCAGGCAAATTGGTTGGTATTGATATTGGCGTTGTGACCATTGGGAAGGTTTGAAGCATAGGGGGTGGAGCCTGCCTGCTGACGACTCTGAATAGCCCTTTCTGGGGAAGTCATATTCCAGAGTGTAACATCTATAACAGACCATAGAGCATTCTGAGAGGCCGATGCTTTTAAGCAAAAGCGACGATCATAAATAACCCACTTGCCTTCGCGACAGTCCATTGATGCCCCAATTATTAGGCTCTGGTATCCTAGGAGGTCAGCAATTCTCTAGGGTTTATGGTGGGAAATAATTGCCATATATACTGCAAAGCACTGGATCCAATCAATTATATCTGTCACTGTAGGAAGTCGCTTGCATGATGCGACCTGCCCTTCATTAATGTTGAGGTCAGCTAAGTCCAGGTGGCTTGGCAGAAGTTCTGCCATCTCAACAAACAATCCATTCTCCACGCGCTTCATCAGTCTGGATGGGATGGGAGGGAGGCCATTACTTATTAACACTAGTGGGCATGACTTCTCCGAAGGGGATGTATCATCCGAATCATGGCTGTCAATGCTAAGGAGATCATCGGAATCTGGATGGACTTCCAACTGCCGGATATGAGGGAGTTCACAGCCATCAGTGGACTCATCTGCAGAACAGGACACAAGAGACAATGAGAAGGGTGGGGGTGGGGATTGAACAACGTCTGATTTTTTAACATTATATGGCCTGCATTAAGTAAACATAGTAAGAGGCTTAGGCATGGTATTATGAGATACCCCTTGAATGAGGCTAGAGCATGGTGCATACTACAATTGGAAGGCTTTTTTTTTTTTTGGAGGAAACTGAAGAGTCAGCATCCATATCTAGGGGTCATATTCCACCAATCAATGTCTTGGTCCCACCACATCGATCATCTTTGCGGCAAAGCAACTAAAAGTCTCAACTTTCTTAAACGTAATATAAGTAAATGCTCCAAAGAAGTTAAGATAACAGCCTATTTAACATCAATACGTCCTCTGCTGGAATATGCTAGTTGTGTCTGGGACCCTCACCAGCTATACTTAATCAATACTTTAGAGAAGGTACAACGTCGTGCTGCAAGATGGGTAGCATCGGATTACAATCCAATGAGTAGTGTCACTTACCTGTTGGATCAACTGCATTGGAAGAGCCTACAGAGCAGAAGATGTATTGATCGTTTGAACTTACTATATAGAGTATTACATCACGCTTTGCCATCTATCCAGCTCCCTGAGTATTTCAAGCCTACTTCATATCCAACTAGATTGCATCACCAATACAGATATATAATTCCTCCAACTAGAACACTTGCTTACCAACAGAGTTACTTTCCAAGAACTATCAAGCAATGGAATAACCTCCCTAATCACATCATCGATACAGAGTCACTAGAACAGTTTAATAATTGTATTTTTGGACTAGATTTGTTGTAATTAACCCCCTTTTTGTTTTGAGGGTCCCCCCCCCTCCTGGATGTAACCAGCACTGAGTGCTGTCTTTCCAGTATCTAATCATAATCATAATCAAACAGTAAGAGGCTTAGGCATGGCGTAATAAGGATGGCTATTAACTGAAGGCTAGAACATGGTGCGGGCTACATAAAGTATGGTATACATATAAAGCATAGGCTTGTGCATGGTGCGCCTTACAAGAAGCCTTTACATGGTGCGCGTTATAAAGAAGGCTTTGCATAGTGCACTTTATTATTTTGTAAAACGAAACATTACACGGACATAACACGCACTACTACATAACTTACCAAAATCCTCGTGGTCGGCGTCTCCTTCGTTGGAACTGTCGTCCGTCTCAGGAGTAGGCGTTGTGCGAGTAACGCGACGACGGGTTGCTTGGCTAGGCTGATCTGTGTTCTTCTGCTTGTGACGACTTGCTCTCTTCTGGCGTGTAGAGGAACTTGGGGTGGCCTCCCTCCGCAGACTGTAGCATGCCCCTGACCACTGCCGACACGATGTCCAGAATGTCAGCAGTTGTTAAGGGACGCGTCTTTGATCTCTTCTCTCGTCGGGCTCCGGGACTTTCAGCTTGTCTTCCCCGCTTCGTTCCTGCCTTAGCGGAAGATTCGGTGGCGGGCGAGACAGCGGATGATCTAGTTTTTAACAGGAGGCTTCTTAGGCGGGGATTTCTTCTTCTGCTGAGCGTTTCTTCCTGTTCCATTCTTTACGGACGATTTCGATTTCTTTCCTACTGCCTTCGTAGGCATCTTGATAACAATTGATAACACTTGTCTAACAACTAATGCCACGTGCTACTGCGCATGTGCTAGGATTCTTATTAGTGCGTCGTTATTCTTATTAATGTCTCGTGTCTAAGAGTGAATGCTCGAGGCCGCCATCAAGTTCAACATTAACTTTGTTTAAAGGTATTTTAAACTACATAAATATAAAATTAATGGAAGAAGAGAAATTAAGACAAGTTAAAAATGTGTGTATCTCAAAGACAGCTGTTTAAATTTAGCTCAAATTTGGTGTGGAAGATGTCCCACCCTGAGGGATGTTTCATAGAAAATGGGCTATTTTTGTTAATCCATTACTGAAGTACAGTATGAATGTGCAAAATCACGTTTTCTTTGTTGTTCCAAAATTGTCTGTCCTGATTATAGTGTGCGGTGGCAGATCTAGATGAGTAACCCCCTTTTAAATTTAGCTCAGTGGAAATCTAAATACATAAACATTGTTGTACTGACAATTTGTCATATCAAACAACTATATACTACTGTATTTCAGTAGCATGCATGCAGCTGCACTTAACTGACACCATTTATAGCTATTAAACCCTCAGCAACACTTCACTTTTCATCTCCCACTGCATTAAAAATGATCAAGATACTCTAATAGAGCATTCAAAGCTACAGCTTATACCGGGGTAGCCATCATATTTGCCATATAGTTAGCTATAGTATTTGCAGTTTAAAGCATTGGATTTATTGTAATTCCTAACTAAAAGTAGCCTAAAAGTAGCCTAAAATCCGATCTCAGAGCTTCTAAAATCTCAAAATTTTCTGGAGAAATAAAGCGCTAATAACAAATGTCATCAGATACCTCATTGAGTTATTACAACTTTCAGAAACCCCCTTTTAAAAATCCTAGATCCGCCATTGGTGTGTCATGTGGCCAAATACAACTAGTGCAGGTGTGTGACAGAGAAGTGTGTATTTTGAAAATTCTTTTTTCACGCATTTGTAGTTTGGTAGTACCTGATCAGAAATTAACCATCTTTGCTTTGGAAACTCCCTCAGGATGGGACACCTCCTGTATACAATTTGAGCTGAATCTATCCAGCCGTCACTGAGCTATGCACCTTCAAAGTTCATCTTAGTTTTTTCATATTTTCATCATCTTTTCACTCAACTTAGAAAAATTACTTTAACTAGCATATGGTTTAGTCAATTTTCTTCAAATTTGGAGGGTAGTAAGAACATACTGCAGAATAATGTCAGTATAAATTATGTACACATCAGAGTAAGAGCAAGGGAGTTATTCATAATTTTTCAAAATTAAGTAAGGCCATACCTATTTGATCTTATGTTACGCGGGCCCGACCGACTGCGTTTTTCTTCAAATGAAATAATTTTGAAAATCACGTGCGCGGATCACGTGTTCTTTATTAAAGACAACATGGCATCAACATCATTGTGCTATAGCCAAAAAGGGACCATTGAAGATCGTCCAACGCTCTAAATTGTGCAGATACAATGGGAAAGATTTATTTTTAAAGTCATTCAAATCTGATGCTACTAGAAGAGTACTGAAAGTGGAGATTTCACAGACTGACCAGCTTTTGAATGCTCACAAGGTTAGTATCAAACTAATTCTATATATATATTAGAGCCTTGCAACCAGGCAGTCTAATAATATGAAACCTAGATTTTAACTGTTTATGTTTAAAATTGTACTATTATAGCTACATTTATTGTTTGCATTTTGTATGCCTTTGTTTAAAATTTTTGTCATTTTCATTTTCAAACCGACTTACCTACCCAAATTTAAAATAGTTTTGCCCGCGCAACAGAAGATCAAATAGGTATGGCCTAAGCATCATAGTGTAAACCTTTTGTGGTTTGAAAGAAATCCCACTAACAGTCATGGAGTTGTAACAAAAATGTCAACCATGTACAACAAGCACATGATCAAGTTTTTTCAATGAAGAACTATTGTTTGCCACACCTACCAGGCAAACTAGAAATGCAAGCATCTGAAAATTGGTAAATAGGTACATTAATCATACAGTAAGTAATGTCTAATCAAAAAGAGACAAGCTGTAAAAAAAGGTGCGGCCTCCAAAAAAGCCAGGGTGAAAAATATGTGAAATCCAAGGTGGCGGCCAAGAAAAAGCTGTAATGGTAGGTTAATTGCAAAAATCCTGTTGCCTTCTCCAAGTTTCACTAGGATTTGGCACCAAATTCACCTGAATTGTTGTTATTAAAATTTTTGCCATTAACCATCATTTCTTGACCGTCACCTTGAATTTCACATCTCTTTTCACCCTGGCTTTTTTGAAGGCCGCACCCTTTTTTTACAGCTTGTCTGTTTTTGATTAGATATCGTATCTTCTTGTAATTTGATGCCTAAAACCAGCCTATGGCCAGCTTTGGGTATTATTTTTAACTTGTCTTTTTCTTTTCTATGGAATGATGTTCATTAAGGAGAAAATTATTTTATTGTTTAATTGTTTAGCTATATATGCACATTTAACAATATTATTTACAATTAATGTTGTTCACTCACCTTACTCAACTGTAACAGTGTTCAGCTCCATATCCACTTCACTGCTGGTTCCGGCTGGCCATCTGTTTATCCTTCACATGTTTGTTACTACTGTAGACCTCACACAGTCAAATGATTGTGGAGGGGTTTGGTAAGTGTACAAGGCCTCGACAGCCATGGGATATTTTGTTTTGTATTACTTTTTTATTGTAGTGTGGAGGGGAAATGTAAGGTGTTAATATTGGATTTTTTTCCTTTTTGACAGATACTTGGGATAGTGAGATGTCTGGGGCAAGGCTAGCAATAGTCCCCTCCCAGACTCTTGCTATTATCTTAAGCCACAGAAAGGGAGCAATGGTGACCTTTCACCCAAGGATCTGATATATCGATGGATGAGTGGCATGTGTGGTATCTCCTGATTTGATTTCAATTTGCTTTGTGAATTTTTTTTAAATTGATGTCTGTGGTTGTGGCTTGGTCGTTACATAATAGACTATGCAGCGTGCTCGCTGTTCGTTCCAAAATTAATTCATTTAAATGATCATTTAAACGTTATTTGTGTTGATTAATCATTAACTCAATGTGAATACTCTACAGAGAAATGTGTATCTAATCCAAAACAGCCAAGCTGTAAAAAAACAGTGCGGCCCTCAAAAAGGCTATGGTGAAAAAATATGTGAAATCCAAGGTGGCGGCCAAGAAATGGCTGTGATGGTAGGTTAATGGTAAAAATTTTAATAACGACAATTCAGGTGAATTTTTGTGCCACTTTGTCTTGGCAAAAAATAAAAAATTGCCGTTATTAAAATTTTTACCATTAACCTACCATCACAGCCATTTCCTGGCCGCCACCTTGGATTTCACATCTTTTTTCACCATAGCCTTTTTGAGGGCCGCACTGTTTTTTTTTACAGCTTGGCTGTTTTGGATTAGATTTCATTTCTTTTTGTATTTGTATACCATAGGCCGGCTTTGGGACTTTTTTAACTTGTCTTTTTTTTCTTTACCACAGGGAGAAGAAAAGATGAAGCAAATGTACTTTAAATATCTGATTTTATCAGTAAATGTACAAATTATATATATATTACATATTATATTTATTACAGAACTCTCCATGGTGGTTTCTTTGTAACTGAACACTCTACAAGGTGACTTCTTCTTGCTGCCCTCTCTACAGGGTGAATTGTTAGTAGCTGAACAATCTACAAGGTAACTTCTTCTAGCTGATCTCTCCACAGGGTGATTTGTTTGAAGCTGAATTCTGTACAGGTGATTTGTTTGCAGCTGAGTTCTTTACAGAATGGTTTCTTTGTAGCTGAACTCTCTACAACGTAACTTCTTCTAACTGATCTTTCTACAGGGCAATTTGTTTGTGGCTGAATTTTCTACAGGGTGATTTCTTTGAAGCTGAACACTCTACATAGTAGTTTCTTTGTAACTGAACTCTCTAAAAGGTAATTTCTTCTAGCTGATCTCTCTACAGGGTGATTTGTTTATAACTGAACTCTCTACAGGTGATTTCTTTGCAGCTGATGTCTCTACAAGGTTACTAGTTTGTAGCTGAACTCTCTACATGATGGTTCTTTGTAGATGAACTCTCTACAAGGTAATTTCTTTTAGCTGATGTCTCTACAAGGTTACTAGTTTGTAGCTGAACTCTCTACATGATGATTTCTTTGTAACTGAACTCTTTACAAGGTGACTCCTTCTAGCTGATCTTTCTACAGGGTGATTTGTTTGTAGCTGAACCCTCTACAAGGATACTTCTTCTAGCTGATCTCTCTACAGGGAGATTTGTTTGTAGCTGAACTCTACAGGTGATTTGTTTGCAGCTGAACTCTCTACATGATGGTTTCTTTGTAGCTGAACTCTCTACAAAGTAACTTCTTCTAGCTGATCTCTCTACAGGGAGATTTGTTTGTAGCTGAACACTCTACAAGTGATTTGTTTGCAGCTGAACTCTCTACATGATGGTTTCTTGTAACTGAACTCTCCACAAGGTAACTTCTTCTAGCTGATCTTTCTACAGGGTGATTTGTTTATAGCTGAACTCTCTACATGATGGTTTCTTTGTAACTGAACTCTCTACAAGGTAACTGATGTCTCTACAAGGTCACTAGTTTGTAGCTGAACTCTCTATATGGTGGTTTCTTTGTAACTGAACTCTCTACAAGGTGACTTCTTCTAGCTGATCTTTCTAGAGGGTGATTTGTTTGTAGCTGAACTCTCTACAAGGAAACTTCTTCTAGCTGATCTCTCTACAGGGAGATTTGTTTGTAACTGAACTCTCTACAGGTGAGTTGTTTGCAGCTGAACTCTCTACATAATGGTTTCTTTGAAGTTGAACTCTCCACAAGGTAACTTCTTCTAGCTGATCTCTCTACAGGAAGATTTGTTTGTAGCTGAACTCTCTACAGGGTGATTTGTTTGCAGCTGAACTCTCTACATGATGGTTTCTTTGTAGCTGAACTCTCTACAAGGTAATTTCTTCTAGCTGATCTTTCTACAGGGCGATTTGTTTGTAGCTGAACTCTCTACAATGAAACTTCGTCTAGCTGATCTCTCTACAGGGAGATTTGCTTGTAGCTGAACTCTCTAACTGTGATTTGTTTGCAGCTGAACTCTCTACATGATAGTTTCTCTGTAGCTGAACTCTCTATAAGGTAACTTCTTTTAGCTGATGTCTCTACAAGGTCACTAGTTTGTAGCTGAACTTTCTACATGATGGTTTCTTTGTAACTGAACTCTCTGCAAGGTGACTTCTTCTAGCTGATCTCTCTACAGGGTGATTTGTTTGTAGCTGAACTCTCTACAAGGAAACTTCTTCTGGCTGATCTCTCTACAGGGAGATTTGTTTGTAGCTGAACTATCTACAGGTGATTTGTTTGCAGCTAAACTCTCTACATGGTAGTTTCTTTGTAGCTGAACTCTACAAGGTGATTTCTTCTAGCTAATCATGAACTATCCCTTTTCATAGTTGCATGAACTCCCTACAAAGAAATTTTTTCTAGCTGATCTCTCTACAGGGTGAATTCTTTGTAGCTGATCTCTCTACAGGGTGAATTGTTTGTAGCTGATCTCTCTACGGGGTGACTTGTTTCTAGCTGATCTCTATACAGGTTACTTGTTTCTAGCTAATCTCTTGAATTCTCTTCAGGGTGACTGCTCTATTAGGATGACTGCTCTATTAGAGTATCTCGATCTCGCACTTGCTGCACCAAGTTGGATTTCGTGTTATAACTCCGTGGTTTTAAGTCTGATTCTTCTACACCATTGAAGAGCCTTTCTAAGGTGATTACTCCTTCTATACAGCGATTTTCAAAGCATTCGCCCTAGCAGTTTATCTGGTAGGCGTGGCAAGTAGTCGTTTTTTATTAGCTAATCTCGATTGCGTAATTGTTACACACTGTTGATTTTTTCGTTGTATCTTCCTCGTTTTTAGCTCGATTTCTTTCAAACCACAAAAGGTTTGAGGTTCAATAGTTAACCTATTCACCCACCGATTTTCAGCTTCTTCCCATACGCGGTTTACCCTGTAGGCGTGACAACATATTGGTGTTATTTTTCGTGAATAATCGATCATATCTCTTTTCCTATTTATCGTATCCTAGCCATTGTTGGTACAGAGATGCGCCTTTATACCCCCCTTCTGTGTGCCAAATTTCAAGGCAATCGGATATATCGTTCGCGTTTTATAGCAGTTTTTGTAAGTGTGCGAAAAGAGGAAGAAAATTATGAAGAAAAAAACGTAGAAACTAAGCCAATTTTTGAAGTCGCATATCTGGGAACGCTAGAAGCGATTTCGCTCAAATTTGGAATGTGGAGTGCTGAAGTTGGAGGGAGTGTCCACAGCAAAAATCGTCTTGTTTCATCAAGGCAGCACAGAGCTACGGAGGTGCAAATTGTGTTTTCTTTCTTCCTGTCAATATACTCACGGGTGTTACGCGCCGGCTTCTTGGGCCGCACGACACACTACCATGTGTCTTGATGTAGCTGAGATTTTTACAG
The DNA here is from genome assembly GCF_963678975.1 of Dysidea avara. Lineage (NCBI taxonomy): Eukaryota > Metazoa > Porifera > Demospongiae > Dictyoceratida > Dysideidae > Dysidea > Dysidea avara. Next base: position 27,233,552 of record NC_089275.1, read on the forward strand.
GGAGAATCATAATGTAGCTGTACTCTTAGACTACGTGGTGAAAAGTTTGTATGTAGTTGAACTCACCACAAAGTGACTTGTAACATAACTAAACTCTACAGAAAGAATTGCAAGATAACTGAACTTTATACAAAGTAGTTTTCTTGTAGATGAACCCTCTACAGGGTGACTTGATTCTATCTGATCTCTCTACAGGGTGAATTGTTTTTAACTGATCCTTCTATGGGGTGATATGTTTCAAGCTGACCTTTCTACAGAGTGATTTGAAATGTAGCTGATTTTTCTACACGGTGACTTGTTTTAGCTGAGCTCTCCACAGGGTATCTTGTTTCTAGCTGATCTCTCTACAGGGTGATCTGTTTCTAGTTGTTTCTACAGGGTAACTGTTTCAAGCTGATCTCTCTACAGGGTGACTTGTTTCTAACTGATGTCTCTATGGGGTGATTTGTTTCAAGCTGACCTTTCTACAGGGTGTTTTGAAATGTAGCTGATCTTTCTACAGGATGACTTTAAATTAATTTTTTCTCCACCCCATAAGTAGCATTAATGACGATATGGATAACAGTCTCCTTGATGTTTCTGCTGATATGATTGGTGAGACCCCTAAAAAAAAGCCAATATCTCCACAGTAATTTGCTAAGGACGCTGTAAAATGCTGATATAACATTGTACAACAAATTGGTAAATAGGTACATTAATCATACAGTAGGTAATGATTATATAATAATATTTTTAAAAATTATCAATTTAAAAATGAAGTAGGGATCTATGCAATAAAAAGTAGTGAAACAAGAGATGAATGATGGCATTACAACATAGCTCGGTGGGAAAGTCCCTACTTTGGCATTGAGCAAAATTATAGCTAATGTTCCAAAGTAGGGACTTTCCCATAAAGCTATGCTGCATGTAATAGCATCATTCATCTCTTGTTTCACTACTTTTTATTGCATAGATCCCTACTTCTTTTTTAAATTAAGAATGTTTTAAAGTACTAGTCTGTTTAGTTTTTTGTTGTAGCACAGCTAGCTACACTGTAGTTACAGTGTAACTTGTGAGTAGTTATTAAGTTCTGTACAGCTTATTGAAGTACGTACTGTGCCAAAATTGGGAAGCACATAAGCCCATGTGCATAGCTTACCTTTGATCATAGTAGCAGTGGTGCTTAGATCTATGACCTGTCTCAGTACGATGGTTCATGTTCTATTCACCCAGGCTGGAAGTTGTTCAAATGAACAGGCCCTTTCAGTTGTCTGGAGCTTAGTCTTGACTAACAGGATGGAGTAATACAGCCTCAATTTCCCTTCATGACATCTTTGCAGTCAGTGTTGGGGGTAATGCGTTGCATCATATTATTACTTTTGTGGTAACTAAGCAATATGACGAAATACGCTATAAAACAGGTAATATAACTCAAGTTACTTTACTTACAAATGTAATGCATTACCTAAGTAATATAGTTCTGTAAATTATGTAATATTATTACTACAAGTAACGAAGTTACTAATCTCGTTAGTGATCCACTGAGTAATGCCTAGCCACAATGAAATAATGAAGCCTACTGAATGAAGCTTAGTCACCAGCTTCTTACTCATAGCCAAGATTTGCACATTGTCCAACAACGCAATCATGTCACATGATAAAGTGGTAGTTTCACATGTGACAGCTTAAGGTTGTGGACACAAAGTAATATAATGCGTAATATTATCAAGACTCACGGTAGTGAGTCGCGCGGCCAGTAAAGCAGAAACGCGCGCCGCAGACAATAAATGATGCAACCACTACGTGAGGATTTTACAAGAACGAACGTTGTCAAATTCGGCCTTCCTGTAATCCACCCGTCACTTACGCTATCTCTCTGAAACTCTGGAGTTGAACTCATCGTGTCACTAGTAACTACCACACAAGCAGTGAAGCAAATCCATGCCGATTGTTTCGTGATCGAGGTTGCCGACATCAAAGGGGAAGTTTCATTTAAAAATATATATATATTTTTTATCGCACGTGGTTAGACGCAACCGCAGGTGTATGCCTTGCATTCCTTTGTGCATTCCGAACATTGATCGCCCTGTTATCGCTTCAGTATTCACTCAATCACCTCAAGATTCACATCATCGATTTCACCATACATGATTACCCTACAGTCGTGATTTCAGCACCAAACGAAGTTTCAGTCGTCCTCAGTCGACCTAGAGGCCAAATACAAATCCCAGATTGTTGTTTTCCTCAATACTCGCTTGGCATGTAGGGCAATGTGTCTTTAGACTGTTCTAAAAGTTTCGTTCAGATTGAAACATTTGTTTTCGAGAATGGCTAGTTTGAAATTTGAATTTAGTCGCCCCCACGTCATTTGCTCTCTAAGAATTTTACTTGGAATTTAAAGAATGACGCAGAGCACAACTGCGGTCACTGGGTATTGATGAACTGGCGCTCTATGTAGTTAATCAGTGCATATAGCCACCAAGAAGTGTGCTGCCATAGATTATAGTCCATAGATATAATCTATGGTGCTGCATACCATCCTTCGTTTTGAAATTAGTCGCCCCCACATAATATGTCCTCTAAGGGCGCGGCTTAAAGAATGACACAAGAGTACAACTGCGGTTACCAGTTGTTGACTCAAGCTGTGAGTAATTAGCACATGTAGCTAGCTTAAAAGGAAGTGTGCAAAATCGCCTAATACAATTGTCACCATGCATTATTGCATTTTATAGCACCCCCACATAAAATTACACATGTAATTACAACATACAGAGGAGACACATGAATACCAAACACTTTTCACAACAATAATGTAAGAATTGTACAATAATGACTGTAATATAACTGCTATGCAAATGTTTTCCAGTGGCCCGCCATGGTAGCAAGTCTCACATGACGGCATGTATATTCATCCAAACACAATGGGAGTAACGAGTAAGTATGATGACAACAAGTTGGTATGACTCCATTTGTAGAATCCAGATGAGTGGGTGTGGCTCCAGTATGTCTAAACAGTTAACAAACATTCCTGTTATAAATACGTGCTAGAGTTGCAATATAATAGTATAGTATTTAAATGCAATAATACATAGTCTCCATTGCATCACTATCAAACGACACTAAGTGGAGGATATTGTTGCATTTCTAGTATGTACACTCTATCAGTACAACCCATCTTAATGGCCACTAGTATAGAAAGACAACCACTCTTGAAAAGCCAATTCCAATTGAGAATTTATACACTGTTACCTGCTGAATGAGTGAAGGTGGCAATAAACAAGTTCCACCGTAATTTATACACGTGATCTGATCCTGTATATTCTGTCAGTGGATGAGATCCACTTGGCCAGGACAAAATGTGACTCAAGTGCCCTGGATGATCCATACTCAACCAACTTATGACCCAGTGGCACAATGGTACTGACTATTTATAGAGAATACAATTATATTTATTTCTAAGATGTGTGGATGTGTGGACACATTACAACACATTACATGTACATACAAGACATGCTACGTACTGTTTTAGCATTTCAAGTCACCACATTATACACGTACCATTCAACAATGCTTCATAGTGCCCATCAGTAAACCTGAAGAAAAGTTACGAAAATAAAAATTCACATAAGTACAATGAAACCTCATTAATATGGCAGGCTGTGGGACTAAAAAAATTGGCCTGAATAACAAGGTGGCCTTATTAATGAGGTCATAAGTAATGCTTAGCTATATTTGGGACCTACTAGAGGTGGCCAATATAATGAGGTGGTCTTATTAAAGAGGTGGCCACTAAGTGAGGTTTCACTGTACATATAGTTCACAATATTGTGAACAATATTAATGGTTAACAATATACACTGAAACCTGTAGGTCACTTCTTGTGAAAGATTGCTCTCTACACAAAATGACACATTCAGAGATTGTATTTAGATGGATGATACAGTAACGCATTGTGACTTCAATACTCGTGATGTGTCACTGCTAGGCAGCAACCATATACACGGCACTGCCACATCGCACTTGCTCGCACACACAATTTTGCTAAAGATTTTACAAATCGACAATTAAGGGGTGTGGCAACTAGCTGTTTCGCTCGCAAGACTGTGTGGCAGCTGTTTCCCTTCTGTACAAGTGGCCACCAAGACAGTTCCACTGTGGATGAAAGCCAGGCATTAGATATTTGGTATTTCATGTGTTGAAGACATTCCAGGGCTTCTGGTAGTCTCAAATCTCACCACAGTTTAACTCAGGCAGTGTTGTGGTCACCACTAAACTACTGGAACGCTGTGTTATGTTCATCTTATGCTTGGCTACTATATTGTAGAACTGAAATGGATACTCTGAAAAATATATCCTATGGATAATGACTTCATCACTTTCTTCATCAGGAGCTTATAAGGACCAATAGTGAAACTTTTTACACTTGGGGCTGACAGTCAACTGCCTATGTCTGAAGCAGTGCTTTTGGTGTTCTAACAGATTGGCTGCCCCCTTGCTGCCAGCACTCACTGTCTCATATGCTGTCATACACTAAATCCATCTCTATAGCCAGTTAGAACAGCATGCTTCTTACCTTTTTTTAAGGCCCCATAATGCAGCCACCTCTTTAAAAGGCAAGGTTAGAAAATTTTGTCCCTACGGCCTGAATAATGACCAGTTTTCACTGTACTATTAGTGATTAGTGATCATGGGGGATTATGTATTAAGGTATACAAACGCTACAACCTCTAAATATAGCAGTAAATTTTTTACCCTGGTCCAATGTCTCGTAATAATTGTGACTTCGTGAGAGACTCTACTGTGACAAATACATGTTTAGCATGATATGTGCTAATCGCCTTTTTACAATTAAGGTTTACAACACAAATACATGTATAGTTAAACTCACCAATTGCGACTAAATCCCTTCAACACGAAAAGACAAGTAATGAGACAACCTTGGAGACAACAGCCACACAAGCTTATTCTGGTGCGTTTATTTAGTAGTAATATAAAATTTTAAGGGCATGTATTTACAACAGGACATAATTACGCGCCCCTCTATTGTCTCTACATACTTGCCTTTTCTTTACTATTCTCATTTCATTTCACAAGATCTCTTGGCAGGGGCGTAGCTTCTTCACTTGAATTAGTCAATGCTTGAAGTAGATCGAGATACTCTAATAGAACAGTCACATTTCTACAAGTGCCATATTTTTATATTGTAAAGTCTGTAAGTAGCTAGTAATTTATACTATACAATCCGATGCTAAGCAGAAGTTGTAACTATGCTAAATATTGATTGCTGTGTTACAGCTGTTTTGTGACTGCTCTAATAGAGTATCTTGATCGTTTCAATGCAGTACAAGATGAAAGGCAAAGTGTTGTTAAGGGTTTACTAGTTAAAATGGGTGTTAGTTGACTGCAGTTGCATGCTACTAACAGGGCCGTCCAGAGAAATTAGAGGGCCCAGGGAAAAGAGTTAAAGAGGGGCCCAGGGGCAAGGAAGGGTCTAGATCCTGACTGCTCTATTAGAGTATATCGATCTTTCTTTAAACAGGTATTCAAGTGGCCCCTTTCGGGCTGTGGTAGGGGGCAAAATACCCCAGTTACCCCCAATGTGGGCGACCCTGGCCACTAAAATTACAGTTATATTTTAATATTCTGTCACTGTAATCTGGGGTTTCTGTCAAAACCATGGAAACTCACCTATTGTTATCAACAGTGCATTGCTTATTCTATTGAAATCCCAACCAAAAACAGCTTATAGCTGTAAAAAAAGTTCGCGTCCAAGTAAAGCAGAGTTAACTGCGACAAAAAGTAATGATATCATAATGCGGCCATGTGCGAGGTGTGCAAGCTGTAAAATTAATATTAGCTAATCAGATAATACAATGTTATTGTTAAAGTGTTAATGAGAACTATGTGATGCTGCTAGTTTTTAAGTGTGTGAGCATCTTCATAAATGCCACATAAATTTAATTCTCAATAAAGCAATGTGTATAGATTCTCTGATAGTAATAAATAGTTTGAGTTTGGCTGCCTTTCCTCTATACAGCAATGCTACGAACAAAGGAAAGGTGGCCAAACTCAAACTATTTATTACTATCAGAGAATCTATACACATTGCTTTATTGAGAAATAAATTTATGTGGCATTTATGAAGATGCTCACACACTTAAAAACTAGCAGCATCACATAGTTCTCATTAACACTTTAACAATAGCATTGTATTATCTGATTAGCTAATATTAATTTTACAACTTGCACACCTCGCACATGGCCGCATTATGATATCATTACTTTTTGTCGCAGTTAACTCTGCTTTACTTGGACGCGCACTTTTTTACAGCTATAAGCTGTTTTTGGATGGGATTATAGTTACTTTATTTTATGGATAATATGTAACTGTAACTAAATAGTTCAGTTGCAAGTAATGTGTAACTAGTTACTTCTAAAAAGTAACTGTCCTAACACTGTTGGCAGTATTTGTTGGACAAAGCCAAACCAAAAATGTCTTCAGACCAACACCAAATCCTTCAAAAAAGTTTTTATGGGATTTAAAAAAATCTATTTAACAGAACCTTATGCTGACTGACTAACTTTTTTATATTTGCATATTATACTACTGTATTACAAACAAATAATAATGACTACAAAATGTCTAAACTAAAGATGGAGATGCCCTTGTAATCAATCATTGAGGGGTCATGCATGTGTCCAGGGCAGAGAGGCAACCACACAAACACAAAACAGCTGAGCGCATTAAGGAAAATTCTATATGACATCGAAGCCAGCAAACCGTGTGACTGTAGGGCTTTCCCTTGCGGGTGGCAATGCATGAAGCCAACCTCTTAAGGACAACATCAGCGGTTGGTCCACAGCCACCAGTAACTGAAAATACAAGAGGTGAGAAACATCCCATCTCCACATCATGAACTTGGTAGTCATAATCTCTCCTCCTAGGTTGCCCATTACAGTGATAACAAGTTGACACTGGTACTGATTGATAAGATGGAGCCTTGGGATTAGACACACGTACATCAAAATAAGCAAGTTGATGTGAAATGTCCCAAAAACCACGAGTAGCAATGTCCAATCAAGGTTTTCCCCAGTCAATGGCTGAAGGCCAGGCTCAACAGAAACATCATCACAAATCTCCTTTAGCAAATGAGCAATGGAATCACAAATTTCTTTATGGCGGACAAATAAGAATCCTCCCCGAGTACAATTTAAGGCATGCTCAACTGTAAAGGACACACACACACACACACACACACTCACACACACACACACACACACACACACACACACACACACACACACACACACACACACACACACACACACACACACACACACACACAAAGCTGGTAGTAGAGCAGATTTCCATCCATATCGCAGGCAGAGGGCATCGCGAAAATCACCCTTATCTAGATGAAACTCATGGTCTCTCAGAGGTAAAACTGATAACCAAGTGGAGGCACCAGGCTCACGGGCAATCTAATTTAAGTGGCTCAAGGCTAAAGTTGCATATTATTGAAATTCAGTTAGATAGACAAGCCGCTGCTGACGCTTAAGTAAGCACAGTTTAACCGTTACAAAGTGTTGTTAGTCCATAACCTCTCCGGTATGACTAATGCGAGAAATCAGTAGGGAGACAGGATTAGTAACACCAACTGAAGTTCTGAATTGGACATCACTTGTTAACAGGGGATTGATTATTCCTAACCCCATAAATGCAATGAAAAGGCCAGAAGAGAGCATCCTTGATTGTTAGGTGAACAACAACCAGTCAGGACAGGCAAGTAAATGTAATGAATAGCTCTCTGTAAAGAAATCAACAAGTCAGAAAAATTAGTACAGTTAAAAAAAAGATAATTACACTCATGTGTAAAGGCACTATATGCACAGTGAGTGTGTTGAGAAGCAAATTTAGAAAATTCTTCAATCTCAGAGACTCATTCAGGCACTTTGTTAACAACAAATTGATGGACAAAACTGGTAGTACCAATAAGGGATCCAAGATAGAGTCGACCATTCTGAGTAATAGAAATATTAGAGCCTTAAATTGTTTTGGTGCAGCATAACTAACTAACTAACTAACTGATGCCTCCAGCAAACTCAACAATGGATAAAGTTATGGGCTTGATTTCTTCACTGTTTGATGTCACTTCATCCCAAGATGTGCCCTTTTGCCAACCACAGTACGTACAATACATGCATCATGGACTTGCCTTTATCTGCCTTTGTGTTCCAGTTCTTTTCACTGAAAACGCAAGGTGTTGATTCACGATAGCGCTTCCCTGTGGCTGTGTTGGCTAATCACCCATATTTTCTGTAGCAACTAGATTAATTGCAGAGATGCTTCTCGTACTTTTCTTTGTTTGTAATGCTGCATAACAGGCAAAGCATATAGATGTTTTAGATTCTATTTGAACACTTACACATTGAGTGAACCACGTGATATGTAATAATTAAGGCAATCGTGTAATTCGCTGGTTTTCAAATGGAAACTAAAAGATCTGTAGCTGAAAATAAAGTGCAAAGCCACCTCCCTTTCCGTTACATATTTAATTGTTTGGGTGCACATTCTGATAAATTACTTTTATGGAATTTCTGGTACATTATTTCATTTAATGTAGTATGCACTGGTTTATTTGTTATAATTATGTTATTAAAAAGTAAAACAAACAAGTAGAAAGAAAAATCAATTTGATTAGGGATCAAAGAAAGTAGTGAAACAATGGGATAGCTAATAAATGGTAAAACAAGAAAGGTCACCTATACGTGCAGATATATTTGGATACTTTTTTTATATTGATGACTTTATTTCAAAAATTAATACTGTATGAAAATTATGTCCTCTCTTCTACAGGTTGGCTCACAACTTGGCTGGCTTGAAGCATAAATCTCTTCAAAGTAATTTGTTTTTAGCCGAACTCTCCACTAGGCTTGTGTCAATTATGCCGGCATAATTTTTGGCATAATAGGGGAGGAAAAGCGTAAAGCATAATGCTGGCATAATAGAGCATAATTAGGAGCATAATGGGCAAATTTCTGTCACAATAAATATAACTTCTGCTATAACAGTCACAAAGTCAAAGGCAAACCTGTTTTAGATGGTGAAATGATTCTTGACAAAGAGTAGAGTAATGCACTACTACAAGTTTACACTGCTTGACAAAATGAATGCTTTTCATTGTGGGTTTCAGTTTTATAGGACATATGCAGTCACATGCCAACTAGCACTAAGCCATGACAAAGTAGTTTAGCTGAGTTTCAATCATTGAATTAGGTATTTATAACATTCTAATTTTGAATAAAACAGATGTGATAATTATAATGATTATGATTATTGGAAGCTCGATTGGAAGATGCTCTGATGAGTGATGATAATATTTTTTAAAGGTTAGTGTTGAGTCAAATAGCTAGTAAATGTCTGGACATTGAAAATAGTCAGGTCTGGTGTTAATAGGAAAATATTTCAAAAAGATCGAGATTCTCTAATAGAACAGTCAAACACTCTAATAGAACAGTCATTGCCTGCAACAGAGAGAATGAGAACCATTTAAGTGTTATCCCCAGGAGGCTAATATGTTTTGGCATGGTGCTGCAAATACAAGTTACGTTTTTAAAATAAATTTATTATTATTATTATTATTATTATTATTTTTTTTTTTTAATGCAAGTTACATAATATACTGAGCAGGTGCTGTCCTTTGACTACCAACTGCTACAACTCAGAAGATCAGTCAGAAACAAGGCATAATTAATAATAATTATATTTGACCGGGCCTGCAAAAATAGGGCATGTGGGCACAAACTACACCCCACCAAATAATATATCATATTTCAGTACTGGGATAAAATATTTTCATTCTGTAACTTGTATTTTATAGAAATGTTTAATAAGTGGTAAAAATTTCATGGCCATGAAGTAATGGAGTACAAGGTTATGAAAATGTAGACAATTTTTATGTGCCCACGTGCCCTATTTTTGCAGGCCTGGTCACATTTATTATTTGCATGCAAAACTACAAAGGTATTAGACAATAAAAGGTGTATAGCTTCTGAGGGACTATAGACATGCCCTAAGAATCCTGCTCTAATATGCCTGTGAACTCTGGAGCACATGACACTTCTCCATTTACATGAAGAACACTCCTGTACATAGAAAAACACAAAATAAAAACATAACACATTTTTGGAAAGCATAAAAACAAGCATAATAGGCAGACAATTGGGGAAATGCCAAAAAGCATAATAGGAAAATTTTGGAGCATAATAGACTCAAGCCTACTCTCCACAGGGTGACCTGTTTGTAGTTGAACTCTCTAGAGGGTGACTTGTTTATGACTGAACCTTTCATGAGTGATTAGTTTGCAGCTGAACACTTTGCTAGTTAACTTGTTGTAGCTGAACTCTAGAGGTGAAATGCTTGTGGCTGAACTCTCCATAGGCTTGAGTTTAGCTAATCTCTCCACAGGGCAATTTGTTGTAGCTGAAATTTCTAAAGGGTGCATTGTTTGTGACTTAACTCTCTACCGGGTGATTTGTTTGTAACTGATCTCTCCACAGGGTGACTTGTTTGGTGCTGAACTCTCTACATGGCAACTTGACTGTAGCTGATCTCTCTATGGGGCAACTTGTAACATAGCTGAGCTTTACAGGGTAATCACCTCTTTGTTTACTGACTTCTCTAGAGTGACTATGTAGCTGATGTCTACACTAAATGATTTGGCTGAATTCTCTAAGTGGACATTTAATCCTTTATTCAGTCCTAGTTATAGACTGACATTTAGGGATGTAATGTCCATTAGTATATCTGCAGGTATAGGCAACCTTCCTTGTTTTAACTATTCCTTTGATTCACTTTTTTTTTCTTTAATCCTTTTTCCAACTTACAATTTGTAATTTTTCCTTCTACTTGTTATTTTAGAATGGCCTTTCAGTGGTTTACAAGGAATCAGATTAAATATCACTAAGTTACACTACTAAAGTGTGTGACAAGTAGTGTAACAAGTGCGTGATCAAGATACTTTAATAATGCAGTCACCCTATTAGAGCATTCAGCTATGTAATAAATCAGTGTATTGGAGAGTTCAGCTACAATCAAGTCACCATGTAGAGAGTTCAGTTACAATCAAATCTCTGTGCAGGATTCAGCTCTTGATTTCTTCCACTTTTCTGCAGTAAAGAAAAGGACAAGTAAAAGAAGTTTCAAAGCTGGGCACATGCCAGCTTTGGAGTACACAAATACAAAAAGACATGGTTAAAGAGCCAAGCTGTCAAAAAAGGGTGTGGCCCCCATAAAGTGCAGGATGAAACAAAGATATGAAATCAAAGGAGGCAGCCAAAAATGACTGTGATGGTAGGTTAATGGCAAAATTTTTATTCATGACAATTCAGGTGAATTTGGTGCCGAATCCTTGGAGAAAGCAACATAAATTCACCTGAATTTATTAAAACCTTTTGCCATTAACAGCCATTTTTGGCTCTCACCTTACCACTGGTGGTGTTAGTTAGATATTGCCTGATGTGTGATTTGGAAACAGTTTTGTAAAGTTTAGTCACATACCGTATATCAATTAAATTTGGCGGTGAACTACATTTGGTAAATTGGCGATTCATCACTAAACCACTTTAGATTTCACATCTTTTTTCACCCTGGCTTTTTGCGGGCCACACCTTCTTTTCCTGTTTTGGTATAGATTGCAACATGTTCTACATACTGTATTTTGTAAATGCTGTTTTACAACAGTTAGAAATGAAAGAATTTTGTGTAATTGCTTGTGAACGATAGACATGTTAATCACTATGGCTTATTTCTGATGTAGTTCTCAGACCTAACATCACTGATATCACCTTCACTCCACAACCAACCAATACTTCATTGTTACTCAACTTTGCCAACTGTCAGTTAATGACTTGTAGTGCTAGTGGTGGTCCTCGGATCATGACCATGTGGTTGTTTGATGATAGTTCATCATCGTCAATAGTGGCCAATGGTAGTGATACTGTAACTCATAACATCTCATCTTCATCAACCAGTGTTACTGGTACTTATTACTGTATAGCCACTATTGATGGAATGAATGACACTTCAGATGTGTATACTTTGTTTGGTGAGTCATTACTAAACTACTGCATACGATAGTTTATTTAGGATGCAAATGTATGCAATTTAAACATTTTTTTCTTTCTTTCCCAAACAAACAATTTGTGTTGTTTCTCTACGCAGTTGCTCCATATGGTGTAAACATCACTGGTGACAACACATACCCTCATGGGAGTCAGTTACAATTACTTTGTTCATCAGAGGGTGGACCACAATTAAAGTACAGTTGGAGCAGGACTAACCCATTCTCAAATGACACAACTACTAACACCAACAACCTTACTATTAGTAATGTAACTACACTTGATGGAGGAAATTACACTTGTACTGTCACTAATGATGCTGGATCTAGTAGTAATACTGTTACTGTCTATGGTGAGTTACTTCATATTGTGTAATCTTTATTGATTAACATTAGCATCATTGCAGCTATTTCGCGGCTGCCACTTTTGATTCAACTTTTTTCACCCTGATATTTTGGGGGCTAGATTGTTTTTGGTACAGATATCTTTCCTTTTTATAATGATAAGTCCTAAATTTGGAATTGACTTTTATTTGTTTGTTTATTATTATTATTATCTTTATTTCCCAAACAAACAATTTGTGTTGTTTCTCTACGCAGTTGCTCCATATGGTGTAAACATCACTGGTGACAACACATACCCTCATGGGAGTCAGTTACAATTACTTTGTTCATCAGAGGGTGGACCACAATTAAAATACAGTTGGAACAGGACTAACCCATTCTCAAATGACACAACTACTAACACCAACAACCTTACTATTAGTAATGTAACTACACTTGATGGAGGAAATTACACTTGTACTGTCACTAATGATGCTGGATCTAGTAGTAATACTGTTACTGTCTATGGTGAGTTAGTTCATATTGTGTAATCTTTATTGATTAACATTAGCATCATTGCAGCTATTTCGCGTCTGCCACTTTTGATTCAACTTTTTTCACCCTGATATTTTGGGGGCTAGATTGTTTTTGGTACAGATATCTTTCCTTTTATAATGATAAGTCCTAAATTTGGAATTGACTTTTATTTGTTTGTTTATTATTATTATTATCTTTATTTCCCAAACAAACAATTTGTGTTGTTTCTCTACGCAGTTGCTCCATATGGTGTAAACATCACTGGTGACAACACATACCCTCATGGGAGTCAGTTACAATTACTTTGTTCATCAGAGGGTGGACCACAATTAAAATACAGTTGGAACAGGACTAACCCATTCTCAAATGACACAACTACTAACACCAACAACCTTACTATTAGTAATGTAACTACACTTGATGGAGGAAATTACACTTGTACTGTCACTAATGATGCTGGATCTAGTAGTAATACTGTTACTGTCTATGGTGAGTTAGTTCATATTGTGTAATCTTTATTGATTAACATTAGCATCATTGCAGCTATTTCGCGTCTGCCACTTTTGATTCAACTTTTTTCACCCTGATATTTTGGGGGCTAGATTGTTTTTGGTACAGATATCTTTCCTTTTATAATGATAAGTCCTAAATTTGGAATTGACTTTTATTTGTTTGTTTATTATTATTATTATCTTTATTATTATTAGGAAGAAGAGAATATGATTATTTGAATTAATTAGAGAGTTGTTATATTATGTGGCTGAATAAAGAATATCATGTACCAAAAATGCTACTTGTTATAAAACACCTGTGGAACTCTGTACAAAGTGGCTTATTTGTTGCTTATAATGAACACAATACTGGGTGACTTGTAATGTACTACATGTACGTAGCTGAACTCTCTACTGGAAATTTGTGTGTTGAAATGAGCTAGCCTGGTTTTTATGAAGGCTTTGCTCACTCACCTTGATGCCACAAAACACTTACCTTCATACTAAAGTCTGCTTTATATTGGAGTTAAAGATGGGTGACTGCTGAACTATTGGCAAAAAAATATTTGTTTGGCTGCTGGACAAATAGACACTGTATTCTTTTAAAATCACACATAATGGCCTTGTTTTGTTAATCTAATCACTACGAACATTTGTGACTGGATTTTGGAAAAACGATCCAAATCGCACATTAGAAGTTCCGAGATAAACGGTTTTAAAGAATTGAAGCCAGCATAACTCTCCAAGGATAGCAAGCACGCGTATGAAATTTACACAAAAGATGCATCAATCTGTTACCTTTCAAGCCACTTCCAGTACTTGTAACTTCTTGTACAGTTTCCCGCCAAATAAGATAAAAAATCTGAGCAGTTGGACGAGCGAAGTAGTATCACGAGTGCTCACAAAGGGGTGGAGGCTGGGGGGTGGCGGGGAGGGCAAAAGTTAGACCTCAAAATGGAGGCAGACCACGATTGGAGTCCAGACACCAGATTACAGGGCTGTGCTGGCTCCTTAGTGGCTGATATGTAGCAAAATCAGCAGAGAACACGTCTGGCCAACATTATAAGGCTGTCCACCAGTAAACCACTGACTCTTGCCAAGCCAGGTCCTTCACAAGGCCTGAAACCGCCATTTGAGCACTCCACACCGCCCAGAAAAGACGTGTGTAAAAACCAGCCTCGTGTAGTTTGAGTAGTGCTGAGGGTCAAAACTTGTAGTACGATAGTGCAGCTATCCACTGGTGGTGTTAGTTTGATTTTGCCTGATGTGCGATTTGGATCGGTTCTGTAAAATCTGGTCACATTTTATGTACTTTACCATGCTTCTCCAAATTTGAAATCTATTTAATTAAGTGAATTATACTGAAGTACTGTACGTACGTATGAAAAAAAGAAGAATTAGAAGATGATTTTGCATACAATTAATTTTACCACTGTACTGGCCACACCCTAACGAAATAATTATTTCATTTAAGCTACATTACCTTTACATAGGCATAGCAAGATATTATTAGACAGGGGGGCTCTAGTTTGGTGTCAAAGAGCAAACAAGAAAGCAAAAAAAGCAACTAAAAAAAAGGTCAACACCTGCTAAGAATAGCTGCCATCCACTAAATAATATAGATTGTATCACTGATATGCACATTATCACTGATAAAACCCATAAAAATCCTTATTCACAACTTCATAGTTTGCTACTCTGCTTTTCTCTGAATACTGTGATTGCTTTATTAGAGTAACTTTGTTCAAGTTAAAAGGTTATATTTCTGCTTGTGTCTCTTTGTGTACCATTTAAATATAATTTTTACAGATCCAGTCATTATCAGTGATGGGGGAAAAGTTGAGAATCAGTCAATAGTTAATGATTTCAATAATGATGACATATTAGAATTAATGTGCAGATCTGACAATATGTTTGATGTTGTTGAATGGATAATGATCAATCAGACTGGAACTGTTCAGAGACAGATCACCAACACATCTAATGTTTCATCTACATTGACCTTTTCTAATCCAAGTGATGATTTCACATCACAAATGAGGTGTACCTCCAATAATATTGCACAAAGAGATGTGTTTATTACTAAAGGTAATAATTCTAGTACAATTAATTTGAGGGTTACAGCAATTAAAAGTTGTGAAACAAGATATATGAGATATATGCATGATAGTAACTGTTAGAACATACTGTAGCTAT
Organism: Dysidea avara; assembly: GCF_963678975.1. Classification (NCBI taxonomy): domain Eukaryota; kingdom Metazoa; phylum Porifera; class Demospongiae; order Dictyoceratida; family Dysideidae; genus Dysidea; species Dysidea avara. Next base: position 27,249,201 of record NC_089275.1, read on the forward strand.
GTGGGAAAATCCTTACATTGGCATTTACTACACAATTTGTTCAATGCCCAAGTAAGGATTCTCTATGTCGTAATAGCTAACATCATTCACATACCTTGTTTCGCTACATTTTATCGATGGAACCCTTCTTCATTTTTAAATTATAGCATGCTAACTGTTTTGCTATAGCATAGCTATGTATATTCATGTAGCTGTGACTGCCTTATTAGAGTATCTCAATCTCCCTGACGTCTCAAGTGAGTTTATATTAAGGGATGTGGTTTGCCAGAATTATTTAGTTTTTATAGCAAAACCGTAGCTTATTGCACACAGATCATTATAAGGTGTATTCATCATTATAGCATAATAATGTAATTATTATTATTTAATCAATGTACACATGCGTGTAGACTGCATGTCATGTGATTTAGTTATGATTATTATCTCTATCCAACAATCATGTGCTCTGATCATAAAGAATGTGATGGCATGTTCTGATTGTTTAGGGGCATGGTTGGTCCATATGATTGTTTAATGTGTACATTTATCTACTATACATTTTATCTAATCAAAAACAGCCAAGCTGTAAAAAAAGGTGCGGCCCCCAAAAAGGCCATGGTGAAAAAAGATGTGAAATCCAAGGTGGCGGCCAAGAAATGGCTGTGATGGTAGGTTAATGGCAAAAATTTTAATTACGATGATTCAGGCGAATTTGCGTTGCCTCCTCCACTAGGATTTGGCACTAAATTCACCTGAATTGTCGTAATTAAAATTTTTGCCATTAACCTACCATCACAGCCATTTCTTGGCCGCCACCTTGGATTTCACATCTTTTTTCACCATGGCCTTTTTGGGGGCTGCACCTTTTTTTACAGCTTGGCTGTTTTTGATTAGATATCACTTCTTTTTGTATTTGTATATTGCAAAGCCAGCCTATAACTGGCTTTGTGGCTTTTTTAACTCATCTGTTTTTTTTAATTTACCACAGGAAGAAGAAAAGAACTTAAAGACGATTTTTAATACTTCAACTATTTTTGATTCTATAATTATACAAATTATATACATATATTTATTAAATGCCATTATTCCCCACGGGATAATTTCTTTGCACCTGATCTCTCTACTGGGTGACTTGTTTCTAGTTCATCTCTCTATAAAGTGGTTTGTTTGTAGCTGAACTCTCTGCAAGGTAATTTGATTGTAGCCGAGCTTTCTACAGGCTTCTTTCTAGCTAATCTCTATATAGGGTAACTTGTTTGTAGCTGAACTTTCTACAGAGTGGGTTCTTTGGAGCTGAACTCTCTACAAGATGACTTCCTCTAGCTGATCTCTCTACAATGTGACTTGTATCTAGCTGAACTATCTACCAGATGATCTGTTTGTAACTGAAATCTCTACAGGGTGACTTGTTTCTAGCTGATCTCTCTATAGAGTAACATGTTTCTAGCTGAACTCTCTACAGAGTGTGTTCTTTGTAGCTGAAGTCTCTACAAGGTGACTTCTTCTAGCTGATCTCTCTATAGGGTGACCTGATCTCTCTGTACAGTGACTTTTATCTAGCTGAGCACTCTACAGGGTGATTTGTTTGTAGCTGAACTCTCTACAGGATGGTTTCTTTGTAGCTGAACTCTCTACAAGGTGACTTGCTTCTAGCTGATCTCTGTAGACGGTGACTTCTTCTAGCTGATCTCTCTACACGGTGACTTGATTCTTTTCTAGCTGAACTCTCTATAGGGTTTTCTGTTTGCAGTTGAACTCTCTACAGGATGATTTCTTTGTAGCTGCTCTCTCTACAGTGTGACTTGTTTCTAGCTGATCTCTCTACAGGGTGAACTTGTTTCTGGCTGAACTCTCTACAGATGATTTGTTTGCAGCTGGACTCTCTACATCGTGGTTTCTTTGTAGCTGAGCTCTCTACAAGGTGATTTCTTCTAGCTGATCTCTCTACAGGATGACTTGATTCTAGCTGATCTCTGGATGACTTGTTTCTAGCTAATCTCTCTACACGGTGACTTGATTCTAGCTGAACTCTCTATAGGGTTTTCTGTTTGCAATTGAACTCTCTACAGGATGATTTCTTTGTAGCTGATCTCTCTACAGGGTGACTTGTTTCTAGCTGATCTCTGGATGACTTGTTTCTAGCTGATCTCTCTACACGGTCACTTGTTTCTAGCTGAACTCTCTATAGAGTTATCTGTTTTGTAATTGAACTCTGTACAGGATGGTTTCTTTGTAGCTGCTCTCTCTACAGTGTGACTTGTTTCTAGCTGATCTCTCTACAGGGTGAACTTGTTTCTGGCTGAACTCTCTACAAATGATTTGTTTGCAGCTGGACTCTCTACATGGTGGTTTCTTTGTAGCTGAACTCTCTACAAGGTGATTTCTTCTAGCTGATCTCTCTACAGGGTGATCTGTAGCTGAACTTTTTACAGGGTGATTTGTTTGCAGCTGAACTCTTTATATGATGGTTTCTTTGTATGTACAAGGTAATTTCTTCTAGCTGATCTCTCTATAGGGTGACTTGTTTGTAGCTGAACTATCTGCAGGGTGATTTGTTTGTAGTTGAACTCTCTACAAGGTGATCCTTCTAGCTGATCTCTCTACAGGATGACTTTTTCTAGCTGAACTCTCTACAGGGTGATCTGTTCATAGCTGCACTCTCTACAGGGTGATATGTTTGCAGCTGATCTCTCTACATGGTAGTTTCTTTGTAACTAAACTCTCTATAAGGTGATGTCTTGTAGCTGATCTCTCTACTGGATGACTAATTGTTTCTAGCTGATCTCAATATAGAGTTATAACTTTCTCTATAGAGTTATAACATGTTTGTATAGCTGAACTCTTTACAGAGTGGTTTTTTGATTGGTTGCTGAACTCTCCCGCTACACGGTGACTTGTTTGTACTACAGAGTGACTTGTTTGTAGCTGAACTCTCTACAAAGTGAGTTACTTGTAGCTGAACATTGCTTAAAGTAACTTGTTTGTAGCTGATCTAGATGAACTCTCTACTGGGTAGCTTTTTTTGTAGCTGAACCCTTTACGCAGTGATTTGTTTGTAACAGAGTGACTTGTTGTAACTGAACTCTCTACAAGGTGACTTGTTTTTAGCTGAATTCTCTTCAGTGTGACTTATAATGTTCTGAATCTCTACAGCAACATATTTGTAGCTGAATTCTCTACAGGGTGACTTGCTTGTAGCTGAATTGTCTATAAGATTAACTGTATGTAGCTGAACTTCCTACAGAATAACTTGCAATGTAATATAATTCTACGATAGAGTAAGTTATAAACGTAGCTGAATGCTCTATTAGGGTGACTGTTCTATTAGAATATCTCGATCTCTCATATGCTACACGTAATTGGCTTTGGAATCGTAACTCAGTGGTTTGTAATCCGATTCTTCTGTACTACTGCACGGAGTTTCTATGATAATTATTCCAGCCACACACCAATTTTCAGCTCACTGCTCTAAGCGGTTTGCCTGGTAGGCGTGAAAACTATTAGTTTTTTATTCATAAAAATCGATCGCGTAATTGTGACACAGGTTAGGTTTTGTTTTATATCTCGATGGTCTTTAACTGGATTCCTTTCAAACCACAAAAAGGCACTCCTACGATAGTTACTCCATCTACATAGCATTTTTTAGCTCATTCCTTCAAGCGGTTTACTCTGTGGGCGTGACAGACCTTCGACCTTATTTTACGCAAATAATCGGTCATAACTCCGTCAATGTTCATTGGATTCCTACTAATCTTGGTACTGAGATTCGCCTTAATGAGCCCTTTAAGTGTGCCAAATTTCAGCCCAATTGGAGCACGAGTTCGTGTTTTATTGCGGATTTTGCAAAGTGTGCGAAAAGAAGAGGTAGAAGTAGGCATTCCAGCCTGATTTTTAAATTTTGGAAAAACAGGCTTTTTATATGCTCATTAGATAGAGTATTGATTGCCGATCTCAGAAATATATAGTTTGTTGGGTTGGAATTAGCTACTTTGGCATGCACAGTTCTTAAAAACTAAAAAAAGGTACATTTTTTCTCCAGGGCTCTCCATACATTTTAAAGGGAAAATGGCACAATTGAATCAGGAAGCCATCTAGCAATCTGGACTATCTTGAAACTGCAGTTGCTTCTAGCTGCAAGTTTGTACATGTAATGAGAATAACTTCAGGTCTTATTGGATCTCAGCGATCTTTGTATACTTTGTGGTGAGCAAATATGCTTCACCTATTGTACACTTCTCAATACAATGGTGTATACCCATATAGGCAAGTGGCTATCTCAAGTTGGTAAAAACATCAAGTTAACAACTTATAAAAGTAAACAACTAAAGTGGAGGTGCCACAATGATGCAACAATACCTAAGGTGGAGTTGTGGTTCAATTATGGCATTGTTATGCCGACTTTGAAGTGGTTCATACTTTTGAGCTGATGACTCAGCCATCAGAAAATTGCTCTGGAGCTGAAAATCGCTAACCCGAGTGCAGTAACTACGCACTTTAAAGTAAGCACCAGTGACTACCTTCCACCCGACAGTACGTTTTTTAAAGTTTTAAAGTATTCTACATATATTACAAGGCTTGAAAAGATTACAAAACAACACAAAACATACTTATATGTAACGCGCACGATAAAACTAAGATTTTCATAATGATCAGCGTGTGGACAAACACCACAGCGATTTTCATCCTAATTGGAGCTCAGACGACGGAGCAATCCCAAGTTAAACACGAGTTGTCATTTTGTGCCGGAGTTCTATTGGGGAATATACGGAGAATTTTTTTATTAAAAAATCTCGGATACTGGAATGCCTAGTAGAAGAAGAAAAAAACGAAGAAAACAAATCCAAACTTTTGCCGCTCGTATCTCGGAAATGGATGGAGTGATTTTCTTCAAATTTGGAATGTGGATTCCCCTACCTAGCCGACACTTCTGTAGCAACTTTGGTTTCAATCGGATAAGGAATCACGGAGCTACAAAGGTGTGAAAATTGCATTTACTTTCTTCCTGTAAATATACTCACGGTGTGGCGCGCCAGCTTCTTGGGCCGCATGACACACTACCGTGTGTCTTGATACAGACAGTGTCGATGTGGACAATTAATGCCTCAGTAGGTGTGGTTTCCTTGCATGAAGAAAACAATCGTGTAATTGAAGATAAAAGGAAAGGCAAAGCATAGAAAGAAGACACTCATTGGAACCAGAAAAGCACATGCCACAAGCGAGTTTGTTTTTTGACACAAAATAGAGGTCATGGGCTGCTTTATTTGGCCTCTATCCTTGTGACAGTGATTAGGCAGGCAGGCAGGCAGGCAGGCAGGCAGGCAGGCAGGCAGGCAGGCAGGCAGGCAGGCAGGCAGGCAGGCAGGCAGGCAGGCAGGCAGGCAGGCAGGCAGGCAGGCAGGCAGGCAGGCAGGCAGGCAGGCAGGCAGGCAGGCAGGCAGGCAGGCAGGCAGGCAGGCAGGCAGGCAGGCAGGCAGGCAGGCAGGCAGGCAGGCAGGCAGGCAGGCAGGCAGGCAGGCAGGCAGGCAGGCAGGCAGGCAGGCAGGCAGGCAGGCAGGCAGGCAGGCAGGCAGGCAGGCAGGCAGGCAGGCAGGCAGGCAGGCAGGCAGGCAGGCAGGCAGGCAGGCAGGCAGGCAGGCAGGCAGGCAGGCAGGCAGGCAGGCAGGCAGGCAGGCAGGCAGGCAGGCAGGCAGGCAGGCAGGCAGGCAGGCAGGCAGACCAACATTCAGGTTTTGCAATTTAAAAATCTAATATCTAGCTGTCAGTGGCTTCGTTGACATTGAAATTGATGTCAAGTGGACTAAGACTATTCTGTAAAGGTGATTTTGTCATGTATGATATTTCTATGATAGTGTTTAGAGCCAGCATTTGGGTGGCACTTTAGGGGGAACCCTACTAAACAGTACTGTCATACTGCTCGATAATTCACACTTGGGTTATGTTCAGAGAAGGCTAATGTACATAACAGTACATTTGCATGTATTTCATGATGCAGAAGGCACAAATTTGATGACAATATTTTCCAAGGTATTCTCAACATTATCACCGTATTTTAAAACTGGTGCACACAAATGCATGTATTTAATTATGTAATACTGCAGTATTAGTTCTGATTATTTTTACAGTATGTGCATGTGTGTATATTTCAGAAAATCCTTTCTACTTACTGTTAACTAACCAGAGCTTAGTAGTGCCATTGGGTAGTAGTCCAGTCATCAGTATTATCATTGCCATTGATTGTGATGGTACAAGATCTCAACAGGATAATGTCACTAACTCTTTAGTGTTCACTCATACTAGTAATAGTGGTGATGTAGTAAATGTGGATGAACTTGAACAAGATCCTGTTAACTTTCAGTTGTACCATTACACATTTCCACCAGTACAGAGAAGTAGTGTTGGCACTTACACAATAATATCAGGTACTGTATGTCGTGTAATGCATACATGTGTTTATTAAAATTTAGATTTATATATAATATATTTACCCTTACATATAAACTATACAGGAAGTTTGGAAGTCATGATTGCTTTGGACTTAGAAAAAACTGAAGGTATCATACCTAAGATACTGTATGTGTACATGTATGTGTGTGCATATTTGCATATGTTTGCATATACATTGCACACATAACAATTATGTTAATGTTCTGTACTAGATACCAAGTTAATTTTTTTACTCTAGTTTTAACCCTCACAAGATCATTTTCCTCAATCACTCTACTGGAAGGAGACACAGTTACCTTATCATGTACTCCAAGTATAACAGTAGTTATTTTGTTGTGGGCTCACAATGGAACGAGTGGGATACAAAGAGGAGATATCAGTTTTTCTCCACCTGATCGTAATCACAGTTTGACAATAAAAAATCCAACAAAAAGTGATAGTGGTGTGTACACCTGCCGTGTTGCCATTGATGATGTACTGATTGAGGAAAGTATCAGAGTAACAGTCAAAGCAGGTAGGTATATACATAGGCAGTAACAAGATTTTAATAAGCACCCGACTGACACACAGCTGTATACATAGATACTCCTGGCTGTATACACTATATATGTGACCGGATTTGACAAAACCAGGCTTCCACACACATCCAATTCTTCGACATTAATCACTTGTAACTTGATCACTCAGTATGCTATTGACCTACAATTTTCACACAATTCAGTCATTGCATTATGTAGTAATATGTAAAAATTTGAAAGTGATAGCTTACTTCTACATTGCGTTATGGTCCTTCAAAGTAACACATCTGGATGTGTGTGGAAGCCTGGTTTTGTCAAATCCAGTCACATATATATATATATATATATATATATATGATTTGGCACTCTTGTTTTGTATTTACGTATGATTTTCTTAGCATGTCAAGAAGATTTTTCTGATTCCTTATTTTGGGACAAGAGTAGAACAGATATTCGTATTACTCAACCCTGTTCAGAACTACATCCAAATTTCCGTTCCGGTGTTAACATTGGGAGATGGTGCCAAAGTGATGGAAGTTGGTCACCAGTGGATGTAACTAACTGTACCATGTTTATGGAATCTAATGCAATTGTTTTACTCTCCTTTACGGTATCTAGTGAAAATAATGTTTTGAAGGAGTTAAATATTACTAATATCCAGAATACTGTAACACAACTGGCGCATAAAGTAAGTATAGTAGTAGATAATATACTGTGTGAAATCATTCTTATCAGTTTTATATTAGCTATGTATGCACATCATACAGCAGGGGCATAGTTTCACCCAGGCCTGCTGGGGCACAGGGCCAGGCAATCATTGCTGGTGTCTGGCCAGCAAACCTGGTAAATGTGGCACCTTCCACTAATACAAACTAAACTAAACTACACACTTACTCTCTTTTTGGAGCATCTTTTGATACTTTCGAGGATCAAAGATCGCCTATACCAGCTCAAGTCCACCAAAATTCCTTTGTCAACTATAGTTGGTGAAGAATATGTACTTAGTCTTTAGTCTAGCTAGCCACTAGGTTGTTGACAGTGGTTAACAATAAATTCTTGTGTGCATAGTGCAATAGTGCATGGTCAACTACCTAGTCTCTTTGCAATTAGTACTAAGAGACTTGTGTTGAAGTCTCTTTATGATATAGAAACTTCTATTTTAATTATACCTCAAAGCATTGCTAACATACCATTTTCTATAATGCCCAGCATCATGTGATCAGATTTTGAAATTTGAGCGGTCGAGGGTCAACCATGTTCTACAATTTTGTGAAACTGCTGAGTAAACAGTATACTGCATGGATTGTTTAATTTAATGTCTAATGATGAGCCGATGAAAACAGACCATTGCCTACCAGGCCAGACATGGATAGAGTGGGAGAAGCCGGTGTGGTGCCCATCTTACTGTTGGCACTGGAGACTGAGTTTTATTCAAGTTCTCTCATTGCTGGTTACTGCCTAAACAATTATAGGGGAGGGTGAAAAAGAGGTCAATATTGAAATTGGAGATGTGATAAGTTAGTCTGTCATGAGATGATTAGTTTTAGCCACTTCTATTACTCATACAATGATATTAATCACTTAATCTTATAAACTCCACAAATAGCAGTGTAGTAGCTAGGTAGCTATATGTACGCACTTTTAAACAGTTTGTTGTTTGTTTAAAGCAAATGCATAATAAAGAGTGCACAGAGATGAGCTCATATTTCTTCATCATAGGGACAGTCAGACCTTGTGCCTGGGATATTAAAACCTAGCGGAACCCCTGTATTGCAGTATGGTAGTATTGTATATTAGAAATCTCATGGAAATTTGCATTGTCTCACTAAAAGCATTGACCAGAAACCAGCCTTACAATTCCTGTATGGCACCTTCCTTAGCAGAGGTATAACCAACCACAAAAGTTCCTTCAGTATGGTCCAAAACACTTCTAATAAGTTGATGCAAAATTTTAATTCTTTTCTATTTAGTGGAATATTCTACTGACTATAACCCTGTACAATATTTCTTTTTAAAGATATTTATGTATTTAAATTTGCACAATAAATCCATTGTTGCATGAAATTATTTCCTTCTATACTAGTCATACTAATTGATTCATTTGTTGCTGCTTTTTTGCTGTTTGATAACTGTTAAAGGTATTAGACTGATATACACAGCATTAAATACAAGAGAAAACAAAACATGAGGTGGTAGAGTAATAGGGGAAGTGCTAGCTATAACTGCTCTACATGTACGTATTTCATAAGGTTAATAGTTTTTCCTTAATAGCTATGGCTGAAGATTGGGATCTAAATTTTAAGAAATTTGCCACCGTTATTGCTAGCTATTATGCCTCTGCTGTATTAAAAGTGACTTATTACAAATGCATATTGCTCATGAGTGCTAATGTCATAATATAAGTAGAAAATTGTGACTTACAGTGTGAGAAGATGATTTTGTGATGTTCACAACTCACTGTTGTTGTACTATATGTACATGTAAAAGCAGTAAAGCAAAATTATAATACGCAAAGTGTCTAAACCATTATACACAGCAAGAAACAATATTATTATGTATGCATAAACATGGTCAGCTCCTGCACCTGTGCCTATACTTCGTATTTTTGTTTATTCTGTTTAGTAAACAAAACAGCTTATGTGTATTTATGGTGTTCTGTTTTACATGTACGTATGTACAACCATACTGAAATTATTTTATGACATGTAGGATTTACGTAAGGGTTCCAGTAAAAATTGGAGTCATGAGTCTGCATCTGGATCATCGAGGCTGCTTAGTTTTGTCATTTCTTATAATCTAAATGCAACATCATTTCCAGCTGGTGTATTGGACAGCATCCAGAAAAGTCTAAGCAACATCTCTTTCCCCAATGGAACCATGTTAATTGAAGATGGCATCCAAATATCAGCATACCAGCCCAACTGTGAGTAGATACTGTATCAGTAGTAGATGCATTTATGAATGTTTGCTTTATTATTAAATGATATTGTGTAATTTTTGCAGCAAGTTGTTCATGCAATGTAACTGATGATAAGAGTATAAGAACAGTGTGTACTGGACCTAGTACTCCACCATGTTTGTGTAGATCTCCTGAAAGTTGTATAGTAAGTTACTACTTTACCAGTTTACACCTGATTAGTGTTATATTTATAGTGCAATAGTCCCACTTATGTTGGTGATGGTAATGTGTGTGGATTAGACTCAGACAGTGATGGATTTCCTGATGTAGGCTTGGACTGTGATCTACCTCAGTGCAAAAGGGTATGAATTATTGCAATACTTCACTTAAAAATACTTATTATTTTATACAGGATCTATGTGTGGAGATTTATAGCAAGACTGAAGATGGACAAAGTGATTTATTTTGTAAGGAGATTGAAGATACTGGTGAGTATTAATTGTAATACTATTTCAGTTTCTCATGCAAGATAAATTTTATAATGTTGCATACACTGTATGGAAATTATGCAATGTGATGTCCACTAGTGACCCATGTCTATATTTCTTTGTTGGCATAAGATTTAATGCAACTTCACACTTCACATATGGGTTCAAGTATACTGCCTGACAGCTTAAGCCATACTTCAATTCCAATGATAGAAAAGCAACAAGTGACCCTGTTGAGTAACTCACGAGCAGGCCGTTGAGTGCTCAAGTTTGAGCAGTCAGCTACAAATTACTACATGTAATAGTTGTAACTCAGGCATGAGGGCTTTGCCTGATATGTATGCTCGACTGCCCAAGTGCCACAGACCCAAAGGCATACATATCACGCAAAGCCCATGCTACAGCCAATATGTAACACTCATCAGGCTGATAGCCTGTACAGGGCGATCAAACACCCAAGCCAATATGAGTGCAGCCACTGGATATATTGTATATACATACCTAAAATTTTTGATTATGGGTCAGCAGCTAGTAGCTATGTTCAGTTATGATCAACGGACATATCCTAGAGATATCATGGAGAATTTCAGTTACATGAGTTTAATGTTTTCATCAGTGCTATTGAATCGTTTATGGAAAATTATATGGAAAATTAAGGAGTTCACTAAAGGCCTAGCTAGATAGGTAATCTTGCTTGTAGAGTGGTTACTCAGTGCAGAGTGGTAGCTTTGTGATGGGGGCGTGTCTGTATTCAAAAACATGCGGAAACAATCGGTGAATAAGCTATAGTACTAGTTCTCACCTTAGCCCAACGTTTTTCAACTCGTAGGATATCAAGGATAACAAAACACTCTCCGTCTGAGTGGTTTTCATGGCAAAATCCAAGTCGTGCATCCTCATCACATGAGTATTAATCGATCCCCACAATCGATTTCGACCTCAACATCTATACAATCACTGCCCAGTTGTAGCCTGGCTACATTTCGTATGTATAGCCCAGGTGGCTCCTTTGATCTGAGGTGTGAAAGTGTTACATATGTTTATGTATATTCATAATTACCAACTCACAGTGACAAAGGATCTACTTCTTTTAAATACACACTTGGGAACACCACAAATTGTGCCAGTATAGCTATTTTCAATATATATCCTTTTTCCCTTTACTCTCTCTATTAAATTCAGGGTGTTTCCATCTTCATTTCCACACAGGCATTTATGTTTTAGGTACTATGAAAACTGGTACAAAAGTGCTAGTTAGTAATATCAGCTTGTAGAACTAGAGATCTTATTTAGCATAATACATTAATTGGAGCTGCATCAGAAATATATGTGTACGCTTGTAGCTTGTCAATGCTGGGGCAAAAATATGAAATATTCTGTTGCAAAACTTGTGAATGATAAGGTTTTTTCACTTTACTAGTCACTGCCAAGTTGTTACCTATGAGTGCCTCACCCTAGAATGCGATTCTGCACTGTAAATGTATAATTTTATGAAAAGGCATCAATCCTAAGTGGGTGCTCTATTAGAGTAGTCAATGTTATCTAACTGCTTATCCAGAGTAATACTAACATTTCTACTAATCGACGTTGTTATATTATTGCTTGGCTGAGAAAAACTTCAAAGTGTGTTCCATTCTTTGTGGATGTATGAAGGCTAAAAAAATACAATTATAAATATTCCAAGTAGTATTTAAAATTCACTGGTTTCCTGATCTCCTGTGTATGACTAATATCACTTTAATTTAGCAACCACCATTGCCACTATGGTCTCCGTTTACAACAATCAATTTGTTATTTAATGAATAAGATGTGATTATATTAAATAGAATTTGATTACAATTTGTTTGTTGTAACATTCTGGTGTAAATTTTGTTAATCAGCATTTATGGGATGTCAGCGAGAAATAGATGGGCAATGGAAGATAACATGGCCACCAACCAATGTCAGTGAAGTAGCTATACAGAAATGTCCTGGTGGTAGTGAAGCAGTAGGTATGTACTGTATGTAGTATAATATCAAGTATCTATCTTAATATTTTATCTTATTATTTTGTGTAATTCGTCATGCTCTTAATTGTTTGTTTAAGACATGCCTTTATATGGATGCTATAATGTATGCATTGATGTAACAGGGCTTTGTAAATGAATTTGTCACCTTTGTGATGTGCTAGCAATACTATTAGACTCTATCACATTAGAATTAATCCATGTCTGCAGAAATTTTGTCATGCCTATTTGTTTTTTTTATTTGGGGATTAGTATCAATTTATTTGGTATTGTTGGCATGCATTCATGACATAGACTGTAGAACCATTTATAATGAAATTACTGGATAACTAGCAGTTAAAATGTAAGATTTAAGCATACACCTGATGCCACAATGCCCATCAATAAAAAATAGGGACATGGAGATTATGACGACATAATTTTTAAGCATAATAGGTAAATCTGCAGATAGCACAATTCCATTAGAAGAGGTCGAAATACAAAGGAGCAGTCAGACCTTCTAATAGAACAGTCATGCAATATCTTTACTCTAATAAATGCTTATATAGAAATGAAGTACTCTAAGGAATAGAAACCTATTTGAAGCTGAAACATCAATGTATATAGTCCCATACTGTATTGCAAACAAAATTTAGTCAACTGCGAAGGAGATAAATTTAATAGACTGTACTGTACATTTTATTTATGCAGGCATACAGCTACAGATGTACAGCCCTCGTGCTGTGCAAATTTAATATTAGACAATGGTATGCAGAATTACTTTGGGGTCTCTTATTGTCAAGGAAACCTGGTAGCAGTTGTCTTATTGATAATATACCTGGCTTAATAAGACACTGGTTTACAACCACAGTCAAACCCTATTAGTCTCTTCTAGACAAACTAATACATAAATAAACAACAAGAAAAGTGACTCACTTGCAATGAAGAAATTGCTCTTTGCACCTGTACTATTGTCGCAACTGGTTATTACATGCTTGAAGAAGTCCATCAAATTCTTTGCAGCACTTGCAATTAGTACATCATTCTTTAGACATAGACAGCCATGCTGGTTATGACTTAGTATATTCTCACACATCTATCATGTCTCAAATACATAGTCAAGTGTACAAACAATTATCATGCTCCATGGCTTGCTGTGTACTCCCAAATCTTTTGGGTAAGGGCTGTATATACTAACTCACTGCTTGTACGCCATTTTCTAAAACACTTAGACACTCGTAATATACACCATCTTTGATACTTAAAACCATTAGTGAAGTCAATTATTACCTCACTGTGCTGCACATTGACATCATCTAGCTCATGTTTTAATTCCTCAAAACATACCTATTATATGATTAATTCCTCAAACACACCTATCATACAGTACAGTAGTACTGTATATTAGTGATCATGCAGAACTGGGCTTTTCCAGCCAAAAAATATCACCGTAAAGCCAGCCTCAATTTCCCTTCATGACAACTTGACAGTATTGGTTAGTACAATAGCCAAGCCCAAAATGTCTTCAGATCAACCCCAAACAACAAAAATTTATTCTGACTAACTGATGCCTTCAACCAAGCATAACTCAAAAATGGACATAGCTACCCGCTTGATTTCTTCACTATTCAACATCACTGTGTCCCAAGATGTGCCCTTTCACCAACTGCAGTATGTACAATACACACATCATGGACCTGCTATTGTCCTCCTTTGTATTCCAGTTCTTTTCGCTGACAACATGATACGATAACACGATGAGGCTTCCCAGTAGCTGTGTTGGTATTTTGTGCGTATTTTCCATAGTGATTGGATTGATTGCAGAGACGCTTTTTGTAAGTACTGTTCTTTGTTTGTAATGTTGTGTAATGGCCTGAAATAGGTGAAAGCGAAGAATAATAGCCACCATTCAACCTCTAGTAGTTGGGGCTCACAAATCATTCATATTTTGTTTAGTGACTGGATTGATTGTAGATGTGCTTTTCCTACTGTTCTTCGTTTATAGCGCTGTATAATGGGGTGATAGCGATGCACAATGGCTGCTTCACTTTTGAGTCAGTAATTGATAGTGGGGTGCACATTCAGACGAAAGATCAACTCTGACGCCTTCCTTTCTTTTGATGTGGTATGCGTGGGTTCACTGGTCATAATAATGCTGCAAAAAGTTCGATTAAGAATCATAGAAAAAAAGTAAGGAAACAAGGGAGGTCGCCTACACCTGCAGATACACTAGTGGACATTTAATCCCTAATTCATTCATGGGTATAGGGATTAACAATGTCCACAGTATATCTGTAACCTCCCTTGTTTCCCTACTTTTTGTTTCTATAAACCCTAATCGAACTTAAGATTCTTAATTTTTCCTTATACTTGTTAATACAAGTATAAGAAAAATTAGGATCTTTAAACTAGAGTGGAAAGTAGATATTTTAAACTAGAGCAGGGACAATGCAGTACCATGATAAAAAGTACTGAAAACAAGCTGGATTGGAGTAGTATGTAATGTCCAATTGCTGTAAAACAATAAGAAGCAAATATCCCTACTGTGCTGTGGAGATTGAAAATGCACAGTAGGGATATTTGCTTCTTATTGTTTTACAGTAATTGGACATAACATACTACTCCAATCCAGCTTGTTTCAGTACTTTTTATCATGGTACTACATTGTCCCTACTCTAGTTTAAAATTCCTAATATTTCTTATACTTGCTTGTAAACTTTTTCGGCAACCACTAAACACACTGTATAGTAGTGCAAATTAATCTAACTGGATTTTTAAAAACAGGTATTAACACTCATCTGTATAGGAGCTGTATATAGAACTATCCATTTAGCAATGTTGATATCAAGGATGTTAAAGGGAGCCCATTAACTCCAAATTGCTTTTTCTCTCAGATTCAGGAGAACTAGATTCAACGTTAGTTGTGATTTGAAAGATTTTACTGAGATTCAACATGATGCAAACCTCTAGAAGGTTATATTATATTTGAAGAGTTGCAGTGTTTCCCAACCAGAAAGGATTTACGTATAGAGCTGCTGGGTTTGTCATGCTTGTGGTGACACATGCTAGTACTGTACATACTAGCTATCCTGATGCTGTACCATCAACTTCAACAATACGAATTTTCTGAATGTTTCACACATTAATAACAATTCTTTGAGCAGGTGTCCTACAGACCTTTAGCACCTGTGCTGTAAAGTATTAATAAATAAATTTTAAAAAAGCATATTGAGAATGGGACTCATGTTAATTAATATCTAATCAAAAACAGCCAAGCTGTAAAAAAAGAAGCGCTGCCCTTGAAAAGGCTATGGTGAAAAAAGATGTGAAATCCAAGGTGGCGGCCAAGAAATGGCTGTGATGGTAGGTTAATGGTAAAAATTTTAATAACGACAATTCAGGTGAATTTGGTGCCGCTTGGTCAATTGGCACAAAATTTACCTAAATTGTCGTTATTAAAATTTTTACCATTAACCTACCATCACAGCCATTTCTTGGCCGCCACCTTGGATTTCACATCTTTTTTCACCATAGCCTTTTCAAGGGCCGCACTCCTTTTTTTACAGCTTGGCTGTTTTTGATTAGATTTCACTTCTTTTTGTATTTGTATACCCCAAAGCCGGCCTATGGCCAGCTTTGGGACTTTTTAACCTATATATTTTTCTTTACCACAGGAAAAAGAAAAAGATGAAGCAGATTTTATAAATACTTTAACTCATTCTGATTTTATCAGTAAATGTACAAATTGTATATATAATGCATATATCAAGAGTTCATAATATAAAAAGAGAGCATATATTTATTACATGTCAATTAATCCCCACAGGATAATTTGCAGCTGATCTCTCTACTGGGTGACTTGAAATGTAGCTGAACTCTCTACAGGGTGATCTGCTTGTACGTAGATGAACTCTTTAGAGGATTCTCTCTACAGGGTGACTTGACTTTAGCTGAACTCTCTGCAGGGTTATCTGTTTGTAGTTGAATTCTCTACAGGGTGATTTGTTTGCAGCTGAACTCTCTACAAGGTAACTTCTTCTAGCTGATCTGTCTACAGGGTGACTTGTTTCTAGCTGGTCTCTCTACAGGGCGATTTGTTTGTAGCTGAATTCTCTACAGGGTGATGTGTTTGCAGCTGAACTCTCTACATGGTGGTTGCTTTGTAGCTAAACTCTCTAAAAGGTGACTTCTTCTAGCTGAACTCTCTACAGGGTGATCTTTTCATAGCTGAACTCTCTACAGGATGATTTGTTTGCAGCTGAACTCTCTACATGATGATTTCTTTGTAGCTGAACTCTCTACAGGATGATTTGTTTGTAGCTGAAATCCCTACAAGGTAACTTCTTCTAGCTGATCTTTCTACAGGGTGATTTGTTTGTAGTTGAGTTCTCTACAGGGTGTTTGTTTGCAGCTGAATTCTCTACATGGTGGTTTCTTTATAGCTGAACTTTCTACAAGGTGACTTCTTCTAGCTGATCTTTTTACAGGGCATATTTGTTTGTAGCTGAGTTCTCTACAGGGTGATTTGTTTGTAGCTTGACTCTCTACAGGTGATTTGTTTGTAGCTGAACTCTCTACATGGTGGTTTCTTTGTAGCTGAACTCTCTACAAGGTAATTTCTTCTAGCTGAACTCTCTGCAGGGTGACTTGTTTCTAGCTGATCTCTCTACAGGGTGATCTGTTCATAGCTGAACTTTCTACAGGGTGATTTGTTTTGCAGTTGAACTCTCTACATGGTAGTTTCTTTGTAGCTGAACTCTCTACAATGTGACGTCTTCTAGCTGAACTCTCTACAAGGTGACTTGTTTCTAGCTGATCTCTCTACAGGGTGACTTGTTTCTAGCTGAACTATCTACAGGTGATTTGTTTGCAGCTGAACTCTCTACATGGTGGTTTCTTTGTAGCCGAACTCTCTACAAGGTAACTTCTTCTAGCTGATCTTTCTACAGGGTGATTTGTTTGTAACTGAATTCTCTACAGGGTGATTTATTTGCAGCTGAACTCTCTACAAGGTGACTTCTTCTAGCTGAACTCTCTATAGAGTGATTGATTTTTTTTTGCAGCTGAACTCTCTACATGGTGGTAGCTTTGTAACTGAACTCTCTAAAAGGTGACTTCTTCTAGCTGAACTCTCTACAGGGTGATCTTTTCATAGCTGAACTCTCTACAGGATGATTTTTTTGCAGCTGAACTCTCTACATGATGATTTCTTTGTAGCTGAACTCTCTACAGGGTGATTTGTTTGTAGCTGAACTGCCTACAAGGTAACTTCTTCTAGCTGATCTATCTACAGGGCGATTTGTTTGTAGCTGAATTCCCTACAGGGTGATTTATTTGCAGCTGAACTCTCTACAAGGTGACTTCTTCTAGCTGAACTCTCTACAGAGTGATTGATTTTTTTGCAGCTGAACTCTCTACATGGTGGTTTCTTTGTAACTGAACTCTCTACAGGGTGATTTGTTCGTAACTGAACTCTCTACAGGGTGATCTGTTCGTAGCTGAACTCCCTACAAGATAACTTCTTCTAACTGATCTTTCTACAGGGCGATTTGTTTGTAGCTGAGTTCTTTACAGAGTGATTTGTTTGCAGCTGAACTCTCTACATGGTAGTTTCTTTGTAGCTGAACTCTCTACAATGTGACTTCTTCTAGCTGAACTCTCTACAGGGTGACTTGTTTCTAGCTGATCTCTCTACAGGGTGACTTGTTTCTAGCTGAACTCTCTACAGGGGATTTGTTTGCAGCTGAACTCTCTACAAGGTGACTTCTTCTAGCTGATCTGCAGGGTGATTTGTTTGTAGCTGAACTCTCTACAGGTGATTTATTTGTAGCTGAACTTTCTACAAGGTGATACTTCTAGCTGATCTCTCTACAGGATGACTTGTTTCTAACTGAACTCTCAACAGGGTGATCTGTTCATAGCTGAACTTTCTACTGGGTGATTTGTTTGCAGCTTAACTCTCTACATGGTGGTTTCTTTGTAGCTGAACTCTCTACAAGGTAACTTCCTCTAGCTGATCTTTTTACAGGGCATGTTTGTTTGTAGCTGAGTTCTCTACAGGGTGATTTGTTTGCAGCTGAACTCTCTACATGATGGTTTCTTTGTAGCTGAACTCTCTACAAGGTGACTTCTTCTAGCTGATACAGGGTGACTTGTTTCTAGATGAACTCTCTACAGGGTGACTTGCATGTAGCTGAATTGTCTATCAGATTAACTGTTTATAGCTGAATTCCGTACAGAATATCCTGCAATGTAATATAATTCTGTAATGGAGTAAGTTATAAACGTAGCTGAATGCTCTATTAGGGTGACTGTTCTATTAGAGTATCTCGATCTCGCATTTGCTACACGTAGTTGCCTTTCGAATCGTAACTCAGTGGTTTGTAATCCGATTCTTCTGTACTACTGCAAGGACTTTCTATGATGATTATTCCAGCTACACACTTATTTTCAGCTAATTGCTCTAAGCGGTTTGCCTGGTAGATGTGAAAACTAATAGTTTTTCTATTCATAAATATCTATCGCGTAATTTTGACACAGGTTGGGTTTTGTGTCATATCTCCATGGTCTTTATCTTAATTCCTTTCAAACCACAAAAAAGCACTTCTACAATGGTTACTCCATCTACATATAAATGTTCAACTCATTCCTCCTAGGGATTTATCCTGTAGACGTGACAGACCTTCGACCTTATTTTACGCACATAATCGGTCATAACTCCGTGTATGTTCATCGGATTCCTAACAAAGTTGGCACTGCGATCCGCCTTAATGAGCCCTTCAAGTGTGCCAAATTTCAGCCCTATCCGAGTACGCATTCGTATTTTATTTAAATATTTTAATAACGACAATTCAGGTGAATTTGGTGCCACTTGGTCATGGCACAAAATTCACCTGAATTGTCATTATTAAAATTTTTACCATTAACCTACCATCACAGTGATTTCTTGGCTGCCACCTTGGATTTCACATCTTTTTTCACCATAGCCTGTCTGAGGGCCGCACTTTTTTTACAGCTTGGCTGTTTTGGATTAGATTTCACTTCTTTTTGTATTTGTATGCCCCAAAGCCGGCCTATGGCCGGCTTTAGAGCTTTTTTAACCTATCATTTTTTCTTTACCACAGGAAGAAGAAAAGATGAAGCAGGGTGATTCCTTTGTAGCTGACCTCTCTACAAGGTTATCCTTCTAGCTGATCTCTCTACCGGATGAATTGTTTGTAGCTGAACTCTCTACAGGGTGGTTTGTTTGTAGCTGAATTTTCTACAGGACGATTTGTTTGCAGCTGAACTCTCTACATGGTAGTTTCTTTGTAGCTGAACTATCTATAATATAACTTCTTCTAGCTGAACTCTCTACAGGGTGACTTGTTTCTAGGTGATCTCTCTACAGGGTGACTTTTTTCTAGCTGAACTCTCTACAAGATAACTTCTTCTAGCCGATCTTTCTACAGGGTGATTTGTTTGTAGCTGAATTCTCTACAGGGTGACTTGTTTCTAGCTGATCTCTGTACAGGGTGACTTGTTCCTAGCTGAACTCTCTATAGGTGATTTGTTTGCAGCTGAACTCTCTTACATGGTGGTTTCTTTGTAGCTGAACTGTCTACAAGGTAACTTCTTCTAGCTGATCTCTCTATAAGATGATTTGTTTCTAACTGAACTCTCTACAGTGTGATCTGTTCATAGTGGAACTTTCTACTGGGTGATTTGTTTGCAGCTGAACACTTTGTATGATTGTTTCTTTGTAACTGAACTCTCTACAAGGTAACTTCTTCTAGCTGATCTCTCTACAGGGCAATTTGTTTGAGCTGAACTCTCTACATGATGGTTTCTTTGTAGCTGAACTCTCTATTAGGTACCTTCTTCTGGCTGATCTGACTACAGGGTGACTTGTTTGTAGCTGAATTCCCTACAGAATAATTTGCAATGTAATATAATTGAGTAAATTATAAATGCAGCTGAATGCTTTATTAGGGTGACTGTTCTATTAGAGTATCTCGATCTCGCATTTGCTACAAGTAGTTGCCTTTCGAATCATAACTCAGTGGTTTGTAATCCGATTCTTCTGTACTACTGCAAGGAATTTCTATGATGAGTATTCCAGCTACATACTGATTTTCAGCTCATTGCTCTAAGCGGTTTGCTTGATAGACACGAAAACTAATAGTTTTTTTTATTCATAAAAATCGATTGTGTAATTTTGACACAGGTCGGGTTTTGTGTCATATCTCCATGGTCTTTATCCCGATTCCTTTCAAACCACAAAAAGGCACTCCTATGATAGTTGCTCCATCTACATAGCAATTTTCAACTGATTCCTCAAAGGAGTTTACCCTGTAGGCGTGACAGACCTTCGACCATATTTTACGCAAATAATCGGTCATAACTCCGTGAATGTTCATCAGATTGTACCAAAGTTGGTACAGAGATCCGCCTTAATGAGCCCTTTAAGTGTGCCAAATTTCAGCCCGATCCGAGCACGCATTCGTGTTTTATGGCGGATTTTGCGAAGTGTGCGAAATGAAGTAGAAGAAAAAACCGAAGAAATTAAAACGAAATTTTGTTCGCTCGTATCTCAGAAATGGCTAGAGCGATTTTCTTCAAATTTGGTGTGTGGACTCCCCTTGCTGGCCGGCAACTGTCTAGCAAATTTGGTTCCATCAGATAAGGGATCACAGAGTTACATAGGTGTGAAAATTCCTTTTTCTTTTTTCCTGTTAATATACTCACGGGTGGCACGCCGGCTTCTTGGGCCGCATGACACACTACCGTGTGTCTTGATGTACATCTAAAGTTTACCAATGGTTACTTGCAGAGATTCACTGCTAACATTATGCCGGATGCCATGCACTAAAATTAAAATCAGAAACTCACATCAAAGTCCACCTATATAATAATACACCATGACACTAGCCTTCATCCCAATGACACGGCCACACAACTGAACTCCATGCCAGTATCAAGAAACACGGTAGTGTGTCGTGCGGCCCAAGAAGCCGGCGCGCCACACCGTGAGTATATTGACAGGAAGAAAGTAAACACGATTTTCACACCTTTGTATCTCGGTGATCCCTTATCTGATTGGAACCAAATTTGCTACAGAGTTGCCCGACAGCTAGGGGAGTGTACATTCCAAATTTGAAGGAATTGGCTCTAGCCATTTCCGAGATACGAGCTGCCAAAGTTTCGATTTTTTTTCTTCATTTTTTTTCTTCTTTGTCTTTTTGCACACTTGCTAAAATTGCTATAAAACGCAAATGCGTACTCCGATCGCCTTGAACTTTGGCACACAGAAAGGGAGTCCAAAGGCGAATCCTAGTATCAAATTTAGTAGAAATCCAGTGAATGGTTCAGGATTTATGACCAATTATTCGCTTAAAACAAGATCGATTTGTTGTCACGCCTACAGGGTAAACCGCTTCATGGGAACGAGTTGAAAATTGCTATGTAGATGGAGTAACCATCGTAGGAGTGCCTTTTGGTGGTTTGAAAGGAATCGAGATAAAGACTATGGAGATATGACACAAAACCCAACCTGTGTCACAATTATGCAATCGATTTTTATGAATAAAAAAAGTATTAGTTTTAAGGCCTACTAGGCAAACTGCTTAGAGCAATGAGCTGAAAATTGGTGTATAGCTGGAATAATCTTCATAGAAAGTCCTTGCAGTAGTACAGAAGAATGGGATTACAATCTACTGAGTTATGATTCGAAAGCCAACTCCGTGTTGCAAATGCGAGATGAAGATACTCTAATAGAACAGTCACCCTAATAGAGCATTCGGCTAATTTATTTACTCCATTATAGAATTCTATTACATTACAAGTTATTCTGTAGGGAGTTCAGCTGCAAACAGTTAATCTTATAGATAGTTCAGCAAGAAGCAAGTCACCCTATAGAAAGTTCAGCTACAAATATATCGCTTTAGTGATTCAGAAGAATCAGAACATTACAAGTCACACTGAAGAGAGTTCAGCTATAAACAATTCATGCACCCTGTGGAGAGTTCGACTACACTCTCTAGAGAGTTCAGCTACAAACAAGTCACTGTGGAGAGAGTTCAGCTACAAAGAAACTACCCTGTAGAGAGTTCATCTATGCAAACAAGTTAACCTATAGAGACCAGCTGCAAACAAGTAACCCTGTAGAGATTTCAGCTACAGACAAGTCACTTTATAGTTTATACAATGTTCAGCTACAAGTAAGTCACTCTGTAGAGAATTCAGCTACATACAAGTCACTCTGTAGAG
Source organism: Dysidea avara (assembly GCF_963678975.1). Taxonomy (NCBI): domain Eukaryota; kingdom Metazoa; phylum Porifera; class Demospongiae; order Dictyoceratida; family Dysideidae; genus Dysidea; species Dysidea avara. Next base: position 27,271,762 of record NC_089275.1, read on the forward strand.
AATTTTGCTACAAACAAGTCACAGTGTAGAGAGTTCAGCAACCAAAAAACCACCTGTAAAGAGTTCAGCTATACAAACAAGTTACTCTGTAGAGAGATCAGCTAGAAACAGGAGAGAGTTCAGTTAGAAGAAGTTGCCCTGTAGAGATCTCAGCTGCAAAGAAACCCTGTAGAGAGATCAACTACAAACAAATCACCCTGCAGAGTGTTCAGCTATAAACAAATCACCCTGTAGAAAGTTCAGGTACATACCAATCACCTTATATAGACAAAAAAATCACTCTGTAGAGAGTTCAGCTACAAACATATCAACCTGTAGAGAGATCAGCTATATAGACACTAGACACAATATAGGGAATTTGGTTTCACCCTGTAGAGAGTTCAGCTACAAACACATCACCCTGTAGAGAGTTCAGCTACAATAAAATCAACCTGTAGAGAGATCAGCTATATAGACACTAGACACAATATAGTGAATTCAGTTATAAGCAAATCACCCTGTACAGAGTTCAGTTACAAACACATCATCCTGTAGAGAGATGAGCTACAAACAAATCACCCTGTAGAGAGTTCAGCTACAAACAAATCAACCTGTAAAGAGATCAGCTATATAGACACTAGACACAATATAGGGAATTCGGTTTCACCCTGTAGAGAGTTCAGCTACAAACACATCACTCTGTAGAGAGATCAGCTACAAACAAATCACCTTGCAATGAGTTCAGCTACAAACAAATTACCCTGTAGAGAGATCGGCTACAAACAAAACACCTTGTAGAGACTTCAGCTACAAACAAATCAACCTGTAGAGCAAACAAATCACCCTGTAGAGAGTTCAGCTACAAAAAAAAATCACCCTGTAGAGAAATCAGCTAGAAACACATCACCCTGTAGAGAGTTCAGCTACAAACAAATCACTTTGTAGAGAGTGAAGCTACAAACAAATTACCCTGTAGAGAAATCAGCTACAAACAGATCACCTTGTAGAGAGTTCACTTACAAACAAATCTACCTGTAAAGATATCAGTTACAAACAAATCACCCCCTGTAGGAAGATCAGATCACCCTGTAGAGAGTTCGGCTACAAACAAATCATCCTGTAGAAAGTTCAGGTATAAAAAAATCACCCTATAGATAGTTTTGATACAAACAAATCACCCTATAGAGAGTTCAGCAAGATAAAAGTCACCCTGCAGAGACATCAGGTTACCCTATAGAGAGGTTAGCTAGAAGAAGTCACCTTGTAGAGAGTTCAGCAACAAAGAACCCACTCTGTAGAGAGTTCAACTAGAAACTAGTTACCCTATACAGAGATCAGCTATATGTAGAAATAAGTCATCCTGTAGAGAATTCAGCTACAAACAAATCCCCCTGTAGAGATTTCAGCTACAAACAGATCATCATCCTGTAGATAGTTCAGCTATAGATACAAGTCACACTGTAGTAGGAGAAGTCATCTTGTAGAGAGATCAGCTAGAAACAAGTCACCTTGTAGAGACCAGCTACAAAGAAACCATCCTGTAGAGAGTTCAGCTACAAACAAATCATCCTGTAGAGAGTTCAGCTATGAACAGATCACCCTGTAGAGAGTTCAGCTACAAAGAACCTACTCTGTAGAGAGTTCAGCTAGAAATAAGTTACCCTATAGAGAGATCAGCTAGAAACAAGTCACCCTGTAGAGATTTCAGTTACAAACAGATCATCCTGTAGATAGTTCAGCTAGATACAAGTCACTTTGTAGAGAAATCAGCTAGAGGAAGTCATCTTGTAGAGAGTCAGCTAGAAACAAGTCACCTTGTAGAGAGTTCAGTGACAAAGAAACTATCCTGTAGAGAGTTCTTCTACAAACAAATCGCCTTGTAGAGAGTTCGGATGCAAACACATCACCCTGTAGAGAGTTCAGCTACAAACAAATCAACCTGTAGAGAGTTTAGCTGCATTTCAAGTCCCTTAGTAGAAAGATCAACTGCGAACAAGTTATCCAGTAGGGAATAATAGACATGTAATAAATATCTAATCCAAAACAGCCAAGCTGTAAAAAAAGTGTGCGGCCCTCAAAAAGGCTATGGTGAAAAAAGATGTGAAATCCAAGGTGGCGGCCAAGAAATGGCTGTGATGGTAGGTTAATGGTAAAAATTTAATAACGACAATTCAGGTGAATTTTGATGCCGCTTGGTCAATTGGCACAAAATTCACCTGAATTGTCATTATTAAAATTTTTACCATTAACCTACCATCACAGCCATTTCTTGGCCGCCACCTTGGATTTCACATCTTTTTTCACCATAGCCTTTTTGAGGGCCGCACACTTCTTTTACAGCTTGGCTGTTTTGGATTAGATTTCACTTCTTTTTGTATTTGTATACCCCAAAGCCGGCCTATGGCCCGCTTTGGGACTTTTTTAACCTATCTTTTTTTCTTTACCACAGGAAGAAGAAAAGATGAAGCAGATGTACCTTAAATATTTCTGATTTTATCAGTGAATGTACAAATTATATATATAATACATATATTTATTACAGAACTGTCCATGGTGGTTTCTTTGTAACTGAACACTCTTCAAGGTAACTTCTTCTAGCTGATCTCTCTACAGGGTGATTTGTTTGTAGCTGAACTATCAACAAGGTAACTTCTTCTAGCTGTTCTCTCTACAGGATGATTTATTTGTAGCTGAATTCTGTACAGGTGATTTTTTTTGCTGCTGAGCTCTTTACAGAATGGTTTCTTTGTAGCTGAACTCTCTACAAGGTAACTTCTTCTAACTGATCTCTCTACAGGGAGATTTGTTTGTAGCTGAACTCTCTACAGGTGATTTGTTTGCAGCTGAACTATCTAGATGATGGTTTCTTTGTAGCTGAACTCTCTACAAGGTAATTTCTTCTAGCTGAACTCTCTACATGGTGGTTTCTTTGTAGCTGAACTCTCTACAAGATAACTTCTTCTAACTGATCTTTCTACAGGGCAATTTGTTTGTGGCAGAATTTTCTACAGGGTGATTTCTTTCCAGCTGAAATCTCTACATGGTGGTTTCTTTGTACTGTAGCTGAACTCTCTACAAGGTAATTTCTTCTAGCTGATCTCTCTACAGGGTGATTTGTTTGTAGCTGAATTCTATACAGGTGATTTGTTTGCAGCTGAGCTCTTTACAGAATGGTTTCTTTGTAGCTGAACTCTCTACAAGGTAACTTCTTCTAACTGAACTCTCTACAGGGAGATTTGTTTGCAGCTGAACTCTCTTCATGATGGTTTCTTTATAGCTGAACTGTCTACAAGGTAACTTCTTCTAGCTGAACTCGCTACATGGTGGTTTCTTTGTATCTGAACTCTCTACAAGGTGACTTCTTCTAGCTGATCTTTCTACAGGGTGATTTGTTTGTAGCTGATTTTTATACAGGGTGATTTGTTTGTAGCTGAGCTCTCTATATGGTGGTTTCTTTGCAGCTGAACTCTCTACAAGGTGACTTCTTCTAGCTGATCTCTCTACAGGGTGATTTGTTTGTAGCTGAACTCTCTTCATGATGGTTTCTTTGTAGCTGAACTCTCTACAAGGTAACTTCTTCTAGCTGATCTTCCTACAGGGTGATTTGTTTGTAGCTGAATTCTGTACAGGTGATTTGTTTGCAGCTGAGCTCTTTACAGAATGATTTCTTTGTAGCTGAACTCTTTACAAGGTCACTTCTTCTAGCTAATGTCTCTACAGGGTCACTAGTCTGTAAATGAATTCTCTACATGGTGGTTTCTTTGTAACTGAACTCTCTACAAGGTAACTTCTTCTAGCTGATCTTTCTATAGGGTGATTTGTTTGTAGTGGAATTCTGTACAGGTGAATTTTTTTGCAGCTGAGCTCTTTACAGAATGGTTTCTTTGTAGCTGAACTCTTTACAAGGTAATTTCTTCTAGCTGATGTCTCTACAGGGTCACTAGTTTGTAAACGAATTCTCTACACGGTGGTTTCTTTGTAACTGAACTCTCTACAAGGAAACTTCTCCTAGCTGATCTCTCTACAGGGAGATTTGTTTGTAGCTGAACTCTCTACAGGTGATTTGTTTGCATCTGAACTCTCTACATGATGGTTACTTTGTAACTGAACTATCTACAAGGTAACTTATTCTAGCTGATCTCTCTACAGGGCGATTTGTTTGTAGCTGAACTCTCTACATTGTGGTTTCTTTGTAACTGAACTCTACAAGGTGATTTCTTCTAGCTGAATTATCTCTTTCTATAGTTGCATGAATTCCCTACAAGGTAACTTCTTCTAGCTGATCTCTCTATAGGGTGAATTGTTTGTGGCTGATCTCTCTACAGGGTGACTTGTTTGTAGCTGATCTCTATACAGGCTACTTGTTTCTAGCTGATCTCTTGAATTCTCTTCAGGGTGACTGCTCTATTAGGATGACTGCTCTATTAGAGTATCTCGATCTCGCACTTGCTGCACCAAGTTGGAGTTCGTGTTATAACTCCGTGGCTTTAAGTCTGATTCTTCTACACCATTGAAGAGCCTTTCTAAGATGATAACTCCATCTGTACAGCAATTTTCAAAGCATTTGCCCAAGCGGTTTATCTGGTAGGCGTGGCAAGCAGTCGTTTTTTATTAGCTAATCTCGATTGCGTAATTGTTTCCCACTGTTGATTTTTTTGTTGTATCTTCCTGGTTTTTAGCTCGATTTCTTTCAAACCATAAAAGGTTTGAGGTTCAATAGTTAACCTATTCACCCACTGATTTTCAGCTTCTTCCCATACGCGGTTTACCCTGTAGGCGTGACAACATATTGGTGTTATTTTTTGTGAATAATCGCTCATATCTCTTTGCCTGTTTATCGTATTCCAGCCAATGTTGGTACAGAGATGCGCCTTTATAACCCCCTTCTGTGTGCTAAATTTCAAGGCGATCGGATATGGTGTTTGCATTTTATAGCAGTTTTTGTAAGTGTGCGAAAAGAGGAAGAAAAATAAGGAGAAAAAAACCAAGAAACTAAGCCAATTTTTGAAGTCGCATATCTCTGGAACGCTTGAAGCGATTTCGCTCAAATTTGGAATATGGAGTGCTGAAGTTGGAGGTGGTGTCCGCAGCAAAAATCATCTTGTTTCATCCAGGCAGCACAGAGCTACGGAGGTGCACAATTGCATTTTCGTTCTTCCTGTCAATATACACATGGGTGTTGCGCGTCGGCTTCTTGGGCTGCACGACACACTACCGTGTGTCTTGATATTTATGTAATTACTGATAAAATCAAAAACAGTTGAAGTATTAAAAATCTGCTCTGTCTTTTTATTCTTCCTGTAGTAAAGAAAAAGGTTAGGTTAAAAAAGCCCCAAAGCCGGCCATACAAATACAAAAAGAAGTGATATCTAATCAAAAACAGCCTAACTGTAAAAAAAGGTGCGGCCCCTAAAAAAACCATGGTGAAAAAAGATGTGAAATCCAAGGTGGCGGCCAAGAAATGGCTGTGATGGTAGGTTAATGGTAAAAATTTTAATAACGACAATTCAGGTGAATTTTGTGCCAAGACCAAGCGGCACCAAATTCACCTGAATTGCCGTTATTAAAATTTTTACCATTAACCTACCATCACAGCCATTTCTTGGCTGCCACCTTGGATTTCACATCTTTTTTCACCATGGCCTTTTAGGGGCCACACCTTTTTTTACTTCTTGGCTGTTTTTGATTAGATTAATATTTAGGTCATGTGACTATCAAATGCAATAATAAATTTGCATGTGGCTCTTAAATTACCATGCGGGCTGGTGACAGGAAACAAGGAATCTACAATTGGTGGCCTTAGCTATAGCTATAATTATGTTGTTTGCTTGACACATCACATGTAATGTGAAGGCACACAAAGAAAGTTATGAAGGAAAGCATGCTACCAGACTGGGTAATGATGCAGTGAATAAGAGAAGCAGCTAGTGCAGGGGGTAGATGTGGGGGTGGGGTGGGGTGGGGGGATGCTCAAAGGGTTGGAACCCCCATTTGGCACTGAGACGCCTGACTGAGTTTAACTGCTGACAACTTTTCCTTCTCAATAAAACTAAAATCAGTTTATCAGTCAAAGAAACACTTATTACAAAATTTTATATGACCAAACACTTACTTCTACCTTTGTTTACAGCAATAATACTTCAAATATCATTTGGAACTGCTATAAGCACCACTAAAAATATTTATCGTCTTCATTTTCTAAAGCAACTGTTAAAGGCTTTAGTTGCATTTCTAAATACTTAAATGGTAAGTCTACCATTAAGAATGGTGCTTCCCCTTTTAGACGTCTGGATCCTGGTGTGCCTGCGTGTAGTGAACAGTGCCTTGGTACAGTAACAGCAAACTTTCTGAAACACAAGTAGTTAAGTTAACTTTGCTAAAAATGAAACACTTGTCTCTGATAATATTGAACAGCTCACTCAGCACTACAATGTCTACAACACATGTCCATGGGTGTACACATAATGTTACACAATACTATATTGCATAATGTTATGCAATGCCCGTGGATGGAAGCCCTACTATCGATGAAGAACCTTCACTGGTACAGAAGGATAAAAGGCAACACAATAGTGTATGCATTGTATGCTTATCAATGGCACACACATTGCTTATAAATATGCCAAAGGTTTCTTCTTAAAGTGAATCTGAAACATTTTCATGAAAGAAGTAGGCTGTAGTTCTACCCAGTTTTCTGCTATGCTTGACTGAATGCATCAGGCAGGCAGTAGAAATTTCTGTCAAATAATTTTTTTTTAAATTCTGTAGCAAGTTAACAAAAACGTTTCGGGTTAATCTGAAGCCATTTTTGGGCTTGAATTTACTCAACCAATACTGTCATGTCGTTGTGAGGAAAAATCAAGGCAAGATTTTGGGTGGTGTTTTATTGCAGGCCACGCCCACACCTTGTCCCTACTATAATTATGACGAGTGTTTAACTGTTACTAAATATGTTTGATTATACTATTGTCAGGGCTTGCTAGAAGGAAATGTTTAGAAGATGGTATGTGGGACATTCCAGATGTAGCAGAATGTCACAATGTGGAGCAAATAAGACTGGAAAGAAGGGCTAATGAGTTGAATAGTATTGTTGAAGGTCAGAAAGGTGATGAAAGAGACATGACTCAGACTTTTAGACCTGAGGTTGTGGAAGACATTGCCGAGGGATTGGAGGATATTACAACCACCGAACAACCACTATTACCAAATGATATAGATTCAACAGCTAACACTATAGATATCATCATCTCGTAAGTTATTGTGATAAGAACTGCCTTTTGCAGAACATGATTATCTGTATATGAAAGGAACTAAAACAGGCATTGATATCACATCTACCAACATACAGTGCAATGTGCTTAAAATGCTGCTATGGGATAATGTTTCAATTTCCAGACACCACATAATACTGAACTACATTAAATTCTAAAAAGTTATCATCAAAATTAATGCTACAGTAATGTAGATTCGAGTTGTATCACTATGCACTTAACTACATAGTAACATTTGGAACTCTGCATTCCAATGTACTGTGTATTTGAGTTGTTATTGTCTCACATCTGCCCACAAGTGTATTCTAATTTATACAGGTCAGTCGAATTCACTCAACTTCAAAATGTTGAAGTAGATTCATCTTTTGTAATGAATGTGATTGAAGTGGGTTGTTAATAAGTTATATGTATCAATAGAAAATGATTGTTGCATACTACGTAACTTAAAACTCCACAGCTGTATGTAGCTACGCATGTACATACTACATCTCAAAAGACACAGTGGTGGATCCAGGATGGTGCATTTTACGTATCCCCCTTCCTTTGTGAAAGACCCGTACTTTTTTATTGAAATACTATACCTTGTCAAGCCAAATGATCAGTTTATACAGTATAATCTATGAACTCTATGCTTATATTACTAGTATTTATTGCAATCTCACCTGAAACCAAAGTCAAAGCAACTGTCAAATTGTCACTCAACACCTTCATATATTCTAAGTTCCTCTATCGTTTTGTTGGTGTTTAAGACATTTCTAGCCTTCAAGCACCTTTTAAGACTTCACAACCATCTGCAAAGGCCAAAATGGCAAAAAGTAACAGTGAGGTATTACTAAGAAGTGATTTGTTTTGTATACAGGAGAATCTACTCTCCCCATGCAACCACCAACTTAGCGTGTTTGTGCTCCTCTACTTGCCAGCTCCTGGATTTGCCCAGTACCAGCCAGCAAAATTATTTCTAAGTACAATTAGGCAATGCTTATTTGTTTATTATTCTGTGTAGTAGGAAATTCTAGTGAACACAACTCTTCAGTCAGTTACGTTCAGTGGGACTTACCACAAAATTAATTATAAAGATCGTTTTCACAGTTCAGTAGCATACCATTCCATAGCTATATAATGTGTATAAAGGTCTTCGAGACATGTGTACATTTACTGGTCATGTGAATTGCCAGGAGAATTTAAGAGATTTATTGGAAATTATGTGAAAATATTAGTTATGCTTTGGTCTTTGGGTGGGTAGAAGAAATTGGTATGACTTTAGTAATGTTTGTTAAAGGCAAAGCGAAGGTTGAAAGCTCTTTTAGTATTGTTAAAAAGATCATCTATCAGTATGATATAAGGAAACTCGATATTTTTCGATAAGATACAGTATATTAGGCCAACTGTGCAATTCATTCTAAAAGCAGCAATTAGAAAACTGCAGCTACCAGACTTGCTACTATAAACTGTAAAACACTGTATCTGTTATTTAACCTATTTGTGCTGGTAATGTTTGAGATGATAACAAAGCGCCCAATGTTTGATGTCCAGTAGTCCATAAATTATCATGGCTGTTCACATGATGCAATGGTAATGTGTGAATATAAGCATTGTCAGAATTTTTGAAAGATTTCTTTATGTACATGGTGTATGGCAGAACCATTGTATGTTTACCTTTGGTACTCTCCTTATAATTTCTGCTGTAGATGTTAAATATGATTACTGTATTCAAATTCTATATAAGTAAAAAAAAAATTATTTTAATGTTTTTGATGTGCTCATGAACTGTTTAGATAAAAGTGAAAACAGTTTGGTTTTACATTATAAAAGAGTATAGTGTCAAGTGTTGATATATCTATGCAAAAGCATTTCTACTAAAATCTATTAAGTATTAGTATTACTACATTGTTGAAACTAAATTGTTATGGTAGATCTTTGAGGTGCTATTTTTTGATTGTAGCAGTCAAAATTTAGTACTTTTAGATGCTTCCATAGTGCATTAGTTTTAACAGTGTACATGTAGTTACACAAGGATGTAAGACATTCTTTGTACATGAAATACCATTTAACAGGATGCCACAAATGTGTTGGACAGCCTTTTGGATGAAAGGAATGATGAGTCCTTTGAGCAAATGACAAACAGGGTATGACTGATGCTCTTTTTATTATGTTTGTGTAGTGCATACCTGTGTACTTGATGGGTCAGTTGTACAATAATAATTTGGTCCGAACTGTAGTTTAAGGTATGTATATGTTGAAGAATTGAGGGGATCTATGTATTACTGAAAAAGTTAAACTTTCAGTACTACAGGAGGCATCGGAGTAGATTCAACAAGCTCAGCAATCACCTCACCATTGCTAGCTTCAATAAAACATCTTTAAAGCTTTGAAGCTACAGCTACTTAGCACAGTAGAGGATACAGCATGGAGAAAATAGGCAAATGCTCCCCAGTACTTTGACCAGAAAACGAAAAAGCAATGTCATACTTTTAACCAAGATACTCTAATAGAGTAGTCAATAACTGTAATAGTACAGTCATTGCAATACCATCATAGCTTTTTATAATTTTTCCTGACTACACTTGAATCTTGTACTGGGTGTGCCCCCATTGTCAATTATTGAATCCATATGGTAACATGTAACATTATTAATTTTGTTAGATGCAAAAGCACTTCATTTATTTGCATTTTACATTGAATGCAATGGCATAGCTGCACTGGTGCCGACTGGGGCTTGTGCCCCTCCATCAGCACTGCAGGCCACACCATCAGTAAGTCTTGTAAATCAAACAATCTGAACTGATGTATCTCACAACTAGCTTTTTATGTAATGATACATGAAGTAAATTTAAAAATTGCTACTGTGTTCTGCCAACTGCATACTAATGAATCCTGAGCCTTAAATAACTTGCTTTCCTCTGATCATAAGTATTGTATCATTTTTGTATGTTTACAATTTTTCATATACATAATTAATGTAGAATGAATCAGATGCTTCTCCATCCATTGGTGAAAGAATGCTGTCCAATATTGAACGAATTGGCACACTGTTAAGTAGTACACTGGATAGTAATTCTAATGAGACTGTCAAAGGTACTCTGGCAGGAAACAACACTGGTTAGTAGAATATGCTTGACATGTTTGTGCAGGAATAATATACTTCTCATATCATGTAGTTATTGAAGCACAAATCCCAATTGAACAAGATTTAATGGGGAAAAAAGATATAGATTTTCCAACTGATGACTCATCTTCTGTCAGTCCATTTACAAATTTTGGTAACAGGGTCCCAAGATATGAACTATCAACTTCTGTCATTTTAGAACAAATGAAAAGTAAAGGTATGTATTTATCCACACAAAACAATCAAGCTGCTAAAAAGGGTGTGGTCTTCAATAGCCAAGGTGAAAAAGTTGTGGTGGTCACCAAGATATCTTAGCTGTTTTTGTGTGCATTTTATCTTTTTGTAAAATATATTTAATCTAATTTGCTTTGTGGCCTACCCTACTTGGCAGACTGCTACAATGAGAAAAAGGTGTGCTTTGGAGAAGGGACTGGAGCTATTCAAGTTTAAATATTACATTTTCTTTCTTCCTGTCAATATATACTCATGGTGTGATGTGCCCACTTTATTGGCTGTACAACCTACTATTATTTGTCTTGATTACAGTATTACACGGTAACTAGCAAAAACTCACCAAGGGTGAATCGCTAATATGAAGTATAGTAATCTACCACAACTAGATGAATATACTGTAAAGGAATCTAAATCAAATTGTCCAAGTCCTCAATGTTTAAGTTGGGAATGGTGCTGTCATCATTACATAAGTGTAGTCACTGAACTTGGCTGAAAAATGAGAACCACCTTTTATGACACACTGTTTTGGGCAACAGGGGCACAGAGAAGGGTTTTCCAAGGGTTTCAGGAAGCCCTTCTTTTAGACTTAGATTTCTAAGGTTTTAGCAGTACTAGCCAACACAGTATGTTTGGCCATAGATAATGTATGCGTTCCTAATGGATTGGAAATGCCCATTAAATTATTTACCTATCCTAGTTACAGTGTGTTAACACATTCAGAAATTTGTTGAAATGTACTGAGTGGCTGTTTGACTTTCTCTTGCTTGTTTGAAGGCGAGTTTAAAGGTGTGGACATTCCTTTTACATTTCTTATTGTGTTGCGTAAGTTGTGTACTGAACAAGAACACAGTGTGTCTGTGGACATTGGGAGAAATATTGTTTGTGACAGGTGACAATGGCAGGTACGCATTAACTAATATTTCAGCAGCGGTATTATTAGCCATCTTCTAGTCACCGCATTTACATAACCAAAGAAATGTGTAATACATTGAAATAGATTTTATGTCACAGTACTGCTGAGCTTGAGTTAAACAATTGCACAGAGTAGTGCTTGTTTTCTGATATTTTATCACAGAAAAACAGTGAAAATACACAGCAAAACAGTGAATATCTAGCTAACCTAATACACTCAACCTGCTTCAAGTGGTAGCAAAGAAACAATGCCGCACTTTCTCTTTCCGAGGAAATTTGTGCAATTGTTTTGAAACACCATATTTCACCAATTTCTTACGTTGTTGTTTACTACTCGCCAGTGTCCCTACCCAGTCCAGCCTCCAATTAGTGTAGGTGGTATGGGCCCAGCTGTAAACAACAAGCACTAATTTGCTGGTTACAAAACAGTGAAATCTTCCACCTGTGTAGGCCATAAAGTTTATGTGCATTGAAACGAGGATGGCCCATCACATCATTATGTAAATAATACAGGCATTTCCAATCCATGTGTCGTATATTATCTATGGTTTGGCAGCACAAGAATGAATGAGTAACAGCATGCAGTACAGCACAACAGTTGTGACCTGATCTGCAAGAACCCCACATGTTCACACATTTTTGAGTTTCATTTTATTACATTTTCTATAGCCATAGGAATGGTCAACCAAAGGTTCAGCCCTGGGATTCTTGCAGATCTGGTCACAATTGATACATAAACTTACATTCATCTCTTGAGGAAGGATCTACTGAGGGTACATACATACTCTTGAAAGATTTTTAATGATTGAGATACTGTAGTGGACCGTTCACACATACAGTATATCCAACTATTAACAGATTTGTTAATGTGATAAGGTTGGAAATAATAGGAAGTGTTGCTTTTTGAAGAAATAGTTCTAGAGTAGGCATTATAGCATTATAAATGTAGGTGATTCAAAACTGAGTATGGGCTTCTACTGCTAGTCAGCAAATTTTGTTAGTCATAGTTAGACCCTTTTTGTGGTGGATTTGGTGGATTTTGGAGGTGTCTAAGTTACTTAGACCCTTTTCATGTTTACTTAGACCCTACTTAGACCCTTTTCATGTTTATTTTGTACACCTGCACTGGTAGCATTGGCAACGCACCACCACCTGAAAATTAATTTTAAACCCGTAACTGTAACTGTTACGGGTGGAGTAATAGCTTGTTTTTACTAATGAACGCTACATTTTACGGGTGGAGTAATGGCTTGTTTTTACTAATGAATGCTACATTTCTCTGTTACAAGCAGCTGTCAACAATGTTAAGGTACAACAACTACATAAAGGGTCTAAATAACTTAGACTTCAGACCACAGTGGTCAAAGTAATTTAGTAATCCTCAGGCCCTGTAGTAGCGCCTTCGCTTCACTCAGGCACCACAACACAGGGCCATCGGGTTACTAAATTACTTAGACCCTTGTGGTCTGAAATCTAACTATTACATAGACCTCCTGTATTTCTTATATTATCCACTTGGGTGTACAAGAAACATCCTTAATACTTTTAATTGTACCATAATAAATATTGCTTTGATTACTGTATTTACAAGTCATTCCATTTTTTACTGGACTCGTGTCTGTATGTGTAGGCCACTAACTGCATAGCTGTGACCTAGCTAGGAAGTTTTGCATAAACTGTCACATATAATTATCTATAAAATCACCTTTAATATAGCTATCTGTTGAGTTTTGCACTATTAAAGTCTCTCAGCAGCTGGGGACTGTCAATAACTTCGTGTTTCTGTTGGAAAATCCCCTTTAACTGTGCCCTTGATTAACTAGTAGGTATAGAGAGTTCAAAAGTAAGAAAAGTTAGGGGCTGAAATTTTTGTTTGCATGGATTTTGAAGTGTAATGGCATGACATGATAAACAACATCACCAAGGGAAGACTGGTACAGTGAACACAGTCTACAGCAAGTTTCATGAGTATTCCCTTTCCTGTGGAGTTATGGCTGTTTAATGGAAAAATCTGAAAAGAATGAATTGCCACTAAATTATCACCAAAAGATGCACCTTTAAATGTACCACATAAATCAACTTACAGTACTCAAAAACATTTGTGTATGTTTTAAAGAAAGAATACAGTAAGTAAAATATAGCAATTTAAAATTGTTATACCGACTGCAGTGTAGTTGTCAGCTACAAAATTTTATTGATTTTGATATTAGCAAATCATATAAAATAATAATATATGTGTTGCATTAGAATCACTGTGACCTACATATGTACACACTGTAGTCATTTTAACTTTCTGTATGTAGGGGCTAGAATTCCAATTATCACTAGTGTTACTCGAAGTTCACGTTTATCTGCTAATAAGGGGTGAGTTGTGACAATGGAAAATGACATTATTGATTTTGGTGCAATTTTCAACAGGGAAAGGATTGACAGTGTAATAATATCCATTCAAATATCCGATGACCCACAAACTAGGACTGATCTTGGCGATGAACCTGTAACACTGATTTTTGACATTGGAATGGTATGTCAAAATTGAATGCTTTGAATGAAATTGTGGACAAGTAATTGTTTACATCGAAATTTTATGAATTAGTATATGTACATTATAATATAACTACTCAATTATTCTAGGCAGAAAATACAACTCGATTCAGACCTCGGTGTGCATTCTTTGACTTTTCCAAGTATGTAAAGAATTGTATGTTTACATGTTAATAGTGTTGACATATTGTGTAGTTTGTCTAACCAAAGTGGAAGATTTTCAGTTGATGGTATTGCTGTGATCACCAGGAATAGTACATATGTTCAATGTACCTCCAACCACTTGACCAGCTTTGCTGTACTAGTGGATGTATCAGGAGTAAGCTGACCATCAACTTAATTAAAACCACATAAATTCAAATCAACCAATCTAAATATCTGGTTGTGTTCTTTTTCTTTGAAAGTTAATTTTTTTTTCTTATGTTACAGTGTATACAAATCACTAAAATTGATCATGTCAATGGCTCCAGTGTAACCAAAAAGATTATTGTTTACAGTAGTTAGTGTGTAATATTTCTACAGGGTGGCTCTGAATCTCAGGCATTGTCAATTGTCAGTTACATTGGATGTGCAGTATCTATTGTTTGCCTGATTGTAGCAGTAGTTGCATTCATTGCTCTAAGGTAAACATATTTTGATTCTGTTTAATGGAAGTTTAGTGCTTAATTAGGAGAAAGGTGTTCAATTTAATACAACACTTTGTCCACCTCAACCTCTCCATTGCTCTACTACTGGGTCTGATAACATTTGTTAGTGGAATTGAAGCTGCTAGTGAATATGGGGTAAAGAAAACATTAATTTTGTAATATAGTTTATTTATTTTCCCCTTACCGTTATAGGCTAGTTGTCTCATTGTGGCTATCTTACTTCACTACTTCTTCATGGCTGCATTCAGCTGGATGTTTTGTGAAGGAGTCCTATTGTTTATCATGTTAAAATTTGTATTCTATCGGGGATTTTTCAAGAGGAGGTTGTTCTTCTTAATACTTGGTTGGGGTAAGCAACATTTGTGTAATTCAGACATAGTAAATGGCTTCTGTATACATTTCATGACATGTAGGACTGCCTGTTCCAATTGTTATTATATCAGCTGCTGTATCACATGAACAGTATGGTGTAAATGATAGGTCAGCATGTTAATATAACCTATTGATGAATCATTCGTTGCACCTATTTTGTAGATGTTGGATATCTGAAGAAAAGGGTGCAATTTGGGCTTTTGTTGGTCCAATGTTATTGATCATAATGGTAACTGGTTATTATTATTATACAGTATGCATAACTGTGATGCACAAATCTTTTTATAGGCTAATTTCTTTTTCTTGATTGTTACTATGCATGAAGTCTTTAAAACTAATCGTGGCAAGTCATCAACTGAAAAGATAAATGCACTTAACACTGTAAAGTAAGGAAATCAAATGTAATGCATATTATTATATTTTGAGCCATCCACATTCAGGTCCATAGCTGGGGGGGGGGGGGGGGGGGTTGGAATAACACCTTCTTGGAAAAAAAAGTCCACTGTTTTAGCAGAAAGGCCTGAATTGTAGTATAAAAGTCCAAATTATTAGTAGCAAAAGTCAATTAGCTACAGTGTACTAAATACCACTAATAAGAAGCTAAATTAAATGCTCTGAGTAGCTCATTCAGTGCTTGTAATGTAATGCAACATTGAGAAACTCTATTAGAGCAGTCAACCACTCTAATAAAACAATCACTCTAATAGAACAGTTACAATTGCATATTGAGATTGTCTAAACTAGAGCTTTCATTAAACTTTTTGTTGGTGGGCAAGCCCCCATGTAGAGCCCATGAATAGCAGCCATACTTCAACTCCATACAATGTATAAAATTTGTTGTTTAAGACACTCTTTGTTCTGTTTTGCACACCATAATATAATCTGCATCATGCCATATAAAAAGGTCCACTATTCTTCAAAAAGAACTTACCCAGATAAAAGTCTGGCAACTGCCCTGACATTGAAGTTTGAACCAGCCAATCCATACTGAATTTTTAATCAAACTCTTTTTATACTATTGATCATCATAAACAGTGTTTTAATTTTCATTTCTAAACTCTACCTTTATGCTACGGTACAGATTTAATGCAATGTCACACCCGCATGCGGGTGAAAGATACTGCTTATACCACACTCAAATTCCATTAATAAAATGCAACATGTATCTATCTTGGGTAGTACTAAGCTCGATCAATCAGCTACAAATTATTAAATATTTTAATGTATAATACTAATAGTTATAAAGATCTACTTCTTCTAAATACACATGTACATCACCTTTGGCAGCACTAGTGTTATATATTAGCATAATTTTCTATTAATGCACACTCTCCTCTACTGTTTCTATTAAATTCAAGCTTGGACAGAGTGATTCACATTCAATTTCATTTAGGCATTTGTGTCTTAGGAGCATTAAAACAAGGTACCTAAGTGTTAGTCATTAGCAATTGCATCATTTGTGCTACAAAATTATTAATTAACTGTTGTACACCCTCAAGGGCTTAGTTGTCACCTAAAACCTCACCTAGAACTGCTTTATGAACTAGGGACTACCAGAAATTGATGTTATAGACAAGGGTTGTATTGGAAATAAATGGCTACGTGTGGGACTTGCCAATGGTGGAACAAAAATACGAGGGGTTCTGTTGCAGAACTTACGAGTGGTAAGGTCTGCACGCGTAATTAGTCACTGCCAAGTTTCTACCTTCGACGGTCTCACCCTACAGTGTAATTTTGCATTAAATCTGTACCATATATAGTATTTAAATGCAAGTACACCTGTACATGTAATGGATCCTCTCAGTTATCCATATCTAATCAAAAACAGCTAAGCTGTAAAAAAAGGTGCGGCCCCAAAAAGGCCATGGTGAAAAAAGATGTGAAATCCAAGGTGGCGGCCAAGAAATGGCTGTGATGGTAGATTAATGGTAAAAATTTTAATAACGACAATTCAGGTGAATTTGGTCTTAGCACAAAATTCACCTGAATCGTTGTTATTAAAATTTTTACCATTAACCTACCATCACAGCCATTTCTTGGCCGCCACCTTGGATTTCACATCTTTTTTCACCATGGCCTTTTTGGGGCCGCACCCTTTTTTTACAGTTTAGCTGTTTTTGATTAGATTTCACTTCTTTTTGTGGTTGTATACCCCAAAGCCGGCCATAGGCCGGCTTTAGGGATTTTTTTTTCTTTACCACAGGAAGAAGAAAAGATGAAGTAGATGTTAAATACTTTAAATATTTTATCAGTAAATGTACAAATTATATATATATATATATATATATAGTACATATATTTATTACAGAACACTCTACACGGTGGTTTCTTTATAACTGAACACTCTACAAAGTGACTTCTTGTAGCTGATATTTCTACAGGGCGATTTGTTTGTAGCTGAACTCTCTACATGATGGTTTCTTCGCAGCTGAATTCTCTACATGGTGGTTTCTTTACAACTGAACTCTCTACAACATGGTTTCTTTGCAGCTGAACTCTCTACAAGGTAACTTCTTCTAGCTGATGTCTCTACAGGGTCACTTGTTTGTAGTTGAACTCTCTACATGATGATTTCTTTGTAGCTGAACTCTCTACAAGGTATCTTCTTCTAGCTGATGTCTCTACAGGGTCACTAGTTTGTAGCTGAACTCTCTGCATGGTGGTTTCTTTGTAACTGAACTCTCTACAAGGTGACTTCTTCTAGCTGATCTTTCTACAAGGTGATTTGTTTATAGTTGAACTCTCTACATGATGGTTTCTTTGCAGCTGAACTCTCTGCAAGGTAACTTCTTTAGTTGATCTCTGCACAGGGTGAATTGTTTGTAGCTGAGCTCTCTACAAGTGACCTCTTCTAGCTGATCTCTCTACAGAGTGATTTGTTTGTAGCTGAGCTCTCTACAAGTGACCTCTTCTACTGATCTCTCTACAGAGTGATTTGTTTGTAGCTAAACTCTCTACAGGTGATTTGTTTGTAGCTGAACTCTCTACATGGTGGTTTCTTTGTAACTGAACTCTCTACAAGGTGACTTCTTCTAGCTGATCTTTCTACAGGGTGATTTGTTTGTAGCTGAACTCTCTACAAAGAACTTCTTCCAACTGATCTCTGTACAGGGTGTATTGTTTGTAGCTGAACTCTCTACAAGGTAACTTCTTCTAGCTGATCTCTATACAGAGTGACTTGTTTGTAGCCGAACTCTCTACATGATGGTTTCTTTGTAGCTGAATTCTCTAAAAAGGAACTTCTTCTAGCTGATCTTTCTACAGGGCGATTTGTTGCAGCTGAATTCTCCACAAGGTAATTTGGTTGCAACTGAACTGTCTACATGGTGATTTCTTGTAGCTGAGCTCTCTACAAGGTGACTTCTTCTAGCTGAACTCTCTACAGAGTGATCTTTTTGTAGCTGAAACTCTCTACAGGGTGATTTGTTTGCAGCTGAACTCTCTACATGATGGATTCTTTGTAGCTGAACTCTCTACAAGGTGACTTCTTCTTGCTGAACTCTCTACAGGGTGAATTGTTTGTAGCTGATCTCTCTACATGATAGTTTCTTTGTAGTTG
Organism: Dysidea avara; assembly: GCF_963678975.1. Classification (NCBI taxonomy): domain Eukaryota; kingdom Metazoa; phylum Porifera; class Demospongiae; order Dictyoceratida; family Dysideidae; genus Dysidea; species Dysidea avara. Next base: position 27,290,386 of record NC_089275.1, read on the forward strand.
AACTCTCTACATGATGGTTTCTTTGTAGCTGAACTCTCTACAAAGTAACTTCTTCTAGCTGATGTCTCTACAGGGTCACTAGTTTGTAGCTGAACTCTCTGCATCGTGGTTTCTTTGCAACTGAACTCTCTACAAGGTGACTTCTTCTGGCTGATCTTTCTACAAGGTGATTTGTTTATAGTTGAACTCTCTACATGATGGTTTCTTTGCAGCTGAACTCTCTGCAAGGTAACTTCTTTAGCTGATCTCTGCACAGGGTGAATTGTTTGTAGCTGAGCTCTCTACAAGAGACCTCTTCTAGCTGATCTCTCTAGAGAGTGATTTGTTTGTAGCTGAACTCTCTACATGGTGGTTTCTTTGTAATTGAACTCTCTACAAGGTGACTTCTTCTAGCTGATCTTTCTACAGGGTGATCTGTTTGTAGCTGAACTCTTTACAAAGAACTTCTTCAAACTCATCTCTGTACACGGTGAATTGTTTGTAGCTGAACTCTTACAAGGTAACTTCTTCTAGCTGATCTCTATACAGAGTGACTTGTTTGTAGCTGAACTTTCTACATGATAGTTTCTTTGTAGCTGAATTCTCTAAAAAGTAACTTCTTCTAGCTGATCTTTCTAGAGAGTGATTTGTTTGTAGCTGAACTCTCTACATGGTGGTTTCTTTGTAATTGAACTCTCTACAAGGTGACTTCTTCTAGCTGATCTTTCTACAGGGTGATCTGTTTGTAGCTGAACTCTTTACAAAGAACTTCTTCAAACTCATCTCTGTACACGGTGAATTGTTTGTAGCTGAACTCTTACAAGGTAACTTCTTCTAGCTGATCTCTATACAGAGTGACTTGTTTGTAGCTGAACTTTCTACATGATAGTTTCTTTGTAGCTGAATTCTCTAAAAAGTAACTTCTTCTAGCTGATCTTTCTACAGGGCGATTTGTTTGTAGCTGAATTCTCCACAAGGTAATTTGGTTGCAACTGAACTCTCTACATGGTGATTTCTTGTAGCTGAGCTCTCTACAAGGTGACTTCTTCTAGCTGAACTATCTACAGAGTGATCTTTTTGTAGCTGAAACTCTCTACAGGGTGATTTGTTTGCAGCTGAACTCTCTACATGATGGATTCTTTGTAGTTGAAGTCTCTGCAAGGTAACTTCTTTAGCTGATCTCTCTACAGAGTGATTTGTTTGTAGCTGAGCTCTCTACAAGTGACCTCTTCTAGCTGATCTCTCTACAGAGTGATTTGTTTGTAGATGAACTCTCTACAGGTGATTTGTTTGTAGCTGAACTCTCTACATGGTGGTTTCTTTGTAACTGAACTCTCTACAAGGTAACTTCTTCTAACTGATCTTTCTACAGGGCGGTTTGTTTGTAGCTGAATTCTCTACAAGGTGATTTATTTGCAGCTGAACTCTCTATTGGGTGAATTCTTCTAGCTGAACTCTCTACAGGGTGATTTTTTTCAACTGAACTCTCTACATGATGGTTTCTTTGTAGCTGAACTCTCTACAAGGTGACTTCTTCTAGCTGATCTCTCTACAGGGTGATTTGTTTACAGCTGAAATCTCTACATAGTGCATAGTTTCTTTGTAACTGAACTCTCTACAAGGTGACTTCTTCCAGCTGATCTCTCTACAGGGTGATTTGTTTCTAGGTGAACTCTCTACAGGGTGACTTGCCTGTAGCTGAATTGTCTATCAGATTAACTGGTTGTAGCTGAATTCCCTACAGAATAACTTGCAATGTAATATAATTCTTTAATGGAGTAAGTTATAAACGTAGCCGAATGCTCTATTAGGGTGACTGTTCTATTAGAGTATATCGATCTCGCATTTGCAACACGTAGTTGGCTTTCGAATCATGACTCAGTGGTTTCTAATCCGATTCTTCTGTACTACTGCAAGGACTTTCTATGATGATTATTCCAGCTACACACTGATTTTCAGCTCCTTGCTCTAAGCGGTTTGCCTGGTAGGCGTGAAAACTAATAGTTTTTTATTCATAAAAATCGATTGCGTAATTGTGACACAGGTTGGGTTTTGTGTCATATCTCCATGGTCTTTATCTCGATTCTCTTCAAACCACAAAAAGGCACTCCTACGATGGTTACTCCATCTACATATCAATTTTCAACTCATTCCTCCGAGTGGTTTTCCCTGTAGGCGTGACAGACCTTCGACCTTATTTTACGCACATAATTGGTCATAACTCCGTGAATGTTCATCGGATTCATACCAAAGTTGGTACTGAGATCCGCCTTAATGAGTTTCAGCCCGATTGGAGCACGCATTCGTGTTTTATGGTGGATTTTGCGAAATGTGCGAAATAAAGAAGTAGAAGAAAAAAACGAAGAATTTAAAACTAAATTTTGTTCACTCGTATCTCGGAAATGGCATTACCGATTTTCTTCAAATTTGGTATGTAGACTCCCATAACTGGCCGGCACGTGTTTAGCAAATTTGGTTCCAATCGGATAAGGGATCACAGAGCTACATAGGTGTGAAAATTGCGTTTTCTTTCTTCCTGTTAATATACTCACGGTGTGGCGCGCCGGCTTCTTGGGCCGCACGACACACTATTGTGTGTTTTGATACTATTTTCATATAAAGAATTCCACTGTAATATCTGAAGTTACCGTATCTGGACCCCCAATATTGGCACACCCTATAAATTGCATATCTGAATGTTAGAAAATGACTGTTCAATTAGACTGTTTCTTTTTATTACATGTTCAATTAAGAAAATTGAATGAAATTCTGTATGCACTGCAAATTCAGAATTTTGAAGTCTATTGATTTTATACCATGGGTGTATTGCATATGCAGGCAATGTGTATTTGACTTTTAATTTTACAGTTGCAATTGCATCAAAATAAAGTCATTATATTTGCTATGTTGATGTTACGTTAAATACATGTACTGCACTTCATTCCATATGCATGGGTCAAAAATTTTTTAATCAATTTTACTCTCTTAGGTGAAAAATACTAGGTTAAGTTTGAGAAACTGCATCAGTAACAGTGATTTGTGGCTTTAATAAATACAATTCATTAATGCTGCAAGTTTAAAATGTAGGGGAGATGCCAGATTATCACCTTGGGAACTTTCCTAGACTACATAAATTATCTATATAGGGAAAAGTTACCACCTGGTTTGAGAATGTTTTCTGCATTCAACAGTATGATAGTACTGTAAATTAGGGATCTTGAAGGTTTGGGTTTTTCTGGCCAAAAATATCACCCTAAAACCAGCCTCACAATACCTTCATGGAATATGCATGCTTTAGCAGTATTAATTACATGTAGGTATAAAACGAAGCCAAAAGTGCCTTTAGTATGCTCTTATATCGTGCTACAATTATTTATTCTGTGGAATCTTGTATGCATAGATGCCTTCATTAACTTGATAGCGGCTAAAGTTATGGGCTTGATTTTTTCACTTTTTGACATTGCTTCAGCCCAACAGGTGCCTTTTTGACATACTGCAATATGTACAATGCATGCTTTATATTTATAGACGTATCTGTGTCCTCCTCTAGTGATCTGTGTCCCATTTATCTTTGCTGACAGCATAATGTGTCATAGCACCACATAATGGCTTCCCTATACATTTGTAGCGGGAATCATCCAATTTTCCCATTGTGAATGGATTGATTGCAGAGGTTCTTCTTGTAGTATTCTTCATTTGTAGTGCTGTGTAATGAGGTGAACATACAGTAGCTGAAAACAAAGCATAATAGCCACTTCAGTAACTGATAGATGGGGCATGCGCTTAGATGAAAAAAAATAAGCCTGCATGGTGCCATTCTTTCTTTAAATGGAGTATGCATGGGATCACCAGTCATAATACATGTAAGTAAACAAACAAGTACAAGTAAAACGTAGGAATTTTAACATCAATTTGGGATCAAAGTGTACACATACTAGAGGACATTTAATTCTAGACTGAAGTAGGCATTAAATATCCACTAGTATATCTTCAGGTGTAGGTGTCCTCCCTTGTTTCAATTCTTTAATTCCTTATTGAACAGTTGACACTTATTAAATTTCATAATTGTTTCTAAATTTTACTTGTACTTGTTTTGATAATAAGTCTGCTACAGTATGTGAGCATTCAGTAATTTTCTACTGGGATGTACAGGGTAGTGATTAATAACTGTGATGACATATTTATATATCCTTCCCTTCATCTCTCCTGCAGGTCATTATTGAGGACTGCTGTTATAATTGTTCCCCTACTTGGGTGTACTTGGGTGTTTGGACTGTTGGCTATAAATGAAGGCACAGCTGTATTTGCATGGATTTTTACTATATTGAATTCTCTACAGGTACTTAACATTAAATTGTTTATATTCCAATGTGAGAATATTAATATTTCCTGTCTACAGGGTGTAAGTATCTTGTTTCTCTATGTGCTGAAAAATGAGAAAGTTAGTTTAAAATATATCCATGAATTACTTGCATGCACGAATTACTTGCAACTATGTAAATGCTGTATTGTATAAATCATTTCTCTTTGCTATTACAGGCAGAAAAATATTTGTTTTATGCTACTGCATGCCTAGGTTCTTGAGGTTAACAACAGAGTTTACAGCAATAAATGAACTTCTAGAATGTATACAAACATTTCCTACTCTATGTACTTATTAACTATTGTCACTCCAAGGTTGTTGTGCACTCACACATAGTTTTGTATCTCTATTATGTGTACACTGTAGTTTTTGAGGACAGTGAAAGTATGTGGACAGAAGTACTACTCTTCTGATGCTGGCACTCAATCTTCATCTGTGAGTTATGCTACAGAGTGTGCTGATTAAATATAATGTTGATATTTATGCAGGTTAAAATGTTTACTCTGCAAAAAAATAAGAAAGCTTCTGACATAACTCTCAGTAAGTATTGTTTGCAGTGTGATGCATCAGCAGATCAAAGGTTACAGCCAGTGTTACAAATCAATTATATACTGGTATACACATGGTTGTAACAACTCAACTACATACCTTAGATAGGATTGGCAATGAAAAAATCAACCTCTATAGCTTCTTCTCCAACTCTGTGTGATCAATCCTACCAAAGTCTACATCAAAACTGTAGGCTAATAATACAGGGTTTCCTCTTGCTGTTTCCATAATGCGCATTTTAATTTTTCGTGATTTTTCAGGTTGTTTTAATAAAATGGGCAGCAGCATCAGCAATCAATATTTTGATAAATGGTACATTACATGGTGATCATTATATTTTTAAAAATGGATGTGTATTGTTGGGGTAATAGATGCTGCAAGTTTCTAAGTCATAGTGTGAACAGCTTGTGTTTCCACATGAATACTATATTTAAAGTCCAAAAAGGTGTCTGACAGTTAGTATACCAACTCTGCACTTTGTTAAGTGAGTTGATTTTTTTATTACAGACCCATCAAACGCTGTTTTAGTGAATATTGAAGTACAGCGAATCACCATTTAAGCCAGTGTATTTTGTGGAGCACCTCACCCAATAACCGAAAAAAACAATGGACAACATCCTAGATGTTCCTTCCCATTTTATGAATATGAGTCAAAATCTGTCAAAATTTTCAACATGCCTATATTCCAAACAGAAAGCATTTGCTCTCTACCAAACCCATCATTTAAAACTAGACCACTGATAGGCTCCATCCCCTGGGTTACAAGTTAATTTAAAGGGAGTTGATTTTTTTCACTGCCAACCCTAACTTAGGCCACACAATTTGGCCACCAATTAGTTCAAAGGTATAAAGACACTATACCACAACAGGAAGTCACAATACCGTAGAATTGGGTTGTTAAGTGCATGTGTCTATTAAGTGCATATTATTTGTTAAGCGCATGCACATTTCTTGTGATTAACGATTAACCATGGCTGATAAGCACACATGGGGCTTAAGACACGACAAAGCTACAACGGGCTGAAATTACTGGAAAATGATTGTCTGCTCAAGCGCTTATGTCTCCCTTGAGGTCTTCCTTCACTGTGTATACAACAAATAAGCCTTCTGGATTGCAATATTCTTGTTCATTATGAAGGATTTCATCCAGAAATAGAGTCAAATATCCTTACACACTGGCATTGTGACTGGTATGAACTACTAACTCCTCCATTACAATGTATAGTGATTCCGTGTTAACACACCATAATTATTTATTAGGCGTATGCATCTAACAGATAGTATGATATTTTACAAAAGTTTTCTCTGAAAATTATAAGTGCATGCGCTTAATAACCCGATTCTAGGTACAAACTATGAATTTACCATTCCAATAAGTTGATGAAAACTATTACATACACTGCCACAGCAGCAATGAATATCCATAACAATTACACTCTTCATGGGAAGTAGTGCAATGTCCTGGCTGAGTCATTGTTGACACACCACAAAGTTACTCGTTTACCATCACATTAAAATAATATCTAAGTATTTTAACTCTGTTGTACAGTATGCTCCTCAATGTTGACCTTAGGCTTACTACTATAGCTCCAGGTGTATTAGTTAACCACTACCACTGTTTTAAGATGCCCAAAAGTAGGTTCAATCCAGGAGTTAAGTACCATAGTTTGGAAATTATTTAACTGAAAAATGTTCACTGAAAATATTTCTGCCCCTTCCATTGCCTGATGAAACTTTTATGTGCAAATAATTATTATTGTGGGTGTGCTAGCCATCCATAGCTACATGGGACCGTGTGCAAGCCAAAAAAAGGAAAAGGTAATACAAAGCGCATACATCAATATATGCACTGGTACATATACTTAATGGATGGTTTCGGGTGGGAGGGAGGGAAAAAGTTTTCTGTCCACGAACATGCCATGCACTATGGCATGATCTCGTTATCTCAAACCTGTCAAGCCAGTTTATTACAATTGAATCATTATGACATCATTACGTCTCATGTATCCTACAAGATTGGTTCAGGTTTTACCTGAAACAAATGCATTGATTTCAGTTTGTGGTGCTAGCACTGGGCTACTTTGCTAATGTACAATGCCGCTCTAATAGACCTTACAGTCATCTCATAGACTCTGTGTTGCTGAATTTAATTATTTACCCAAAAGGCTAGTTTATCACTAAAGGATGCTGGCTTCATTTACTATGGTATGGTATGTAGGTTTGCACTGTATTTATTCTACGCCCATACCAAGGCATGTTAACTTCAATTTATATCGTTGCAATAAATTACATACTGTTTTAAGATGCCCAAAAGTAGGTTCAACCCAGGGATTAAGTACCATAGTTTGGAAATTATTTAACTGAAAAATGTTCATTGAAAATATTATAATAAAATATTTCTGTCTCTTCCATTGCCTGATGAAAACTTTTATGTGCAAATAATTATTGTGGGTATGCTAGCCATACATAGCTACATGGGACCATGTGCAAGCCAAAAAAAGGAAAAGGTAAAAGTATCTAGCTATTCAGGAGTCATAGTCACACTGGTGAGACTGCTAGCCACTATCGCTGATGAATCATTACTCAATGTACAATGCCATCCAGATACTATGGTGCCATTCTCAAATAATGCTGGCATAGCTGCTGCATACCAAACTTTGAACAGAAATTGTGCATAATGCATATTGCACTAAAACGTCGTTAGTTTGTCTGATGTTACATCAATCTGTCCAGCTAATCTAATGTTCAGAGAATGCTTACATAGTTTCCAATCTAGAAAGTTTCTACAAAACAGATATGCAGAACCACATTACTAAATTTTAACCTCTGAAATATTTAATTAATATTTTATCCTTCCGTAGGGCTTGCAACTAAGCTTACCAACTTTATTTAGAATTAGATATCATTTTAATGTCATGACGTAGGCAAAAAGCAATTTGAGCTGCACAGCAGTGAAAGACGTTATTGAAAGCAGAATCTATGTATGTAGGGGGTCAGGAAGGAGCGCAGCATGATACATAAATATAGTTTACAATACACTCATGAGATTTGTATCTGATTTGTTTGTAAACATTATGCCTGAGAGCCTCAGGCCCAAGAGATAAGTAATTACAAACAAGTACAAACCAAATGGGTGTGTCATCAACTTTTTTGTGGTATGGAGTGTGCATGGATCAAAGACGCTCAATTGTAATATGTAAGGAGAAAAATGATAAGGCTAACAATAGTTATTTGTGAAAACTGTGTCCAAGGCAGGATGTACACCCTTTCATATGGTCAATTTAAACCATTCAACCCGAATTAACATGTTCATATGAACTCCTTAACCTGGGTTGAACCTCAAAGTCATAAAGAGCCATAAGGATATGTAACCCTATAAAGCAGTAAGGTTGAACTCAGGTCTGCAAAATAAAAGTGAGTTGTGGTTTTTGACGAATACATAAAGTGCTTATAAGATAATAGTATATTAAAAATTATGAATTTAAAGGGATCCAAGTGATAAAAAGTAGTGAAACAAGAGATGAACAATGGTAGTTATTACAGCATAGCTCAGTGGGAGATCCCTACTCTGGCAATGAACACAAAATAATTGTTATACCATGCCAAAGTAGGGATTTCCCACTGAGCTATGCTGTAAATAACTACCATTGTTCATCTCTTGTTTCACTACTTTTTATTGCTTGGATCCCTACTTCATTGTTAAATTCATAATTTTTAATGTACTAGTTTATTTAGTTTTTTGTTAAACCATACAGCTAGCTATAAACGTGTGACTGTTCTATTAGGATGACTGCTGTATTAGAGTATCTCGAGTCAGCTTGCAAAAGATGTGTGCTTGCCCAAAAAGGGTGTGTTCATCGTGGTTTCGATCGATTATTACACTAGAGTATCTCGAATCAGCCTACTAACTTGAAGGTGTGTGGTCACAAATACAGCTAATGTAAAAGGGGCGTGGTCTCGATCGATATACGCAGAATAAAGAATGGGCGTAATCTTGTGACCTATCATGGAGTACCAGTACCTCCGTAGCTACAGTAGCGTACTCTAAGCACCTTAAATAATTTTGTGGTGTCTATTATGCTGCTTAAAGAAAGTGTTGATATGGAAAATTAACGGCTCGATATGGTTTCGTTGGATGAAGAAGACAAGCAGCCTGATTGAAGATAAAAGAAAAGACAAGGTGCACAGGGTGTACACTTGTCGGAACCCCAAAAGGCACATCCCACCGGTGAGTTTGTTGTTGTAGCGTAAAATGGTGACCGTGCGCTGCTTCGTTTGGGCTCTAGGCTTGCGACTGTGGTCAGTGAGTGAGGCAGTGAGGCAGTTGTACTAAATTTGGATTTTTTTGAAATTTTTATATCCGGCCACCTGTAAGTGTTTTGTTGTATTTAATGCTGTTTTATGTATTATATGGACTAGTACTATTCCGTAAAGGTGGTTTTCGCCGCATACAATGTTTGTAGGATGATTTTTAAAGGCAGAATTTTGGGCGGCGCGCGAAACATTCACCACGATCCCTAGTTAAACGGTATGACCGTACCGTTTGATTATCACACAATAAATACCGTCTTTTTATGATTGCTTGTGCACAGAAACTTGGTTGAATGTGGGTTACAGTAGATAGGAAACTATTCAATGCAAAAAGATTTTGTCATCAATGGGCCAAACTGAAAATTTTTATGACAAAAAACTTAGCTAAAGCATTCTGTACAAAAATTCAATCTTCAAAGTAATGAGTGGTTAAATAGAGCTAGATAAGTTAGTGATAATTTATGTGCTACAAATTTGACTAGACACAAGGATATAAAGTATAATATTGTGCCTCAAATTTGAATGTTAAATATGTATTTAAACGTATAAAACATCAGTGTTGCTAAAGTATGTCAAATCATGATAACACATTTTACATTCTATACATATTCCAATAATTATATCACAGTATGCTTTTTATATGTTGATACAGAATCTAAGACATCAACTATTCGTGACAGCATTGTCTGTAATGATGATTCCTTTCAAATAAACTGTTCCAGTCCTCTTACACCTATAAGTGTTTGTAAGTTTTTGTGATTACTATAGTAATTATGTGTTAAGTATTTATATTAATTACAGTTAACAATGACAGTGTTGTTGAGAAGTTTTCATTTCAACCTGAATTGACACCTTGCACACTACAAGAGGAAAGTAATGAGGAGCAAGTTGCCACATCGCAGTCACAAGATGAGATACATCATCACGAAGAGTCAACTGTATATACAAATGAAGATGCTGTAGAAGAGACCTACCTTTAGTAACATCAATGCTCATTTTTTTTTCCTTTTCTTACTCTACATTACTACTTGTAGCTACAGCTACATAATTTCTAAGTACACAGTAGTTGTTTGTATAGTAGCAGTGCGGCGCTGCTTGTAACAACTTAAAGTAGGTATGCATGTGTGTCAGATGAATTATTATACAACGCAGTGTGTTTTTCTACACATATTATGATTGTAATACATATTTCATGCTTTATAACAGGCTGAACTTACCTGAAAAATGAAGTGTAATGGTCACATCACTTTTCAGTAATTGATGGTTGGGCAAGTGTTCAGATGCAAAACTACTATGTCCAGCACCATACATTCTTCCTTTCGATGCAGTATGCACTGGTTCATGATCACCAGTCATAATTATATTACAAAAAGTAAACAAGGAAAATTAGGAATTTAAGGTCATTGTAGGTATCGCAAATCTATATAGAAATATAAGGATAGAGAGATCACCTACACCTACAATATACACATATGTAGTCCCTAATTCAGTTATCACTCTATTGCTAAACAAAGTATGTATTTTTATTGCATGTGATATATATATATATATATATATATATCCCTATACGAGTATATGTACAATATAGTAACTTTGATTCTCAAAAGCAAATCTCATCTATAATAGTATGCATTAATGTTTGCCATGTTCACATAAATGTGTTGTGAAAGAAGGCTTGTTTAGAGACACATTGTATAAATAATGGTAGAGAGTTCATTAAGAGTTGCACTATAATTATACTATTTAAGATACTTGCTTGACACTGTTGCATGACTGTATTTTATGCGACTCTGCTTGAAGTTTCTTAGTTTACTAGAGTGGTATATCCCCAGTATATGGAACAGTTAATTGTTTGTTATTTTAGCAGATTTTCAGTAAACCCACATTCACTGATGTTTTACTGAGAGTTTAAAACTTAGTAAAACAATTATGTTCCATATCACTGTGAAAAAGGTGGGATATAATATGGTATTTCCAGTGGGTTATTGACTACAAATAAGCCGGCCCTTAATATAAACCCTGTATTATACTCATGTTATACTTTAGTATAATGCGTACTATACTATTACATATATGGTTTCAGTTTATTTACCACATTACCTAAAATAGCTATATCAAATATAATGCCCACACTATACCATCACATATATAGTTTCAGTATGTTTAACGCATTAACTAGACCCTAAAGCTTTACATGTGACAGTGTATCAAATTTGCTCAAAATTTTTCCCAAAATGCTTTCAGGGATTCCCCAAAATTTTCACCCATTATATGCTCTTCATGATCAGTTTTCACATTATGCTCCTACAGGTTAGCAACTATCCTTACAATAGTCTTGGAACATTATTATAGTTAATTTTTAATCATGTGAATGCTGCATTAGAGTATTTCACTACAATGTGACTGTTAGGCATGAGGCTATTATGCTCCAAAAATTGAGCATTATGCTTTTGAGTAGTGCTCAAAAAATCACCTATTTTGCTTTGGAGAATTACCCATTATTCCCAAAATTATGCCACCATAATTGGCTAATAATACCAGTTTATTGCTGTATCAGACAATTTTCATTGATGTTTAGGCCACTCCAAATAAATTCTCTGTTTCCCGTCCTTGACTCAAGCATATTTGCATGCGGGCGGGCGGTCCATTTCCATTATTTCATTATAAGATTGGCAGTTTTTCAAGCCATTATTTGCCTGGCACAACCATAAAAAGCTGCATAAAAGGATGCTTAAGCTTTATCCTTCCTTTTTAAGTTGCAAAAATAACACAAGCGTGAAGTGTGGGCCAACTTGATAGCACTGCTGACACCGTTTCGAGATGGCTTTTACTGAGCCTGTCAGTATGCAAGAATGACCGGAAAATAATGGAAAAATACGGAATAATGGAAGTTTTAGAGCTGACAGTAACCAGATGCGGGCGGTGGACGGGAAACAGAGAATTTATTTGGAGTGGCCTTAAGCTTCAAATAGTCTTGAATTCTTTAGCTGGTTGCTGTATTAGAGTATTCATGTCAACGTGCATGACTGCTTTATTAGAGTAAATAATATTCAGTGACTGTTCTATTAGAGTTTCTGACTGCTCTATTAGAGTATCTCGATCTTTTCTAACGGAATGTGCAGTCTGTAGATTTTCCTACTGTTAAAGCTTTATAATCACCTCAAAATGCTAGCATAATTCCTGATTCCCACACATACCCATTATGCTTGAAATTATGTCGGCATAATCGCCGCATCCCTAGTGACTGTTCTATTAGAAAGTATATATCAATCTAAGGAGATATAACTTGTAGGGACCCGTCGATTTCGCCAGCAAAATATTTGGCATAATGGTTGGGTAAAAGCAATGAGTAAAATGCTGGCATAATAGGTGCAATTTTTGTGAAGTGGACATAAACATTTCACAAAAGATCGAGATACTCTAATAGAACAGTCAGACACGCTAAAATATCGACAATGCATAGCTAATTGTTACAGGAACAACAAGTGACAATCGAGATACCCTAATAAAACAGTTACACATGTTAAGCAATATTGGCTGGCTTCTTGCTTTACATGTTAGAAGTAATTTCTGATCGAGATACTCTAATAGAACAGTCACTTTAAAGCGAAACTGTAGCTTTGCACTTGGAAATATTCAATTAACAAAGATCAGTGCTGAGCAAAATTTATAATTCTTGAGAAAATTATGGAGCATAATAGGTGAAAAATAAAAGAATTGCTGGAAAGAAAAATAGGTAGAAAAAAAGCAAAATAGACTGGTCCCTAGATATAAGAGGGGGAGAAACCATCGTTATTGATGATGAAAAAGGCATGAACAATACAAAATAAATAAAGTGTGGTGTGTCCTTGGACTCATGCAGCCACATTATCTACATATGGCAAATGCCAAATATGGGTGTGGCAAGGAAATTACAATAAAAAAACTAATTGTTTGTCCATTCTGGACAATCTCTCACCAGAAATATCTTGATTGATTGATTTGATTTTTATTAATTTGTGAAAATTCGTACAGGGAAGAGTAAAAGGCTAAAGAGCCTATAAGAACACCCCATCTTCCTGGATGCTGAGATTGCAATCCCTGCTGCTTCGTCAAGGAGCTTTCTACAGTGTGACTTTGAGATTAACTGATCAAAGAGATTCATAGTGCTGTTAATGATGATGCATGATAAATAAAATAGTGGCCCAGAACACTAAGCTAAGCGATCTAATTCGGATAAGATTTGGCTCTTTAGACTGTTTGCAGTCTCTCGCAGACTCAAGGTTTGGAAAGGTATCCAGAGGACTAGTTAACTCCGGTAGTGCCACTGAATTAAATGTTTAATTGAAGTATAGGTGACAATGTCAGGACGGTAAGGAGTAATCATTAAAGATAATGGAATGGTACCTTGCCACTTTCACATCTCAGATCAAAGGAGCCGACAGTGCTACATTCATATGTAGCCCAGCTAGCCGGGCTATATACGAAATGTAGCCAGGCTACAACTGGGCAGTGATTATATAGACGTTGATGCCAAAATTTAGATCTCCTCTTGCTAGATTTCTCAAAAGCATTTGATACAGTATCTCATAACTGTTTACTATCCACTAGGGTATCAATGGTCAAATATTTAATTGGATTAAAGATTTTCTGCTTGACAGGAAACAGCAAGTCGTTCTTGGAAATGTGCACAGCTCATCTTGCAGTGTGGTATCTGGTGTTCCCCAAGGCTCTGTTCTGGGTCCTCTCCTGTTCATAATATACATTAATGACCTACCTATTTCTATATCCTCCAAGATTTGTTTGTATGCTGATGATGTAATAATTTACAGAGCTATCCTTTCAGGTGAAGATGCTTCAATGTTGCAAGAAGACTTAAATAAACTAGTCAACTGGGCTGCAACCTAGTTTATGTCTCTCAACCTTAACAAATGCGAACACCTAGTCATAACTAGCAAAAAACAACCTTTATCAACTACGTACAAGATCGGGGACTACCCCATTTGCGAAGTTACCTCAGCAAAATATTTAGGAGTTACAATAAGCCAAAATATTTCTTGGTCTAAACATATTGACATTTATCACTTGTAAAGCAAATTCTATTCTAGCTTTTTTGCAAAGAAACCTTAGCCAGTGCTCACTTTGTGTCAAATCTTTAGCTTATTTTACATATGTTAGACCGGTGTTGGAGTATGCCTCTGTTGTGTGGTCACCATTCACACAATCTAATATAGACAATATTGAAATGGTACAACGTATGGCTGCTAGATTGTTTTTAATGATTATTATAGATATTCTAGTGTAACTAACATGCTCAACCACTTAAAATGGGAATTCCTTGAACACAGAAGAACTAAGTCCAACATTATCATGTTCTACAAAATCATCAACAATATTGTTTCAGCTGACTTTTACAATTATCTTCATAGAAACTTTACCAGGACAAGAAGTCATCAAATGAGATTTATGACTATTTCGGCTAAAGCCACTCCAAATAAATTCTCTGTTTCCCATCCACCGCCCACATCTAGTTACTGTCAGCTCTAAATATTCCATTATTCCGTATTCTTCCATTACTTTCTGGTTATTTTTACATACTGAGAGGCTCACTTGATCAGTGTCAGCTCACATGTCAGCAGTGCTATTCAGTTGGCACAAACTTCACATTTGTACTATTTTTGCAACTCGAAAAAGGAAGGAACAAGCTTAAGCATGTTTTTATGCAGCTTTATATGGTTGTGCCAGGCAAATAATGGCTTGAAAAGCTGCCAATCTTATAATGAAATAATTGAATGGACCGCCCGCCCGCGTGCAAATATGCTTGGGTCCAGGACGGGAAACAGAGAATTTATTTGGAGTGGCCTAAAAGAAACACCTACTATCACTCCTTCTTTCCCACAGCTATTCGACTATGGAACTCTCTGTCTGAATGAACAGTTAATTCTTTTTTTGTAGCAATTAAATCTCCAAACTTACATTCATTTATTAAGTGTACGTTAACTTGATATGCACTACGCTCATATTTGAGTCTTGCATAACAAAAAAATTAAAATCCCAAATCGATTAATGCTCACGTGATTACGATGCACGACTTGGATTTCGCCATGAAAAACACTCAGATGGAGAGCATTTTGTTATCCTCGCCATCCTACGAGTTGAAAAACGTTGGGCTAAGGTGAGTACGAGTGCTATAGCTTATTCACCGATCGTTTCCGCACGTTTTCGATTACGGACACGCCCCCACCGCGAAGCTGCACGGAGCAACCCGGCACTCCACAAGCAAGCTTACCTATCTAGGCCTTTAGTGAACTGTAACAAAATATTTGGTCCGGGTGCATAAACGGTCCGGCCGGACCAAATATGTTCGACATAAATGGTCCGGCCGGACCATCTATGACGACATAAATGGTCCTACCCGAACATAAATGATCCGGGTTACCAAACTAAACTGCAACGACTATTTGCCACCGTACAGTCGACAAGAATAGCTATATACACCAATTATAGGTTAGCCTCATCTCTTTGAAGCGGTGCCTTCAAAGAAATCTCGCAAAATCTCTCAGCATGCTGACATAAACTAAATCCAATAGATATCTCAGTACTGCTTAGTTAGCTCAAATAGCAGACAGAGTTGGAGTGTATAGACTGTATAACTGGTTGTTGCGGCCGTATCTTGTTGGTATAGGGAGTCTGGTAGTTAGCTTATACAGCATATCCGGCTAAGGAGCAAGATTCGATACGACGCAGTCGCGTGCCGGCGTTCAATTTACTGACTGAGGATCCGCGGCTATACTGCAGCTACAGCAGGACTATATACTAGCTCTAACGAACACGAAAGGCTCAGAGATCAAGTTTAGAGTGAATAATCTGCAACTTGAAGTGGCGCAAGTTGCTTGCTTCCAGTGATGGCTCATAATACTGATAAGGAGGATAACCATTTCGAGGACGAATTGGAAACTGACACACTAGAAGATGTTTATGTTTATGTGACAAGGAAGCAGTATAGAGGAGGCCTTACTCAAAATCAGAAGCGAATTGTAAGAAGAAAGGCAGCAAACTTTTGTGTGGTTGATGGAGAATTGGTGTTTAGAAAAAAACATAAAGGAAAGGATGAGGTGTGGCTATAGTGCACATACATGCATGTATATGTAGCCATATCATTTCTTAATTTGCATGTTCAGGTGCAACAAGTTCGATACATTAGAGAAAGAAAGGAACAGCTTAGGATTGTACAAGCTTGTCATGGAGATCAGACCTCTGGCCATCTTGGATACAGGAAGACACTGGCAAGAATTACTGAGAGGTTTATGTGGAAAGGGGTATCTAAGGATGCTAAAGAAATTGTAAGATGCACTCTGCATGAGCATGTAATACAAATGTGATGCCATATCTTGTACGGAATGCATAGGTGCAACGATGTGATATTTGCCAGCATGTGAACAGAAAGCTAGAAACTATTGCCCCTGCACTGAATCCTGTACCAGTCAAGGCTCCCTGGTATCATCTAGGCGTAGATTTTGTTGGCCCAATTGCATATCAGTCTCCAGCAGGTATGTATACAGTAAAAGCATGCAATGGCTCTGTAAAGATTAATGGTGAGATCTGTGGCAAACATATTATATTAATATAGTGACCATCACTAAAATATAATATAGCTATTGGCATTCACTTGTCACAGGTATCACCATGCACTTACTTTTCACAGTGCATGCATGAATCAGCATCAATTATTATTATTTATTCTGTAAAAATTGCACACATTTTTTGCAGGAAATCGCTATATTTTAACAGTTATTGACTACTTCACAAAGTGGGCAGAGGCCATAGCTACCCCGGACAAAAGTGCATTTCAAGTAGCTAATTCTCTATTTAAGGTATCTATATACGTAGCTTTATGTAAATGATATCTATTTATATATCTGTGTTTTATTATAGATTTTCATGAGGATGGGAATTCCTAGAGTCATCACAACAGATCAGGGAACAGAATTTAACAACCACCTTGATAAACGAATGATGTCATTGCTCCAGATTGATCACAGATTAACAACTGCTTATCATCCGCAGGTATAATTTTCTTGCATTGGTGTCCGTAGCAATTATACAACTACATTGTTATTATATCATATACAGATTGTCGATTAAGTATATATATTTCCCTTAGGCCAATGGCTTGGTTGAACGATTTAACCAGACACTACAGAACATGATTGTGAAATTTATTGATCATAAGAAAGAGCAATGGGAAGACTTTTTGGATACATGTGTTTATAGCTATAATACCTCCAAACAAGAATCTACACAATACTCACCATTTGAACTCATGTTTGCACGAAAGCCAGTGCTACCGGTTGACATTAATACCGAAAAGAAAGATCCTGATGTATTGTTAACGGATTTTTGCAAAGCAGAAGATCCTTCTCTACTTAATGAGCTTCATCATGCTAAGCAAGCAACACTTAATGCTGCAAAGGCTAACATTCTGAAAGCACAACAAAGACAAAAAGAACAGTATGATAAGAGAAACTATAAGCCAGGTATGTAATATATATCTAAAGATACGCCAGTTCAATTTCTTTATGTAGGAGCTTATGCTGTAGGAGCCAAAATGCTTATTAGAGATAATAAAAGGAAGAAAAGGAAGGGAGGAAAACTGGATTACAGATGGCTTGGTCCTTATGAAATTGTAAAATCACTAGGAAAAGGTCTCTACAGTTTAAAAGGAGTTGAAAATCCTGAAAAGGTCATTGAAAGAGTGCATGGCACTCGTCTCAAGCCTTATATGTCTCCAATACAGCCAATACCTCCTAAAGTAAGTTAACTGAATATTTGACATTACTTCTACCTTGGTTACCTCTTCTGTTTATGTTTAGAGTCCAACTGCAGTAGATGCATCTACCAGTTCTGGTACATCATATTCCGATTCATCAAGCAAAAATCAAAAATTTAAGGATTGTGAAGGTATTTATTTATATAATACATTCAGTTAAGGATGTACACCCTGTCTTGCTAATACTGTATGCATAATTGTGTGTATCTGCATAAATTATGTGTATAGATAAATTTATAAGTTATTTGTTTGTAGTAAACCGACTGCAAGATCAACAAATGAAATCTGACAGTACTGCAAGAAATTCTAATTCACCTGTGCCACTTCCTTCATTAAGCCAAGGAATAAGCAAGGAGCACTCTGATGGTATATGTGTATATTTATTGAATTATACTTCAAGGTGTGCACATCGTACTTATTTCATTTAGTTGTACAGGATAGCCAGGAAGTTAACAGTATAATTCAAGCTAGCACACCTCTTTGTATGGAAGAGTTTGTTCCTGAACTACTTCCAAGTGGCACTCGAATTTCACCAATTTGTGGGACTAAGAAAGGAGATACACAGCTTAGTGCTACACCTAAATCACCTGGTAGGTGTTTCAACAAATGTCTGTATTATTTTGATTCATCACAAATTACAGAGAATAGAATTGTAGATGCAATTTTTGATTCGCCTAAAGGAGTTACTAAATGTAAAAGATTACTGCAGTTTTCTAGTCCTGATAAGAATTGTCCTGATCTTGTGAAACCACAGAGGAAGCGCAAATTGCTGAAAGATGTTTTTAAAACTGTAAGTTTGGCATATTCATCTGCATAATGGTGCTGCTACATGTGGCACATTGTACAGAATGAGAGTGCTTGCAAGAAGGTAAAGAGTGATCCAGTGAAGGAGATTCATAAGAATGACTGTGAGATGGATACAGGATCCACTAATAATGCAGAGGTATAATAACAATGCTATACAGTAGTTATACAGCTATACATTATGCTACATGGAGCACATGTATAATGAATATATGTTATGTATGTATGCACAAAATATTATCATGTGTTTTATTCCTCAAGAAACAGCTTACTAAGATTTGGAATGGAAAACCATGTCATGTTGTTAAAGCAAGGATAGGTAGAAATGCAGTTCACCACGGAAGTTTCCACAGCCTAAAACCAAATCAAGATGTAAATGATGAGGTTCATTAATGTCTGACATGTATGTGCTTATTTAAATGTATTAAATTCCAAAGATAATCCATACATACCTTGAACTGTTATCAAATATCCAAGGAAATACTTTTGCCATGATTTCTCAGACACTATCTTGCATACTCAGCCATACCTCTGCTGGGAAGCATTCACACCTATTGTCTAAGGTACAGTTACAATGACGGTTAGTAACATTTTGCACACAATAACAAAGTAATTAAGCTATGTATAATTATTGCAATGAGAGTTGTTCCCTTGGTTGCTAGGAATCATTGAGCACGTATAAGTACATTGGAGGATGCTACAACCAAGGTAGTAACCATTGGATTCTCATTGTAAGTCTGCTCATCAGTAACATTGTCATCTGTTACGCTATTATGTTTTTAGGCTATGGACTTGGAGCAGAAAAGCTTTTATTATCTTGATCCCTATGGACCTTCACGGTCAAGCCGTGGTGCATTTGCTGCTGTAAAGTTAGTTAGTTACATGGCAAATAAGTTTTTTGGCATACATTTTACTTGAAAATGTGACTTCAATTGCTGAACACCTGTTTATACAGGAATTACTTCAAGAGAAGGGGTGAAATATTAGGAAAGGACCATTTAGACATCACTAAGTTTGAGTTGAAGCAGCTGAAGAGAAAGATTCAGTATGATACCTCCAACTGTGGTGTATACTGCATGAAGGTATAATCATAAAATCATTATAAGTATAGCATTATAGTTTTTTGTTAGATGGCTGAGCAGCTGTTTCTATCAGGAAGCATTGAAGAAAATAGCCTGTGCAGAATGAATACTACACAAGCACGGATTGATATAGGTGTTGCATTGCTTTCATACTCAGGTACTATAGTACATAATGACCTCTAGCTACAAACGAATGTGCCTGCATTATGGTATTTGATATACACATTCTATAGTTGATATGACCGAAAGGTGTATAATGTGTGGTGCAGGGGAACAAAGTATAAGTCACCCACAATATGTTGATTGGGTAAGACTAATACACAATAATATTTGCACATTTTAATGTATTTTTACAGGTACGATGTGATAAATGTAAGCAATGGTCACACATCATCTGTACCAACCTGAAGCCTGAAGAGGCCAAGAATGTAAAAACTTTTTCATGCCACGAATGCTCCCAGGACATTCACCAGATTAATGACTTTGAATAATTGCAACCATGCCATGTATCTTTATAGCTACAGTGCTTTAGCATTATAATCTTATTTTAATAGCAAAATTCACCTGTGGAAAATTGTAACAGAATTAGCTACGTAGCAAGATATGAGTAACTATACCTAACATAGCTACAGTTAATTATTATTAGCTGTGCCAGAATATAGCTACACTGCATGTTAATTCGAAAATATGAACTTCATACACTGTAGATAACACCTGTGGCAACTTGTATGAATCTCATACATGTAGCTATGATTTGTATGATCTTCATGCAAGTTGGCACAGGAGTCATCCACTCGAATTAACAGTGTAATTATTCTAATCACGAATTGTTCTGGAATAGAAACTACAGTATAGTACACCATAGTTGTTTATGCTAGCAAAGAGACGTTCTACTATAGGGTCGGCTATATTATGCTCAGTCCAGGTACTGGTATTGATATAGCTTTCTTGTAGCAAAGCCACGGCATCAGGCATGCGTTTGTGGACGCTTAGTTACGGTGGCAGAGGGATCAGTCCCTGGTGGCACAGTGGCGGAATACTTGAGGTAGGGAGTGCCGTTATGGCCGGCTAATGAAAGACTGGAGGCGGACCATTTATGTTCAGGCCGGACCATTTTTGCACAGACATGTATGGTCCGGGGGGACCAGTTATGCATGCACAAATGGTCCGGCCGGACCATTTATGACAGCATAAATGGTCCGGCCGGACCGTTTTTGCCCGGACCATCGGTCCCTGGTGGCACAGTGGCGGAATACTTGAGGTAGGGAGTGCCGTTATGGCCGGCTAATGAAAGACTGGAGGCGGACCATTTATGTTCAGGCCGGACCATTTTTGCACAGACATGTATGGTCCGGGGGGACCAGTTATGCATGCACAAATGGTCCGGCCGGACCATTTATGACAGCATAAATGGTCCGGCCGGACCGTTTTTGCCCGGACCATCGGTGCGTTGACAGAACTCATTTAAAAAAAAAATTATTATTATATAGTCTATATATATATATATATTGTTTTTTCCCCGGGGCTAGATGTACTGCTCTTGCCACCACCCCCAGCACTAGGCCGGTGTTAAAGTGTTGGACAGCTGGTAATATCACCAATCAAACAAGGCCAACGGACTCCAAGGTGAAGCGACCTTCGGAGTAGGCCAGATCAATATATGATGTTGATGGACTGTGATTTGAAGAGTGATAACCCCTCAAGCACATCACTAAAGATCTTAAAAGCGAAAAGCAAAGCCTACATCGCAGCCAGAATAAGCATTTGCTGTAATTAATGCTATGTTTCTCAGCCAACATAGAAGCAAGCTTCCTAAACACTGTTGTAGCAATGGGCCCCATGTCACCAGTAGCTGCAAACACCAATGGTGAAAAGCAAGCTCTCTCAACCTGTCTAACATGCTCATCATATGCCCATCGTTTCTCATGTTCATAAAGTTGATAACATCTGGACAATTGGGAACGAAAATAGGAGCGTGCAAAAGGGTTAAACACCTGGACATCGAAAAATGCATGCTGCCTATTTCGACCCCAAAAGTCCCTGGTGACAACATCAAGATGGGCACCATCTTCTCTATTGGCAGTAACAAATTGCAATGGCTTGCATTCAACAGGCTGGAGAGCAGGCTCAACACCAACATCACAGCATACTTCACTCAACAGACTTGCAGTTAAATCCCTGACTTCATTGTGGCAGACAGATGGAAACCCATCACAGGGACAAGTAAAGGCATGCTCCACACAAAAAGGTTTACCACAAACACATGTCTGAGGCAAGTTAACAGGTTGCCATCCAAATTTTAAACACAGAGCATCACGAAACTCCCTCATACTTTTTCCATAAACGATTCAATAGCACTGATTAAAAGATTAAACTCTCATAACCGAAATTTTCCGTGGTCTCTCTAGGATATATCCGTTAATCATAGCCAAACATGAACAAAACTTACTAGCTGCTGACCCATAATCAAAACTTTTAGGTATGCATATACTCAGTGGCTGCACTCATGTTGGCTTGGGTGATTGATCGCCCTGTACAGGCGCCCTAATAAGTGTTACATACTAGCTATAACATGGGGCATTCAGGTTTTACCTGATATGTATACTCTCTGCCCTCGGGCTTGTGGCCCTTGGGCAGTCGGGCATACATATCAGGCAAAGCCCTCATTCCCATGTTACAACTATTACTTATGAAATTAGTTTCTGCTTATTGCCTTGCTCTATACTCATCATATAGTGGTGGGTTGAAGGTTCCTGAAGGCCCTTAGCTAGCATGACTCAATAAATCCAATCTTAGCATGTGTAAAAATTAAAAAAATATAATTATATTATATAGGTCCAGTAGTCCAATTTAGTGTTCCAGTCCAGTCTAGTGATTAGTTACACCTAATCTAACCCAGACCTTAACCCTAACCTAACAGGTAAAAACCATACATTCCCTTATCCTAGTTGTGTGTCTTAGAGCACTACTCCTAAACCCAAGAGTGCTGTTCCTATTCCCAGGAGCACTTTCTTAATCCTAGGGGCACTGTTTCTAATCATAGGGGAGTGGCAAAAAAAACTTTTTTTTTACAATTACTATGATGAGGTGGTGTTTGCTGTATGCATATTTCCATGATTATCCAAACAGTTAAAGTAAAGAGAGGGCTTGACAATGTGTGACAAAGTGCCAGTAAACAGGAAAACTTTACGGATTTCTGACCAATTAGTGGGGCCTGGGGAAATCTCTCCCATGGAAATCTTTGAAGCACAAGTGTGCCAAGATTGAATCAGGAAGTGATTTTAGAGAAATGGAAGTAATTTAGCAAAACAGCAATTTAAGCTGAAGAGACAATATTTAAAAATAAGAACTACAATTGCATACATGCAAGCGTGGATTTTAAGGTAATTCAATTTTGTAGTGAACTGTAAAAAAGAAAATTAAAACTAGTTGGATTGTAAGGCAAATTTATTCAAAGAGTAGACTACGAAATTGCAAAGTTTTGAAAATGGCTATCTCAAGATTGGACCTTAAGGTACATTAAATCAAATCACTGTAGTAAATTGTAAACGAGTAAAGATGTACAACACATAAGTATATATAACTTTGAGTTTATACTTTTCTGTGGTGCAGATGGATATTTTTGTCTAAGTTTTACAACTAGCCAAAAGCCATTTACAACTAGCTTTATGACCACAACTAGCTCCCTTTTTCTAGCCCTTGTCCTAGGGGCATTGTTCCTAATCCTAGGAGCACTGTTCCTAATCCTACAACTGTATTTCTTAAACTATATGGATGAATTCCTAATGTTTATACAAGTGACCGACTGAATAAATGTTTGCACCATGACCAGTGACCGGCTAAATATCCAGCAAAATTGTTAAAAATACACACATAGTCAAATGCACATAACAAAGTCAGTCTTCATCTTCTGCTGCATACTACTATAGAAAAAAAACAATTCAAAAGGAAGCTTCAGAGAGGCCCAGTTTTTATTTTTATACCAATTTCTTCTTAACAACTGAAAGACTCTTCTCCAGTAAATAATACACACATTGCAAATTTAAACTACAAAAACAATCACAAGAAGTCAATTGGATTATTCAAATCTGTATAGTGTTCATTATTATTGTTCTAATGGAGAGGCAGGTGCCCCTCAGTAAAAGCACGGTCAGCAGCTGGTACATGGCACACAGGCATGCTTGGATCGAGAATGCGATCTGCTGATACACATTATAGAGGAACAAAACAAGGAGAGCCCCAAACTACAACAATGGAGCCAGCCCATAACCATAGAATACAGGGAACTACATACCGCCAGATGTGTAAAATACAAGGAGTGTAAAACTTTCATGTTCCATCATAAGCACAGCATTTCTCCATTTCGTGTTTTCAGAAGGTAGCAGCGATGTAGTAGAGTGGGCTGCAAAATATTTAAATACCATACATCATTAGGTGTGATAGTAGTAAATTATTAAACATTTCAGAAGCCCTAGCATCTACATTGGCAGGGGCATTTGAGGCAAATGCCCTTCCTTTGTGGAGAAACCATGCATACTTCTTCTGATTGAAATACTAAACCTTATCAGGCTAAAATGATGCATACAACTCATGAAAAATATGCCATTCATTGTAAACTCGCCTGAAACCAAAGTCTAAACAGCTGTCAAACTGTCACCCAGCACCTTTGTGTGCACTAAAAATAGTTATCGTTTTGCTGGTGATTAAGACATTTATAGCCTTTTTAAGCAGTTCTTTAGACTTCACAACCATCTGCAAAAGCCAAAGTGGCAAAAATCAACAGCGAGATGCTACTATGAGGTGATTATTTGCTGCTTATAATAAATACAGCAACTAACAATGGAATCTGCTCTCCCGAACCACTTACACTGTACTTAGCTTGTGTGTGCCCCTCACCTTGCCAACTCCTGGATCCGCCCCTTATCTACTTGTGCATCATCATCTTGAATGGCTGAACAGTGATGCATTATCTCTCCAGATAAAGGATGCAGCATACCTCACAATGGTTAAACCACAAATGGAACATTCGTCAGCTCAGCTGTGTGGGACCCGTACTATAATTCACACATCTAAAAATTAGAAAAGGTACAACATTGTGCAGCCCAATGGATTTATTACGACTATTAGCTCAGTCTTGGTAATGTTAGGTGAATTATCCCGGCCATCTCTTGAGATCCGTTGTAAGATTTCTAGATTACAAGTCGTACACAAAACAGCTTGTGATCTCTATTCCATCATATTATTTACTGCCAATGAGAACAAGCAGATCATACCTCCCATTACATTTCATCATATTGTCTTTGTCTATAAGGTCATATCAGAACAGTTATTTCTCCAAAGAATGGAACATCTTGCCACTAAAATATTATTGAAACCTCTGATTCTGATTTATAATTGGCTTGTGTATTAGTGTAACTTTCTTTCTTCTTTTTCCTGAGCATACCAGGAGGGCTGACTGCTCAGTAAGCTGGACAATTTTGGGATATGCAATTACAAAAAAGAAGTGATAGCTATCTTATCCAAAACAACCAACTTGATTGTCTGTGAAGACATTAAGGGTGTAGCCCCCAAAGAGGCAGGGTGAAAAAAAGATGTGAAATCAAAGGTGCATGGCGGCCAAGAACTGTCTACAATATAGCATTTTTAATCTCGCCGCAGTAGCTATGACAGAATCAATCATACAAGCAACAGTCATAACATTTCAACATTACAGAACTATGTCCAGCTTAGTGCTTCTAATATTCATCATCATTCCCTACTGTACAGCTAGCTACCTAAAATAGATCTATCTTAATCTATATGTACAAACACCATTAAACACAAACTCTACAACTTCATGTGGGATTATTTCATACAGCAATTTAATGATGCTAATGTTCATATAGTTTCCATCACGTTTGTCCTTGCTGCCACTGTTCAACAGCTTCACCATCAAGTCATATTGTGACTAATAATACTTAGGCCACTCCAAATAAATTCTCTGTTTCCCGTCCTGGACTCAAGCATATTTGCATGCGGGCGGGCGGTTCATTTCCGTTATTCAATATAAGATTGGCAGCTTTTCAAGCCATTGTTTGCCTTGCCCAATCATAAAAAGCTGCATAAAAGGATGCTTGAGCTTGTTCCTTCCTTTTGAGGTTGCAAAAATAGCACAAACGTGAAGTTTGTGCAGACTTGATAGCACTGCTGACACGTGAGCTGACATGGTTTCAAATGAGCCTGTCAGTTTGCAACAATAACCGGAAAATAATGGAAGAATACG
Organism: Dysidea avara; assembly: GCF_963678975.1. NCBI lineage: Eukaryota > Metazoa > Porifera > Demospongiae > Dictyoceratida > Dysideidae > Dysidea > Dysidea avara. Next base: position 27,316,545 of record NC_089275.1, read on the forward strand.
GAATAATGGAATATAACAGAGCTGACAGTAACTAGATGCGGGCGGTGGACGGGAAACAGAGAATTTATTTGGAGTGGCCTTAGCTATAGCTAATTAATTTTGTTTATGTAGCTAGTGAGTCACTGCCCCACTGGCAACACTTGCCAGTGCCAGTGGCTTTCAGTATAACTTTATGTACTGAAAAACTTATAAATAAATAAAAATAAAATGGCATAGTATCTAGTGATCAATCAGGCGGTTCGCGCGTTATCATCAGGTAATTATCTGGCTTTAAAGGTGTGTTATATTCAGGTAACTATGATACCTGATAACTGGTAGCGCGCCCCAGTGTACTCATTGTAGAGGTTATTCGTATACTTAGTATGCTGAAACGGCGTACATAACGGATTGTAGCTGGCTCTCTGGCTGTCTAGTAGGGATGTGAGATGTCAATACGAATAGCTGAATGAATATGTTCCTGGCTGGATAGTTACCAAGTTGCCTGCTTGAGTCCTGGTGCGTAAAATGATCGCCAGATGGCGTGCTATAAAAATGAAAACTTATCAGTCATGCATGTGCATGATGTGTCATGTATTTTGATGTACTTGACATCCTCAGTTCTGAGGTTTGTGCATAACTAAATATTGGTGAGTCAGGAATTGAATAGGCTTTCGTTATGGAGATAATGCACGTTTCTTCACTACTATGCACACGGGCAGAGGTGGGGGATAAGTGGAGAACATTACCAGTTCTAATCCCCACTACTTGATGGTCTTGCTATCCCCTACTATTCCCGTGGACTTTTACTGGGGTATAAGTGGGAATTCGGCATGGAAAATGGCCCACAACTCAGTCTTCAGTTTTAATACCAGATGGCGTAGCTAGCTACCACTAAAGAAATTTTCAGTCTTCATGCTTGGCTTGGAACTACATTACTCAACATGTCTTTTAACAGCTTGCTTTTGCACAAGATCTAGTAGACAGCACGTGAGCCTTGCAGAAAGTGATAGAACTTAATGTGGGAAATTCAAGGATAAATCTCCTGAAAGTAAAGACTGAGAGTGTTAAAGCTCAACAAGATAACAGCTGTGATTAAATGCCCCACTACCTGGGGCATGGTTGGCGGTTGATTCCCCCACCTCTGTTCGTGTTCATAGTAGTGGGGCAAAGCATTGATAGGTGCATAATGTCTATGTACTGATTCAATCCTCAGTGCACCAAGGATTAGTACATTATCTTCATGACCAGTAAGTTCCCTGCAGTGTTACAATGCTGTAATCAGTATGTGGTTGTGTATTTAAGAGACTGCGGAATTGATGACTGTTAGCTATACAAGGGGGTGGTACTCCAAAGTATTGTGTACTATGTCTATATGATCTTCATTATTAGTCAAAGTGCAAAATGGGCCTTGACATTAAAAGGACGCTTAACTCTTAATTAGCCAAATTCTCATAAAACTCACATTAACATTGTATATCTAACACGTATGTACTTGATAGTTGTCCTTTGAGCTACTACAAAAGTTCTTTTTGACATTGGCTTCGACCTAGGATGAAGATCAGACTACACAATACATTGTAGTGTCACTCAGCTGTGAGCTGCAGCACTCTTAAATTTGTACATGAGATTAGCTATTGTAACTGTACCTTGTGCACAAACAAGTATCTTCCATAGAGGCCTTCATCTAGTCATGGGGGAGGGGGGGAAAAGGAAGGTTTTATGAGAGTGGGGGGCAAAGGAAAGTTTTATGAGAGTGGGGGAGGGCAGTAGTGTAAAGTTACCATGTATACACACATGCCATTTACGTAGGTCTGGGGGACATGCTCATCAGAAATTTTTATATTTTAGACTCTTGGAATGCTTTTGGTGCATCCTCAGGTACCTGAGAATAACATGCCATTGTGTTTTGTTGCTCCTGGTGCATTCTCAAGTATCTGAGAATAACTTGCCACTCCAGGTGATTTTTGCATTTTAGGTGCATTCTCAGGTACACACTGCTCCAGGAAATGTTTTATATTTTAGACTTTCTCAGATTGCTTCTGATACATTCTGAGGCACTTTGATTTAAACTATTGAAGGAGGGGGGGGAGTTTGTCAAGGGGGGTGGGGGCAGGGGTGGATCCATGAGTGGCAAGGGGAGGGGTACAAACAGGCTAAGTAAGGTGCTGGGTAACAGTTTTATTTATTTATTATTCACTATCCCCCTAGGAACCCACTACTGAAAGCCTGTGTAGCAGCTCATTTGATTTTGATTTAAGGTGAGTTTGTAATAAATGATCATAATATGGATACAGTGTACTTCTTAAGTGATCAATTGATTTTGGCCTGAGAAACTTTAGCAATTCTGAATCATTTAAAAGATACATGACTCCTCCACAAAGGGAAGGAGAAGGATGCATTTTCCCCAAATGCCCCATGCATTGGTTGGGAGGGGGGAGAGCTCACAATCTTTTTGTAATAGCATTTAGACTCTAGTACTAAACTTTCAGACCTTATTGGCTTAAAACCCTTCTATTCTGAATTAGGTACAAGCTACTGAAACCTTATTATTTTGTATACAAATGAAATTATAAATTTTCGCTTTCAAAATTAGTCATTGTGTTTACATGTAATTCTGTTGTTACATCAATAAACAATAAAAAACAACCATAGAGAACTGTTTCTATGATTACTAGACTAAAGTGTGTGGTCAGAGTGGATATTAATAGTAAATATTATTCCCCATATGTATATAGCATATACCTTTTGAAGATGGTGATGTGTGTGAAAACAGAAAATGTGGGCACGTATATTGGCCTACATTTTTGTACTTTCATCACTCTTAACATTATACATATTATTCTATTCCAATAATATATGACCTGGTGTGTAGTTTGTGCCCACGTGCATTATTTTTGCATCAGGGGTACAGTCATATATAGAAATAAAATTACTTGTACAAGAACATAGTAAGTATATTATATAGTAGCACATTATTCAATTTAAGGAGTCCAGGGAGGTGATTCTAAAGTGATATTGTAGCATGGAAAGGATTGTTGATAATTTATTATATATTGAAATTTTGTGAGTATTGTAGTCCCAAGTCCCAGCCCTACATCTAACATTTTTGAAATTTCCTTCAAAAATTTCTATACGTGCGATAGACCTTGGTAATGAGTAGGAGTCATATTCCTTGCTTGAAATAGAGAGCTTGCTTGAAATAGAGAGCTTGTGCCATGTAAATTAACATCCATGACCTTCCAAATTATATGTAAACAGTCCATTGCGCCATGTAATCTGTATAGAATTTCTATAGCATGCTGAATATGTTTTATTGATGTGACCTGCATTTCTAGCATGCTAGATGCACAAGGGGGTGTCATGTAAGGAAGTGCTGCAGATGTAGATCTGCAACCATGGTCAAAGTCTTAACCAAGTGAAATTTCTCATTGTCAATGACTTGTGACTTGCAGTGCTTATTGTGTTTGACCTGTGGCTTAATTGTTTCTTGACCACTGTTTATTTTATAATTTTGTATGCCTGCCTTTGCAACATAGTATAACAACTTCTTGGTGCGTGCTACCAACAACTGTGAGAAAAACATCTTTGTAATCACAGTGAAATGTCTGCTGATGCTTAAACCTTGAAGCATCTTCTTGGAGATCCTTACATCTTGTGAGCTATGTATAATTCCATAAACTTGATTCCAGTTACGTATAGTTTGGGTCTAAAACTCTATTTCATCGATCATTGACCCACTATTTTATAGTCTTGACTGTTGACTTTAGAGTTTGACCACGGTCACAGATCTACAACCTGAGTGGCACCCCCTTGATGCATTTGCAATGCAAGTGGACTACTTGAAAATGAATCATCATTGGGCTGCACAGTTTGTTACTAATAATACATGGTGAAAAGAACAGTATTACTTATTACTAATAGTTAGACACCAAGACCAAGGAAGAACAAAGTAATTTAGTAACTTCAAAGACTAGAGGCAGTAGCATCCCAAGTGCAGTATAACAGTGCTACCGAAGGACTACTAGATTAGCAGTTTGTCTTTGTGTTGTAATTGTTTATCATGTACAAAATTGCTTGAGGGCATGCATGTGACTAAGTGGACATGTGTAGGTGACTAAGTGGACATGTGTAGGTGACTAAGTGATTTAGTAATCCTCTAAATGAGCTATGATGTTGCATGTGTGGTGGTCAGATGACCTGACCATTTCAAATATAACTGACACAACAAGTGTAACTTATCATAGAAGATGTGCCCAAACAATTTAAAGAGCAGTGATACTGTGTCAGAAAGTGTTCTTGAGTCCTGCTATGCTAGAAGCAATTTAAAATTCAGCTCTATCATCTATGGCTGTTCAGTCATTTGTTGTATAATCAGTATAAATAACTGTCTACACTAGCTATGTTGCTAGTAAGGAAGTATTATACTAAGAACAATTTTAGTAACAACAGTTAATGAGTGATAACAAACGTTGATATAATACAATTGCTCTGATGACACACGATAATAACTACGAAAGCCAACTAACTGTTACAAAACACAAAATCAGTATTTATATGTAATTATCAATAAATGCCACGTGATAGTTCTAGAGAGTTCCGTAATTATGTCAGTCACTACACAATAATTGTTACTCAATTGACACCTGTCACACATGATACTTCTATCAGTCAGTAGCTGATGATGTTAAACACACTATGTGCTGCCAATGATTGTGAGCAGCACAGAAGTTATTCAATAAGTAGCAACCATGCTATATGCTTTTAAATACTACCAACAGCAATTGTAAAAACATACATGATGCCCTGCAGCTGTGGGATGAATCAAAACTGTTAACATAAATAGGAAACCGTGGCTATGATTCTGCATGTTTAAAGTAGCGGCTTCTACACTTTTGTTTTTTCTAGTCAACAAAAATAAGTCTGTTTTCAGTGAGTGTGTGCACGCTGCTGAAATCCTTATTGTGGGCCTGATAACACAACAGCTGTTGGTGATGTGGCTAATATCAGTACCCCTTTTGGGAATTTGTAGACAAGACAAGGTGAGGGAATTTCCTCGCCTTGCTTTTGTTGTAATTGTGGTTCCAACAGCTCCAGATTTGCACACCTGGCCTAAATGACTAAACAGTTAAAGTTAATTTGGTTGTCATCATTTGTGATCATATGCCACATGCCATACATTTTGGGTTGCGTATTGGAGGATGAATTAGCAGAACTGTACATTCCATGGTCACCGTACACATACAAATTTTCAAGGAATGTAATTTTTGTGGATTTTGCAGTTGCTTTGCTTTCTGCGACATTTTCATCCTTGAAAATTAACGATTATCAAGTTTAGCTCTATGCTTTCTAATAGATAACCTCAGTGAGAAACGACTGATCCTCAAAAATAAAACCACAAAAATCCTGAAATTCTTTGATCCCGAAAATTACATGCTGTACTTAAAAAATTTGCACGTATATGGTGGTATATTATTTGGTCATTCGCATTAAGAAAAGTGCTGTATCCGAACAATGAAACATCCAGACCATTTGCCTTAGAACATTTAGAAACTACCTAAAATCGATATACTGTATTATACACAAACAGGTAGAATGTACCCACAAACATGAATCTGTCTTTCATGTTAAATGATAAGTACAGTAAATTTACATCACAACAGACCATTTAGCTAGTTTAAATCAGGTGTTTTAGTAACTTGTCATGCACAAATGCTGTATACATCACTGTCAAAGTAGTACCAGTCTTTAATAAATAGCATGATGGTATAAACTCAGATTACTACAAGATGTTGCCGGATATAAGCATAATGAATAGGAGATGTATGCAAATTGTGTGTATAGAATCATCAGTTCTAAAAACCTATTTCATAAACATGTTATAGAGAAATCTATTAGATAGCCCTCATGCAGTGTTCATTTATTTATTTATTATGAGCCACTTGATCAGCCCTGCCCCATGGTTTTTCTTGTAAGCTGCTTCTCTTCCCAAGCTCACAAGTGATATAACGCAAAGTATCCTGATAATTAACGTACTGGTTTTCCAGATCACTTTACGGGTGAAGTTGGGGCCACCCAACTGTCCTCATTAACTAGTAACAAATCATTTTGCTGTTTGATTATCAATTAGCAGTGAAACCTGTTAATAATGTTAGTAATAGACACTTAATAATATGTGGACACCTGTAAAATCAGGAGTCTGCATGGACATTTAGTAATGGTGTCAAAGTATCCCTTAGCATATACTGTAAATCGACCATGATAAAGAGGAAGCTTTCAACCATCTTTATTGCAATGTTATACTTCACCATATTAATTCTAAAAGAAAGCTAAACTAATATAGCACCATTGCTTACTTTTGCTTAGCTTTTTGTTGTGCAAGAAACATGTTTATATGTTATAAAATATTTTCCAGTTTTTCTTCCACAACATACTCCAACATTTATACCTTCAATCTTTCTACACAAATTGTAATCATTGATATACCAATAGCCAGTATAATAACAAAATATTGTAGCTGTATACAAATGTTGGTATCATGAAAATCGTAATAGGTTGTAATTTCAAGCTAGAAAACAAAGAGCAATTTTCAGAAATTTATCAGGTATGGATGGTATACTGGTACATAGGTAGGTGCAGTCAAGCCCAAATATCCCATCAAAAAGTTTTAATGCACTATCTACAAAGACTTTCACAGGACTAGTAACCTGTAGAAGGTTGTACCATGTCTCGCAAGTGAAGGTATGGGCACCTGAAGTCCCATATGGACTTTTACCCACTATATGATACATGCATGGACAGTTGGCATTTGCTTCCCCAGTTTACCAGATACCCATCTGCTTCCCCAGTGACACCAGGCTGCCAGGTCCCCACTAAGCAGCTGAGCAGACTGGAGTAATGTGAGTAAAGTTTCTTGCTCAAGGAAACACCAAAATATCAATTGGTGTAACCAGTCATCGAACCTAGAACCTTAATTTTCCATTACCAGGCTGATGCTCTAGCCACTTGGCCTGGTAATACACACACACACACACACACACACACACACACACACACACACACACACACACACACACACACACACACGCACGCACACGCACACGCACGCACACACACGCTCACTCTATCTAACAGGCATGCAGGTAAGGCTCTTCCCATTATTTACTCTTGATATATTAGTGAAAAACTATGTACATTTAGTGAGTTCAAACTCTTAATTATGCACTCATACTGTTGAATAGACAAGATTACAGTTTGTATGTGCCTCTAATATACAAGACTGAGAATGTGGTGTACATGTATATTGCTAATGATGCATGATAGTTGAAAAGGTACTTGAGCAAACTTAGCGTGAGTTCAGTAGTCCATTCTAGTAATCCAGCCCAGTATTCTAGTTCAGTAATCCAAAAGTCCAGTCAAGTGAATGGATATACATCTGAAATTTTTATATTTGCATGTTGTAAGATCTACATGACAAGTACTGAGTTTCATTACAAAAGTTTAATATCAAAAGCAAATGCTGAGTTGGGAGTTGTGGTTAATTGGTGTGACTACAGTTGCACCATATAGGAATTAGACCACAACTCCACAGTAGTTTGTGTACACGTGGCCACAATAGATTAGTCACCTTGCTGTCCCAAACTCTGTGGGAAATGTATATACTAAAAAATTAAACCATACTATCTTTGGAGTACCTAGTCTGATGTACATGACATTGTCTGCATGGAGGCACTTCTTATAAACTGACTTTATTCCATTTTAGGATGTGTAAGACAGTCATCAGCCAGTATATGCCATTTGTTCACCAAGAGAAATTGGCTGGCATGCATATAACCTGAAACTTTTGTGAAAAAATATTGAAGTAAAAACTTGGTATAAGGGTAGAAATATTAACTAATTCCTTAGATCCCATGCAACTTACTTTTTGTAAAGTTAGCTAACTAGAAATGGGGGTTACTATTCAGTGGACTGGACTACTGGACTGGAACACTGGACTGGACTACTGGACTGACGTATTTTTGGTTTTTGCACATTCTATAGTTGGATTTATGGAGTCTTGCTAGTAAGCACCCTTAGGGCACCTGCAGCCCACTTCTAAATGCTGAAAACGAACAGTAGAATATGTGAAAACTGTCTCTTAATATTTTCGCTACTGTTTATTATGCTATACAACACTTATTCCTTACCCTGGTGTGTAGTAATTGAATGTGACAGCAATAGTTAACTAGCAATCAACTAGCCAGTAGACAATATCTTTCAAGATATATGCTTAGAGCAAGCTTGAGGAGCAAGCTAGTCTTGCCAGCATGGCCAGACCTCTAGACTTGCCTCTAGTTCAGGGCAGGGGCTTACCAATTAGAGATTTTTCAGTATGGGCACTTATAATCTTTTAATTGATAAGCCCCTGCACTGAGACAGAAGTCTGGCAGCGAGACTAGCTTGCTTGCTCCTCAAGCCTTCTCTAAGGATATAACTCAAAGGATACCATCTACTGGCTAGTTGATTGCTGATTAACTATTGCTGTCACAATCAATTCCCTGCACTGCCTGCAGCATTACTACACACCAGGGTAATAAATAAGTGTTGTATAGTGGCATAATGAACAGTAGCAAAATTATCAAGATAAGAGACAGTTTTCGCATATTCCATTGTTCATCTTCAGCATTTAGAAGTGGGCTGCAGGTGCCCTAACTGGCAAGACTCCATAAATCCAACCATAGAATGTGCAAAAATCAAAAATATGTCAGTCCAGTAGTCCAGTCCAGTGTTCCAGTCCAGTAGTCCAGTCCACTGAATAGTAACCCCCAACTAGAAATTAGGATACTAGTTGGTTTCATGTTACCATTTCACCCAGGGGAAGAATAAACTGTATGCAGTGGAAATGGAAAATGGAAAAAGTCAAATCTTCATGACATGTATATTAGGGTAAAACTCTTACTTAGTGGCCACCTCCCAAAACCCGCCTCATTACAAAAATCACCTTTGTACAAGGTTACAAGATGATGAAGGCACACCGCTTATATACAAGAACATTACAGTGACTAATTCCTTACAATAACCACCTCTTTACAAAGACCACTTCTTAAGATTTCATAGCTAAGCTACAAACATGTACTGCATGACTTGTTCACCAACACACCTAGAAAATGATAGGTACTTATGGTCATCTTTTGAGACTGAATTTTCTTTGATACAGTTATAGTTTACAACACTTTTTGAGAATATCCATTACAAACCAACCAACTGATTTATGGTACAGATGGTCTGATCATACCAAAATATGGAGGATGATATTGACCTTACCATGGGGTCATAGAGAGGAGATACACCATTAATTTCTGGGGCCTACATATTTTACACATTATATTAAACGTCCTGGAGTACAGTAATGGGGTGGGATCACGATGAATATTATGTAATTGTACAAATTCATTATTGCATTTGGTTTTTGTAAAGACTGAAGAGGTGGTAATTGTATGTCATTAAGTATGCCTATGGCATCTTTGAGACCTAATTACAATGTGGTCTTTGTACAGAGATGGTCTTTGTAAAGAGGTGGTCTTTGAGAGGTGGCGACTAAGCAAAGGTTTTACCCTAGTGTATACATGTAAATAAAGATTTGACCTTTTCCGTTTCTATTTTCTGTTTCCAGTTTCCATTTCCACTGCTTCCAATTCCCCGAGTAAGTGTTTTTGTTTTAATTCATGATTACTAGATACTAGAGATGCAATGATATATCGCGTATCGTATCATTTTAAGACAATATTGCTGTATCGATACCAAGTCAAACCGTATCGATACCAAGTCAAACCGTATCGATATATCGTGTATCATGAAACGTATATTGACATATCGTGGCTTGTTAACATGGTTGACAATCAAATTGTTGTACATTGTGGTTAAACTGAATAGTATGTAATGCTTCTCAAAAAAAGAAAATATTCCTTAAAAACAATATAGACCATTTTTTAGACTCCACTTTGTATCATGCAATATATCGCTGTATCATGATACACCAGAGGCAGTATATCGATACGTCTACACACTGTATCATTGCAACTCTACTAGATACTATGTAACCATTGTGGTAACATAGTTACAGTACAGAGAATAGTTATCCCAACGGGCTGCACATATATTTTAGACAACTCATAATTTTGAAATCCTGCATGATGTTTCCATTTTGAAAGTCAAATGTTAAATAAAATAAATATCCTGTACTTTGCATGTATATCTGTACATGTATTGTGTTCATATGTAGTAACTGCATGTCATATTCATGGTGGTAGATGTTAGTGACCCACATGATTTTATATAATAGATTAAAAAATATTGTGACATGTTGGGATTTAAATGCAGGCCATCAATGTTTGTTACATAGGTAAGCTATAGTTTATATACAGTGCAGTTGAGTATGCCATTAAATATAATTAACAGGTCACTCTAAGAAGACATGGAAAGGGACTCTTACAGCAACACTGCATCAAACAGCAATACGGCAGTTACAATGTTGCATATTTAAGCGTTCTGTGTGAACATATTAGGGCTCAAACGAATAGTGGTTTTTACTATTCGAATATTTCTTTATTTACAACTATCGAATATTCTTTTTTCAGCATTGGTATGGACAAGATATCAATAATCCTGTTGTACAAGATGTCTCTTTAATACAATTCAGAATCAACATGATTTGATCACTTACACTGTGAAAAAAGAGGAATATAAGATGGTATATCTAATGGCTTAAACTATACAAATAATCTCAGTATAGTCTTGCATTATACTAACAACTATCTTATACTTTAGTATAAACTCCATCTTATATTATGGGAAACAGATTATACTTTAGTTTAATACACATTCTTTGTATGGCTTTGTTTACTTAACTAAATGTGATAGCTTTTTAGCTTCACCATCAGATCTCATTATTGTCTGCTTCACCATCTCATTATCACCATCTCATGTGACTAAAGATTTTTTTACTGTACCAAACAAAGTCATGATGATTTTACAATAAGTAGCTACACTTCTGTTAATCACCATACTGGCTAGCTAACTAGCTTCAGTTTGTTGTGATAGCTAATTTCATACACACACATTTTCATACGGTAAAGCATATAATACCAGAAAAAAAATTATTCAATCTAAATCATACAAATCTAGATTTTCTCGCACAGTTAGCACACCTGTAAAAGTTCGTAGTAATGCTTGTTTAAAATTGAAGGGGTCAGTGGTGTGCGCATGCGTATTAGATGCAATTTAGTCGCCATCTTTGTCGCTATTGTTGTATCCGAGGTTGTAAATGTGAGTGATATGACGGAGTATCTCGCGGAAAGAGTGTGCGCGATCGGCGCCATCGTCCAATGAGCCACGATAATAGTTATGGACCACGACTGTACATCCCTGCTGGCTGTAGTGGTGAAGTGGCGCGGCCAAGTGGTCCGAAGTGGACAATTCCTTCGATGGAAGCAATCAAAAACAGCTCTAGATGAGTAAGTGTTAGACTAAAATGATGGCTTGTACGATAGGTTTAGCCGTATTAAATTGTTTATTGTGTATTGTACGCAGGGCCGCCCAGAGAAATTAAGGGGCCCAGGGCAAAGAGTTAAAGTGGGGCCCTTGACCCAAGTTGTAAGGTGAAGACCAAAAAAAAAAAGAAAAAAGAAAAAAAAAGGTCACAACCTGCTAGCAATGACAATAACTACCCATCACCAACCATATCTCCTTATCTATAAGCTTGCTACACTGCTCCTCTGAAGAATACTGTGACTGCTCTATTAGAGTATTTAGATCTGACTGCTCTATTAGAGTATATCGATCTTTTAAACAGGTATTCAGGGGGCCCTTCATGGGGCCTCCTGGGGCCCCTTTCAGGCTGGGGCCCGGGGCAAAATGCCCCAGTTGCCCCCCCCCCCCTGTGGGCGGCCCTGATTGTACGACAATGGCCTGCAAATGATTCAACTTTGGTGTTGCTGTGTACATATTACATGTTTTATATCCTGTTATCTCAGCTTATGGCGGATGACGAGTGGACACAGTTCATCAGCCATCAATGGTAAGAGTATGCATGGTCTGCTGTTATGATTTTGTATATTATCTCTTCAGAGGTACAGTTTCTTGTCGAACCTCTTAGTTCTACAGGCTGTCAGTGTACAACATCTGCAGTGTTAGTTTCCTTCAATGGCAGCTGCTTCCTTTAAAGAATCTGGTAGCGACCATATGTAGACAGTTTTGTTCTTTTTTCATGGAGTTGTTCAACGTCATCTTCTAATTACTTACAGCTGTAAGTGCATTAAGCCTGATTGTGTTTTTATTCATTTTCTTTTCAATAGGGTAGGAATTACAGACTTGGTCTCAGTTCTAGGAGATTCTTCTTATTGCTAACATCTGTAAGTAAGTACACTGAGAGTGTCCAGTATACAATTTATATTTACCTTCGTTTAGGTTTATGGAAACTGGTCTCATTTCTTCTGGGAACCAGTCTCATTTCTTCATGTTTTTCACTACCTTTTATCAATAGCTGACGGCTGCTACCTCATCTGGCATTGTAAATGAGTTGAGTGCTTTCAAGAACCTGTTCCGTCTTGTTTGTCCTTATTTCACTGACCATGCTCGTATTGCTAACAAAAGTAAGTTCACTGAGAGTATGCAAATTATATTATATTTAGTCTTGTTTCAGTTGTACTTAGTGATTACAAGATTCTTGGACTTGGTTATCAGTGTATCAGATGCTTCTTGTAAGCTTACGTAACACGTTAGCCCAACAAAGTCACATACTAAGTGGCTGTTTTATGTCTGGTTAGACTCACTGATAAACCTGTAAGTACACCAAATAATCCAGAATATTAATTATGTTTGCCTCCATTTAGGGTTGTGAGACCTGGTCTTATCAGACTTGTCTTAGTTGTACATGGATTGTTGGTCTCAGACTCGGTTTCAGTTTTAAAAGATTGTTACAAAGTGTAAGTACAATAATTGTTCAGTATACGCATTATATTTCCCATCTTTAATAGAGTTGTGGGACCTAGCCGCCGTTCTACATGATAATACTAGATTTCCAGACAAGGTCTCGGTTTTATGAGATTCTTATTGTTACAAACTGTAAGTCCAACAATTGTCCAGAATACACATTATATTTACCATCTTTGTATTAGAGCTGTGGAATAGTTCTACCAGACGATTAACAGATTGTCACAGAGTTCTACATAGTGATAATAATACAGGTAATTTGTAATGGAACTTGTGAATTGTATTTACTGTTTTACCTGTTGCAGTTGGATAAAGACTGATAAATGACGAAATTGATTTGATACTGTCATGGCCAAGGAGACATTGATTTACTAGCTGTACCTATTGTGGTTTTAACATATTTACAGAATTAAATTCATTACAAATATAATTATAGAAATTATTTAATTAAAGTTATGGAAAGTAAAAAAGTACAGTAATATAGTAGCCAATATATGGTTGAAATAGGCTTAGTATAGTCTGATAATACACCGCACTATACTAGTAATATAATCTCTAATATATGACTGTCTTAAATGCATTCAATAAGCTTGTTATAGTAAAGTCCTAATCTATTAATATATGCTGCACTATTTCATTCCAATACTAACATAATAAGACTGTTATAGACCTTATTATTCTGAGCTTTTTTCACAGTGTTATCTCATAGATATGCATATGCTAATGTAGGATCAAGAATTTCCATGTACTCTACACACTGATGTTATATATTCTTTAGAAACGAATATTCGAATACTAGAAATGGTTTTCGAATATTCGTTTGAGCCCTACACTACATATTATTTATTCATTTATTTATTATTATTGATTAGCAAAACCCATTGGGTAAATCGCTAATGTACAAAAACAAAATTTTAGCGTCTATGCATTTTGCAAACAGTTCTTGAAAGTAAGTAAGTCTATATTGTCAAGATCTTCCATATCTAAATTGTTCCAGTCTGGTATTGATCTTGGTAAGAAAGAGTTACTATATCGATTTGTTCTGGCATACAACTGTAATAGCTTCAAGGGATGGTTTGCCCTGGTACTTGTTGCAGGAGATAACACTGGCAGATACTGATTTGGAACATAAATTAATTTGTTTACAAACTTAAACAACAGCATCAGACGTGCCTGTTTCCTACGATCTTCCAGTGTTGGCCATTTTAATTCCACTAACATTTCAGTTATACTGTCCCTATGATTCCTTCTCCAAGGTCTATTTAACACGAAACGTGCAGCACGATGTTGTATCATCTCTAACTTGTGAATGAGTGATTGTTGATGTGGATCCCAGATAGAAGAGCAGTATTCAATAGATGGCAAGACAATCTGTTTATATGCATGTTCTTTTAAGTGAGGTGGACAATGGTGGAGAGTTCTTCGCAAAAATCCCAGTAGACGATTAGCTTTATTGCACACTGAAGTTATGTGAGGGGTCCATGACAACTTGTTATCTAAAAGTACTCCCAAATAGTGATGTCTCTCAACAACTTCTAAGGGGATTTTGTACATTGTATAGGAGAACTCACTAGCAGAATGTAGTGTAGATATCTGCATGATGCAACATTTTGAAACATTAAATTCCATTTGCCAAATATCAGCCCACGATGATAATGTGTCAAGATCACTTTGGAGTATCTTATGATCTTCGGGTGAGTAGATAGGACGATAAACTAAACAATCATCTGCAAAAAGTCTCAACTGACTGTGGATGTTAGTTACAATATCATTTATATATATCAGAAACAACACTGGACCGAGCACTGATCCTTGTGGTACACCTGATGTTACACTGCAAGGCGAAGACTGCCTACCATCAATGTACGATTTGTAAGAAACGATTGTAGCCACTGTAACAATTCACCTCTTATACCATAGAAATTCAGCTTGTGAGCTAGCCTAGCATGGGCAACTTTATCAAAAGCTTTTGCAAAATCTAAGATAGCCACATCAACCTGAACTTTGTTATCAACTGCTCTGGCAAAATCATCAACTGCAAGAAATAGCTGGGCTTCACATGATCGCTTTGATCTAAATCCATATTGTACATCAGTTAATATGTTGTTTGACTCGAGGTGTTTCATTATTTGACTAACTAAAATGTGTTCTAATGTTTTACAGACCAAAGATGTAAGAGACACTGGGCGATAGTTTCTGGGATCAGTCTTATCACCCTTCTTATATATTGGGGTTACATTAGCTTGTTTCCAGGAGTCAGGCACAGTGCCAATTCTTAATGATTGATTGAAGAGATGTGTCAGTAGAGGAGCTATTTCAGAAGCAACTTGTTTCAAAAATGCAGCATGTATGTTGTCAGGACCCGGGGATTTAGTTGTATCGCACTCAGCAAGAAGGTTTCTCACACCATTTAGTGTAATGTGAATGTCTGGGATGGATGGATAGGGAGAATTACCCTTATCTGGAATACAACTAGCGTCCTCAGAGGTAAATACAGATTTAAACTGGTTGTTTAGGATCTCTGCTTTCTCTAGTGAGTCAGTAATTATATTCTCTGCTTGGTCCTTTAAGGCGCCAATTTCGATATTGTCTTGACGTTTACTTTTAATATAATGCCAAAAACGTTTCATTTTGTTATTACCAGATTCAGGGTTTGAAATATTAGATAGATATTGATTGTGCTGCTGACGCGTCATACATTTAGTTTGATGTTGTAGTCTTTTATATTCATCCCAATCCTCTGTACGTTGGTATTTCTTTGCACGATTATAAGTTCGCTGTTTCTTCTTGATCAGTCGTTTTAGTGCAGCATTCATCCATGGTAGGTGGAACTTACTACCAATAGTTTTCTTGGGTACCATCTCTTGTATTAGTTGTGAGCATTTCTCATAAATATATTCCCAATTTTCGTTCACACTTCTCTGGGTGGTAGAGTTTAGTTCAAAATATCTCTCATAGATGTCTAACATTCTTTCTCGTATAAGGTCCCAGTTTGCTTTATGATATAGGAAGATTTCTCTAGGAGGTTTCTTTACTAATTTAACCTGAGTGGAGATATCCGCTACAACTGCATTATGGTCGCTGATGCCAGGGGTAGTTTGGCAGGATGTCACTAGATCTGGGTGGCTAGCAAAGAATAAGTCTAAAATGTTTGTACCCCTTGTAGGTGTGGTAACCAACTGTTCGAAATGAAGATCTTCTGTAATTGAAAGGAGTTTCTCCCTAAAGGATACAGGTACATATGATTCTGTTAATGATTTACATTGCCAATCAATTCCAGAAGCATTAAAGTCACCACCAAGAAATATTCTTGCTGTTGGATGGGCATTTCTGATGTCGTTGATGGTATTTTCTAATTCATCTAGGATAGTTGTAGAAGAGTTTGGAGGACAGTAGACTGAACCCACTATGATGCTTTGCTTGTGTTTCATATGGATATGCACCCAAACTTGTTCGACTGATGTAGAAACATGTAACAGAGAAGATGGGATCTCATTTCTAATTAGAATGAATACACCGCCACCATGTCTATTTCTGTCGTTTCGATAAACAGTGTAATGTGGGGGGAAAATTTCTGAGGACATAATTTTTTCGTCTAAGTAGGACTCTGTTCCCATGAGGAGGTCTAACTTTTGTACATGGAGTAGGGTTTCAAGCTCAGGACATTTATTTACAACACTACGACAATTTACAATTGCTAGATTCAATGATTGTAGGTTTTGAGAATTTGCTTGGAGACCAGCCCCTTGAGATAGTCAATTTTGGGATTGCTTCTGCATTTGATTTGTGGCAGGCACCATTGGTTGGACATTTGAAGGAGCAGTACTGCTAGGATTTGTTTGAGTTCTTGCATTCCTGTAGACAATGGCATTGTTTCGGATTATCAGATTTGTTTCTCCTTTTGCTTTTCTTTGTTTAAGTTCTTCTACCAGCTTCTTGTACTTTAAACGCTCGAATTTTGTTCTGTCCGGTGAGAAATACACTGTCTTATACGCGTCATGTTGACGCAGCCTTGCTGAGTTTGAAAGAAGAAATGATTTGTCTACTTCGTGTTTGAGTGTGACTAATACAGGTCTATTATTACTTTCATTCTTTTTACCCAGTCTCAGTACTTTTACTACTGCAAATTCCTCAGAAAATACAGTCTTACACAGTTCAGTAAAGAGCTTTTTATCAGCTTCACGGTCAGATTTCTCAGATAGGTTGTAAATGATTACATTGTTCTTGCGTCGGTCTCGGTCAGCCAATTCATCTGCGATGCTTGATGCAGTGGTGTTCAATACTGTGCCAGCGCTGGCTGGGGAGTTCTGAAGTGACTGAGTCACTGTGTCTATTTCCATGTTTATACCAGACTGATTTGACAACAAGTGTTGGATTTTTGAACTCAAGTCTTCAATCTTTTCTTCTATTTGAGTCTTGAGGCCTGATAGAGATTCTTCTACAGATGCAGACCGTGTGGTCTGCTGCTCCAAATTTCTATAATGGTGATGGGTTAGCTGTTTACATATGCAGTATACATGTAATAGAAGTATATTTATATTGATGCAAATTAAACCAATACATGCTGTAGTTGTACTGTTTTAAATATAATAGATCTCTTATGTTGCAGTATACTGGTACAACAATGTGGGCAGATAATATTATGTGTGTTTTATAAGAGTGATTGCAAGTTCAACAGCCTGTAGTGTGTACAAGTATATCACGTACTGTAACTATATAATATGCAGAGTCTATAGTAAATATTATGCTTATAACCTTAATGTAATCACTTAAGTGGATATAGTATTATTTTATCATAAGGTATTATGCATTATAATTATTAGTATACATGCATTCTGAAGCTATTGGCAGATCTTTACTATATATTATATTGTTATCGATGGTGAACTTCATAATTATTATATATATGTATCTTAAACACAAGATTGCAACACTGAGTGTGTAATTGTATATTGTAGTAACGATGCATGCATGGGTTTATTGCTGCCTATAATATAATTATATAGCTTTTTAACCTATAAAACTCTGTACGTGTGCTGTTGCAAGCACGGTTTACAGTAGTTGCAAACTATAATGCATTGTTATACGAACTGCACTATTATAATTATGGTCTATATACAATTATTATTATAATATATATATCTGTTAAGAAACCAATGGTTATAATTATGGAAGAGTCCATACGTGTCCGGGATAATCTGGGATCTGTGCCACTATGTATTTTAGCTTAAATTTTCTAATAAAACAATCGTTTCATGGATTTCTTGTATCACTTCATGTATGATATTGATGGAGTCTATCTATGTATGTAGATCAAAACATGCATATATATTTGCATATACAGAAAGAGTAAATAAAGTTACATTAAATGTCATACACTTGAAGAAATGTGAGTCTAGTCTATAGAGGATATGCACTGCCGAATACATTCTAATGAACACGTGATTTTTTCATACGTCATGACGGTGAACGGAATGCGAATCGATTCATTACATGGACGGTAGATCAGTTACGAGACATATCCTTCTGCCTAAGAAGTAGTACATCCGGCGAGAAGAAGCTGGCCCGTGGCTTTAGTGGCGAGTTCCAGTTCGAACATTCATTCACTGCCCATATTTTTATGAGTTTTTCGTGACCTTGTGGTAATCGTTCACAACAACAGAAAGCCTGCTTGTAGCTTAAAAGGCGAGTTATACTTCGATTCGCATTCACTGCCCAGTACTTTTATTAGTCTCGCGTAGCCAGACCGCTTTTTCTCCGTCACGGCGCTTATCGATTAGAGAGAGAATAAACGTCTTAATGATTAAGACAAAATATACATTACAAGCATACAGGGGCCTAGACACAGGGGTACCATGTGCTGATGGATCAGTACAGGAGCCCTGGCAAGACTTACATTAACTAAAGGTAAATTAAATTACAATACACACACACAAAAAAAAACAACTATATCTACATATATGTAATACTTAAAGTTTACCTAAGGTGGTCTAAGAGATCCCAGCCCGGGGAGGCTCTAGAATTAAAAATTCTGTAAGAACAGGACACAGCAATGCGAGCTGCCTGCTCAAACAAGGATCTTATGGTTTTCTTTGGCACTTCACAAGCAGTAGCCATTTGAGCAATTGTTTCTGGCAAAAAGTGGCCTAAACAACCAATTTCAATTGGAACAAGATTGACAGTTAACCCAGAAAGCTGGAGGTCATATTGCAAGGAGCTATATCGATCTTCCTTTCTAGCTCTAGCAGAAAGGAAGAGCCTACTCCGAAATAGGGTCTGGTCCAGAATCAATACGTAAACTCGTTTTCACACCCCAAGCAAGAGCTCGGGGTGTTTAATCAACTTTCGTCATAAAACGTATACTTCCTTTTAAATTTCAAGCCACGTACGCACTAGAAATGCCATGAACGATACCTGGTAGACCGTTGATGAGAGATACTGAGGCTGGTATTCTACGGTTTAAAAGGTAACAGATCGATTCCTTGTGAAAACGAAAAGGCTAAAGGCGAACTGAGCAAGGAATCAACCCGTGTTCTTATTAGCCTTAGAAAACCAGCCTCAGTGTTTCTTATCGACTCTACCGGCTATCGTTCATGGCATTTCCAGTGCGTACGTGGCTTGAAAATTAAAAGGAAGTATACGTTTTATGACGAAAGTTGATTAAACACCCCGAGCTCTTGCTTAGGGTGTGAAAACGAGTTTACATATTGATTCTGGACCAGACCCTATTTCGGAGTAGGCGCTTATAATCTCTAATCGATAAGCGCCGTGACGGAGAAAAAGCGGTCTGGCCACGCGAGACTATACTTTTATATGGAATTTTCGTAAATCTTCGATAGTCGTTCCGAGTCACCATCAACTTTTTTTTTGGAAGCGCCGCGCCGCTGATCATTTTTCGTTCGAATAATATAGCATGCATATCCTCTATTGCAAACAGAACGGTGACATACTGGTCTATTATTAGGGATGCGGCGATTATGCCAGCATAATTTCGGGCACAATGCGTATGTGTGGGAATCAGAAATTATGCTAGCATTTTGAGGTGATTATAAAGCTTTAACAGTAAGAAAATCTGCAGATTGCACAATTCCGAGATACTCTAATAGAGCAGTCAGAAACTCTAATAGAACAGTCACTGAATATTATTTACTCTAATAAAGCAGCCACATTGAAATGAAATACTCTAATACAGCAACTAGCTAAAGAATTCAAGATTATTTAAAGCTTAAACATCAATGAAAATGGTCTGATACAGTAATAAACTGGCATTATTAGCCAATTGTGGTGGCATATTTTTGGGAATAATGGGAAATTCTCAAAAGCATAATGAGTGAATTTTTGAGCACTGCTCAAAAAGCATAATGCTCAATTTTAGGAGCATAATAGCCTCATGTCTATCTATTATTATATCTAGCTATAATAGAATTACATATCAGTAAGTCACATCATACATTACAATGAGTCATCCATCTTTTCAGCCTAACGTTATGCGAGTATACAAAGAGTATGCTGCTAGGGGGAGGCGGTTAATTGTATACTTTTAATTAAATAAAATTAATAACCAAAAATGTAAGATTAAAAAAATGCTTTAAACCAGTTGGTTAATAATCCATACATACTCCTGTATAAACTACCAACCTTATACTGAAACTGAAAGGCCAGGATACGGATAGTGTAAACATCTGTATTATAATTTTAAATTATGATACTTCCCCTGAGTTTATCCGTACCTAGATCTGTTATAGTTAAGTATAATGTATTTAATTTTCAAGAGTAGCATAATTTTCAAGAGTAGTTGTATGCATAATTGTGAGCATCTTCAACATTATTTCAGCAGTCCTTGTGAAAGAGTTATAAAGAGCACTATTTGTGACCGGATTTACAAAAAAGGGTCTTCCACAAATCCAATTCCATAAACTTGGGAGACCATAACTTAGTGTTGAAGTGACTTAATTATTATCCTGAAACTTTCACCATGTATTCAGCTATGATGGTGCTCACTTCTGACCAAATTTCAAGTCAATAGCTCTTTCCATTCTAAAGATATGAATTGCCAAAGTTGGCAAACTAGATACATGTGGAATAGTAGGAAGACCCCCTTTTGCAAATCTGGTCACATTTGTACATTTGGTATGTGGTTAGTAAATTGCTTAGCTTTGTGATACAACAATCACATCATTCCACCTTTCCATAGTCACAACAATGCCACATACTACCACTGACTATCCATAGCCATGGAGCATGGCACTTTTATGTTGACACATGTAGAAAGGGCATCAGTGATATCAGTTGATACTTCATCATGTGGTTTCCATACTAGGTCTCCAAGCAAGCCTTAGGCCTGGATCTCCAGTAAGCATGTACACTGCCTTTGGATCCTTACTGTGTATACATAAACATAATGTACTGACTTATGACTAATGTGAGGAATAAAACAATCACAATGGAAAAATTAATGTATACATGACGTGTAAACAGTTTACAATAACACAATACAGACACAGCATTCGCACTGTAAATGTCAAAGTAGCACTATAATTGTTCTCAGATGTGCACAGCAATGTTGAATCACTGTTTTCTGTTTCTCCTATAAGTAGAAATATATGTATATCTGTAACCACTGCATGTATGTAGTTTACCTAGCTCAATATGTATAAGCATCTTGCCTTCGCAGTTCCATCAGAATAATTTGATGTCTAATGTAGATACAAACAAACCTTATACACTGTACATGCAAGGTGAAATGTGCATGTAGCAAAATACACAGTATCGTTGCAGTAAATTTTAAACGTTGAAAATATTGTCATCTAAACCTTCAATGGAAAATACCTTGACTGTTAAATTACTTTGACAAGCAGAGTAGTGTAGTAGTAACTAAACAATCTCAATGAAAAGTGAACTCATGTTTGCATAGAAGAGCTGTAGCCACCACACATGCACCTACTGCCTAAATTTACTTGGCAGCTGGATCTGAAATGTATTGACAGACATTGACATTAATGGCTCACTCAGCAGCCACCTCCTTAACCACCTCTCTGTATGTAGTGGCCACCTTCTTAACCACTTCTCTATAGTGGCCACCTCAAGTAGTTTCCAAACACAGCAATGGTGTACTACATGGCATGTTTTCTAAAGCAAATTCTTTAGCCAGTAAATGGTTCATTACAAGTTGTGATGGGTGTGTCCACCCACCATTCTAGTTAAAATGCTTCGCAGCACACAAGGAAAGCCCTATTCAATTTTCTCAGAGATCAGCCATCCTCATTCAAGTTATTACAATGAGAATGATTAAGTGTAAGAAAGCTAACCTTTATGCATATGGGTGCTCGTTCATTGAACAAAGTCTCCTTTAAGGTTGAAACTTTTCAAACTTGTTCACAAGCATGATGTGGACAGACAAACATGCAATCATACTACATGCAGACATGTGGCTTTCCTATATCCAATTTCAGGAAACCAGGTTCACGCCCACAGTAGGCCTACAGCTTAACAGCACATCGGGTTAAAGTTATTAAACAAACTTTAAAATATTTTAAAGAGGAATCAATTTTATTGCTATGTATAATAATTGCTTTGTAGAAATCAATGATCAAATTTCACAGCTTGCAGGCAAATGCCAGATAGTGACAGGGGACTGATACACATTGTTAATTTTATATATGTCATGACTGACACCTTCATTCATTTTCCTCACTGAAGTACCACAATCCACCTACATAAACCACAGCATGTTACATGCTGTAACACACTGACTAGTGTATATATATATATCTTGCTACACTGCCATTAAATAGATCACTGCATGTTAAACAGCTTACCCTAACTATGTATTAGTGCCCAACTTAAACAATTATGACAAAACACCTACAAGGACTTGCAAGTGATTACAGTTCAGTATGGATTATAGGATAATTGCCCGTGAAATCAGCACCATCATAAAGAATTAATTTTAAATTGTGGAAAGAATGTTTTAATGGAGTATGGATTATAATTAAGACTCCCTGGGCAGTCCTCACTTTATTATTAGCAGTACTGTCTTCTCTGGCAGCTGCTTATCCTCCATTTTATACTTGAAATTATTCAACACGTGACATAGTGTCCAATAGACCATGTATATTACTGTCAAACCATTGGGATTGAATTACACCACTGAATTTAGCGTACGTAAGAAAATCTTGTGATTGGTACATAGTTCTTAGCATTACCCTCCAAAAAATAGGCTCTCTATATAAACCCTGTAGCTCACATAAACCACATCATACCTCCTCTGGGTAATTGTCTTTTACCAACCCGGCTTTGACAAAAAGTCAAAACTACACTTACACCTTCACAGGGATTCACAGGGGAAATATTTTATGTTTATATGGGATAATATTATGCATTGATACTCATATCCTACAGTGCATTCATGTCAGCAACAATTTATTTCCTGGTAACCAAAAAACAGTTATTGTAATGTACTCAACAAAATAAAGGCTATAGAACTATTATATATATATTGCCTGCAAAAGTAGTTTGTTCTTAGCTGTGCTTGTGCTAACACAAATCACACAGCTGTCCAAATCTTCATGCAATTGAAACTATCATCACCATACGGTACATATGGTAATACCTGACCTTTAATAAAGGCCAGAGGGAAGCTACACCTATGAGAATTACAATGAATGAACCAGCTGACCATTAACTGATAAGTGAATGAGCATAATGCATTCCATGGACTAGACCCATGGACTCACTGACGGACTGGGCTTGAAACAGGAAATGATGGAGACTGTTTTCACAAATATCATATACACGCTAATATTTTCAAAAGATGATGCTAGAAATCTTAGTTAGGGAACATAGTTGTCATCAATTTAAACTATAATACCATACCTGTTTCAGTGCCCATACAAAAGTCTCAATAGTAGCAGTGAAATTTAATATCCCGTATTTCACTGGTAGCAGTGAAAAAGTTGTAATTGCAATTTCATTGGCTAGAATTTATGTTAAGAATGTAGCACCAATTAGTGTTGAGTTTAGTATATGCATGAGTATGGTATTAACTGGGAATAGCATGGTATAGCAGTGAAATTTAAGATAAATACCACTCTTGTTGCATTGAAAATGGAAATTTCACTTGGCTTTGCCTCATGAAATTTTACCCATTTTCAATGCAACACTCATGGTATTTATCCCAAATTTCACTGCTACCCATGTTATCACTAGTACTAATCACATAGAGATTTAGTTTGCCATACATTAGTCTCAATAGTAGGAGTGCAATTAATCCCAAATCGCATGGCCTTGTTTCTGTAATTGCACTGTAAATTAGCCAATAAAATAGCGGAATAACAGAAGCCTTTTTAGTGCAACAAGAAAGTGATAATTATAATGAATAGCCAATGAAATAAGCTGACACATGAAGCCTTTTAAGTACACCAACAAATGATGTAATACAAAGAAGAATGATGCAATCACCTGGTACAGTAGAAGTTAATGGCCACATAGAACTGGATAGATGTGTATTACAAACCATGAAGGGTAGTCACTATGTGATCAATAGGCAATCACACACATTTTCATGCAATTATGGAATAATTGTACTCGTAACAGCCAAAATTGCACTCAAATGTGTGTGATTACCTATACTAACCATGACATATGCACTTGTAGCTACATTATATAAAATACCTATTGCTCCATCACTAAAGCTAAAAATCTATTATATCAAGTGCTGCAGTAATGAAGAAACCAGACACATAAATTTATGAATACTACAGCATTACCAAGGGCGCAAGCAGGGAGTTCAGATGAACCCCTTTCAGAGGCAGAATTTTTTAAAATTATAAAAATCACACCTCTCTGGTAGTTACTTGCCCACTGGCGCTCCTCTGTACTACTCTTGAGGGTCACATTACATTAATGCTGAACCATTGCTAAGCATATCTATTGAATCACGTGATCAATTTTGCATGTGATGCATGGTTGAAATGGCGTGAGTGAAATGGCAAAGGACTCTTCAATGGTTGGTTGAGACATATTTCAAGGCAGCACTGCTATAAACTTGAGTGGTTGTGTTATACATGTGTCAGGTTAGCACAAACTGTGAATTATTGATCAAAACACACGGTAGTGTGTCGTGCGTCCCAAGAAGCCGGCACGCAACACCCGTGAGTATATATATATATATATTGTTATTTTTTTTGGTAAATAACAATAATTATGGGCATAACACACATACATACTGAAAACTACACCATACTACTACTTATTACCTAACTATATACTTATTACTACCTACATACTTAACTTAACCAATGTCAAAGTCACGTGAGTATATTGACAGGAAGAACAAAAACGCAATTTTCGCACCTCCGTAGCTCTGTGATGCCTTGATGAAACAAGACGATTTTTGCTGTGAACACTCCCTCCAACTTCAGCACTCCACATTCCAAATTTGAGCGAAATCGCTTCAGGCGTCCCAGAGATATGTGACTTCAAAAGTTGGCTTAGTTTCTTCGTTTTTTTTCTTCTTATTTTTCTTCCTCTTTTCGTACACTTACAAAAACTGCTATAAAACTCGAACCCTATATCCGATCGCCTTCAACTTTGGCACACAGAAGCGAGGTATAAAGGCGCATCTCAGTACCAATTTTGGCTGGAATACAATAAACAAGCAAAGAGTTATGAGCGATTATTCACGAAAAATAACACCAATATGTTGTCACGCCTACAGGGTAAACCGCGTATGGGAAGAAGCTGAAAATCGGTGGGTGAATAGGTTAACTATTGAATCTCAAACCTTTTGTGGTTTGAAAGAAATCGAGCTTAAAACCAGGAAGATAAAACGAAAAAACCAACAGTGTGTAACAATTACGCAATCGAGATTAGCTACTAACAAAAACGACTGCTTGCCACGCCTATAAGATAAACCGCTTTGGGTAATGCTTTGAAAATCATTGTACAGATGGAGTAATCATCTTAGAAAGGTTCATCAATGGTGTAGAAGAATTAGACTTAAAGCCACGGACTTATAACACAAAATCCAACTTGGTGCAGCAAGTGCGAGATCGAGATACTCTAATAGAGCAGTCATCCTAATAGAGCAGTCACCCTGAAGAGAATTCAAGAAATCAGCTAGAAACAAGTAACCTGTATAGAGATCAGCTACAAACAATTCACCCTGTAGAGAGATCAGCTAGAAGAAGTTACCTTGTAGGGAGTTCATGCTATATGGAAAGAGATAGTTCAGCTAGAAGAAATCACCTTGTAGAGTTCAGCTACAAAGAAACCACCATGTAGAGAGTTCAGCTACAAACACATCGCCCTGTAGAGAGATCAATAGAAGAAGTTACCTTGCAGAGAGTTCAGCTACAAAGAAACCATCATGTAGAGAGTTCAGCTACAAACAAATCTCCCTGTAGAGAGATCAGCTAGAGAGTTCAGCTACAAAGAAACCATCATGTAGAGAGTTTAGCTGCAAACAAATCACCTGTAGAGAGTTCAGCTACAAACAAATCTCCCTGTAGAGAGATCAGCTAGAAGAAGTTTCCTTGTAGAGAGTTCAGCTTCAAACAAATCACCCTGTAGAAAGATCAGCTAGAAGAAATCACGTAGTAGAGAGTTCAGTTACAAAGAAACCACCATGTAGAGAGCTCAGCTACAAACTAGTGAGCTTGTAGAGACATCAGCTAGAAGAAGTTACCTTGTAGAGAGTTCAGCTACAAAGAAACCATTCTGTAAAGAGCTCAGCTGCAAACGAATCACCTGTACAGAATTCAGCTACAAACAAATCACCCTGTAGAGAGATAAGCTAGAAGAAATTACCTTGTAGATAGTTCAGCTACAAACAGATCTCCCTGTAGAAAGATCAGTTAGAAGAAGTTACCTTAAAGAGAGTTCAGCTACAAAGAAACCATTTTGTAAAGAGCTCAGCTGCAAACAAATCACCTGTACAGAATTCAGCTACAAACAAATCACCCTGTAGAGAGATCAGCTAGAAGAAGTTACCTTGTAGATAGTTCAGCTACAAACAAATCTCCCTGTAGAGAGATCAGCTAGAAGAAATTACCTTGTAGAGAGTTCAGCTACAAAGAAACCACCATGTAGAGAGTTCAGCTGCAAAGAAATCACTCTGTAGAAAATTCAGTCACAAACAAATTGCCCTGTAGAAAGATCAGTTAGAAGAAGTTACCTTGTAGAAAGTTTGGCTACAAAGAAACCATTCTGTAGAGAGCTCAGCTGCAAACAAATCACCTGTACAGAATTCAGCTACAAACAAATCACCCTGTAGAGAGATCAGCTAGAAGAAGTTACCTTGTAGATCATTCAGCTACAAACAATTCACCCTGTAGAGAGAGCATCTAGAAGAAGTCACCTTGTAGAGTGTTCAGTTAAAAAGAAACCACCACGGAGATTTCTGTAATAAATATAATTATGTATTATATATATAATTTGTACATTTACTGATAAATATTTAAAGTACATCCACTTCATCTTTTCTTCTTCCTGTGGTAAAGAGAAAAAGATAGGTTTAAAAAGTCCCAAAGCTGGCCTATAGCTTTGGGGTATACAAATACAAAAAGAAATGAAATCTAATACAAAACAACCAAGCTGTAAAAAAAGTGTGCGGCCCTCAAAAAGGCTATGGTGAAAAAAGGTGTGAAATCCAAGGTGGCAGCCAAGAAATGACTGTGATGGTAGGTTATAATGGTAAAAATTTAATAATGACAATTCAGGTGAATTTTGTGCCAAGACCAAGTGGCACAAAAATTCACCTGAATTGTCGTTATTAAAATTTTTACCATTAACCTACCATCACAGTCATTTCTTGGCCGTCACCTTGGATTTCACATCTTTTTCACCATAGCCTTTTGAGGGCCGCACACTTTTTTTACAGCTTGTTTGTTTTGGATTAGATATATATTTACCTGATGAATAGTTTGTTTATTTGTTACTTGTTGTGGGAACGTGATGTCTCAAACATATTGGAGTACAACTAGCTGAGAATAATGTATAGCTGGAAAGAAGTATTGCCAACTAAGGAACTCGAGTGTGGAGGACTTCTGTGTGCTAGGAAATTGAAGTTGGCTGTCAGTATGCTGTCTGGAAGTGAAGTTTTACGGTAGGTTTATAGTTTCTATAAGCTGCATAAACAGCAGTGTGTAGTTTTAGCTAGTCAGATGCACACAACACCTTTTAATGTTACTGCTAAGGACACATTTTGTGTATGCATTACTTTTGTTCAAATATGGTCTAGGGAAAGCACCGGGCCTTCCCCTTAAGACATTTCACTTTAAATCCGAACCCCCTTCAAAAAATCCTGGCTATTCCCCTAATTACTGTATTTTGTAATCAATTATTCCGTGCATGACTTTGCGAAGACTAAGTAGCAACAATTTTGAAACAATAATATGCATTGCAATAACTATGTAGATACCGTATGGATTATGTGTAAAGCTCAAACTGTGTATCCTGTCATCCAGTTTGTAAGCAAAATACATCACACCAAGTGAATGAGTGAGTAGGGTGACAACAGCTGATGCATGAGGATTGGGGTCACCAGTGTACCCCTCAGCTGAGCACCTTATCGTGGTTTGATTTGAAAATTTATATTGGGCTTATTCATTGCTAGGAATCCTATCCCAACACAAAAACAGCTTCTACATACAGAACAACTCATAGCAGAAAAATCTCAAAATGTAACAAATATTTATTCTATGCAGAACTGTTATGCATATCAGACAAGCAATGGACTAGACCTAATGGGGAAAATGTGCATTTTGTGGATGGTGAGTATATACAATCTAATCCAAAACAGCCAAGCTGTAAAAAAAGGTGCTGCCCCCAAAAAGGCCATGTGAAAAAAGATGTGAAATCCAAGGTGGCGGCCAAGAAATGGCTGTGATGGTAGGTTAATGGCAAAAATTTTAATTACGATGATTCAGGTGAATTTGTGTTGCCTCCTCCTCTAGGATTTGGCACCAAATTCACCTGAATTGTCGTTACTAAAATTTTGCTATTAACCTACCATCACAGCCATTTCTTGGCTGCCACCTTGGATTTCACATCTTTTTTCACCATGGCCTTTTTGGGGGCTGCACCTTTTTTTACAGCTTGGCTGTTTTTGATTAGATATCACTTCTTTTTGTATTTGTATATTGCAAAGCCAGGCTATAGCTGGCTTTGGGGCTTTTTTAACCCATTTGTTTTTTTTTATATATATTTACCACAGGAAGAAGAAAAGAACTTAAAGACGATTTTTAATACTTCAACTATTTTTGATTCTATTATATAGTAATTATACAAATTATATACATATATTTATTAAATGTCAATTATTCCCCACAGGATAATTTCTTTGCACCTGATCTCTCTACTGGGTGATTTGAAATGTAGCTGAACTACAGGATGGTTTCTTTATAGCTGACCTCTCTACAAGGTGACTTGTTTCTAGTTCATCTCTCTATAAAGTGGTTTGTTTGTAACCATTTGCGGCGGAAAGGGGGGGGGGCTAGGGGGCTAAAGCCCCCCCTCGGTCTGCTGAGGGGGGGCTTAGCCCCCCCTCAGAATGATATCACAATGAAATTATCTTTCTTGGAGTGGGGCTGAAAACCGTGATAAAGATCGAGATACTCTAATAGAGCAGTCACTCTAATAAAGTAGTCAGTGTGTAGCGAGCTATGTAAGGATTTTTATGTAGTTTATCAGCTAGAAATGGTAGCTGGTGAGGTGGAAAGCTCTTGTCAGTTGGTTGTGACCTTTTTTTTTTTTTGGTCTCACCTTACCAAACTACTATAGAAATAAGTCTGGGTTAGCCCAGCCCCCCCTCATATCAACTACTTCCTCCGCCGCTGTTTGTAACTGAACTCTCTGCAAGGTAATTTGATTGTAGCCGAGCTTTCTACAGGCTTCTTTCTAGCTAATCTCTATATAGGGTAACTTGTTTGTACCATGAACTTTCTACAGAGTGGGTTCTTTGGAGCTGAACTCTCTACAAGGTGACTTGTTTTAGCTTATCTCTCTACAAGATGACTTCCTCTAGCTGATCTCTCTACAATGTGACTTGTATCTAGCTGAACTATCTACAGGATGATCTGTTTGTAACTGAAATCTCTACAGGGTGACTTGTTTCTAGCTGATCTCTTTATAGAGTAACATGTTTCTAGCTGAACTCTCTACAGAGTGTGTTCTTTGTAGCTGAATTCTCTACAAGGTGACTTCTTCTAGCTGATCTCTCTATAGGGTGACCTGATCTCTCTGTATACAGTGACTTTTATCTAGCTGAACACTCTACAGGGTGATTTGTTTGTAGCTGAACTCTCTACAGGATGGTTTCTTTGTAGCTGAACTCTCTACAAGGTGACTTGCTTCTAGCTGATCTCTCTAGACGGTGACTTCTTCTAGCTGATCTCTCTAAAGGGTGACTTGTATAGCTGAACTATCTACAGGTGATCTGTTCATAGATGAACTCTCTACAGGGTGATTTGTTTGTAGCTGAACTCTCTGCAGGATGGTTTCTTTGTAGCTGGTCTCTACAATGTGACTTCTGCTACTACAGGGTGACTTGTATCTATAGCTGAACTATCTAAAGGATGATCTATTTGTAGCTGAAATCTCTACAGGATGATTTGTTTGTAGCTGAATTCTCTACAGGGTGACATGTTTCTAGCTGATCTGTCTATAGGGTCACTTGTTTCTAGCTGAACTCTCTGTTCTTTGTAGCTGAACTCTCTACAAGGTGACTTCTTCTAGCTGACCTCTCTATAGGGTGACCTGATCTCTCTGCAGGGTGACTTTTATCTTGCTGAACTCTCTACAGGGTGATTTGTTTATATCAAAACTATCTACAGGGTGACTTTTTTATACCTGAACTTTCCACAGGGTGATTTGTTTGTAGCTGAACTCTCTACAGGGTAATCTGGTCTCCCTACAGTGGGTGATTTGTTTGTAACTGATATCTCTACAGGTAGATTTATTTGTAAGTGAACTCTTTGCAAGGTGATTTGTTTATAGCTGATTTCTCTACAGGGTAATTTGTTTGTATAGCTTAACTCTCTACAAGGTGATTTATTTGTAGTTGAACTCTCTACAGGGTGATGTGTTTTTAGCTGATCTCTCTACAGGGTGATTTGTTTGTAGCTGATCTCTCTACAGGGTGACTTGTTTCTAGCTGATCTCTCTACAGGGTGACTTGTTTCTAGTTGATCTCTCTACAAGTTGACTTGTTTCTAGCTGATCTCTCTACAGGGTGACTTGTTTCTAGCTGATCTCTCTACAGGGTGACTTGTTTCTAGCTGATTCCTGGATGACTTGTTTCTAGCTGATCTCTCTACACAGTGACTTGTTTCTAGTAACTCTCTATAGGGTTATCTGTTTGTATTTGAACCCTCTACAGGATGGTTTCTTTGTAGCTGGTCTCTCTACAGGTTGACTTGTTTCTAGCTGATTCATGGATGGCTTGTTTCTAGCTGATCTCTCTACTCGGTGACTTGTTTCTAGTTGAACTCTCTATAGAGTTATCTGTTTGTAATTGAACTCTCTACAGGATGGTTTCTTTGTAGCTGCTCTCTCTACAGGGTGACTTGTTTCTAGCTGATCTCTCTACAGGGTGAATTTGTTTCTGGCTTGACTCTCTACAGATGATTTGTTTGCAGCTGAACTCTCTACATGGTGGTTTCTTTGTAGCTGAACTTTCTACAAGGTGATTTCTTCTAGCTGATCTCTCTACAGGGTGATCTGTAGCTGAACTTTCTACAGGGTGATTTGTTTGCAGCTGAACTCTTTATATGATGGTTTCTTTGTATGTACAAGGTAACTTCTTCTAGCTGATCTCTCTATAGGGTGACTTGTTTGTAGCTGAACCATCTGCAGGGTGATTTGTTTGTAGTTGAACTCTTTACAAGGTGATCCTTCTAGCTGATCTCTCTACAGGATAACTCTTTCTAGCTGAACTCTCTACAGCATGGGCGGATCTGAGGGGGGGGGGGGGGGGGGGGGGGGCAAGGGGTGCTGTGTTCCCCCTGGCCCATCTCTGCCCCCCCCTTAGACCTACAGTACTATATGTATACCGGAAACTAGAATCATGCATTCACACTGTATTTAGAAGTATAGAAAGCCAATAGGCAAATAGAAGACAACACTTTTAAATATACTTAACATTTATAGTTAAACTGTACACCGTAAAGAAAGTGATGCAAATAAATTTGATTTTTTGTGCAAAGATCGAGGTACTCTAATAGAGCAGTCACTACTCTAATAGAACAGTCGCAATTCTGATGTCATCAATTTACAAATTTTATAAATCGTAACAATGCTAGCTACTCCTTATTTTGATTTGGTATACACTTTACCATCAAACAGGTTATCTCAGATAGGCTAACCAATCTTTGTATGCATTGCAAAGCATACACTTTTAAAGCTAAGTGTTATCAAAAATGCTCTGAAATTTAAACCTGGGAAGTCTGATTTTTAAAATCTTCTCCAACTACAGTTTTACAAACCGTATGTCCATCATTCATCCAGCTATATGCTGAATAAGGTTATGCAAATGAATATAACTTGTGTTCTAGAATTTCCCCATAGCTCATAGTAGAATAAACTCTGTTGTGCACTAAAACTTCTTGCCCCCCCTGACAGTGTCTCCTAGATCCGCCTATGCTCTACAGGGTCATCTGTTCATAGCTGCACTCTCTACAGCGTGATATGTTTGCAGCTGAACTCTCTACATGGTGGTTTCTCTGTAACTAAACTCTCTATAAGGTGATGTCTTGTAGCTGATCTCTCTACTGGATGACTAATTGTTTCTAGCTGATCTCAATATAAAGTTATAACTTTCTCTATAGAGTTATAACATGTTTGTATAGCTGAACTCTTTACAGAGTGGTTTTTTGATTGGTTGCTGAACTCTCCAGCTACACGGTGACTTGTTTGTACTACAGAATGATTTGTTTGTACTACAGAATGACTTGTTTGCAGCTGAACTCTCTACAGAGTGAGTTACTTGTAGCTGAACTTTGCTTAAAGTGACTTGTTTGTAGCTGATCTAGATGAACTATCTACTGGGTAGCTTTTTTTGTAGCTGAACCCTTTACGCAGTGATTTGTTTGTAGCTGAATTCTCTACAGAGTGACTTGTTGTAGCTGAACTCTCTACAAGGTGACTTGTTTATAGCTGAATTCTTTTCAGTGTGACTTATAATGTTCTGAGTCTCTACAGCAACATATTTGTAGCTGAATTCTCTACAGGGTGACTTGCTTGTAGCTGAATTGTCTATAAGATTAATTGTATGTAGCTGAACTCCCTACAGAATAACTTTCAATGTAATATAATTTTATGATGGAGTAAGTTATAAACGTAGCTGAATGCTTTATTAGGGTGACTGTTCTATTAGAGTATCTCGATCTCGCATATGCTACACGTAGTTGGCTTTGGAATCATAACTCAGTGGTTTGTAATCCGATTCTTCTGTACTACTGCAAGGACTTTCTATGATAATTATTCCAGCCACACACCGATTTTCAGCTCACTGCTCTAAGCGGTTTGCCTGGTAGGCGTGAAAACTATGGTATAAGAGGTGAATTGTTACAGTGGCTACAATCGTTTCTTACAAATCGTACACAAAAAGTAATCATTGATGGTAGGCAGTCTTCGCTTTGCAGTGTAACATCAGGTGTACCACAAGGATCAGTGCTCGGTCCAGTGTTGTTTCTGATATATATAAATGATATTGTAACTAACATCCACAGTCAGTTGAGACTTTTTGCAGATGATTGTTTAGTCTATCGTCCTATCTACTCACCCGAAGATCATAAGATACTCCAAAGTGATCTTGACACATTATCATCATGGGCTGATATTTGGCAAATGGAATTTAATGTTTCAAAATGTTGCATCATGCAGATATCTACACTACATTCTGCTAGTGAGTTCTCCTATACATTGTACAAAATCCCCTTAGAAGTTGTTGAGAGACATCACTATTTGGGAGTAATTTTAGATAACAAGTTGTCATGGACCCCTCACATAAATTCAGTGTGCAATAAAGCAAATTGTCTACTGGGATTTTTGCGAAGAACTCTCCATCATTGTCCACCTCACTTAAAAGAACATGCATATAAACAGATCATCTTGCCATCTATTGAATACTGCTCTTCTATCTGGGATCCAAATCAACAATCACTCATTCACAAGTTAGAGATGATACAACATCGTGCTGCACGTTTCGTGTTAAATAGACCTTGGAGAAGGAACCATAGGGACAGCATAACTGAAATGTTAGTGGAGTTAAAATGGCCAACACTGGAAGATCGTAGGAAACAGGCACGTCTGATGCTGTTGTTTAAGTTTGTAAACAAATTTAATTTATGTTCCAAATCAGTATCTGCCAGTGTTATCTCCTGCAACAAGTACCAGGGCAAACCATCCCTTGAAGCTATTACAGTTGTATGCCAGAACAAATCGATATAGTAACTCTTTCTTACCAAGATCAATACCAGACTGGAACAATTTAGATATGGAAGATCTTGACAATATAGACTTACTTACTTTCAAGAACCGTTTGCAAAATGCATAGACACTAACATTTGTTTTTGTACATTAGCGATTTACCCAACGGGTTTTACTAATCAATAATAATATAATATAATAATATAACTATTAGTTTTTTATTCATAAAAATTGATCGCGTAATTGTGACACAGGTTGGGTTTTATGTTATATCTCGATGGCCTTTAACTGGATTCCTTTCAAACCACAAAAAGGCACTCCTACGATAGTTACTCCATCTACATAGCAATTGTCAGCTCATTCCTTCAAGAGGTTTACCCTGTGGGCGTGACAGACTTTCTACCTTATTTTACGCAAATAATCGGTCATAACTCCGTGAATGTTTATCGGATTCCTACCAAACGTGGTACTGAGATTCGCCTTAATGAGCCCTTTAAGTGTGCGAAATTTCAGCCCGATTGGAGCACGCATTCGTGTTTTATTGCGGATTTTGCAAAGTGTGCGAAAAGAAGAAGAAAAAACGAAGAAAAAAAATCCAAACTTTGGCCACTCGTATCTCGGAAATAGCTGGAGCGATTTTCTTCAAATTTGGAATGTAGACTCCCCTATCTAGCCGGCACTTCTGTAGCAACTTTAGTTTCAATCGGATAAGGAATCACGGAGCTACAATGGTGTGAAAATCGCGTTTACTTTCTTCCTGTAAATATACTCACGGTGTCGCGCGCCGGCTTCTTGGGCCGCACGACACACTACCGTGTGTCTTGATGCATAAAGTGCTTTGATTACTCTAATTACTTACTTCAAATGCACACACACACTACAGAAAAAAATTTGAAAACAATAACAAGGTCACTAGCAGCCAAGCAAAACACAGCAGCAAAGCAAAACACAGCAGCCAAGCAAAACACAGCTATTGCTCCCCGGTGAATTAGCACTGGGATGCCTCAGTTACTTGAGTTTGGTGCAGGAAAATCCCCTTGGGGCAGTACTCGTAAGCCACACAAGGATTGCCCAATTCTCACAGAGAGAAGTCACAGAACCCAAAGTTCCACAACGACCCCTATACCCCTAAGAGAGACAAAGACAGTTGGGTATTAGCTTCCCCAGAAACACCAGGTACCCACTAATGTTACAGCTGCTTCCCCAGTTGACACAAGGTCACCAGGTCTTCATTTTACAGCCAAGTACTCTGGAGCAATGTGGGTAAAGATTTTTGTTTAAGGAAGCAACAACAACAACAACACCAACTTAGCATAACCCTTCTGATTAATAGGATGATGCTCTAGCCACTTGGCTATTCTGCATCTCTCTCTCTCTAATGTACACATATACACACACGCATGCACGCAGTGAACCAGTACTGGAACACCTGTGCATTACCCAGGTGTTATGAGTCAGCACCAGCAAATATCCTGGGACAGGATTAGTTACTCACAGGAGGCTGTATCATGTCTCACAGGTGAAGGTATGGACACACAAAGTCGGACACACAAAGTCCCATCTGGACCTTCACCCACTCTGTGATACATGGACAGTTGGCATTTATGTACACCTCCCTGGTTTATTCCAGGTAGCCATTGATGTAACCGTGGGTGGACACTAGACACACACACGCACACACAAACACACACACTACACATCTGTACTATCTGCTTTGTCAGTAGATAAGGTTGGGTTCAAAGGCTAACCTGTGCCAATAGTAGCAAATACAATGAATAACGCATTATAATCTCCAGTGTTGGGCAAGTTACTTTTTAAAAGTAACTAGTTACATATTACATATTACTTGCAACTGAACTATTTAGTTACAGTTACATATTACCCATAAAATAAAGTAACTGTAATAATATTACATATTATATTACTTTGTGTCCACAGCCTTAAGCTGTCACGTGTGAAACTACCACCTTATCACGTGACATGATTGCATTGTTGGGCAATGTGCAAATGTTGGTTATAAGTAAGAAGCTGGTGAATAAGCTTCATTCAGTAGGCTTCATTACTTCGTTGTGGCTAGACGTTACTCAGTGGATTACTAACGAGATTAGTAACTTCGCTACTTGTAGTAATAATATTAGATTCGTTACAGTAACTATATTACTTAGGCAACGCGTTACACTTGTAAGTAAAGTAACTTGAGTTATATTACCTGTTTTTATAGTGTATTTCGTTATATTACTTTGTTACCACAAAAGTAATAATATTACGTAACGCGATACATAAGTAGCGCGTTACTCCCAACACTGATAATCTCACTTGAAATTATATATTATACATGTAAGCATGGACGCAGTTGTGTACTCTGTAAGTATCAAATTAAAGTTTAAAAATTTTGAAAATGTATTTTAATGATCAAAGGTAATGCCATTATAGATAGGTATAGGTCTACTGTTACTCTGTGTGGACAACAATACAAAGCAAACTGAGAGGCTCTTGATGTGTGCCAGACACATGACAATGAATGCTCTGCCTACAATAGTGGTATACCAAGCAGAAAGTTACATAGCTGCATTACACAGCTACGAATATATAGTAATGTACTTTAAAAACAGCTTGCATACTGAGTTTGTGTGTGTGTGTGTGTGTGTGTGTGTGTGTGTGTGTGTGTGTGTGTGTGTGTGTGTGTGTGTGTGTGTGTGTGTGTGTGTGTGTGTGTGTGTGTGTGTGTGTGTGTGTGTGTGTGTGTGTGTGTGTGTGTGTGTGTGTGTGTGTGTGTGTGTGTGTGTGTGTGTGTGTGTGTGTGTGTGTGTGTGTGTGTGTGTGTGTGTGTGTGTGTGTGTGTGTGTGTGTGTGTGTGTGTGTGTGTGTGTGTGTGTGTGTGTGTGTGTGTGTGTGTGTGTGTGTGTGTGTGTGTGTGTGTGTGTGTGTGTGTGTGTGTGTGTGTGTGTGTGTGTGTGTGTGTGTGTGTGTGTGTGTGTGTGTGTGTGTGTGTGTGTGTGTGTGTGTGTGTGTGTGTGTGTGTGTGTGTGTGTGTGTGTGTGTGTGTGTGTGTGTGTGTGTGTGTGTGTGTGTGTGTGTGTGTGTGTGTGTGTGTGTGTGTGTGTGTGTGTGTGTGAAAGGTGGTCATTAGGTTGAGTCAGTTTCATCGAACACACACAATATTTCTTTTCTTGAGATCAAAAAGTATCTGCTATACACTCTATCGCCTATTGTACCTGCAGCAGCGTTGAAACCGGGTCGGGTCATCCGGGTCATCCGGGTCACATTTTCTCCGGGTCATCCAGGTCTGACCCGGTTTACAATTTATCCGGGTCTGACCCGGATTGGATCACGTGAGAAACGAAATTGTTAGTTTGACGACGTGGAACTTATAAACGCTATCGCGTAGCTCTTTCGTGAGCCACGCCCACTTATCGCATTACCAACATATGCTCAGCCACGCCTATTTGTTAGTAAGTGCAGTATGTAGCACGAAACTGAGGGTATCTATGGTGAGGGGTAGCTATTGTCAGTAGGTGAAGACCTTTTTTTTTTTTTTTTTTTGGTCTTCAACCTACAGCTAGGCTGAAATTGCAATATTTACTCAACACGAATCGAACGCTGAAAATGTAGACTCGTTCGCTCGCCCGAGACTAGCCGAAACACGTCTCGGATTTAATTAATCCGGGTCACATCCGGGTCAGTGGGTCATCCGGGTCAGCAGTAGTGACCCGGTTTCAACGTTGACCTGCAGTACCATGAAATTGCTCTGCTGAAAGGATAAATTAATATGCATGAATTTCTTGCCTACGGCATGATATACAGCAATAGAGGAAGCACTAAAATAGCTCTGGAAATGTGGCTTGTGAATTAACACTGAACGATCAAGGTGGTTTAAACATTATTAATGACGAACAGCCTTCACAGATGCTAGCGAACCCAACTCAGCAGTTGAATTAAAAATAAGTAACAATTCAAGAGTCAATAGTTTACTAACAGTATCATGATGGGACAGAACCACGACATTTTCTACAGGCTTGAACATTTACGTCAATAATAATGTGGCATTTCCATAGCAAATGTTTTAATGAAATCATGACTGCTTGCATGGTGTTGCACAGACATGAACTGCCGGCGGAGCTGTGACTGCAGTTAAAGTCTAGTGCCTTTCCCATGGTCAGATTTTAAGTGGTGACTGTACAAGTCACTCGTTGCATCTGTGGTTTTCACAACATTTTTGCTAGTTCATGCAAGTACGGTAGGACAGGAACATCCAAGGGAACATCATGAGACCTCGTCTCGTGCGTGTGACACCTATCTATGATCAGGCATATTTTAGGGTATGCCGGGACAGCCGAGGATACAGCGTAGAGTAAGATGACACACTGTCTTAGGCCATTTACAATACACAAGCACTTTGAATCACACTAAACTCACAATAAAACCTCCAATCTTACTAAACTCCAATGCATCCGGAGAGACAGTCAAGGCGCTACTCCATACCCGCATCCTTCAATATGGCAATGATAGTCTAGCAGCGCTACCCAAACATGCGACTATACACGGTGATACTATTCAGGTATTGCCTGATATAACACATGACTTTTTCTCAGATAACTACCTGAATAAATTACGAGAATTGAGTGCCGGGATCAATAGTGGAGTATTAAGGGCCGTGTGGTCACTATAATATAGCGGGGTCTAACGCTCGGATAACATCACCTGAGGCTTAGGTAGCTATATTGCTACTCAAGGACCAGGGGCGGATCCAGGAGCTGGCATGGGGAGGGGCACAAACAGGGTAAGTTGTAGGTGGTTGGGGAGAGCCATATTCTCTAGTTCAGTGCTGCATTTTTGAAGCAGTAAATAATCACCTCTTAGTAGTGTCTCACTGCTGATTTTTGCTATTTTGGCTTTTTCAGATGGTTGTGAAGTCTTTAAAAGCTGCTTAAAAAGCTCCGAATGTCTCAAACAACAACACGATAATTATTTTTAGAGGCGCTTAGTACGCACGAAGGTGCTGGATGACTAATTTACAGCTAGTTTGACTTTGGTTTGCTTTGGTTTCAGGTGAATTTGTAATAAATGCTAGTAAAATGTGCATATTTTCATGAGTTGATAAACTGATCTTGGCCTGACAAAGTTTAGTAGCTATTTTAATCAGAAGCATGGCTGGCTCCTCCACAAGGTGAGGAGAAGGAGTGGGGGGGGAGGGGGGGGCATTTGCCCCAAATGCCCCATCCTGGATCCGCCATTGAGGACTAATAGTAATACACCAATGCGGAAAGCTATTTGTAGGCATTCCAGCCCAATTTTTAAATATTGGAAAATGGGCTTTTTATATGCTCAATAAATAGAGTATTGATTGCCGATCTCAGAAATATATAGTTTGTTGGGTTGGAATTAGCTACTTTGGCATGCACAGTGCTTAACAACTGAAAAAAGGTACATTTTTTCTCCAGGGCTCCCCATACATTTCAAAGGGGAAAATGGCACAATTGAATCAGGAAGCCATTGAGCAATCTAGATTATCTTGAAACTGCAGTTGCTTTTAGCTGCAAGTTTGTACATGTAATAAGAGTAACTTCAGATCGTATTGGATCTCAGTGATCTTTGTATGCTTTGTGGTGAGCAAATATGTTTCACCCACTGCACACTTCTCAATGCAATGGTGTATACCCATAGGTAAGTGGCTATCTCAAGTATAAGTAAAAACATCAAGTTAACAACTTATAAGGCAAACAACTACAGTGGAGGTGCCACAATGATACAACAATACCTAAGGTGGAGTTGTGATTTCAATTATGGCATTGTTATGCCGACTTTGAAGTGGTTTACTTTTGAGCTGATGACACAGCCATCAGAAAAATTGCTCTGGAGCGGAAAACACTAACCCTAGCGAAGTAACTACGCACTTTACAGTAAGCACCATTGACTACCTTCCACCCAACAGTACGTTGTTAAAAATTTTTAAGTATTCTACATACATTGCATGGCTTGAAAAGATTACAAAACAACACAAAACTTACGTATATGTAACGCGCACGATAAAACTAAGATTTTCATGATGATCAGTGTGTGGACAAACCCCACAGCGATTTTTATCCTCATAGGAGCTCGGATGACGGAGCAATCCCAAGTTAAACACGAGTTGTTATTTTGTGCCAGGGTTCTATTGGGGAATATACGGAGAATTTTTTTTATTAAAAAATCTCGGATACTGGAATGCCTACTATTTGTAAGACTCTACAACGTTGACAGTTGATGGTGTATGTTTGGGAGCAGTGACAATACGATTGCAAGGTGCCGGTGTCGCGGAAAGATTTGTCGGATACGACCAAAACGCTACTCACGCTAGTTGACATTTGAGTAAGGTATGTTCAGGGAGCATTAGCTAACAATGAAATTGCAAGTTGCCAGTGTATGATATATCACATCGAATCAATAGATTACGTAGCCAGCTAATACCTTCGATAGTGTCCGCATAGCGCCTTCTGATCAGTCACAGCATATCGGCGTGACCAGTACAGCTAGTATGGTACATTGTATTGCTATAGTATATTTATTTTATTTATTTGCTGATTTAGTAATTTAGGCTTAACTACTTAACTAATTACAAACGTAGTTAAAACTATAAGTGTTTCAAATTGGTAGTTGGAGGTTTTGCTAGGTGACATTTAGAACATGCATGGACAGTAACCCTGGCGTAGACTGCAGTTATTATACTCATCAAAGTTTCAGAAAGTAGCTAATCCCACACTATACAATTTCAGTTTAGATTTCAACAAACAAACTGACATGACTAGAATTGGCATGGCATTCCACAGGAATGGTTAACGGTGAAAATAAGAATGTCATGATATGTTGTCAAGATGTTACATGATGATAGCATATAGCTATTGTTTATAATAGCTATACATACCTAAGCTACATGTATTATATATATCACCTATAGGTATTTCTGATCATACTGTTCTCTCCAGCCACAGAATTCTAATTCTCACTTAACAAAGTCTCCCCCTAATAAAGTAGCTAGTATAACATTTTAAGTAGTCACTTAGTTACAAAGAGAGCTTGCTACTGACATAGCTACCTTTGTATTTTACTACTTTGTATGGCTTCATGTTTAAAACATTCATCATTGTTAGTTACATGATGGAATGTAGTGTTTATCATTACAGGTGGTTACTCCTTTAACACTTACATTGACAATAACTATGGCTATTTTAACAGCATGCATACCCTATAGCGTAGGATATTGCAATTCTCACGTCATACATTAGTGTGAGGGGAAGCAAACTGAGTCAGTTTATGAGCGTAAGCAAACCTTGAGTGGTTAGAGAATTGGGTAGTATAGTGTGTTAGAGAACTGGGAGAAGTTAACAGGGAGCTGATAGATACTAACAATGACACATACAGTATATTGACCAATAATTAAAAGGAAGCACACACTCTCTGTAGTCATGGCGAAAGTGTGTTAAATATGCTTTATTTATATCTTTATTTAGCATACTGTATTGTGAATGTTTTTTAACAGTATGTTTACTTGAGCTTATATCTACTAATAGTTGTAATTATACTGTGAAGAAAACAATTATTTACTAGGTTCAGAGGTTCAATCAGGTTGATGATGATGTTTCATACATGAACAGTTACAATGCAGTGGATGAATAGGGTATAATGTAATGCAAATATATATAAATATTAAACCCTCTAGCCATACACATGAAAAATACAACACACTTAATCTTAGGTGGTTGCTTTATAGAACCACAGGTGGGTATTGCCTATAGGTTTCATTGCTTGTAGATAGTATTGCAATTGGAACAACACACAATTCAAAACTGAGGCTTCCTGCTGGAAGCCTTGTGAGCTGTGTATAGTTGTGTAGTATAGTGTTTCATGAGCACACATATGTGACTGGATC
The DNA here is from genome assembly GCF_963678975.1 of Dysidea avara. Classification (NCBI taxonomy): domain Eukaryota; kingdom Metazoa; phylum Porifera; class Demospongiae; order Dictyoceratida; family Dysideidae; genus Dysidea; species Dysidea avara. The sequence continues at coordinate 27,358,825 of NC_089275.1, forward strand.
TGTGGGAAAACTGGTCTTATTTCCCATGACAGCAGATTTTGTTCATTAAGAACAAAAAGACACATGTAGCAAATTGCACTATCAAAATCAGGTAGGCTTGAGTGGTCTGCTTTTGTTGGCTGCTCTTCTGAATCACAGTGGCTATCCATACATGCGGTCTGAGGCCTTAATGAAGCTCTGGTCAGCCTTGGGAAGGTTGTATGTGGCTGTACAGCTCCATGGTATTAAATAAAGACCTGTGCTGTACGTTTCCTTTCATTGTAGGCAGTTTTGAGACCTGGATGGTCCATAACTTAGCACAATTCATCGCTACGCCTTCATCTTTAATTTTTAAAAACAACCTCTTGCCCTCACCACCCACCCCTTTTGGAGCTGGCCTGGTAGAGTCAGCCTCAGTTTAAAACTATCATGTGGGAAACTTAGTTGTTGGCTACTGGTACAGTGGATGCTCCGGAAGGTAAGGAATTTATGAAAAACGTGTGAAAATTTAGTACACATGGCTTCAATCTTTGGCGAGCTACAATGCACTAAATACTTAAAACTGATCAACATTTTTCATATATAATTCTTAAAGGTGTGCCACTCATGATATTGCTTTATTGTTATGTATTGATTACTACTAAGTGAAACAATTGCAATTGTTTTAGTGATCAAGTAGTCTTAATTTATATATGTATAGGCAAGGTGATGTCTAGACAATTAGGAGTACAGAGTAGTCAAGTTCGAAATTCAGATTAGTCTCTTTTGCAAAATTTTGCTTCACTATGTGGTATTAAAGCCTTATAAGGTTGGTATCATGGGACAAACTCTGGTATTAACATGATTACACCTGTCAATGCACTAGTAGTCTGGGCATGTAAGGTCTGGCTGGACCTTATATGCTGACATAATTGGTCTGGCCAGACTACTTGTGCTTGCATAACTGGTCCAAAGGAACATGTTATGCTGGTGCAAAAATGGTCCAGGCTGAACACACATGGTCCACATTCACTTACGTAGTTATAATTATGGTTATATTGTGTCTTTTTTTTACAATATAACCTCATAACTTGAAACAATTAAACGACATAAGTACAGCAATGTGTGTGTACAGTACATAAGTGACCCAATGGTTCCAATTTTGTCATGCTTGCACTTGCAGCCAGGGGTGGTGGAGACGGGGGCTTGGGGGGCTGTATCCCCTGCCAAAAAGATTATGGAAGAGCTTACCCCCTCTAAACATATCTCCAGTTGTCTTTGGGAATTATCAATAATTGTGCTGGTTGTATGTATTACACCAAATAGCTAACTGCAATGAATCAACTGGATTCTACTATAAAAACATCAAGATCAGTATACCTAATAGAGTAGTCACCCTAATACAGCATTTAAATGTAAGCAAATATGACAAAACAAGGATTCCGCATGCATCAAATTTTATGACTTTGAAGTACCATAACTCAATGTACGTAGGAGTATGCCATTATTTTCAACTTTTGATCAGGTATTTTATGATGTTAAGGAAGAATTACATGTTAGATCAATAGCTTACTGAGTAGTCGAGTTACAATCTGTTAAAGTCAGAATGTTGGAGCTATGGTTTCTAGCTTTCTGTTGACATGTTGACAAATATCACATTACTAAACTATTTCTTTTGCACCTCTAGCCACATCTTACCATAAAAATTTTACTAAAGTCTTCCTGTAACCAAGATGTCTTGATCTTTCTCCTATGTGGCACGCTTGAACAATTCTAAGTTGCTCCTTTCGATCTCTGATATATCGCACCTCATTATTTCCTTTCTGTTTTTTTTTTTAGATATCATCTCACCATCAGAAATGTAAATTTTTTTAACTTTCTTACTTTTAACATGCTTTCGATTGATAGTAATACTATCCCTGTACTGATTATTGGTAACACATTGATACACATTATTATTATGATTATTAATATTAATGGTTTACAGTGACCAGCACCCTCTAGTAGTGAATTGTCATTATCATTATTCCCAACTCTCTGAACAGTTGGTCCAATGAATCTCTGTCAGTGTGGTCCGAGGCATGGTCTATAATGCACTATTTTGCACTCTCTCACTACAGTTAATTACACTGGTCATTATAGCTAGTTCAGCCGATACCATGCATGAAGTGAAAGCAGAGTTGATACAACTAGCTACTAGCAAATGTTTTGCAGAATGGCTGATTTCCTGTAGAATAACAGCAGACCGTGAGAGATTTTTATTGCATGAAATATCACATTTTAAACTTGAAAGGGTACGTATAGATACACATAGTGGCCATACTTAGCAATACAGAGTGATTTGTAGACATGGAGTAGCGAGCTACAATTAGCTACCTCATGAGATTTTAACCTGTGTTTAGGTAGGATTGTTTTTTTGTCACAATTGGTCTGGCAGTACCATTTATGCTAGACATAATTGGTCTGGCCAGACCTCGGGCCAGACCATTTAAGTTATGCTCCTCAGACCAAATACATATTTCTTTACAGGCCATCATATGAAGAAGTTTGCAAACATTTTCTATGATTATACTGGAAAAAATGCCAGCTGAAACAGGCATGTCCAATACATTGATTTCTATTGAAAACTTGTTGTGTACCGCCTATATCTCATGTCCGTTTAGTAGCTTTCTGATGTGATAGCTATGTCAGTGTATGAGAGCACACAATTCATATCAAAGAATTTTGGCATGTCAAAATGGCCTAAATCAATGTAGCATAGCTAGGTTTTGCAATAATGGCAGAGCTAATAGTCCGTGGCACACGATAGATACTTCAGTAGTGATATCCAACCTCACATATATTTCTAGCACATGGTTGTGTAATCTTATTTAACAAACAAATATTTACTTTTATCAAATTTATTACTAGCAAACTTCGTTCCCTGATGTCTGCACTTCTAAATAACTTTATTTCAGCTTATGTGGTTTCATAGCCCTATTTGTGGTACATGTGTCCGAGGATATAATTATCTAATCCAAAACAGCCAAGCTGTAAAAAAAGAGTGCGGCCCTCAAAAAGGCTATGGTGAAAAAAGATGTGAAATCCAAGGTGGCGGCCAAGAAATGGTTGTGATGGTACTGTAGGTTAATGGTAAAAAATTTAATAACGACAGCTCAGGTGAATTTGGTGCCGCTTGGTCTTGGCACAAAATTCACCTGAATCGTTGTTATTAAAATTTTTACCATTAACCTACAGTACCATCACAGCCATTTCTTGGCTGCCACCTTGGATTTCACATCTTTTTTCACCATAGCCATTTTGAGGGCCGCACTCTTTTTTTACAGCTTGGCTGTTTTGGATTAGATTTCACTTCTTTTTGTATTTATATACACCAGAGCCAGCCTATGGCCAGCTTGGGGCTTTTTTAACCTATCTTTTTTTTTCTTTTCCGCAGGAAGAAGAAAAGATGAAGCAGTTGAATACTTTAAATATTTCGGATTTTATCAATAAATGTAAAAATTATATCAAGACTCACGGTAGTGAGTCGCACGGCCAGTAAAGCAGAAACGCGCGCCGCAGACAATAAATGACGCGACCACTACGTGAGGATTTTACAAGAACGAACGTTGTCAAATTCGGCCTTCCTGTAATCCACCCGTCACTTATACTATCCCTCTGAAACTCTGGAGTTGAACTCATCGTGTCACTAGTAACTACCACACAAGCAGTGAAGCAAATCCATGCCGATTGTTTCGTGATCGAGGTTGCCAACATCAAAGGGGAAGTTTCATTTTTATTTTTATCGCATGCGGTTAGACGCAACCGCAGCCTTGCGTTCCTTTGTGCATTCCGAACATTGATCGCCCTGTTATCGCTTCAGTATTCACTCAATCACCTCAAGATTCACATCATCGATTTCACCATACATGATTACCCTACAGTCGTGATTTCAGCACCAAATGAAGTTTCAGTCGTCCTCAGTCGACCTAGTCTCGCGGCGCCCGACCCTAAAAAGAGGGTCTGGTGAAACTGTGTACAAAAAGTTTGGCGCTGCCGGAATGTTGGAAGCTCCAATCAGATCGCTCCATTTCAAATTGATTATGTAATGCGTACATTTCAAAAGATTCGCGGCTTACTGTTAATTACATCCGGTGACTCTGCCGCTTAAACTCATTGAGAAAACAGCCATACAATTCTGTTGGGTTCGTTTTAATGTTGAATAAATAAAGTAGCGCTATTAGTTTGGTGATGCTGTAAGCGGATCTGGTTGAATGGATGTTGTGACGTAAACAGTGCACTTACGTAACACGTAAAACGTCATCCAATAAACATTCCAGAGCTCAAACTTTTTGTACAGAGTTTCACCAGACCCTCTTTTTAGGGTCGGGCGCCGCGAGACTACAGTCGACCTAGAGGCCAAATACAAATCCCAGATTGTTGTTTTCTGCAATACTCGCTTGGCATGTAGGGCAATGTGTCTTTAAACTGTTCTGAAAGTTTCGTTCAGATTGAAACATTTGTTTTCAAGAATGGCTAGTTTGAAATTTGAATTTAGTCGCCCCCACGTCATTTGCTCTCTAAGAATTTTACTCGGAATTTAAAGAATGACACAGAGCACAACTGCGGTCACTGGGTATTGATGAACTGGCGCTCTATGTAGTTAATCAGTACATATAGCCACCAAGAAGTGTGCTGCCATAGATTATAGTCCATAGATATAATATATGGTGCTGCATACCATCCTTCGTTTTGAAATTAGTCGCCCCCACATAATTTGTCCTCTAAGGGCAGTGGCGTAGCCAGACTTTTCGCCATGCCTGGGCAATGGGTGGGCAAGCCATTTCCCATGCTACACACGTACACATGCCCATCTTCATATGGACATCAATATAACATTTTTAAAATGCATTATGTATCATCCTACACTACTGTATGCAAGATGACGAATATCAACCTAATAGAAGCGAACGCCTAGCTAGCTATTGGCCTTCTAACATATTACATACATCTAGCTGCATGTGTCTTAATACCAGACTACAAAGATTCTTGAATTAAAGCACGAGGCGCTCTATCACGTGATGACTATGCTCTGCCACTATAGTTAGCCTAGAAAAGTGGAAACAAAAAGAAAAGAATTACTGACTGAACAAGTACTCCATACCGTTTGAACTGAGCAGTGTCCACACGGATAGATGGGTGCTAATTTCACAAATACCTCTAGACTGCTTTGCCTCCCGAGTTTTGACCACACCAATGTTTTGTGGATGTGCGGGTGTTCAACCCTCTGGCTGCTTCTAATGCGTCCTCATCACTGGCCTCCTGTTATCGGAGGCACGAGAACATTAAGAAACGTGCGTATGCTCAGAGAATTCGTGAGGAGGAGCATGCCTCTTTTACCCCCCTGGTAATGTCTGCCTCTGGTGGTCTGGCTCATGAGGCTTCTGTTTTTTATCAACGCTTGGCTCATCAACTTTCAAACAAGTGGGGCGATGATTACTCTGTTGTCATGGGGTGGTTAAGGTGCTGTCTATCTTTTTCTCTCTTGCGGTCCTCCATACAATGCATCCGCGGAGCCCGCTCATCCATCGGTCACTATGTTAAGACTCCCCCAATTGTGGAGCTGATTCGGGCAGAGTCTCAGTTTGCCGTGGACTAAGAAAGTCCCGGTTTGTCCAGCACAGGCCATTTATGTGCTGGGGGTGGTAGGCAAGGGCAGTCCATCAAGCCCGGGTAAAAAAAAAAAAAAAAAAAAAAAAAAAAAAATAGCTACCGTGATCACTTAATCCAAACGTAAACCGTCCAGACCACTATAGTGAAACCAATTCTTTGTCTTTCACTCCTTGCCACAATGCTGCGTGGTTTTTTGTAATCACGTCATCTTACTTCTATTTATTGCCTCCTCTATTTGTGCACAATCAAGTTACTCGTAGGGAAAATCCCTTGGATAACCCCATCTCTGTTTAGCCAAAAAGAAGGAAACCATCGACGAAAATGGCACGGTGAGTGTTGTATAAGTTGTGCTATACTTATTCTTGTACAGTGATTAGTTAAGTAACTTTAGCAAAATCTCGAGCTATCCAGCCCACGTCTTTATAATTACTCTAGGAGCTGATGGTGGGGCAAAGAAGTCTGATGCCCGGGCAATGCCCTGGCTTGCCCGGGTTTGGCTACGCCACTGTCTAAGGGCGCGGCTTAAAGAATGACACAAGAGTACAACTGCGGTTACCAGTTGTTGACACAAGCTGTGAGTAATTAGCACATGTAGCTAGCTTAAAAGGAAGTGTGCAAAATTGCCTAATACAATTGTCACCATGCATATATATATATATTTTTTTCTTCCCCGGGCTGGATGGACTGCCCTTGCCTACCACCCCCAGCACAAAGAAAGCACGTGCTGGACAACTGAATAAAAAGGACCAGATTGCTAAAAGTTTAAAAGTCCCTGTGCTCATCAATGCGGCCCATCTCAGGAGAGGCATCAGAGGAGCGATGCGAGATGGACCTACTTCCACGTATGCACATTGTAGCTGACCGAAGTAGAGAAAAAGACAATGTGCATCGGATATAAGCCAGAGTCTGACTGTAACTAGTAGAGCCGCGGCGAGATAGATGGTCAGCCAAACGACGGTAGAAAACTATTGCCTCCCTTCCCATACCTCCAGTGGTCGCAAACACAAGGGGAGTGAAGGAGGCCTGCTCAACCTCTCTGACACGGTCACCATACTCACGTTTCTTCTGTGCCTTGTGACGTCAATACAAAGAGGGGACACTGGTGTTGCAGTAGCTCGGTGCATTAGGATGAAACACCCTTACGTCAAAAAAGGCACTTTGCCGCTACCCCCAGAATCCCCTAGCATGTATGTCTGCCCTAGCCTCATCCTGACGGTTGGCAGTCTTAGGTACAATGATCTCCCCAGTAAGTGGCTGTAAAGGTGGCTCAAGGGCCACACCATGACATGTCTTGGAAAGCCACTCTGCAGTGATGTTTCGCAAAGCATTGTGGCGAACAAATGTGAGGCCTCCATGTCTGCAAATCATAGCATGATCCGCAGAAAATGGGACAACATACAGAGGAGACACATGAATACCAAACACTTTTCACAACAATAATGTAAGAATTGTACAATAATGACTGTAATATAACTGCTATGCAAATGTTTTCCAGTGGCCCGCCATGGTAGGAAGTCTCACATGACAGCATGTATATTCATCCAAACACAATGGGAGTAACGAGTAAGTATGATGACAACAAGTTGGTATGACTCCATTTGTAGAATCCAGATGAGTGGGTGTGGCTCCAGTATGTCTAAACAGTTAACAAACATTCCTGTTATAAATACGTGCTAGAGTTGCAATATAATAGTATAGTATTTAAATGCAATAATACATAGTCTCCATTGCATCACTATCAAACGACACTAAGTGGAGGATATTGTTGCATCTCTAGTATGTACACTCTATCAGTACAACCTATCTTAATGGCCACTAGTATAGAAAGACAACCACTCTTGAAAAGCCAATTCCAATTGAGAATTTATACACTGTTACCTGCTGAATGAGTGAAGGTGGCAATAAACAAGTTCCACCGTAATTTATACACGTGATCTGATCCTGTATATTCTGTCAGTGGATGAGATCCACTTGGCCAGGACAAAATGTGACTCAAGTGCCCTGGATGATCATACTCAACCAACTTATGACCCAGTGGCACAATGGAACTGACTATTTATAGAGAATACAATTATATTTATTTCTAAGATGTGTGGATGTGTGGACACATTACAACACATTACATGTACATACAAGACATGCTACGTAGTGTTTTAGCATTTCAAGTCACCACATTATACACGTACCATTCAACAATGCTTCATAGTGCCCATCAGTAAACCTGAAAAAAAGTTACGAAAAATAAAAATTCACATAAGTACAATGAAACCTCATTAATATGGCAGGCTGTGGGACCAAAAAATTTGGCCTGAATAACAAGGTGGCCTTATTAATGAGGTCATAAATAATGCTTAGCTATATTTGGGACCTACTAGAGGTGGCCAATATAATGAGGTGGTCTTATTAAAGAGGTGGCCACTAAGTGAGGTTTCACTGTACATATAGTTCACAATATTGTGAACAATATTAATAGTTAACAATATACACTGAAACCTGCAGGTCACGTCTTGTGGAAGATTGCTCTCTACACAAAATGACACATTCAGAGATTGTATTTAGATGGATGATACAGTAACGCATTGCGACTTCAATACTCGTGATGTGTCACTGCTAGGCAGCAACCATATACACGGCACTGCCACATCGCACTTGCTCGCACACACAATTTTGCTAAAGATTTTACAAATTGATAATTAAAGGGTGTGGCAACTAGCTGTTTCGCTCGCAAGACTGTGTGGCAGCTGTTTCCCTTCTGTACAAGTGGCCACCAAGACAGGTCCACTGTGGATGAAAGCCAGGCATTGGATATTTGGTATTTCATGTGTTGAAGACATTACAGGGCTTCTGGTAGTCTCAAATCTCACCACAGTTTAACTCAGGTAGTGTTGTGGTCACCACTAAACTACTGGAATGCTGTGTTATGTTCATCTTATGCTTGGCTACTATATTGTAGAACTGAAATGGATACTCTGAAAAATATATCCTATGGATAATGACTTCATCACTTTCTTCATCAGGAGCTTATAAGGACCAATAGTGAAACTTTTTACACTTGGGGCTGACGGTCAACTGTCTATGTCTGAAGCAGTGCTTTTGGTGCTCTAACAGATTGGCTGCCCCCTTGCTGTCAGCACTCACTGTCTCATACGCTGTCATACACTAAATCCATCTCTATAGCCAGTTAGAACAGCATGTTTCTTACCTTTTTTTAAGGCCGCATAATGCAGCCACCTCTTTAAAAGGCAAGGTTAGAAAATTTTGTCCCTACGGCCTGAATAATGACCAGTTTTCACTGTACTATTAGTGATTAGTGATCATGGGGGATTATTTATTAAGATACTAAGATATACAAACGCTACAACCTCTAAGTATAGCAGTAAATTTTTTACCCTGGTCCAATGTCTCCTAATAATCGTGACTTCGTGAGAGACTCTACTGTGACAAATACATGTTTATCATGATATGTGCTAATCGCCTTTTTACGATTAAGTTTTACAACACAAATACATGTATAGTTAAACTCACCAATTGCGACTAAATCCCTTCAACACGAAAAGACAAGTAATGAGACAACCTTGGAGACAACAGCCACACAAGCCTATTCTGGTGCGTTTATTTAGTAGTAATATAAATTTTAAAGGCGTTTATTTACAACAGGACATAATTACGCGCCCTTCTATTGTCTCTGTACATACTTGCCTTTTCTTTACTATTCTCATTTCATTTCACAAGATCTCTTGGCAGGGGCGTAGCTTCTTCACTTGAATTAGTCAATGCTTGAAGTAGATCGAGATACTCTAATAGAACAGTCACATTTCTACAAGTGCCATATTTTTATATTGTAAAGTCTGTAAGTAGCTAGTAATTTAAACTATACAATCCGATGCTAAGCAGAAGTTGTAACTATGCTAAATATTGATTGCAGTGTTACAGCTGTTTTGTGACTGCTCTAATAGAGTATCTTGATCATTTCAATGCAGTACAAGATGATAGGCAAAGTGTTGTTAAGGGTTTACTAGTTAAAATGGGTGTTAGTTGACTGCAGTTGCATACCACTAACAGGGCCGTCCAGAGAAATTAGAGGGCCCAGGGAAAAGAGTTAAAGAGGGGCCCAGGGGCAATGAAGGGTCTAGATCCTGACTGCTCTATTAGAGTATATCGATCTTTCTTTAAACAGGTATTAAAGTGGCCCCTTTCAGGCTGTGGTAGGGGGCAAAATACCCCAGTTACCCCCAATGTGGGCGGCCCTGGCCACTAAAATTACAGTTATATTTTAATATTCTGTCACTGTAATCTGGGGTTTCTGTCAAAACCATGGAAACTCACCTATTGTTATCAACAGTGCATTGCTTATTCTAACAAAAAGTATTGAAATCCCATCCAAAAACAGCTTATAGCTGTAAAAAAAAGTGCGCGTCCAAGTAAAGCAGAGTTAACTGCGACAAAAAGTAATGATATCATAATGCGGCCATGTGCGAGGTGTGCAAGTTGTAAAATTAATATTAGCTAATCAGATAATACAATGTTATTGTTAAAGTGTTAATGAGAACTATGTGATGCTGCTAGTTTTTAAGTGTGTGAGCATCTTCATAAATGCCACATAAATTTAATTCTCAATAAAGCAATGTGTATAGATTCTCTGATAGTAATAAATAGTTTGAGTTTGGCCGCCTTTCCTGTATACAGCAATGCTACGAACAAAGGAAAGGTGGCCAAACTCAAACTATTTATTACTATCAGAGAATCTATACACATTGCTTTATTGAGAATTAAATTTATGTGGCATTTATGAAGATGCTCACACACTTAAAAACTAGCAGCATCACATAGTTCTCATTAATACTTTAACAATAACATTGTATTATCTGATTAGCTAATATTAATTTTACAACTTGCACACCTCGCACATGGCCGCATTATGATATCATTACTTTTTGTCGCAGTTAACTCTGCTTTATTTGTACGCGCACTTTTTTTACAGCTATAAGCTGTTTTTGGATGGGATACATAATACATATATATATATATATATATATATATATATATATATATATATATATATATTACAGAACTCTACATGGTGGTTTCTTTGTAACTGAACACTAACTGAACACTCTACAAGGTGAGTCCTTCTAGCTGATCTCTCTACAGGGTCACTAGTTAGTAGCTGAACTCTCTACAAGATGACTTCTTCTAGATGACCTTTCTACTGGATGATTTGTTTGCAGCTGAACTCTCTACATGGTGGTTTTTTTCTAAATGTCATTTAAAATCTAGTTATTCTGTTTACCTGTAGGAGGAAAAGATAGATAAAAGCCAACATAGCTATGCAGTTACAAAAAGAAATGATATCTAATCTAAAACAGCCCAGCTGTGAAAAAGGGTACATTCTTCCAACAATAAACTAGCATGAAAAATATGTCATATCAAAGGTGGTGGCCAAGCAATGGCTGCAATAATATTATATTACAAAGTAAGTGACAGTATAATATTGTTACAGCCATTTCTTGGCTGCCATCTTTCTTTTTCATATTAGCCTATGTTTGGAAGGTTGCATCCTTTTTCACAACTGGGCTGTTTTGGATTAGATCTTTACTACAAGAGAAAGAGAAAGACTTTTTTGTATGTGATCAAGTGTCTAGATCTATTTGAACTAATAATTTTTTTGTTATTTAATAATCCAATCACGTAGCTAATAGAGTTGCTTGTTACATAACTGAATGCTCTATAGGGTAACTTGTATAGTCGTTCAACTCTCTACAGGTTGAATTGTTTGTTGCTGAACTCTCTATGGGATTACTTGAACTCTCTACAGTGTGACTTGTAACATAGCTGAACTCTCTACAAGGTAACATATTTTTAGCTGAACTTTCTATAGTAATATTAATACATAGCTGAACTCTCTTCTACAGAGTGACTTGCAAGTTAGTTGAACTCACCAAAGAATTAATTGTTTGTAGCTGAACTTTCTACAGGCAGTACATGGTGACTTGTTACAAAGCTAATCACTCTATAGGAGTAGCTAAACTATACACAGAGTGACTTAAACATAGCTGAATACTGTACTGGATGCCAGCTAAACTCTGTATAGGGTGACTTCCTAATGTTAATGTATATAGCTTAACTATCTACAGGGTGACTGTTTATAATTGAAATCTCTACAGGGTGACTTGTGATATAGCTAATTATAAACTTTCTACAGGATGACTTGTTTGTTGTTGAACTCCCTACAGGGTGGTTTGTTATGTACACATAGCTCAATTCCCTACAGGTTATTATGTAGCTTAACTCTATACAAGTTGACTTGTTACATAGCTGAGCCCTCTACAACATGACTTGTAATGCAACTGAACTCTATAGGGTGACTTGAAACATAGCTGAACTCTCTACAGGGTTACTTGTTACTCTCTACAGGGTGACCTGTAAGTAGCTGAACTCAACTAAACTCTTTAGAGTGAGTGACTTACATATAACCGAACTCCCTCTACACAGTGACTTGGGTATCTGAATTCCCTACAGCGAGACTTGTTTATAGAAGAACTCTTTACAGGGTGGGTTACAAAGTATCTGAACTCAGCTGAACTCACTACAGGGTGACTTGTAATGAAGCTGAACTTGGCTACATTTTCTACAGGGTGGATGGAATGAAACACAGTTACAGAGTGGCCTGAAATGTAGATGAGCTCTCTATGCTGTGACCTGTATCATAGCTGAACTCTCTGCAGAGTGATCTGTTTGTAGCTGGACGCTCTATAGAGTGACTTGTAATGTAGCTGAACTCCATACAGGGTGACTTGTTATGTTTCTGAACTCTCTACAGAATTAATGTAGCTGAATTCCTTGCAGGGTTTGTTTATTGCTAAACTATGTATCTACAGGATGATTGAAACATAAAGCTGTACCTGGCTGAACTCTCCACAGGGTAAGTAATTACATATAGATAGCTGAACTCTATACAGGAAGAGTTATTTATGGCTGAAGTCTACAGAACAATTTGTTTGTAGCTGAATTCTCTACGGGGTGACTTGAAATGGATACTTCACTTTTCAGATGATAATTATTGATATAATTGGGGCACGCGGCACCATTTCTTCCGGTATGCATGGATTGCAGAGGTACTTTTCTTGATTTGAAATGCTGTATAACGGGATGAGTATAGCTGACAATGAAGCATAGTGGATACTTCACTTTTCAGACAATATTTGCCAAATTAGGGCATGCGGCGCCATTTTAGATGGGTTCACCAGTCATAATAATTATTTACAAAAAAAGTTAACAGACAAGTACACAGAAAAATTTGGAATTTCAACTAGAGTAGGGACCGCAACACATCGATAAAAAGTACTGAAACAAGCTGGAGTAGTGCACGATATTAAATCACAGTAAAACAATAAGAAGTGTTATATCCCTACTGTGCATGTCTGTGTACTTGTGATAGTTATATCATTGCTGTTGCATGAGTCTGAAGCATAGACAAGGATGAGTGTAATAACAATGATATTATCTGGTTATACGGGATGTCACTATTTTATATTCCAGTGTGCAATAGTGTGTGACAGTTTACAGATATTAAAGTAAGTTCCTGTTTGGGTTCCTTTTTAGTTCCTGTTATTGTACTCAAGATTTTGTCTGAATTAACTTTGTAGCTACTAGATGGACATATATGTATACAGGCTATAAACTGTTGAGCTAGACGTTTTTACAAAGCAGCAATTTCCTGAGGTATGATTTGGGGTTGGTGGAGTGCCATCACATGGTGTGCAAGGGCTAAAGAGTGGTGAGGATTACTCTCGAGATAGAACAATGGAGCCAGAAGTTATTGAACGAAGTTGATTCTTCACCATACACACTGGAACTGATTGCTGGAGGCAATAGACACAAATTGTTTCTTGACATTTGTTTAATTCATTGCAATAGTATAGCACTGCTGTGTAAAGGATTAACCATTTTATATGTACCACAAACCAGTATGAGTGGCTGTCACTAGGTGATAACTTACTTATTGCACAGTAGCAGAGCCACTCTGGTTAGTCATATGGTAGTTATCACCCAGCATGGCACTTTGACACTCCCATGCTCTGAGATTTAATGGAAATTACTAGTAAGTAAAGTGACTGTCCAATGTTGGTTTTAGTGGTGTACATTGTGTGCATTCCTGATAATTATGAAGAATGTTCTGGAAAATTAATCCACTCACTTTGAAGTATATTATGGTTTGAAATTAACAGACAAATTAAAACAGTTTTCTTTGTAATTATTTATATACAACCAATGCAAAAAGAAACTGGTATACTACACAAGACTAAGCACCTTTGTTCCAAATGGTAAAAGGAAATGAGATACAAATGCAAACAAGAACATAATTAAGTTTGGAATGCAAGGTTGTATTTCCTGTATGGCACATCTTGATGTGGAAGAACTAGCCACTAACATTAGCCATTGTTGAGTTATACTTGACTGAAGGTATCAATTATTCAGGTAGTCGGTCATTCAGTCAGTTATAAGCTGTTGAGGTTTGTTTAGGTATACAATTTAAATATATATATAGTGTAACAAGTAATCTGAAGAACTTCACATCACTTTGAAGGCAAGTGTTTTTAGGCATGATTTTTACCTACCTACAGTATACTGCTAACTCATCTTAAAGATATGAGACTGAATACTTTTTTTTGTTTGCAAACCTTTGTGATTCCTACTGTTTTCACAGAAAGAGCAAAATATTGAATCTATGCATAAATCAATTACAAATCGAAGCATTCTCACAAACTAGAATAAAATTTTAAGCAAAAAGTAACCATTGTTGGGTAAAGACCAGCGTTGGAAGTGGGCCGGGTCATCCGGATTATCCGGGTCATTTGGGTCACATTTTGTCCTGGTCAAGTGGGTCTTATCCACTTCACTGAATATCTGGGTCTGACCAGGATGAGCTCACGTGTGACTATAAGTTAACAAGGTCGATTGTACTGATGGAAATGCAATTTTAAACACTCAAGAAACTCACGTGGAGCCACACCCACCATTCAGGAATATGCTTTTCTGTCTGTGCGGGGTATGTAGAGCCACGCCCACTTATCAGAATTGTACCAGCTGTGCTCTGTGGGCATGCATGCATCACCAGATCCGTATTACTACTTGAAATGTAGGTAACTTACTACTGGAAATTCTGTAGCTGCATGTAAACTTACGTGGAGCTACCCCCACATAATAATACGTACGTGGAGCCATACCCACTTAATACTCACTTCTTGCAGACAATTTTTTATAGTGCAAAAAAATGTAGGGCTGACTAGTGGAACTTGTGGACTTTTAATGTAGCTTTTGGGGAATGCCTCTATTTTAATTAAACCGGGTCACATGCGGGTCAGATCCGGGTCCCATCCGGATTACTATTCGGGTCAGTGGGTCAAACGGGTCAACAGCACTGACCCACTTCCAACGCTGGTAAAGACACCATTAAAAATAATATGATTTGGAAAATAATTGCAAGCGTTTCTTTAGGAGAGAAGAAAATGTTGATATCTTTATGGATACCACTTACAATTCTTATTGGAATTAGTTTTCACAAAAGTTTATGCTTAAAAGCAGATGATTTTGTGGACTACTCATCAGATGCCATGAAAAAGTTTCCCCGTGAAGGTTAGTTAAATTGTGCATTCATAAGAAATATCACAGCACAAGTAATATACTTTACAACATATCTAAAGGATGGAAGAACTTTGAACAAAAAATAATGAGAAGAGATTGCACACAATAATAATCAGTTATAAAGTATAATAATAATAAAAACTATCTATATACTATTCAGGACATGATCCAAGTCTCCCTTATAGATTATTATACATGTAAGTCATTGGATCTGCAAAATGCTTTTAAGTAAGAGCTTGACAGTGATTCTAAGCTCCTTGTGAAATGGCTTAAGTACTTAAAATTAGTTTTATGTCAACCCTTATTGGTGTTTCTGCTATTTTGGGATATTTTTCCAGTGTTACTTTTCGTCAATTAAAGTGTAAGGCTGGCATATAATTAAAGTCTTAAAGAAAAGCAACACACTCAAGGTTTACAAAAGTTGCATCTGTGAAATGTCAAAATTTATGAACTTGAGATTGATATGCTGATAATGGAGATACATCCTGTATTATACTGTGAGTGCAAGTGAAATGAACTAGATTCTAACATGAAACAGCTTTTAATGTTTGTTCACAAGAAAATGTGTAAGCAAGTCCAAATTACACCTACAAACAAGTTGATTATAATTTGAAGTAATTTGTCAATTGTCTGAGTACTGTTTTAACTTCACAATTGTAATTAAACTACGTAACACTGCTAGCATTTAACACTGATGTAGCTACTTTGTATTTCTTTTTCTTTAATTTTCCCATGCAGTGGTGATTGCATTTAGAAATTAAAATATGAACAGATTGAAGTACAAAATCTATGTACAGTAGGATTGCATCTCAATTATCTGAACCCTCGATTATCCAAAGAGTATAAGTGACTGTTCTACTAGAGTATTTCATCATTAGGTGAACGTTTTATTAGAGTAAGTGCATGTTATATTATTAGAGTGGTTGAACGGAACTCTGTATATTATCATTTATAGGGAACGAATTCACTTATCTGGACACTTTTGTGATTGAACTGGCACACATATATTCAAATAATGGAGGCCCTACTGTATTGCAATGCTCTCTTTTCTACAGCAGCTCCAAGTGCTCCAGTAAATTATTAATTATGTAATATGTTCATTTGTACTTATGTGTAAATGACACAGTCTTAATGTTATATCTTTTGTCCCACACATAATAGCATCTTATCCACCTGAGAATGTTTCAGCTTCAGTCATTAATTCTACTACAGTAGAAGTCACCTTTGATCCACCCAGTATCACTAACGGTTATTACACTGTAGTGTATGGTAGAAGTGATAACATGGAGATGATGGAAGTGAACACTAGTGATGTGATCACATCAGGAATGGGACAGGATATTGGTAGTGGTCAAATGATGGTGATGGAAGTGAATTCTACAAATTTAACTGTGTTAATATCAGGACTGGATCCCTTCACTAATTACACATTTTATGTGTTAGCAGTTACTACAGCACCAAGTCAACCTAGTGATAGTGTTACTGTGTTAACTGATGAAGCAGGTAAGAAGAGCTACGTATTTCACTAACAGCTTAAGTCCTTTTTGTTGCATTATCATACAGTTGGAGATAGTACTGTTTATTAGGGATTATAGAAGTTTGCACTTACTCACTAAAAGTTGACCAGAAACCAGCCTCACAATACCTTCATGCCAGCTTGGCATTATTGGTTAAGTGCAAATGTGCTAGAAAAACCAGTCTTATACACCAGTATTGAGAAATGCTGGTTTTAAGTAATTAGCGTATTGTAGATTGCCAATGGTTGGAACAATGTGTACCAAATTTTCACTTGTTACACCATTTCCTTACCTTCCAGAGCATCCACTGTTCAAGCAGCTAACAGCAAAATTTCTTGCCATTTTAGATAGTGTTTTACTCGATGTTGACCATATCAGGCAAGCTCCAATAGGGGTGGTGGGAGAAGGGTGGGGAAGGTAAGAGGTTGTTTTCAAGATTATAGAGGAATGCACAGGGATGGATTATGCCAAATTATGGTTCATTCAGGTCTCAAAACTGGCTAAATTGGAAAGAAATTTATAGCACAGATTTTTATTCAACACCGTGGAGCCGTACTGCCACCCTCTGGTTGAACAGAGTTCCATTAGGGTCACAGATTGCTTGCATGTGTCGCCACTGTGCTTGGGAAAAGCTGATAGCGAAAGCAGACAACACAAGTCTAGCTGAGTTTGATTGTCAAATTTGATATAGTAGAGCGACTAAGTGAAAAAATTGTTCAATTTTGATAAAAGCATCAACCTTGGTACAACATTTGCTTAATTCATCCTTTTTCATATTAGATATGGTGCCATTAAAATTACCAATCATATCATGCTCAAAGAATCTGAAAAGTAAAGTCAATAGAAAATGTATTGGGAAGTCATAAAAGTGCTCTAAGCTGCTTCAATAGTAAATATACTGAAACTTTGCATCTGAATGGACAAGTAAGGGATGGTCATATCCAAATACTGATCAAGGGAGGTGTCCCTCCAGCATCCAGGTCATTAGCCTGTCATGTTAAGCAGCATGGAGAGTCATGGTATATGAAGCAATAGATGTGCAATGTATTGTTTTTATTGGATCGTACCTGTACTTTTAACACTAAAATATTGGCTCCATTAAAGTGTTTAAAAGCAGGTAGAGATTTTCTGATTAGACCTATAAATTCAAAATACATTCATGCTATTTACGCAAAAACAAAGATATTGAATGCACTTGTATGGTTTCTGACCAGCTAGAAATAAGCTTATAACCTAGTTTAAAAGTTTCAAAACATGCACTAAGGCACTGAGTTTGATGTGGCACCGTATCTCAAATGATTTAGTATACCTTACTCAACTTCCACAGAAAATTTGGTGCTTTTATCACAAAGTGAATGATTTCATCAAAATTTGGTGCTTAACTGCTCTACTAATAGTTTATTCATGTTCTTTGTGAAAAATGAAACCTGTTGTCATGGGAAATAAGAATTGTTTTCCCAGATTGAGTCACAAACTTCCCTTCAATTTGGCCTGAAAATGCTTCCAATGGGTTGCTATACATTTTTAGTGAAATTTTCTGCTGACTGATTGACTGACTGATTCCTTCAGACCAATAATGGGTAAGGCTATGGGTTTGATCTTTTTGGCATACTGAAGTACGTATAATGCACAATCATAGATCTAGACTTACCTTAGTTCTCCTTTGTGCCCATCTGGCAGCACAAAGTGCTAATTCACTGTAATTATAACTTTCCAGTATTAGTTTCAGGAAAGGATCACTACACTAATTACACTACATGTATGTGTTAGCAGTTACTGTAGTAATAAGTGAACCTAGTGATAAGGTTAACATGTTAAATGATGAGGCACGTAGATAACAGTTTTTTTAAAATTTAAAATTGTTACAAAACTAATTGACAAGTGAATTAATATTCATGTTGATAAATTATATTCTTGTGTGTATATCGTTTGTCACAGCACCCAGCCCACCAGAGAATATTTCAGCTTCAGTAGTCAATTCTACTACAGTAGAGGTCACCTGGGATCCACCCAGTATCACTAATGGGGTCCTACGTTATTACACTGTAGTGTATGGTAGTAGTGATGACATGGAGATGATGGAAGTGAACACTAGTGATGTGACCACATCAGGAATGGGACAGAATATTGGTAGTGGTCAAATGATGGTGATGGAAGTGAATTCTACAAATTTAACTGTGTTAATATCAGGACTGGATCCCTTCACTAATTACACATTTTATGTGTTAGCAGTTACTATAACACCAAGTGAACCTAGTGATAGTGTTACTGTGTTAACTGATGAGGCAGGTATGAAGAGCTAGATATTTTGCTAACAGTTTAAGGAGTCCTTTTTGTTGTGTTACATGTATCATATGTACAGTACAACAGTACTGTATATTAGAGATCATGGAGGCTGACACTTCCTCATGAAATAAGATTGACCAGAAAACTACTTCGCAATACTTTCATGGTGCCTTTGGCAGTATTGGTTAGGTATGTATCACCAAGCCCAAAACTCCCTTCAGTGTAGTCCAAAACGCTACCAGTAGGTTGCTACAAAATTTAAAAAAAAGGAAAGAACAACATTTAGTCAATGTAATATTCTGCTGACTGATCAACTGGCTGATGCCTTCAAATCAATAACAGCTATGGCATTGTTGTAGATGTTGCTAAAGCCTGATGGGTGCCTTTTGGCATACTGCAGTACCATAATATACTTTTTATCATTGTAAAATAATTTTCATATGCAAAATTATGCAAAAATATCTTACATGAAAAATTGAAAAAGATTGAAATACTCTAATAGAGCAGTCATTTAAATAAATCATATAAATGATGTTTTTACACGGAAACTTTTATCAAGAAAATTTTGTGTGTAAATTATGGTATTTCATTATGGACTTTCCTTTGTTCTCCTTTGTGTCCTATTTCTTTTCTCTTGTGGCTCAGTGTGTCAATTCATTGTAGTGCAAAATGGCTTCTGAGCATTTGTTTCTGGACTGCCACTAGATCCCTTCACCATTTATTCATTTTATGTATTAGTAGTTACTGTGAATATAGTGATAATGTTTTTCTGTGTCAACTGATGAGGCAGATAAGTAATATCTAATCCAAAACAGCTAAGCTGTAAAAAAACAGTGCGGCCCTCAAAAAGGCTATGGTGAAAAAAGATGTGAAATCCAAGGTGGCGGCCAAGAAATGGCTGTGATGGTAGGTTAATGGTAAAAATTTTAATAACGACAATTCAGGTGAATTTTTGTGCCGCTTGGTCTTGGCAAAAAAATCACTTAAATTGCCGTTATTAAAATTTTTACCATTAACCTACCATCACAGCCATTTCTTGGCCGCCACCTTGGATTTCACATCTTTTTTCACCATAGCCTTTTTGAGGGCCGCACTGTTTTTTTACAGCTTAGCTGTTGTGGATTAGGTTTGATTTCTTTTTGTATTTGTATACCATAGGCCGGCTTTGGGACTTTTTAAACCTGTCTTTTTTTTCTTTACCACAGGAAGAAGAAAAGATGAAGCAGATGTACTTTAAATATCTGAATTTATCAGTAAATGTACAAATTATATATATATATAATACATATATTTATTACAGAACTCTCCATGGTGGTTTCTTTGTAACTGAACACTCTACAAGGTGACTTCTTCTTGCTGCTCTCTCTACAGGGTGAATGTTTGTAGCTGAATAATCTACAAGGTAACTTCTTCTAGCTGATCTATCTACAGGGTGATTTGTTTGTAGCTGAACTATCTACAAGGTAACTTCTTCTAGCTGATCTCTCCACAGGGTGATTTGTTTGTAGCTGAACTATCTACAAGGTAACTTCTTCTAGCTGATCTCTCCACAGGGTGATTTGTTTGTAGCTGAATTCTGTACAGGTGATTTGTTTGTAGCTGAGCTCTTTACAGAATGGTTTCTTTGTAGCTGAACTCTCCACAAGGTAACTTCTTCTAACCGATCTTTCTACAGGGCAATTTGTTTGTGGCTGAATTTTCTACAGGGTGATTTCTTTGAAGCTAAACTCTGTACATGGTGGTTTCTTTGTAACTGAACTCTCTAAAAGGTAATTTCTTCTAGCTGATCTCTCTACAGGGTGATTTGTTTATAGCTGAACTCTCTACAGGTGATTTCTTTGCAGCTGAACTCTCTACATGATGATTTCTTTGTAACTGAACTCTCTACAAGGTGACTCCTTCTAGCTGATCTTTCTACAGGGTGATTTGTTTGTAGCTGAACCCTCTACAAGGATACTTCTTCTAGCTGATCTCTTTAGGGAGATTTGTTTGTAGCTGAACTCTCTACATGATGGTTTCTTTGTAGCTGAACTCTCTACAAGGTAACTTCTTCTATTGATCTCTCTACAGGGCGGTTTGTTTGTAGTTGAACTCTCTACAGGTAATTTGTTTGCAGCTAAGCTCTCTACATGGAAGTTTCTTTGTAGCTGAACTCTACACGGTGATTTCTTTTAGCTGATCATGAACTATCCCTTTCCATAGTTGCATGAACTCCCTACAAGGTAAATTTTTCTAGCTGATCTCTCTACAGGGTGAATTGTTTGTAGCTGATCTCTCTACAGGTTACTTGTTTCTAGCTGATCTCTTGAATTCTCTTCAGGGTGACTGCTCTATTAGGATGACTGCTCTATTAGAGTATCTCGATCTCGCACTTGCTGCACCAAGTTGGATTTCGTGTTATAACTCCGTGGCTTTAAGTCTGATTCTTCTACACCATTGAAGAGCCTTTCTAAGATGATTACTCCTTCTATACAGCAATTTTCAAAGCATTCGCCCTAGCGGTTTATCTGGTAGGCATGGCAAGTAGTCGTTTTTTATTAGCTAATCTCGATTGCGTAATTGTTACACACTGTTAGTTTTTTCGTTGTATCTTCCTGGTTTTCAGCTCGATTTCTTTCAAACCACAAAAGGTTTGAGGTTCAATAGTTAACCTATTCACCCACCAATTTTCAGCTTCTTCCCATACGCGGTTTACCCTGTAGGCGTGACAACATATTGGTGTTATTTTTCATGGATAATCGATAATA
Organism: Dysidea avara; assembly: GCF_963678975.1. Classification (NCBI taxonomy): domain Eukaryota; kingdom Metazoa; phylum Porifera; class Demospongiae; order Dictyoceratida; family Dysideidae; genus Dysidea; species Dysidea avara. The sequence continues at coordinate 27,380,630 of NC_089275.1, forward strand.
ACTCTTTTCCTGTTTATCGTATCTAATCCAAAACAGCCAAGCTGTAAAAAAAGTGTGCGGCCCTCAAAAAGGCTATGGTGAAAAAAGATGTGAAATCCAAGGTGGCGGCCAAGAAATGGCTGTGATGGTAGGTTAATGGTAAAAATTTTAATAACGACAATTCAAGTGAATTTTTGTGCCACTTGGTCTTGGCAAAAAAATTCACCTAAATTGCCATTATTAAAATTTTTACCATTAACCTACCATCACAGCCATTTCTTGGCCGCCACCTTGGATTTCACATATTTTTTCACCATAGCCTTTTTGAGGGCCGCACACTTTTTTTACAGCTTGGCTGTTTTGGATTAGATTTCAATTCTTTTTGTATTTGTATACCCCAAAGCCGGCCTATGGCCAGCTTTGGGACTTTTTTAACCTGTCTTTTTTTCTTTACTACAAGAAGAAGAAAATGTGAAGCAGATGTACTTTAAATATTTCTGATTTTATCAGTAAATGTACAAATTATATATATAATACATATATTTATCATAGAACTCTCCATGGTGGTTTCTTTGTAACTGAACACTCTACAAGGTGACTTCTTCTTGCTGCTCTCTCTGCAGGGTGAATGTTTGTAGCTGAACAATCTACAAGGTAACTTCTTCTAGCTGATCTATCTACAGGGTGATTTATTTGTAGCTGAACTATCTACAAGGTAACTTCTTTTAGCTGATCTCTCTACAGGGTGATTTGTTTGTAGCTGAATTCTGTGCAGGAGATTTGTTTGCAGCTGAGTTCTTTACAGAATGGTTTCTTTGTATCTGAACTCTCTACAAGGTAACTTCTTATAACTGATCTTTCTACAGGGCAATTTGTTTGTGGCTGAATTTTCTACAGGGTGATTTCTTTGCAGCTGAACTCTCTACATGGTGGTTTCTTTGTAACTGAACTCTCTACAAGGTAATTTCTTCTAGCTTATCTCTCTACAGGGAGATTTGTTTGTAGCTGAACTCTCTACAGGTAATTTGTTTGCAGCTGAACTCTCTACATGATGGTTTCTTTATAGCTGAACTCTCCACAAGGTAACTTCTTCTAGCTAAACTTTCTAAAGGGTGATTTGTTTGTAGCTGAACTCTCTACAAGGAGACTTATTCTCGCTGATCTCTCTACAGGGAGATTTGTTTGTAGCTGAACTCTCTACAGGTGATTTCTTTGCAGCTGAACTCTCTACATGATGCTTTCTTTGTAGCTGAACTCTCTACAAGGTTACTTCTTCTAGCCGATCTTTCTACAGGGTGATTTGTTTGAGCTGAACTCTATACAAGGAAACTTCTTCTAGCTGATCTTTCTACAAGGAGATTTGTTTGTAGCTGAACTCTCTACAGGTGATTTGTTTGCAGCTGAACTCTCTACATGATGGTTTCTTTGTAGCTGAACTCTCCACAAGGTAACTTCTTCTAGCTGATCTTTCTACAGGGTGATTTGTTTGAGCTGAACTCTATACAAGGAAACTTCTTCTAGCTGATCTCTCTACAGGGAGATTTATTTGTAGCTGAACTCTCTACAGGTGATTTCTTTGCAGCTGAACTCTCTACATGATGGTTCTTTGTAGCTGAACTCTCTACAAGGTAACTGATGTCTCTACAAGGTCACTAGTTTGTAGCTGAACTCTCTACGTGGTGATTCCTTTGTAACTGAACTCTCTACAAGGTGACTTCTTCTAGCTGATCTTTCAAGAGGGTGATTTGTTTGTAGCTGAACTCTCTACAAGGAAACTTCTTCTAGCTGATCTCTCTACAGGGAGATTTATTTGTAGCTGAACTCTCTACAGGTGATTTCTTTGCAGCTGAACTCTCTACATGATGGTTCTTTGTAGCTGAACTCTCTACAAGGTGACTTCTTCTAGCTGATCTTTCTACAGGGTGATTTGTTTGTAGCTGATCTCTCTACAGGGAGATTTGTTTGCAGCTGAACTCTCTACATGATGGTTTCTTTGTAACTGAACTCTCTACAAGGTAATTTCTTCTAGCTGATCTGTCTACAGGGAGATTTGTTTGTAGCTGAACTCTCTACAGGTGATTTGTTTGCAGCTGAACTCTCTACATGATGGTTTCTTTGTAGCTAAACTCTCCACAAGGTAACTTCTTCTAGCTGATCTTTCTACAGGGTGATTTGTTTGTAGCTGAACTCTATACAAGGAAACTTCTTCTAGCTGATCTCTCTACAGGGAGATTTGTTTGTAGCTGAACTCTCTACAGGTGATTTCTTTGCAGCTGAACTCTCTACATGATGGTTCTTTGTAGCTGAACTCTCTACAAGGTGACTTCTTCTAGCTGATCTTTCTACAGGGTGATTTGTTTGTAGCTGATCTCTCTACAGGGAGATTTGTTTGCAGCTGAACTCTCTACATGATGGTTTCTTTGTAACTGAACTCTCCACAAGGTAATTTCTTCTAGCTGATCTCTCTACAGGGAGATTTGTTTGTAGCTGAACTCTCTACAGGTGATTTGTTTGCAGCTGAACTCTCTACATGATGGTTTCTTTGTAGCTGAACTCTCTACAAGGTAACTTCTTCTAGCTGATCTTTCTACAGGGTGATTTGTTTGTAGCTGAACTATCTACAAGGAAACTTCTTCTAGCTGATCTCTCTACAGGTGATTTGTTTGCAGCTGAACTCTCTACATGATGGTTTCTTTGTAGCTGAACTCTCTACAAGGTGACTTCTTCTAGCTGATCTTTCTACAGGGTGATTTGTTTGTAGCTGAACTCTCTACAGGTGATTTGTTTGCAGCTGAACTCTCTACATGATGGTTTCTTTGTAGCTGAACTCTCTACAAGGTAACTGATGTCTCTACAAGGTCACTAGTTTGTAGCTGAACTCTCTACGTGGTGGTTCCTTTGTAACTGAACTCTCTACAAGGTGACTTCTTCTAGCTGATCTTTCAAGAGGGTGATTTGTTTGTAGCTGAACTCTCTACAAGGAAACTTCTTCTAGCTGATCTCTCTACAGGGAGATTTGTTTGTAGCTGAACTCTCTACAGGTGATTTCTTTGCAGCTGAACTCCCTACATGATGGTTCTTTGTAGCTGAACTCTCTACAAGGTGACTGCTTCTAGCTGATCTTCTACAGGGTGATTTGTTTGTAGCTGATCTCTCTACAGGGAGATTTTTTGCAGCTGAACTCTCTACATGATGGTTTCTTTGTAACTGAACTAGGTGACTCCTTCTAGCTGATCTTTCTACAGGGTGATTTGTTTGAAGATGAACTCTCTACAAGATAATTTCTTCTAGCTGATCTCTCTACAGGGAGATTTGTTTGTAATTGAACTCTCTACAGGTGATTTTTTTGTAGCTGATTTCTCTACATGATGGTTTCTTTGTAGCTGAACTATCTACAAGGAATCATTTTGTTAACAATTTTGACAGTAATAACCTATGTACTTTTTATTTCCGTTGCCCTGTTCCAAATGTTTAAACATTCCAGCTCCTACAAATTATTTTATTCTTTAACTTGTACTCTTTATACTACCCCTTGTAATTATTATTTGTAGTTATATAGCTTATTGTAATTTGTAAGTAATTAATTATGGCTACCAGTGCAAGACACTGGTAGACCTTTAGTTCTGTAATTTAATTGTTATAAGCTCTTAAATATTGTTTAATTTTGTTTATTGATCTGTACAGTTTTGTAAAGTATTAATAATAATAATAATAATAATAATAATAAACAATAATAACAAGGTAGCTTCTTCTATTGATCTCTCTACAGGGCGATTTGTTTGTAGTTGAACTCTCTACATGGTAGTTTCTTTGCAGCTGAACTCTACAAGGTGATTTCTTCTAGTTGAACTATCTCTTTCCATAGTTGCATGAACTCCCTACAAGGTAACTTCTTCTAGCTGATCTCTCTACAGGGTGAATTGTTTGCAGCTGATCACTCTACAGGGTGAATTGTTTGTAGCTGATCTCTATACAGGTTACCTGTTTCTAGCTGATCTCTTGAATTCTCTTCAGGGTGACTGCTCTATTAGGATGACTGCTCTATTAGAGTATCTCGATCTCGCACTTGCTGCACCAAGTTGGATTTCGTGTTATAACTCCGTGGCTTTAAGTCTGATTCTTCTACACCATTGAAGAGCCTTTCTAAGATGATTACTCCATCTATACAGCGATTTTCAAAGCATTACCCCAAGCGGTTTATCTGGTAGGCATGGCAAGTAATAGTTTTTTATTAGCTAATCTCGATTGCGTAATTGTTACACACTGTTGGTTTTTTCGTTGTATCTTCCTGGTTTTTAGCTCGATTTCTTTCAAACCACAAAAGGTTTGAGGTTCAATAGTTAACCTATTCACCCACCAATTTTCAGCTTCTTCCCATACGCGGTTTACCCTGTAGGCGTGACAACATATTGGTGTTATTTTTCGTGAATAATCGCTCATAACTCTTTGCCTGTGTATCGTATTCCAACCAAAGTTGGTACAGAGATGCGCCTTTATACCCCCTTCTGTGTGCCAAATTTCAAGGCGATCGGATATGGCGTTCGCGTTTTATAGCAGTTTTTGTAAGTGTGCGAAAAGAGGAAGAAAAATAAGAAGAAAAAAAACGAAGAAACTAAGCCAATTTTTGAAGTCGAATATCTCGGGAACGCGCGAAGCGATTTCGCTCAAATTTGGAATGTGGAGTGCTGAAGGTGGAGGAAATGTCCACAGCAAAAATCGTCTTGTTTCATCAAGGCAGCACAGAGCTACGGAGGTGCGAAAATTGCGTTTTCTTCCTTCCTGTCAATATACTCACGGGTGTTGCGCGCCGGCTTCTTGGGCCGCACGACACACTACCGTGTGTCTTGATCCTAGCCAAAGTTGGTACAGAGATGCGCCTTTATACCCCCCTTCTGTGTGCCAAATTTCAAGGCAATCGGATATAGCATTCGCGTTTTATAGCAGTTTTTGTAAGTGTGCGAAAAGAGGAAGAAAAATAAGAAGGAAAAAAAACACGAAGAAACTAAGCCAATTTTTGAAGTCGCATATCTCGGGAACGCTTGAAGCGATTTCGCTCAAATTTGGAATGTGGAGTGCTGAAGGTGAAGGGAGTGTCCACAGCAAAAATCGTCTTGTTTCATCAAGGCAGCACAGAGCTACGGAGGTGCGAAAATTGCGTTTTCTTTCTTCCTGTCAATATACTCACGGGTGTTACGCGCCGGCTTCTTGGGCCGCATGACACACTACCGTGTGTCTTGATTTTGTTTAGACTTACAATGGTTACAAAAGGTATTGATATGTAGTAAATAATTATAACATTATCTGTTCATTTATACTCAATTATATATCTTTTGTCACAGCACCCAACCCACCAGAGAATGTCAGAGCTTCAGTAGTCAATTCTACTACAGTAGAGGTCACCTGGAATCCACCCAGTATCACTAATGGGATCCTACGTTATTACACTGTAGTGTATGCTAGTAGTGATAACATGGAGATGATGGAAGTGAACACTAGTGATGTGACCGCATCAGGAATGGGACAGAATATTGGTAGTGGTCAAATGATGGTGATGGAAGTGGATTCTAAAAATGTAACTGTGTTAATATCAGGACTGGATCCCTTTACTAATTACACATTTTATGTGTTAGCAGTTACTATAGCACCAAGTGAACCTAGAGATGGTGTTACTGTGTTAACTGATGAGGCAGGTAATAAGAACTACGTATTTCACTAAAGCTAAAGCTGCAATACATGTATCATATGTACAGTATGATAGTACTAGATCATGGAGATTGGTACTTTCTCACACAAAAATAATTATTGACCAGAAATCAACCTCATAATACCTTCATGCCGCCTTGGTAGTGTCGGTTAAGTGCAAATGTGCTGGATAAACCAATCTTATCACCAGTATCAAGAAATGCTGGTTTTAAATAATTAGCATATTGTAGATTGCCAATGGTTGGAGCAACGTTTACCAAATTTTCACATGTTTACACCATTTTCTTACCTTCCAGAGCATCCACTGTTCAAGTAGCCAACAGCTAAATTTCTTGCCACGTTTTACTCTATGTATGTTGACCATATCAGGTGAGCTCCAATAGGGGTGGTGGGAGGGAGGTGGGGTAAGGGCAAGAGATAGCTTCAAAATTATAAAGGAATGAATGCATAGTGATGAATTATGCCAAATTATGGTTCATTTAGGTCTCAAAACTGGCTAAATTGGAAGGAAATTTATAGCACAGATCTTTATTCAACACCATGGAGCTGTACTGCCACCCTCTGGGTGACCAGAGCTCCAAAAAGGCCCCAACTGCTTGTATGTGCTTGGGAAAAGCAGACAGGAAAAGCAGACAACACAAGTCTAGCTGATTGTCAAATTTGATAGTTTAATCATGTTCTTGGTGAAAAATGAAATCTGCTGTCATGGGAAATAGAACCAGTTTTCCCAGATTGAGTCACAACTGTCTCTTCAATTTGGCCCGAAATGCTTCCAATGGGTTCTGTACATTTTTAGTGAAATTTTCTGCTGACTGATTGACTGATTCCTTCAGACCAATAATGGGTAAGGCTATGGGTTTGATCTTTTTGGCATACTGAAGTACGTATAATGCACAATCATAGACTTACCTTAGTTCTCCTTTGTGTCCATCTGGCAGCACAAAGTGTTAATTCACTGGAATTATAACTTTCAATTCAAGAATGGATCACTTTACTAATTACACTACATGTAGCTTTGTGTTAGCAGGTACTGTGAACCTAGTGATAATGTTAACATATTAAATGATGAGGCTAGCATATAACAGTTTTTAAAATTTAAAATTGTTACAAAAATAATTCATAAGTGAATTAATATTCATGTTAATTATGTTCATGCATGTATATATTTTGTCACAGCACCCAGCCCACCAGAGAACATTTCAGCTTCAGTAGTCAATTCTACTACAGTAGAGGTCACCTGGGATCCACCCAGTATCACTAATGGGATCCTACATTATTACACTGTAGTGTATGGTAGTAGTGATGACATGGAGATGATGGAAGTGAACACTAGTGATGTGACCACATCAGGAATGGGGCAGGATATTGGTAGAGGTCAAATGATGGTGATGAAAGTGAATTCTACAAATGTAACTGTGTTAATATCAGGACTGGATCCCTTTACTAATTACACATTTTATGTGTTAGCAGTTACTATAGCGCCAAGTGAACCTAGTGATAGTGTTACTGTGTTAACTGATGAGGCAGGTATGAAGAGCTCCATATTTCATTAACAGCTAAAGTCCTTTTTGCTATATTACATGTATCATACAGTATGATAGTACTGCATATTAAAGATCATGGAGGTTGGTAGTTTCTCACAAAGAAAGATTGATTAGAAATCTACTTCACAATACCTTCATGGCACCTTGGCAGTACTGGTCCATAACCTAGCCCAAAAGCCCCTTCAGTGTGACCCAAAACAACTCCAATATGTTGTTACAATAAAACAAAGAAGTTATTCAATGGAATATTCTGCTTACTGATAAATTGATTGACTGACTGATTCCTTCAGACAAGCATAACTCAATAGCTTTGGGCTTGATTTTTCACTGTTAGGTGGTGCCAAAGCCTAATGGGTGCCTGTTAGCATGCTGCTGTATGCACAATGCGCACATCATGGCATTCTTACGGTCTTTTATTTTCATCAGCAGTGCAAGGTGTCAATTCACCATAGTGCAAAATGGCTGTCCAGTATTAGTTTCTGGACTGGATCCTTTCACTACTTACACGTTTTATGTGTTAGCAGTTCCTGTATAGCACTAACCTAGTGATGGTGTTACTGTGTTAACTGATGCAACAGGTAAGTAATAGTTTTTTTTTTGAATTCATAATGGTCACAAAAATTACTGATCAGTAATATACACGCTATTTGTTAATTTGTAACCAAGTGTACATCTTTCTTCACAGCACCCAGCCCACCAGAGAATGTTTCAGCTTCAGTCATCAATTCTACTACAGCAGAGATCACCTGGGATTCACCCAGTATCACTAATGGGATCCTACGTTATTACACTGTAGTGTATGGCAGTGGTGATGACATGGAGATGATGGGAGTGAACACTAGTAGTGTGACCACATCAGGAATGGGACAGGATATTGGTAGTGGTCAAATAATGGTGATGGAAGTGAATTCTACAAATGTAACTGTGTTAATATCAGGACTGGATCCCTTCACTAATTACACATTTTATGTTTTAGCAGTTACTATAACACCAAGTGAACCTAGTGATAGTGTTACTGTGTTAACTGATGAGGCAGGTATGAAGAGAGCTAGATATTTTGCTAACAGTTTAAGGAGTCCTTTTTGTTGTGTTACATGTATCATATATACAGTACAACAGTACTGTATATTAGAGATCATGGAGATTGACACTTCCTCATGAAATAAGATTGACCAGAAAACTACTTCACAATACTTTCATGGTGCCTTGGCAGTATTGGTTAGGTACTGTATCATCATGCCCAAAACTCTCTTCAGTGTAGTCCACAATGCTACCAGTAGGTTGCTACAGAATTAAAAAAACAAACAAAACATTTAGTCAATGTAATATTCTGCTGACTGACTGAATGGCTGATGCCTTCAGATCAATAACAACTATGGCATTGTTGTGGATGTTGCTAAAGCCTAATGGGTGCCTTTTGGCATACTACACCATAATTTACTTTTAATCATTGTAAACAAAAATTTCTTATACAAAAATTTTTGCAGAACATTGAGGTACTCTAATAGAGTAGTCATTTAAATAGTCATCTAAAACTGTTTTAACATGAAATTTTTAATCAAGAAAATTTGTGTGTAAATTACAATATGTGCCATACACACATTATGGACTTGCATAACTTTGTTCTCCATTGTGTCCTATTTCTTTTTCTGGCAGCTCAGTGTGTCAATTCACTGTAGTGCAAAATGGTTTCCCAGCATTAGTTTCTGGACTGCCACTACATCAGTTATTGTGAACATAGTGATAATGTTTTTCTGTGCCAACTGATGAGGCAGATAAGTAATATTCTGTTTAAACTTATAATGGTTACAAAAAGTATTCATACGTTGGTACAGTAGAACCTCGATTATCTGAATCTCGATTATCCGAATCCTTGATTATCCGAACAGTATAAGTGACTGTTCTATTAGAGTATTTCATCATAACGCGAACGTTTTATTAGAGTAGTGTATGTTAGAGTAGTTGAACAGAACTCCTTATACAAATGAATGGGCTTCATTTATCTGAACAAATTCACTTATCTGTACACTTTTATGATTTAACTGGCACACAGGTGTTTGGATAATGGAGGTCCTACTGTAGTAGAATATGACATTATCTGTTCATTTTATTCAATTGTATATCTTTTGTCACAGCACCAAACCCACCAGTGAATGTCAGAGCTTCAGTAGTCAATTCTACTACAGTAGAGGTCACCTGGGATCCACCCAGTATCACTAATGGGATCCTACGCTATTACATTGTAGTGTATAGTAGTAATGATGACATGGAGATGATGGAAGTGAACACTAGTCATGTGACCACATCAGGAATGGGACAGGATATTGGTAGTGGTCAAATGATGGTGATGGAAGTGAATTCTACAAATGTAACTGTGTTAATATCAGGACTGGATCCCTTCACTAATTACATATTTTATGTGTTAGCAGTTACTATAACACCAAATGAACCTATTGATAGTGTTACTGTGTTAACTGATGAAGCAGGTAATAAGAGCTATGTATTTCACTAACAGTTAAAGTACTTTTTGCTGCATTACATATTCATATGTACAGTACGATAATACTAGATCATGGAGGTTGGTACTTTCTCACACAACAATATTGATTAGAAATCAGCCCCACAATACCTTCATGCTGCCTTGGCAATATCAGTAAAGTGCAAATGTGCTGCAAAAACTAGTCTCATCACCAGTATCGAGAAATGCTAGTAGCATATTGTAGATTGCCAATGGTTGGAGCAACGTGTACCAAATTTTCACATGTTTACACCATTTCCTTGCCTTCCACTGTTCCAGTAACCGACAGCAAACTTTCTTGCTGTTTTAGATAATGTTTTACTTGATGTTAACCATAACAGGTGAGCAGTGGCATAGCCAAACCCAGGGCAAGCCAGGGCATTGCCCTGGCATCAGACTATTTTGCCTCACCATTAGCCACCCAGAACATAGATTATAGACTATAATCTATGCCCAGAGCAATTAAAGACGTGGGATGGATTAAAGTTAGCTAGCTACTCTATTGTTGTACAAGAATACCGGTAGATAGTATAACCTAACCTCTTTCTTTCCGACCAGTAGATGGACAGGTGCTATGAGTAACTCGATTGTGCACAAATAATAGGAGGCAATAAATAGAAGCAAGATCATGTGATTTAAAAAAAACCATGCAGCATTGTGACAAGGAGTGAAGGACATGGATTATTATTAACTCTTCCAGTATAGTGGGATGATAGTAGGATGGACAATTAACAATCGGATTAACTTGTGTGCTACTGACTATTGGTGTGGTCAAAACTCGAATCAGAACATAGAGGCAAGATGTTTGAAGCATTAGTACCCACCTAGCCATGTAGATACTACTAAGTGATAGTTCAAATGGTATGGAATGCTTATTCAGTCAGCAATTGCTTTCTTTTTGTTATTTCTAGGCTGTGGCACTGGCAGGAGCAAAGTCACCACACGATACAACATATGTGCTTTAATTAAGGTTTCACCCTAGTCTGGTATTAAGACACAGATGTGTATATGGAATAAGAAGGCCAATAGCTAGCTAGCGTTCACCTAGAGTAAGGTTAAAGTACATTAGTCATGCATACAGTAGTGTAGGTAAAGTATATGTAGTGATGCATACACATTTTTAAAATGCTGTATTGATGGTCCATATGAAAATGGGCATGTGTATATGTGTTGCATGGTTGGAAGGGTTTGCCCGCGCAGTGCCCTGGCATGGCAAAACATCTGGCTACGCTACTGCAGGCGGGCTCCAATAGGGGTGGTGGGGGGAGGGCAAGAGTTTGTTTCAAAATTATAGAGGAATGCATAGGGATGAATTATGACATATTATGGTTCATTCAGGTCTCAAATCTGGCTAAATTGGAAGGAATTTATAGCACATCTTTATTCAACACCATGGAGCTGTACTGCCACCCTCTGGTTGACCAGACAATGCATTATGGCCCCAGACTGCTTGTATGTGCTTGGGGAAAAGCAGATAACACATTCAAGTTTAGCTGATTTTGATTATCAAATTTGATAGTTTGTTCATGAAATCTGTCATGGGTAATAAGACTAGTTTTCCCAGATTGAGTCACAAATGTCCCTTCAATTTGGCCTGAAATGCTTCCAATGGGTTGCTATATATTTTAGTGACTGATTGACAGACTGATTCCTTCAGACCAATAATGGGTAAGGCTATGGGTTTGATCTTTTGGCATACTTCAATACATACAATACACAATCATGGACTTACCTTAGTTCTCCTTTGTGTCCATCTGGCAGCACAAAGCATTAATTCACTGTAATTATAACTTTCCAGTATTAGTTTCAGGACAGGATTACTACATTAATTGCACTACATGTATGTGTTAGCAGTTACTGTAGCACTAAGTGAACCTAGTGATAATGCATGTTAAATGAAAAATGTGACCGGATTTGCAAAAAGGTACTTTTCACACAGAAAACTTGACCCATTTTTTGAACTTCATAACTTCATAATCGTTGCATATAATCATCTGAAATTTCCATGAGTGTAGCTACAGTGTCTGGCTGTATTTTGATGCAAAGAGCAACTTAATCAGTGTAAGAAGTCAACAGTTATGACATTTTGTTTGCTGGTATGTAAAATATGTGGAAATGGTACCTTTTTACAAATCCGGTCACAAATAATTGATAAGTGAAATAATATTCATGTTAATAAATTATGTTCATGCATGTACATCGTTTGTCACAGCACCCAGCCCACCAGAGAATATTTCAGCTTCAGTAATCAATTCTACTACAGTAGAGGTCACCTGGGATCCACCCAGTATCACTAATGGGATCCTACGTTATTACACTGTAGTGTATGGTAGTAGTGATGACATGGAGATAATGGGAGTGAACACTAGTGATGTGACCACATCAGGAATGGGGCAGGATATTGGTAGTGGTCAAATGATGGTGATGAAAGTAAATTCTACAAATGTAACTGTGTTAATATCAGGACTGGATCCCTTCACTAATTACACATTTTATGTGTTAGCAGTTACCATAACACCAAGTGAACCTAGTGATAGTGTTACTGTGTTAACTGATGAAGCAGGTAAGAAGAGCTACATACTTGGTTAACCACTAAAGTCCTTTTGCTGTATTACATGTATCATACAGTACGATGGTACTGTATTTATTGTACTGTATATTAAAGATGATTGAGGAGTTTCTCACAAAGAAAGATTGAACAGAAACCTACCTCACAATACCTTCATGGCACCTTGGCAGTACTGGTCCATAATCAAGCCCAATAGTCCGACCCAAAACAAATTCAATATGTTGCTACAATTTAAAAAAAAAACGTTATTCAATGGAATGTTCTGCTGACTGATAAATTGATTGACTAACTGATGCCTTCAGACAAACATAATTCAATAGCTTTGGGCTTGATTTTTCACTGTTAGGTGTTGCCAAAGCTTAACGGGTGCCTGTTAGCATACTGCTGTATTCACAATGTGCACATCATGGTGTTCTCACGTTCTTCTTTTATTTTTATCAGCAGTGCAAGGTGTCAATTCACCATAGTGCAAAATGGCTTTCCAGTATTAGTTTCTGGACTGGATCCCTTCACTAATCACACGTTTTATGTGTTGGCAGTTACTATAACACCAAGTGAACCTAGTGATGGTGTTACTGTGTTAACTGATGAAGCAGGTAAGTAATAGTTTTTTCTGAATTCATAATGGTTACAAAAATTATTGATCAAGACACACAGTAGTGTGTTGTGTGGCCAAGAAAGCCGGCAACCACAAGACACACAGTAGTGCGTTGTGCGGCCAAGAAAGCTGGTGACCACACCGTGAGTATATTAACAGGAAGAAAGAAAAACAGCTTTTTCATGCGTGCATAGCTCCATGGCCCCTTCTCCAATGTACACCATTTTTGCAGTATAGCTGTCCCCCAGGTAGGGTATACCACTCAGTAAATTTGATTAAATTCACAACAGCCATTTGCAAGATATGGGCGTTCAAAGGTTTGTTTTAATTTCTTTGGTTTTTTCTTCTTATGCCATATGGGGGGCTACAGGGGCTTTGATTTCTTTTCGCACACTTTGCAAAAATTGTTAGAAAATGCAAACATGTTACTCGATTGCCTTGATCTTTGGTACAAATGAAAAGCATGTAATAATGGATTCACATATCAAGTTTGCTGTGAATCTGAGGAATATTCAAGGAGTTATGAGCATTTATTCATGTATAAAAATATCAAACTTCTGTCATGGCAACAGGGTAAACCGAGTATAGAAATAACTTGAAAATTGGTGTGTAGATAGGCTGATCATTGTAGCAGTGCCTTTTGATAGTTTGAATACAAATAGATTTACAGCCACAAAGTTATAAAGCAAAAACCAAGCAAGTGTAAAATTGTGGGATTGAGATACTCTAATAGAGCAGTCACTGCGGCGTAAAAAAGGTGTGCAAAAAATGTCGAAAAAACCTTACCAGAGTTGAACCAGGGACCTCCATACCTAACACCTGCATCCTTAACCACTGAACCACTAGTACTACCTTGGCTGATCACCTCATATAATTTCTGCTTTATAAATGAAATTTCTAGTTGAAATCTGCTTATAATCAAGCGTTTGTAATTTTTACTAGATTGTTCTAGAACATTCTATGCATGTTCTATTAGAAGTCCTCAAAAAAAATGTGCACTCTATTAGAGTAGTACATTAATATTATCAAAATATTAATATTGAATTAAATCATGCAATGAAATACATTTATAAGTCTGCCTTTAATCATCATTGTATCTACATTGAAAAAAAAGAAATGTGAGTAAAACCAAACCTCAAAGTCAACCATAAGCTGGTTTTGGGGCTTTATAAAGTACAAAAAGATGTGAATTCCACACAAAAACAGCCAAGCTGTGAAAAAATGGTGCGGCCTTAAAAAGCCTGAGTGAAAAAAGTTGTGAAATCAAAGGTGGTGGCCAAGAAATGGTTGCAATGATGTTAATGCTAATAGATTTTAACAACCCCATTGTTAAAATTTATTAGCATTAACATCATTGCCAGCCACCCATTGATTAGCATTAACATCATTGCAGCCATTCCTTGGCTGCCACCTTTGATTTCACAACTTTTTTCACTCAGGCTTATTAAGGCCACACCATTTTTTCACAGCTTGGCTATTTTTATGTGGATAAGTAATATACATGTTGATTGTTCATTTGTAACCGAGTGTATAACTTTCTTCACAGCACCCAGCCCACCAGAGAATGTTTCAGCTTCAGTCATTGATTCTACTACAGTAGAGGTCACCTGGGATCCACCCAGTATCACTAATGGGATCCTACGTTATTACGCTGTAGTGTATGGTAGTAGTGATGACATGGAGATGATGGAAGTGAACACTAGTGATGTGACCACATCAGGAATGGGACAGGATATTGGTAGTGGTCAAATGATGGTGATGGAAGTGAATTCTACAAATGTAACTGTGTTAATATCAGGGCTGGATCCTTTCACTAATTACATATTTTACGTGTTAGCAGTTACTACAACACCAAGTGAACCTAGTGATAGTGTTACTGTGTTAACTGATGAAACAGGTAAGAAGAGCTACATATTTCACTAACAGCTAAAGTCCTTTTTGCTGCATTACATGTTCATATGTACAGTACGATAATACTAGGTCATGGAGGTTGGTATTTTCTCACACAACAATATTGACCAGAACCAGCCTCACAATATCTTTATCACACCTTGTCAGTTCAGAATAATGTAATTCAATTACGGCTAAGGCTATGGGCTTGATTTTTCACTGCTAGATGTTGCTTCAGTCCAACAGGGCATACAGCATGCACAGTGTGTACTATGCATACATCATGGTGTTACCTTTGCTCTCCTTTGTGTCCTATTTCTTTTGTTGGCAGTGCAAAGTGTCAATTACCATAGTGTTAAATGGATTCCCTGTAGATGACTATCACTATAATGCTACAGTATCATATTTTAACACAAATCATCAGTATTATCTGTAGATTCTGGATTGATTGCAGAAGTGTGTACTTCTCATACTGTTCTTTACCGGTATATATAATGCTGTGTAATGGGTTTAAAATAACAGACCATGTATTTCATTAGCTGCTAATTTTAATATACAATTTGAAAACTTTATTAACTGTGACCACTTACTCATTTATATGAACTGCTCGTTATGTACAGCTTTTGATAATCAAGACACACTATAGTGTGTCGTGTGGCCCAAAATGCTGGCGCGCCACACCGTGGGTATATTGACAGGAAGAAAGCAAATGTCATTTTCAAACCTTTGTATCTCGGTGATCCCTTATCCGATTGGAACTAAATTTGCTACAGAGTTGCCCACCAGTCAGGGGAGTCTACATACCAAATTTGAAGGAAATCGCTCCAGCTATTTCCGAGATACAAGCAGCCAAAGTTTCGATTTTTTTCTTCGTTTTTTTTTCTTCTTCTCCTTCGTGTTTTTGCACACTTGCAAAAATTGTTATAAAACACACACGCATACTCTGATCGCCTTGAACTTTGGCACACAGAAAGGGGGTCCAAAGGCAAATGCTAGCATCAAATTTGGTGCGAATCCGATGAATGGTTCAGGAGTTATGACCGATTATTCGCGTAAAACAAGATTTAAACTGCTTCATGCAATGAGTTGAAAATTGCTATGTAGATGGAGTAACCATCGTAGGAGTGCCTTTTGGTGGTTTGAAAGGAATCGAGATAAAAACCATGGAGATATGACACAAAACCCAACCTGTGTCACAATTATGCAATTGATTTTTATGAATAAAAAAGAATTAATTTTTACGCCTACTAGGCAAACCACTTAGAGCAATGAGCTGAAAATTGGTGTATAGCTGGAATAATCTTCATAGAAAGTCCTTGCAGTAGTACAGAAGAATCGGAATACAAACCACTGAGTTGTGATTCGAAAACCAACTCCGTGTAGCAAATGTGATATTGAGATACTCTAATAGAACAGTCACCCTAATAGAGCAAATTTATTTACTCCATCATAGAATTCTATTATATTACAAATTATTCTGTAGGGAGTTCAGCTGTAAACAGTTAATCAGAGTTCAGCTACAAAGAAACCATCATGTAGAAAGTTCGACTACAAACAAGTCACCCTGTAGAGATATCAGCTAGAAGAAATTACCTTGTAGAGAGTTCAGCTACAAAGAAATCATCTTGTAGAGAGCTCAACTACAAACAAGTCACCCTGTAGAGAGATCAGCTACAAAAAAGTCACACTGTAGAGATATCAGCTAGATACAAGTTACCCTATAGGGATCAGCTACAAACAATTGGAGTTTCAGCTACAGTTCAGTTATGTAGAAGAAGTCACCTTATTACCTACAGTATGATTATCTTTCATTGTTAAATATGCAAATACTTTTAATTAGACAAAAGCTGTACATAACATTTCTTCCTTTGTTCCACAATTCCTGCAGAAAAGAGAAAAAAAACAAGTTAGAAGGAAGCACCAAAGCCAGTTAATGGCTGGCTTTGTGGCTTGCAATACAAAAAGAAGTGATATCTAAACCAAAACAGCCAAGCTGTAAAAAAAGAGTGCGGCCCTCAAAAAAGCCAGGATGAAAATAGATGTGAAATCCAAGGTGGCAGCCAAGAAATGGCTGTGATGGTAGGTTAATGGCAAAAATTTTAATTACGACAATTCAGGTGAATTTGGTGCCGAATCCTAGTGGAGGAGGCAATACAAATTCACCTGAATTGTTGTAATTAAAATTTTTGCCATTAATCTACCAACACAGCCATTTCTTGGCCACCACCTTGGATTTCACATCTTTTTTCATCCTGGCCTTTTTGAGGGCCGCACTCTTTTTTTACAGCTTGGCTGTTTTGGTTTAGATAATATCTAACATAGAAATCCGTAACATCTTTGGTGTAGAAGTTCAACAATAGTAGCAACCCACAGTATGTGTTGTGGGCAGGCATCCAAGTGCCTGTAAGTAACTCAACGTGATTGATTGAAATAAATGATTTGAGAGAAAAGAGTTAACAGTTAAACTTAATGTGGAAATCAGCTTGATACAATTTGACATAAAGAAACTGTGCCAGGCTATAGTAAAGTGCAGGTTGAAATGGTGATTTTATTGACATAATTAGGTCTATCACTTCACAGTACTTTTATTTGTAATAGTTCTTCGATTAAATTGCAAATTCTACAAATACATTAACAAGGAATGGAGGTAGTATATAAAAAAATATCTCCCTCCTAGG
The DNA here is from genome assembly GCF_963678975.1 of Dysidea avara. Classification (NCBI taxonomy): domain Eukaryota; kingdom Metazoa; phylum Porifera; class Demospongiae; order Dictyoceratida; family Dysideidae; genus Dysidea; species Dysidea avara. The sequence continues at coordinate 27,398,109 of NC_089275.1, forward strand.
AGGGTGTAATACTACCTTCGTGTCTCGTTAATAATGTCACTTACCACATAATTATGTAACTTGTTCCCAGAGTTGTATTTCCTGCATGAAACTTCTCTTTACTAGAGCCTCAGATTGTAGATATGATTTGGCAAATGTACAAGGCTTCGACCCCAATGGAAAGTGATTATTGATATTTTTTCAGTAGACAAATAATAGTAAAAGTGCTTGATGGGCTATCAGTATAATAACATACTTAAGCAGGAAAAAACTTTTGGTCAGGGCCTGCTCTGTCCTTCAAAAAGTTCTTCCAAATTATTTAAAACCTATAAACCTGAAAACAGTCACTAATTTAAGACTTCATACTATTACATTCCCTCTGTCAGTAGTGGAGATCTGCTGAAACAGCAGATGCAGCTGCATCATGACTGAGAATAGCATGCAAGCACTTTTAATATTGTGCTGATAGTGGTATTTGCACTTTTGGTGATGGCACTAGTCCATAGCAGTGGAAGCAGCACAGCTCCATGGATGGACATAGTGTAATCTGTCGATGCAGTATTAACTCACAACAGTGGATGCAGTATTAATACACAGCAGTAGATTTCCAGTAGTGGAAGCATCAATGATTCAATGTGACAGGGAAACTTTACTTCACACACAGAAACAGGGATGATTTCCAGCCACAGGGAAACCCTTCAATAGTGGTAGCTAGTCCCCTTCTGAAAATAACTTACTTAAATACTACTGAACTGTATGGCTACTCTCTAGCAGTTAACAGTACACAGTACCCAATTGCAACCACAAAAATTCCAAATTCTGAACACTGTTTTAAGCACTGTAAATTGATGCCAGCTTTTAATTCTACAGCGGAACACTGTTCCAGAGATAATAAACATACTTATGTGCCCCTCTATTGTTTCTGACTGTTCACTGTCCTTTGACTCAACTGTGACTCCCTTGCATTGGGATCAAGGCAGTCCATTGCCACAACTTTCTTCCTGAGTTGGCCTCCTTGTTATGTTAAATTGTGAAACCTTGCACTTTCCAACAAAAATACATCATCATTACTGAAATAAAGGCTGAAACTAGCATAAAGTGCTGGACAAAAAGATTACTCAGCACAGGAACCATCGTATAGGAATTAGCAGAATGCACCCATCTAGGTACATCGTGTTGCTGAGAAATCTACTTCAATGCTTTTATTGATGACTTATACACTGCAGACATCATTCTTCAGTGTTCTTCATGACTACAAATTGTCACTGGTAGCTACTGCATTGCTGGCACATGCTACTGCACATGCATCATATTGATGCCAGCCTTTTACCCTAACTAACTCCTTCTTAAAATAGTTTAAAATCTTCTCTGCTGTAATATAGTGACATTTACAAAAACATTTGTGGGTTTCAGGTTTGTGAATAAAGCCAGAGTTAAGCTGTGGGCTTGGAATGAAGGTAGTTCATTGTTTTATAGATCGCAGGTTAGATTATATTGCTATTTTGATTGAAATCACATATAGAACACAGTGTGGTGCTTAATGGATTTAGCCATAAGCAATGTAAACATATTCACGACCATAGTTATTTGTGGCTAATAAAATTACTACTTTGGTGTACCTACAGCTCATATTTTGATTCTCTGTGCTTAAATGAACACCCACAACCGAAGCTTGTTTTGATACACTTCCTATCACTTTGTTACATAGGCGGCAGAAATGGGGCAGGCTAGGAGGCTGTATCAAGTGTTTCCAGCTGGCTATAGGCTGTTTTGTACTGCTTATTAATGCTATATGTTCATTAACCCTGTACTCAAGTAGGTAAAAACAGTGGACCCGGGGACCAAGGACCCGGGACCTGCGTAAATTCAACTCTTCTTGGAATTCTATACACTTCACAGTATTCTATACTTATACTAGGTACCTCTGCAAGTGGCCCATCCACTTTCCCCCCCTCGTGGCGTCTCGCACGATGTTTATACGAATTAGAAATTATGAGCACCTCTGAAAAAGTGTTTGAAGCTGACTGCATTAACGATAGGTCACTCGCTATTTCCCCAGAATATTTGTTTGCACAATGAACAATAAACTTTCATGGCACGATCACCTTGACTACATATGCAACAAAGCAAATCGATTACTTGGTTTCCTAAGGCGAAATTTACATTCCTGTCATAAACAATTCAAAGAATATGCTTACAAACAATTTCTGCTGCCATCTATCAAATATTGTTGTGCCATCTGGGACCCACACCGCCAAAATGACATCTCTAAACTTGAAATAATTCAACATCGAGCTGCTCGTTTTGTCTTAAATAAGCCTTGGAACAGACACCACCGTGACAGTATCACAGACATGTTAAATGAACTAATTATATAAATTGGCCATTGTTACAAGAATGTAGAAAGCAAGCATGCCTCATCCTATTGTACAAGATAGTTAATCATTTATTACTGGTCCCAAATCACTGTCTGTCATCATTAAATCAAAATGCTACCTGAGCCCATCACGATCAGAAATTTAAGCATATACAGTGGAACCTGTGTTACGGTCACCTGGATTAAGCGGTCACCTTTTCATAACGGCCACGGTCACGAGGTCCCAAATATTTTCCCATACAAATGTATGTATTGTGGTCTGCATTAAGCGGTCGCCTGTCTAACGCGTATAACGGCCAATCAAGAATTCGCCTATGAATCACTGTGTACATAACTTCATCCTTCATATAGCGGTCGCTTCCTTTTATGGTGGCTTGTTAAGCCAATAGTCTGACACCACGGCACCGTTTCAATGAATGATCACACTTCCTACCTTTCAATGAATGCTATACAAACTATCAGGCTTCATTGCTTAAACGTATTCAATAGCTATAATCAACATTCATAACAAGCTCACCTTACCCTTTCTGTGTAAAGGATCTACGATAAAATTATTACTGTATTGCGGTTGGCGCGAGCCTCTTAATAATAATTACTCATTTATTACGGTCATAACCACTGAAATGCTGCAGACCACCTTATGCAGGCTTTCTCTATAACAGCCACCTGTATATAAAGGCCAGACATATCTGGTCCCAAGGTGACCATTATAGACAGGTTCCACTGTACAATCTTCAGTAAACACATATCTCTCTATTCATTTCTACCCAGAACTATTCCCCATTGGAACGATCTATGTATCCCAAATCTATCTACCATTGATCTCGAAACATTTAAACAATTAACTATTCCTACTTTATAGTTGTAACTTAGCACTTATTGTAACTTAGCACTTATTGTAACTTAGCACTTATTGTAACTTATTATTTATTGTAACTTATCACTCAGTGTAATTTAGTACTCAATGTAATCTGGCACTCATTGTAACTTACCACTTACTGTAATTTAGCACTCATCGTAACCTAACACTTATTGTAACTTAGCACTAATTGTTAGTGTAACTTAGAATAGGCACTTTGTTATTGTAACTTAAACTAGGCACTTATGTGTACGTACTATGTACATTAGCATTAAAACCCTGTCAGGTGATTGCTAATAAATAAATAAATGTTTCTAAACTTAGTAGCTAGGTGACATAATAGACTAGCATGCTCATTGTGTAGCAGGCGAGCAATTACTAGCTAAGCCAAGCTAAGCAAATTCCAGCAGCTCTACATATGTTGTGGTGCATTTGCACAATGTTCCTAAACTACTCTAGTAGCTAGGCGGCATAATAGACTAGTATGCTTACTGAACGGCAGGCAGTGGCCTATACATGCTGTCAGCTTCAGACACTTTTTCAGAGGTGCTTATAATTTCTATTATTTTTTGGTATAAACATCGTGCAAGACGCTATGAGGGGGAAAAGATGGATTGGCCATGCAAGACTACTTGCAGAGGTACCTAGTACAAGTATAGAATGCCATGAAGTATATAAAATTCCAAGCAGAGTTGGATTTCCACAGCTTGGTCCCCGGGTCCACTGTTTGTACCTACCCCCTGTAGTCAACTTTGCCAAAAACAGTTTTTAACCAGAGAATAGCCTGTTTTAAATAAAAGTTGGTGTTTTAGTTAAAATGCTTTAAATTGTACCCATAAATTAATTTTGGTGAACTTTGAGACATTGTGAAAGCTAAAATGGCTACAGCTTCTGGGGCACTGCGCCCCCAGACCCCCTGCTGCCAGAGACTCTACTCCAGTCACCCCCTACCCCCTCATATCAACTACTTCCTCCACCACTGCTTTGTTGCTTTGTCATTGTTCTTATGTACATTAGGTTATAATGATTGAAATTCACATGGCCCAGTGTAAATACACTTGGGAAGGACGCCTGTAGTTTCCCACATTTACAGGTGAGCCATCCAAGTGGAACATATTAGCATATAGCTGTAACATGGGAACTTGTGATTCGCCTGATATATATATATATATATATATATATATATATATATATATAAATATATGCACTCACCCTTATGCTTGTTTGTATACATCACGCAAATCACTTGTACCCATGTTACATCACTTTGAACTTCCTGTTGATCTGCTAAGGTATACATCTATTCTGGGTGATGATTTTCCAGTTCGTAAATTTCATGAACTGTATCTAGAGTGTTTATCATCCATAGTGGTATCAGAAGCAGTAAGATTTAATGTGTGACCCTAACAGTGTGTTCGATATCTGTGTTAAGCTTAAGAACACCGCTTTTAGTTCCTGACTTTGTACTTGCCGCATCAAAGCAAAGACCATACTTCCAGTGAATATCAAGTGAACATTTTTCATTGCCTCAGTAAGTTAATGAGAATATTGACTGTGAATCTACCTTGTCATTGTCATGGAGGTCGATAACATATTCCTGTATACAAATTTATCCACTTATTGACATGCAATACATTATTTTCTCTAATATAGTTTTGGCCATTACCCAATGCAAATCACACTGAATATCCTTTGACAAGTTGCTTACCAAGCCATTCCTCAAACACACTACCTTTACACTGCAACAGAAAAAGCTGTTTAAAGTTTGATTTTCACTTACATAAGTATATCATAAAGATGGTTTAGCTAAAAATTTGGTGTTTTAGAAAAAAGCTAGAAAGCTTAAAATGCCTTTTTGATTGCCAGGTTTTCAACTGGCATGACCAATTCATCAACATCCTAGGTCTGCTTAGGTATAATGAAAATAGTCTCTTTGTGGTGATCTGATCAGGCACGATTTCATATTTTGCCACTTCATAATTCCAGTATAAAATACTGATGAAAACTACAATGCAAATGTAATTCATAAAAACCAGGCAATACTTTATAATGAACTTGAAAAAGCTTGATTAGACTGTGTGGAGCTATATTTCTCCTTCTACTTGGAAGCTCTCTGGAATGTGTGGCAATAGAGTGTATTGTGCTCTGCATCTTTCATAATTAAGAAAGCAAACTCATTAGGCCATGAATGTTAATAAGATCTCTCAACCTGGAAGCAGGCTTGGTCATGACTATCTCCTGTGCAGCAGTGAAGCCACCATCATTGTGATGGGGCCAAGGACATAAAATTGCTTTAAAAAATGTGTTTTAAAGTGCATGAATATCTACCACTGACTTTGAAACATTGTAACAATTAACAACCTACATAATAATTGTATTATGTACATGCACTATGTGATTGTATATATGAGCATTATAACATTGTAATCTGGCACTACGTATGTATGTTGAGAAGTACTTTTTTAATATTAAACAGTTCTGTAAAAGCATTTTTGCTGTGTAAAATGTGAGGTGGTTTTTTTGTAGCAGCATTTTGCAGACACAATTTTGTTCTTTAGTTATTATAACAGCATAAATTATCTCATTTTACTCCATAGCTCCAAGTGCTCCAGTAAATGTCACTGTAAACAATATCAGTTCCACATCTATGAATGTGACTTGGCAACCACCAATAACACCCAATGGTATTGTGAAATCATATCGTATTATGTACAGTACTAGACTACGTTGCTTCATAAGACGTAATAGCATGATTATTAATGATTCTGAATCAGCTGTCATCAACAATTTGGAGATATTCACTACTTACCAAATTCAAGTGTTTGCCACTACTATCACTGAGGGTAATGGAAGTGACATACTGACTGTAAAAACTGATGAGTACAGTAAGTATTTTAATTGTTTCTTTGTTAATGTAATAATCTGATCATTTTATCCAGATGAATGTGTGACTGACTTAGAAAGCCAACTGTTTTACTAACAAGTGATAGCATAGACATTTCATGTTATGTAACAGTTGGCTTTCAAGGTCAGGTCACATGTATGCATACGTCAATACACACAATAGTGTGTTGTCTGGCCAAGGAAAGCCAATGTGTTTGGGAATGAGACAGACAAATGTGTATTTTATAGGAGCCAACTATTTTCATACCTTCATACCTCAGTAACGGTTGAACAGAAATAGCCTGTTTTTCTGTGAAAAATCTCTCAATGTGAGACATCTTCGGTTATAAATTTGAGTAAATCAGCCCAATGGTTATTGAAATGTTCACCTTCAAAGTTTGTCTCATTTTCTTCATATTTTTATTCTTCTGCCATGTTAATTTTCTTTTTGCATCACTTATAAAAGTTGTCATAACACTTGTAAGCCTTATTGGATTCTTTTCAAGTTTGAAGCATATAAAGAGCATATTATAGTGCATTTTATCTTCCAATTTATGTAGAAGTACACAGAAGACTTTAAAAAATCATTCACAGTTCAAGCCAGGGACCTACACACCTATACCCAAGCCCTTTGCTGCTATGCCACTGCTGTCAGTTGCTCATCTCATTTAATCAGAAGTTCTAGTTTAGTAATATAATTTCATAGATCTATCCATGGAAATTCTAGATTGGTCTAGTACATTCTATGTGCATTGTGTTACATGCGCTCAGAAAAAATGTGCACTCTATTAGAGTACTACTACTACCTACTACTACTACGTACTACTACTACAATGTTTTAAATAAATAGTCATGCTTACCAAACAAACATGTGTCACACGATCGAGATACTCTAATAGAGCAGTTGGCCTCATAGCAATTTGTTTGTTATGCCTACTGGCTAAACCGCTTATGAAAACTAGTTGTAAATGTCAGGTAACTACTATAAGGTACTGTAATTTGTTTTTTTTTTCATTGTAAAAGCAAAACTTGTACGAAAATTTGTTGCACGAAAATTTTTATATAAGATCAAACTACTCTAATAGAGCAGTCATTTACATAAATCATACAAAAATATTTTCATGAATTTTTTTGCACGAAATAAAGTGAATTATGGTACAAACCTTCAGTAATGTAATGAAAATCTGCTTAATTATCAATGAGTTATGATGTGACCAACCATAATATTATATGTATGCATGTACCAAGTGCATTTCAAGATTCCTATGTACATGTGATGTTCAGTAACTAATATGAAGTAAAATAATTAAAATTTAGTTCTTCTGTTTACCTGTAGGAAAAAGATAGATAAAAGCCAGCAATACAAAGGAATGTTTAAATTAGATTCTAATATTACCATGTTAACACTGTTGTAGTATAAATTGTGCATGCTTGCTGAATAATTTACACCTAAATAGGCTAGAAAACACTGCAATAATTATACTATAAAATTTTCAATTAATAAATTACCCAACGGGGTGGGTTTATATAGTGACCGATGATAATAACAAAACTAAATTTTATATAGTGGATGATATTATAGTATTACCATCAATGCGTTTTAGCTCTGATGCATGTTTATGATTAATACAGTGGCGACTTTTATCCTATAATACTAGATGTACTGTTCTGTTGACTGTCATGTGATGCTACTGAACAATGAAGTTGCTAATCAGCTATGCAAAATTGATATCGGTATTCCATTAACTAGTGCAATTGAAATAACTCTTAATTTAAAATGAAGGGTTCTGGTGATAAAAGGTGGTTAAACCAGAAAATTATAAATGATGGTAGCTAGTCAATGTGGGAAAATCCCTACATTGACATGTTACCACCATCTGTTTAATTCCAAGGTAGGGATTTTCCCACTACCATCATTAGTATTTCTTGTATTACTACCTTTCATTGCTGAAACTCTACTTCATTTTTAAATCAATAATTTGTTAATTGCAAACTTTTTGTCATAGCATAGCTATGTAATATCTACACATGTGGCTGTGACTACTTTACCATAGAGTCTGTATAGTTTTTAAGCGAACGTATATGTTAAGTGCATGTATATGTTAAACACACAAGTGCATACTCCGTACTTAATCATGGTTGACGAGCACACGTGGACAGTCACTAAGCACCAACATGAGGTGCAGTTGTACAAGAGAAGAACTGTAGAGGTTTGTCATCTGTGTCAGGCTTGAAATTTGATGTGGTACATGGCCAATAATTATGTGGTTTACACTATGCTTACCAAGTCAAACGGTCTTCTGCAGCATGTAAATCTGGCATGTTCAACATGAAGGATTTGCACAGGAACTGGACTCCACATATTTGTACACATGGTGACTGTGAATCACACCACACCAAAAGAGTTAATCCATGAACTTTCATTATAAGGTTTTCTTATTAGATGCATACTATTAACAAATTCATGTTTTTGTGGAGTTTTGTTAAGCATATGCACCTAACAACCAGGCTCTATGGTATTAGAGTGTTTTTAATTTTTGTTGAGCTGTATGCAATAGATTAAAGGGACATGGTTTAATGCTGTATATTACTTACTACTGATTACAGCTAAGTCCTTAAGGGCATTGGTCATCCAACTCCAACAGGGTATGATGGTATTCTGATCATTAAGGGTGTCATCCTATGCGATCATTTTATAAGTACAGCAGTGCAGCTACACATATTAACTACTGTTTCAAATAGTTCTGTGGCACGTGTCGATATAGAGGGTATTGGTAAAACCAGGAGGGGAGCGGGAGTGGGAGATTTCTTGGTAAAACTGGGACTGGAAGCTGGGAGATCACGTACTCAATACTACAAGTAACTGTTATTTTTGCACTAAAGATTATTTTATTGATGCAGAAGAGGACTCATGCAAGTAGTCTCCCTTCCTTCCAAACATGAGATATTATACGAACTAGCTATAGCTACTGTAGCTAAGCTAGGGAATTGCAATACTTTTTACAAAAGATCGAGATACTCTAATAGAGTAGTCAGCCACTCTTATAGAACAGTCTCATAATATTATTCTGTCTCTTAACTGCCAGTAGCTTGTTAATAGAACACCTTAAAAAAAGATTAGCTATGCTGGGTGGGAATCATGCTCCCAGAAAGTCATCCATCATGCACTGTTTGCATTTTGTAGCTGTATGCTTCAAACTCCATGTGCGACATTCATTGCTATCAGACTCTTTGACTTGCTCCACCTCATGCTTTGCTACTTAATTGTCCTACTAAATCAAAATTTATCTTGGGAAAATTTCTCAATTTGAGTTCTGTCCCCATGCACAGTCCCTGAAGTGATGCATGCCGATGTAACACTATATTATTCTAAAAGTCTAATCCATTAGTACTGTCAGACTCACTGTTGTCCTTCCCATGCTATGGCTTGTTCCACTGACTTAATGATGGTAGCTATACTGTATTTAATGCATTTGCCTGGCAACATCTTATTCTTTATGAAATCCATCCTGATGAATTGACATCATTTATGTGACCCAACTTTGGAAAACCAAACAGTAAAAATGAGTAGTAAATATATACCATATTATGCAGAATAACGCGCTGAGTTGAATGGTGCCATTCATTTATCAATAGATCAAAGCACTAAGACGTTATGGGTAAAAGTTCATATGGACATTTATGAGTTCTTGCACTATAGCTACCATGGCAAATGGTGAGCATGCATCCGACTAAGAATTTGTAGTGAAGTTCACTATTTGCCACAGTATTCACTACTCATGATTTTTTAGGTGCATGCATACTTTTTCAATTTGGCTCAATGGTCAATTTTTCTCTTTTGTAGCTAACATATAAGGCATTGAATATTTATCTATATCTTGTGTTATATATTAACTTGATACCTTGAAGCATTCCTGATACATGTTATTTTATTTAAGAAAAGGACCAAGAACGTAACTATCAGAAATGTCTTTTATATACTTGTTAGATGGTATAGGAATGGAAATTTGTCCTCAAAGTCATGGTAGCTACACCAAGCCAAGGTAGATCATTTTCAGTCGTCAGTGTTGCAGAGCAAGAATTGTCTACAAAAAGCTTCTTATATGTAGTCATGCGTTAATAGCATAATTGGAAGAATTGATCATAAAAGCAGCATTGAATGATTCATTTACTTCAGACTCCCTTAATAAACATTTCAAAACTGTGGCAGTGATGTGTCACTTCATCACATCAATCTGCTGACAACTTTGCAATACCTGCTACTTTATGTGACACTATAATCCATTCACTTTACTTTTGCTGAGATTTCTGAATCTTTGGTCCTCTCTCATCTGAACTCTCTGGATCTTAGGAAGTCCACAGGTCAAGATGGCTTGTTTTAGGTTCCTGAAAGAGATAGGCTCTTCCATTGGCTACCTTATACTGTTAACGTTTATTGCAGAGTGGAGTTGTTCCTTTAGACAGGAAGTGCTCACATACACTCCAGTTCATAAAGGTGCATGGTGCTTTGGACAATCCTGGCAAAGACTCAGAGGGTAATTTATAAATCAATCAATCAAACCAGTCTGATAGTTTAAGAAACTTTTATTGCTAACTCACAAAGAAAATTTCTTGCTGTACAAAATCCAAATGTTTAATGAATTTATAAACTGACAATATCAAGACACACGGTAGTGTGTCGTGCGACCCAAGAAGCCGGCGTGCCACTCGTGAGTATATTAACAGGAAGAAAGAAAACGCAATTTCACACCTATGTAGCTCTGTGATCCCTTATCCGATTGGAACCAAATTTGCTAGAGAGGTGCTGGCCAGCAAGGGGAGTCTACACACCAAATTTGAAGAAAATCGCTCGAGCCATTTCCGAGATACGAGCGAACAAAATTTAGTTTTGAATTCTTCGTTTTTTTCTTCTACTTCTTCATTTCGCACATTTCGAAAAATCTGCCATAAAACACGAATTCGTGCTCAGATTGGGCTGAAATTTGGCACACGTAAAGGGCTCATTAAGGCGGATTTCTGTACCAACTTTGGTAGGAATCCGATGAACATTCACGGAGTTATGACCGATTATTTCAATTACTAGAGATTTATTGAACACCAACTGGGAAGTACTCTTTGAAGGACTCAATACTGAGAAAATGTGGCTACTTTTCCACTCTAAACTGTTATTTCTTATTGACAAATATGTTCCTACTCAAACGTTTGAATCTAATTCTAAACCTAAGTGGCTAAATTCTTCTACTCTTAAAGCAATTAAACAGAAACATAAAGCATGGAACACCTATAAAGCCACTCACCATCATGTCGATTATCTTTCCTACACCACAAAGAGAAACATTGCCACTGCTACTGTTAAAAGAGCTAAATCCAATTTTGAACTTAAGCTTGTTGATAGTGTCAAAGAAAATCCATCTGTGTTCTGGAAATATGTTAGAGAGAATGCAAAAGTGCGCTGTGATATCATGTCCTTAAGGAAAGGGGATGGATCATTCACCTGTTCTGATCGTGAAACAGCTCAATGTTTAAATGATTTTTTCTCTAGTGTATTTACTATTGAGCCAGAAGCAGATCTGCCATCTTTACCAGATAAATCTATGGGCCACCACTTAGGCAATATTACCATCACACACTGTGATATATTAACTGAACTCAACCGGCTTAAGCCAAATAAATCTTGTGGCCCAGACAACTGTCACCCACGTGTGTTGAAAGAAATCAAAGATGGACTTATTTTACCCCTCTATCTCCTATTTAATAAATCGTTACAGGAGTCCTCTTTGCCTTCATGCTGGAAACTAGCAACAGTCACTGCCATTCATAAGAAAGGTGATACAAATCTTCCTAGCAATTATCGCCCAATCAGCCTTACTTCAATATTTTGCAGAATGCTTGAGTCAATTATTAAAAATAGGATAATGTCTTACTTCCAAGCAAATGACTTTTTTTGCAATGAGCAACATGGGTTTCGTAGCAGGAGATCTTGTGAGACGCAGCTATTGACTGTTATGGAACACTGGACTAGGTGTATCGATGATGGAACTAGTGTTGATGTTGTGTACCTAGATTTCCAAAAAGCTTTTGATAAGGTTCCCCACAGACGTTTGCTGACTAAGTTAGAAGCATATGGTGTTAATGGCTCGATACTTCATTGGATTAAAGCTTTTTTATCAAACAGGAAGCAACGAGTAGTTGTTCGTGGAGCACTCTCTGAGTGGTCTACTGTCACTAGTGGTGTCCCGCAGGGTAGTGTGCTTGGTCCCATCTTATTTATTATATATGTCAACGACCTACCTGACTGTATACAGAGCTATTTGGGTATCTTTGCTGACGACACAAAACTTTATCGCCCCATCTGCTCATCTGAAGATTCCTCCATTCTGCAAGAAGACATTGATGCCACTTTGCAATGGTGTGACACATGGCTATCCTTCCTTAACCTTCCTAAATGTCACTACAGCACAATTGGACATTCATCAAACACAGAGTATTATTTCTCATCCGAAAATGAAGCAAATATGATCTCCATGGTTGTGGAGGAAAAAGATCTGGGTGTAGTATTTGATAAAGATTTGAAGTTTACATCTCATGTTAATCAAATTGTAATGAAAGCTAACAGGGTATTGGGAATTATTAAACGTACCTTTGCCTCCAGGGATGCCAACACAATAAGATTATTATACGTTACTCTTGTTCGCCCAATTTTGGACTATGCGTCAACTGTCTGGAACCCTCATCTTATGAAAAACATTCGTAAATTAGAAGCAGTTCAAAGAAGAGCCACAAAACTTATACCCTCCTTCTATAATTTGACATACTCTGAAAGACTCCAAGAACTTAATCTACCCAGCTTACTTTACCGTCGAACCAGAATGGATCTGATTATGACTTACAAAATCCTGAACAATTTAGTATCTGTGGACAAAGACTATTTTTTTACTGTTAATACCAACCCCACCCGATCAAATGGACTCAAACTTTACAAAAATCGCTTTAACACTGCTATTAGAGGTCATAGTTTTTCACAGAGAATCGTCAATGATTGGAACACCTTACCCCACGAAATTGTATCTGCACCTAATGTACTGATCTTTAAGACTAAAGTAGATGTATTTTTATATGACCGCCGGTTTGATTTTATTTAGATGTATTGAGATTGGTTTTTATAAGACTTTGTCTTCCTTGTACCAATTAACAAATAATAAATAATAATAATAATATTTGCGTAAAATAAGGTCGAAGGTCTGTCACGCCTACAGGGTAAACTCCTTTGAGGAATCAGTTAAAAATTGCTATGTAGATGGAGCAACCATCGTAGGAGTGTCTGTTGTGGTTTGAAAGGAATCGGGATAAAGACCACGGAGATATGACACAAAACCCAACCTGTGTCAAAATTACGCGATCGATTTTTATGAATAAAATACTATTAGTTTTCGTGTTTATCAGGCAAACCGCTTAGAGCAATGAGCTGAAAATCAGTGTGTAGCTGGAATAATCATCATAGAAAGTCCTTGCAGTAGTACAGAAGAATCACATTACAAACCACTGAGTTATGATTCGAAAGGCAACTACGTGTAGCAAATGCGAGATCGAAATACTCTATTAGAACAGTCACCCTAATAGAGCATTCAGCTACGTTTATAACTTTCTCCATTACAGAATTATATTACATTGCAGGATATTCTGTACGGAATTCAGCTACAAACAGTTAATCTGATAGACAATCCAGCTACATGCAAGTCACCCTGTAGAGAGTTCATCTAGAAACAAGTCACCCTGTATCAGCTAGAAGAAGTCACCTTGTAGAGAGCTCAGTTACAAAGAAACCATCATGTAGAGAGTTCAGCTGTAAACCAATCACAACTCAGATACAAACAAACATGCCCTGTAAAAAGATCAGCTAGAAGAAGTTACCTTGTAGAGAGTTCAGCTACAAAGAAATCACCATGTAGAGAGTTAAGCTGCAAACAAATCACCCAGTAGAAAGTTCAGCTATGAACAGATCACCCTGTTGAGAGTTCAGTTAGGAAAAAGTAATCCTGTAGAGAGATCAGCTAGAAGTATCACCTTGTAGAAAGTTCAGCTACAAACAAATCATCTGTAGAGAGTTCAGCTACAAACAAATCACCCTGCAGAGAGATCAGCTAGAAGAAGTCACCTTGTAGAGAGTTCAGCTATAAAGAAACCACCATGTAGAAAGTTCAGCTGCAAACAAATCCCCTGTAGAGAGTTCAGCTAGAAACAAGTCACCCTGTAGAGAGATCAGCTAGAAACAAGTCATCCTGTAGAGAGTTCAGCTAGAAGAAGTCACATTGTAGAGAGTTCAGCTACAAAGAAACTACCATGTAGAGAGTTCAGCTGCAAACAAATCACCCTGTAGAGAACTCAGCTACGAACAAATCGCCCTGTAGAAAGATCAGCTAGAAGAAGTTACTATGTAGGGAGTTCAGCTACGAACAGATCACCCTGTAGAGAGTTCAGCTACAAACAAATCACCCTGTAGAGAGTTCAGTTACAAAGAAACCACCATGTAGAGAGTTCAGCTGCAAAAAAATCAATCACTCTGTAGAGAGTTCAGCTAGAAGAAGTCACCTTGTAGAGAGTTCAGCTATAAAGAAACCACCATGTAGAAAGTTCAGCTGCAAACAAATCCCCTGTAGAGAGTTCAGCTAGAAAGAAGTCACCCTGTAGAGAGATCAGCTAGAAACAAGTCATCCTGTAGAGAGTTCAGCTAGAAGAAGTCACATTGTAGAGAGTTCAGCTACAAAGAAACTACCATGTAGAGAGTTCAGCTGCAAACAAATCACCCTGTAGAGAACTCAGCTACGAACAAATCGCCCTGTAGAAAGATCAGCTAGAAGAAGTTACCTTGTAGAGAGTTCAGCTACAAAGAAACCACCATGTAGAGTGTTCAGCTGCAAACAAATCACCTGTAGAGAGTTCAGCTAGAAACAAGTCACATTGTAGAGAGTTCAGCTACAAAGAAACTACCATGTAGAGAGTTCAGCTGCAAACAAACACCCTGTAGAGAACTCAGCTACAAACAAATCGCCCTGTAGATAGATCAGCTAGAAGAAGTTACCTTGTAGGGAGTTCAGCTACAAACAAATCACCCTGTAGAGAGTTCAGCTACAAAGAAATCATCATGTATATAGAGAGTTCAGCTGCAAACAAATCATCCTGTAGAGAGTTCAGCTATGAAAATATCACCCTGTAGAGAGTTCAGCTAGAAGAAGTCACCTATTAGAGAGTTCAGCTACAAAGCAACCACCATGTGTAGAGAGTTCAGCTGCAAAAAAAATCAATCACTCTGTAGAGAGTTCAGCTAGAAGAAGTCACCTTGTAGAGAGTTCAGCTGCAAATAAATCACCCTGTAGAGAATTCAGCTACAAACAAATCACCCTGTAGAAAGATCAGCTAGAAGAAGTTACCTTGTAGAGAGTTCAGCTACAAAGAAACCACCATGTAGAGAGTTCAGCTGCAAACAAATCACCTGTAGAGAGTTCAGCTAGAAACAAGTCACCCTGTAGAGAGATCATCTAGAAGAAGTCACCATGTAGAGAGTTCAGCTAGGAGAAGTCACATTGTAGAGAGTTCAGCTACAAAGAAACTACCATGTAGAGAGTTCAGCTGCAAACAAATCACCCTGTAGAGAACTCAGCTACGAAAAAATCGCCCTGTAGAAAGATCAGCTAGAAGAAGTTACTATGTAGGGAGTTCAGCTACGAACAGATCACCCTGTAGAGAGTTCAGCTACAAACAAATCACCCTGTAGAGAGTTCAGTTACAAAGAAACCACCATGTAGAGAGTTCAGCTGCAAAAAAATCAATCACTCTGTAGAGAGTTCAGCTAGAAGAAGTCACCTTGTAGAGAGTTCAGCTGCAAATAAATCACCCTGTAGAGAATTCAGCTACAAACAAATCACCCTGTAGAAAGATCAGCTAGAAGAAGTTACCTTGTAGAGAGTTCAGCTACAAAGAAACCACCATGTAGAGTGTTCAGCTGCAAACAAATCACCTGTAGAGAGTTCAGCTAGAAACAAGTCACATTGTAGAGAGTTCAGCTACAAAGAAACTACCATGTAGAGAGTTCAGCTGCAAACAAACACCCTGTAGAGAACTCAGCTACAAGCAAATCGCCCTGTAGATAGATCAGCTAGAAGAAGTTACCTTGTAGGGAGTTCAGCTACAAAGAAATCATCATGTAGAGAGTTCAGCTGCAAACAAATCATCCTGTAGAGAGTTCAGCTATGAAAATATCACCCTGTAGAGAGTTCAGCTAGAAGAAGTCACCTATTAGAGAGTTCAGCTACAAAGCAACCACCATATAGAGAGTTCAGCTGCAAAAAAAATCAATCACTCTGTAGAGAGTTCAGCTTGAAGAAGTCACCTTGTAGAGAGTTCAGCTGCAAATAAATCACCCTGTAGAGAATTCAGCTACAAACAAATCACCCTGTAGCAAGATCAGCTAGAAGAAGTTACCTTGTAGAGAGTTCAGCTACAAAGAAACCACCATGTAGAGAGTTCAGCTGCAAACAAATCACCTGTAGAGAGTTCAGCTAGAAACAAGTCACCCTGTAGAGAGATCATCTAGAAGAAGTCACCATGTAGAGAGTTCAGCTACAAAGAAACCGCCATGTAGAGAGTTCAGCTGCAAACAAATCAGCCTGTACAGAGTTCAAATACAAACAAATCACAGATCAGCTGGAAACAAGTCGCATTGTAGAGAGATCAGGTAGTATAAGTTACCTTGTAGAGAGTTCAGCTACAAAGAAATCACCATGTAGAGAGTTTAGCTGCAAACAAAGCACCCAGTAGAAAGTTCAGCTATGAACAGATCACCCTGTTGAGAGTTCAGTTAGAAACAAGTCATCCTGTAGAGAGATCACCTAGAAGGATCACCTTGAAGAGAGTTCAGCTACAAACAAATCACCTGTAGAGAGTTCAGCTACAAACAAATCGCCCTGTAGATAGATCAGCTAGAAGAAGTTACCTTGTAGGGAGTTCAGCTACAAAGAAATCACCCTGTAGAGAATTCAGCTACAAAGAAATCATCATGTAGAGAGTTCAGCTGTAAACAAGTCATCCTGTAGAGAGTTCAGCTATGAAAAGATCACACTGTAGAGAGTTCATGCAGCTACAAACAAATTGTCTTGTAGAGAGACCAGCTAGAAACAAGTCACGCTGTAGACAGATCAGCTACCTTGTAGAGAGTTCAGCTGCAAACAAATCAACCTGTACAGAGTTCAGATACAAACTAATCACAGATCAGCTGGAAACAAGTCACATTGTAGAGAGATCAGGTAGTATAAGTTACCTTGTAGAGAGTTCAGCTACAAAGAAACCACCATGTAGAGAGTTTAGCTGCAAACAAATCACCCAGTAGAAAGTTCAGCTATGAACAGATCACCCTGTTTAGAGTTCAGTTAGAAACAAGTCATCCTGTAGAGAGATCACCTAGAAGTATCACCTTGTAGAGAGTTCAGCTACAAACAAATCACCTGTAGAGAGTTCAGCTACAAACAAATCGCCCTGTAGATAGATCAGCTAGAAGAAGTTACCTTGTAGGGAGTTCAGCTACAAAGAAATCACCCTGTAGAGAGTTCAGCTACAAAGAAATCATCATGTAGAGAGTTTAGCTGCAAACAAATCATCCTGTAGAGAGTTCAGCTATGAAAAGATCACACTGTAGAGAGTTCAGCTAGAAGAAGTCACCTTTTAGAGAGTTCAGCTACAAAGCAACCACCATGTAGAGAGTTCAGCTGCAAACACATCACCCTGTAGAGAATTCAGCTACAAACAAATCGTCCTGTAGAGAGACCAGCTAGAAACAAGTCACCCTGTAGACAGATCAGCTAGAAGAAGTTACCTTGTAGAGAGTTCAGCTGCAAACAAATCACCCTGTAGAGAATTCAACTACAAACAGATAACCCTGCAGAGAGTTCAGCTAGAGTCAAGTCACCCTGTAGAGAGAATCCTGTAAAGAGTTCATCTACGTACAAGCAGATCACCCTGTAGAGATTTCAGCTACATTTCAAGTCACCCAGTAGAGAGATCAGCTGCAAATTATCCTGTGGGGATTAATTGACATGTAATAAATATATGCTCTCTTTTTATATTATGAACTCTTGATATATGCATTATATATATAATTTGTACATTTACTGATAAAATCAGAATGAGTTAAAGTGTTTATAAAATCTGCTTCATCTTTTTCTTTTTCCTGTGGTAAAGAAAAATATATAGGTTAAAAAGCCCCAAAGCTGGCCATAGGCCATCTTTGGGGTATACAAATACAAAAAGAAGTGAAATCTAATCAAAAACAGCCAAGCTGTAAAAAAAAGGAGTGCGGCCCTTGAAAAGGCTATGGTGAAAAAAGATGTGTCAATCGGCACCAAATTCACCTGAATTGTCATTATTAAAATTTTTACCATTAACCTACCATCACAGCCATTTCTTGGCCGCCACCTTGGATTTAACATCTTTTTTCACCATAGCCTTTTCAAGGGCCGCACTCCTTTTTTTACAGCTTGGCTGTTTTTGATTAGATATATATCCCATCCAAAAACAGCTTATAGCTGTAAAAAAAGTGCGCGTCCAAGTAAAGCAGAGTTAACTGCGACAAAAAGTAATGATATCATAATGCGGCCATGTGCGAGGTGTGCAAGTTGTAATATTAGCTAATCAGATAATACAATGTTATTGTTAAAGTGTTAATGAGAACTATGTGATGCTGCTAGTTTTGAAGTGTGTGAGCATCTTCATAAATGCCACATAAATTTAATTCTCAATAAAGCAATGTGTATAGATTCTCTGATAGTAATAAATAGTTTGAGTTTGGCCACCTTTCCTTTGTTCGTAGCATTGCTGTATACAGGAAAGGCGGCCAAACTCAAACTATTTATTATTATCAGAGAATCTATACACATTGCTTTATTGAGAATTAAATTTATGTGGCATTTATGAAGATGCTCACACACTTAAAAACTAGCAGCATCACATAGTTCTCATTAACACTTTAACAATAACATTGTATTATCTGATTAGCTAATATTAATTTTACAACTTGCACACCTCGCACATGGCCGCATTATGATATCATTACTTTTTGTCGCAGTTAACTCTGCTTTACTTGGATGCGCACTTTTTTTTACAGCTATAAGCTGTTTTTGGATGGGATTTCAATACTTTTTGTTAGAATAAGCAATGCACTGTTGATAACAATAGGTGAGTTTCCATGGTTTTGACAGAAACCCCAGATTACAGTGACAGAATATTAAAATATAACTGTAATTTTAGTGGCCAGGGCCGCCCACATTGGGGGTAACTGGGGTATTTTGCCCCCTACCACAGCCTGAAAGGGGCCACTTTAATACCTGTTTAAAGAAAGATCGATATACTCTAATAGAGCAGTCAGGATCTAGACCCTTCCTTGCCCCTGAGCCCCTCTTTAACTCTTTTCCCTGGGCCCTCTAATTTCTCTGGACGGCCCTGTTAGTGGCATGCAACTGCAGTCAACTAACACCCATTTTAACTAGTAAACCCTTAACAACACTTTGCCTTTCATCTTGTACTGCATTGAAACGATCAAGATACTCTATTAGAGCAGTCACAAAACAGCTGTAACACAGCCATAGGCGGCGGAAAGGGGGGGAGGAGGGGCTTAGCCCCCCCTCAGAATGATATCACACCGAAATTATCTTTCTTGGAGTGGGGCTGAAAACTGTGATAAAGATCGAGATACTCTAATAGAGCAGTCACTCTAATAAAGTATTCAGTGTGTAGCGAGCTATGTAAGGATTTTTATGTAGTTTATCAGCTAGAAATGGTAGCTGGTGAGGTGGAAGCTCTTGTCAGTTGGTTGTGACCTTTTTTTTTTTTTTTTTTTTTTTTGGTCTCACCTTACTAAACTATAGAAATAAGTCTGGGTCAGCCCAGCCCCCCTCATATCAACTACTTGCTCCACCGCTGAACACAGCAATCAATATTTAGCATAGTTACAACTTCTGCTTAGCATCGGATTGTATAGTTTAAATTACTAGCTACTTACAGACTTTACAATATAAAAATATGGCACTTGTAGAAATGTGACTGTTTTATTAGAGTATCTCGATCTACTTCAAGCATTGACTAATTCAAGTGAAGAAGCTACGCCCCTGCCAAGAGATCTTGTGAAATGAAATGAGAATAGTAAAGAAAAGGCAAGTATGTACAGAGACAATAGAGGGGCGCGTAATTATGTCCTGTTGTAAATAAACGCCTTTAAAATTTATATTACTACTAAATAAACGCACCAGAATAGGCTTGTGTGGCTGTTGTCTCCAAGGTTGTCTCATTATTTGTCTTTTCGTGTTGAAGGGATTTAGTCGCAATTGGTGAGTTTAACTATACATGTATTTGTGTTGTAAAACTTAATTGTAAAAAGGCGATTAGCACATATCATGATAAACATGTATTTGTCACAGTAGAGTCTCTCACGAAGTCACGATTATTATGAGACATTGGACCAGGGTAAAAAATTTACTGCTATATTTAGAGGTTGTAGCGTTTGTATATCTTAGTATCTTAATAAATAATCCCCCATGATCACTAATCACTAATAGTACAGTGAAAACTGGTCATTATTCAGGCCGTAGGGACAAAATTTTCTAACCTTGCCTTTTAAAGAGGTGGCTGCATTATGCGGCCTTAAAAAAAGGTAAGAAGCATGCTGTTCTAACTGGCTATAGAGATGGATTTAGTGTATGACAGCGTATGAGACAGTGAGTGCTGGCAGCAAGGGGGCAGCCAATCTGTTAGAGCACCAAAAGCACTGCTTCATACATAGGCAGTTGACTGTCAGCCCCAAGTGTAAAAAGTTTCACTGTTGGTCCTTATAAGCTCCTGATGAAGAAAGTGATGAAGTCATTATCCATAGGATATATTTTTCAGAGTATCCATTTCAGTTCTACAATATAGTAGCCAAGCATAAGATGAACATAACACAGCATTCCAGTAGTTTAGTGGTGACCACAACACTGCCTGAGTTAAACTGTGGTGAGATTTGAGACTACCAGAAGCCCTGGAATGTCTTCAACACATGAAATACCAAATATCTAATGCCTGGCTTTCATCCACAGTGGACCTGTCTTGGTGGCCACTTGTACAGACGGGAAACAGCTAGTTGCCACACCCCTTAATTATCAATTTGTAAAATCGTTAGCAAAATTGTGTGTGCGAGCAAGTGCGATGTGGCAGTGCCGTGTATATGGTTGCTGCCTAGCAGTGACACATCACGAGTATTGAAGTCACAATGCGTTACTGTATCATCCATCTAAATACAATCTCTGAATGTGTCATTTTGTGTAGAGAGCAATCTTCCACAAGAAGTGACCTGCAGGTTTCAGTGTATATCGTTAACCATTAATATTGTTCACAATATTGTGAACTATATGTACAGTGAAACCTCACTTAGTGGCCACCTCTTTAATAAGACCACCTCATTATATTGGCCACCTCTAGTAGGTCCCAAATATAGCTAAGCATTACTTATGACCTCATTAATAAGGCCACCTTGTTATTCAGGCCAAATTTTTTGGTCCCACAGCCTGCCATATTAATGAGGTTTCATTGTACTTATGTGAATTTTTATTTTTCGTAACTTTTCTTCAGGTTTACTGATGGGCACTATGAAGCATTGTTGACTGGTACGTGTATAATGTGGTGACTTGAAATGCTAAAACAGTACGTAGCGTGTCTTGTATGTACATGTAATGTGTTGTAATGTGTCCACACATCCACACATCTTAGAAATAAATGTAATTGTATTCTCTATAAATAGTCAGTTCCATTGTGCCACTGGGTCATAAGTTGGTTGAGTATGATCATCCAGGGCACTTGAGTCACATTTTGTCCTGGCCAAGTGGATCTCATCCACTGACAGAATATACAGGATCAGATCACGTGTATAAATTACGGTGGAACTTGTTTATTGCCACCTTCACTCATTCAGCAGGTAACAGTGTATAAATTCTCAATTGGAATTGGCTTTTCAAGAGTGGTTGTCTTTCTATACTAGTGGCCATTAAGATAGGTTGTACTGATAGAGTGTACATACTAGAGATGCAACAATATCCTCCACTTAGTGTCGTTTGATAGTAATGCAATGGAGACTATGTATTATTGCATTTAAATACTATACTATTATATTGCAACTCTAGCACGTATTTATAACAGGAATGTTTGTTAACCGTTTAGACATACTGGAGCCACACCCACTCATCTGGATTCTACAAATGGAGTCATACCAACTTGTTGTCATCATACTCACTCGTTACTCCCATTGTGTTTGGATGAATATACATGCCGTCATGTGAGACTTGCTACCATGGCGGGCCACTGGAAAACATTTGCATAGCAGTTATATTACAGTCATTATTGTACAATTCTTACATTATTGTTGTGAAAAGTGTTTGGTATTCATGTGTCTCCTCTGTATGTTGTAATTACATGTGTAATTTTGTGTGGGGGTGCTATAAAATGCAATAATGCATGGTGACAATTGTATTAGGCGATTTTGCACACTTCCTTTTAAGCTAGCTACATGTGCTAATTACTCACAGCTTGTGTCAACAACTGGTAACCGCAGTTGTACTCTTGTGTCATTCTTTAAGCCGCGCCCTTAGAGGACAAATTATGTGGGGGCGACTAATTTCAAAACGAAGGATGGTATGCAGCACCATAGATTAGCTATATCTATGGACTATAATCTATGGCAGCACACTTCTTGGTGGCTATATGTACTGATTAACTACATAGAGCGCCAGTTCATCAATACCCAGAGACCGCAGTTGTGCTCTGCGTCATTCTTTAAATTCCGAGTAAAATTCTTAGAGAGCAAATGACGTGGGGGCGACTAAATTCAAATTTCAAACTAGCCATTCTCGAAAACAAATGTTTCAATCTGAACGAAACTTTCAGAACAGTTTAAAGACACATTGCCCTACATGCCAAGCGAGTATTGCGGAAAACAACAATCTGGGATTTGTATTTGGCCTCTAGGTCGACTGAGGACGACTGAAACTTCGTTTGGTGCTGAAATCACGACTGTAGGGTAATCATGTATGGTGAAATCGATGATGTGAATCTTGAGGTGATTGAGTGAATACTGAAGCGATAACAGGGCGATCAATGTTCGGAATGCACAAAGGAACGCAAGGCATACACCTGCGGTTGCGTCTAACCGCATGCGATAAAAAAAAAAATAAAAAAATAAATGAAACGTCCCCTTTCATGTCGGCAATCTCGATCACGAAACAATCGGCATGGATTTGCTTCACTGCTTGTGTGGTAGTTACTAGTGACATGATGAGTTCAACTCCAGAGTTTCAGAGGGATAGCGTAAGTGACGGGTGGATTACAGGAAGGCCAAATTTGAGAACGTTCGTTCTTGTAAAATCCTCACGTAGTGGTCGCGTCATTTATTGTCTGCGGCGCGCGTTTCTGCTTTACTGGCCGCGCGACTCACTACCGTGAGTCTTGATATATATATATATATATAGCTATCTATGAAAGTGCACTCACTGTCTAGATCTAGCAACTCTCTACACAACCGGAGCAACAATAACTCAGTAGAATAAAATCAGTGGAGCAGGTCAAAGGATCTGAGTAACCTTATAGCAATGAAGGTCATACATGGAGTGACCTTCATGTATGACCTTCATGTATGACAAACCTTCATGTATGACAAACCTTCATGTATGACATACATACAGCTACAAAGGGGAAGACAATGATATGGGTGCTGGGGTGACATTCTGGGAGATTTTTTTATTTGAAAAGACTAAGACTTTTCACCTTGTTGTTAAAAATACATTAACAAGCTACTGGCAGTCAGTGGCAGTTAAGAGACAGAATGTGAGACTGTTATAGAGTGGCTGGCTGACTGCTCTATTAGAGCATCTCAATCTTTTGTAAGTTCGTATAATATCTCATGTTTTAAAGGAGGGGAGACTACTTGCATGAGTCCTCTTCTGCATCAATAAACCATCTTTAGTGCAAAAATAACAGTTGCTTGTAGTATTGTGCATGTGATCTCTCAGCTCCCAGTCCCGGTTTTACCAAGAAATCTCCCTCTTCCGCTCCCATCCTGGTTTTACCAATACCCAATATGGAAAATAAATTTCTCATTATAATTTTAGTGCATGAAGAAGAAGACAATCATGTAATTAAAGATAAAGGATAACAAAGCGCAGAAGGCAGACACTTGTCAGAACCAGAAAAGACACATGTCACCTGTGACTTTGTTATTGTGTGCATACATGGCATAAAATTGTGGCCATGCATTTCTTTGTTTGGTCTCCAGCCTTGTAACTGGTCAGGCAAGCATGCTGGCAGGCAGGCTGACGAACTGGTTTTGATGAATTGTTACATGGCTGCCTATTTTTAATGTGGTAATTGATGTTAAATGGAGTGAGGCTATTCTGCAAAGGTGATTTTCATTGCATATGATATTCCTATGGTGGTTTTTAGAGGCAGCATTTTGGGTAGTGCCAATCATTTTAGTGGGAACCTTACTAAACGGTACTACCATACTGTTTAGGTAGTACTGTTTAATAAAGCAGTCAAACATTCTATTGAACAAACTTTTACTAAACTATTCATATAATTTTAAATTAAATGCAATTAAATTAAATAGTCAACCATATGATAATATCACGATATCTAGTCATATCACATTATTTGAAGTTTCAATACCACACAGCCCTAACCAAATGGCCTTGTAAGTTTATGTTACAATTGGAATCTGTGTGTAAGATAGATTTAATTTCACTATCAGTGACTGATTTGCATTGACTTCTTGCAAGTAAATTTTAAGCAGTCCATGGTCCCTACTAGCCATCAGTATTCCCAAAGAGAACATTTTTGAACAACAAGCAAATGGAAATGTTCACCAGGAATGTTTTGGTTTGTTAAGTATTTTCTAAGTAATAATTATAATTATAGTACTACTCATACTGTACAGTGGCATTGTATTTTTGGGATCATGAAGGTTTGCACTTTATCACAAAAAATATTTACCAGAAACCATGCAGCCTCACAATACTTTGTAGCGCTTTGGCAGCACTAGTAAGCCTAAAAGTGTGTTCACTGTCTTCAGTATGACCTGAAATGCTTCCAGCGAAACTTTAATTTCTTTTTTATTTAGAGGGATTTTCTACTGACTGACTGACTGACTGACTGACTGACTGACTGACTGACTGACTGACTGACTGACTGACTGACTGACTGACTGACTGACTGACTGACTGACTGACTGACTGACTGACTGACTGACTGACTGACTGACTGACTGACTGACTGACTAACTGACTGACTTATACCTTCAGACACAAGCATAACTCAATAATAGCTAAGGCTATGAGCCACCATGCATAAGTCCTTCTTTATGTCCCATTACTCTTTGCTGACAGCTCAAGGTGTTGATTTGTGGTAGTTTATGATGGCTTCACTATGTTTGCAATAGGTATTGTCTATATTTTCTGTAATGACTGGATTGATTGCAGAGGCACTTCTCATACTGTTCTTCATTTGTAACGCTGTGTAATGAGCTGAAAACAGTTGAAAACAAAGCATATTGGCCATTTGGCACTTTTAAGCAATTGATAGTTGAGGTACACATTCAGATGGAAACAATAGGTTTACCATCATTCTTACTTGAATAATTAGATATTTTAAGTTTGATTAGGGATCATATTCATAGAAATAAAAAGTAGTGAAACAAGGGAGGTTACGTACACCTGAAGATATGCTAGTGGACATTTAATCCCTACAAAATTAGTCTTTAGCCATGACTAAATTAGGGATTAAATTCCCACTATAATGGGAATTTCTCAAAAGCATAAAAGAAATTTTTGAAAAATCACAATGCTTAATTTTATGAGCATAACTACTTCATGACTAATTATTATACATACAATTTCTTTTTGATAGAACCTGGTAGTCCAGGGGGTCTTTTTGTCAATGTTATCAGCAACACTAGTCTAAATGTCACTTGGTTCAGACCAAATGTTACTAATGGAATTATCATAGCATATGAAATATTTGTTTACAATATCAGCACCTCACCTAATGCAAGAAGTGTGATGATGAACATGACCACAAACAATAACCAAACAGTGTTTATTCACATTATTGGTGAATTAGAACCTAAAAAAGAGTACAGTGTAGCAGTAAGGGCATATACAAATATTGGAGCTGGAAACTTTACTTATAACTTCAGTGTTTGGACTAATCAATCTGGTGAGTCAATGAGATAATGACTGTTTTATATAACTACATCTCATAAAACACTGTACCACTATGTTCAAAGACAAAATAGCCAAAATACAATATCACATATTGATGTGTAGAAGTAGTAAAATATATTAAAGGTGCATTATTACCTGTACATGTCAGTGCATAATTTTGCATAATTATTGTATTATATGTGGTAAAGTGCCATATTATGCATATGTAAACTGAACCATGTATGTTATAGAGGTACAATCAGTGTATATGTAATAGTTATACCACGGCTGTGAGGGATTTTGCTGATATATACGAATGAAACATGAGGGCCACAAGCCCGAGGGCTAAGGGTGTGTATATCTGCAAAACCTGATGCAGTCATGACTCATGGTATAAGTGATATCATTCTAGGCACACTCAGCTGATAGGTGAAAGAACTACAGAGGTTTCGCCTTGTTTCTTTTATACATCAGTATCTGATGATCGACAGTGGTGTGGGCTTATAGCCGTTGAGATGTTATTTATGCATCATTTACACACAGCGCCAAAAAACGTAATTGTGGGATCTGGTTTTTTAGTGTTAACATTTTGTACTAAATTAAACCTACTAACATCACTGTTATGACAGTAAGTAAGTTAATAAAATTACGTAGTTAGGCCTCACCTATTTAAATCAAAGTTGTCCTCTTTGTGCTTTTCAGTGGTCTGCTCTATGGATGACATGTAGTAGGTAGAAATACGCATCCACGCATTACCCAAGCAGTTATTTAATTGATCATTCATTGCCAGTGTTGGGCAAGTTACTTTGTAAAAGTAACTAGTTACATATTACTTGCAACAGAACCATTTAGTTACAATTACATAGTACCCATAACATAAAGTAACTATAATCGTACAGTACGATAGTACTGTATGGTAGGGACGACGAAGATGTGGGCGTGGTCTACAAAAACAAAATCAAGCCAAAATCATCTTTGCAAACCCTTAACGGCCACTTGACAGTATTGGTCAGGTATAACCAAGCCCAAACATGCCTTCAGAACGACCAGAAGCATTTTCGATTAGGTGCTACGAAATTAAGAAAATAATTATATATTTTCGCAAATTTTCTACTGCCTCACTGCCACACTGCCTGCCTGATGCATTCAGTAAAGCATAACGGAAAATTGGCTACAGCTACAGCCTTACTTCTTTGGCGGAAATGCTTTGAATTTCATGGAGATGAAACTTTTATATAGTATTTTAAATATCCTACAATGTATGCACTATTGCTTACTGATTTTCCTTTGATCCTTCTTTATCGTGGCCATTGCTCATCAGTAGGGCTTCCATATCGATAGGGCTTCCACTATCATTGTGAATACACGTGTTATCGCACCAAACTTTTAGAATACATTTGTGATTTGACGTTTGGTTTATACAGGACCTATCATACATCGTCAACAAGACACACGCGTAAGACATCTTGTTTAGTATTAGTGTGTTTGTTGTTTAGCGGCTATGTTTAACTGCTTGCATTTCTAAACCTATTTCTTTGCGACTAACACATTCTTCGCTATTACAGTATTAACACTTCTTTATGTATCCTTGCATGTGCTTACTATTGTCTACACAGTCAGCAAAACCATATACATACATGATTGGAATAGTCACATAACTATCTAAAGCTGTTAACACTATTAAGTGTAAAAATGCATA
Source organism: Dysidea avara (assembly GCF_963678975.1). Classification (NCBI taxonomy): domain Eukaryota; kingdom Metazoa; phylum Porifera; class Demospongiae; order Dictyoceratida; family Dysideidae; genus Dysidea; species Dysidea avara. The sequence continues at coordinate 27,426,170 of NC_089275.1, forward strand.
TACAAAACTTCTAATTAAATGCATGAATAATAATGTATTAAATGCATAATCTCATAGAAACCCGGCTGCATATTATGTTTTGTCACAATTCCCTGTCAGTTGTCAGTCGCTCGCAGCATCGTCCTTATGTGCAACAATTACTTTTTGTGTTCCACAATATTCCCGCTACAATGATCAATGTGTACTGTATAGCTAACCTATGACAGGTACAAAGAAAGCATAGCTTATTTGGTATCATCATTGTTAACAAAGTTATAGCTAACGAATGTGTAAAAGGTAGAGTAGGGCTTATCATACAGTATGATAGTAACTGTATAGTAGGGACCACAAAGGAGTAGGCATGGCCCACAAAATAATATCACCCAAAAATCAGCCTCAATTTTCCCTTACAATGATGAGGCAGTATTGGTGAGGTAAAACTAAGCCCAAACAAGCTTTTAGATCGACCCGAAACGCTTTCAACAAGTTCTTGATTTGAAATGCTGTGTAACGGGTTGAACATAGCTGACAACGAAGCGTAATGGATGCTTCACTTTTCACACGATAATTGATATAGCTGGGGCGCGCGGTGCCTTTTCAGATGCGGTATGCGTGGGTTCACCAGCCATAATAAAATTATTTACAAAAAAAGTTAACAAACAAGTACACAAAAAAAATTTGGAATTTTCAACTACAGTAGGGACCATAGCACATCAATAAAAATTACTGAAACTAGTTGGAGTAGTCCATTATATTAAATCACTGTAATACAATAAAAAGTGTTATATCTCTACTGTGCATTTCCGTTATGGTATCTTGAGCACAGTAGGGATATAATACTTCTTATTGTATTACAGTAATTTAATATCATGGACTACTCCAACTTGTTTCAGTACTTTTTGTTGATGTGCTATGGTCCCTACTCTAGTTGAAAATTCCAAATTTTTTCGTGTATTGTAATATTACATATTATATTACTTTGTGTCCACAGTTTTAAGCTGTCACGTGTGAAACTACCACCTTATCATATGCCATGATGTCGTAGTTGGGCAATGTGCAAATCTTGGTTATAAGTAAGAAGCTGGTGAATAAGCTTCATTCAATAGGCTTCATTACTTCGTTGTGGCTAGGCGTTACTCAGTGGATCACTAATGAGATTAATAACTTCGTTACTTTTAGTAATAATATTACATAATATTAGACTCGTTACAGTAACTATATTACTTAGGTAACACGTTACATTTGTTAGTAAAGTATCTTGAGTTATATTACCTGTTTTTTTAGCATATTTCGTTATATTACTTAGGCCACTTCAACTAAATCTTCTGTTTCTCGGGCGAAATTTAGCCAAATAAAGGTCGATAGGTCGGTAAAATAAAAATAAAATTAGGCTATTTTGCTAGCTGAAGAGTGATATTGCGAGTCAAATGGTGGCTAAGCTACATTACGTTGCTGTATCACTTGTGAGTAGACAGCTATATGTTGAGATGTTTAGTGTTACTTACTATTTGAGAGCTTAAAGATAAATTTGCAACTCCTTCGTGGCGTTATCACTCTTTGCAAGGTGATCACGTGATTAACATAATTATTTTATGCTGAAAAATATAGGGTCGGTCGGGCCCGAGAAACAAAAGGTTTAGTTGAAGTGGCCTTAGTTACCACAAAAGTAATAATATTACATAACGCGTTACATAAGTAACGCGTTATTCCCAACACTCTTCATTGCTTAGTAACTGTCAATCAGTAAAAACTTAGCAACTACACTAAGCCTAGCCCAACTTGTAAACACAAACTCATAATTAAACTCTCTGTGTTGCTTAATATAACGAGTCAAAGCATATCATATCTTTGAACTGGTTGGGCATCAAAGCCATGAGCAAACTGTGTTCCCAAGATATTGCTCAGGCAATATATGAGTTAAACCCAGAGCGGCACCTTTGAACACCCATGCTAAAGTGGTACTAGTGTATTAACAATTATTAATGTTAAAATGAGGTAGGGATCCAAGCAATAAAAAGTAGTGAAACAAGAGACAAATGATAGTATTACAGCATAGCTCAGTGGGAAAATCCCTATTGGCATGTTACAACAATCATTTTGTTCAATTCCAAAGTAGGGATTTCCCACTGAGCTATGCTGTAATACAATCATTCATCTCTTGTTTCACTACTTTTTATCACTTGGATCCCTACTTCATTTACGAATCAAGACACACGGTAGTGTGTCGTGCGGCCCAAGAAGCCAGCGCGCAATACCAGTGAGTATATTGACAGGAAGAAAGAAAAGGCAATTTTCGCACCTCTGTAGCTCTGTGTTGCCTTGATGAAACAAGATGATTTTTGCTGTGGACATGCCCTCCAACTTCAGTACTCCACATTCCAAATTTAAGCAAAATCGCTTCAAGCGTTCCCGAGATATGTGACTTCACAAATTCGCTTAGTTTCTTCGTTTTTTTTCTTCTTATTTTTCTTACTCTTGTCGCACACTTACAAAAACTGCTATAAAACGCGAATTCCATATCCTATTGCCTTGAAATTTGGTACACAGAAGGGGGGTATAAAGGCGCATCTCGGTACTAACTTTGGCTGGAATACGATAAACAAGCAAAGAGTTATGAGCTATAATTAGGTGAATTTTGTAAGCGGCACAAAATTCACCTAAATTGCCGTTATTAAAATTTTTACCATTAACCTACCATCACAGCCATTTCTTGGCCACCACCTTGGATTTCACATCTTTTTTCACCATAGCCTTTTTGAGGGCCACACTGTTTTTTTACAGCTTGGCTGTTTTGGATTAGATTTCATTTCTTTTTGTATTTGTATACCCCAAATGGCCGGCTTTGGGACTTTTTTAACTTGTGTTTTTTTCTTTACCACAGGAAGAAGAAAAGATGAAGCAGATGTACTTTAAATACTTCTGATTTAAATCAGTAAATGTACAAATTATATATATAATACATATATTTATTATAGAACTCTCCATGGTGGTTTCTTTGTAACCGAACACTCTACAAGGTGACTTCTTCTTGCTGCTCTCTCTACAGGGTGAATTGTTTGTAGTTGAACAATCTACAAGGTAATTTCTTCTAGCTGATCTCTTTACAGGGTGATTTGTTTGTAGCTGAACTCTCTACAGGTGATTTGTTTGCAGCTGAACTCTCTACATGATGGTTTCTTTGTAGCTGAACTCTCTACAATGTGACTTCTTCTAGCTGATCTCTCTATAGGGTCATTCCATACCAAATCAACAAAAAAAAATCTGGACCCCTTTTGATTTTCGTGAAATTTGGCACAAACATGGACCTTTTCAAGAAACTTTCTCACACCAAAATTTGGCTCATTTCATAGGTCTCCCTTTAAGTTATGACCACTTAAAGTTTCTGCTGAAAATTTTATATTGCTTACATGTCTTCAATAAAATGGCCATAACTTTGCTTGTGATTGACGTATAAACATCTGGTTTAGAGTTTTGAAATGCTTATTAAATTCTCTTTCAGGTGATATATAATGTTTTATAATTGCTCAAAGGAAAAGGTCAAACCACAAAAATACATTTTTGTGGTTTGACCTTTTCCTTTGAGCAATTATAAAACATTATATATCACCTGAAAGAGAATTTAATAAGCATTTCAAAACTCTAAACCAGATGTTTATACGTCAATCACAAGCAAAGTTATGGCCATTTTATTTGTAGCCTTTTCCTTTGATCTTAATTTTCTAAAATAAATATTCTTTAATTAAATTTATTTTTGGTTTACATGTTGCTCTAATACCTACCATTCATCACTGTGAGTTTAAAGTTGGGACCAATAGTAGATCATGAGTTATAAGTGTTAATGTGTAGCCTTGTAATCACTGCTGTTTGTATGGTTCAAATACGCTAAGATGCAATACCAATTGCAAGTAACTTTATGTAATAGTACGTCACAATTATTTTATACATTGTTGGTTTGTAAGTAAAGTTAATTTGTTTATGTTTTGTAAGAAAACCCAGTAAAAGCTTGTAATTAAATACATATACTCAAGTAATTTACCCCTTATCAAGCTTGTATATATTGTTTCTGATTATGACACCAAGTCTATTGTATAGTAGTGAAATATTAAACTTGATGACATTTTCACTAGCTACAGTAACTGCTACTGTTAGCATTTAATGCTGACTGTTGATATGCAAGTACGTATTTTGATACACAAATGTAGCTATAGTGGAAGCTGTCTAAGCCAGTAAGGCCAATTTTTTTGGCCTTAATAATGTAGGTGGCTATTTATATTTTGATGTGTACAAATCTCTTACTTGAACAATTTAAAGTTGGCCCTTAATAGAAAGGTGGCCTTTCATTACAGGTGGCTGCTAAGACAAGTTCCACTGTAATTTGAAACACTTACAAATAAAACAATGTTATGTAGCTGCATTCACACAGGCATGAATGTTTCAATATTGTAATCTACTAGAGCTTTTCTAACTAGTAGTAATGAACGACTGATGTAGTATTAACAGTCTTTTCAACTTATACCTTCAAAAATTCAACTGTGTACTGATATCAATGTATCAAGTTTCCATGTGAATGATTGTAGAGACTGTCATGCAATATGCACCAGTTTCAGTCTCAACTTTTACTATAACACTTTGATTTAACTTTGAAGTTAGTTACCTTGACCCTTTCTTTAATCGATTGTTGATGTATTTCACTTAAAGCTATAGATATGTATCAGTGTACAATTGCTGTAGTGAACCTTTGTACAATGTAATTTCTATGGAACATTTCTATGATTCTATGATTCTCAATTATAGAATCAAATTATGAGCTACATTGCTATTATTATCATGATACAGTTGATGTATGGAGTTTAAGCCAGTTACCTTAGGGCCAAAATTTATGGGCCTTAAAGTGCAGGTAGCTGCTTAATACATTTGCATAAGTGTACAGTAACAATTTAAAATTGGCCTTATTGGAGTGGTGGCCTTTCTATACAGGTGGCCACTTTCAACTCTATTCCATCAAATTTTTAATTTGACAAGTAAGACAATGCATAGTGGTTTTAGAAGTGTACATTTTTCCAGCAAAGGCATTATTTATAGGTTCAAACATATTAAGGTGGCCTTTAAGTGGCCATGCAGTAGTAGGCATTCACTTTCAGAGTATGATTCAGAGTGATATACAGTGTAACATATCTTAGCAGCTACCTTAAAGGCCACCATTTTATAAAGGCCAACTTAAAATAGAATATTTCTACTCTAATGCAACTATACGAAGCAGCTATCTAGGTATTAAGACCAAGAAGCTTTGGTGGATATCACTAAGACATGACATTTTGATTCCACTTTACATGTACATATGTATGAATAACTGTGTCGTTTGCATCCATTATACACGCGAATAAGATTGGAAACTATCATCATAATCTGTGGCCGAATATTATTGTACAGTAAGTAAAATTGAAAGAATACATTGGAATATCATTCGTTATACAGTAAATCCCTTATAAATATAGCTACCTCTATAATAAGACCACCTCTATTTTATAGGACACTGAACTTACAGCAAAAACATAATCAGTGATTCTTTTATTAGGCAGCCTTATTATTGCTCCAACTTCCTTAGCTTTAAAAGTGGCTCTGTTAGTATGGTTTCAGTGTAGTGAGCCCTTGTCAATACAAACCCTAACTATTTTAATGCATAAAATGATTTTTGACATACTAAATAAGGTAACTTGCAATTGGTATTGGAAATTACACTGAAAAATACCATACAAACAGCAGTGATTACAAGGCTACACATTAACACTTATAACTCATGATCTACTATTGGTCCCAACTTTAAACTCACAGTGGTGAATGATAGGTATTAGAGCAACATGTAAACCAAAAATAAATTTAATCAAAGAATATATATTTTTGAAAATTAAGATCAAAGGAAAAAGCTACATTTTTGTGGTTTGACCTTTTCCTTTGAGCAATTATAAAACATTAGATATCATCTGAAAGGGGATTTAATAAGCATTTCAAAAATCTAAACCAGATGTTTCTACATCAATCACAAGCAAAGTTATGGCCATTTTATTGAAGGCATGTAAGCAAAATAAAATTTTCAGCAGAAACTTTGAGTGGTCATAACTTAAAGGGAGACCTATGAAATGAGCCAGATTTTGGTGTGAGAAAGTTTCTTGAAAGGGGCCACGTTTGTGCCAAATTTCATGAAAATTGAAAGGGGTCCGGTTTTTTTTTTGTTGATTTGGTATGGAATGACCCTATAGGGAGATTTGTTTGTAGCTGAACTCTCTACAGGTGATATGTTTGCAACTTAACTCTCCACAAGGTGACTTCTTCTAGCTGATCTCTCTACAGGGAGATTTGTTTGTAGCTGAACTCTCTACAGGTGATTTGTTTGCAGCTGAACTCTCCACATGATGGTTTCTTTGTAGCTGAACTCTCTACAAGTTCACTTCTTCTAGCTGATCTCTCTACAGGGAGATTTGTTTGTAGCTGAACTCTCTACATGATGGTTTCTTTGTAGCTGAACTCTCTACTAGGTATCTTCTTCTAGTTGATCTTTCTACAGGGTGATTTGTTTGTAGCTGAACTCTCTACAAGAAATCTTCTTCTAGCTGATCTCTCTACAGGGAGATTTGTTTGTTGCTGAACTCTCTACAGGTGATTTGTTTGCAGCTGAACTCTCCACATGATGGTTTCTTTGTAGCTGAACTCTCTACAAGTTAACTTCTTCTAGCTGATCTCTCTACAGGGAGATTTGTTTGTAGCTGAACTCTCTATATGATGGTTTCTTTGTAGCTGAACTCTCTACAAGGTATCTTCTTCTAGTTGATCTTTCTACAGGGTGATTTGTTTGTAGCTGAACTCTCTACAAGGAATCTTCTTCTAGCTGATTTCTCTACAGGGAGATTTGTTTGTAGCTGAACTCTCTACATGATGGTTTCTATGTAGCTGAACTCTCTACAAGGTATCTTCTTCTAGTTGATCTTTCTACAGGGTGATTTGTTTGTAGCTGAACTCTCTACAAGGAATCTTCTTCTAGCTGATCTCTCTACAGGGAGATTTATTTGTAGCTGAACTCTCTACAGGTGATTTGTTTGCAGCTGAACTCTCTACATGATGGTTTCTTTGTAGCTGAACTCTCTACAGGTGATTTGTTTGCAGCTGAACTCTCTACAGTATGGTTTCTTTGTAGCTGAACTCTCTACAAGTTAACTTCTTCTAGCTGATCTCTCTACTGGGAGATTTGTTTGTAGCTGAACTCTCTACAGGTGCAGCTGAACTCTCCACATGATGGTTTCTTTGTAGCTGAACTCTCTACAAGTTAACTTCTTCTAGCTGATCTCTCTACAGGGAGATTTGATTATAACTGAACTCTCTATAGATGAATTGTTTGCAGCTGAACTCTCTACAGTATGGTTTCTTTGTAGCTGAACTCTCTACAAGTTAACTTCTTCTAGCTGATCCCTCTACAGGGAAATTTGTTTGTTGCTGAACTCTTTACAGGTGATTTGTTTGCAGCTGAACTCTCCACATGATGGTTTCTTTGTAGCTGAACTCTCTACAAGTTAACTTCTTCTAGCTGATCTCTCTACAGGGAGATTTGTTTGTAGCTGAACTCTCTATATGATGGTTTCTTTGTAGCTGAACTCTCTACAAGGTATCTTCTTCTAGTTGATCTTTCTACAGGGTGATTTGTTTGTAGCTGAACTCTCTACAAGGAATCTTCTTCTAGCTGATCTCTCTACAGGGAGATTTGTTTGTAGCTGAACTCTCTACAGGTGCAGCTGAACTCTCCACATGATGGTTTCCTTGTAGCTGAACTCTCTACAAGTTAACTTCTTCTAGCTGATCTCTCTACAGGGAGATTTGATTATAACTGAACTCTCTATAGATGAATTGTTTGCAGCTGAACTCTCTACATGATGGTTACTTTGTAGCTGAACTCTCTACAATCTAACTTATTTTAGCTGATGTCTCTACAAGGTCACTAGTTTGTAACTGAACTCTCTATATGGTGGTTACTTTGTAGCTGAACTCTCTACAAGGTGACTTCTTCTAGCTGAACTTTCTACAGGATGATTTGTTTGTAGCTGAACTCTCTACAAGGAAATTTCTTCTAGCTGATCTCTCTACAGGGAGATTTGTTTGTAGCTGAACTCTCTACATGGTAGTTTCTTTGTAGCTGAACTCTACAAGATGATATCTTCTAGCTGAACTATCTCTTTCCATACTTGCATGAACTCCCTACAAGGTAACTTTTTCTAGCTGATCTCTCTACAGGGTGAATTGTTTGTAGCTGATTTCTCTACAGGGTGACTTTTTGTATCTGATCTCTATACAGGTTACTTGTTTCTAGCTGATCTCTTGAATTCTCTTCAGGGTGACTGCTCTATTAGGATGACTGCTCTATTAGAGTATCTCGATCTCGCACTTGCTGCACCAAGTTGGATTTCGTGTTATAACTCCGTGGCTTTAAGTCTGATTCTTCTACACCATTGAAGAGCCTTTCTAATATGATTACTCCATCTGTAAAACGATTTTCAAAGCATTACCCCAAGCGGTTTATCTGGTAGGCGTGGCAAGCAGTCGTTTTTTATTATATAGCTAATCTCGATTGCGTAATTGTTACACACTGTTGGGTTTTTGGCTCGATTTCTTTCAAACCACAAAAGGTTTGAGGTTCAATAGTTAACCCATTCACCCACCGATTTTCAGCTTCTTCCCATACGCGATTTACCCTGTAGGCGTGACAACATATTGGTGTTATTTTTCGTGAATAATCGATCATAACTCCTTTCCTGTTTATCGTATTCTAGCCAAAGTTGGTACAGAGATGCGCCTTTATACCCCCCTTCTGTGTGCCAAATTTCAAGGCAATCGGATAACGCGTTCGCGTTTTATAGCAGTTTTTGTAAGTGTGCGAAAAGAGGAAGAAAAATAAGAAGAAAAAAAAACGAAGAAACTAAGCCAATTTTTGAAGTCACATATCTCGGGAACGCTTGAAGCGATTTCGCTCAAATTTGGAATGTGGAGTGCTAAAGTTGGAGGGAGTGTCCACAGCAAAAATCGTCTTGTTTCACTAAGGCAGCACAGAGCTACGGAGGTGCGAAAATTGCGTTTTCTTTCTTCCTGTCAATATACTCACGGGTGTTGCGCGCCGGCTTCTTTGGCCGCACGACACACTATCGTGTGTCTTGATGTATTACCTATGTAAGTAATACCCTGCCAAAATGTACCTGTGAAGCTGAAGTGACATCGAGTAGTCCAAATAATCAAGCCTGTAGCCTTATCTTTTAACGAGTTATGCTAGTCTGAAGGAAGTCAGTCAGTCAGTCAGTCAGTCAGTCAGTCAGTCAGTCAGTCAGTCAGTCAGTCAGTCAGTCAGTCAGTCAGTTAGTCAGTCAGTCAGTCAGTCAGTCAGTCAGTCAGTCAATCAATCAGTTGCTTGAAAATTCCACTGATTATTTTTGTTAAATCTAAGCAACTTACTGGAAGTATTTCAGGTTTTTATTAATGCTTTACAGCACAAGTGCTGAAGGTCTGTAGGACACCTGGTCCTACAGCCTGCTCAAAGACTTTAGCTACTTAAGATGTGTTTGAAAAGTTGGAGATTGTACTAAAGGCATACTTGGGTTTGGTTATACCCAATCAATACTTCCAAGGTACTGTGAGGCTGGTTTCTGGTCAATACTTTTTTGAGAGAAGGTGCAAACCTCCAAGATCTCTAATCATGCAGTACGATAGTACCGTATAGTAGGGACCACAAAGGAGTAGGTATGGCCCATGAAAAAACATCACCCAAAAACCAGCCTCACTTTTTCCAGATGACAACGACTCAGTATTGGTTAGGCAAAGCTAAGCCCAAACAAGCCTTCAGATTGACCCGAAGTGCTTTCAACAAGTTGCTATGGAATTTAAAAAATATATTATTTAATGGAATTTTCTAGTGACTAACTGACTGACTGGGTAACTGACTGAGTAACTGACTGATGTCTTTAGACAATCGTAACTTGATAACGGCTAAGGCTATGGGTTTGATTTTTTCATTGTTCAATGTCGCTTCAGCCGGACATGTGCCTTTTGGTATACCGCAGTACGTACAATGCATTCTTCATGGACTTACCACTGTTCTACTTTGTGTCCCATTCATCTTTACTGATGGTGAAAAGTGTCGATTTGGTGGTAGTATGTGATGGCTTCCCTTCATAACGGAAATCGTCCATATATTTCATAGTGGCTACCACTGTTGGGACAGTTACTTTATAAAAGTAACTAGTTACATATTACATGCAACTAAACTATCATACAGTACGATAGTAACTGTATAGTAGGGACCACAAAGGAGTGGGCATGGCCAATGGAATAATATCACCCAAATAAACAGCCTCAGTTTTACCTGACAACAATGAGGCAGTATTGGTTAGGTAAAACTAAGCCCAAAAAAGCTTTCAGATCGAACTGAAACGCTTTCAACAAGTTGCTACAGAATTTTAAAAATAATTTATTTAATGGAATTTTCTACTGACTGTGTAAGTAACTGACTGACTGATGCATTCAGACAAGCTTATCTTGATAACAGCTAAGGCTACAGGCTTGATTTTTTCACTGTTCGACGTCGCTTTGGCCCACTGGTGCCTTTTGGCATACCGCCATATGTACAATGCATTCTTCATGGACTTACCAGTGTCCTCCTTTATGTCCCATTCATCTTTGCTGACTGTGAAAAGTGTCGATTTGGTGGTAGCACATGATGGCTTCCCTTCGTAATGGAAATTGTCCGTATGTTTCGTAGTGGCTATTTTGATTTCAGAGGTGCTTTTTGAACAGTTCTTGATTTGTAATGTTGTGTAATGGGTTAAACATAGCAGACAACAAAGCATAATCAGTGGATACTTCATTTTTCAGATGATAATTAATACTGGGCTATTCAAATGCGGTATGCGTCGGCTCACCAGTCATTACAAAAAAAAGTTAACAAACAAGTGCACAGAAGAAGTTGGAATTTTCAACTAGAGTAGGGACCATAGCACAACAATAAAGAGTACTGAAACAAGTTTGAGTATAGTACATGATATTAAATCACAGTAAAACAATAAGAAGTGTTGTATTCCTACTGTGCATTTTTTTGTGTACTTGTATACAGTACTATCATTCTATATGTTAAGAAGACTAAGTCACACATAACACAAATACAAAAATACTACTAGAAGGAAAAATTAGGAACTTTCAGTCTGATTAGGGATCATAGCCATAAAAAGTAGTGAAACAAGGGAGGTCGCCTACACCTGCAAAGTATAGACTGAAAAATCCTTCTATTTGCTTGTTTACTTTTTATAACATAATTGACTAATGAACCCATAAACACTGTGTCAAAGGGAAGTATGATGCCAAGTATGCCATTAAAATAATTTTGCATCTGAACGTGCACCCCAATTATCAATTATTACTGAAAGTGAAGTACCACTTTGCTTTATTTTCAGCTATGTTCAGCCCATTATACAGTGTTATAAACAAAGTACACAAGGTGAAGGATCCCTGCAATCAATCTAGTCACAACGGAAAACTCCCATTAGATAGGGAAGCCACCACACTGCAATACCCCGTATTGACACCTTTTGCTGCCAGCAAAGATAAATGGGACACAAAGGAGGACACAGGTAAGTCCATGAAGCATGTATTGTACATACTGTGGTATGCCAAAAGGCACCAGTCAGGCTGAAACAACATATAACAGTGAAAAAAATCAGGTCCATAGTCTCAGTGGTGTCAAGTTACGCTTGTGTGAAGGATCAGACATGTATGCAGGCAGGCAGGCAGGCAGTTAGGCAGGCAAGCAGTTAGTCAGTCAGTCGAAAATTCTGAACTTTTAAGCTCCGTAGCAACTTATCGGAAGCATTTTTGGCTACTCTGTAGACACTTTTGAGATTGCTTATACCTCACTAATACTGCCAAGGTGCCATGAAGGTATTGTGAGGTTGTGATATATAGTTTTGGCCAGAAATCCAAACCTTCATGATCCCAATTGTACAATACAGTAACTATTGTACTGTATGATATGGTATCTAATCCGAAATAACTGAAGTACAAAAAGAGTGGTACTACCAAAACTAAGGGTAAACTAAAAAGACATAATATCAAAAATGGCAACCAAGAAACTGCTGAAGTTATGCTAACGTCACTTAATTTGTAATGTTATTGGTACATAATTTGTTGAAATTTATGCGGGCACACCCATTTCTTAACTGTTTTATTTGATATTACATAGTTTTCACACTTAGACTTTTGAAAGCCACACTCATTTTCACATCTTGGCTGTTGTGAATTATATATGATATTGTATATGACATATATGTTACATTGACATTACCAGATTCATCACCACTTTGGTTCATTGTGAAGATACACAATTCAACTGCAGTGCAACTGACATGGAAATATTCTGGGACAGATGCCAAAAATTACTCTATTCTATATTTGTCAATCCCAGGTAATACCATGGTGATATCAAACATCACTGGGAAATGTGCTAGCAACCAAAGTTACATTGTGTCTGGATTAATGCCATTTATGTGGTATGGATTTCGTGTGAGGGCTTTCCAGTCCAAAGAATGGAACAGTGTGTACACTGGAACGGCCACTGATGAAATCCTAGTGATAACTCATGAAGATGGTAAGATGAATGAAAAATGTTCTAACATTACTCACATTTATGTATACAGAACCTGGTGCTCCTAGTGACTTCAGACTGAATTCCAATTCCATCACTTCTACTACAGCACGTCTCTCATGGTGTATACCATTAGTCACTAATGGCATTATACTAAGCTATACTCTGGTCTATTCTAATACAAGTGATATTATAGAAAGAGTGTACAATAATAATACATTTCGAACAACCATTGCTAACCTAAATGAAGACACTCATTACTATTTCACTATTTATGCAAACACTAGTGCAGGTGCAGGGAATACAAGCATAGGTTCAGGAAGAACAAAGGAAGATCGTAAGTACTACATTCATTTTTTTCAATAAAATTATTAATGATCATCCAAGTTACAGTTGAGTGTTAATTATCCAAATATTCAATAGCCAAAACATAGAGTTAATTATCTGTTTGACCACCTCTGAATTGAGGATGTCCACTAGTATATATACAGGTGTAGGCGGTCTGTCTTGTTTCTTTTTATGATACTTAAGTTTCCCAATTTACTTTGTTTATTACGTATTTTGTAATATAATTATGACCACACATACTGCTTCAAAAGAAAGAATGACTTCATGAAATTGATTCTGCATCTAAAGCAATTACTGAAAAATGTATTGGCCATCACATTTCGTTTAACTATGTTCACACAATATTACAAGAAAACATCTCTGCAATCAATCCACTCACTACAGAAAAATATATATGATTACCATTATAGTTTTATAACCGGCAGAGTGAAGACTACCACAAATTGACAACTTTATGCTGTTAGATAGACACACAAAAATAAGAAAAAGTAAATCCATGATGCATGCATTGTATGTGCTGCAGTATTCCTAATTACTAAAGGAATCTGTCAGGCTGTAGCAATATCTACCAGTGAAAAAATCAATCCCGCAACCTTAGCTGTTATCACGTTGCACTTGTTTGAATGTATTAGTAAGTCAGTCAGCAGAAAATTCCACTAAATAATCTTTTAAAATTTCATAGCAACTTATTGAATGCAATTTGGGTTACACCGAAGGCATTTCTGGGCTTGTTTGCACCTCACCAATCTTCCAAAGTGCCATGAAGGTATTGTGCTAATTGTGGAACTGGTTTCTGATAAATATTTTTTTGTGTGAATATGTAAACCTTGTGATCTCTAATATAGCTACTGTACTCTGCTGTATGATATGCGACCAGATTGTAGAAAACCAGAACTGATGTCCATTTGACAACTCAAATAATTATGACCCAAATAAGGGATTTGCAACTACTAACCACCTTTAGAGCATTTGTCAGTAGCAACAAATTTTTATCAAGTCCAACAAGTGCATAACACACGGTAGTGTGTCAGTAGCCCAAGAATCTGGTGCGCCACATCAGTATGTTATTGACAGGAAGAACAGTAATGCAATTTTCATGCATATGTGACCCAGTCTGGGAAAACTGGTGTTATTAATTATTTAAAAGTATTGAGAAATGCCAGTCTTAAGTATTCAGTGTGTTGTAGCTTGCCAATTGATGAAGCAACATGTACCAAATTTTCACACATTTTGCACCAATTCCATACCTCTCAGTGCATCCATTGTGTAAGTAGCCAACAGCTAAGTTTTCCACCATTTTAGAAACGTTTTAAGCCAGGTTTGACAGTAGTATCAGGTGAGCTCCAAAAGGGATGAGAGACAGGGGACAGAGGAGGGTAAGTGCAGTTTTAAAAAATCAAAGAGGAAGGTGTAGAGATGAATTATGGGCTATTCAGGTATCAACACTGGCTAAAATGAAAGGACATTTATAGCACAGGTCTTTATTTGACATCACGGAGCTGTACAGCCACATACAGCCATTCCCAGGCTGGCCAGGGCTCCCAGAAAGCTTGTACGGATTGCCACTGTGCTTGGCAAAAGCAACCAGCAAAAGCAGGCCACTTAAGTTTAGTTGATTTTGATAATGAAATTTGACAGTTTATTCATGAAGCTTTGTGTTCACGGTAACAAATTAAATCTACTGTCATGGCGATAAGACTGGTTTTCTCAGACCCAGTCACATATTATATAAATCCATGCTGCCTTGATGATTTTTGCTATGAAATTGTCCTGCACCTTCAGTAGTCAACATACACTGTACCAAATTTCAGCATAATCACTCTAAACATTCCCGAGATGTGAACCTTCAAAAATTGGCTTAATTTCCTCATTTTTTCTTCTTTTTGCACACTTACAAAAGTTGCCATAAAATGCAAACACATAACTCACAAGATTTGAAATTTGGCACATACAAGTGAAATTTAAAGGTGAGTCTTGGTACCAAGTATGGTTTGAGTACAATAAACAGTCATAGAGTTAACAATTATTCATGAAAAATAATGCCAATATATTGTCACGTCAACAGGATAAACCAGTTATGTGAAGCAGTTGAAATCGGTATGTTGATATATAGGTTAACTATCAAACCTCAACCTTTTTGTGGTTTGGAAGAAATCTGAGTTAAAGACCAGTGCAAAATCCAACAGTGTGTGACAATTATGCATTTGCTAAAATAAAAATGGATTAGTTTCCATGCCTACCTGTCATACCACTTAAAGGAATGGACCAAAAAACTGGTATAGACTTACGTAGGTGGATTGGTCATTGTTGAGAATATTTCGGTGGTTTAGATGGATTGGATTTCAAACCATCAAAAATTTAACTATGTGGTGCCAAGCTTTCTTACCTTTCAACTCCTTTACCTTTTCACTTTGGAGGCTTAGATTTAAGTGAGTCTGTCCCATCTACTTCAGCTGCCTTTTTAGGTTCATGTATATAACAGTGTTTGTGTCTTGGTTTCCACCCTCCTTTCTGTTGATGCTGACCAACTTAATTTCCTGATGAGAAGGCTGCTGTTTTTTTGATATTTCCAGTAATCCCCAGCCTCTCAGGAAGATATGTAAGCTACATTAGATCAACTGACCTGTTTACTTTATTCATTGTTCTGTATCTCGCACATTTAACTGCTCTGGCACATCCTTACAGTCAGGGCTGCCCAGAGAAATTAAGGGGCCCAGGGTAAAGAGTTAAAGTGGGGCCCCAGAGGCAAGGAGGTTTCCATTCTGAATCACAACTTCACCCAAGCTGTAAGTTGAAGACCAAAAAAAAGGTCACAACCTGCTGACAATGACAATATCTACCCCTCACCAACCATATCTCCTTATCTATAAGCTTGCTACACTGCTCCTCTGAAGAATATTGTGACTGCTCTATTAGAGTATTTAGTCTGACTGCTCTATTAGAGTATATCGATCTTTTAAACAGGCATTCAAGGGGCCCTTCGTGGGGCCTCCTGGGATCCCTTTCAGGCTGGGGCCCGGGGTAAAATTTCCCAGTTGGCCCCCCCTGTGGGCGGCCCTGCTTACAGTACATGACTTAAAGCTATTCCTAGAGCCTGTCTTGGTTTGGTCATCCCCTGCCCAGAATTTGTCATTAAATTACATCTGTGGTAAACAGTAACTTTCCCCTTTCTCCATTGTATACTTGCCTCTCTCCTATAGACAGCTTTGGTAATGCTGTTCTCATGGATCTATGAGAATCTGTCATCATGACACTTGTGATAACATTGTTTATAATGCCCTAAGTAGTGTCCCTCCCAAGCTTGCAAGAAAGGACTTATTCCAACAACTTTCTGTTGGTCATGAGGTATTGACAGTGATAATGATGACAATCTCCTCTACCCTTAATTGTAGTATTTTCCTGTACATAGTACAGCAGTGATTATATAATAGTTATACGGGCACAATGTGGAGTCTGTGAAATTTATATATAAACCCGAAGACCTGGGCTGTAGCGCACGAGCGAAGCGACGGCGCTACTAAGGGCCTGAGGGTTATAAATTTCATAGACTCCACATTGTGCCCGTATAACTGTTTTAGACTCTATTTCACATTACACTCAGATTACTTACCTCATCCATGGCTGTTTCTGCTGTAGGCTTGACAAAAGCAGCTGATTTTTTTGAGATAATACTAGCGCCATGGCAACTATGCATCCTCACATGACAAAATAATAGCGCTCGTTTAATCACTGCACGTGAACAATGCATAGCGATTGCATAAACCTAGATTTTGAGCATATGCTATATTGTGCCTGAAGGCGTGGAGTATATTAGAAAACAAGGTGGAGTATATGAGATTATTACCCACCCAAAACAGCCTAAATAGAGTCTAAGTAGTTGTAGCATTAGTTTATGATAATTGTAATTATATTAATTTTAAAAACTATGTGTGGGTAGTGAGTGAGCATTTGGCAGAGCAGTCAGCTACATAATATTAAGTCTCTCTATTAGAGTGCTCAGCTATGTTGCAGCGATGCAACAAGTCACCATGTAGAGACCCCAGCTAAGCTACAAGTTACCCTGTAGAAATGTTACAAATCATCCTGAAGAAAATTCAGCTACATAAAATTCACCCTGTAGTGAGTTCAGTTACATTACAAGTCATCCTTTGGACAGTACAGCTCCAAAGAAATCACCTTGTAGGAAATTTAGCTACACTACAAGTCATCCTGTAGAGAATTCAGATGCAAATAATTCACTCTGTATAGAGTACAAGTTCCCTGTCACCATGTAGAGAGTTTAGTTATATTACATATCACCCTTTAGAGATCATGACACACGATAGTGTGTCGTGCGGCCCAAGAAGCCGGCGCACCACACTGTGGGTATATTGACAGGAAGAAAATGTCATTTTCACACTTTTTTATCTTGGTGATCCCTTATGCGATTGGAACCAAATTTGCTACAGAGTTGTCCGCCATCCAGGGAAGTCTACATACCAAATTTGAAAGAAATCGCTGTAGCCATTTCTGAGATATGAGCTGCCAAAGTATCGATTTTTTTTCTTCGTTTTTTTCTTTTTCGTGTTTTCGCACACTTGCACAAATTGCTATAAAATGCAAACGCGTACTCTGATCGCCTTGACATTTGGCACACAGAAAGGGAGTCCAACGGCGAATCCTAGCATCAAATTTGGTGCAAATCTGATGAATGGTTCGAGAGTTATGACCGATTATTCACGTAAAACAAGATCGATTTGTTGTCACGCCTACAGGGTAAACCGCTTCATGGAATGAGTTGAAAATTGATATATAGATGGAGTAACCATTGTAGGAGTGCCTTTTGGTGGTTTGAAAGGAATCGAGATAAAGACCATGGACACAAAACCCAACCTGTGTCACAATTACACGATCGATTTCTATGAATAAAAAAGCATTAGTTTTTACGCCTACTAGGCAAACCGCTTAGAGCAATGAGCTGAAAATCGGTGTATGGCTGGAATAATCTTCATAGAAAGTCCTTACAGTAGTACAGAAGAATCAGAGTACAAACCACTGAGTTATGATTCGAAAGCCAATTCCATGTAGCAAATGCGAGATCGAGATACTTTAATAGAACAGTCAGTCACCCTTATAGAGAATTCAGCTAATTTATTTACTCCATTATAGAATTCTATTACATTACAAGTTATTCTGTAGGGAGTTCAGCTGCAAACAGTTAATCTTATAGACAGTTCAGCAAGAAGCAAGTCACCCTATAGAGAGTTCAGCTACAAATATATTGCTGTAGTGATTCAGAACATTACAAGTCAAACCGAAGAGAGTTCAGGTATAAACAAGTCATGCACCCCGCAAAGAGTTCAGCTACAAACAATTCACTCTGTAGAAGTTCTGCTACAAACAAGTCTTCATGCAGAGAGTTTAACAACCAAAATCCACCATGTAAAGACTTCAGCTTTACTAACAAGTTACTCTGTAGAGAGATCAGCCAGAAACAAGAGAGAGCTCAGCTAGAATATGTCACCTTATAGAGAGTTCAGCTACAAATATATCGCACTATAGAGAGATCAGATAGAAGAAGCCACCTTGTAGAAGGTTCAGCTGTGAAGTAATCACACTAGAGAGAGTTTAGCTAGAAAAAATTCACCCTGTAGAGAGTTCAGCTACAAAGAAACCATCCTGTAGAGAGTTCAGCTACAAACAAATCACCCTGCAGAGATTTTGGCTACAAAAAATCACCCTGTGGAGTATTCAGCTACAAACAAATCACCTTGTAGAGTGTACAACTAGACACAAGTCACCCAGTAGAGAGATCAACTACAAGAAGTTACATTGTAGAGATATCAGCTAGAAGAAATCACATTGCAGAGAGTTCAGCTACAAAGAAACCATCCTGTACAGAGTTCAGCTACAAAGGAACCATCCTGTAGAGAGTTCAGCTACAAACAAATCACCCTGTATAGAGTTTGGCTACAAAGAAACCATCATGTAGAGAGTTCAGCTGCAAACAAATCACCCTGTAGAGAATTCAGCTACAAACAAATCGCCCTGTAAAGAGATCAGCTAGAAGAAGTTACCTTGTAAAGAGTTCAGCTACAAAGAAACCATCATGTAGAGACTTCAGCTACAAACAAATCACCCTGTAGAGAGATCAGCTACAAACAAGTCACCCTGTAGAGATATCAGCTAGATACAAGTTACCTTATAAGGATCAGCTACAAACAAATCATTCTGTAAAAATATATGTTGGAAACAAATCACCATGTAGAGAGTTCAGCTAGAAACAAGTCACTCTGAAAAGAGTTCAGCTACAAGCAATGGGAGTTTCAGCTAAAGTTCAGTTATGTATATAACAAGTCACCTTATTACCTACAGTATGATTATCTTTCATTGTTAAATATACAAATATGTTTAATCAGACAAAAAACTGTATACAACATTTCTTCCTTTGTTCCACAATTCCTGCAGAAAAGAAAAAAAAAACAAGTTAGAAGGAAGCACCAAAGCCAGTTAATGGCTGGCTTTGTGGCTTGCAATACAAAAAGAAGTGATATCTAAACCAAAACAGCCAAGCTGTAAAAAAAGAGTGCGGCCCCAAAAATGGCTATGGTGAAAAAAGATGTGAAATCCAAGGTGGCGGCCAAGAAATGGCTGTGATGGTAGGTTAATGGCAAAACTTTTAATTACGACAATTCAGGTGAATTTGCGTTGCCTCCTCCTAGTCACCTTGGATTTCACATCTTTTTTCACCGTAGCCTTTTGGGGGCCACACTCTTTTTTTACAGCTTGGCTGTTTTGGTTTAGATACTATTTAACTACAAGAAAGCCACCCTGTAAAGAGCTCAGCCTTGTTCTAATTTTCTCTTTAGAGTGTTCAGCTATGATAAAAGTTGCCCTGTAGTGAGTTCAGCTACCAACAAATCATCCTGTAGAGAGTTCAGCTACATTACAAGTAGTGTTGTACCAATTATTGAATCGGCAATCAATAAAGGCCAACAAAAAGGGCTTTTGTATACAATTGGAAATCAGTAATATTAATGCTGAATTGACCGATTATTAATAGTTCACACATGCGCTTTAGTAGCTGCCACTTTTAGTGTAAGAGCATGGTGAAAAACATGTCCAGAAAGAAACCGTTCATTTGGAATTACTTAGACTTGGCAGAAGATACAGAGTACACTAGCTTGCTGCAAGTCTTGCAGTACATCTATCTCACATGGGGACTGATGGTTCTATGAAGGTTTATGCACAGTATAACACCAGTAACCTGGTGAATGACTTGAAGAGTCAAAGTGATGCTTACAAGGAATACCAAAAAATATGCTGAATACCAAAAGAAAGAGAAACGAAGAGGTTCAGTCAAGCAGTTATTGCTGTTCAATGTACAAGACAAGGCTAGAACATGGGATATCAAGACTCACGGTAGTGAGGCATGCGGCCACGAAACTATGAAGTGCACGCCCAAATTAAAAAGACGCAGCCACTACTGTGGTTATTTACATGTAGGGACGGTTTTGCAATATTAGCCCTAGATTATGCAACATCTCTCAATAGATTTGTATTGCATTCATAGGCGGCGGAAAGGGGGGGGCTAGGGGGCTAAAGCCCCCCTTCGGTCTGCTGAGGGGGGGCTTAGCCCCCCCCTCAGAATGATATCACACCGAAATTATCTTTCTTGAAGGCCGTGATAAAGATCGAGATACTCTAATAGAGCAGTCACTCTAATAAAGTAGTCAGTGTGCAGCGAGCTATGTAAGGATTTTTATGTAGTTTATCAGCTAGAAATGATAGCTGGTGAGGTGGAAAACTCTTGTCAGTTGGTTGTGACCTTTTTTTTTTTTTTTTTTTTTTTTTTTTGGTCTCACTTTACCAAACTATAGAAATAAGTCTGGGTCAGCCCAGCGGAGCCCCCCCTCATATCAACTACTTCCTCCGCCGCTGATTGCATTATGCATTATGTAATAAAAAAATCTTTAGGAGTCGTCATCAGTTTTCTTGCGACCTCGCTAGAATAATAAGTAGACCTCACTAAAATAAAAAAATTGCCGTATTTTGCTTTATTTCTCTAGCTTATGTTCCACCTACTGTCATGTTATACCAGTCAACATAGCCATGTTTGTACAGTCCATCTAGCACTGACAATATCTAATTCTGGTTTTCCCATATGTGTATTTTCTTTGATCAAACGTCTAATCCCTACAATAACTTTTAAAGACATGATGTGGACACAAACTCTAATGTCTGATAAACAAGTTGTGACAGCATGCAGAACCGTAAGTTCCCTGGGGAAGGCATTTTAAGCAGAAATCTTTTAAACTCCATTTAGTGCCATGCCTCATGCGAGTGTTTATAATTGGCAGATGTCTTATAAACAAAGTGTGAAAATGTGAAGAACGTACAGTCACTATAGAAGGTGTTTCAAGCATAACTCTTGTATTGCCACACCACACATGGTGTATTAAAATTGCTCAACCCTTGTGACTTGTCACTACTAAGAATGTAAATCTGTAAAACTTCTGGTAGTGCCCAAACCAGCTTGTTACATTGCATTACCCAACCTAACAACAAGCAGTCACTCCCATTTGCAGCTTTCTTCATGCATTTCACTTAATACACATGTTACATAAGGGTCATTCCATATCAAATCAACATGAAATTGACATGACCTCTTCGGATTTCTTTGTTATATACTACACATAAAGGGTCTATTGAGAAACTAAATTTTGACCCATTCTACTAATTACCTTTGGAGATATGACCACTTAAAAGTTGATTGAAAAGCTTCTTGAAACATACAAGCTAACACAAAATTCCCCGTAACTTGTGAATGACGCAACATATAATGTTGTGGTTTGTTTTATCAAATCCAGCATTAATTGCTCTTTCTGATGATATATAGGTTTTTATGATTGCATTTAGTACAGGGTCAAACCACAAAAAAGTGATATTTTCTTTGATCTCAATTTTCAAAGAAACGGTAGTTTTAATTAGTTTCATATTCTGTGTACAAGTTGTGTATATGCACACCTATCATACGTAAAAGTTTCAAGTTGGGACTGCAATTGCAGTAGTAATGATGGGACCAAAATAGTTTTTATAACTTGAACTGGTTGAGATCCATGTACTAATTCTTTTTTCCTGCCTGCATAGTGCTCTGTCTTAATTGTTCAACCTTAAAGCTACATGATTAGCCTAATCTTCCAAAACAATAATTTGTAATTTCAGCCTAAGTAGTTGTATTTACTCTATACATGTCACCAAAATTTTTACTTGTTGACTTGTTGTATCGTCTACAAATCTCTTGGAAGTTCTTTACAGTTAAAGAACTTCAATGGAAATGTAAAGGCTCTGCTAGACACCACTGTTACCATCTTTTACCATTGGATACATTGTCAGTTGCATATAAAAACACGGAATAGTGTGTACTACCTGCCAGTTTTCGTTTAGTACTGTGTGAACGTATGGCACAAAAGCACTGGATAAATAGTTGTTGCAATCCTTTTAAAAACCCAAGGCACAAGAAGACAAGTTTAAGGCCAGTTTTACCTTGGATGTGTGAGAAGATTGATACTCTCACACTTGATCAGAAGATATGTGATAGCTGTGGAAAGAAACTTTCAGAAATGGAGACAGTACAAGAAGAATCAAGTGATGAAGACGCTTATGATTATCAGGATCTGGAGAGTGTTAACAAACGTTTATCTATCATTGGAGAATCACCAGTCATAAAATGTAGGCTACAAAGTACATGCTACCCTAGGGGAAAGCTAACTAAGATAAAAAGTGCTTTTGTGAAGTCCATGCATATGTCTGACTCAGAGGATACTGATGATGAAAGTGAGATGATCAAGCAGTTCAAAGTAAAGTTCCATGAAACCCAAGACAAGAGTGTTAAGGTGGCTCGGAACAGTTTTCATAAGGTTTCAACAGTGTTATGTAAGCAATCACATTAGCTATGAGGCTTAAATATAATCATTACTGTGGTTGACCACCAGTTCCTGTCATTTGCAAATGAATATAATTATGTTGCGTAAGCACACATCATCACAGCATTTAACAAGATCACCGCGCGCTATTTTTACAAGCCTCCATACAAAAATGAACTAGTTGCCGGTTTTTCAAGATACGACTGTCAAATTTTGGATGGGCAATCAGTAGTAAATAAGCTGCAATTGTGCGGAAGTCGATTTTTAGTATTCGCTTCGACCTGGCAGTGGCGAATTAAAAAAAAACCCGTTTCAAGTCTTTGTGTGACATGGGTAGAATTAACGCGTAAACCAAAGACCTGGTAGGAAAAGTAGCTCCGCACAATGATAGATAATCAGGTAAATAGTGTCTAACAGCGAATCCAGCCCCATAGCGTCAAGCGCGGAGGAAGAGTTCACTTTGAAGGGCTAAATTTGTAACTTACGCTA
Organism: Dysidea avara; assembly: GCF_963678975.1. Taxonomy (NCBI): domain Eukaryota; kingdom Metazoa; phylum Porifera; class Demospongiae; order Dictyoceratida; family Dysideidae; genus Dysidea; species Dysidea avara. Next base: position 27,449,555 of record NC_089275.1, read on the forward strand.
CACGCATCCCAGAGAGCTCCTGTTTGTTGTAAATGGTAGAGAACAAACTGCTTCATAGATTTCTGTTAGTTCAATGCACTTCATGAAGATAGCTTGCTTGTTTTAGGCCCTGTAAATTTCATGGTGAAGCCATATGGAAACTGTTCCCAGCCACCTTAAGGTACAAATTTTAACAGTTCTTCCTATAAGTTGGAGCATCAAAAAGATTGAAAGTGAATTTAAGGCTTCCAATTACATGGTTCGAAAGGTTAAAGCCTTAGTTAAATCAGGAGGTATTTTGTCCACGCCAAACCCAAATCATGGTCATGGTTTGAGTAATGAGACAATTACAATGGTTCAAAACTACTATGAGTCTGATGATATTAGTCAAGTAATGCCTGGAAAGAAAGATTGTATTTCTGTTAAGATTGATGACAGAAGAATTTTAGTTCAAAAGAGATTATTGTTAGGAAACCTGAAAGAAGTTTACCAACAATTCAGAAGATCAATTTCCAGCTGAAAAGATAGGATTTTCTAGGTTTGCTGAACTTTGTCCAAAGCATTGTGTCTCGGCTGGAGCTAGTGGAACAAATGCAGTATTTGTTTGCACTATCCACCAAAACACAAAGATGATGATGGTTGCTGGTAAACTGGCAGAGCTTTCAGCTGGTAGGGAGTTTCATTTACAGCATTGTTACAACTGTATTGCACTAGTCATATGTAATCCTCCACAGCCTGTTTGCTATATAAGGATTTGTCAGTTTGGCCCAGGAATTTCACAGCTCAAAGATTACCTCAATGACATAATGGATGACAATTACGTTGATAGTATCCAGTACAAATAATGGGTGTCTGTGGATAGATCAACACTAGAGACAATCTAATCCAAACAGCCAAGCTGTAAAATAAGAGTGCGCCCTGAGAAAGGCTATGGTGAAAAAAGATGTGAAATCCAAGGTGGCGGCCAAGAAATGGCTGTGATGGTAGGTTAATGGTAAAAATTTTAATAACGACAATTCATGTGAATTTTGTGCCAAGACCAAGCAGCACCAAATTCACCTTAATTGTTGTTATTAAAATTTTTACCATTAACCTACCATCACAGCCATTTCTTGGCCGCCACCTTGGATTTCCCATCTTTTTTCACCATAGCCTTTCTCAGGGCCGCACTCTTTTTTTACAGCTTGGCTGTTTTGGATTAGATTTCACTTCTGTTTATATTTGTATACCCCAAAGCCGGCCTATGGCTGGCTTTAGGGCTTGTTAACCTGTCATTTTTTCTTTACTACAGGAAGAAGAAAAGATGAAGCAGGGTGATTTCTTTGTAGCTGACCTCTCAGCAAGGTGACCATTCTAGCTGATCTCTCTACAGGGTGGTTTGTTTGTAGCTGAAATCTCTACAAGGTAACTTCTTCTAGCTGATCTTTCTACAGGTTGATTTGTTTGTAGCTGAATTCTCTACAGGGCGATTTGTTTGCAGCTAAACTGCTGAACTCTCTACAATGTAACTTCTTCTAGCTGAACTCTCTACGGGTGGCTTGTTTCTAGCTGATCTCTCTACAGGGTGACTTGTTTCTAGCTGAACTCTCTACAGGGTGATTTGTTTGCAGCTGAACTCTCTACAAGGTAACTTCTTCTAGCTGATCTTTCTACAGGGTGATTTGTTTGTAGCTGAATTCTCTACAAGGCAATTTGTTTGCAGCTGAACTCTCTACATGGTAGTTTCTTTGTAGCTGAACTCTCTACAATGTGACTTCTTCTAGCTGAACTCTCTACAGGGTGACTTGTTTCTAGCTGATCTCTCTACAGTGTAACTTGTTTCTAGCGGAACTCTCTACAGGGTGATTTGTTTGTAGCTGAACTCTCTACAAGGTAACTTCTTCTAGCTGATCTTTCTACAGGGTGATTTGTTTGTAGCTGAATTCTCTACAGGGCAATTTGTTTGCAGCTGAACTCTCTACATGGTAGTTTCTTGTAGCTGAACTCTCTACAATGTAACTTCTTCTAGCTGAACTCTCTACAGGGTGACTTGTTTGTAGTTGAACCCTCTACAGGGTGATTTGTTTGTAGCTGAACTCTCTACAAGGTAACTTCTTCTAGCTGATCTTTCTACAGGATGATTTGTTTGTCTCTACAGGGAAATTTGTTTGCAGCTGAACTCTCTACATGGTAGTTTCTTTGTAGCTGAACTCTCTACAACGTGATTTCTTCTAGCTGATCTCTCTACAGGGTGAATTGTTTCTAACTGAACTCTCTACAGGGTGATTTGTTTGTACTCTCTACAAGGTAACTTCTTCTAGCTGATCTTTCTACAGGGTGATTTGTTTGTAGCTGAATTCTCTACAGGGCAATTTGTTTGCAGCTGAACTCTCTACATGGTAGTTTCTTTGTAGCTGAACTCTCTACAATGTAACTTCTTCAAGCTGAACTCTCTACAGGGTGACTTGCTCCTAGCTGAACTCTCTACAGGGTGATTTGTTTGTAGCTGAACTCTCTACAAGGTAACTTCTTCTAGTTGATCTTTCTACAAGGTGATTTGTCTGTAGCTGAATTCTCTACAGGGCAATTTATTTGCTGCTGAACTCTCTACATGGTAGTTTCTTGTAGCTGAACTCTCTACAATGTAACTTTTTCTAGCTGAACTTTCTACAGGGTGACTTGTTTGTAGCTGAACCCTCTACAGGGTGATTTGTTTCTAGCTGAACTCTCTACAAGGTAACTTCTTCTAGCTGATCTTTCTACAGGGTGATTTGTTTGTAGCTGAATTCTCTACAGGGCAATTTGTTTGCTGCTGAACTCTCTACATGGTAGTTTCTTTGTAGCTGAACTCTCTACAATGTAACTTCTTCAAGCTGAACTCTCTACAGGGTGACTTGTTTCTAGCTGAACTATCTACAGGGTGATTTGTTTGTAGCTGAGCTCTCTACAATGTAACTTCTTCTAGCTGAACTCTCTACAGGCTGACTTGTTTCTAGCTGATCTCCGTACAGGGTGACTTGTTCCTAGCTGAACTCTCTACAGGTAATTTGTTTGCAGCTGAACTCTCTTACATAGTGGTTTCTTTGTAGCCGAACTCTCTACAAAGTGATTTCTTCTAGCTGATCTATCTACAGGATGACTTGTTTCTAACTCAACTCTCTACAGTGTGATCTGTTCATAGCGGAACTTTTTACTGGATGATTTGTTTGCAGCTAAACTCTTTGCATGATTGTTTCTTTGTAACTGAACTCTCTACAAGGTAACTTCTTCTAGCTGATCTCTCTACAAGATGACTTGTTTCTAACTGAACTCTCTACAGTGTGATCTGTTCATAGCGGAGCTTTTTACTGGGTGATTTGTTTGCAGCTAAACTCTTTGCATGATTGTTTCTTTGTAACTGAACTCTCTACAAGGTAACTTCTTCTAGCTGATCTCTCTACAGGGTAATTTGTTTGTAGCTGAATTCTCTACAGTGTGATTTATTTCAGCTGAACTCTCTACATGATGGCTTCTTTGTAGCTGAACTCTCTATTAGGTACCTTCTTCTAGCTGATCTGACTACAGGGTGACTTGTTTGTAGCTGAATTCCCTACAGAATAACTTGCAATGTAATATAACTGAGTAAATTATACATGCAGCTGAATGCTTTATTAGGGTGACTGTTCTATTAGAGTATCTCGATCTCGCATTTGCTGCACATAGTTGCCTTTCGAATCATAACTCAGTGATTTGTAATCCGATTCTTCTGTACTACTGCAACAACTTTCTATGATGATTATTCCAGCTACATACTGATTTTCAGTTCATTGCTCTAAGCGGTTTGCCTGGTAGACACGAAAACTAATAGTTTTTTTATTCATAAAAATCGATCGCGTAATTTTGACACAGGTTGGGTTTTGTGTCATATCTCGATGGTCTTTATTCCGATTCCTTTCAAACCACAAAAAGGCACTCCTACGATGGTTGCTCCATCTACATATGAATTTTCAACTGATTCCTCCAAAGGGTTTACCCTGTAGGCGCGACAGACCTTCGACCTCATTTTACGCTAATAATCGGTCATAACTCCGTGAATGTTCATCGGATTCCTACCAAAGTTTGTACAGAGATCCGCCTTATGCGCCCTTTAAGTGTGCCAAATTTCAGCCCGATCCGAGCACGCATTCGTGTTTTATGGCGGATTTTGCGAAGTGTGCGAAATGAAGAAGTAGAAGAAAAAAACGAAGAAATTAAAACGAAATTTTGTTCGCTCGTATCTCGGAAATGGCTGGAGCGATTTTCTTCAAATTTGGTATGTAGACTCCCCTAACTGGGCGGCACGTGTCTAGCAAATTTGGTTCCAATCGGATAAGGGATCACAGAGCTACATAGGTGTGAAAATTGCGTTTTCTTTCTTCCTGTTAATATACTCACGGTGTGGCGCGCCGGCTTCTTGGGCCGCACGACACACTATCGTGTGTCTTGATTACTAAGTCAGCAGATGATTTTGTAGATTAACTTTTGATACCCCATTCATTCATTGCTAAGCAGCAATCTCTGTTTCAAACAAATGTTATGTCAAGCCTGCTTCCAGGACAGTTTATAGTAATAGGCGATTTCTCAGATAATTATTCTTTTGTGTTATAGTACAAGATGCAGCCCAAGGATTCCATTGGAACAACTCACAGGCGACAATACATCCATTTGTTGTCTATTACTGAGAATCAGGAAAGCTAGAACATATCAGTTATGTTGTTATATCTGATTGCTTACAATATGCCACAATTGCTGTGCATTTATTTCATAGGAATCTGGTACAATTTCTTCAAAAAAAATTTCTAAGCATAGATAAAATACTTTATTTTTCAGATGGATCTGCAGCTCATCGCATAAATGCAGTTATCAGTATGTGGCACTTTACACACTATACTAATACATCTTTCACTCCTCTTTTCATCAAGTTAGCACCACAACTATTGTTGAGACTCTTATCCATTCAACTTCTTCAAGCGGTGTATGGCATTTTAGTTTGAAAATAGGCTCCACCACTCCATTGAAATCCAGTTACAATACGACAAATGTTTATTATCTCTCAAGATGCAAACAGCCATCTTAACATTCAGTGTATCGCAGTGTCCACTTGAGGTGTTTCAGGGACTTTCCAAGAGGTTTTCCCTAAATAAATCATGTGATAATTGTCAGTCTGGTGGTGCTTGTTCTTAGTCATGGCTCTACAATGTGGCATGTGTACTTTACTATAGTATAGGCTGTCAAAAATTGTTTGTGCATTTTATGTGTGATTATTTGACAGGATTAATTTTGATGAAAGTCAGAAAACTCTATGCGGGAAAGAACTGTTATGTTGTAGGGCAAACGTAGCCATTGATAAATGGTAGCTAGCTGGGCTACTCGGGCGAGGATGACTCGCCTTTGCAAGTCCGTTTGACTAGCTAGCTATAACCACTGTAGTAGATATGAACACAACAGATAAAAATGTATGGTATTATGATAGGTACAACAAGCGACACAAAGAGGTACAATAGATATCGTGTATGTATTAAAGCCAACAAGCTCCTCTTGGCTGGTTTCTGTTGATGCTGCTGCACAAATGTGACCCAGTTTGGGAAAACTGGTCTTATCACCCATGTTAGCAGATTCAATTTTTCACCCAGAACACAAAGCTACATGAATAAACCATCTAATTTCACAATAAAAATCAGCTAGGTTTGAGTGGACTGGTTTTGCTGGCTGCTTTTCCCAAGCCCAGTGGTGATCAATACGTGTGGTGCCTTAATGGAGCTCTGGTTAGCCTGGGGGTGGCTGTATGTGGCTGTACAGCTCCATGGTGTTGAATATACACATCCGCTGTGAATTTCCTTTTATTTTAGCTAGTTGTGATACCTGAACAGCCCATAACTTGACCTATTTCATCCCAAAACATTCCTGTTCAATTTTAAAACAGCATCTTTCCCACCTTCCAGGCCCCCACCTCCTACCCCTTTTGGAGCTTGCCTGATACAGCTAACCTCAATTTAAAAACTAATCTAAAATGGCAGGAAACTTAGCTACTTTTTCAGTGGATGATCTGGAAGGTAATAAATTGTGAAAATTTGGTACACGTAGCTACCACCATTGGCAAGCTACAATACTCTGAATATGCGATTGGGCCTGTGAAAATAGGGCATGTGGGCACATGATTTTTGCCCACTTTTTCAAACATCCATCACTCATAACTTTTTATACAATTATGCTATTCAAATGCAATTGTTAGCTCTTAGGAAGTATTTAATTGGCTTTATGATGCAAGTTACAGAATGTAAATATTCTGTTTCAGTGCTGCGATATGGCCTGTAGTAGAAAGGGGTGTAGTTTGTGCCCACATGCCCTATTTTTGCAGGCCCGGTCACATATTTAAACCGACGTTTCTCAATACTTTCAAATGGACAATAAGACCGGTTTTCCCCAACTGGGTCACAAATGCCCATCCTAGTCTTGCGCAGAAACCAGACCTACTTTTTTCTTTTGCATGTGAAGGTAAAAATGTTTTTAACTTTTTTCCAACCTAAAAAATCTGCACACCTTTATTATTGTCCATCCAGTTACAACAGTTGATCTAATGTTGCATAAAATAGGAACACTGACATAGGGAATAATGATGTAGTTATTGAGAGAAGGATGGTATTTCCCTACAGTGACATAACACACACTTGCCAACAGTAAAGGTAGGTCTACTCTAATAGAACAGTCGGTCTCCATTATACACTGTAAATTCTTCAAAATTTACAGTGTAATAAAACAGCCAGTACTATGTATGCCTTTTATGTTAAACAGGATGACAGTAATCAATATAGATGCATGTCAGACTCTCCAAGATAATAATAATGCATTTTGAATGAAAATCTTACTCAATTCATTGTATACCAGTAAGCCTATCGCTGACAAAAATGAGTGATATTCACCCCAAAACACCTTTGCTGTAAAAAAGGCATGTCCAAGAAACTATAAGTATCTGTAATCCAATGTAAATAAAGCTCAGTTGTATAGAAAGACGTCATGAAGCAAAAATGACTGGTAACTTAAAGAGCTGATATCTGGAGTGGCCAAGAACCAATTTTAGTATAATTACCAAAGATTTAATCAATACAAGAACACCTTGGGTACACCCATTAAAGTAAAAGTAACTGGCAACTGAAACAGCTGATATCTAAAGCAGCCAAGAATGAATGTTCATATACAACTAATTGCAATTAACAAAAATTTAACATTGAACCTTTATCATTCAGCTACGTATGTACAGGTACTCTTGCTGCATCCTAAATTAATTTCTTTATCTCTACTTGGCTGGTTATTTGGCTGCCTTTTTTTCCATATATACTAACTATTATAAAAGGTGGCCAAATTACCAGCAAATTAGAGTTAAAAGAAATTAATTTAGGATGCAGCAAGAGTGAATATAGAACACAGCTGAATGATAAAGGTTCATTGTTAAATTTTTGTTAATTGCAATTAGTTGTATTTGAACATTCATTCTTGGTTGCTTTAGATATCAGCTGTTTCAGTTGCTAGCTACTTTTACTTTAATGGGTGTGCCCAAGGTGTTCTAGTACGGATTATAACTAATTTTATGGCTTCAGATATAGTTAATTTTTGCTGTGTTTTTTGTCTCTGTTGTTGTGTGTATGTAAATGAATGCTTTTCATCCTCGATCTTTATTATAATGATATACTGAAATACAATAATCAAGTGTATGATAATCACCTCCCACCCTCATCAGTTTTTGCTGCACTATGTGATGGGAAAGAAGAAATATAATAAAGATGGCTTTACCACAAACCTATTTTTTTACAACTGTACAAGACCGAGTTGAATGGTTTCAAAGTGATAGCTCACTATACAGGGGGTTTGGATTTTTTCTATAACTTGGAGGGTGGTTCGTGATTAGATGTTGTATATCACATTTATTCTTTGTATGTCTATATGAAACCTTTACATCTACTTCTCAATGCACAATGTATGCAATAATGATTTTCATTTCGTGGCACACAGGTGAGGAACCTGAAAGGTCTGTATTATGTCACCTGAGCATGGGACCCAAGGTTACCTAATGATATAGACCTACACATAGCTTTTTTTATCATGTTGTCTAGCCAGCTCAATTATAACATTATTTGCAATGAGGAAATCATACAAAATGTAGTATGGTGCTGTAAAAGTGCTATTCCATCCATATTAACAGCCTGCTTTGCTAAATTAACAATACTGCTGTACATGCACAAACTACACCATTTTGTATGACATCACAGCCTTGTGAGGCTCTAAAGAGACCATTTGGGTATCGGTATTCAACTTGAGTGTTATATTACAGGTCCATCAGCACCTCCACAAAATGTTACCACTATGGTGATCAATTCAACATCAATATTTGTCTTTTGGGATCCACCCCCTTTTGATGATCAAAATGGTAGTATCACCAGCTATCAAGTGAATATCACTAAGCAAAACACAACTGTTGTGTCTGTCATGATCAATGATACTAGTTTTATTGCTAACAACCTGCAAGAATTTGAAGAGTACTTTATTGAAGTAGCAGCCATGACTTCTGTTGGTTTAGGTCCATTTAGTGATCCTGTTAGAGATATAACTAATGAAGGCAGTGAGTTGCTTTTGTATGGTTTTAATCACTATAATGGTATACTGTAAGTAGCTATGCCTTATTTTGATCATAGTTGCCAAATGTGAAATGAAGACTAATTTCCAAAGTCCAGTCACATAATTGTGCATGTGTGTACACTGTATAAAATTGAGTGTTGCATTAAGTTGCAAACTAGTCTATTAGAGTGAAGTAGATTTCAACATATTTTTTCCATTCACAGTAACATCATCCAGTAGTTCTCTGTCATCATCCACTGTAGCATCATCCAGTATTTCCTCAGTGTTGTCCACAATAACACCTTCCAGTGTTTCTCCAGTGTCATCCACAGTAACATCATCCAGTAGTTCTCTGTCATCATCCATTGTAGCATCATCCAGTATTTCCTCAGTGTTGGCCACAGTAACACCATCCAGTATTTCCTCAGTGTTGTCCATAGTAACATCATCCAGTAGTTCTCTGTCATCATCCACTGTAGCATCATTCAGCATTTCCTCAGTGTTGTCCACAGTAACATCATCCAGTAGTTCTCTGTCATCATCCATTGTAGCATCGTCCAGTAATTCTTCAGTGTCATCCACAGTGACACCATCCAGTATTTCCTCAGTGCCATCCACAGTAACATCATCCAGTAGTTCTCTGTCATCATCCACAGTAATTCCATCCAGTATTTCCTCAGTGTTGTCCACAATAACACCTTCCAGTATTTCTCCAGTGCCATCCACAGTAACATCATCCAGTAGTTCTCTGTTATCATCCATTGTAGCATCATCCAGTATTTTTTCAGTGTTGTCCACAGTAACACCATCCAGTATTTCTCAATTGTTATCCACAGTAACATCATCCAGTAGTTCTCTGTCATCATCCACAGTAACTCCATCCAGTATTTCATTAGTGTTGTCCACAGTAACACCATCCAGTATTTCTCCAGTGTTGTCCACGGTAACAACATCCAGTATTTCTCCAGTGTCATCCACAGTAACATCATCCAGTACTTCTCTGTCACCATCCACTGTAGCATCATCCAGTATTTCCTCAGTGTTGTCCACAGTAACACCATCCAGTATTTCCTCAGTGACATCCACAGTAACATCATCCAGTAGTTCTCTGTCATCATCCACTGTAGCATCATCCAGTATTTCCTCAGTGTTGTCCACAGTAACACCATCCAGTATTTCCTCAGTGTTGTCCACAATAACACCACCTAGTATTTCTCAATTGTCATCCACAGTAATATCATCCAGTAGTTCTCTGTCATCATCCACTGTAGCATCATCCAGTATTTCCTCAGTGTTGTCCACAGTAACACCATCCAGTATTTCCTCAGTGTTGTCCACCGTAACACCATCCAGTATTTCTCAATTGTCATCCACAGTAACATCATCCAGTATTTTTCTGTCATCATCCACTGTAGCATCATCCAGTATTTCCTCAGTGTTGTCCACAGAAACACCATCCAGTATTTCTCAATTATCATCCACAGTAACACCATCCAGTATTTCCTCAGTGTTGACCACAGTAACATCATCCAGTATTTCTCTATCAACTTTTATTAAAATCTCCCCATCTTCAGGTTAGTATTATACTGTATAGCCTAAATGTTTGAAAAGTGAAATTTTCATTGATTTCACAGAAGGTTTTGGGGGCTAACAATGAAAAATTTTTCCTTGAAATCAGGACACACAGTAGTGTGTTGGGTGGCCAAGAAGCCAGCATGCAACAACACCATGATCAAGACACACGTCAGTGTGTTGTGTAGCCAAGAAGCTGGCATGCAACAATGTGAATATATATATTGACAGGAAGAAAGAAAAAAAGATTTATGCACCTCTGTAGCTTGTGCTTCCTTTACAAAACAAGACGTTTTTGTTGTGAACATGCCCACCAATGTACTCCACATACCAAAATTGAGCAAAATTGCTTCAAGTGTTTCCGAGATATGCGACTTCAAAATTGGCTTAGTTTCTTTGTTTTTCTTCTAATTTTTTGAGGGTAGCTCACAAGCTGGGACCCTTGTAGTGAGAAAACCAATTATAAATCCATTTAATATTTAGAAATCCTGAAATCTATAATCACTTTTAAATATGGTTATTTTTGTTCTGTCTATTCACGCATTAATTTCATGAACTTTGAGTCAGTGGCGTAACTAGAACCAGTGCCTAGTGCAATCAGTGGCATAGCCAACCTGAAGGTGATGGGGTGATGATCCCCCTCCCCACAGAACACTTAATGTTGTGATTGTACAAAAAGGCTAATGACCCAATGATGGGCTAGCCAGCATACGGTGTAGTATTAGCTACCTTATCATATTACAATATCCAAGTAGCTGCTTTATTGTCTATGTAACCACTGCAGATTGGGCCTCATCTCACTCTCATGTGTCTCAACTGTACTCCAACATATTCGTCCATGATCAAGTAGAGCTATACATCACTGGCAGTATAGAATAATGTGTTATAGCTATCTAAGTTAGACATTGTGCTACACTCCTGGTCACACTGATTTCGTCCACTGAATTTAGTTAATTACCACTCCAGATTCCAGGTTGTTGAAAGTTCAGTTTTCTTGCAATTCTTTCTGTTAGGTTATGTAGCAGAGCAGGTAAGCGAAAATATCATTCACCTTTTGATAATAGCACCAAACTTGGTACAACTTTTGCTTAATTCATACTATTTATTTTCATATTAAATATGGTGCCATTAAAATTACCAATCATATAACACTCATAGAACGTGACAAAAGTAAAATCAATAGAAACTGTATTGTGGAAGCCATAAAAGTACTATATAGAAGATATTCTGAAACTTTGAGCAAGGGATGGTCATATCCAAAAGCTGATCAAGGGAGGTGTCCATCCAGGTCATTAGCTTGCCATGTTAAGAAGCACAGAGGGTTATGGTATATGAATCCATATATGTGCAATGTATTATTTCTATTGGATTGTAGGCTCGGCCTATTATGCCCAAAATTTTGCCTATTATGCTTTTGAGCATTGCTCAAAAATTAAGCCTATTATGCTCAAAATTATGCTTTCAAAATCAAGATTATGCTCTAGAACTGACTGTTTTATTAGAGTATAATTATCAGCTTTTCCTGACTGCTGTTTTAGAGTAAGTGACTGCTCTATCAGAGTATCTCAATCTTATTTCTGCAAAGTGTGAATAACCAACAAAGAAACGGTTTAATAAGTTATATTACGTTTTTAAACATGAAATGCACTAATAATACTATTAGCAGTGAATATTTGCTTTCTTTCAGGTGTGCGTATTGCACATTTTAATCAATTTTCAAATATCATCCCTATTATGCTGGCATTATGCTTGATGCTTTTGGTCACCTAAAATTATGCCGGCATAATCGGCTGGTGCCTATTGGATTGTACTTGTACTTGTAACGCTAAAATATTGGCTCCATTAGAAGTGTTCAAAGACCTTTTTTTACCACATTTTGAAGATATTTTGGTTGCATCTGCAAATTTGAAATATTCCCATGTGATTCAAGCAAAAATGAAGGTTCTGAATGATCTAGTATAGTTTCCTGGCCAGTTAAAAATAGACTTATAACCCAGCTTTAAAGTTTCAAAACATTCCCTAAGGCAATGAGTTTGATGTAGCACCATATCTCAATGATTTAGTATACCTTACTCAACTTCCACAGAAAATTTGGTGTTTTTATCACGAAGTGAATGATTTCATTAAAATTTGTTGCTTAGCGACTCTACTAATGAATCACTCTGTGGTGAATTCAATTACAAACTGTTCACCATATAGTCTAAGAGTACAGCTACATTTTGAGTTTCCCTGTAGAAATTTCAGCTAGATACACATTCCCCTGTAGAGTATTCAGCTGCAAAAATCAAAACAATTGTAATAATTACTATACGTGTATAGCTAAATAAACAATTAAAAAATTTCTTCATCATGTCCATAGCTAATCCTCATTCCTACAAGTATACAAAATATTAGAAATTTATAACTAGAGGAGGGATGACAGTCGATTGATAAAAAGTACTGAAACAAGTGCATGGGGTAGTGAACAAGTTATTAAAATGTTATATCCCTACTGCGCATTTCCATTATGGCATCTTAAGCACGGGAGGGATATAACGTACTTTCAGCCGATTTCATACGTGAATCTCTCACATGTTTGTAATATTCATCAAGATGATGCTGTGATCTGTCCTCACTGCTGTAGTTTTCCTTTTTATTTGAGAGTATGTCATCTTTGTGAGCTTCATAATAGGCCTCATTTTTGCCTTTCCTCCTATTCCTCCATGCCACTTCCTTTGAAGGCATTATCACTCCAAATATTACCTCAGAGAGAATACACAAAGTAATAATGCTTAACTAATTGTATTTTTCCACACATGATTATGTAACAAATTTACTAACAGGATCTAGCAATAGAATGTGTTAGCTGCAGCAAAGAAATGCGTTTAGAAATGCAAGCAGTTAATCTTTGCCTGTTAGTTTTGCTACAAACAAACACTAAATATCTCTTGTGCTTTGGTGCAATATGACACAATATGTTTGGACAAAATGATTATGTGGTGTGTGTGTACTCTGATGGAAGCTGTACCAATGAGCAATGGCCATGATAAAGGATGAAAGGTAAAACAGTAGCACATCGTACGCATTCAATATTGTGAAAGTTTTTTTTTTGCCACAAAATTTGAAGCGTTTCCACCAAAGAAATAAGGCTGTAGCTGTAGCCTGTTTTCCTTTTCCGCTATGCTTGAGTGAACGCATCAGGCAGTGAGGCATTAGAAAATTCGCTAAAAATCTTATTTTTTTTGGAATTTCGTAGCACCGTGCCGAAAATGCTTGGGTTGTTCTGAAGACACATTTGGGTTTTTTATACCTGACCAATACTGTCAAGTGGTTGTGAAGGATTTCTGAAGGTGATTTTGGTAGATTTTTCTTTGTGTACCATGCCCACACCTTCATTGTCCCTACTATACAGTACTGTCATACTGTATGATAGAAAAGAAAAACAAGTTAAAAGTAATACCCAAAGCTGGCCATAGGCTGGCTTTAGGTATGAAATTACCAAAAGAAGTGATATCTTGGCTGTTTTTGATTAGACTTTTACACCTTACATGTTACATTTGGGATATTTTTGCTAATCTATAACATTGCTTAACCTCAAAAAGAGTAGTCTCAAGACAAACTATAATACTCAAAGGGGACATTCAGGATTTTGTGAGGGGGTTCAGGTTTGGTTGGAGTGTCTAAGGTGGTTCCCCTGATCATCAGTTTTGAGACAAAATAAAAAATTAGTACATGCACAAAAAGTGCTCCTAAGCAGGAACAGTAAGGTATGTTCAGTCTAACTATAACATAGCTGAAACCTACACCCTGATGTTTATGTAACACATAATTCTGTAAACTCACTTTATTAGCACTGGAGCTAATTGATTTCACAAATTGTTAGAATATGATGATGGCTGACTTCAAATTTCTTGCACTTTTGTTGGCAAAGCTTTCTTCCAAACATGGACATTATTTTGGTTTTCCTATTGATGATCAGCAATCATTGAAGGAACTCCAATATATACATACATACTTCAGTATATTTGATGAAACATCACATGCCCACCTCATGTCCATCAACAACTCTTTACAGTTTAAACAATAGACAGCATGTGCTGACTTGCCATATGATGGTGAGCAGTATCACCAATTACTACTCACTATATGATGCATTACAGCAAAACATACTCTACAACATGGAAAGTTTAAGTCCAGAACATTCATTGTAATTAATTTATTATATATAATACACATGTATCCAAAGCATCATAATGTGCAACTCTACCGATAATGTGCAAGCACTGCTGAGTGTCACAGTAGTATCACGTATACATAATAGTGATTGCAAGATACTGTTACAAATGTTTGTATAATTATTTTATGTTTGTATAAACAGATTTCTTGGGTTGTGACATGGGACTGGACAATACGTGGGGGATACTGTGGCCAAGAACTTTGAATGGAAATGAAGCAAAACAGTACTGCCGAGGTGGTAATGAAACACACGGTAAGCATGAACACAAATGTGATTTACTTTAAAAAGGATGGTTAATTTACTGTTTAATGCATTACAAAGTAGCAATGCATCGAGTTCTATGAGTGACTAAATGTGACATGCGACAAAATTAATGGTGAAAAATCACTTTGTTGATAAATAATCCCATTCCTACCATCTAAAATATATAAACAGATGTTTGGTAGTTAAATCAAGTGTTCTAGGTCCTTTCCTTCAAGTAAATATCATGTATCATTGTCTAAAGACTTAGTTTTAGCCATTCTGTCACCTGCCCAATTTTTATAATGTGTCCCACACATGTGAAATTACTACAAGGTCTGATATAATCATCTATATCTCTTAGCAGCAAAAAGCTTTGGGAGTGAAACTTCAAAGTTTATATCCCCTAGCAGAGAGAAACTGTGGGTGTGAACTTAAAAGCAAGAAAGTTTAATAATATTATTACTTTGATCGGGTTACTTTATCCAAATGTACAAAATAATTTATGTATTTTTTAAATACTGAAATTTTCTGTTGAGTTTTCGTACAACTTTTGCATGTGCCTAAAATGATGGTTTTTCAAAATCAGGTTACATAATTTATATCAAGACACACAATAGGGCGTCGCGTGGCCAAGTACAGCCAGTACAAGCATGCGACAGACAAGTGTGTGTTTTACAGGAACCAAACATTGTTTCACACATCTTTAGCTTTATAGTTCTTGAATGGAAATAATTCAATTTTGTTGTGAAAACTCCATTGGGGTGGGGCATCTTCTATTCAAATATGAGCTAAATTTGCATGGCCATTACTGAGATATTCTCCTTCAAAGTTTGTCTTATTTTCTTAGCATTATTCTTCTTTTAGCAACACTGAGACAAATCACTATAACTTGTGCTTACTTCAGTTGATTTACTTCAAATTTGGAGGGCAGTAGAAGTGTCATAAAGCACATTTACAGTTCAATTTTTGTACTGATCAAATAAAAAGAAAGTTATGCATGATTTTTTTTAAATGCAAAAGCAATTTTTGTTATGACTGCAGGGTAAACACTTCAAGGAGCAGGTTGAAAATTCATTAGTAGATAGATTAACCACCATAGGAATGCCTTATGGTGGTTTGAATAGTGGCCATTGAGATAATAATAATAATGCACCAGATGTGCAATCTAGCTTCGTGAACAAAAAACAATTTATTGTCATACCTATACCAGCTGAAAGGGATGAGCTGAAAATTGAAATGTAAGTAGATTAATCATCTTTCAGAATAGAACAATCTGGGATAAAACCTGTGAGTTATGATGTGAAAACCAACTACCAGTATATAATAGATGTGTGATTGAAATATTCTATTAGTGCAGTCGCCCTATCAGAGCAGTCAAATATGTGTTCTATTAGAGCATTCAGGTCCCAATGTAGAGAGTTCAGCTACACAACAAGTCACCATATAGAGAGTTCAACTACAAACAAATCACCCTGTAGGGTTTGCTACAAACATTCCAGCATAATGCTTGATGCTCTTGATATGATTTACACTCAAAATTATGCTGGCACAGAGTGGTTCTAGAAAATCTGCTGACTGGTTTCCAACTCCAAAGTTAAAGAACATCTTCTTTACTTGTGCAAGGTATAATAAGCATAGTCAATTGTTTCTGACACAGTGGCTGTAGGTCCACACATTTGAAAAGGAGACAAGTTTCACTCCAACGCATAGTACTAAAGGTTTTTACAAATAAAAAAACAACCTTAAACCCATTGGTTGAATTTTATCATTGAGGCCCTTTCAGAAAGATTTTAAGCCTTAACTGAGCAATTTTAAGCATTGAAATGACAAAGATAACTTCTTGAAGGTGCTGAAGAAGCAATTATTAAAGAAGTTTATGTCATGGTCGCTTAAAGTTATTTTACACTGTATAATCGGTAATATTTTTGACTTCAGATTAGCGTAAGTCACCAATTGTCGGCACCATTTCATCACGCAATTGCCGGTAATTCTTTAAATCAATGGCATATGAACTTCCGGTTTGAACCATTTAACAGAGCAGTCCTTCATCTCTTAGTGCACCAAATTTTAATTATCTCACGTGAGTGAATGTATTTTTATGAGGAAAATCGCAATGCCTATCGTGTGCCAATTATTGGCATGGGGTGACCAATTATCTGCATAATGTGCAATTTTGTGTGTAATTCCATGATGGCTCGTTGGTTCTTTGTAAAATTTTTATTGGGGGGAGCAGTCCTTGGATAACTCTGTTTTACTGAAGTTTTATGAAGATGAGGCCAGCCGTTCAAGATATTCAAGTAATAATTATGTAAAAGCATACTGGTTTCCAATACAATTTTTTTTACACAATTCCATGCTTAACCAAAATGGCTTGTATATCACTTTAACAACAATAATCACCAAATGAAAACAATTCTAAGAAATGTTTTAGAGGATATAACAGCCCATTGTGGAACTTGGTAGCCTCCGTATGCCCTGTAGCCTCTGTAGTTTACAAGTGCTGATAATTGGTACATGCCGATAATTGGCGACTTACGTTACTTGGTTTATTCTGTATTGTTTGACCAAGTTTTTGTGTTAGCTATAGATTCTATTAAAAACATCTTTGAGTAGTATATGTATATGAAATACTAAAGTTTCACAATGAGTGGTAATGGGTAGTTCCACCCTGTTACCTAGCAGAAGCAGTTTTCAGCCTCAACATAACATTAGCAAGATCACATTCTTAGGAGGCTTAACACATCCTCTTTAGCTAACCCAGATACAGCTATGCCCCTTTCCATTGATTATTCCTATTAATTCCCTGATTATTTCTTTCAATGCCCCAATTACGTTAAACTTATGCTGGAATTATGCTTATTAGGAGACCTATAATTCTGATAATCCAACAACTGAATGTGTTACATATAATGCTCTCAATAGCAGCTTGGCGTATTATATTGAAATACATCAAGCGATTAGCCAATAGAATTAGTATTACACTTGTTTGTCAAGGTCCCTTGACAAAAATCTGTAATACTAATTTGATTGGCTAAAAGTGTGGTGTGTTCCTATTAGAAATAAGTGCCCAACTTGACAACTAGTGTTACCATAGTGGTAGATGCCCCACGGCATAGCAATAATATGGTTGCTCAGCAACGGTTTGCTAGGTAACCATTGCTATGGCAAACATCATTTTGAGACCATAGTAACGGTTGCTAAGTGTGGTTGGTCTATTACAGTGGTTAGTTTTGAATTTCTGTTGTCTAGCAACAGTTGCTATGGTTGTCGGATTAATTTGCAATAGGACAGATGGCTGTGGTATTCGGGATCAGTAGTTTTCACATTGTAAACAGGAAGGAAATAGTGCTTGGCTTTGCCTCGCACTATTTTACTCCTTCCTGTTTACACTATTAATCCCAAATACCACAGCCATCCATCCAATTACATATACTAATTATGCTAGCATATTAGGCACAGGCCTAACACTCCATGGGGGTGAAGCCATATCATGTTCTCTTGGTTGTTAATGGTATATCATGTGACCTGTTAAAATACAGCAGTTCAACAGCATTACAAACACATGTACTTGCTTGTCTTTCTACATTTATATCTAAAACATATGTAACCATACCAAGAAAGTTTTAATTGTAGGATTTCATTTAGTGTTCCTATGGCTACAAATACATACATGAAATTTACAAGGAGAAAAATCATGGATTCTTGTGAGCCTTTGAGCATGAATTGGATGGCTGCAGATTCGGGGCTGCCCAGATTAAGTCATGGATTTGTTTTGTTTTTGTCCTTTCTGCCCCCTTTCAAGCATACTTGATATAACATCTAAAACAAGCTGTAGGACCAGCTGTCCTACAGACCTTCAGCACCTGTGCTGTAAAGCCTTAATAAATAAATAAAATAATTAGGTTCAAGTCAAGTCAATTAAATTTTTTAGCTTTCATGTTGGCAATGAAATAAAAACCACAAAATTGCTGGTAAAACTACTATCAATAGAAACTAAAGAAACCTGATTATAATTATAAGTACATTAAAAAATTAATGAAACAACTGTTAATGGACTAACAAACATAGTTAGTCACTATGGGGTGTCACTGGATTATTAGGTGTTTTATGAAACACCCCTTCACACCCTGTAGGTGCAAAAGGTGTTCTCATGATACCTTATCAATGAACTGGACTGGAGTGTTGCTGCCACCCCCCAGGATGTCACATGCATAGGCATAGCTAGCACCTCATGGTTGGGGGGCTAGGCAATGGTATATAAAGTGATGGTTGAATATGCAAAGCACATGAGAAAGCCTGCTAAACTAGGGGGCTTGGGGGCTTGTCCCCTAGAAAAAAATTGAAAACTAATGCTGAAAAATTGAATTTCAGTGTATTTTTAGCAGTAAAAATCATGCCAGTAGTGTATACTAACTTGCGTAGATTATTATTATTATTTGTTATCGTATTGTGCAGACCTCAAGAAGAGTGTGGTACACAAAAGAAACAATAGTACAATTACAATCATACATAATTACTACTTAATTAATTATAGTCTCTAGACTAGCTAGGTTGTGTTTGAATTGTTCAATCTCTGCCGAGTTGATCACATGTTGGGGTAAGGAATTCCAAATTTTAATGGTGGACAGAAAAAAAAGAAAATTTGTAAGAGTCAATCCTTGTCATTAGTATCATAAATCATTTATTATGTCCTCTGGTGTGGTAGATGTCAGGGTTAGGAACAAGAAGATTGTCAGCATTTATATTAATCTGGCAGTTTATGATCTTATATAACATTATAGCCTTCTGTTCATTTCTACATCTGATTATATGGGCCAGCTCAGGTTGGATAACATTTCAATCATGCACGCTTGCATACTGAGAATAATTGTTAGTTACAAATCTCACTGCACACCTTGAACATTTTTGATGATTACCTTTATGTCCAATACAAACAACACTGCTGAACACAAAAATTGATTTTAGAGGTGCTTATCATGATGGTTACTCTAAAGTGTTGCTGAGAAGTTGGGTCTGCAGGTAGATAGCTTCATAACTACTTTTTGGATTGCTGATTGGTTACAAGGTGATTATATAGTAATCTGAATTGTTGGTGGCAGCTAATTTGTTGAGTACTTAAGAGATAACTTGATATGGCTAACCAAATTATCGACAGCTCCCCCCCTGCTTCCTACGCCTATGACATGGCACTTACAAGGCACTCTTGGGGTGTCACCACAACACCCTAATGATATCCCACTAAAGCACCCTAGGTCATCATGGGATGTAATGTGAGCACCTATAGGGTGTTATAAGGACACCCAGGGTGTTGTGATAACATTGGGGTGCTACTGTGGTGCCCCTTGCATTGCACCCCCTGGGTGTCACTGTATTTACAGTGTATAATAATATCACTGCCTTAAAGTACAGTGTTAACTGTAGAATTCTACCAGCTACATTACTATTATATTATCAATGTAGGAATAGCAACCAGAGCATGTAACAATGGTCAGTGGGAAACACCAAATGTGTCGCAGTGTCATACTCCTGAAATTGAGATGATAAATGAATTGCTACCTACACTAATTGAAAGCAGTAATATCACCAGATCACAATTGCCAGAAATGATTGTTAACATCACTAATAAATTGAGAAGCATCTGGAATTCTTCACAGTTACCATTTCCAAATGATATACCTCCTTCACTCATCATAATAAATGTTACTGTGTGAGTAGTACTTTCAAATGTATATGCTCCTTTTACTATCTTAAATACCTACAGGTGCAAGTTGCAATAGTTACCATCATGCATTCATATCCCTTGTTTCACTACCTTTTGTCCCTACTTAATAATTTTTAATTGCACTAATGTGGTATGGTATGTGGGAAAGACTTTGAATAGGGACCCGCCGATTATGCTGGCATAATTATGAGCATAATAGGTGTCTGAAAGCATTGAACATATGCTAGCATAATAGGTAGAATATTTGTGTAATAGTATGAATTCTTGCTTATCAAATTAAAATAGCTATCACAGAAAGATCGATATACTCTAATAGAACAGTCAGTAAAATTATATAACTGACTGTTCTATTAGAGTATATCAATCTTTTCTGTGATATGCACTTTGACAACTAAGTTTGTGCTGCAGCCACTTATTATTTATCCATAAATTGGAAATTATTAGCAGAGCATGAGAACTTAGGCATAATTTGAGCATAATGGGTAAGTATTGAGCATAAATTTAAGCATAATAGGTAAATTTTTGAGCAGTGCAGCATAGCATAATAAGTAAAATTATGAGCATAATCGGCGGGTCCCTAACTTTGAACAACATGTTAATGTAGGGATTTCCCACATAGCTACACATGTTGTAATAGCTACTATCATTCATATCTCATACACCAATATAGGGATTTTCCCACATAGCTATGTTCATATACTTACCATTATTCATATAACTCTTGTTTCACTACTGATATCCCTGGCTACCTACTTCATTTCTAAATGTGACCGGATTTCATATAACAAGGCTTCCACACACACAAAATCAAACTTACGTTTTTACCAGAAATGGATTGCTGGTCTAATACACTATCATATTCCACAGTGAACTTCCTTCAGGACTGGCAAGTCTGGTTTCTGTAGCAGCTTTCTTCCGACCCTGTCAAAGCCACAAGTGGGAGATTGGCGCCATTAAATGGCCATGGCTTTGTGATAATGGTGTGTAGTGAGCTGGACTTCACAGAGAGGTCGCCAATAGTGTTCTCAGTAAATTCGGAGTGATTTTATGGCCATGGAGGGCCATGGAGAGCCCAAACGTGGCCTCTGGATTCCAATCGTCTTCTTGCTTCATTTTATACCCCTATATTAAGCCCACCCACCACCCTCCCACCCTATTACTGCCACCTGTGATATTATTACCCGCTCGAAAAAAGCTGCCCAAAACAGGGCAAATTTAGGGTATCAGAAATGTATACACCCACTCAGTGATAGCTAGTAAATAGATGAATAATTGGTGCAAATTTTGTTTGCACAGCTGTAGGCACTGGGAAGTTATTACACAATGATTCCTTAAAATCACCATATCTCCTAACGAAGCTTTGTGCGTTGAAGCCTTGTTTGTCAAATTCAGTCACAAATTAACAGTTTTTAATTGCACTATATAGTTTGTTAAAGAGGCAATATACTAAGCCATAAAAGTATCAAAGCCACACAAGTGTGATAAGCATTTGAACCTTTACTGCTGTCAGTTGTTTGTCTCACTTAATTTCTACATTATATAAATTATATTAAGTTCTAGTCAATTACACCAGAGTTGTAAAGGTTTCGTAATTTTATGGATTTATCAAAGGAAATATGGAAATTCTAGATGTTCCAGAACATCTATGTATATTGTATTAGAAGTGCTTAGAAAAATGTACACTCTATAAGAGTGCCACAAAATTAATTTATTAATAAATAGTCAAATAAAATAGGCTATGTACCAAACATACATAAGGTCACACGATAAAGATACTGCAGTTGGCAATAACACAATTTGCTTTCATCCCTACCAGCTAAACCACTTATGCAAACTATTTTAATTTGCACTTGTCAGTAAACTATCAAGATAAAAATGCTCAGTAATGTAATTTAAATATCAGTGTATGACTTAGTTACCCTGTATAACCAACCATACATAGGCATTCCAACCCAATTGTTTAACTTCTGAATCAATGCATTCAATAGGTAGAGTATTGATTGTCAATCTCAGAAATGTATGTTTTGTTGGGTTGGAATTAGTTACTTTGGCATGCACAGTGCTTTAAAACTTAAAAGTTACATTTTTCTCTGGGGCTCCGCATAAGTTTTATAGGGAAAAGGAACTAGGAAGCCATCTAGTCACCTGAAACTGCAGTTGATTCTAGCTGCAAATTTTTACTTATAATGAGAGTAACTTCTGGGTTCAGTAATATTTGTATGCTTTGTGGTAAGTAATTATACTGCACACCTGTCAACAGAATGGTGTATAAGTGACTATTTCAAGTAAGTAAAAAGATTAAAGGTTAGCAACTTATAAAGATAAACAATTAAAGTGGATGTGTCATAATGATGCAACAATACTGTACCTAAGGTGGAGTTCTGGTTTCAATTATGGCATTGTTATGCTGACTTTGAAGTGGTTTACACTTTTGAGTTGGGGACACAACCATCAGAAAATTGTTGTGTAGCTGAAAATCACTGAGTAACTGCAC
The DNA here is from genome assembly GCF_963678975.1 of Dysidea avara. NCBI lineage: Eukaryota > Metazoa > Porifera > Demospongiae > Dictyoceratida > Dysideidae > Dysidea > Dysidea avara. The sequence continues at coordinate 27,472,388 of NC_089275.1, forward strand.
ATTTTAAAGTAAGCACCACTGAATACCTTCAATTTGACAGTAAGTTTTGTAAAGTTTCAGCATGCTTTGAAAGATTGCAAAACAACACAAAATGTACTTCGATGTAATGTGCACAATAAAACTGAATTTTCCATGATGATCAGCATGTGGACAAACCCCATAATTATCTATTTTCATCTCCATAGGAGATCGGATGATGAAGCAATCCCAAGTAAAACACGCAATTTTATTTTGTGCCAGGGTTCTATTGGGGACTATACGGAGACTTTTTTGTTAAAAAAATTTGAATACTGGAATGCCTACCATACATGCATGGAACAAGTGCAATTTGAGATCCCTTAATACGTATAACAAGCGTATTAAATTTTTGAGATCCATTAACGCATGTGACATTCAACAAGTTCAAAACTAAAGCAAAAATTATTACAAATGTCACTTCTGCTCTCAGTGCTCACCTACACACTTACTCATTAAGATACCTTGATATTTATTCACTGTTGACATGCTGATTAGATGTGGGCAGTGTGCACTTGGCAGGTTCAAGCAGTGCACATCCCCCCTAGGGTGCGATTACCACTTTTCATGGACTTACAATAATGTAACTGGGCCTGTGATAATAGGACATGTAGGCACTTGATTTTTGCCTACTTTTTCAAACTTTCATCACTCATAACTTTTTGTACCATTATGCTATGGCAATACAATTTTCAACTCTTAGTAAGAATTTTAATTGGCTTTATGATGCAAGTTACAGAATGCAAATATTCTGCTGATATATGACCTGTAGAGTGACAGGGTGTAGTTTGTGCCCACGTGTCCTGTTTTCATAGGCCCAGTCATATATACAGAAACACACGTGCAGCATAACTATAATAGTAAGTTTCTAGCTATACGCACCATACCTAGCTCTATTACCTACTTTATTATTATTATTATTATTTACCATTACCATGAAACTTTGCTCAGCAAAGGCTATACACAGATGCACAATACAACAAGATCATCATACAGTATGATAGTAACTGTATAGTAGGGACAACAAAGGAGTAAGTGTATAGCCCACAAAATAAAATCTCCCAGAAACCAGCCTCAATTTTCCTTGATGACAATAAGGCAGTATTGGTTAGGTAAATCTAAGCCCAAAATAGCCTTCAGATCGACCCGAAATGCTTTCAACAAGTTGCTACGGAATTTAAAAAAAAAAATTCAACAGAATTTTCTACTGACTGACTGATGTTTTCAGACAAGCATAGCTACCTCAATAATGGCTGCAGTTATGGGCTTGATTTTTTCACTGTTCGACGTCAATTCGGTCCGAGATGTGCGTTTTGGCATGCCGCAGTGTGTACCATGAATTCTTCATGGACTTACCTTTGTGTCCCATTCATCTTTGCTGACAGCGAAAAGTGTCGATTTGGCGATAGCACGTGATGGCTTTCCTTTGTAATGCACCTATCAATGTAATGCCCGACTACCACTGATACGGGCTGAGGGTGGGGAAAGGTCGGGGATGGTGGGGGAATTGATCACTAAATTTCCCTGACATAGTGGGGATTTGTCTTCGCTAAAGAAATTCACTCAGACAGCGAAGATGTGTGCTTTCAGTTTAGGAAAGAGAGTCGGGTGCTAGCTATTACGTTTATACTAGAATCCACTCGAACTAACTCATCACTAGACCAATGCCACACGACCGTAGAAATCCCCGCCTAGTCCCAGTATTCCCGGGGTCTGCAGGTCGAGACTTGGTCGGGGTTTGTATTGCCAGTAGCTACTCCCCCAGTAGGTGGGGAATTGTAATTTTCAGAAATGCAAATCCCCATGGCCTTCCCCTACCTCAGCCCGTAATAGTGGTAGTCGGGGATTACATTGATAGGTACATAATGGAAATCGTCTGTATTTGTCATAGTGGCTATTTTTGATAGCAGAGGTGCTTTTCAAACAGTTCTTGATTCGTACTGCTGTGTAACGGGATGAACATAGCCGACAACGAAGCACAATGGATATTTCACTTTTCAGATGATAATGGGGGCGCACAGTGCTATTTCAGATGTGGTATGCGTGGGTTCACCAGTCATAATAAGGCCATACCTATTTGCCTGACTGACTGCATCTTTCTTCAAATGAAATAATTTTGAAAATCACGTGTGCAGATCACGTGTACTTAATTAAAGACAACACATCATCAGCACCCTCGTGATATAGTCTAAAAGGGACCATTGAAGATCATCCAATGCTCTAAAATTGTAGAATACGATGGGAAAGCTCTTTTGGAGATATCTGATGCTACTAGAAGAGTATGAAACCTAGATTTTAAACTGTGTATGTACTATTATAGCTACATTCATTATTTGCATTTTGTATGCTTGAGTTTAAAATTTTTATCATTTTCATTTTCAAACCGACCTACCTACCCAAATTTAAATAATTTTGCCCGCGCAACATAAGATCAAATAGGTATGGCCTAATTATTTACAAAAAAAAGTTAACAAACAAGTATTTCAAAAAAATTGGAATTTTCAACTAGAGTAGGGAACATAGCACATTGATAAAAAGTACTGAAACAAGGTGTAGTGCACAATATTAAATCACAGTACAACAATAAGAAGTGTTATCCCTACTGTGCATGCTCAAGATACCATTATGGAAATGCACAGTAGGGATATAACACTTCTTATTGTTTTACTGTGATTTAATATCGTGCACTGCTCCAGCTTGTTTCAGTACTTTTATTGATGTGCTATGGTCCCTACTCTAGTTGAAAATTCTGAAATACTTGTACAATTATTGTGCTATCATTTTGCCTAATTCTAACCACAAAACATTTTCCACAAAGCCACAAAATGCACGTAACAATACTTTACAAATACACACTCGTGCAAATACATTTATGCACACATTTTACAAAGCCATGTTGTGTATATATGCATCACACTCAATAAATGAACACTCATGCAAATATCTACCTACAGTACAGCTCACGGGTAACGTCGTATGTATACGCATGATGCACGTGACGTGCGCTCGAGTGCCCCGTGTGGATGCAGCAAGGCTACAGTAATGCTCCACGATAGCTAATTTTACTCGAGAGCGTCACGCAAGACCAGTTAACAGGTCTCACCTATGGTCTTGGGAGGCGGCACTGGCTCAGTTCCACCAGCTGTGAAGTCTCCTATTGCAATGCCTGTGTTGTAGCTACCGAATACTTGGTAACTTAGCTAGAGCAGCTCATGTATTTTCGACCACCATGAGTTTTCGGACGCGATATTTCCTAGAAGAGCAATGAGATCCGATCATTTATGGCACTATTATGAAGACCTATGACTATAACCTCCATTTATAAAATTTGAAAGGATTTGGTTATATCGTGTGGCTGCAGTGACCTTCGAAATCCACTGTCCAAAAAAATGGATGCTCGGACAAAGTAACGTTCGTTCGGACTCCTCCATCTCTACCCTTCCCATGCAACTTATATGCTATTGTGTGGTAGTGATTGGTAGAGCTATCCTTGAGCTATCCCGTGATATAAGCAGATTAGATTTTTATCAGCTATAGTTGCAGCTATCGCTTTTTCCCCAGACGGGGTAACTTGACGAATCGTCGGACACAAAATTGTAATTATAATTCCGGACACAGCAAGTTATTTCGATTATTTTGGTATTTTTTGAGTTTAAGTATAGTACTAACTAAGAAACATTTGAAAACAGCTATTTAGGCACCTGTATAGAGTGATTTTTTTATCAATTCGAGATAGAAATAGTAGCTACCTCATATAGCTACAATACATTAGGTCTAGGATAGCTACATAAAATTGCTCAAACTTAAAATAATTTATTCATTTGAACTTACTTGAGACAAGGGAGGTAAGAAATAAATCACAACAATGCACAGGTGGTCGCCACTGCTTTATCTCCTTAGTGACTGTTCTATTAGAGTATATTAATTTAACGCAGTTTTTAAACTGGTTTTCGCACTAATGCACCCTTAGATAGTCTGCATATGCATAAAATTATACTATGGATGCAATTAATGAAGTTTAATTAATATAGCATTTAATATACTCTAATAGAACAGTCACTAAGGCTATAAAGCAGTGGCGACCTCCTGTGTATTGTTGTGGTTTATTTCTTACCTCCCTTGTCTCAAGTAAGTTCAAATATATAAAATTATTAAGTTTGAGCAATTTTATGTAGCTATTCTAGACCTAATGTATTGTAGCTACATGAGGTAGCTACTATTTCCATCTCGAATTGATAAAAAAATCACTCTACACAGGTGCCTAAATAGCTGTTTTCAAATGTTTCTTAGTTAGTACTATACTTAAACTCAAAAAATGCCAAAATAATAGAAATAACTTGCTGTGTCCGGAATTATAATTGCAATTTTGTGTCCGACGATTCGTCAAGTTACCACATCTGGGAAAAAGGCGATAGCTGCAACTGTAGCTGATAAAAATCTAATCTGCTTATATCACGGGATAGCTCAAGGATAGCTCTACCAATCACTACCACACAATAGCATATAAGTTGCATAGGAAGGGTAGAGATGGAAGAGTCCGAACGAATGTTACTTTGTCCGAGCATCCATTTTTTTGGACAGTGGCTTTCGAAGGTCACTGCAGCCACACGATATAACCAAATCCTTTCAAATTTTATACATGGAGGTTATAGTCATAGGTCTTCATAATAGTGCCATAAATGATCGGATCTCATTGCTCTTCTAGGAAATATCGTGTCCGAAGACTCATGGTGGTCGAAAATACATGAGCTGCTCTACTGACTTGACCTCGATTCTGTCACAGACTGCAATAAGTACTGAAGCTAGCAGTAGCTACCGTAAACCTAGATGTATTGGTCGCCAAGTAATGCCACAGAACCCCAGTTAGTGCATTTTTCTAATTCGTATTTTCTTTATCTAGATAGTTAAAGGAATGGTCAACCGAAGTTTCAACTCTAGAAGCCAAGAAATTTCAAAGTTACAGTGCCCCTACGAAGTGCTAACAGCAAAAAATCGATTTGTACAGTGACAATAAACTACAGGCGTTTAATAAAACGATCATAACATACGGATGTAGTCCTCTACCAAGATGAAACTTACACCATCGAATTCTCCATGAACAAACAAATCCATTGCTGGGTATGTTTTGTCTTCCAGGCCTTTCCAACGTCCACGGGGGACCGGCAAAGGCGAACGAACGTGAGAAAAATCGATAGTGAACCGCTCGTCCAACGCAAGGTAGACTAACGCTGATATCTTCTGTCTCCTTGAGAGTACTGACACGACACAAAGAGTTTGGAACTCCTCTTGCTTTTGAGATCACGATGCTACCAAGGTTTTTGGTGTTATCACTTTCCTTCAATGTGAAACAAGCGCTTTAGAATTTACGGATTTTTTCCGTTTTCATAAATATTCCACCCATTGCGTTCTACGGGCCCAGTGTGCGTTTATTGCATTCTACTGTATAATTAGCTAGCTAGGCTTGCACGAACATAATTATGCCAGGGACCGATCACAAATGTTTATGTGATTTAAGTGTTTTATGAAGTTACTCAACTCAGTAGAGTAAAGTATCAATTATCGGACAATATGATGTTCGGACAGCTGCCATTCACTTCCTGGGAATCCTGCAACTTTGGTTATTGTACCAAAAGGTAGGCTACACCAAGCAATAATTATCCTCCAATAATCAGCTTTGCATGATTAAAAGCTTAAGAGTTACAGCCAATAGTATGCTTAGTCCGATAAAATCTATGCTCGGATAAAACTATCAGTTGTCGGACTTTGATTTTTACTACCAGTAAACAATGTCCAATTTATTTCAAATATGTATGCAATATACCTGTACTCATTAGCTATTAATGGCCAAAAAATGATTTCGCTTTCTTTAGCATAGAGGGAGTACGAGCCTCCCAATTTTTAGCGGTATTGTCGGACGCTCTCCGCTTTAATTTAGCCATGCCCACCAACAGAGTTCATACTTTTTGCAACAAATGCACCAGTGCTAAACCACAGAAGAAGGTAAATAAATATCTTTCAAGAGTAGAGGTGTGTTTTAAAGTTGATATTCAGGATATTTCTATTGGAACGCAGTATTTTTGGCTCCTAAATGAAGGAGATGCACGCTAGGTGGAAAAATGAAATTACGAGGCACAACTTTCTGACCAACCACATTTGTTAGTCTTGGTGCCTCAATCGCGAATACCACCTAGAAATGAAAAGATGTTCCATTTTCTACCTTCTATGGATGCACAAAGCAACATTTTCGTCCTTTTTGTTTCACCCATATAAGGTAGAGAAAGAAAAGCCTTTCAATTTCTGTGACAGTATTTGTGATAGGACACCAAGACTAGCATATGTAGGTGGTCAGAAGGTGGTTTTGCATAACTTCATTTTTCCACCTTGCGCGCATCTCCTTCATTTAGGAGCTAAAAATACTGCGTTCCAATGGAAATATCCTGAATATCAACTTTAAAGCACACCTCTACTCTTGAGAGATATTTATTTACCTTCTTCTGTGGTTTAGCACTGGTGCATTTGTTGCAAAAGCATACAAACTCTGTTGGTGGGCATGGCTAAATTAAAGCGGAGGGTGTCCGACAATACCGCTAAAAATTGGGAGGCTCGTACTCCCTCTATGCTAAAGATAGCGAAATCATTTTTTGGCCATTAATAGCTAATGAGTACAGGTATATTGCATACAAATTTGAAATAAATTGGACATTATTTACTGGTAGTGAAAATCAAAGTCCGACAATTGATAATTTTATCCGAGCATAGATTTTATCGGACTAAGCATACTATTGGCTGTAACTGTTAAGCTTTTAATCACACAAAGCTGATTGTTGGAGGATAATTATTGCTTATTGTAGCCTACCTTTCGGTACAATAACCTAAGCTGCAGGATTTCCAGGAAGTGAGTGGCAGCTGTCCGAACATCATATTGTCCGATAATTGATACTTTACTCTAGCGGGTGTTCTCATGTGTGGCGAGTTTCTTGCGTGGCTAGTGCATATCCACACGATATTCCACAGGTATTGTACAGTACATTGCAAAAGAATGATCCCGCGAGAAGATGCGAGCATTACTCACATGTGTATACTTGCGACGTTACCTGTGAGCTGTACTGTATACACAAATTACTTTGGGGAAGGGAAACTAAGGAAATCATTGGGTAGGGCTGGTGTAATAAGCTTCCACACAAGCTAGGTAAATAAATGTTGCATACATGGCACAATACATATAGTTGATTAAACAATGCAATTGTAAATAGGTCAACCAATAAGCAGTTCCAGATTGCAGCAATGTATCTCAATAGCAGTATAATGTTATAGCTGTAACCATTAAACTGTTATAAAATTAATTATTAATCTAGCCAAGTACATCATTAGCACTTCATCTGCACACTCTTGAACCTCAGTTGTCATCTACCTACAGGGTATATATATGTGACCGAATTTTGGAAAATCATCCTTATGGTTGTGCCTGAACTTTTGAAACTAGCGTGGTGCTGTTAATAGCAGAAAACACTTTTCAATTCAAAATATATATAGTTTATTCTGCCCTCTATTGGTTTACTTTGTATAATGCTGTGTATCAGAATTAAGTATTTAATGAATTGAATTTGCTCATAGGGGTGATTTTATAAAATTCAGTCACATAATTATAATGATGTAAGTGCTTATTATTGTTATGTGTATATTATAACCTCAACATTAATAGCGGAACACGTATCAAGTATAAATAGTGCAATGGAGTTGGAGAATCAGCATGATAATACTGTTTCAGTAGGGATCCCCCAAAAATGATGAGCTCTGCCTAAAATGTCACCTTTAAAAATTATCCTAGAAACATCTTACATAATGAAAATCACCTTTACAGAATAATATTAGTCCATCTAACATCAAATACAGCATTAAAAACAAGAAAACACAGGCGGCCATACATAAAATCACCGAAACTCAAATTTTTGTCTGCCTGCCAACATGACCATAGTCACAAGGCTGGAGGCCTGCATGGCCACCATTTACAGCAAAATTACAAACTCACCAGTGTGATGTGCCTTTTGGGGGTTCTGATGAGTGTGTGCCCTCTGCACTCTGTCTTTCCTTTTATCTTCAATTACGCTGGTCTTAGTTTTGTTTAAAACCCAATGCACAATGACAATGAAAACACATTGAAAACATGAAAAAGTGACACACTCCCTGGTAGGTGAAGATCTACTCAAGATATCCTAATACAGCAGTCACCCTAATAGAACAGTCACACATGTATAGCTGTATACTATAACAAAAAACCAAATAAACTAGTATATTAAATGAGACTGGGCCTGCGATAATAGGGCATGTGGGCACATGATTTTTGCCTACTTTATCAAACCTGCACAGCTCATAACGTTTTGTACCATTATACTATGACATTGCAATTTTTCCACTCTTAGTAAGCATTTAATTGGCATGGAAATGTATGGTTCTAGTATTGAGATATAACCTGTAGTGTGATGGGGTGTAGTTTGTGTCCACATGTCCTGTTTTCGCAGGCCTGGTCACAAATATAATAGGAGGTAGACATACACATACCACAAAGGCACCTAAATTAATGCATGAAGTTGGGTAGGATGGAGGGACTGATTTGTCTCTGCTGATACAGAGTGTCTGAATGTAGCTCATGATTCTAAACCTGCCAAATTAGTTTACTCATTATGTAATCAATTAGAATGACATTATCAATTTTGTGTATTCTACAAGATTGGTTCATATTCTAAGCAAACACTAAGCATGTTGCTTTCAGTTACAGACAGGTTAGTTTGTTTTTAATTCCTAAAGTGTGTTATGATTACTGTAGTACTGTAGGTTCATATTCTAATTTCAATTTATTACATTGCAATAAATTATATAATTTTTCAAGATATGTATTAGAATGTCACAAAACTGTCTTAGTAATTCTGAGATTCACATTTGATGTTTTGGAATTCTAATGGGATTGTCATAAGTATACAATTCCATTTGAATGAATTTCATTCCAATTCCTTGCATTCAGTCTAGTACTTAATGTATGTGGATTGTTAAACATGCATAACGCTATGTACATAGTTGAGCTGGTACTATATAATATTATATACAACAGGTTCATGGGTCAGTTGAACTATGAAGTGTATATTAAACTATGGAAAGTGCATAATGTAATGGTCAGAAGCATTACAAGTAGTATTATTATGCACTACATAATTAATTTTATTCATTTTGCAAATATTGTCAAATTTAATTTGACATACAGTATAGCAAACATTTTGTATATTGTGATACATATCTTTGTTTATTCTTTGGATTATGTTAGTAGTTTACAATTGTCTACTTACGTACTCTATGTATAGGGCAACTGCAGCAAGTGCTATAGAACAGTTTCCACGGCCAATAGAACAGTTTTCACAGCCATTACTAGTGGAATTTCTTCAGGTTCTTACAATAAAGCTGCACAGTGGAACCTCTGTAGAATGGACACTTAGTGACCCAGAAGTTTTACGGCAATAGTTCCTGTCCTATAAAAATCATGGACAGTAACTAGAGATTAGAGATCCTCTTCTTTCAGAAGTAAAATTGTATGGAGTCAAATCTGGTGGAAAAATCTTTATCCTTATTATATTATGAAAGTTTTCACTTTTTACAAATTCAGTTCTTAATTTGGGGAGTTTGTAAAGAAAGGTTCTACTGTACTCTTATCTGTGTATGTATAACTAATGGTAGCACTGTATTACTTCACAACACTAGCAAATTATCTGTGCATAAAATACTTGTAGTACTAATTAAAGCTTGTTGTACAGCAATTGAGGTACTGGATAAATTAAACTTCTTTTTTGGATAGATATCAGTAGACCAAAATGTATAACATGACACTAGGTATTAGAAGAAATCATAATGTGTATGACAAAAGTATGCAGTACACTACAGCAGGCTTTATTACTGATTATTATGTACATCTTGAATAAGTTAATAAGTTTAAACAATTCATAAGAGCTAGCTCAGCTAATTGCAAACTTAATAATATATATATTTCTAATTTGCAAACTTTATATTTATTTCTAATTTGTATTAGTTTTCAAGTGTCTTAATCACCAATACCTACACAACAGCATTAAAGTATTATAACTCCTATTATAAATCTGCAGCCAAATAAGTGTGTAATGTTTTGCTTTCTTCATCAGATCAATGTTGATATATTGGATATTCTGTTAGATGAAGAGAATGATGCATCTTTTGAACTGCTGAGAAATGAGGTTATTTGTGTTTGCATGTATATTTTGTATCTAATCCTAAATAGCTTAGCTGTAAAAAAAGAGTGTGGCCCTTAAAAAGGCTATGGTGAAAATAGATGTGAAGTGGCGGCCAAGAAATAGCTGTGATGGTAGGTTAATGGTAAAAATTTTAATAATGACAATTCCCCTTGATACCCTAGGTGCCACAACCAGCCTTTTGTGGGGGTCACACTCTCTTTATAACAGCTTGGCTGTTTTGGATTATGTATCACTTCTTTTTGTATTTGTATACCCCAACAGCCGACTTTTGGGCTTTTTTAATCTATCTTTTCTTTCTTTATCACAGGAAGACTTAACTAGTTTTGATGTTATCAGTAATAAGTATATTTATTACATGTCAATTATTCAATACAGGATAACTTGTTTGCAGCTGATCTCTCTATTGGGTGAATTAAAATGTAGCTGACCTCTCTACTGGGTGACTTGAAATTTAGCTGAACTCTCTACATGGTGATTTGCTTGTAGCTGAACTCTGTACAGGATTTTCTCTACAGGGTGACTTGTTTCTAGCTAAACTCTAATCTGTTTGTAGCTGAACTCTCTACAGGGTGATTTGTTTGTAGCTGAAGTCTCTACAGGGTGGGTGATTTGTTTGTAACTGAACTCTCTACAGTATAATTGTTCTAGAACATTCTATGTGCGTTGTATTAAAAGTGCTCAGAAAATTGTGTGTTCAATTAAGTACTGCAAATATTAATCTAATCCAAAACAGCCAAACTGTAAAAAAAGAGTGCGACCCCAAAAAGGCCACCAGTATGAAAAAAGATGTGAAATCCAAGGTGGCGGCCAAGAAATGGCTGTGATGGTAGGTTAATGGCAAAAATTTTAATTATGACAATTCAGGTGAATTTGCATTGCCTCCTCCACTAGGATTCGGCACCTAACTCACCTGAAATATCGTAATTAAAATTTTTGCCATTAACCTACCATCACAGCCATTTCTTGGCTGCCACCTTGGATTTGACATCTGTTTTCATCCTGGCCTTCTTGGGGGCTGCACTCTTTTTTCACAGCTTGGCTGTTTTGGTTTAGATATCACTCCTTTTTGTATTACAAGCCACAAAGCCGGCCATTAAGTGGCTTTGGTGCTTCCTTCTAACTTGTTTTTTTTCTTTTCTGCAGGAATTGTGAAACAAAGGAAGAAATTTTGTGCACGGCTTTTTGTCTGATTAGAAATATTTGTATATTTAACATGTAATAGTTGTATCTAATCCAAAACAGCCAAGCTGTAAAAAAAGAGTGCGGCCCCCAAAAAGGCTACGGTGAAAAAAGATGTGAAATCCAAGGTGGCGGCCAAGAAATGGCTGTGACGGTAGGTTAATTGTAAAAATTTTAATAACAACAATTCAGGTGAATTTTGCTGTTTTGGATTAGATTTCACTTCTTTTTGTATTTGTATACCCCAAAGCCAGCCTTTGGTCGGCTTTGAGGTTTTTATAACCTATCTTTTTTTCTTTACCACAGGACGAAGAAAAGATGAAACAGATGTTGAATACTTTAAATACTTCTGATTTCATCAGTAAATGTACATTTTATATATGTAATACATATATTTATTACAGAACTCTCCATGGTGGTTTCTTTGTAACTGAACACTCTACAAGGTAACTTCTTCTAACTGATCTCACTGCTTGAAGGTTCTTAGTTTACTAATTTGTTAAGCTGCTTTGCTGTAGTTGTACCCAGTTATACTGATAGTAAAATGTCAGTAACTTTAAGTATATGAAACATAATTGTTTTACTAAGTTTTAAACTCTCAGTAAAACTTCAGTGAATATGGATTTACTGAAAAACTACTAAAATAGCAAACAATTAACTGTTCCACATACTGGGGATATACCACTCTAGTAAACTAAGAAACTTCAAGCAGTGTCTCTCTACAGGGTGAATTGTTTGTAGTTGAAAGATCTACAAGGTAACTTATTCTAGCTGATCTCTCTACAGGGTGATTATTTTTGTAGCTGAACTATCTACAAGGTAATTTCTTCTAGCTGATCTCTCTACAGGGTGATTTGTTTATAGCTGAATTCTATACAGGTGATTTGCTAGCAGCTGAGCTCTTTACAGAATGGTTTCTTTGTAGCTGAACCCTCTACCAGGTAACTTCTTCTAACTAATCTTTCTAGAGGGCGATTTGTTTGTAGCTGAATTTTCTACAGGGTGATTTGTTTGCAGCTGAACTCTCTACATGGTGGTTTCTTTGTAGCTGAACTCTCTACAAGGTGACTTCTTCTAGCTGATCTTTCTACAGGGTGATTTCTTTGCAGCTGAAATCTCTACATGGTGGTTTCTTTTTACTGTAGCTGAACTCTCTACAAGGTAATTTCTTCTAGCTGATTTCTCTACAGGGTGATTTGTTTGTAGCTGAATTCTATACAGGTGATTTGTTTGCAGCTGAGCTCTTTACAGAATGGTTTCTTTGTAGCTGAACTGTCTACAAGGTAACTTCTTCCAGCTGATGTATCTACAGTGTCAGTAGTTTGTAGCTGAATTCTCTACATGGTTGTTTCTTTGTAACTGAACTCTCTACAAGGTGGCTTCTTCTAGCTGATCTTTCTACATGGTGGTTTCTTTGTAACTGAACTCTCTACAAGGTGGCTTCTTCTAGCTGATCTTTCTACGTGGTGGTTTCTTTGTTACTGAACTCTCTACAAGGTGACTTCTTCTAGCTTATCTCTCCACAGGGAGATTTGTTTGTAGTTGAACTCTCTACAGGTGATTTGTTTGCAGCTGAACTCTCTACAGGGAGATTTGTTTGTAGTTGAACTCTTTACAGGTGATTTGTTTGCAGCTGAACTCTCTACATGATGGTTTCTTTGTAGCTGAACTCTCTACAAGGTAACTTCTTCTAACTGATCTCTCTACAGGGCAATTTGTTTGTAGCTGAACTCTCTACATGGTGGTTTCTTTGTAGCTGAACTCTACAAGGTGATTTCTTCTAGCTGAACTATCTCTTTCCATAGTTGAACTCCCTCAAGGTAACTTCTTCTAGCTGATCTCTCTACAGGGTGAATTGTTTGTAGTGGAACTCTCTACAGGGTGATTTGTTTGTAGCTGATCTCTATACAGGTTACTTGATTCTAACTGATATCTTGAATTCTGTTCAGGGTGACTGCTCTATTAGGATGACTGCTCTATTAGGATGACTGCTCTATTAGGATTACTGCTCTATTAGAGTATCTCGATCTCACACTTGCTACACCAAGTTGGATTTCGTGTTATAATTCCGTGGCTTTAAGTCTGATTCTTCTACACCATTGAAGAGCCTTTCTAAGATGATTACTCCACCTTTATATCAATTTTCAAAGCATTACCCCAAGCGGTTTTTCTGGTAGGCGTGGCAAGTAGTCATTTTTTATTAGCTAATCTCGATTGCATAATTGTTACACACTGTTGGTTTTTTCATTGTATCTTCCTGGATTTTAGCTCGATTTCTTTCAAACCACAAAAGCTGTGAGGTTCAATAGTTAACCTATTCACCCACCGATTTTCAGCTTCTTCCCATATGCGGTTTACCCTGTAGGCATGACAACATATTGGTGTTATTTTTCGTGAATAATCGCTCATAACGCTTTGCCTGTTTATCGTATTCCAGCCAAAGTTGGTACCGAGATACGCCTTTGTACCCCCTTCTGTGTGCCCAATTTCAAGGCAATTAGATATGGCGTTCACGTTTATAGCAGTTTTTGTAAGTGTGCAAAAAGAGGAAGAAAAATCCGAAGAAACTAAGCCAATTTTTGAGGTCGAATATCTCGGGAATGCCTGAAGTGATTTCACTCAAACTTGGAATGTGGAGTACTGAAGTTGGAGGGCGTGTCCACAGTAAAAATCGTCTTGTTTCATCAAGGCAGCACAGAGCTACAGAGGTGCAAAAATTGCGTTTTCTTTCTTCCTGTCAATATACTCACGGGTGTTGCGCGCCGGCTTCTTGGGCCACACTGCACACTACCGTGTGTCTTGATCATGTACCTGAGTGATTTGCCTGATATGCACACCCCAAGCTCAAGGGCCATTAGGCCCGAGAGCGCGTGAGTGTACATACCAGGCTAATCACGAGGGCACGTGATACAATTGATATGTACCATACCCAATGCAGGCTGATAGCCTGTGGGTGATTAACCACCCAAGATACGAGTCAGAACACTGAATTCATTATATATGCCAACTTGTGAAATTCGATTGTGGTACAAAACGTTGTGAATACGTTGTAAACATGAACAGGCAAGTCCTAAGAGTATCCTGGAAAAATTCAATTTAGCGATTTTATGAGTATTTAAAGCTGTTGCATTGTTTTATAGACTGTTTACAACATTTACTAAACATCTGTAGGGTACGCTTCACTGTAGAGTGTTTATATCATGTTACTCAAAAAGTAGGTGTGTCTGTATTCCTAAATGCGGCGAATCACTTCTGAATGTGGTATAACACTAGTTCTCACCTTAAACCAATGTTTCTCAACTCACAGGAAGGCAAGGGTGACAAATCACTCCGGTCTGAGTATTGTAGGATGCAAAATCGAAAGTATCGTTTTCGTCACGTGACAAATAATAATTTCCCCCAATTAATGTCAGCTAGAGTTTCTATATAAAGAATTCAGCGGTACTGGTCCCACATAAAGGCCATGGTTTAACTTAAATGTATCATGGCCAGCCAGGGTTTATAAGATATGTACCCTGAAATTTTCCTTTTAAGTTAGGTGGCTTCATGGAACATTGAAAGATAATCACATACTGTAGGTAATAAGTTATAGTTATATCCCATTACGAGTGTAATAACAATGATATCATCCGAGTATATGGGATATAACTATTTTATATCCCATATATAAAATTTATTGGATAGGATCCTGCCAGGCTTCCTCAACATTGCGCCTGTAAAACTAAGTTCACTGTTGAACATTCCTTTACTTGTCCCAAGGGTGGCTTCCCTTCAATCCATCACAACGAGATCTGTGACTTGTGACATGTAGACATTTGTATATATTTCCTGTACGTATGTTTGTAAACATAAGTGTCTGTATGGTGTGCTTTAATAGAGAATACTGAGTCACGTGATCGAACACGCTATATTCTACATGGTGTCAGAATAATGAATCTACAGCCTCCAACCCCGTTTTCGTTTGCTAACAGCGAAAAATGGCCGAAGTGGAAGCGGCGCTTTGAGCAGTATCATCAGGCGTCAGGGCTAGCAGAGAAAGGCGAAGAATGCCAAGTCAGCACTTTGTTATATTGCCTGGGAGAAGATGCAGAGGAAGTATTGGACACTACTCGTATCTCAACTGATGATAGAAAGAAGTATCAGAAAGTTATTGAAGAGTTTGACAGTTATTTCAAGGTGAAGAAAAACGTAATTTACGAGCGTGCTCAGTTTAACCAGCGCAGCCAACTTCCAGGGGAACCGGCTGACCGTTTCATTACATTAATTCATAGGTTAGCTGAAAACTGTGAGTTTGGAGGAATGAAGGATGAGTTAATCCGCGAACGCTTAGTCGTAGGGATTCGGGACTCAGCCTTATCAGAGCATTTGCAACTAGAACCAGAACTTACTCTGGACAAAGCGAAGAAGTTAATTCGCCAACGAGAATCCGTCAGAACCCAGCAAGATATCTTGCAACGACCGCTTATCAAGCAAGAAAGCAGTTCTCTGGATGCAGTAAAACAGTTCCCACCAACCTCAGATTTTTATTTTATTTTAAAATAAAGGACGCATATTTACAAGCACATGAAACAAATATAAAGTTAGTCAGGTGAAGCTGAGTCCAGCCTGCCTTCTGCATAAGCAAGGTCAATGACAGCTGTCTCGCCCGATCCACAGCGGTGGTAAGAGGACCTTGAACCTCTTAAACATTGAACAGCTGAACGGAGCAATGAAAATCCCAGCCTACATCGTAACCAGTACAATGTTTTGCTATATGATTGTCCATGCTTCTCAGCGAGTAGTGTGGCAATTCGTTTGTAAACAACGGTGGCCAAAGGTCCCATACCTCTAGTACATGAAAAAATCAATGGCGAAAATGACCCATGCTCAACTTCCCGGATTCTCTCCTCATATTTTCTCTTCTTCTCTAGCTCCGCACGCCTGTAGCACTGTGATAAAGAAATTGAACAGTGTGTAGGAGCAAAAGGATTGAAGACTTTAACATCAAAATAAGCATTCTGCCCGCGTTCCCAGAAGCCATTAGCAACAACATCAAGACGTGCCCCATCTTCAGTATTGGCTGATCGCAACCGAAATGATTCCCCCGAAAGTGGTTGCAGGGATGGTTCAACTTCAACACCATGACACAGTTCGGTTAGCAATCCAGCAGTAATATCCCGAAGCTCATTATGACGGATAGTTGGGAGGCCGCCACACGGACAGCTGAAAGCATGTTCAACCGAAAACTGTTTTCCGCACACACAACTGGAAGGCAGCAGCGGTGGTTGCCATCCATATCTTAAACATAAGGAGTCACGAAAAGCACCCTTGTGCAAGCAAAAGCCATGGTCTAAAATAGGTAGAGCAGTCAACCAACCTGAGGAACCCTTTTCAGAAGACAACACAACCAATCTATACAATGATGGTGATAATGTAGGCATCAAAGCATCACGATAGTCAATAACAGACTGACGATGGGCACTCAATACTGCACGTCTTGCATCAATCTGAGCAGACAACACTTCAACAGGGTAGGTGTGAGATTGCTGTAAAATTAAGTGAACTAAGGGAGCAGTGACCTCAACAGAAGCTGCAAATTGGGACAATGAATAGCGAGCTGGGTCAATAACTCCAAGACCTCCCCAACGGGCAGGAAGAGCAAACAAATTCCGGTCAGTGTCACTAAAAGAAGGCTGACCAGTTAAACTAGGTAGAAACTTGAGTCTAATAGTATGTTCCAAAGGTGACAAGAGTGGTTGAATATTGGGGATGCACCTCATCAGATAGTTCCATTTGCCAATAAACCCATGTATAAGTGCAGCATAAGCAGCTTGGGGATGAGTGACTGAGATATCAGACAATTGCTGCAACTCCCTTACCCAGGATGTTACTTTTGTTTCACCAACCACCAACCTCAGATAAACCCACATTCAACAAATGCCGAAGATGTGGCACAGGAGCACATCCTTGACAATCATGCCCAGCAAAGGAGGCGACCTGCTTTAGATGTAACAGACGTGGGCACTTCAGCTCCCAATGTCTTTCAAACACCATTGCCACGATTTCTGTCACAACAGAACAGCCACTTAATGAACAAGTTCAGCAGTATGAAGACGTCAAGTACTTTGATACAGTGGAGAATACCAATGGTAACATGTGGGAATTGCAAGTGAGGATTGGACAGAACTCGATAAAATTCAAAGTGGATACAGGAGCTGAAGTTACAGTATTGTCTGAGGCCACATGGAACAGTTTGAACTAGATAGAACCTTTGCAACCACCAGGCACAACACTCTGCGGCCCAGATCGGACCAGACTGATAGTTTTGGGTAAGATATCTCTTACTCTTACACACAAAGAATCCTGTTGTACACAGACTGTCTACGTTGTAAAGAACATTACAAACAATTTGTTAGGATTTCCAGCCATCAAGGCTTTGAAGTTGTTATCACATGTACAATCTGTTGATAATAGCACTAGTATTGTTTCACAGTACCCATCATTGTTTACTGGCCTGGGCACATTTTCACATGAGTACAAGATCAACTTGAAGCCTAATGCTCAACCACATGCATTAAGCACACCAAGAAATATCCCCCTTGCACTAAGGCCAAAGGTACAAGCAGAATTACAGCGCATGGAAAGCTTAGGTGTTATATCCCGTGTCAAAGAACCTACCCCTTGGTGTGCAGCAATGGTGGTTGTGCCAAAGGCTTCAGGTGCAGTTAGAATTTGTGTGGATATGAAGCCTCTTAATGAGAATGTTTTACGGGAAATACACCCCATGCCAAAGGTGGACACTACAACTGACAGGTGCAACAATGTTTAGCAAACTTGATGCTAATAGTGGATTTTGGCAAATCCCTTTAGCCACAGAGTCCAGATTGTTAACAACATTCATAACACCATACGGGCGATTCTGTTTTAATAAACTCCCATTTGGTATAACAAGTGCACCAGAAGTATTTCAATGTCAAATGAATGAAGTCCTCTGAGATCTTCCAGGTGTACTATGCCACATAGATGACATACTGATTTTTGGGAATACTCCAGATGAACATGACTCAAGACTTCAGGCAGCTCTGGAACAGATTAAAGCAGCTGGAATTACACTGAATGGTGAGAAATGCAAATTTTCTCAGCCACGAATCACATTCCTTGGCCATGCATGTTATTGACAAGCAGGGAATTTCACCAGACCCAAGGAAAACAGCAGCTATTTCAGCCATGAAGCCACCATCATCCATCACAGAGCTCTGGAGATTCATGGGAATGGTTAATCAGATGTCTAAGTTCTCACCAAACATTGCTCAAATTTCTAAGCCACTTCGTGACCTACTAAGCACCAAGAATTCCTGGGCATGGACTGGTTCCCAAGAAGAGTCCTTTAGGAAACTTAAAGAAGAACTTTCTTCTACCAGAGTACTAGCACTTTATAATGTTGCAGCAAAAACCAAAATCTCTGCAGATGCATCTAGTTACGGCTTGGGAGCTGTTCTCCTACAGCAGCAAGAAGATAAATGGCGCCCTGTTGCTTTTGCTTCCCGTTCATTGAGTGAAACAGAATGTCACTATGCCCATATAGAGAAAGAGGCACTGGCATTAACATGGGCATTAGAGAAATTCTCAGAGTATGTGCTGGGAAAAGTTGTTCATCTGGAACTGATCACAAGCCCCTCATCCCTCTTCTAGGGCAGAAAAGCTTAGACCTCCTACCACCCCGTGTCCTGCGGTTTAGACTCCGACTCATGAGATTTCAATACACTATTCATCATGTGCCAGGCAAATCATTGTATACTGCAGACATGCTGTCTAGAGCTCCCCTTCAAGAAACAGCAGACAAGTCTGGTCTAATCCCCAGTGAGACAGAGCAGTTTGTACAGTCTATCACAGCAAGTTTACCTGCAAGTGAAGAACGGCTAGAAATGTATGCCAAAGCTCAAGCAACTGACAAACTCTGTGTACAACTGATTGAATTCTGCACATCAGGGTGGCCAAGTAGAAACCAACTAAGTAGAGAATTGAAGGATTACTGGAGATATCGGGGTAGCCTCACCCTCACCAATGGATTGTTACTTTACCAAACTCGCATTGTTGTACCATCGAGTTTGAGGCAGCAAGCACTACAGAAGATACACCTTGGTCATCAGGGAATACAAAGATGTAAACTCCATGTTGCTACTTCAGTATGGTGGCCAGGAGTCACTAGTGCAATAGAACAGTTTGTTCAGTCATGTCCAACCTGCCAGAAACTTACTGTTCCACCCCGAGAGCCTATGTTAACAACACCTCTACCCAGCTATCTGTGGTAACGAGTTGCTGCTGATCTTTTCGAGCTAAAACACTGTAATTACTTGTTGGTAGTTGATTACCACTCGAGATTTGTAGAAGTGCAGAAGCTTACATCCACCACCTCCTCCAGCATAACACACTTAAAAGCTATTTTTGCCAGATTTGGCATCCCTGTGATTCTGGTGACTGATAATGGACCTCAATTTGACTCACTGGAGATGAAGCAATTTGCTCAGGTGTATGAATTCCAACATACAACAACAAGCCATTATTACCCTCAAGCTAATGGATTAGCAGAAAGAATGGTTAAGACAGTGAAGAAATTACTGGAACATACAGTGGACCCTTACAAGGCACTACTTAGTTATCGAGCAACTCCCTTACCTTGGTGTGGACTTAGTCCAGCAGAATTGCTAATGGGGAGGAAGATAAGGACAGATGTTCCCCAAGTGAATGACCACCTTGTGCCGAACTGGGAGCACACTCAACACTTTAGAACATTAGATCAAAAATACAAGCAGGCACAGAAAGAAAACTATGACCGACGGCATAGAGTAAGAAACCTACCAGAGCTACCAGAAAACCAGCCTGTGTGGGTTGATAGCCGAGTTCAGTCAAGACTGATACCAGCACAAGTGTCACACTCTACTACTACACCTCGATCGTATGTTGTTGAGACACCCTCTGGAGAACTTAGAAGAAATCGAGCACATTTATGAACTCGATCTGATTCCCAACTTACAGAAGCCCCTACTTCAACAAACTATTCAAGACCTGTTACTCGCCTACTGACAGGAACAGCTATCCATCCCCCAGATCGCCTACGATACTAAAGCAAATGCTTAAAGAGGGGAGATGTGACATGTAGACATTTGTATAATTATATTTCCTGTACGTATATGTTTGTAAACATAAGTGTCTGTATGGTGTGCTTTAATAGAGAATACTGAGTCACGTGATCGAACACGCTATATTCTACATGACTTAACAGCAAGCTTACTTACTGAGGCCTGCCATGAGGTGGATGTTGACCACATTTACAACCTATTACTGGTGAGCAGTTCACCTTAGCCTCATCAAACATTGAAGATGGTGCTCGACTAGATATTTCAGCCAATGGTTTTTGGGGTGGCCGTTGTGAGAAAACTTACATTGATGTTAAAATCTTTAACGCACACGCTCCTAGTAATCGTACCACCAGTGCCAGTGCCATTTACAGAAAACATGAATTGTATAAGAAGCGTTCATACGAAGCTTGCATACATAAAGTTGAACAGAGTTCCTTTACTCCTTTAATCTTTTCAGCCACAGGAGGAATGGATAACGAAGCAACCATGTTTTACAAACGCCTTGCTTCCTTGCTATCAGATAAATGGGATTCAAAATAATGCTGCTGTAATGGGGTGGATCCGGTGCTGTTTGTCTTTTTCACTTCTGAGGTCAGCAATTAGATGTTTGAAGGGTTCTAGATCCTCAAAGGGCTCCTTTGGCCACTCTTTAGGATCAGCACCAATTGACCTCATTCAAGTAGAGTCAAGACTCCCATTAAGTAATTCTTATTGCATTTTTTTCCTCCTTTCTTTGTAAGTTTAATTTTTTGTTTCTTTTAAGTAGGAAGGAAAAAAAACTATTATATATATATGCGCAGGAGTGCACAGAAGTTTACAGATAGTAAATTAAGTTCCGGTTTGAGTTTACTGTCACTGTGCTCAAGATTTCGTCCGAATTGTGTGGAGATTCTACTTCATAGCTACAAAAGAGACCTTGCATACTGCTAACAAACTGTAGCGAAGGGTGGTGTTACGAAGCAGTGGTTCCAGATACGATTCGCCTTCGTCAGATCTCGATATGGTTGTGTCACGTGGTGTGCAAGAGAAAAAGAAAGACCAACAAGTGGCTACCGTAGTCCGAGATAGAACAATGAAGCTAGAGGAAGACCACAGTGACTATTGGGAGCAATTGCTGAAGCGAAATCGTCACATACTGTTCTTGACATTTGTTAAACTATCGTATTGGTAACTTGTAGTGTTACTGTGTAAAGGATTAACAGTTTTCTTGTAAGATTTAGCTGGTTTCAGTGCTGTATTAGTGTGTTTTGTATCAATATTTCCTTATTTGGCTCTTTGTTCCATTGGTAAAGAATACCATCTGTGGTTATTATGATGCCACGAATGGAACTGAGTGACTCCGCAACAGGGTGATATGTTAGTTAGCACTGGGTGATAACTAATATATCGTACAGTAGCAGCACCGCTCTGTCTAGCTGTATGGTAGTTATAACCCAGCGCAGCGCTTTGATACTCCCACGCACTGGGATTTATAGTGACTTCTTATACATAACTGAACTGTAGCTGAAACTCCTATTGTTTTGTAGCTGAACTCTTTTGGAGTGACTTGTTTCTAGATGAACTCTCTACATGGTAATTTGTTTCCAACACATATTTCTGCAGGGTGATTTGTTTGTAGCTGATCCCTATAGGGTAACTTGTATCTAGCTGATATCTCTACAGGGTAGCTTGTTTGTAGCTGATCTCTCTACATGGTAATTTGTTTGTAGCTGAATTCTCTACAGGGTGATTTGTTTGCAGCTGATCTCTCTACATGGTGGTTTCTTTGTAGCTGAACTCTCTACAAGGTGACTTCTTCTAGTTCAACTCTCTACACGGTGATCTTTGTAGCTGAACTCTCTACAGAGTGATTTGTTTGCAGCTGAACTCTCTACATGATGGCATCTTTGTAGCTGAACTCTCTACAAGGCAACTTCTTCTAGCTGATCTTTCTACAGGGCGATTTATCTGTAGCTGAATTCTCTACAGGGTGATTTGTTTGCAGCTGAACTCTCTGCATGGTGGTTTCTTTGTAGCTAAACTCTCTACAGGGTGACTTCTTACAGCTGAACTCTCTACATGGTGATGTTTTCATAGCTGAACTCTCTACAGGGTGATTTGTTTGTAGCTGAACTTTCTGCATGATGGTTTCTTTGTAGCTGAACTCTCTACAAGTTAACTTCTTCTAGTTGATCTCTCTACGGAGTGACTTGTTTGTAGCTGAACTATCTGCAGGGTGATTTGTTTGTAGCTAAACTCTCTACAAGGTGATCGTTCTAGCTGATCTCTCTACAGGATGAATTGTTTCTAGCTGATCTCTCTACAGGGTGACTTGTTTCCAGCTGAACACTCTACAAGGTTAACCGTTTATAATTGAACTCTCTATAGGGCGATTTGTTTGTAGCTGAACTCTCTACAAGGTGACTTGTTCTAGCTGATCTCTCTACAGGGTGATTTGTTTCTAGCTGAACTCTCTACAGGTGATGTGTTTGCAGCTGAACTCTCTACTTGGTGGTTTCTTTATAGCTGAACTCTCTACAAGGTGACTTCTTCTAGCAGATCTCTCTACAGGGCGATTTGTTTGTAACTGAATTCTCCACAGGGTGATTTGTTTGCAGCTGAACTCTTTACATGATGGTTTCTTTGTAGCCGAACTCTATGCAGGGTGATGTGGTTGTAGCTGAACTCTCTACAGGCTGATTTGTTTGTAGCTGAATTCTACAGTTTGTAGCTGAATTCTCTACAGAGTGATTTGTTTGCAGCTGAACTCTCTACATGATGGTTTCTTTGTAGCTGAACTCTATGCAGGGTGATGTGGTTGTAGCTGAGCTCTCTGCAAGGTGATTTCTTCTACAGGGTGACTTGCTTGTAGCTGAACTGTCTACAATATTAGCTGGTTGCTGCTGAACTCCCTACAGCATAACTTGCAATGTAATGGAAATCTATAATGGAATAAGTCATGAACTAGCTGAATGCTCTATTAGGGTGACTGTTCTAATAGAGTATCTCGATCTCGCATTTGCTACACAGAGTTGGCTTTGGAATCATAAGTCAGTGGTTTGTAAACTGATTGTTCTGTACTACTGCAAGGACTTTCTACGATGACTATTCCAGCGACATACCCATTTTCAGCTCACTGCTCTAAACGGTTTGCCTGGTAGACGTGAAAATTATTGGTATTTTTATTCACGTATCTCAATCTCGCAATTGTTGCACACCTTCGATTTCGTGTCATATCTCCATGATCTTTATTTCGATTGATTTCAAACCACCAAAAGGAACTCCTACAATGGTTGATCTATCCACAATACGATTTTCAACTCATTCCATGTAGCGGTTTACCCTGTAGGCGTTACAACAAATCGATCTTGTTTTACGCGAATAATTGGTCATAAATACAGTAGGGGTCGTTAAAAAGTTTACACTTTGTTTGGTTTTAACAGTAGTTAAACCATTTGAATGGTTATAAAAGAAGAATTAGTTTAATTGAACTATCTTTTTAACAAAGCTACAAATATGCAGTAAATAGCACATCATGAATTGTTAAAACTATTGTTTTAACAATATGATTTGTTAAAGTGATCAAGACACACGGTAGTGTGTCGTAAGGCCCAAGAAGCCGGCGCGCCACACCGTGAGTATATTTACAGGAAGAAAGAAAACGTCATTTTCACACTTTTGTATCTCGGTGATAGCTTATCCGATTGAAGCCAAAGTTTCTGCAGAGTTGCCCGCCAGCTAGGGGAGTCTACATTCCAAATTTGAAGGAAATCACTCAAGCCATTTCTGAGATATGAGCGGCCAAAGTTTCGTTTTCTTTTCTTCGTTTTTTTCTTCGTTTTTTTCTTCTTTTCGCACACTTACAAAAATTGCTATAACAAGCAAACGCGTACTCCGATCGCCATGAAATTTGGCACACAGAAAGGGAGTCCAACGGCGAATCCTAGTGTCAAATTTGGTACAAATCCGATGAATGGTTCAGGAGTTGTGACCGATTATTCGCGTAAAACAAGATCGATTTGTTGTCACGCCTACAGGGTAAACCGCTCATGGAATGAGTTGAAAATTGCTATGTAGATGGAGTAACCATCGTAGGAGTGCCTTTTGGTGGTTTGAAAGGAATAAAGATAAAGACCATGGAGATATGACACAAAACCCAACCTGTGACACAATTACTCGATCGATTTTTAAGAATAAAAAAGTATTAGTTTTTACGCCTACTAGGCAAACCGCTTAGAGCAATGAGCTGAAAATCGGTGTATAGCTGGAATAATCTTCATAGAAAGTCCTTGCAGTAGTACAGAAGAATCGGATTACAAACCACTGAGTTACGATTCGAAAGCCAACTCCGTGTAGCAAATGCGAGATCGAGATACTCTAATAGAACAGTCACCCTAATAGAGCATTCGGCTAATTTATTTACTCCCTTATAGAATTTTATTGCATCACAAGTTATTCTGTAGGGAGTTCAGTTGCAAACAGTTAATCTTATAGACATTCAGCAAGAAGCAGGTGACCATGTGGAGAGTTAAGCAAATATATCACTATAGAGATTCAGAACATTACAAGTCACACTGAAGAAAGTTCAGCTATAAACAAGTCATGCACCCTGTAGAGAATTCAGCTACAATTAAGTCACTCTCTAGAGAATTCAGCTACACAGAATTCAGCTACACACAAGTCACTGTGGAGAGAGTTCAGCTACAAACAAATTATCCTGTAGAGAGATCAGCTACAAATAAAACACTTTGCAGAGTGTTCAGCTACAACAAATCAACCTTTAGAGCGATCAGCAATGAACAAATCAACACAAATCTACCTGTAGAGAGATAAGCTAGAAACAAATTACCCTGTAGAGAGTTCAGCTACAAAAAATCACCCTGTAGAGACATCAACTAGAAACTAGACACAATGTAAGGAGTTCAGCTACAAGCAATCACCCTGTAGAGAGTTCAGCTAAAACAAATCAACCTGCAGAGAGATCAGCTACAAACAAATCACCTTATAGAGAGTTCAGCTACAAACAAATTACCCTTTAGAGAGATCGGCTACAGATTAATCAACCTGCAGAGAGATCAGCTACACACAAATCAGCTACAAACAAATCACCCTGTAGAGAGATCAGCTAGAAACTAGACACAATGTAAGGAGTTCAGCTACAAGTAAATCACCCTGTTGAGAGTTCAGCTAAAACAAATCAACCTGCAGAGAGATCAGCTATAAACAAATCACCTTATAGACAGTTCAGCTACAAACAAATTACCCTGTAGAGAGATCGGCTACAGATTAATCAACCTGCAGAGAGATCAGCTACACACAAATCAGCTACAAACAAATCACCCTGTAGAGAGATCAGCTAGAAACTAGACACAATGTAAGGAGTTCAGCTACAAGTAAATCACCCTGTTGAGAGTTCAGCTAAAACAAATTAATCTGCAGAGAGATCAGCTACAAATAAATCACCTTATAGACAGTTCAGCTACAAACAAATTACCCTGTAGAGAGATCGGCTACTGATTAATCAACCTGCAGAGAGATCAGCTACACTCAAATCAACTTGTAGAGAGATTAGCTACAAACAAATCACCCTGTAGAGAGATCAGCTAGAAACTAGACACAATGTAAGGAGTTCAGCTTCAAGTAAATCACCCTGTAGAGGGTTAAGTTAAAACAAATCAACCTGCAGAGAGATCAGCAACAAACAAATCACTTTATAGACAGTTCGTCTACAAACAAATTACACTGTAGAGAGATTAGCTACGAATAAATCAACCTGCAGAGAGATCAGCAACACACAAATCAGCTTGTAGAGAGATCAGCTACAAACAAGTCACCCTGTAGAGAGATCAGCTAGAAACTAGACACAATGCAAGGAGTTCAGCTACAAGCAAATCACCCTTTATTGAGTTCAGCTACAAACAAATCAACCTGCAGTGAGATCACTCACAAAAACGCACCTTGTACAGAGTTCAGTTACAAACAAATTACCCTGTAGAGAGATCAGGATAGAAGAATTCACCTTGTAGAGAGTTCAGCAACAAAGAAACCACCATGTAGAGAGTTCAGCTGCAAACAAATCACCCAGTAGAAAGATCAGTTAGAAGAAGTCACCTTGTAAAGGGTTCAGCTACAAAGAAACCATCATGTACAGAGTTCAACTACAAAGAAACCACCATGTAGAGTGTTTAGCTGCAAAAAATCACCTGTAGAGAGTTCAGCTAGAAACAAATCACCCTGTAGAGAGATCAGCTAGAAGAGGTCACCTTGTAGAGAGTTCAGCTACAAAGAAACCACCACATAAAGAGTTCAGCTGCAAATAAATCACTTGTAGAGAGTTCAGCTACAAATAAATCCTCCTGTAGAGGGATCAGCTAGAAGAAGTCACCTTGTAGAGAGTTCAGCTACAAAGAAACCATCATGTAGAGAGTTCAGTTACAAACAAATCACCCTGTAGAGGGATCAGCTAGAAGAAGTTACCTTGTAGATAGTTCAGCTACAAACAATTCACCCTGTAGAAAGATCAGCTAGAAGAAGTCACCTTGTAGAGTGCTCAGCTACAAAGAAACCATCATGTATAGAGTTCAGCTGCAAACAAATCACTCTGTAGAGAGTTCAGCTACAAAGAAACCGCCATGTAGAGAGTTTAGCCTCAAACAAACCACCTTGTAGAGAATTCAATTACAACAAATCACCCTGTAGAGAAGAAGTTACCTTGTAGAGAGTTCAGCTACAAAGAAACCACCATGTAGAGAGTTTAGCTGCAAACAAATCACCTGTAGAGAGTTCAGCTAGAAACAAATCACCCCGTAGAGAGACCAGCTGGACGAAGTCACCTTGTAGAGAGTTCAGCTACAAAGAAACCATCATGTAGAGAGTTCAGCTGCAAACAAATCACCCTGTAGAGAGTTCAGCTACAAAACAATCACCCTGTAGAGAGTTAAGCTAGATGAAGTCACCTTATAGAGAGTTCAGCTACAAAGAAACCATCATGTAGAGAGTTCAGCTACAAAGAAACCACCATGTAGAGGGTTTAGCTGCAAACAAATCACCCTGTAGAGAGACCAGCTAGAAGAGGTCACCTTGTAGAGAGTTCAGCTACAAAGAAACCATCCTGTATATAGTTCAGCTACATTTCAAGTCACCCAGTAGAGAGATCAGCTGCAAAAAAATATCCTGTGGGGAATATTGGGCATGTAATAAATATATGTATATAATTTGTATAATTTATTATTACTAATAAAATCAAAAATAATTGAAGTATTACAAATCTTCTTTAAGTTCTTTTCTTCTTCCTATGGTAAAGAAAAAAAAAACACATGGGTTAAAAAAAGCCCCAAAGCCAGCCATAGGCCGGCTTTGCAGTATACAAATACAAAAAGAAGTGATATCTAATCAAAAACAGCCAAGCTGTAAAAAAGTTGCGGCCCCCAAAAAGGCCATGGTGAAAAAAGATGTGAAATCCAAGGTGGCGGCCAAGAAATGGC
The DNA here is from genome assembly GCF_963678975.1 of Dysidea avara. NCBI lineage: Eukaryota > Metazoa > Porifera > Demospongiae > Dictyoceratida > Dysideidae > Dysidea > Dysidea avara. Next base: position 27,500,435 of record NC_089275.1, read on the forward strand.
TGTGATGGTAGGTTATAAATTTTTTTTTTTTTTTTTAATGTTATTTAGACAGGGAGACAGCATCAGCAAAAGCTGTTTTTCAGCTGTGCCCTGAACAAGCATACAAAAACAATATAGGTACATATATACACACAATTAACTAAATATGACTTAAATAAGCTAGCTTAAAGCTATTTAATGAGTTCATCTCGGTGATTGAGGTAGGCAGGCTGTAGAGAGTTAATTAATGGTTACATTTAAATAACGACAATTCAGGTGAATTTGGTGCCAAGACCACCATGGCCTTTTTGGGGGCCGCACCTTTTTTTACAGCTTGGCTGTTTTTGATTAGATCGATATTAAGACCACGGAGATATGACACAAAACCCAACCTGTGTCACAATTACGCGATCGATTTTTAGTAATAAAAAAAGTAAGGTAAATGCGGGTATTTCCGGACAGCGCACAATTCCGGACACTTTATGTATAGCACCCAAGAATGGATCAACTAGAACACACTTTTCGATTTTTATAATCCCTATAAGAATAGCTATTCACACCAGAAATTTCAAGGCAATCCGTTGTTTCGTTCCTCGGCTAGCTTGATAAAGGTACCAAAGTGTCCGGAATTGTACGCTGTCCGGAAATACCCGCATTTACCTTAATAGTTTTTACGCCTACTAGGCAAACCGCTTAGAGCAATGAGCTGAAAATCGGTGTATAGCTGGAATAATCTTCATAGAAAATCCTTGCAGTAGTATAGAAGGATTGGATTACAAACCACTGAGTTATGATTCGAAAGCCAACTCCGTGTAGCAAATGCGAGATCGAGATACTCTAATAGAACAGTCACCCTAATAGAGCATTCAGCTAATTTATTTACTCCATTATAGAATTCTGTTACATTACAAGTTATTCTGTAGGGACTTCAGCTGCAAACAGTTAATCTTATAGACAGTTCAGCAAGAAGCAAGTCATCCTGTGGAGAGTTAAGCTACAATTATATCTCTGTAGAGATTCAGAACATTACAAGTCACACTGAAGAGAGTTCAACTATAAACAAGTCATGCACCCTGTAGAGAGTTCACCTACAATTAAATCACTCTCTAGAGAATTCAGCTACACACAAGTCACTGTGCAGAGAGTTCAGCTACAAACAAATTACCCTGTAGAGAGATCAGCTACAAACAAAACCTTTGCAGAGAGTTCAGCTACAAACAAATCAATCTTTAGAGTGATCGGCAACAAACAAATCAACTTGTAGAGAGATCAGCTAGAAACAAATCAACCTGCAGAGAGATCAGCTACAAACAAATCAGCTTGTAGAGAGATCAGTTACACACAAATCAACCTGTAGAGAGATAAGCTAGAAACAAATCACCCTGTAGAGAGTTCAGCTAAAACAAATCAACCTGCAGAGAGATCAGCTACAAACAAATCACCTTATAGGCAGTTCAGCTACAAACAAATTACCCTGTAGAGGGATCGACTACAAACAAATCAACTTGCAAAGAGATCAGCTACACACAAATCAATTTGTAGAGAGATCAGCTAGAAACAAATCACCCTGTAGAGAGTTCAGCTACAAACAAATCAACCTGCAGAGAGATCAGCTACAAACAAATCACCTTATAGACAGTTCAGCTACAAACAAATTACCCTGTAGAGAGATCGACTACAAACAAATCAACTTGCAGAGAGATCAGCTACAAACAAATCAGCTTGTAGAGAGATCAGTTACACACAAATCAACCTGTAGAGAGATAAGCTAGAAACAAATCACCCTGTAGAGAGTTCAGCTAAAACAAATCAACCTGCAGAGAGATCAGCTATAAACAAATCACCTTATAGACAGTTCAGTTACAAACAAATTACCCTGTATAGAGATCGACTACAAACAAATCAACTTGCAAAGAGATCAGCTACACACAAATCAATTTGTAGAGAGATCAGCTAGAAACAAATCACCCTGTAGAGAGTTCAGCTACAAACAAATCAACTTGCAGAGAGATCAGCTACAAACAAATCACCTTATAGACAGTTCAGCTACAAACAAATTACCCTGTAGAGAGATCGACTAAAAACAAATCAACTTGCAGAGAGATCAGCTACACACAAATCAACTTGTAGAGAGATCAGCTAGAAACAAATCACCCTGTAGAGAGTTCAGCTACAAACAAATCAATGTGCAGAGAGATCAACTGCAAACAAATCACCCTGTAGAGAGATCAGCTAGAAACTAGACACAATGTAAGGAGTTCAGCTACAAGCAATACACCCTGTTGAGATTTCAGCTAGAAACAAATCAACCTGTAGAGCGATCAGCTAGAAACAAATCACCCTGAAAAGAGGTCAGCTACAAAAAATCACCCTGTAGAGAGATCAGCTAGAAACAAATCACCCTGTAGAGACTTCAGCTAGAAACAAACCAACCTACAGAGAGATCAGCTACAAACAAATCACCCTGTAGAGAGTTCAGCTAAAACAAATCATCAACCTGCAGAGAGATCAGCTACAAACAAATCACCTTATAGACAGTTCAGCTACAAACAGATTACCCTGTAGAGAGATCGACTACAAACAAATCAACTTGCAGAGAGATCAGCTACAAAAAAATCACCCTGTAGAGAGATCAGCTAGAAACAAATCACCCTGTAGAGACTTCAGCTACAAACAAATCAACCTGCAGAGAGATCAGCTACAAACAAATCACCCTGTAGAGAGATCAGCTAGAAACTAGACACAATGTAAGGAGTTCAGCTACAAGCAAATCACCCTTTAGAGAGTTCAGCTACAAACAAATCAACCTGCAGAGAGATCAAATCACCTTATAGAGAGTTTAGCTACAAATAAATTGCCCTGTAGAGAGATCAGTTACAAACAAATCAACCTGCAGAGAGATCAGCTACACACAAATCAACTTGTAGAGAGATCAGCTACAAACAAATCACCCTGTGAAGATCAGCTAGAAACTAGACACAATGTAAGGAGTTCAGCTACAAGTAAATCATCCTGTAGAGATTGAAGCTGCAAACAAATCACCCTGTAGAGAGATCAGCTAGAAACTAGATACAATGTAAAGCGTTCAGCTAGAAGAGGTCACCTTATAGAGAGTTCAGCTACAAAGAAACCATCATGTAGAGAGTTCAGCTGCAAACAAATCACTCTGTATAGAGTTCCGCTAGAAAAAGTCACCTTGTAGAGAGTTCAGCCACAAAAAATTACCATTTAGAGAATTCAACAACAAACAAATCGCCCTGTAGAGGGATCATCTAGAAGAAGTTACCTTGTAGAGAGTTCAGCTACAAAGAAACCATCATGTAGAGAGTTCAGCTACAAAGAAAGCACCATGTAGAGAGTTTAGCTGCAAACAAATCACCTGTAGAGAGTTCAGCTAGAAGAAGTCACCTTGTAGAGAGTTCAGCTACAAAGAAACCATCATGTAGAGAGTTCAGATACAAAGAAAGCATCATGTAGAGAGTTTAGCTGCAAACAAATCACCTGTAGAGAGTTCAGCTAGAAACAAATCACCCTGTAGAGAGATCAGCTAGAAGAGGTCACCTTGTAGAGAGTTCAGCTACAAAGAAACGATAATGTGGAGAGTTCAGCTACAAAGAAATCACCCTGTAGAGAGTTCAGCTAGAAGAAGTCACCTTGTAGAGAGTTCAGCTACAAAGAAACCATCATGTAGAGAGTTCAGCTACAAAGAAACCACCATGGATGTAGAGAGTTTAGCCGCAAGCAAATCACCTGTAGAGAGTTCAGCTAGATGAAGTCACTTTGTAGAGAGTTAAACTACAAAGAAACCATCATGTAGAGAGTTCAGCTACAAAGAAAGCACCATGTAGAGAGTTTAGCTGCAAACAAATCAATTGTAGAGAGTTCAGCTAGAAACAAATCACCCTGTAGAGAGATCAGCTAGAAGAGGTCACCTTGGAGAGAGTTCAGCTACAAAGAACTCACTTTGTAGAAAGTTCATGGTACAAACAAGTTACCCTATATAGAGATTAGCTAGAAAGAAGCCTGTAGAAAGCTCGGCTACAATCAAATTACCTTGCAGAGAGTTCAGTTACATGCAAACCACTTTATAGGGAGATGAACTAGAAACAAGTCACCTTGTAGAGAGATCAGCTACAAAGAAATCATCCTGTAGTCCAGCTACATTTCAAGTCACCCGGTAGAGAGATCAGCTGCTAAAAAATATCGTGTGGGGAATAATGGGCATGTAATAAATATATGTATATAATTTGTATAATTACTAATAAAATCAAAAATAATTGAAGTATTAAAAATCTTCTATAAGTTCTTTACTTCTTCCTGTGGTAAATAAAAAAAAACACATGGGTTAAAAAAGCCCCAAAGCCAGCCATAGGCTGGCTTTGCAGTATACAAATACAAAAAGAAGTGATATCTAATCAAAAACAGCCAAGCTGTAAAAAAATGTGTGGCCCCCAAAAAGGCCATGGTGAAAAAAGATGTGAAATCCAAGGTGGCGGCCAAGAAATGGCTGTGATGGTAGGTTAATGGTAAAAATTTTAATAACGACAATTCAGGTGAATTTGATGCCAAGTGGCACAAAATTCACCTGAATTGTCGTTATTAAAATTTTTACCATTAACCTACCATCACAGCCATTTCTTGGCCGCCACCTTGGATTTCACATCTTTTTTCACCATGGCCTTTTTGGGGGCCGCACATTTTTTTACAGCTTGGCTGTTTTTGATTAGATTTAACAATACAGATTGTTAAAAATATTGTTTTAACTAATTGTTTTAATGATAGGATTTGTTAAAATTATTGTTTTAACAATAAAAATTGTTAAAACTATTGTTTTAACAGTTATAAGAGTTAAAATAGTTCAAATCATTATTAGCAAATACAGGCTGTTATGGCAAATTACATAAGTGTTTTGTTAAAATTGACAATGTTTCACTATTGTTTTAACTATTATTAAAACCAAACAGAGTGTAAACTTTTTAATGGCTCCTACTGTACTTAACTGTTCATCCGATTTACACCACATTCAATATTAGGATTTGCCTTTAGACTGCCTTTCTGTGTGCCAAATTTCAAGGCGATCGGAGTATGCGTTTGCATTTTATAGCAATTTTTGCAAGTGTGCGAAAACATGAAGAAAGAAAAAAAAACAAGAAAAAACTGAAACTTTGGCTGCTCGTATCTCGGAAATGGCTTTAGCGATTTCCTTCAAATGTGGAATGTGGACTCCCCTAGTTGGCGGGCAACTCTTCAGCAAATGTGGTTCCAATCGGATAAGGTATCACCAAAATACAAAGGTGTGAAAATGACGTTTTCTTTCTTCCTGTCAATATACCCACGGTGTGGCTCGCCGGCTTCTTTAGCCACACGACACACAACCGTGTGTCTTGAAATAGGCTATATTAAGACACACAGTAGTGTGTTGTGCAGCCACGTCCAGTTGATATGGACATGCAACAGACAAGTATGTATTTTTTACAGTTCGTTTTACAAAATAGCTTAATGATAATTAGCCATTTTTGCTGTGGAACTTTCTTCGGGCACTCCCATTCCAAATTTTCCCTGGCATTCCTGAGACACCAGCATTTAAAGTTTGTCTGTATTTTTCTTCTTCATCTTCTTCCTCTAATTATTCTTTTTCAGTCAAGCCACCATGTAAAGAATCAATTCAGCTACAAACAAGTCACCCTATAGAGCATTAAGCATTGTAAAATCATCTGCATAAATCTCACTGTGCATTAAACCTTGTACAGGGTTCAATTATGTAACAAGTCACCCTAATAGCTACATGATAATCATTTTATTCAGTTTCAAATTTGCAATAAATAGCTACATACAGGTAGGTTCACACAAATAGCAGTCTTTGATGATTCTTTTAGTAAAGAAAAGAAACAAGTTAAAAAGAAGTCTGAAAGCCCACCATAGGCTGGCTTTGAGGCTTACAAATACAAAAAGAAAGGTCATGAAATCAAATGTGGCAGCCAAGAAATGGCTGCAATGATGCTATGGTCATCATTTAATGATCACACTGCGATCATTAAAATAATTGGTATTAACATCATTTTAGCCATTTCTTGGCTGCCACCTTTGATTTCATAACCTTGGTTATTTGGATAGCTTCACCTTTTTCATAGCTTGGCTGTTTTGTAAAGATTAGAATTAATATAATTAATAATATTTGCTTTTATTTAAGTTTTTGCTTTAGTTTTGTTGATGTTCAGTTGCTATTGGTATGTATTTACTATCCTTTTTGTGTGACCACAACAACATCAGTTTGCACTATTTTATACATGTATAAATTGTATTGTTTATTCACTACAGACTGAAGAAAAATTTACCATAACAGAGAGTGAAAGATTGCTAATAATCATAGAGCAAATTGGCAGATTGTTGGGCAGTATTTTAAATGTTAGTGATAATCAGTCTACCATAAGGAGTACTTTGTATGGGACTAGACAAAACATTGGTTAGCAGTCACATAATTATAATTAAGTGTGTCTAAAAGTTGTTTTTTTCACAGTTCATATAGTACACTGAATACACAGTTTAAGTGATATGTATGTATATTTGTCTGCATGTGCTTAAGTTAATTATTGCTGACATCGAGCTAGTAAAAATAAAAATAAATGTTATATAAACCTTACTTTTTGCATATTTATTGTATAGGTTTGGAAGCACTTATATTCAATCATGACAATTTGACAATGACGAGCCACTACATTTTGCCCACTTTAAACCTATCTTCTCCTGGATATTTCCGACCATCCTTTGAGATACCAAGCATTGTGATTTTGAATCAAAGTAATCCAGAAGGTATTGATTTTTTGTGGTATAATGTGTGGTTGGATCAAAGGCTGCTAGCATTTTTACAAAATTAATCATCTTCTTTAGGCCACAATAATTTGTTTAAAGGTATCAGAGTAAACATACACTGCATATGCTGCTGCAGGGAGCCATAATACGTACAAAGTCCATTCCTTTGTATGTAGTGAAGAAAGATGATACAAGGAAAACTTATCCATTATTTGATTCCCCTACACGATGGTGCAAATTTCAACTCCGTTTGTCATTCTGCTCATAATTCATGTATCAATGTCATGCCCCACCCCACCCCACCTCCATGGGTAGGGTGGGGCAATGTTGGGGATTTTACAAAGTCTGGTGTCAAATCCTCCAGTACTGGGGATAAGTAGCTTATCAAAACCCCACTGTGTCCCCACCTCAAAGATGTAAATGTCAAATCCACAGTGGGTGTATGGGGACTCCCTGAGGTGGGGGTTGACACTAAGTTACAATCATTTAGTAAGCACCTGTAATTTATACTTGCTGTACAAATTGATTTTTCTATTGTTACTACTTTGTATGTTGTAACTCCCAAAGTTACTGGCATATCAGGTTTAAACTTTGCTAGAGCATGCATTTGGCTAAGTAGATTATAAATATTTAATAAACAGAAATTCAAAAAATGTGTGATTGTGTTAGGTTTTTGCAGGTGGATCTAGGAGACACTGTTAGGGTGGGGCAAGATAAAACAGTGTTTATTCCATAAAGAGGAGAAGAATGCAGCTCTAGTACACAAGTTATAGTAATTTGCATAACTTCATCTGGTACAATTGAATGAATGAAGGGAATTCACTTTCTAAGACTCTATTTGAATATCTTCTGCGAAATATTTTAAAATTAGACTCCTAGATTTGAATTTGGGAGCACTTTTTGATAGCTACCATTTTTAGCTAACTATGCTTTACAAAGCATATAAAAGTTAGTTAGCCTATCTGAGATAAACCAGTTTGATGGTAAATTGTACTAAATAAAAATAAAGTATATTATAGTTTTGTTATAATTGTAATTGTTGACATTAAATTGTGAATGTTCTATTAGAGTAGTGATTGCTCTATTAGACTATCTTGATCTTACCTCAAAATGCAAACCTATTTGCCTCACTTTCTTCACAGTGTACAGTTTATAACTGTAAAGTGCATTTACTTTTAGTTGTCTTCTCTTTGCCTATTGACTTTCTGTACTTCTGAATACAGTGTGAATGCATGATTCTTGTATTTAGTTTTACAAAAAATACTCACTATATTGTGTACTTTGTTCAAGCTAAACAATACACCTGGCTGTACAATCACTTCCAAAGCTGCGTGTGTAATTGGCCAAGTGTATTATATTAAATCTTTAATCTCAAAATAGCATCACACTTGAAACTACCAAGCAAACTTATTATTATGTTACCTTCCTTTATTCAGAACACTGATATGGTTATGATGCAATTTAAGAAATACGATAATTAACACATGTACATGACACATTATCATGATACAATCAAGATAGCAGGCAATTTGTTACAGAAAAACAACTAGCTAGCTGTTGCAATAAAGCAATGCCACAATTCCATATTAAAAAATATAATTTACCTCCAGTCGTAGTTTTATTCACTCAATAATCACATTTACCCACACCAATCTCAGTTGTTTTTCCATCACATTGTCACTAGCTTTATGTTGGGGTTTCATCTACAGTAGCTGATCACTCGAGCAACAGCTACAATACATATCAGCACTATCCACTCATGTATTATGCACTCTGGAATGGTCTCGAATCTTTTAGGGCTATGACAGTAAACCGCTCACCCTCTTCCTTGTCACTCATTCTCTACAGTCATTAGATTAGTATACACAACTACATTTATGTAATAACATTTTAGTAGTTTGTGTGGGATAATCAATATGCCAAAGTGTGCAGTTGTATATGTAGTTAAAGCAGTACCACAAATGATCATGTATGTGAAATACAGCACACGTGAGAGACAAAGTGATGCCAAGTGCTATATTTTGTCTTAAGACCACTCTTAGAGTGATCAACCTTAGCTAAGCAACATGCATAAAACAATTTGAAACTTATAAAGCACTTGTGAGATTTCATTTCCTAACCATTGTACCCATATAGCTAGGAAATACCTTCTTCTAGCTGTTAGTACAGTAGCTTTTCATCTACTCAATGTTCTATATTTCCCAGGTTATCATTTGCGCCATTCTACAGTATAACCAACTACCTGATATACAGTGGAAGTGTGGTCACGTACACCATCCTTTATAACAAACATAGAACTGTTTAATCCTCCAACACAAGGTTCTATATAATGTGAAAGCTAAAGAACAGTTATAAAAAGTATACTGGATTGACAACACAGCTAGTACAAAAGCATGTCTACCATATGAAAACAGTTTGTTAGATCATGACACTTTAAATTGCTTATGCAATTTAAGTACTCAGGATAAATGAAGATGAACAGAAAATTTGATACAACTTGTTTGTATAAATGATAAAGCACTAGTGGCATTGTTGAGAGGCTAATAATGCACCACTCAGCTTTCCTTAATATGCCCTATTGGCAGTGTTGGGGGTAATGCGTTACTTCGTTACATAATAATTATTACTTTTGTGGTAATGAAGTAATATAACGAAATATGCTGTAAAAACAGGTAATATAACTCAAGTTACTTACTTGCAAATGTAACGCGTTACCTAAGTAATGAAGGTACTGTAATGAGTCTAATATTATATAACATTATTACTTTAAGTAACAAAGTTACTAATCTCGTTAGTAGTCCACTGAGTAGTGCTTAGCCACTACGAAGTAACGAAGCCTATTGAATGAAGCTTATTCACCAGCTTCTTGCTTATAACCAAGATTTACACATTGTCCAACAACTGGTGCAGCTACTCTTACAGTTGCTAAAGCTCTTCAAATAGTTTTGTAGCTTCTAAACATGCTCCTCTAAGGAAAGTGTCAATGCAGAAAATGAACCTCTTGGTATTGCATGAAGACAAAAATGACCATTTTATTGAAGATAGAAGGAAAGGTAAAGCACAGACGACAGACACTCATTGGAGCTAGAAAAGTTGCTTGTCACCAGTGAGTTTTTATTATTGTGGTGCGAATCAAAATGGTGGCAGATTTAACCTCTAGCCTTGTGACTGTGGTCAGTAGGCAGGCAAGTAAACCAAAAATTGAGTTTTGCAGTTTTAAAAAATCAATATCCAGCCATCTGTGAGTGTTTTCCTGTTTTAAATGTTGGACTTGAAGTTAGATACACTAAGACCATCCTGTAAAAGTGATTTTCATCATATATGATGTTTCTATGATGGTTTGCAACCATGGAATTTTGGATGGCACCCATCATTTTAGGGAGGAAACCTACTAAACAGTACTGAAGGTTGACACTTGACTTGTTTGAGTTCTGTTCTGTGTTCTCTGTTAGCATCACATTATCTATAGTACATGCAAGTTTAAACTTTTCAATCCTCAGTTTTTCAGCTACATGTGTATATAGATTCTGCAGTTAGCTATTTTGTGGAATGACAACATTGTTTTGCTTTTATAGGAACAGTGATCAGTAGTGTTTCTAGAAATATACACCTACCTACAGAGAGAGGGTATGTTGTGCTATGGATTCGTCTTTAACTTACATCCTGTACTTTACAGGGAGAGGGTAGAAAGTTTGATTTTATCTATCCAAATATCAACAAATGTTCAAAATAGAATAATGCTCACTGAACCAGTGTCATTGTTTATTAATATTGGAATGGTATGTATTTTATTATGGTAACAATAAAAACATCATGATTCGTATATTTCACTTTAGTTTTAACAACAATTTGAACATTGTAGTATATATTTTATTTACCTTTGTGTAGCCAGGAAGTAAGCCTCGGTTTAATCCTCGATGTGAATTTTTTGACCTGTCAAGGTACATTTACTTATGCAGTGCACTCATAACACGTTTTATATTATGCAGCACTATTGGTCAAAGAGGCAGGTTCTCAACTGATGGTATCATACAGAGTGACACAACTAATAACACATTTGTTCAGTGTTCTACTACTCACTTGACTAGTTTTGCTGTTCTGGTAGATGTGTCTGGAGGAAGAGTAAGCCAGTTGTACATCAATGTGATCATCGTGGCACTTGTGTATGTAAGATTTTAGTATTGTATGCCGAAAAAATTGTACTACACTTTAGTTCAATTTCCCAGTCCATACAGAGGAAGCTGCAGCTGCTCAGGTATAGGTCTACAAGTAGAAGGAAAAATTAGGAATTAGAACGTGGATTAGGGGAATGACGAAATAAATATAGTAAAACAAAGGGAATAGCTAGGGATTGAATGCCCACTAGTATACATGCAGGTATAGGCATCCTTTCTCATTTTACTACTATTTAGCTATTCCATTGTTTCACTACTTTTGTTTAGCTTTGATTCCTAATCTCCTACTGCAATTGTTTGCATACTTTTTAAATAACATAATTATGACTAATGAACCCACACATGCTGCATCAAAAGGAAGAATGGGCCAGGAAACCCAGTAAATTAATTTGCATCTGAATGCATGCCCCAATTAAGCAAAGTGCCATTACACTTCATTTTCAGTTATGTTCAACTCATTACACAGTATTCCAAAATAATGAAGAACACTATGAGAAAGGCCTCTACAACTTGGACAATTCCTGTTACAAGTATAGGGAAGCCATCACATGGTACTACTGCAAATTGACACCTTGTACTGTCAGCAAAGAAAAATGGGATACAAAGGAGGACACATGTAAAGTCCCTGAAGCATGTATTGTACATACTGCAGTAAGGCATCAGTCAGGCTGAAAGTGACGTCTAACAGTGAAAAAATTGGGCCTGTAGCATTAGAGGTTGTTGAGTTGTGCTTGTCTGAAGGCATCAAGCAGACAGTTAGTAATTTAGATAGTTAGTTAGTCAGTAGAAAATTCTGCCAAATAAAATTTAAATTCCATAGCAACTTATCAGAAGCTACTCTGTAGACACTTTTGGGTTTGCTTACACTTCACCTATACTGCTAAGACGCCATGAAGGTACTGTATTGTGAGACTGGTTTTGGGGTGATATTTTTGGCTAGAAAAGCCTAAACCTTCATAATCTGTAATGTAATCATACCATATGATACCTTAAATACACATCACTGTCTTGTGTAACAGACACTTATGTATAGCGAATAACTCAAGAATTTGATACACTGTGCTACCTACTCCTACAACAATTATAAATAAAATTATGCAATGCATAAAAATATAATGCTACAGTACCTAAAAGATATTACCTTGCTCATCTTATAGATAGTTTGATAACTGTCTTGCCCAAATCCTATGTTTAATAATAGCACAGATTTAAACCCTTTCTGAGATACTGTAGTTACCAAGATTCTGTAATTTATTCATATATAGGAATCTACAGCACTTTCTATTGTCAGCTACATCGGATGTGCTATATCTATAATTTGTTTGTTGATTGCAGTGATACTGCTGGTTTCATTGAGGTTAGCATTGTGGTAATAAAGAGAGTGTTTTATTTACCTTTCGACAGGAGAAGGGTGTTTAATCTACAACAACACTTTGTCCACCTCAACCTCTCCATTGCTCTCCTACTAGGACTGATAACTTTTGTTAGTGGTATTGAAACTGCTAGTGAATACAGAGTAAGAGTGTGTGTTTAAACTGTCTATGATCATGTTTAATCTTGCATGTACGTAACAAACAGTACAGATGAAATTATTTATTAAGATTTAGAATTCTACTTTACCAAGTGTCACATGATAGTTTTAATAGCGGTAACATTTGAGTATCTTGTCATTCAATTTAAAGTCTTTTTCCGTTTAGTAATGTTTATCCTTAATGTCCACACAGTTTCAAAATTTTTTTTTCATTGATCTAAGCACAGCATACCCTCAAGTGATTTGGAAAAAGTAATATGGATTAGTAATTATTAAATAATGATAATACACTGTCACTGTAGATGTTGACATCTGGCTGCAAAATAGTTTCCCAAGCGCACAATGTTCTGGTCCTGACCACGAAAAATTGTGCAAGTTTAATATAATCATGGCTTCTTAGTTATAGCTTAATGAGTGTAGAAGCCTGGATATTGTATTTCTAATGTACATAGCACAAACTCATCAAAAACTGTCATCTTGAAACTTATGAAAATTCTATTATAATAGATTATTTTAAAGTTATGGTATAGGTGGTTCATGGTTAATCATTCAAAACTTTGGATGCTTATCACTGAATTTTTTGAGAGAACATTACAAACCAGTTCAGTGTAAAATTTTTAAAATAGCTAAACATAAGCCCTTTAGGCCTCCATATTTAATGTTAATATCAATTCCAATTCAATAGAATACTAGAGAAGTTGCAATGGAATTATATTGCAGAATTGTTTTCTAAAACTCTAATAGAGCACACATTTTTGTGGACTTCTAATAGAACACACATAGAATGTTCTAGATTTTCCATTGGTAGATCTATGAAATTAAAAACTTTCACTATTGAGTAGAATTTAGCTATATAGAATTTTGTAGAAATTAAGTGAGGTGAACAGCCATGATAGCAGCAGAGAAATCGCATTGACAGCTATCAAACAATTCGGTAGTACAGTGCTTAAGTCCCAACACTACTATAAGAGGTACACTAGCTAGATATCTGCTACTTCACGATTGGGATCTCGTTTGCAATAGGTTCGGACCGCGCCCCTCAAATAAAGATGTAGGTGGACTAATAGCAATAAATTATGGAGACCCCACCCCTTAACAATCTAGCTATACTTGCCAGTAAACAAGATCACCTCACTCCATATTGGTCTAGCTGGCTGCACACCCATTGGCTGACCTGAGATATACTCTAATACAACAGTCATGCACAGTATGATAGAACAGTTACAAGTTACATTGTTCTGGTAGACATATTTTTGTAAGAAAAAGAAGCAAGCACAATATAAAAACATTATTGCTCTTAAGGAGACAGGTGCCCCTCAGCAACAGCAAGGTCGACAGCTGGAGGCACACAGGGATGCTAGGATCTAGAATGCGATCCCCTGATGCACATCATTGAAGAGTGTATCAAGGAGAACTCCAAACTACAGCAAAGCCAGCCCATAACCACAGAATATGGTGAACTCCACTTCTCACTGAGCAAATGGGCAAGATGTTTATAAGTGATGGTATCTGCCTCCCCATACCTACAGATATGGAAAATACAAGTGGACTAATACAAGTTACATTGTAGCTAGCTGTGCCACAACAAAAAAAAAACTAAACAAACTAGCATTTTAAGAAATTATTAATTTAAAAATGAAGTAGAGATCTATGCAATAAAAAGTAGTGAAACAAGAGATGAATGATGGTATTGTAGCATAACTCAGTGGGAAAGTCCCTACTTTGGCACATCAGGTATTATTTTGTTCAATGCCAAAGTAGGGACTTTCCCACTGAGCTATGCTGTAATACCATCATTCAACTCTTGTTTCACTACTTTTTATTGCATAGATCCCTACTTCATTCTTAAATGTGACCGGATTTCATATAACAAGGCTTCCACACACACAAAATCAAACTTACGATTTTACCAGAAATGGATTGCTGGTCTAATACACTATCATACTTCACACTGTACTTGGTTTCTGTAGCAGCTTTCTTCCGACCCTGTCAAAGCCACGAGTGTGAGATTGGCACCATTAAATGGCCATGGCTTTGTGATAATGGCGTGTAGTGAGCTGGGACTTCACAGTGAGCTCGCCAATAGTGTTATCAGTCAATTTGGAGTAATTTGAGGGCCATGGAGGGCCATGGAGAGCCCAAACTTGGCCTCTGGATTCCAATCGTCTTCTTACTTCATTCTATACCCGTATATTAAGACCACCGTCCATCCCCACCCTCCCACCCTATTACTACCACCTGTGATGTTATTACCCGCTCGAAAAAAGCTGCTCAGAACAGGGCAAATTTTGGGTATCAGAAATGTATACACCCACTCAGTGATAGCTAGTGAACAGATGAACAATAGGTGCAAATTTTGTTTGCACAGCTGTAGGCACTGGGAAGTTATTACACAATGATTCCTTAAAACCGCCATATCTCCTAACTAAGCTTTGTGCGTCGAAGCCTTGTTTTGTCAAATTCAGTCACAAATTAGCATTAAAAAAAATACTATACTGTAGATATAACAAGTAAATGGCAGGTTTGAGATACTCTAATAGAACAGGGCTAAAAGTGTGAAAAATGTCAAAAAAAGCTTACTAGCATTCAAACCAGGGACCTCCATACTGAACACTCAAACCCTTAATCACTGATCCAAAACCACTAAAGGTTTGAGCTGTGATGGTTAACCTATATGCATACCAATTTTGAAGTTATTTCCATAAGCAGTTTACCTTGTAGGCATAATTAAAAGTTGGCTTTTTTATGCAAATAATTGTCATAGCTTTATGACTATTTATCAGTTTTGCACCAAACTTGGCATGTAATTTTGCCACAATATGTTCTTAAAGTTTGCCTAAGTTCAAAAAAATTGAGTTACACATTTGCATTTTATAATGCTTTTTGTAATGTATGTGCAATAACCCACTTAGATAGCAGTTAATAGCGAAGAATATAATAGTAACACAAAACTACAAGACAACTACAGCAACTGAATACTGTACAGAAAGTTATACCTAAGTACAATTAACCATAATACACTTAATTCCTTAGTGGCTTACACCAAAAATGCAATTACAAGAAATAATGTGTATGCACGAAACCCAATAAGAACAGTTACCCCCTTAAAAGAGGAAAAACAGTCAGAAGTTAGGGGCTGAGCTGGAGCTCTGCGAACACACGAAGAACATTGCAATAATGGAGCATTGGAGACAGTTGGGGTAAAGTCATCTGCCCAGTCATCAGTGTGTGGTACACTATCTGAAAGCAGAACTGATATAACATGATCACAAATGTGAACATCCCAGTTAACCATGAATGCTAATGAACCATGGTCTTTTGTCAGTGTTTCAGGTAGCCAGGATTTACTTGAAGGAAAATCACAAACATACACAGTATTGGTTCTATAATCATGATGTTTCTTCAGACAATGCTGTTTCTGTCTATCTCTCTTCTGCATAGCTGAATGAGATCTAAGTTGTCTACCCATCAACAGTTCAGCAGGGGAAACGCCAGTAGTAGTGTGAGGAGTGATGCGGTAGGTGAAAGAAAATGAGAAACTCTTGTTTGTAAAGAACCTGAAGCAGTTTTTCTCAAGGATCCCTTCAGTGTTTGAGCTGCATGTTTGAAATTCTTCACAGGCAAATACAGTTGTATTATCTGAGACAATGGATTCAGGAATGCCACATTTAGCAAATATTCTCCTCAGACTCTCAATGGTAGCTGTTGAGATAGCTGAATTAAAAATTGCAACATCAACCACAACACGTAGCATCTTTCCTTCCACTTGTCTGGCATAATCAATATGTAAACGTTACCAAGGACAGCAAGGCCATTCCTAGGGATGCAACGGAGCAAGTGGCAGAGCATGGTGGATTTGCTGGCACTCATTGAATGAATTCTAAAGCTATAGGAATTAGAAATTAAATTTGGAATTAATCCATTAAATAAGATCATTAATTCTTTAAGAGGCATGTGTAGTAGTTTGACTAGCTGTATGAAAAAGTGAGCTAATTACATTGCAAATAAAATGAAAGCACTGTACAACATGGTTAAATTTACTGTACATATATTATATGGTAATTTGCCACTCCGTTTTAGTTATACTCATGTCTATTATTATTATAGGCTAGTTGTCTCATTGTGGCTATCTTACTTCACTACTTCTTCATGGCTGCATTCAGTTGGATGCTTTGTGAAGGAATCCTAGTGTTCATTATGATCAAACTTGTGTTTTATAATGGATTTTTGAAAAGAAAACTGTTTTTTGTGATACTTGGTTGGGGTGAGCATTAATAACTACCAACGCATGTATTTGCACATTTATTGTTGTGCAGGACTACCTCTTCCCATTGTTATTATATCGGCTGCAGTATCACATGAACATTATGGTATCAATGACAGGTAACCATAATTGAGTACTTATGACATAATATTAGGACAAAGGGAACTACAACAAAATGTATTCATTATGCATCTATTATCACTGAAATAATGGGTCATTCCATGTCAAATCAGCAAGGAATTTAGGGTCACCTCTCGGATTTTTACAAAATTTGGTGTATTTATAGTACCTGTGGTGCTTATCACTCATGCAAATTTTTAGCTCCATACATTCCATAGTTTCTGATTTATGACCACAAATATTTAGAATATTTTATGAAAATTTGCTCCATCTCTAGGTACATAATTGACTGCAACTTTGCACTGTGAAAATATTTTTAAACACAATTTTCACTGATAGAAGACTGATGATCGACCTCTCCAGTGATTCCTAAATTATGAGATATCTACGACTACTTAATTATGGTTCAAAAGTACTTCATTGAAAACTCTGATCCTCTATATTTTGCTTAAAATTTTTCAAATTCTTTTATGAATAATGATTGGGTCATAGTCTATGTTTGATAAAATTTTTGTTCCGAGACCACAATGGGCTCAAGAGATATAATGAATGATGTTGTGGCATGTGGTGGAATTTGTAGTCTATTATTGCTGTATAGGAGTGTACACCTCCAATAACCACTCGCAACAAGGCCATGCCAAGTTTTTCTTACAAAGTGAAGGTATCTAGGTACAGTGCAACCTGTATTAGTGACCACCTGTATTGAAAGGCCATCTACAATGTATGTGCTGCAGTTAAGTTATACTTTTTTAATATATAGCACCAAAGCATTAACCCTTTCTAGCAAATCCAAAAATGGTGTTTATTTGACAGGTTGACTTTAAATTACAGATCTGACCACCGTGTGTCCATAAACGTTATGTAAATAATGTACATCTTTTCACAAATACCTTCTTTGTTAAGTTGAATCCCACTGTAGTGGACTAAGTGCACTACAACAAGATTTTACTTAATACTGTATATAAGGTATAACTAAAGAGATGGTACAACATTAACGTGTTTATGGAGGCATGATGATCTCATTTAAAGTCCACCTGTCTAATAAGGACCATTTTTGAGAAAGGGTTAATACTTTGATGCTATACATTAAGATTCAATTAAAGTATAAATTAATTGCAGCTTATAGATGGTCTTTCTATACAGATGGTCACTAATACAGGTAGCACTGTACCTAGACACCTTCACTCTGGATAGAAAACTTGGTATGATCTTGTTGCGAGTGGTTATTGGAGATGTATATACACTCCAATACAGCAATAATAGACTACAAATTCCACCGCATGCCACAACATAATTCATTATATCTCTTGAGCTCATTGTGGTCCCACCATTAAAATTTTATCAAATATACTTCTAGACTATATGACTCAATCATTATTCACAAAAGAATTCGAAACATTTCATACAGCATTTTTCAAAGTATAAAGTATAAGTTTTCAATGAAGTACTTTTGAACCATATTAAGTAGATATCTCATAATTTAGGGATCACTGGAAAGTCAATCAACAGTCTTCCATTGGTGAAATTTGCATTTAAAAATATATACACAGTGCAAAGTTGCAGTTAATTTTGTAACTAGAGATGGACCAAATTTTCATGAAAATTGTGTGACTGGATTTGCGAATAGGTACCTTTTTAACGTACAAAATTTGACCCATTTTTTTAACTTTGCAACTTCATAACTTTTTAATCATTGTATGTAATCATCTGAAATTTTCCATATGTGTAGTAGCTACAGTATCTGGCTGCATTTTGATGCAAGCAGCAATATAATCAGTGTAAGATGTCAAAATCTATGACATTTTGCTTGTTGGTATATATAATGTGTGGAAAAGGTACCTTTTCTCAAATACATTCACAAATATGTAAATATTTGTGGTCATAAATCAGAAACTATGGAATGTACGGAGCTAAAAATTTGCATGAGTGATAAGCACCACAGGTATTACAATCACACCAAGTTTCATCAAAATCTGAGAGGTAACCCTAAATTCCTTGTTGATTTGACATGGAATGACCCATATGTATGAGCAATGTTAAAATCTAAAACAACCTATTCATTTTTGGATGCATGATATACATATGTAGGATATTGCCATGGTTTATAAACACCTTTATGCACCTGCTACAGAAGAGAATGAAATGCAGTAGTTCAAATTTCATGTGTTATAATTGTGACTGGATCTGCAAAAAGGGGTCTTATAGCCTTTCCAATTACATGTACTTGGCAATTCATAACTTCACTTGTGAGTACGGTATCACCCTGAAATTCTAGATGTCAGAGTGGTGGATGGGTGGCATAGCTAGGGCACGCCACAAATTATGATGTAATTATTTTTAAGAGAATACCATATTGATCGTAATAAGTACACTTAATAATATTTGTAAAATGTTTACACTTACATGCTGTACATATACGTATGTAATGATTGTTTGCAGTGTACTTCATATAGCTATGCATGTGCATACACCGTGTTTTTGTTTATTTGCTCCTAGAGAAATATTTGAATGCAAATGTTTGCTATAGTGGCTATTTTTGCACATACAGATGTTGGATATCTGAGGAAGAAGGTGCTGTCTGGGCTTTTGTTGGTCCCATTTTACTGATCATACTGGTATAATGCAGTTATGGATATTGAGCAAACTGCCATGAAAGAATGTATTTACTTGTATTTGCTTAGGTAAACATGGTGTTCTTGACCATAACTATCTATGAAGTATTCAAAGGTCAACAGCACAGTATGACTGCTGATAAAATTGCTAAACTCAGAATTGTAAAGTAAGTGAATGCCTGTTTTATCATACAGTACTGTATTACACAATTTACCACTGTAAATAAGGTTAACAGAGAAGGAAGCCTGTGTATGGTTGGAATTAACAAAGCAGAAGCCACAATCGATAATATTCAATACCGTTGCACATGCACACATTGATCACACGATTGCTACTCGTGACAACAGCTGCTACTTGGAATTGCTTGTACTGAATCCTGTCACACTGCCATGAACATTCCTGAACACCCATGTACAGGGAATTTAACACTTCTTGCAATTTTGTATCAAATGCGTAGTGTGAATGCATACACATGCATGTTTTTCTAAGTGATTTATCTGGTACCACAATGGTGGTGGATACCCATATCATGCCTCAGACTGCTGTAAACGTGACAACTTTTTTTAACAGGATGGTAGCATAGGTTATTTCACTTCGAGAATAGCAAAATACAACAGACATGCATGCACAAACCACACTATGCATTTCGTATGAAATTGCAAGTAGTGTTAAATTCCCTGTACCACCCTAGATTATATAAACTAACATTGCCAAGCCCTAGCTACTTAACTAATGTAACCATTAGGGACGTGTCTATTATGCCGGAATAATTTCGGGAATAATAGGTAGTGAAAAGAATTAATTAGGGAATATTCCGGAATAATCAGATGAGTTCTAGGAATAATTAGTGTAAAATTATAAGTTTTTCTTGTAGTGTGGTGCAAAAGTCTCTTGAATACACCAATGAAACAGTGCAAGCATAAAAATGGTTGAAAAGATCGAGATACTTTAATAGAGCAGTCATATACTCTAATAGAGCAGTCACTTATACTCTAATATAGCAGTCACTTTTGTAAAACTCTAACTAATATGCTTTATTGTGCATAAATTCCAGGAATAATTTTGGGAATAATAGGTCAATTTATAAAGAATTGCCAGAAAGAATAATTGGAAGATTAAAAAGCATATAATAGACTCCTGCCTAGTAACCATGCGTGCTCATACAATTTGAATAAATAGCTGACAAACCAGGACATGGGTGCAGTAAAGCTGTTTGATATGACTAAGAACTTACTATAGCAATGGAGATACAGTGGCTAGCTTCCTTACTAAGGCAGATGCAAGTGCACTTAGCACCTATATAGCATCCAGTAATGTCCCAATTTAACTCCAAACTATGCATATAGTGCTAAACAAATCCATTACTGGATTAATAAAAAGTACACAAACTAGATGAATTGGAACTTTTAAAATGGGAATAGGGATTGCTGAAAAAAGCCACCAAGCAAGAAAGGATCGCTGGAGTGGTAATGTAAACCACAAATCCCTATTTTGACTCATTTCAAAATAACTGGAGCATTTCAACTCAATATATATATGACAGAGAGTCAAAATAGGGATTTGTGGTTTACATTACCACCCCAGCGATCCCTTCTTGTTTGGTGGCTTTTTTCAGCGATCCCTATTCCCATTTTAAAAATTCCTAATTTTATATTCATCTAGTATTATATTAGGGATCATGGAGGTTTGGGCTTTCTTGCCCAACAATATTACCCAATAAACAGCCTTGTTTTTCCCCTTTATAACAACTTGGTAGTATTGGTTAGGCATATAGCCAAGCCCATAATGTTTTTTTTGGAATGAACATAAACTTTTCCAACAAATTTCTATGAAATTTTTAATTTTTTAATTGACAGACTTTATGCTGACTGACTGACTAACTAGCTACAGTAACTAACCAACTAACTAACTAACTAACTAACTAACTAACTAACTAACTAACTGATGCCTCCAGCCAAGCATAACAGGGGCGTAAGAAGATATTTAACTTATGGGTGCCCAGTGGTAAAGCTGAAGACCAAAAAAAAAGGTTTCAAGCTGATAGCAATAGCAATGGCTGCATAATACTATATTCTACAATATTTATAACTACATAGTTGACTACAGTACTCTGAATGAATACTGTGACTGCTTTATTAGAGTTATTGAATGCTCTATTAGAGTATCTCTATTGTTTTAGTAATATAGTACAGTGTGCTGACACCCATTAGTTACGCCTCTGGAAATATTTATGGCACCCATGGCATCCATGCTTCCTATGCCCTTCCATAACTCGGGCGTGATTTCTTCACTGTTCAATGTCACTTCATCCCGAGGCATGCCTTTTTGCCAACCACAGTATGTATAATACAGGCATCATGGATTTCCCTTTATCTCCTTTGTGTCCCAGTTCTTTTTTGCTGACAATGCAAGGAGTCAATTTGTGATAGTGTGATATGATTTCCCTGTGGCTGTGTTTACTAGCTATCACACTTATCACCCATATTTAATTCTGTAGCAACTAGATCGAATGAAGAACCGGACATTTCTCATACTACACTTATCACCTGTAATTGTATCGATTACAGAGACTCTTCTCATACTGTTCTTATTGTGTAATAGGTGGAATATACTTGAAAAATGAAGCAAAATGGCCATTTCACTTTTCAGTAATTGATTATTAGGGTGTGCATACTGACACAAAAATTAATTTTATGGTATACCTAACACCACTTTTTTCCTTTGATGTGGTATGCGTGGGTTCAGTAGTTATAATTATGTTGTTAAAAAAGCAAGCAAATAAGTAGAAGGGAAAATTCCTAACATCAAAGAAAAAAAGTTGTGCAACAAGGGAGTAGCTAAAACGTAGTGAAACAAGAGAGGTTGTCTATACCTGTAGATATACTAATAGACATTTAATCCCTGGTTATAGACTGAACTATAGGAATTAAATGTTCATAAGTATATCTGTAGGTATAGACAAGACAAAACCTCTCTTGTTTCACTACTATTCCCTTGTTTTACTACTTTTTTCTTTGATCCCAAATCTAACTTAAAACTTTGAATTAATACTTGTTAGTATGAATCACATAATGTTGTGATTATTTAAAGAACTTGGTGTAGGTGCAGCTTAGTCCAAATTTCTGAGGTTTACAGTAGTTACACTAAGTAAAAGGTTGGTTGTACAGTACAATAAAGCTGGAACACTATAGATAACATGCACCTGGACTATTAGCACTCACCAGACTATAACAGTATAAATAGACTATGCATCTAATCTTATCACAGCACTATGAGGAAAAGTGACTTATCTTTTTTGGACTGGTACTGCTATGCTGTTAACATGTGTAAGTAAAGCATGTTTTGTAGTGGGCTTTGTTCCACTAGAATATTCCATAAATAATTTACAGCATTGATTGTTTAATCTATGTATAATGGGTAAATCTCTATGATGGGTAGACTACCCACCGCCGATTTGTAACGTAGAAGTTTGAATTGTAGGCATGAAAAATGGTCTTTATATGAATATCAGTCATATTTGGCTTTTTCATTATTACTCCATAGAATGTACTAAAATTTATTTCAAACTACAAATACTTCAAGTTATGATAATATAGCCTATATTTTCAGCTTATTCTCATAAGTTACTTACTCTGTAGTGGTACAGTTTGTTTTACAGTATCTGAAGTATCATTAATGCCTCCACAACTTTTAATGCCAAAGTACTTCTTTGAACCCCAGTACTGATAAGATTGCACTTTTGTAGGCATGCGTCTATTATGCCGGCATAATTTCGGGAATAATAGGCACTGAAAAGCATTGGGGAATATTCCGGAATAATCGGATGAATTCTAAGAACAATTGGTGCAAAATTATAAGTTTTTGTTGTGGTGTAGTGTAAAAATCTTTTAGATTTACTACCAAAACAGTGTAAGCATAAAATGGTGAAAACGATCGAGATACTCTAATAGAGCAGTCAACTTCAAGTCCATAATTCTAATAGAACAGTCACTTGTTTAAAACCCTAACAAAAATACTACTTTTGCACACATATTTGGGAATAATTTGAGAATAATAGGTAGACTCAGGAATAAATTTGAGCATTATAGGTGAATAAAAAAAGAAGTGCCAGAAAGAATATTAGGAAGATTTTGGAGCATAATAGACTTAAGCCTACACTTTAGTTACTTCCACTATGCTCAAAATTGGAGCAGATGTGCTGAGCACTGATTCATAAGGTTCCACAGAAACGATATCTAAGGTATTGTAGCATACGTTCTAAAATTTCACAAGTTTTCTAAAATTATCCTCCTTATAGAGATCAAGACACACAGTAGTGTGTCGTGCGGCCCAAGAAGCCGGCGCGCAACCCCGTGAGTATATTGACAGGGAGAAAGAAAACGCAATTTTCGCACCTCCGTAGCTCTGTGCTGCCTTGATGAAACAAGACGAATTTTGCTGTGTACATTCCCTCCAACTTCAGTACTCCACATTCCTAATTTGAGCGAAATCGCTTCAGGCATTCCTGAGATATGCGACTTCAAAAATTGACTTAGTTTCTTCGTTTTTTTTTCTTTTTTTCTTCCTCTTTTCGCACACTTACAAAAACTGCTATAAAACGCGAACGCGTTATCCGATTGCTTTGAAATTTGGCACACAGAAGGGGAGTATAAAGGCGCATCTCTGTACCAACTTTGGCTGGAATACCATAAACAGGCAAAGAGTTATGAGCGATTATGCACGAAAAATAACACCAATATGTTGTCATGCCTACAGGGTAAACCGCGTATGGGAAGAAGCTGAAAATCGGTGGGTGAATAGGTTAACTATTGAACCTCAAACCTTTTGTGGTTTGAAAGAAATCGAGCTAAAAACCAGGAAGATACAACAACAAAACCAACAGTGTGTGACAATTACGCAACCGAGATTAGCTAATAAAAAACGAATACTTGCCACGTCTACCAGATAAACCGCTGGGGTAATGCTTTGAAATTCACTGTACTGATGGAGTAATCGTCTTAGAAGGGCTCTTCAATGGTGTAGAAGAATCAGACTTAAAGCCACGGAGTTATAACACGAAATCCAACTTGGTGTAGCAAGTGCGAGATCGAGATACTCTAATAGAGCAGTCATCCTAATAGAGCTGTCACCCTGAACAGAATGCAAGAGATCAGTTAGAAATAAGTAACCTGCATAGAGATCAGCTACAAACAAATCACCCTGTAAAGAGTTCAGCTACAAACAATTCACCCTGTTCAGACATCAGTTAGAAGAAGTTTCCTTGTAGAGAGTTCAGTTACAAACAAATCACCCTGTTGAAAGATCAGCTAGAACATGTCACCTTGTAGATAGTTCAGTTACAAAGAAACCACCATGTAGAGAATTCAGCTACAAAATAGTGACCCTGTAGATACATCAGCTAGAAGAAGTTACCTTGTAGAGAGTTCAGCTACAAAGAAACCATTCTGTAAAGAGCTCAGCTGCAAACAAATCACCTTTACAGAATTCAGCTACAAACAAATCACCCTGTAGAGAGATCAGCTAGAAGAAGTTACCTTGTAGATAGTTCAGCTACAAACAAATCATCCTGTAGAGAGATCAGCTAGAAGAAGTTACCTTGTAGATAGTTCAGCTACAAACAATTCACCCTGTACAGAGCTCAGTTAAAAGAGGTTTCCTTGTAGAGAGTTCAGCTACAAACAAATCACCCTGTAGAGAGATCAGTTAGAAGAAGTTACCTTGTAGATCGTTCAGCTACAAACAATTCACCCCGTAAAGAGATCAGCTAGAAGAAGTTACGTTGTAGAGAGTTCAGCTACAAAGAAACCATCATGTAGAGAATTCAGCCGCAAACAAATCACGTGTAGAGAGTTCAGCTACAAACAAATCTCCCTGTAGAGAGATCAGCTAGAAGAAGTTTCCTTGTAGAGAGTTCTGCTACAAACAAATCACCCTGTAGAAAGATCAACTAGAAGAAATCACCTTGTAGAGAGTTCAGCTTCAAAGAAACAATCATGTGAGAGTTCAGCTACAAACAAATTGTCCTGTAGAGAGATCAGCTAGAAGAAGTTACCTTGTAGAGAGTTCATCTACAAAGAAACCATCATGTAGAGAGTTCAGCTACAAACAAATCACCCTGTAGAAAGATCAGCTATAGAAGAAATCACCTTGTAGAGAGTTCAGCTACAAAGAAACCATCATGTAGAGAGTTTAGCTACAAACAAATCACCCTGTAGAAAGATCAGCTATAGAAGAAATCACCTTGTAGAGAGTTCAGCTACAAAGAAACCATCATGTAGAGAGTTCAGCTACAAACAAATCGTCCTGTAGAGAGATTAGCTAGAAGAAATTACCTTGTAGAGAGTTCAGCTACAAAGAAACCATAATGTAGAGAGTTCAGCTGCAAACAAATCACCTGTAGAGAGTTAAGCTACAAACAAATCTCCCTGTAGAGAGATCAGCTAGAAGAAGTCACCTTGCAGGGAGTTCAGTTACAAACAAATCACCTGTAGAGAGTTCAGCTAGAAACAAGTCACCCTGTAGAGAGATCATCTAGAAACAAGTCACCTTGTAGAGAGTTCAGCTACAAAGAAACTACCATGTAGAGAGTTCAGCTGCAAACAAATCACCCTGTAGAGAACTCAGCTACAAACAAATTGCCCTGTAGAAAGATTAGCTAGAAGAAGTTACCTTATAGGGAGTTCAGCTACGAACAGATCACCCTGTAGAGAGTTCAGCTACAAACAAATCACTCTGTAGAGAGTTCAGTTACAAAGAAACCACCATATAGAGAGTTCAGCTGCAAAAAAATCAATCACTCTGTAGAGAGTTCAGCTAGAAGAAGTAACTTTGTAGAGAGTTCAGCTGCAAATAAATCACCCTGTAGAGAATTCAGCTACAAACAAATCACCCTGTAGAAAGATCAGCTAGAAGAAGTTACCTTGTAGAGAGTTCAGCTACAAAGAAACCACCATGTAGAGAGTTCAGCTGCAAACAAATCACCTATACAGAATTCAGCTACAAACAAATCACCCTGTAGAGAGATCCGCTAGAAGAAGTAACCTTGTAGAGAGTTCAGCTGCAAATAAATCACCCTGTAGAGAATTCAGCTACAAACAAATCAACCTGTAGAAAGATCAGCTAGAAGAAGTTACCTTGTAGAGAGTTCAGCTACAAAGAAACCACCATGTAGAGAGTTCAGCTGCAAACAAATCACCTGTAGAGAGTTCAGCTAGAAACAAGTCACCCTGTAGAGAGATCAGGTAAAAACAAGTCACCCTGTAGAGAGTTCAGCTAGAAGAAGTCACATTGTAGAGAGTTCAGCTACAAAGAAACTACCATGTAGAGAGTTCAGCTGTAAACAAATCACCCTATAGAGAACTCAGCTACAAACAAATTGCCCTGTAGAAAGGTCAGCTAGAAGAAGTTACCTTGTAGGGGATTTCAGCCACAAACAAATCACCCTGTAGAGAGTTCAGCCACAAACAAATCACCCTGTAGAGAGTTCAGCTACAAAGAAATCATCATGTAGAGAGTTCAGCTGCAAACAAATCATCCTGTAGAGAGTTCAGCTAGAAGAAGTCACCTTTTAGAGAGTTCAGCTATAAAGCAACCACCATGTAAAGAGTTCAACTGCAAAAAAATCAATCACCCTGTAGAAAGATCAGCTAGAAGAAGTTACCTTGTAGAGAGTTCAGCTACAAAGAAACCACCATGTAGAGAGTTCAGCTGCAAACAAATCACCTTTAGAGAGTTCAGCTATAAACAGGTCACCCTGTAGAGAGTTCAGCTAGAAGAAGTCACATTGTAGAGAGTTCAGCTACAATGAAACTCCCATGTAGAGAGTTCAGCTGCAAACGAATCACCCTGTAGAGAACTTAGCTACAAAAAAATATGCAGTGTAAAAGATCAGCTAGAAGAAGTTACCTTGTAGAGAGTTCAGCTACAACGAAACCACCATGTAGAGAGTTCAGCTACAAACAAATCACCTGTAGAGAGTTCAGCTAGAAACAAGTCACCCTGTAGAGAGATCAGCTAGAAACAAGTCACCTTGTAGAGAGTTCAGCTAGAAGAAGTCACATTGTAGAGAGTTCAGCTACAAAGAAACTACCATGAAGAGAGTTCAGCTGTAAACAAATCACCCTGTAGAAAGTTCAGCTATGAACAGATCACCCTGTAGAGATATCAGCTAGAAGAAGTTACCTTGTAGAGAGTTCAGCTACAACGAAACCACCATGTAGAGAGTTCAGCTACAAACAAATTACCTGTAGAGAGTTCAGCTAGAAACAAGTCACCCTGTAGAGAGATCAGCTAGAAACAAGTCACCTTGTAGAGAGTTCAGCTAGAAGAAGTCACATTGTTGAGAGTTCAGCTACAAAGAAACTACCATGTAGAGAGTTCAGCTGCAAACAAATCACCCTGTAGAAAGTTCAGCTATGAACAGATCACCCTGTAGAGAGATCAGCTAGAAACAAGTCACCCTGTAGAGAGTTCAGCTAGAAGAAACTAAATTGTAGAGAGTTCAGCTACAAAGAAACCACCATTTAGAGAGTTCAGCTGCAAACAAATCACCCAGTAGAAAGTTCAGCTATGAACAGATCACCTTGTTGAGAGTTCAGTTAGAAACAAGGAATCCTGTAGAGAGATAACCTAGAAGTATCGCCTTGTAGAGAGTTCAGCTACAAAGAAACCATTCTGTAAAGAGCTCAGCTGCAAACAAATCACCTGTACAGAATTCAGCTACAAACAAATCACCCTGTAGAGAGATCAGCTAGAAGAAATTACCTTGTAGATAGTTCAGCTACAAACAAATCACCCTGTAGAGAGTTCAGCTAGAAACAAGTCACCCTGTAGAGAGATCAGCTAGAAACAAGTCACCTTGTAGAGAGTTCAGCTAGAAGAAGTCACATTGTTGAGAGTTCAGCTACAAAGAAACTACCATGTAGAGAGTTCAGCTGCAAACAAATCACCCTGTAGAAAGTTCAGCTATGAACAGATCACCCTGTAGAGAGATCAGCTAGAAACAAGTCACCCTGTAGAGAGTTCAGCTAGAAGAAACTAAATTGTAGAGAGTTCAGCTACAAAGAAACCACCATTTAGAGAGTTCAGCTGCAAACAAATCACCCAGTAGAAAGTTCAGCTATGAACAGATCACCTTGTTGAGAGTTCAGTTAGAAACAAGGAATCCTGTAGAGAGATAACCTAGAAGTATCGCCTTGTAGAGAGTTCAGCTACAAAGAAACCATTCTGTAAAGAGCTCAGCTGCAAACAAATCACCTGTACAGAATTCAGCTACAAACAAATCACCCTGTAGAGAGATCAGCTAGAAGAAATTACCTTGTAGATAGTTCAGCTACAAACAAATCACCCTGTAGAGAGTTCAGCTAGAAACAAGTCACCCTGTAGAGAGATCAGCTAGAAACAAGTCACCTTGTAGAGAGTTCAGCTAGAAGAAGTCACATTGTTGAGAGTTCAGCTACAAAGAAACTACCATGTAGAGAGTTCAGCTGCAAACAAATCACCCTGTAGAAAGTTCAGCTATGAACAGATCACCCTGTAGAGAGATCAGCTAGAAACAAGTCACCCTGTAGAGAGTTCAGCTAGAAGAAACTAAATTGTAGAGAGTTCAGCTACAAAGAAACCACCATTTAGAGAGTTCAGCTGCAAACAAATCACCCAGTAGAAAGTTCAGCTATGAACAGATCACCTTGTTGAGAGTTCAGTTAGAAACAAGGAATCCTGTAGAGAGATAACCTAGAAGTATCGCCTTGTAGAGAGTTCAGCTACAAAGAAACCATTTTGTAAAGAGCTCAGCTGCAAACAAATCACCTGTACAGAATTCAGCTACGAACAAATCACCCTGTAGAGAGATCAGCTATAAGAAGTTACCTTGTAGATAGTTCAGCTACAAACAAATCTCCCTGTAGAGAGAACAGCTAGAAGAAATTACCTTGTAGAGAGTTCAACTACAAAGAAACCACCATGTAGAGAGTTCAGCTGCAAAGAAATCACCCTGTAGAAAATTCTGCCAGAAACAAATTTCCCTGTAGAAAGATCAGTTAGAAGAAGTTACCTTTTAGAGAGTTCAGCTACAAAGAAACCATTCTGTAAAGAGCTCAGCTGCAAACAAATCACCTGTACAGAATTCAGCTACAAACACATCACCCTGTAGAGAGATCAGCTAGAAGAAGTTACCTTGTAGATTGTTCAGCTACAAACAATTCACCCTGTAGAGAGAGCAATTAGAAGAAGTCACCTTGTAGAGTGTTCAGTTACAAAGAAACCACCATGGAGATTTCTGTAATCAATGTATGTGACCGGATTTGCGAAAAGGGGTCTTCCACACACATCCAATTCCGTAAACGTTGGAGATCATAACTCAGTGTTCAAGTAACATATTAATCTGAAAATTTCACCATGTATTTAGCTATAGTGGTGCGCACCACTGTTCAAATGTCAAGGCAATAGCTCTTTCCAATCTGAAGTTATCAATTGTCAAAGTTGGAAAATTGGATGTGCTTGGAAGGTCCCTTTTCGCAAATCCGGTCACATATGTATTATATATATAATTTGTACATTTACTGATAAAATATTTAAAGTACATCTACTTCATCTTTTCTTCTTCCTGTAGTAAAGAAAAAAAAATTGGTTAAAAAAGTCCCAAAGCTGGCCATAGGCCGGCTTTGGGGTATACAAATACAAAAAGAAATGAAATCTAATCCAAAACAGCCAAGCTGTAAAAAAAGTGTGCGGCCCTCAGAAAGGCTATGGTGAAAAAAGATGTGAAATCCAAGGTGGCGGCCAAGAAATGGCTGTGATGGTAGGTTAATGGTAAAAATTTTAATAACGACAATTCAGGTGAATTTTTGTGCCGCTTCACAAAATTTACCTAAATTGTCATTATTAAAATTTTTACCATTAACCTACCATCACAGCCATTTCTTGGCCGCCACCTTGGATTTCACATCTTTTTTCACCATAGCCTTTCTGAGGGCCGCACACTTTTTTTACAGCTTGGCTGTTTTGGATTAGATACGTATATTCACTGCACAAGTAGCCAACATCAAACCACTCCATTATAGATGGTGTTGTCATTAGGTCAAATGTATCGGACGATCTTCAATAGGGTGGAGTGGTTGAGAAAGTGATTGTTTGCAAACTGCAAAACTGATGTGTAGGTAGTCAACAATCCAGAAAATCAACTTTTACAAATCAATCCCCCTACCATTGTAGGGTGTTCATCATGGTATCCCATTGCTAGACCCACAGAAGCAGGATTGTTCTTTTAACAGAAAATATTGCTTACAAGATGCAAAATTTATAAATTAAAGTTTTCCACTCCACAGAAATGACCGGATGAAATTTGCTACTTAGCCAGATCTTATCTAGAGAGTTGTTTTAGTTAAAAAGTATGTACAGCAATAAGCAAATGATTGGCTGGATTCACTGTGTAGGGCTACTTTCTTTAAAAGTTAGGAATTATTTTTCGAATTCAAAATCCCTTACCAGCCAAGAAAAGATAAGTCACTTTTCCTCATAGTGCTGTGATAAGATTAGATGCATAGTCTGTCTATACTGTTATAGACTGGAAAAGATCTGAGACTTCTCACCATCTGGGTGATAACTATTAAAAGTTTCTGCAACATTAAGAAATTATATTATACTTGCTAGAAATTTCCAGTGTTTTTTTTTTTACTTTCTAGCCATTAAGTAATA
Source organism: Dysidea avara (assembly GCF_963678975.1). Classification (NCBI taxonomy): domain Eukaryota; kingdom Metazoa; phylum Porifera; class Demospongiae; order Dictyoceratida; family Dysideidae; genus Dysidea; species Dysidea avara. The sequence continues at coordinate 27,531,621 of NC_089275.1, forward strand.
GTTAGACGTCAAGAGCCAGGGTTCTACAGGATTCAGAAAACTTGAAGGCACTACCTGAGGGCAGCGAGGGCACTACAAAGGGCCTGAGGGTTTTCTAAATGCTGTAGAACCCATTGTTTCTTGACATCTAGACTATACAACCCATTATTGTACCTTGAGTTGACAGCTACTTGCAAACGAGAAATATATTGTTAATTACTAGAAACAAGCCCTCTATGCATCCCTTTAATTCAGCATGGTTGTTGCTACCCATTAAATACCCACACATTGCCAATGTTACAAGTATGTTTCGAAGTAGAACTATAACTGGACTACAACTCATTGTTGTGCCTTGACAGCTGCTTGTAAACAAGAAATGTTATATTGATTAGTACAAACAAGTCCATTACACTTCCCTCTAATTCAGTACGGCTGTTTCTAGATATTTAAACACCCATGCATTGCCAGTGTATAGGCACGTAATTGTCGTGTTTCGTATTGCCTCAGAGCGTGGTCTCCATTGGACATGAATGTGGCACTGCGGGATTTAGAGACCACTTTTTCAGCCAATCAAATTTCAGTATCAACCTTGTTGTAGCTAGTCTAATTATTGACTGGAGCAATGGAAAAAGATCCAGCTGGATGCTTTGAACCAGTGGTTGTTTATTATTATTATTATTGCATTCATAACCTTCACACATGGTTCTACACCACTGAAAGCAACCAAATAATCCAAATTTGACTTCACCTCTCCAGCTCTACAGCAGCTCAAATCTTTACTATACCACCCCACAACACCATCAAGTTGTGAATACATATCCAAAAATAAACCTAAAAGCACAAAAACTTCCATTCTATAAGTGGAGTTCCTGGTGAGCTGCTGGTATACTGCACCATATGAATTCACAGAAGCACAATTAACATGCAACTTACCACTACTGCCAGACATTTTGGACCATCATTAATCACCATTCTAAACAAAATTAGGTGACCAGTGTGACATTGGAAGTGCTGGAAAGAACTTTAAGAGTTAGAGTCACTGAGAGAATCTCGTACGTATATATAATGATGCACGAAACTTTTGGAGCTTGTCACCCAGACGGTGAGAAGTCTTACATCCTTGCAGTATAGACATCCAACCTTATCACATCACTATGAGGAAGAGTAAGTATTACTTGTATTGGCTGGTAGGGCAGCTTGAATTGAAAACTCATGCTGCATTTCCTAAGACAGCAACCCTGTGCTGGGAATCCAGCCAATTGTTTGCTTATTGCTTTGCATATTACAATAACTCTGGATAAGATCTGGCTAAATAGCAAGTTTCACCTGGTACTTTGTGTGGAGCATGAAATTTGAAAAGAAACTTTGTGTCTCATGAGATACTGAAAGTGATATTTATGTGAAGACAACAGTCATGCCTCTGGTTTCATGGTGGATCTAGCAAAGGAGTACTACAATGACCATCCCACAATGGTAGAGGGATCAATTATTAAAAGTTGATTTTTAGACAGATGAATTTGGCCATTCAGGGTTCAAAACTGGCTGAATTGAGTCAAGTCATTTCCAGAGCTCCATCAAAACTGTGCCAGAGAAAAAAGTCAGAAAATGGTAGACCACAAAGCACTGGTTGATTTTTACAACAGTGCATATATTCATATAGCTTTATGTCTGTAGTGAAAATCAAACCAGCTGTGAGCATAAGTGATTGGACTGGATTGCAGAATCAATCACATGTTGTTTGATTTTATTGCATCATATGAACAAATATAACACCGGCATGTATTTAAAATGCTTGAATAGTGGTACAGTATATGCCTACACACACATAGCCATAATAGGCACCAGACACTACTTGACCACTTTATGTGTTTCTGTTTTTACTTCAGTTATTTTTATTTCTACTAGCACTTATAATTCATTGTGTTTTCATTTTCTTGCAGGGCTAGTATAAGCATTATAGTCACTATAAGCATTATAGTCACTATAACAGTGGCCATAGCAAGATTTTAATAGTTGAAAGCATAGATCGATATGCTCTAATAAAACATTCAAGCATGACTCTTTACTCTAGTTGAACATTCATCATATTTTTGCTGTATGGTATGGAATAGAGCTAAAAACCCTAAGCACAGAGCCACTTGACTTAACCTGCTATTTATAGCCTTGTCCTTATTTTTACATGTTTATAATTTTGCTGCAGGTCATTGCTTAAAGCAGCTGTGATATTTGTTCCTCTCCTTGGAAGCACTTGGGTGTTTGGAATACTAGCTATTAATGAAGACACTGTTGTTTTTGCATGGCTGTTTACAGTGCTAAACTCTTTACAGGTACAATTGGTATTATGCTGCACCTTAATATTGTATCGTTCACAGGGCTTGTTCATCTTGCTTTTTGATGTAGTAAAAACTGAAAAGGTATATATACCTACAGTACATGTAGTATCCACAGTACTGCAGTTACAAATTGTGTCTATATGTTTATACAGTAGTTTTGAAACTGAAGATCTCACAAACCTTTTCATGAATTAATACAAACTAATACATGCATACTCAGCTTCTGCATTTACAATACATGTAATTATGTCAGTTTCTTTATGGGAAGCAAACAAAGCAGTCACTATATTTATTTCTAAGTAAGCATAGCTACTATAGCTACACTACATACACTGCACTTACCATCTTTATTATTGAATGCTTACCTTGCTGGGAATATATGCGGCAAACAGCAATGGCACACGTACCTTATGTGCAATTATGAAGTCATTTGATTTACGTATCATATACAAAGTGTTACAGGTGTTGATTTAAATTAAGTTTCATGTTGTAGTTCTTAACACTTCTCAAAACTAAATGGAATGTGATTTCTCTTGGAACTCAAACATCTCACATAGCTGTAAGTGGTGGAAGAAACAAAGTGTACATGTACTCAACAATCTTTCCATTGCAGACTAAAGATTTAACTGTCTCGAATCCAAGAAAGGAATCAACAAGTGAGTGATGGTATACGTTTTATGTATACTATTTTATCAGCAATTATTTGGTGACCTGCAGCTCTAAATACCTAAAGCCAAACAAACGCTCTATGTAGTTTATATGTCCACCCACAAAAGTAACACCAAAGAAGTGAATGTGTGTTCTGAATGTGTGTTCTGAATGTGTGTTCTGAATGTGTGTTCTGAATGTGTGTTCTGAATGTGTGTTCTGAATGTGTGTTCTGAATGTGTGTTCTGAATGTGTGTTCTGAATGTGTGTTCTGAATGTGTGTTCTGATACTTCTGAATATACAAAATAAAACCACATGACTTACTGTTAATTTTAAAATCCCTTACTAACCTTCAAATGGGTTCATTACACCACTAAAACATTTAGCAGCTTATCTGTGTAATACCCAGGTAAATGCTAGTGTGAACAAACTATAGAAAGGCACAATAATATATTTGAAAGCTTGTCAGTATACTGCATTATATCTCTCAGGTAATGATTTGGTATGTTTATGGGGTTCAATTACATTTACACTCTATGCTATCAAATAGTACTTTATTTAAGCTTGTTCCTATTGTATTAGCATTCCAGTGCCAAACTGGATAAAAGGAATGATAAACTTAGCAAGAAAGTAGGAAATTCTGTTCCTACAATAATTCATTGATGTTATTCTTTTATTTATTCTGTATCCATTTTCATGTTTGTTCTTCTTGCTTGCATCCACTGCTTTGCTAGGGGAATGCCTAGGGTAGTTTCCAGAGGGTTCAGGAAATCCCTTTGGATTTATGCAGTTCTTGAAAGTGAGTTTATCATTTCTGGCCTCCAAAATCAAACATCCTTCATGAAATGGAAAACATTTTAATGGTTTATTTCAGTTAAACAATACGTAGATCACACAATGAAAACATCCATTTAGTGTATTTCAACAATAATTTACATGATAAAGATCGAGGTACTCTAATAAAACAGTTAGGCAATGTTTCTCTAATAGAACAGTCATTAGCCACAGTGGAAACCCCAATTCAAAATTCCTGTATATTTCTCTAGTTAGAGTTAGCTACATGTATATGTTGTGAAATTCCTTAAAACACAATGTAAAATGCTTGTTTTCAGATGTTTAATCACAACAGCATAATAAAGGTGTTATATACTGCAGTTGTATCTTTTTAACAGCAAGTGGGATTGTTCAAGATCAAGATATCAGTCATTGTGATTTGATTTGTCATGTTGAATGTACTGACCATGCTGATCTCAATGAAGCTGCTGTAGTAAAACACAAACATCCTATTAGACATGTAGAGTCAGCTGCTCCTGTTGATCGCAAAGAATGTGTTGATCAGCTTGATATACAGCAAGTGGTACAGACTGATTTATCAAAATATTGCACTACTGCTGTTGACAGTGTATTGGTTAACCCTGCAAGTTTTATTCCTCCAATGCAAGTGCAATCACTAATCAGTTGTAAGTACAAAAGCCAGTGTTGTTACATATTATATTACTATATATGTATTGTGTTGTTTTGTGTAGCAAATACTGTCAGTGTTCTTGTTGACTGCAAGACTGAAACAATTATATATACTCAAGACAAAAGTTCTACAGAATTTCATTCTGTATCAACATCACAATGTGATCAAGGAGAAACTACAAAAGAAAGTAATCTTTGACTGCTATTCTTTTGACCACACATACATATGTAGTCTAATAAGACAGTAGCATATACATGTAGTTTAGTTTTGTACTATACATAATTATAGTGTAGTAACGCAATTAGAATGCACACAGTATTTTCTTATACACAAAGTAATATTTTATAGCATCATTTTAAGCACATGAAGCTTATTCAAAAAGAAGTGATCCTTAAGGAACTGAAATCAGATGTATACTCTCATTTTACAAATGTAAATGTATGGAGTTAAGTGCTTTCAGGCTGCAGAACCACTGAGTCATGCAGACTCTCAGCATATATGCTGAGAAAATTACTAAATGTGACCGGATTTCATATAACAAGGCTTCCACACATACAAAATCAAACTTACGATTTTACCAGAAATGGATTGCTGGTCTAATACACTATCATATTTCACACTGTACTTCCTTCAGCACTGGCAAGTCTGGTTTCTGTAGCAGCTTTCTTCCGACCCTGTCAAAGCCACGAGTGTGAGATTGGCACCATTAAATGGCCATGGCTTTGTGATAATGGTGTGTAGTGAGCTGGGACTTCACAGAGAGCTCGCCAATAGTGTTCTCAGTCAATTTGGAGTAATTTGAGGGCCATGGAGAGCCCAAACTTGGCCTCTGGATTCCAATTGTCTTCTTACTTCATTTTATACCCGTATATTAAGACCACCGTCCACCCCCCCACCCTATTACTACCACCTGTGATATTATTACCCGCTCGAAAAAAGCTGCTCAAAACAGGGAAAAGTTTGGGTATCAGAAATGTATACACCCACTCAGTGATAGCTAGTGAACAGATGAACAATAGGTACAAATTTTGTTTGCACAGCTGTAGGCACTGGGAAGTTATTACACAATGATTCCTTAAAATCACCATATCTCCTAACAAAGCTTTGTGCGTCGAAGCCTTGTTTTGTCAAATTCAGTCACAAATTAAAATAACATTTATAAAATTGTAGCTATATGCAAAACTGTGTGCATAAGAAACTAGTAAAGTTAATGAGTAGCCATTTGATACATTTTTTTGTGACCATGACTTGCATAACAATTATGTGAAAGTCTGAAAGTCATGGAATAAACCCAGCTATAGTTTGTAATCCACCATTCGCTGATATCTAGTGCTGTGATGCATATTCTCAATGAAAATTTGCCACCAATGGCTACCTGTGTTGTCTTTGGTAATGGATTAATTTTGTCTGCACCAACTGCAATTTTAATTATTTAAAGTGGTTACTACTGTAGTTGTGAGTAAGGCTCATCCCAAAAGGACTCTCTCTATGCATGGTATCCTTGGAAACCCTGAATCTGTTCCTGTCTCAGGGCCGGATCCAGGAGCTGGCAAGGGGAGGGGCATAATTGGGCTAAGTTGTAGGTGGTTGCGGGCCAGATTCTCTTGTTAGTTGCTGCATTTTTGAAGCAGCAAATGATCACCTCTTAATAGTGTCTCACTGTTTGATTTTGGCCTTTGCAGATGGTTGTGAAGTCTTAAAAGCTGTTTAAAAAGCTCTGAATGTCAGCAACACGATAATTCTTTTACAGGTGCTTAGTATGCAAGAAGGTGCTCGGTGACAATTTCACAGCTAGTTTGACTTTAATTTGCTTTCACTGCTTGAAGGTTCTTAGTTTACTAATTTGTTAAGATGCCTTACTGTAGATATACTGATAGTAAAGTGTCAGTAAACTTAAGTATATGGAACATAATTATTTTACTAAGTTTTAAACTCTCAGTAAAACATCAGTGAATGCGGGTTTACTGAAAAACTACTAAAATAACAAACAATTAACTGTTCCATGTACTGGGGATATACCACTGTAGTAAACTAAGATACTTCAAGCAGTGTTTGTTTTAAGTGAATTTGTAATAAATGCTAGTAAAATGTGCATATTTTCATGAAATATAAATTTATCTTGGCCTGACACAAAGTTTAGTATTTTTGGCTCTTCCAGTGGTGGGGGGGGGATTTGCTCCAAATGCCCAATCCTGCATCTGCCACTGTGTCTTGAGTAGTTGAAGAATATGATTATGCATGTGTTTTGAAGTGTGGAGGTGTTTGGGTTATATAGATTTTCTGAAATTTACACCCAGCCTTCAAAGTTTAACTGGTGGTGATTCTAGTACAGACATACAGTGGGCACAACATCCTTGCAGTATGGCTGTAGTATAATGTACTGACTTTCATGATGGGCTTGAGTCTATAATGTACCTATCAAGTCCCATTACCCCTCTGGGGGATTTTGACTGAAAATCTGCCCCAAAATTTGAAACACAATTGGAAAAGCATTAATGTGATCATAATAGGATAATTTTGCAAAATAAATATAGGTAAATTTGAAAGCATAATAGACTCAAGCCTATTTCATGGGGTGTGATAGTGAAATCTATAAAAGCTGTAGGATGTTTTAATTTAAACGATGCTTTAGCATAACTTAAATTGATACTAGAAGCAAATAAAATCGCAAACTAACTCTACCAATCTGAACTGCAAGATTTTAAAAATTTAGTTTCTATATATACAGGGAGCCAATACTTCTCTGAAAATGTTTATACATAATATCTATAGCGACTTGTAAGTGCTCAGAGAGAATCACTAGGACTGAGTCAAATATACTCAGAATTTTACCCAAAATGTTTCAGGAATTTCCAAAATTTCAATTATTATGTTCTTCAGTGTTCCCGTTATGTTTGTATTATGCTCCTACTGTAGGTTAACAAGTAATAGTTGTAACACACCCATGAGGTTGTATCTAATTTGTAAACACGACACCCAAGGGCTGCAGGCCCGAGGGTGGAGTGTTTACAAATCAGATACAAACCGAATGGGTGTGTTCTAACTGATTTGTGGTATGGGGCATGTGCAGATCAAAGACGCACATTTGTAACACGGAAGGAACAAGAATGCAAGACAAATATTGGCTATTGCTGAGCGCTGTGTACAAGGAACGATTTTACTCACTAATTACTGTCTTGATATCATGGTTGCTTAATTCATTGTTAGCTAGTATATTCATTGGTAGTGCGTTTATTATGTACAAATCCGAGGTGCCATCATCGATGCCAATTACTCCAGCCTGATTGTACTGCTTCCGCATCATTTAGATGGGTGTAGCTGAAGTGTCTGATATTCATTGTTGAGTGATGCAGCACTATAATAGCCTTGGTTAGCTTTAATTTATTGGCGAACAAGCGTGTGGTATACGGATACCGGTTCAGCCCAGCGGTTGTACTGCTTCCCATTCATTCAAATGAGTGTAGTGTTGTGCGTTCATTTGTTCCAGAGCAATTTACTTCCTTGTCAGTCCTTGATGTATTAGCCTTGTATTGTGCCTTCCTGTGTTGGTCTGGTGTTTAGTTTCATTTGAAGTCTTTGAACTAATTAGTGGCCAGACCGTGTGGCCAAAAGGAGGTACTTAGCCATGCTACAATTATTTGTAAACCGGTTTACAACTGATTTGTAACACTGGCGGCAGCCTTTGATCTGCCCACTCACCATACTACAACATTTCTTACAATAATATTTTAATCAGTGAATGTTCTATTAGAGTATTTTACTACAAAACGACTTTTCCATTAAAGAGCATCAAAATCAAATTAACTTTATGTTTCACAGATTATTTATCGTGATATTTTAGTAGTGACCCAGCAGGTCATGGGAAAACTTTTTGTATGCAAGTACTTGTACGAAAATTTCTGACATGAATTTTTTTGCATAAGATTGAACTACTCTAATAGAGCAGTCATTCGCATAAATTATGCAAAAATTTTTATAACGAAAAAATTTTTGCACATAAATAAAGTGAATTACGGTAGTATGGAATTTCTAATAGAGAAGTCAACTAAAAAACCTTAGAAAGCAGACTTTCTCACACTCAGAAGACGTATTATCAATCACTAAACTCTGGTATTGACATACTGTACAAATTACTGTATTTAGGCGAAATTTGGAAACATTCAAAAGTTGTGAATTTTATTCGAAATGTTTATCATATTACATATATTATTCTATTGTTTCACAGGCCTACAGCAAAATTTATCCACTTTAGGTGAGAAAGTTTTACAGTGGTGCTTACCAAACCTTCCATATATACATGAGCACTTTATAAACCTGTATTCCACAGATCAGCATCCACTCTAAACTCAATAAATTTCTATGTTCTACTTATAATTACCAGCATTACAAGTTAAGGTAAAAATATATCCGATATACTGTACTTTGAGAACTGCTGATTATCTTAGGATCATGTAACAGACAGGTAAATACTTTGCTTATGACTATTGCATACAACAGTATGAGTGCTCATGAATGATGGATGTTTTAATTAAATCCAAGTGTTTACATCAAGACACATGGTAATGTGTCATGCAGCCAAAAAAGCCAGCATACCACACCATGAGTATATTGACAGGAAGAAAGAAAACAGCTTTTTCATGTGTTTATAGCTCCATGGCCCTTCTCCAAAAGGACACCATAAAATTATTTGCATTATACGTACAGTTGCTGTCCACCAGGTAGGGTAGGCCACACAACAAATTTGATTAAATTCACTACAGCCACACAGTTTGCGAGATATGCGCGTTCAAAGTTTCATTTTAATTTCTTCATTTTTTTCTTCTTATGCTGTATGGGGGGGGGGGGGTACGGGAGCTTTGATTTATTTTCCCATACTTCACAAAAATTGCTATAAAATGAAAACGTGTAACTCAATTCCCTCAATCTTTGGCACAAATGAAGAACGTATAAAGGTGGATTCATGTACCAAGTTTTCTGTGAATATAATGAATATCCAGGAGTTATGAGCATTTATTCACACAACAAACAAAACTTTTCAGTCTTCTGTCACAGCTACAGGGTAAACCTAGCACAGGAATAACTTGAAAATTGGTGTGATAGACTGATCATCATAGCAGTGCCTTTTCATAGTTTGAATAGCAATACAGTTACAGCAACAAAGTTATAAAGCATAAACCAAACAAGTGTAAAATCACTGGATCAAGATACTCTAATAGAGCAGTTACCACAGGGTAAAAAGGTGTACAAGGAAAAACTTAACAGAGTTCGAACCAGGGACCTTCATACCTAACACCTGCATCCTTAACTACTGAACCACTGCTATCTTTGCTGATCACCTCACTTAATTTCTGCTTTATAAATAAATTGTCTAGTTTAAATCTGCTTATAATTAAACATTTATAATTTCATAGATCTAAACTAGATTGTTCTAGAACATTCTATATGTTCTATTAGAAGTCCTCATAAAATTTGCAGTCTGTTAGAGCATTACAATAAATATTGAAGTAAATCATGCATTGCAATACATTTATAAGTCTGTCTTCAATAATAATTATTGTGTCTGCATATATGAAAAGAAGAAATGTGAGTAAAAACAAACCTCAGAGTCAGCCATAGGCTAGTTTTGGGACCTTCTAAGGTACGAAAAGCAGTGAAATCTACACAAAAACAGTCAAGCTGTGAAAAAAAGGTGCAACCTTAAAAATCCTGGGTAAAAGAAGTTGTGAAATCAAAGGTGGCGAGTTTAACCTGACAAGCAACCAATTCACAATGATTGTTTTCAATTTCTAAACTACATGAAATTAGAGGTTCACGACAGGCGACAAAAACACCACCATAGTCATCACTACGGTCTCTATGATACATTTTTAGTAACCTGCTGGAAAAACTTCGATAATAATATGTCAGATTTGAGCCACGATTCTCTGCCAAAGATAATGTCTGGATTATATGTATCAAGCAAGTTTAAAAAGGATTCCTTCTTAGCTAATAAGGATTGGCGATTAACAGTTAGGGATGTTAAAATAGGAGAATCATTTGCAAGGGGTAGGTCAGAAAGGGGGTGGTTATCAGTGTGGGGAACACTTAGCATGGTGATGATGGTGATCTCTGCACTATCTTCACATTTTTTATTGGGTAAGCATTCTCAACCTTGTTCATATCAGCTAGTTGCTGACGCAAAGCTTTGTTCTTCTTCTGCTCTAATGGGATATAATCTGGAGTGATGAAAACATTTCGTACAGGTGAAGGATTGTTACTTGATCGGAGCTTGAGTTTGTTTTTAAGAATCATAGCTTTATCTTGAGTAGAGTTGAGTGCAGCTTTTAAAAGCCTGGGTTTGTCAGATCGTTTGCCTAGGCGGATGGCAATAGACACAGTAACCCCCAAGTATGTTTGGAAAAAAGACTTGCATTTTCCGATATCATCTTCTTTTCTACTAGGACTCCCGTTGGCACTGGATTCTACAATGTTGTGTATCATTACATTTAATTGCCTTTTCTCTTTCTCTTTTTGTTCTGCGGTGATAGAGGCAACAATGTTAGCAACAGATTCTTCTGTGATAGAAGGTGTTGAGCTAGGGGCGGTGGACATTTGGGTGGTTTTATGATTGTTCAACAGGGTAGTTATTGCTTTCTCGTGTTTCTCCAGTTGTGACTCAACATTTTTAACGAATTCGCAAAGATTAGATTCAGTTTGTTGGATTTTGGACATGGACTTGAATACTTTAGAGTCGAAAAATGATTGACTGTCATAACATCTTAAAGCAACCGGAACCATTTGTATACAGGACGAACAGAAAAACACAATAATAATAATTAGGAGATGACAGGCTGTCTATGACATTACATTGATGATTACTTATCATAGTACAACTTGCGTGCTGTCATCCCGCACACCAGAAAAACTCAAAGATATTAGCTATAGCAGAGTCAGCAGACTCAGAGCAAATTACGCACTCATCTGCTCTTGTTTTCTTCTCATCCTTATTGGCTGGAGAGCTTGCTGAATGTTTGGTATTCGTTACTTCACTCGCCATTTCAAATAGCGAGCACCCTGATTGAACAAAAGCAAGAACTCACAATTATAGGTACTAGATCTTGTCTTCACGCATTACTTTCACATTTTACTGAGTCGGGTCCCAGTTTTGGTCTTTACATTAACCTATCCAAGTGTGAACTATACTGGCCTTCTGGTGACAGTTCTTTTCCTAACTTTCATCCTGCCATCAAGCATATCAACCCCAAGAACAGTGGTTTGGAGCTTCTTGGATCTCCTATTTGGGGACCTCCACAGTTTTACGATGCCTTTTTGTCTGTTCAATTTGATAAAATAGTTGCAATTCAGGATAAATTGGTTGACCTCGAGGACCCTCAAGTAGAGTTGCATCTGCTTAGGAGCTGTCTTAGCGTTTGCAAGGTCACTCACCTTTTATGTTGTGTGCCATCTTCCTCTTTGGGCTCCTTTCCCTCACAATTTGACCTTAGGTTGCGAGAATGCCTTAGTAGAATCTTGTGTTGTGGAATTTCTGATAGTAGTTGGACACAAGCCACCTTGCCATTTAGGTTAGGAGGTTTGGGCCTATGTGAATCTGAGCGTTCTGCTGCTCCTACATTTGTGGGGTCCTGTAATTCTGCCCGTATTTTAGTGTCACGTTTAGTGGAAACTTTTGATGTTTTTATGCCATTTCTCAGGGAGGATTGTTCCCTCACTTTCTTCGAAGATATGTCTGTTTCTGTGTTGCATAACTCCTCTCAAACTGACCTTCAAGCCATTTTAGATGATTCACTTTTTAAACAGCTTGTAAGCAGTTCCACTATTCGTGATCAAGCACGTTTGCATGCTTTATCACATTCTTCTGGCACCAGCAGTGGTTGGCTTAAAGCACTTCCACAGCCTGCTATGGATCTAGCTATTCCTCCTCACCATTTTACTATAGCTTTACGTTTGTGGCTTGGCATTCCTTTGTTCCCTTCTTTACCACTCTGTACTTGTCTATCTGTCATTGACCAGTTTGGTGATCATCTGCTGGGGTGCTCTCATGGTCCCTTGAGGATCCAGCATCATAATGTTTTAGTGTCTATTGTACACCATGCCTTGTTCCAAGATCACCCTGGTGTTCTTAGGGAGCAAGGCATTTCATCTGACCAATCTCGTCCTGGCGACATATACCACCCTGACTTTCATCTTGGTCGTCCTGCCTATTTTGATCTCTCCGTCAGGAGTACCACTCAGTCTGCTGTCATATCTTCTGCTTCTTCTCAGGCTGGGGTGGCCGCTGCTGTTGGCGACATAGCTAAGGACACTCAATACCAGCCTTACCAGGACATTGTGAATGGTACTGGAGGAGATTTTATCTCTCTTGTATTTGAGACCTTTGGTGTTTGGTAACCATATGCCCTATCAATTTTAGGTTCCATAGCTGACAGAACAACTGTTAGAAACGGTTTACCTCGAAAGTTTGCTAGGCGCCAACTTCTCCAGCAACTGTCTGTGACTTTGTGGAGGTACAATGCGAAAATGATACTCCGCCAGTATTCGCTTACTGCTGAGGACGAATTTCCTGACTTTGACATTGGTTAAGTTAAGTACGTTATTATTATTATTATTATTATTATTAATTAGCAAAGCCCACCAGGGGCAACACGCTAATGTTCATTACAATTACATACAATACCAATCAGATTGTTCTTAAAAGTGTCAATGTCAATCTTGTCAATATCAGAGATAGTTCCATTGAATAATTGTTCGTGGTAAGAAAGAGTATTATTTTGTAAACATCGATTCTTGTTGGTAAGTGAAATAGCTTGAGGGGGTGGTTGGAACGAGTGTATGATACTGGAACTGATAGAGGTATACAACGATCAGGTATGACTATTAACCTTCTCAAAATTTTAAATAGCAAAGTAAGTCGAGTCATTGTCCTTCTGTCTTGGAGACTAGGCCATTCAAGGTATGTCAGCATATCTGTTATGCTGTCGTGTTGTTGCTCACTAGATCTGACCCACGGTTTGTTCAGAACAAAACGAGCAGCCCGATGCTAGATCATTTCAAGTTTGTATATACTTGTATTGTTGTAGGGATCCCAGATGGCTGAACAATACTCAATGGATGGTAGTAGTAGTAGTTTGTATAGGTGGTCTTTAATTTCTATTGGTGCAGTGTGCAAGGTCCTTTTTAGGAAGCCAAGAAGTTGGTTAGCCTTGCTACAAATATAGTTGATATGGGGGTTCCAGGATAATCTGTGATGAAGACGGATACCTAGATAGTTATGTTCCAATACTGTATTGAGTGGAATGTTGGACATTTTGTACGTAAAGCTACTTTTGTTGTGATGTAATGTTATTTGTAAAATGTTACATTTAGGAATATTGAACTCCATCAGCCAGTCGCTTGCCCATTTGGTTAAAGAATTTAGATCATTCTGCAGAATGTGATGGTCATTTGGTGTTGCTATAACTTTGTAGAGTAATATATCATCTGCAAACAGTCGTATTTCACTTTTGATGTTCATAGCAATGTCATTGATATAAATTAAGAACAGTACATGGCCAAGTACAGACCCCTGAGGGACACCAGATGTCACTTCACAAATAGATGATTTGGAGCCTTCCACTACAACTTGTTGTGTTTGACCGTGGAGAAATGATTTCAGCCAATGTAACATGTTCCCTCTAATTCCATAATATTCTAATTTGTATAGGAGTCTTGAATGTGCTACTTTATCGAATGCTTTGGAGAAGTCTAATATTGCAGCATCAACTTGGTGGTTGTTGTCCATGTGTTTAGTAATATCATCAATGGTAATGAATAGTTGAGACTCACAGGAGTGTTTGGATCTGAAACCAAACTGGTTTTCTGATAGGATGTTTTGGTCTTCTAAATGCTTCATAATTTGGCTTACTAAAATATGTTCCATTGTTTTGCAGACTACAGATGTGAGTGAAATAGGACGATAGTTTCTTGGGTCAGATTTTGTGCCTACGTAGCTAGTAATAAGTATATAGTTAGGTAATAAGTAGTAGTATGGCGTAGTTTTCAGTATGTACGTGTGTTTCTACTTGTAATCTCCTTACATAATCACAAACAATTGTACGTTTGTAACTTCTAACTAGCCTGAGTGGGTACCGTTTTACACCACGGTACCAAGGTTCTCTCAGTTAGGTTTGGCGCGTCTGTTGCGTGAGTGAAACCAGACGATCCTCCGTGTGTCTATTCGTGCCCTGTCCCATTTGGTAGCTTAGATGTTGCGATTTTGAAAAAGGGCGGCAAAAACAACGACTCCCACAATCGATTTATGATTACTAATAATAATACAAATGTGACATCATAAATAATTAATTCACAGCAGGGGCGTAGCGAAGGATGGGCATGGGCGGGAATTTGCCCAACCATCACAGTTTATAATAATAATAATAATAAACTTTACAGTGTACATATACCTACATACATACAAGTTGCAGATGTTGGTATGATACAATTGGGACATATGGCAGCACACTGATGGTCCACTGACATCCTGTGTCAGTGGCCGGAAGCTAAATTGTAGCAGTGATTAGCTACAAAGTTTACTTACTAGTCTAAGATTACTTAAAAGGGGGGAAGTTAACAGTTAAAGGGAGTTGAAGTTAGGTTGGTGAGGGATCTTTGAACACTTTGAGCATGGACATAGAAATGAAAAAGAGCAGGTGTTGTTGGAGGTGAAATTGGCAGTGAAATGATTCCACAGATAATCTAAAAGTTTGGCGTTTATCTTGAGTTTCTTTCCCAACCATCACAAATTTTAGCCCAACTATCACAAGTAGCTTAAGATTCACGCGAGGATTCATAGCAGCACACAAAACAACCCTACTTTAATACTGTAAAGTGTAAACGTGTACCTCATTTGCTGAACCATAAATTCGAAGAAGGGACCTAGGTGTATCACGTGATCCATTACACGGGAAAATCTCTTGGGAAGTCCCTATAATAATTACACTTCCCACGCTCCTTGGTGCGGTTTAAATTCGAAATTAAAAATGGAGTCGAAGCGTGGTACACTGTAGTCGTGGTACCGTATCTCTACGCCACAGTGAGTGATAATCGTCAGTAGGATTCAGTGTGGATGGTGCTGGCAGCAAAATATTTCGTTTCAGTGGACTTGTCAAGTGTATTTTTTTGGTTGGGAAGGAAAGTACAGTATAGCCTAACTTACTGCTGATGAAAGAAAACGGGAAAACGTACTCTTCTAGATCAGCATTGAAACCGGGTCACTACTGCTGACCCGGATGACCCACTGACCAGGATTTGACCCTGATGTGACCTGGATTAATTAAATCCGAGGCGTGCAATAAGAGCCATGTTTCGGATAGTCTCGAGCTAGCGAACGAGACTAGGTTTTGAGCGTTCGATTCGTGTTGAGTAAATATTGCAACTTCAGCTAGCTGTAGGTTGAAGACCAAAAAAAAAAAAGGTCATCACCTACTGACAATAGCTACCCCTCACCATAGATACCCTCAATTTCGTGCTACATACTGCACTTACTAATAAATGGGCGTGGCTGAGCGTATGTTGGCAACGCGATAAGTGGGCGTGGCTCACGAAAGAGCTACGTGATAGCGTTTATAAGTTCCACGTCGTCAAACGAACAATTTCGTTTCTCACATGATACAATCCGGCGGATAATTTGTAATCCGGGTAGGAACCGGGTGACCCAGATGACCCTACCCGGTTTCAACGCTGTTCTAGATAATAATAATGACAGATTGAGCTGGAAATGGAGAAAAGGTCAAGTGTCACGTGGGACCATGTGTCACGTGACACTTGACCCCACGTGACACTTGGCAATTTTTGACACTTGGCGAAAAATTACGTATTTTTGGATTCGGAGCAACCCAGCAATCAACAAAAGGAAAGCCCACAAACCTTCACTATACAGCAATATAGTTTGGTTATCACTTCATGCACAGCACAAGTTTCATATGGATCTGAGCTTTCCTTCCATCAAACTAAGTGGCATGGAATTTCTTCATAGCACGTCTGAGACTAAAATGGGAGGCGTGGCTGCAATAACTCCAAGTTTTGGTTTCTCCAGCAAGTTATTTAGGCTTCACGTGCACAATTTGGGGCCATGTGTCACGTGCACAAGTGTCAATTTGGGGTCATGTGTCACGTGCACTGGGGTCATGTGACATCAGTACAAAGTGTCACGTGCACAATTTGTACTGATTAACCAAGTTGTGGTTTACACCAGATTCATGCAAAATGTACATAGTCTGGGACGAAGCTTTCTTGGCATGCTGATATTTGTGATAAGACTTATTATAGGTTATAAATTAGCTCCCCGGCCTTCATTTGGGGCCATGTGGCGTTTACTTTAAAAAGCATTACATATTGCTGTGGTGGTTGGTCTTTCAGCTATACTGCCAGTTGATTGTAGTAAATATGTGATGAACTGTTTACATTGTTGGTTCTTGTAGGTTCAGCTGTTTGATGTCACGTGATGCTCGTCTACGACGATCGTCGGTGGATGCCTGCCCTATAAGTTTAATAGAATAGCACTTAGCTAGCTAGTAAATGTTTGCATGCATACAAGCAGCATTTGCTTACACTATAGCATAGGTAGCTGTAGGCCTTGTGTGCATACACTTTTCAATTTTTTCTTTGATAATGTCTTGTATGAAAGTGAGCGTGTTTCTTGTGTGTGTAGTTAAGTTGATGTTATGCCCAGCCATCAAATATTGGCTGGCTACGCCCCTGATTCACAGACAAAACTACAAGGTATAGAACAGAATACTAACCAGTATTGAATGAAGCGATATCCGAACATCAAAGATAACGACGGGCTTGTTTCTGCAACTCTTCATTACCAAGTTAGGGTCCGCAATGAAAAAATCGATAAACACGAAATTACTACCCTACTATTTCAACCTGTAGGGAATATCAAAGTATTTTTCTACGTACCAATAAAACTTATTTATCTTTCTCCATACGACGGGAATCGCGATTGTTTTGTGCTGGAATCGTGAAAAATTGCGCGCTCTCCGGATGAAGCGCGGGTTCCTTCCGATACTTGGAATATGTAGTCCAGGTCTATACCTGATTATAACCCACAGCAGAAATAAATCGATTTGCTACTGTGGATTTGATACGGAGCTACTCTTTGCCGAAAATCGGCCAAAAATTACGTATTTTTGAATTCGGAGCAACCCAGCAATCAACAAAAGGAAAGCCCACAAACCTTCACTATACAGCAATATAGTTTGGTTATCACTTCATGCACAGCGCAAGTTTCATATGGATCTGAGCTTTCCTTCCATCAAACTAAGTGGCATGGAATTTCTTCATAGCACGTCTGAGACTAAAATGGGAGGCGTGGCTGCAATAACTCCAAGTTTTGGTTTCTCCAGCAAGTTATTTAGGCTTCAATATTATGTTTTGACCACCTAATGGTATAGACGATATGCACACTCTATTACTCGAACGAAAAATGATAAATGATCAATTAAGCGTAGACGGCGCAAAACTCGACGGTAACTTAAAAGCGGAAGTCCATACAAAAGTATGGGAAGCAAATGCGGCTCGAGCAATAACTCACCACTCGAGCTAAGGACAGGCCATCTCGCTTGCCATACACTTCTTTCCGTGCAAAAGAAGTGTATGGCAAGCGAGATGGCCTGTCCTTAGCTCGAGTGGTGAGTTATTGCTCGAGCCGCATTTGCTTCCCATACTTTTGTATGGGACTTCCGCTTTTAAGTTACCGTCGAGTTTTGCGCCGTCTACGCTTAATTGATCATTTTTCGTTCGAGTAATAGAGTGTGCATATCGTCTATTAGTTTCCAACAAGAAATGGATCACGTGATTATGGATTGATTTTTCGTGTGCATTATAGCTATACATGGTTAGCTATGTAGCTAGTGGTATATAATCCAGGTATTTTTATCAACATCTGTCTGCGACACCACTGACGAAGTTACTAGAGTTAGGCACAGTAAAACTTGGGTCCTACCAAAAATGGTAGGGTTGTTTGCATGCAAGTTCAAGATACTCTAATAGAACAGTCATATAAACAATCGTATTTTACTGATTTGAAGCAGACAGCTGACAAAGAGTATTGCATGCATATTATATATATATATTTTAGAGCCAACAAAAATCATTTACATCAATGGTTTATAAGTTTAGCTAGTTTGTACTTAATTTCTTCTTAAAAGTAAGGGAGGTATATATCTTCAATCTTATTTTTTACAGCAAGCTGCAGGTAGTTACTCTGTGCTATATTATATATAATATATATGAGCCTTTACTAACAAACAAGGTTTTTCACCCATAGCTGAAGGGTATTACTTCTTTTTGGCTTTATTGTGAGAAACCACACCAAAGGCCTGTTGGATAACTGTTATACCAACAGCCACAATGTACTGAGTGCTCTATAATATATGTATAACATGCACTTTGCAGAGCTGTCTATGCATGTGTATAGCCATTCCTGAATTTATGTGAGGTTTAAGTCATTTACATGTACTTTAGAAATCACATTTTAAGTCACATTTAAGGTAATAGATCCATAGTGGGAAGACATAGGCCATTGAAACTGCATATTATACTGAGTATCACCAGTCCTTAAACTTATGACTCATAATAAAAAGGATACCTATAGTAAATGTCTACATCTCACACATGCAATATGTTACCAAATATATATACTATACACAGTCTATATAGTTCAACATAAAATTGCATGCACATGCACCCTACAAGCAAAACAGAAATTTAAAAGCTTGCAAAATTAACTAAAATATAATTATATGGTTATGCATTTGTACCATTAAAATTATAATTATATTGTGTTGTATTGTATTTATTACTGTGCAGAGCCTCCACCAGGGAGTATAATTAAGGCACAGGAAAATTATAATTTTGCAGATATTCCTATCATTAAAATTTGACAGCCCGTTTGTGTGATAAACTTTTACTTAGCAGTATTCTAGAAGGACCTATACAAATCATTACATGTACAAAACTTACTGTTACGTACAATTAGTATTGGGTATAGTTAATTAATCAAAAGTGTGTGTTGTGACATTTAGTAGTGCAAGGTGCATGGCCAATTTCATACCAATATTTCTTTTTGAAATGCCCCTGCAGCTATATAGAATCATTATTGTAGTCAATTGAAACGCTAGCAGCATAATTGTTCTTACTACCTAATCTTGTCTATAAATATTGCCTCTGTGTATAGCCATGCACTCATAATGTGGCTTCATTTATGGTGTGTCCCCAACCAGTAATCTGATACTGCTGAGGTTTCTTTCCAATTGCACTTTTACCCTGATATTATTTTATTTCTTCCTGTTTATGGATTTCGCTTTCTTACTAAAGAGAACAGAATATAATAGAGAGACTGGAGACTGTTTACATGACTGCTCTATTAGAGTATCTTGATCTTACATACAAAGAACCCTGCCAACTTTGGTAGGACCCGAGTTTTACTATGCCTAACTCTATGCTTCACCAGTGGTGTCTCAGTCAAATGTTGATAAAAATACTAGTGAAATTTTACCTGGATTATACCACTACATAGCTAACCATGTAGTTATAATCACGAAAAATCAATCCATAATCACGTGATCCATTTCTTGTTGGAAACTAATACCATTAGGTGGTGACAACATAATATTGAAACCCAAATAACTTGCTGGATAAACTAAAACTTGGAATTATTGCAGCCACGCCTCCCATTTTAGTCTCAGACGTGCTAGGAAGAAATTTCATGCCGCTTAGTTTGATGGAAGGAAAGCTCAGATCCATATGAAACTTGCGCTGTACATGAAGTGATAACCAAACTATATTGCTGTATAGTGAAGGTTTGTGGGATTTCCTTTTGTTGATTGCTGGGTTGCTCCGAATCCAAAAATATGTGATTTTTGGCCGATTTTTATTATTTTTTATTATGATGATAATTGCAAAACCTCGCAAGCGAGTATGTAAGTGCAATATATGTACAAAATTAATTAATATTAAGTAAGTAAGTAAAATAGTCAATTGAAGTAGTGTTAACTATTTCAGTTGGTAATTTGTTCCATAATGCAATGGTGGCTGGGAAAAAAGCTAAACTTGTATGGATCAATCCGTGTAAAGGGTACAGTAAGTTTGTAATCATGGCCTCTAGTAATTCCTGGATTGTAGTTGATATAGTTAGGTAGTTTTAAGTCTATTATATGGTGGGTAATCTTATACATCATTTGTAATCTGAGAGTATCTCTACGGCTGTGCACAGGGGCGTAGCCAGGGGGGGGTTCAAAGGGTTCGGACGAACCCCCTTTTCAGAGTTAAGAGATACTCTAATAGAGCAGTCAATTACTCTAATAAAGCAGTCACAATGTTCATGAGGCAGTGTAGCTTACCTATGAAGCTATAAATAGGATTTTATTTTACATAACAGACGTGATATAGTTGGTAAGGATAACTAGCTATTATTGTCGTGACCTTTTTTTTTTTTTTTGGTCTTCAACTGGTTTTCAGCAAGTTTTTTTGGTCTTCAACTATTTTTCAGAAAGGTGCCCCCCTCTTTCCAAACTAGAACCCCCCTTTTGGAAATCCTGCCTACGCCCCTGTGTGCAGGTTGTTCCATCTTAGTGTATTTATCATCTCAGTAACACTACTCGTATATCAGTAATCGCCATTTACAAATCTTGCTGCTCGTCGCTGTACCGATTCCAGTTTATCGATGTTACATTTAGTATGGGGGGCCCAGGAACAAGCAGCATATTCTAAAATTGGTCGAACATACATTAGATAAGCATCAGATTTCATTTCACATTTACATGAAGACAAGTTCCTCTTTAAGAAAGCTAGAGCATTGTTTGCTTTTTTACACACCGAGTCAATATGCTTGTTAAAATTTAGCTTGGAATCGATGACAAATCCCAAATATTTAGCTTCATTTGCATTTTCAAGAAAGTGATTGTACAATGTATAGGAGAAAGCAAATATATTTCTTAGTGATGTCTGTAATACTTGGCACTTATCGACATTGAAGATCATCATCCACTTCTTGGCCCACTGCTCTAAATTGTGTAAATCATACTGGAGAATTTCCTGGTCATTTTTGTTTTTTATTTGTCTATATAACAAACAGACGTCAGCAAATAGACTACAACATGAAGAAATAGTATCGGGTAAACAATGGTCCTAAAACAGTTCCTTGGGGAACACCACTTGTAACATTCACTGGTGCAGATGTGTAACCATTACAGACCACTCGTTGACTACGTCCACTTAGGAATGAAGATATCTATTTAAAAGTTGAGCCTCTAATACCATAATGATCTAATTTATGCAATAATAGATAATGTGGTACTTTGTCAAAAGCTTTGCAAAAGTCGAGCAGAATTACATCTGTTTGTATTTTGTTGTTTAAATTTAGTGTAAGATCGTGAATAGTACGAAGTAACTGCTGTTCAGCAGAGCGTCTTGCACGGAATCCAAATTGGTTTACAGAGAGTATGCTCAGTTTTTCTAAGTTTAACATGACATTTGAGTAAATAATATGTTCAAGCACCTTGCAACAGATACTGGTAAGGGAAATTGGACGGTAATTGCTTGGGTCGCTACGACTGCCCTTTTTATGAAGTGGAGTAACTAGTGCTGTCCTCCAATCCCCAGGGATGGTACCTTGGTGTAGGGAAGCCCTGAACAAGGTAGACAAGCAAGGAGCTAATTCATTTGATAATTCCTTAAGCAGTCTAGATGGTAACCCACCTGGTCCCATTGCTTTAAATGGGTCAATATTACTAAGCAGCTGAGCTTTGACAAAGAGTAGCTCCGTACCAAATTCACAGTAGCAAATCGATTTATTTCTGCTGTGGGTTATAATCAGATATAGACCTGGACTATATATGCCAAGTATGGGAAGGAACCCATGCTTCATCGGGAGAGCGCACAATTTTTCACGATTTCCAACACAAAACAATCGCGATTCCCGTCGTATGGTGAAAGATAAATAAGTTTTATTGGTACGTAGAAAAATACTTTGATATTCCCTACAGGTTGAAATAGTAGGGGAGTGATTTCGTGTTTATCGATTTTTTCATTGCGGACCCTAACCAAGTTAGGTTTTCTATATAATGCTATCCATAGTAACATCTCTTCAGTACCTTGCAACTAGTTCAAACACAGTACGCGTTACAACGCATTCCACTCGTATAACCGGTTTGAGTGCACAGCAACCAGTTCATTTGCACTACGTGAAGCAGTAAACTTTGTACTTGTATAACCGGTTTGAAAACTGTTCAGAACCGGTTTTAGCTTATAGCAATCAGTTCATAGCTATGCGCTGCGCGTTTAACTAGGCGTTAGATACTACGAACTTTATTAAGACATAGCAGAGGAGGTTGTACGCGCTATAAGCGCTACTTAAATATATAGCTCTTAATTGCATTCTTTTCTTTGGTATTTCACGTGACCCTCAATAGTCACAATACAAAACTGAAAAACTATGGAGTTCACTGGGGTTCGTTAGATATTCAGTTCGTCCTTCATGTAGGCTTCAAGGCTATGTACTTTGTTTTCTCAAGGCACTTGTGAGATATTCCGAATAAATCGTCCTAGCTGTCGACTAGGCCCCCTTCTGTGGCTATACTCGCGATCAGTATGGATACGACTACCACGATACTCACTATATTCTTATCGCGTGAATTGGTAATTACAACATAGTTACAATTGCGTTTCTAACCTAACCGAAATACAAATAACGTTAAATACTAAATAGCTACAATCAGTTTCTGACATCCTCCCCCAGGTTGACCATTGTGAATGGTCAACTCAAGAGCTCTGCTGACCACTTCTTAAAACGTTCTTGGGCCTTCAAAGCAGATTGTCTCCTGGAATTTCTCTGTATTTCATCACTGTGGCCATCCGGTACACATTCAGTATCTGGGTGTGCAGCATAGCTGCCACTAGAGGAGGGCGAATGTTCATCATTATTTATTTTTGACGCGCTAAGGCTGTATGACCTACTTCTCTCTCATCACCTCCAACCTAAATAAGCTGTGGTACCGTGGTGAAAAGTGTGTAGATAACGGTACAAAGGAAGGTTTGTTTGCTTCAGTACGTACAGTTGTCTCGTTCGCGTATATTCGCAGCTGCTGGTCACCCTCAGTTGGCAACAATTGGAACTTAAAGTAGACTCCGAAGCGAATGGCATCGCTGGGAAACAATCCTTCCAAGCGAAAGAGACCAGAGGATTCCCCTGACGATTCCAGTAAGAGCGTAGATGTTTGCCGTCATTGCAGCAAGAAATGTACTAAAAAAAGTGAGGCTGTTCAATGTGATTTGTGTTGTTCGTGGCTGCACGCATCTTGCGAAGGTCTAAGTAAAGACGAATATAAACTGCTTACCCAATTAACATCCACTGTTGAAAATCTTATGTACTACTGCAAGTTTAATAAGTGCGAAACCCGCTCCAAGCAGCTTATGTTCGGTTCAATTAGTAAAGCACTTTTCCCACTGGCTGACAGCTCTGAAACCAGCACAACAACGGAACAGAATTGTTTATCTAAGACTCTGACTGACCTTAGTGAGAAAATTGCTGATTTGACTATCAAACAACAAACACTACACAACTCGGTGCAATCTATATCCTCCAAATTTGTTGAGTCTGCTGTTAACATGGACACTGGTGCTCCAGCTCAATCCATCACTCAAGGAGCTGGTCCATCTAGTAATGCTCTAGACATTATAGATGAGATGGCAGATAGAGATCGAAGGAAAAATAACATTGTCGCATACAATTTCCCGGAGTCCACTGACCGAAACGTTGATATTCAATCATTTAAGGCCCTAAGTGACACAGTTTTCAAATTGGATCTGGATGTAACCAAGGCTATTCGTTTGGGACCAAAGATCCCTAATAAACACAAACCATTACTATTGACTGTTGAAGATGTTGATGACAAGACTTTCATGCTTTCTCATTCTCACTTTCTGAAGCGACACGAACAGTACAACAAAGTATACCTTGTCCCTGATAGAACAAGACTTGAACGTGCTAAGCACAAAAGGGTTGTTGATGAGTTAAAACAAAGGAAGGCCAATGGAGAAACTAATTTGATAATTCGTAATGGCATTATTTCACAGAGACAACCCCGTGTAAATATAATTGCTGAAACCACCAACACTCAGCTGGCTACTAATTGTTCCTGATAGAAGTCTTGCTGGTTCTTCAGTAATGATAAGTAATACAATGTTAAGAACTTTGTATACAAACGCTGATCAGTTTTTAAATAAGCGTGATCTTCTTTCAGCTCAAATTACAGGTACCCACCCCCCTGACATAATTATTATTACCGAATTGCTTTCTAAATCACCAAATTCTACTGTTAGCTCAGCTCTACTGGCACTTCCTGGATATTCTCTTTACGTTAATTTTGATCCAGACACATATACCCCTGTCACCTCTCACATACGCGGAGTTGGAATATTTGTCTCTGGGAAGCTGCAGGCTCATCAAGTATTTTTTCACTCACCTGATCTTGAAGATCAAGTATGGGTTAGAATTCAACTTTGCGGATCTGATTCACTGTTAGTTGGCTGTCTGTATCGTAGTCTTACGGGTGATCTCAGTACTAGTGTTTCATCTCTTTGTAATTTATTTACCAAACTCGATAACTATTCTCACTTATTAATATGTGGCGATTTCAACTTTAAAGAAGTTACTTGGTCAGACCTTTCAGGTTCAACTACTAATTCTCATATAGTACCTTTTCTCGACTCAGTGGATGATTTATTCTTGTTTCAGCATGTTAACAAGCCCACAAGAATTAGACAGGGTGATTCTCCAAGCCTACTCGATCTAGTATTCACAAACGAAGAGAATATGGTTACAAACTTGTTGCATCTTCCACCCTTGGGTAATAGCGACCACATTTGTATACAGTTTGATCTTTTGTGCTATTTGGAGCCGAAGAAGACTGACAACTTGAAATATAATACAAGAGCGGCAAATATTGATCTAATGAAGCAAACTCTTGGTGATGTTGACTGGGTATCCTTATTGGACCCCCTTGATATGAGCGATGCTTGGTTGCAATTTAGGTCGATCTTTCAGGATGCTCTTGACAATTGCGTTCCTACTTACAAGCCGAAGGAGAAGAAAAGCCTATACAGTAACTCTGAAGTGTTTAGTTTGAAAAGGAATCATCTTTGGAAGAAGTACCTCTCGGCTCGTTCTCTCATAGACCTTGCAAACTTTAAGTCAGTAAATAATCAGCTTAGAAGCTTGACTCGTAACCTTAGAAAAGACTACGAAAAGAATCTGGCTCAAGGTGTCAGATCTAGGCCTAAAGCATTCTGGCAATATGTTAACTCAAGGACAAAAGTACGCCCAGGTGTTACCGAGTTGGTCTCCTCGGATGGTTCTGCAATACATTCCAATACTGAAATGGCTACTCACTTTAACAAATACTTTTCTAGTGTATTTACCTGTGAGGACACCGCAAGTATTCCAACAGTTGATTCAACTAGTTCCCCTCTTCTTGATGACTCCATTGAAATCACTCCTGCAATTGTTTTCAGCAAGCTAATAGCTCTACAAAGTAATAAATCCTCTGGATCAGACGGATGGCCTATAACTATTATCAAATCAGTAAGTGAATTTATTTCTGTACCATTATCTATCCTGTTTAATAAATCGCTAAATAGTGGCACTTTACCTTCAGATTGGAAGTGTGCCAATGTAACACCTATTCACAAAAAAGGTGCACGGAATCTGGCCTGCAATTATAGACCAGTCAGCCTCACTTCTATTTTCAGCAAGTTAATGGAATCCATTGTCAAAGATCATATACTGAACCACCTATCCACAAACAACTTACTGTCTCCCTATCAATTTGGCTTTATACCAGGAAGATCGTGTTCCACTCAATTGCTTCTGATGCTGGATTATTTAACTCATCATCTTGATGAGGGCTATTCTATTGACGTAATCTATTTAGATTTCCAAAAAGCCTTCGATTCTGTTCCACACCGACGTTGATTGCAAAAGTTAACATCGTTTGGTATTCATGGAAATGTGCTAAAATGGATTGAAAGCTTTTTATCTAACAGAGTGCAACAAGTTGTACTTAATGGCCATAAATCTTCCACCATTCCAGTTACTAGTGGTGTCCCCCAGGGTTCTGTGCTGGGTCCCCTACTATTCATGATGTTTGTAAATGAGATACCATCAATTGTATCAAGTCCGGTGCTATTGTTTGCTGATGATACAAAAATCTTTTGAGTCATTAGAAATAGAGAAGACTATACTGCGTTACAGAGTGACTTAGACTTACTTCAAAGATGGTCACAACAGTGGCTTTTGAATTTTAATATTTCCAAGTGCAAACACCTTCACTTCGGCCCAGCCCACCACTATGGTCCTTACTGTCTCAACGGAATATTTATTGACATCAATGCAACGCACAGCGACCTCGGTATTGTTTTTGACGATTAGCTCAAATTCCACCATCACACCACTCAAGCTACTACCAAAGCTAACCGAGTACTTGGTTTGATTAAGAAATCATTTGAATACCTTGACTCTACCATGCTAACTTGTTTGTTCAATACATTAGTTCGACCTATCTTGGAATACAATAATCCTATTTGGGGGCCTCATTACATCCTAGACAACAGAAAGGTAGAGAAGATACAACGAAGGGCTACTCGTCTCATCCCACAACTTCAAGACAAATCTTACTCGGAGAGGTTGACACAACTAGATTTGCCATCTTTTCATTATAGACGATTGAGAGGTGATCTAATATTTCTTTTCAAAATTCTTAACAATTATTTCACCACCGATTTTACTGATATATATACGTACTCAAGATCTATTACCAGGGGGCATCAATTCAAATTGTTTAAGGAACGCTCAAGACTATTGTGTAGATCTAATTACTTTATCAATAGAATCACCAACAATTGGAATAGTTTGCCTAATTGTGTTGTAAATAGTTCTTCGATTAACACTTTTAAATCATTATTAGATAGTCATTTAATTGATTCAAGATTTATTTTTGTATATGTCATTTAATTGAATCAAGAGTTATTTTTGTATAATTACTGCATTGATCGGGTATGTAGGCTGTGCCTTTACCTGTATTTAATCATAATCATAATAATCATAATAGCATCATGATCTTGGTCACTTGTCACTTCACCAACTCGGTCACTGGAGCTGATATGAACTTCCAATGGATACAATGACTGCAGCGGTCGCTGTAGTGTTGTAGCTTGTTCTCCCCTTGCTGCTACCTTAAATATCACTCCCCTGATTTGTCCATCTTTGCCCTCAATCAGTTGTGTAATTCTTGCAGTTTTCCAAAACCCTCTCGGAAAGTCTGAGTCACAAACAACAACTATATCACCTACCAGCGTTGAAACCGGGTCGGGTCATCCGGGTCACATTTTCTCCGGGTCATCCGGGTCTGACCCGGTTTACAATTTATCCGGGTCTGACCCGGATTGGATCACGTGAGAAACGAAATTGTTCGTTTGACGACGTGGAACTTATAAACGCTATCGCGTAGCTCTTTCGTGAGCCACGCCCACTTATTGCATTACCAACATATGCTCAGCCACGTCCATTTGTTGGTAAGTGCAGTATGTAGCACGAAACTGAGGGTATCTATGGTGAGGGGTAGCTATTGCCAGTAGGTGAAGACCTTTTTTTTTTTTTTTGGTCTTCAACCTACAGCTAGGCTGAAGTTGCAATATTTATTAAAACACGAATCGAAAGCTCAAAATGTAGACTCGTTCGGACTCCCCCAATTGTGGAGCTGATTCGGGCAGAGTCTCAGTTTGCCGTGGACTAAGAAAGTCCCGGTTTGTCCAGCACAGGCCATTATGTGCTGGGGGTGGTAGGCAAGAGCAGTCCATCAAGCCCGGGTTAAAAAAAAAAATTTAAAAAAAAGACTCGTTCGCTCGCTCGACACTAGCCGAAACACGTCTCGGCTTTAATTAATCCGGGTCACATCCGGGTCAAATCCGGGTCAGTGGGTCATCCGGGTCAGCAGTAGTAACCCGGTTTCAACGTTGTCACCTACCCGGGCGGCAGGAAGCGACTGGTGTTGTGTGTTAGGATATCGGTGTGCATTATGCAATTCTAATAGGTACTCCTTCACCCAATGATTCCAGAAATGGTTTATTACATTGTTGAGATGTCTATCCCGCTTCTGCAAGGTGTTATTGGACACAATGAATTCATCATCACTGTCTTCAACAATGTTTAAATCATCTGGTAAACTCAATAGTCTACATCCCACAAGGAGGTGTGATGGAGTCAGTGGTTCTTCTAGGTCATCAGAACTGATGTAGGTCAGGGGACGAGAGTTGACAACTTCGATCAATGCCGTATTGAGTTCATCATAGGTGAACTTTGCTTGTCCAATAATCTTACGTAGGTACCACTTCACTGATTGGACAAGGCGTTCAAAAATGCCACCCCACCAGGGAGCCTTCTCTAGATTAAATGTCCATTCCACACCTACGTCTGTGATGTATCTCTTACACTCTGGTTGGCTTAACATTTCAGTGAGCATCTTAGCAGCTGTCTTAAATGCTTTGCCATTATCTGAAATGAACTTACGAGGTAGCCCTCTTCTAGCAGCAAAGCGTTTCACACATCTAATAAAGGTTGGAGCAGACATGTCTAGTACAAGCTCAAGATGAACTGCACGGGTCACACAACAAGTAAACAGACATATCCAAACCTTGTAACTGCTGACATCAGCCGATCCCTGGGCATGGACAAACAATGGACTTGCATAATCCACTCCAGTGTAACAGAATGGTGGAGCCTCGTTCACTCTGAATGCTGGGAGGGGAGGTGGTGGCGGAGGTCGAAATGGGTTTCCATCAAAACGGCGACATATAACACAATGGTGAATGATTGATCGGACTAAACTTCTACCACCAACAATCCAATACTGCGAGCATATTTGTGTTAATGTCTCCTTAACACCATTGTGCTGCATGTTACAGTGAGCGTCTCGTACAATCAAGGTAGTAAACCAATGCCTTCTTGCAAGGATGGTGGGATACTTAGCTGCAAATGACAGACTTAAGGGAGCATTTGATCATGTGCGATGGGATGGTGTACTTGAGCATCTCAGGAGCATAGGCTACCGTGGTCGGATGTTCCGTTTGTTTCAGTCTTATTTATCCGATAGATATATCAGAGTTGTTACCGGTGGGGTCTATTCTACGGAACGGAACGGAACGGAACGGAGAGGAATGATGGACTAAACTACGGAACGGAATGCTTTCTCAAATTGAAGCTTGCAGCTTACCATTGCTGTACAAGTTATCGGTGGCACTTCCAACTGGTAAACAAACGTACTCCAAGAAAGATAAAACGAACTTAAGGATCGATTGTGGGTTCTTGTTGTTTATCTTCGGATGTATCAAGTAGGGAACTTAATGCATGACTTGTTTTTGCTAATATGTGAGTTGTTTTTGCTTACTTTGACTTTAGAATGTACAATCTGGGGCTCAGCCTTTCTAATAGGCATAAATCAGTATGTAGCTACACTACAAAGGAAACAAGTATGGTGACAAGCTGAATTCACTGTCAAGCTAAACAGAATCTAAAGGAATTTTGTGCAGTGTGTGAGGAGCAAACATTCAGATACCTCAAGGAGGCTATATTGTGTGAACATCAATGATTCATTAACAGAATAGTGGACTACATAATGTCAGATATCTTAGCCTGTCAGTGAGTAGTGAGTTGAATCCAGGATGGGGTCTATTTTACAGAATGGAATGTTTTCTGAATCAAAACTTACAGCTTGTCTAGCTGCTATCATTGCTGAAGTTGCATTCATCAGTGGAACTTCCAGGAAATGGAATAAGATAATAATAAAATATTAATAGCTGTTTCATGCAGTGCATTGTTCTATTACCTGATATATCAAGCAGGTCTCTTCAATTCATTTATGCATGACCAAGGCAAGTTTTGTTACTACAATACAGTAGCTGATTGGATGTCAGTTGCTTCTGGTGATCTTGACAAGATAAATAGTTTAGAAGACCACTCAATTTCTTCAGTTTCAGAGCGTAATATCCACAGAGAAATTAACTAGAAAGTACAGGAAAAGTCTAGGTGATCATGACTTTATTCAGTCTAATAAACAGAAAAATTATATGGTTGATTGAGTAAGGTATCACTTGCAGAATGTTCAGACAACCAGCGATGAGATGCATGCATGGATTCATTGAATTTTTGTTACAGTTGGAGACATTAAATATCCAAAAGCAAACTGACTGTATAATATTAATTCACTTACTTTATATTTTCTCAATTTTGAGCCTGTATACAAATAATTAAATTTTTCTCAGTCCTAGAATAAGATGGGAGAGAAAATTTATCTTTGTTTACAACTTCAAAGGAAATGAAGAATAAAATTAGTAAATTACAGATTTAAATACTAAATATGAATTAGAGCCTTTAGATAATTATTGTAAATTGTAGATGGAAAAAAACAAGGACTGGTGAGATCTTGGTTATTTATGACAGCGGTTGGAGATTAAAAGGGTAGTAACTTCTGGTTCTTGAATATGTTGCAAAGTGGAGGTACAAATCAAAATGGGATATCAATTTCATTATGAAAAATTTGTATACTTAAATAATCTAGCATTACTGTATTCATTTGTCCTCCACTTAAATATGCTACAACAGTGTCGGTACATTGGCAGTCTACCTTGAAATCTCAACTCTAGAGTAGATCCAACACAGAGCAGCCCACACTGTAACGAATACATGTGATCCCACTGTAATTTCATGGACCATGCAGCTGGACTGGGAATCACTTGAAAATAGATGAACAAATTTAACCTGTTTTGTTTGAAGTGAAGCATGTGAAATGTTACACTTAAGAAATCCTAGGATTCTTAGGTGGTATGTAATTAATGTGAGTGTTCCATTTCCGGTCTGACTAGATACATTGAAATTACACACACATCTTGGTCCAAATCGCATTTGCCTGGTGGCTATGGGCATGGTTTCACATGCATAGCTAGGCTTATAATTGAGATTTGGTTGATCTTGGAGTTTTGGCATTTGGCCTAATTCAAGGCTAGCAGTCAGACACATCCTTGAATTTGTGCAACAGAAAAAATCAGTTCACTATTGAATACAGCATTAGTCCACTGCACCGGCTGTTAATAACTCCATGCATACAATTCAGTGATGTTCGCAGAATATAGCCCCTTTGGGATCTGCCAATATTTGCTCCTCTCACACTGCACAAAATTCTTCAAGTTTTAATTCAGCTGGCTCTTTCCTGTTACCAGTGTCTTCCTACTTGCTTTATTTGTACACTGACATATGACTTGAAAAGCTGGCTCAGACTGTTTTCTAAAGTCAAAATGAGCAAACCAGCTCACATAAAGTACCCTTCTTGGTATATCCGTAGATGAACCAAGGATAAACATCACTGATACAGCTCATCCCACAATTAATACTTCGTTACTAATGACAACTAACAAGAACCCACAATCGATCCTTTATCTTATGTTTAATCACCCACTGGAGGTGCCACTGATAACTCGTAAGGGCAGTTTCAGCAATGGTAAGTTGCAAGCTTCAATTTGAGAAAGCGTTCCGTTCCGTAGTTTAGTCCATCATTCCGTTCCGTTCCGTTCCGTTCCGTTCCGTTCCGTAGAATAGTCCCCACCTGTCACCGTTGTTACCTCATCTGACTCATCTGATCTCTACCGTATTTCTGCAGGCGTCCCGCAAGGTGCAATTTGGTCACCATTATTATTTAATTTATATGTTCGCCTCCTCCCAAGTGTCATAAAACACAGTCTGGTAGTGGGATATGTAGACGACCACATCCTTTTAATGACTATCCCTGCAAAGAATGATCGTGTTGTTGCAGCTAGCCATCTAAATGCTGATCTAACCGCTCTATATGAATATGGCAAACCATGGAACATTATATTTGCTCCAGCAAAGACTTCTTCATTAATTATCTCCCTGAAGTTCAGGAATGTCAGAACACCCCCCCTCTATTTCTAAATGGCATACAAATTCCGGAAACGACTTCTGTCAAGGTCCTAGGATTTACATTCGATTCTTCGTTTACTTGGCAGAAACATATAGACAATGTTTTAAAACGTGGAAGACAACGTCTGGGACAGTTATATCGTTGTAGCTCGTTATTTTACCACCAAGATATTTCTTTACTTTACAAATCCTGGATTCGCCCTATGTTGGAGTATGGTTGTATTTTGTACTCAGGTGCAGCTCTGTCTCACTTAAATCGTTTGGACAGCTTTCAATCTCGCATTGAACATATGTGTGATTTCTTATTTCCCTCTGACTGACCGACGCAATGCCTCCATCTTGGGCTTTACCTGTCGCCTTTTAGATGGTGAGGGAGGAGGCAATTTACAAAGTTTTTGTCCAACATTTAAGAAATCACCAACCCAACTATCTAACAGATTACATTTTTTGACCCAGCTAGCCATCTCTGTCTCATGAACATATGTAATTTTCGAACTCTGGATCGTTTCCGCCGTAGTTGGCGGGCCGCAGTTGTGCCTTTGTGGGACTTAGTTCCGGCTGATCTTTTATTGCAGGGCGATTGTGTGGGATGGAGGACAGTTTTGAAAGATATTCAGAGAACTATTATGATGTAATTGTATACTGTCATTGTGTGCTTGAATTAATAACGAGGTTTCTTAAACGTAAAAAAAAAAAGACCTGAATTCTGTAGCCTCCCTCCACATCTCCAAATTTGTTGATCATCAAGATAAAGATTAAACTGTGACTTCCACATTAAGAAATTGTTGTCCTTCGTCAGTGTCGCCTGACACTCCAAAATCCACAGCCTCCTAGCTTTGGCTAAGTCGTTCTGATTCAGTTCATGTGAGTGATCATGGTCACTCAGCATGGTTATGAATTTTAACACATAAGCTGTGACTCTAAGCAGTTTGTGAACTGAACTGTATTTCATACAATCATGACATTACTTACGTGAATGTTGTCATCTTCAGATGTCATCAGGCAAAGAACACTGCTGGCCTAGTGGCCTTCAGCTCCTTAAAACATGCTTCAGGAATGTCTGAAAGTAGAAGAGGAGTATTGTAGTCCTCTTGTAACCAGGTGGGGCCACATCTCCACAATTCACTAGCAGCCAATTCGGTTGATGACAATCCACGGGAAGGAACATCAACAGGATTACTCTTGCCGGAGCAGTGGTCCCAGCATTCCACAGGAACTAATCCTCTAATCTCACGTACCCTATTTTGAACAAATGGCTTCCAGTCTTTGTCAGTGCCCTTGATCCAACACAGTGATATCTGCGAATCTGCGAAATATCTTGGTTACTGCAATGTTAGTCTTGCAGCAAGAGTTTCTGTGACAGTCTTCATCAGTCTGGCTAACAATAGTGCGGAGAGTAACTCGAGTCTGGGGATTGTCTGTGTCTTCAAGGGGGAAACATGTGTTTTAGCCACAACAAAACTAGAGTGTCTTCCTGATGATGTAACTTTAACGAGATAGATGACTGCAGCATAGGCGACAATAGATGCATCACAAAATCCAAAAGGTTGGTATGCTGTGACTTGGCTGTGGTCTGTAAAACAGTATCGCTCAATTGTCAAGAGTTTACTCTTTATTGAATCTGATGTTAGTTTTTCCACTTCTGTAGTATCCCTCCTGTAAGTGGCTCATCCCAGCTCATTTGAGACTTGCAAAGTTCTTGTATCAGTACCTTGAACCTGATTGTGACATGGGACATGAAGCCAATAGGGTCATAAAGACGACCGATGAAACTAATCACTGTTCTCTTTGTTGGAATTATTGTGAGTGCCATTTCAGCTACTGCAGACAGTTCAAATATCAGCTGGTCAGATTGATTATTCCAGCAAACACCCAATACCTTGTGTTCTTCTGGCTGAATACACTGATGGGAGGACAATGTGGCAGCTGCATAAGTACCATCAATGGAATCCTTTGCTTGACATGTGTTGCCTTCTTTCTCCATTCTTTCCCTCAACATGTGGAGTTAGTGGTAAACTTCCTGAGATTAAACGATGCATGGCTCAGTGTTTCTATGGCAAAGGAGAAATGCTCATATACCTCTTGGTCATTGCTACCACCACAGACCAAATCATCCACGTAAAATGACTCCAACAGTTTAGCAACAAGTTCAGGGTGTGAGGAGGAATATTGCTTGAGGTGATGTCGGATAGTAGAGCTGAGCAGGTATGGACTTGAAGATACTCCAAATACAACACGTGCAAATCGATAAGTAACAACATCAGAATTGGTACTGAAAGGATCTTCTACCCATAAAAAACGAAGTACATCACGACTCTGATCCTGTGGCGACATAGATATCATGAGAAATGCCTTTTCTATGTCTGCAATCCAAGCCACTGGGTACAATCGAAAACGAAGCAATATCTCGAGGACCTTCTGGTTGAATTTGGGCCCGGTTTGTAAAAAGTTGTTCAGTGAAGGACCCTTAGAATGGGCGGAGGCGTCGTACACAATTCTTACTTTAGTTGTGTCCTTGTCTTGTCGTACTACGGCATGGTGTGGCAAGTAGTGTATCCTTTTAGCAGGAGTGTATTTCTGCATGACAGGCTCAATAATTCCCATACTGAGCTGCTCACGAATAATTGCACTGTAGCTACTGCTCCACAGTATGTGGATTGTGTCGCAATTTGTGTAGCAGGCTTTTGAGTCTTCATAAGCTTAAATCGTAGCTGTTCGGTAATGGGTATCTCCATGGTAGAGACACTTCATATCGCCCTTCCTTCATCACAACTCTGTGGGAGGGGTTGCCATTACTTAAGTCATTGAGTGGTTCTACTCCAAGGGACTCCAGTTCCCAAAAGATCTGAGGGTATCATCTAGCCGTTCTGCTTCTACATCAATATGAAAGGTGTGCACGGTCATTACAGTTGAGGTGCTGGAGTCTACAGTGTCAGTGTTTATTGGCCCAGATAACACCCACCCCAACTTGGTATTAATTGCTACAGGACCCATTTGTCCTCGAATGACATCTCCAGTGGTGAGTTGCCAGTAAAAATCTGATCCAACCAACATGTCAATCTCTAGAGGAGTGTCGTTGTGGTGTGTATCTGCTAGGTTTAAAGGAGCCAAATGTGTATATATCTTGGAGCATAGATCAATAGGTTGTGCAGACAATGGCTGACAAATGTGAGGAACAACGAGCACATCTAATATCTCACCTTCACCATCTTTAGTACTGATACCAACCCGAACAACATCAGAGCATGTGGTTGAACTTTGTGATGCTCCAAAGGTAGCAATCGACAATTTCTGCTTCTTTACTCTGTCAAGTCCAAGACTGTTCTTTGCTCGTTCTGTGAGGTATGAGCGCTGACTCCCACTGTCCAGGATAAGCCTGAGGTTATATGTCATTGAGGGGTTTCTGGGATTGTAAGCTTGGCTTAAAGCAGTCTGCAACAAGACTGTCTTACTGGCATCAACATACAGAGAAGTGGATGTTGGTGGGGAAGTAAATGTAGGAGCGGTTGGATTTAGTGCTGTTGTGGAGGGTGAAGTAGTCTGTGCAGCTGCAGGGGTCGACACAGTCAAGTTTCTTTGTGGTGTGATGGGCTGTACAGTTGTGTTAGATGGCTGTGTACTGGTGTTGAGTGGTGGTATACTAGTCTGAGATGATTGAGCAGAAATTTTCCGACCACATGGACCGGTAGTAGGATGGTCACAGATACTCGTGTGGTGACGGTCCTTGCACGTTCTGCATCTTCCAGTTGATTTGCACTCTCGACTAAGGTGGCCTCTTCTTAGACAAATAAAACAACGACCACTTCTCCTCAAAATGTGACTGAATTTTGGAAAATCACCCATATGGGCGCATTTGACACTTAAAATATTTAACGACCAAATAACAAGCTTTTTAGTGCAAACCTACTTGTTAATGGTTGTAAGCCATTCTCAATGCCTTAAATTACTAGAAAATTCTACAAATATTTTTATAACTCTGCTCTGCTCATAATAGTAACCCACTAAACATGAAAATTCTAATTATTTCATGCACGCCCATATGGGTGATTTTCCAAAATTCCATCACAAATGTGTTTTCTAGCATCAACCTGCCCAACAGCTTCACATGAAGCCAGCCTATGAGGTTGGCTACAGTAACAACAAGGTGGTGGTGAACTGGACGAGTTCCCTGAAAGTAATGCAGCGGCAGTTTACAGTTTCTCTTCTTGTGATTGGCAGCCAACTTCTGTCATGCCACTTCGCTCTCGCGCAGTTAGTTCCTTTTCAATTGCAGTCAACATCAGGTCCAGATCCCACGTATCATCAGACAGGCTTCTGCTAACAATAAGTTTTAGTTCATGAGGGAGCTTGCTCAAAAGTTTCGGGCAGAATGTGTTTGCATATGTTGTGGGCAGAACCTTTATTGCGTGTAAGCTTCTTATCTGTGAAGTAACTGTATCAAACAAATGTCGCAACCCACAGACATTGCTGGTATGGACTGGGTCCACAGAAAACAGGACATCAAGGTGTTTGTCAACGATTTGCTGTTTGCTTCCAAATCGTTGCTGAAGGGTTCTGATAGCTTCATGGTAATTGCTAGTGGTTAGTGAAAACCCTGAGATGGCCTCCTTAGCAGTACGCTCTATCAGTGAATTTAAGTAATTGAACTTTCTATGTCGGTTAGTTCATCATTATTATGGACAGCTGACTGAAAAGATTCCCAAAAGCCAGTCCATTCAGTGAGATCTCCTGAAAATGAGCGTAGATGCAGCTTGGGAAGTTTAACACGTGTCTGACTGTGGGCAGTGGGGACCCTGGGTGCAGGGTTCTTAATCTTGAGCTTCTCCATGAGGTGGTCTATAGAAAACAATGAGTTGAAAATCATCTCTTTAAATTGGTCTGCTGTGTCAATATCCTCAACTACACTCTCATCTTCAATTAATCCACTAATCTCATCATCAAGTGCTTTGATGGTTGTGAATTTCTCATTTAATGCCCGCTTCAGGCAGGCTAGTTTTGTTTCATCTGGAGTCTCACTTCTTACATGTTCACTGATTTGCCGCATTATTTTAGTAGCTGAGGCTTTATGACCTCCTCTTATCCTCTTCTTCTTCGCGAGTTCGTCTGACATTCTATATCAACGGGGGAAACGAATTCAACTGCACACAATTTAATGAGTACTCGCCTTATCAGGTACCGTTCTATATATTGGGACAATATAAAACCACGCTACAAGGTTTGTCGCTTGGACGGTGATATATGTATCCCAAATCTATCTACCATTGATCTTGAAACATTTAAACAATCAACTACTACTTTATAACTGTAACTTAGCACTTATTGTATTTATTGTAACTTAGCACTCACTGTAATGTAGTACTCATTGTAATTCTAGCACTTATTGTAACTTACCACTTACTGTAATTTAGCACTAGTTGTAACCTAGCACCTATTGTAACTTAGCACTTATTGTAACTTAGTACTAATCATTATTGTAACCTAAATTATAGGCACTTATGTTATTGTAACTTAAACTAGGCACTTACGTGTGCGTACCTTGTACATTAGCGTAAAAACCCTGTTGGGTGTTTGCTAATCAATAAATAAATAAATAAAATATATTCTTCTAATTAAGGTGCCTCGTGAATGTTCCACGATGTATCAGCTAGACGTCGGACAAATCCGGGCGAAGGACCATGTGAGATATTCCGAATAAATCGTCCTAGCTGTCGACTAGACCCCCTTCTGTGGCTATACTCGCGGTCCCTAGGGATACAATTACCACGCTACTCACTATATTCTTATCGAGTGAATTGGTAATTACAACATAGTTACAATTGCGTTCCTAACCTAACCGAAATACAAATAACGTTAAATACTAAATAGCTACAATCAGTTTCTGACAGCACTTGAGATTCGGGGTGTGTTACGTGACTTATTGGCGATGGCGTGGCACAGCGGTCGCCTACGAGATTCAAACACTATATCTCTAAATGTGACTGAATTTGACAAAACAAGGCTTCGACGCACAAAGCTTTGTTAGGAGATATGGCGATTTTAAGGAATCATTGTATAATAACTTCCCAGTGCCTACAGCTGTGCAAACAAAATTTGCACCAATCGTTCATCTGTTCACTAGCTATCACTGGGTGGGTGTATACATTTCTAATACCCAAAATTTGCCCTGTTTTGAGCAGCTTTTTTCGAGCGGGTAATAATATCACAGGCGGTAGTAATAGGGTGGGAGGGTGGGGGTGGATGGTGGTCTTAATATACGGGTATAAAATGAAGTAAGAAGACGATTGGAATCCAGAGGCCAAGTTTGGGCTCTCCATGGCCCTCCATGGCCCTCAGATTACTCCAAATTGACTGAGAACACTATTGGCGAGCTCTCTGTGAAGTCCCAGCTCACTGCACACCATTATCACAAAGCCATGGCCATTTAATGGTGCCAATCTCACACTCGTGGCTTTGACAGGGTCGGAAGAAAGCTGCTACAGAAACCAGACTTGTCAGTGCTGAAGGAAGTACAGTGTGAAATATGATAGTGTATTAGACCAGCAATCCATTTCTGGTAAAATCGTAAGTTTGATTTTGTGTGTGTGGAAGCCTTGTTATGTGAAATCCGGTCACAAATAACGCATGCGCACAATTACATCTCATAACACTTCCCCCTACAAAAAATGCAATCCCATATGCATATAAATACTTAGGAGTGTTAGCTACAAAACAAACAAATGAGATGTATACAAGAAGATAAGGCATGCAAAAAGAAACTGAATACACTACTATAATACACTAGGTAGAAACACAATCAGGTTCTATAAGTTAATTCACACAGCTCGAGATAATGCATCAGCCATAACATTGTCCTTTCCTTTTATGTGACAGATTTTCAAACTATATTCCTGCAGGGCAAGACTCCACCTCATCAGACGTTGGTTTTTGTTCTTCATTTGGCTTATAAACACAAGAGGATTATGGTCTGTGTAAACCAAAACTTCTTCTACAGGTGCTTCCAGGTAAATATGAAAATGTTGTAACGCAAGTAACAATGCCAAAGTTTCTTTTTCACAGGTTGAGTAATTCTTCTGGTGGGCATTAAATTTGTAAGAAAAATAGCTAACTGAATGGTCTATTCCATCTTCTCCCTCTTGCATTAGGACAACTCCACTACCAATGTCACTTGTATCCACCATAAGTTTAAATGGCTTAGCAAAATCAGGTGCCATGAGCACAGGCACAGATAGAAGTAGACGTTTAATCTTTTCGAAGGCGCTCTGGCAATCATCAGACCATCTAAAGACTTCATGTTTCTTCAACAACCTTGTCAGCGGTTCTGCCACCATTGAGAAGTTCTTACAAAATTTCCTGTAATAACCTGACATACCAAGGAATCTCATCAACTCATGTTTATTGGTTGGCATAGGGAATTCAACAATAGCTTGCACTTTAGCTGTGACTGGCTTGACTTCACCCTGGCCTACTACATGACCAAGAAACATGACCCTCGCCTGACAGAATTCGCTCTTAACCAAGTTTACAGTTAACTGAGCTTCCTTTACTCTACTCAGAAATGATCTCAGTTGCCTAATGTGCTGGTCCCAGTTGTCGCTGTACACAGTCACGTCATCCATGTATGCATCACAACGATCCAGCCCGGATATCACAGTGTTAATCATTCTTTGAAACGTTGCCGGAACATTCTTCATGCCAAATGGCATTACCAAATATTGGTACAGCTCATCCGGAGTGACAAACGCTGAAATCTCTTTGGCTCTTTCAGTGAGTGGCACTTGCTAATAACCTTTAAGAAGGTCGAATTTGCTAACGTAGCAAGAGTTTCCAATTCGATCTATGCAGTCATCGATTCGGGGGAGGGGGAAAGAGTCTGTTTTTGTAACAGCATTCACTCGGCGAAAGTCAGTACAGAATCTATAGCTACCATCGGGTTTGGACACTAACACACAAGGCGAACTCCACTGACTCTGGCTTGGTTCGATGATCTTATTCTGTAACATGTAATCCACTTCCTTATGGATGGCCTGCCGCTTCACTGGGTTCACTCTATAGGGATGCTGTTTGACTGGTTGTGCTTTTCCAACATCCACATCATGATAAGCAGCCTGCGTCCTTCCAGGGGCATCTGGAAATATCACAGTGAACTCCTCAATTAATGACTTGAGGTGTTGCTGTTCTCTCTCAGGCAAATGTGCTAGTTTACGGTCTAAATTTGATAGGATATCTGAATTCTGTAGTTTGGGACCCTGGTCTGCAACCTCAACTGAATCAACTGCGGTAAAACCATTAGGTCTCTCAGTCATATTGTGAGTAATAACAGCGGTTGCCACCACAGCCACTGGCTCTCTTTCCTGATATGGTTTTAACATGTTGATGTGGCAGAGTCTATTACCTTTGCGGCATCCTGGAGTCTTGATTATGTAATCCACCTCACTCACTCTCTTTTCCACTACATAAGGCCCACTGTAATGAGCTTGTAATGGACCTTCGTGAATTGGCAGCAGAACTAATACTTGATCACCAGCCTTGAAGGTTCTTTCCTGGGCCTTCCTATCATACCAGGTCTTCATGTTTCCTTGTGCCCGTTGCAGGTTCTTCCTAGCCATCTCAGTCGCCTTCAGCAGCCTAGACCGAACATCTGTCACTCAAGTGATGATATCTTCTGAGGAGTCCGTACCAAGCCAAGCTTCTTTCAACAGTTTCAGAGGACCTCGAGGGATGTGCCCAAAGACCAGCTCTAAAGGGCTGAAGCCTAACGCTTCCTGAACAGATTCCTTGACAGCGAACAGCAACAAATACACCCCTTCATCCCAGTCCTTACTCTCTTCATAACAATATGCCCTCAACATATTCTTCAAGGTTTGGTGAAACCTTTCCAAAGCTCCTTGGGACTGGGGATGGTATGCAGATGACCTAAATTGTTTTATGTCAAGTTGGCACATTACTTGTTGAAACACACCCGACATAAAGTTGGAGCCTTGATCGGATTGCACACTGTAGGGTAATCCGACAAATGTGAAGAACTTAATTAAAGCCTTTGCAATATTGGGAGCCTTAATATTCCTCAGCGGTATAGCTTCTGGGAATCGAGTGGACAGGTACATAATAGTCAACAAATATTGGTTTCCTGCTCTACTCTTTGGAAGAGGACCAATGCAAGCAATGACCACCTGACCAAATGGTTCTCGAACAGCAGGAATTGGCTTCAGTGGAGTCAACGGAGGTCTACAGTTAGGCTTTCCAACTATCTGACAAGTATTGCAGGTTCTACAAAATTGTTTCACACCCTTCCTCAGACCAGGCCAATAAAAATGATTTAGGATTTTCCTACAAGTCTTGTTGACACCTAAATGGCCAGCTAATGGAGTCTCGTGTGCTAAGCGCAACACTTCCCTATGATACACTTGTGGGATTACAACTTGATGCACCACTCTCCAAGCCTCAGAGGAAGGGACATCCCTGGGCTGCCACTTCCGCATCAGTACATCATTCAGCAAATAATAACAACCAGCTACCTTGTGAGACTCCACTTCGCTTACTGCCTGCTCCCTCAACTTCTGCAGCTCTGGGTCATCCTTCTGCTTCCTCGCTAGCCTTGATGCGGAGAGTACCAAGTCTCCAGTAGGTTCCAACTCATCCCTCTGTTGTATTGATTCACTGAGAGTTGCAGATGCAGTCTCTAGTGAACTACTCAAGGGTGCCAAGGAAGTGACCACTGCTGGCCCTATTTGTTCCTCCTCTACCATTTCATCAGTATCATCTTGGACATGATTCATTGCTCTCTTGGCCATAGCACGGGTAACTGCACAGGCTAGAAATAGTCCAGGAATTGCTTCCACAGCATTGGACCCACTAGAACAAGGAATACCAGAAACACAAGGGTTAGCCTCCACCTTACCACCTGCTAGATCGTTCCCAAGGACAAGTTGGATTCCTTCTACTGGTAGCGAAGGTCTCACACCCACAACTACTAAACCAGACACTAGCTTTGATGACAGCTCGACCCTATGTAGGGGCACCCGTACAGTTCCTAACTCAATTCCTTGTAGCAGTATACTGTCCCCGCAGGAGGACATTCTCTAAAATAAGGGTCTGAGTTGCTCCAGTGTCACGAAGTATCTTAACTGGAGTTTTTATCGACTGACCAGCAAGGCACACTGACCCCTCAGATATAAATGGAGCATATGATCTTGTGACATCATCATCATCCACCTGTTGATCTAGCTGTCCATAGCCATTTGGAGGCTGCCTGGCTGGTTTGATCAATAGATCCGATTTAGGCGGTCTCTGATGTTTCCTCTCCAATGCCTGGCACTCAGCCACAACATGGCCCTTCCTTTTACAATAAAAACAAGTAGGACCTGAAGGAAATCTGGCAGTTCGTCTGTCAGCCTCAATACCAGAGGAAAATGAAGAAATTTGGTGGGTGTTTACCCCAGTTGTTTTGCCTTCACAATGAGCAGCCCTCCCAAACGCTAACTTATGTGTGAGGGAATAATCATCGGAGCGTACTGCTGCTTGGTGTAGAGTGATCAGCTTCTGTTCCTCCAAATATGTCTTGATTTCGTTGGGCACACAGTTCTTGAACTCCTCCAAAAGCATTAATTCTCTGAGTTTTTTGAAGTCATTGTTAACCCCCATTGACGCACACTACCTGTCAAACATCCTCTCCTTGTTTCTTGCAAATTCCACATATGTCTGACTATTATCTTTCTTACTTTCTCTAAATTTTTGCCTGTATGCTTCTGGCACCAGCTCATATGCATTCAGTATTGCAGTATTCACAGCCTCATACTCCGAATTTTGGTCTACAGACAGAGCTGCATATACCTCCCGCGCCTTGCCAACTAGCACACTCTGCAACAAAAAGGTCCATACATCCTTGGGCCAGTCTAAGCTGGTAGCAACTTTCTCAAAATTTAAAAAATATTTGTCAATCTCTTGCTCTTGGAAGGGCAGGACAAACCGAACATGTTTGCTAATATCAAACTTGGCATGCTTATCCATAACTGGCTCTGGAGTTGAATGAGCTCTGGCTTCTAATTCCTTCAGCTTCACTTGCAATGCTAGCTCCTTCTCTTTCACTTCAAGTTCCTTGATTCTTAATGCGTTCTCTCTAGCTCTCTCATTTTCCTGAAACTCTAACTTCTTAAGCTCTACAGTAGCTCTACTAACTTCTAGTTCATCACCATCCTCATCTGAAATAATTTCCTCTTCGCGTAGATGTTCTAGAATCACTCGACGAGTCTCATCTTTTTTCAAAGAACTTGAACAACTTAACTTGCAATGAGCAGCTACTTCCAGTAACTCGGTGCGTTTTAGCTTCCGCAGACCGTTTGCAGACGGTTCAGAGACCAAAAAATCCTTTTGAGACGACATAGGCTAATATTCCAAATAATGCCCGCTACACGCGACAGTAGAATTTGCCACTCAAAAGTACTCTAGGGAAACAAAAGAGTACGGAGAACAACACAAATCGTTGTGAAACACAAAAGTCACCTTAACGGGTACCATTAACCCGGTACCAAGGAATTCAGGTAAAGCGGCCTGGGTTAACCCAACAACCGCGATGATAGGATCAGTTAACAAGAAACTTTGCTGCGAAGCAATAGTAGCTCAAGTGGTTCTGCCTCCCGGACAAGCCCCCAAGTTTGTTACGTGACTTATTGGCGATGGCGTGGCACAGCCGTCGCCTACGAGATTCAATCGCTATATCTCTAAATAACGCCTTAACGCATGCGCATAATTACATCTCATAACAGGGTGAAATTAAAAAATTGTGATTTGATGCATACAACTTCACCAGAATTGTCACGTACGTTTTCTATAATGAAACAACGACCCTTTCACTGCGTTACACTGAGACCGCTGTATTACCTTCCTCGATAGGCGTGTTTGATCATGTTCGTAGCTCCCAGAAACTCCTCTTCGCAACCTGCGACTCGAGCTGCGTTTGACTGGCCTGTAATTGATGAAGAACTGTTTTCGTTAATGTCACCAGTACGAGAAGCACTGAACTGTGGTGTCATATCAACTAATGAAGCGGCTTCGACTTTCCGAATCTAATTGGTGCTCACCTTCGTAATTCTGGCGTTTTGATAGAAGATTCTCTACCTGGACCACATCGAGACCGAGCCATCATTCGTCTGACCGAACGTCTTTGACGGTTAAAAAGTGATTTGAGACGCTGTGGTTCCAACCAACTTAGCTAT
This sequence comes from Dysidea avara, assembly GCF_963678975.1. NCBI lineage: Eukaryota > Metazoa > Porifera > Demospongiae > Dictyoceratida > Dysideidae > Dysidea > Dysidea avara. The sequence goes on from NC_089275.1 coordinate 27,576,286, forward strand.
GACTGCTGTGCGTTTACACAACAAGACTCTGCGTGCTGATGCCATCTACCGAAGAATACTATTCGTTGTAGTCTTCAGCAAGCAGCTCGTGTTGCAATCTCCTGATCATACAGGATCTTTAACTCCCGTGCTTCCACTGCTTGGGATGTAGTTGATCTGTTTACCTGTTGAAAAGCCATGTATAATTGTTTAGTTTGTATGTAGTTTTTTTTTTTTAGTCTGGCCAGGCCTCCATACTTTTTAGTATAACTTGGTAACCCTGAGACTGGACTCCTGACCCCTTGTAATTATTTGTTCATGTAATTGTAAATTATTATGACGTTTATCTCTCTCATTTCGCGTAATTTATTTTATTGGCGCTTTAAACTCTGGCTTTGTTACCAACTAAATCAGCGGGGATCGCCACGCCGTTAGATTTAGAAATACTTAAACTTTCAAATGCACTATAGTTTTAATAAAATTGTCTTGAAACGAAGATTTTCCAATGAAAATGTACAGCTCACGTGAACGCGTCCAACCTAGATACCCCACACCATGATCAAGACAAACTCCGCGGATTAGGATGAACCGCCGTTGGTTAGAGTACCATACTGGTACCATCATACTTAGGGTTTCCACCGTGAAAAGTCAAAGTCACTATTTCTTAGTAATCATTGTGCACGATTGCTGACAACCGAAAGACAAGTACGAATTCACAAAAAACCGGGAGTAAAACGGTTCATAGTTATGCAACGAAGCCTAATATTTTCAGTCATAAAGTGACGAAATATGGTCACGTGCGTTCTTTGTTTTAATGGCAATGAATAAGCTGTAGTAAGCTTGTGAAGCCAAAGGTACGCCATATACACATACACACATTCTTATGAACTTTTATAAAGGTATATATGACGTACCTTTTTCTTGACAAGCTTAATACTACTCATTCATTGTCATTTAAACAAAGAGCGCACGTGACCATATTTTGTCACTTTACGACTGAAAATATTAGGCTTGGTTACATAACTATGAACCATTTTACTCCCGGTATTTTTGTGAATTCGTACTTCTCTTCTGTTTATCAACAATCTTGCACAGTGATTACTAAGAAATGACGACTTCAACTTTTCACGGTGGAAACCCTATCATACTACATAGAAAGTTGGTGTTTGAGATAGATTAGCTACTCGACCAGAAGGACGGCTGAGCGGCACTGAAGGAGTGGATCAACTGAGCGGAAGATTTACAACTAAACTGGCTAGAAGTGTTGTAAGTTTCTGTAATTTAAGTAGGAGTAGGACTGAAACGTAGCACCAGGCTGGCAGAGGCGTAGCGGGAATCGAGGCCCAGGTCCGAGCATAGCTAAAAAGATCGAGATACTCTAATAAAATAGTCACGTTAATGTAGCAATCAGGCAGATCAGAGTACTCAGTAGTACCTATTCTATTAAACTGCTGAAATCCGTCTCACATTCAATTTCAGAGGGTCTAAAGTTAAAAAATATCTTGGGTGTTATGTATTTAGTAGAAAGCTTATGCTATAAAAATATTGTGATATCCTAACAGAGCAGTCACCCTAATGCAACAGTCGAATAAATTGTTGAAATCACTGTCAGGCTCAATTTCAGAGGGTATAATTTTCAAAGCAACATTACTTGGGGGGAATTCCCTCAGATTGGCATGCTAGTTATATGGTTTGTATAGCTACGCCCTGAAAAGTATTTCTACGTCACTGTCACCAGGAAAATGTCAGATAGTAGTGTTGCCACAATAATTATATCGGTAGTATCAAGATAGCAAGGTGGTGATATAGCCAATCAATTATATTGATGTTTTCATGATAGTAGCACCACTTAGTACCCTGTACAATGATGTGGGGAGGCCAGACATATGGTATTTGTTATTTAATTAAGTTATGCGTTGATGGTTGATAGTGGTGGGCACAATTCAACCCCAAAGTAAGCTGAGGGTTTTCTATAGAGCGCTAAACACTTTCCTCAGCTGTAGTAAAATGTGCTTATAACCTGATTACCATGAGTAACTTTAACTTGAGGTATATGTCCAACTTAAATATTTAACCTGATTACCATGAGTAACTTTAACTTGAGGTATATGTTCAACTTAAATATTTTAATTTACAAGGAGGAGTTTGTCATGTTATAGTTACTTATCATGATATATGTTTGTATCGTGACATAAACCTTGGTGATATATGATGTGGATTTTTTTCTATGTGTGACTGGATTTGGAAAATCACCTTATGGGCGCATTGTTGATTCAGAGAAAAATGTATTTTAATAATTTAATGCATTGTTACTCACCAGCCTTGGCAATTACACGTATGGATTTTTTACAAAAGATGGAGCAATTCACAACCTTAAAGAACACCTGGTGGCCAAGATAATTGTTGTAGAGTTTCCCCCAATTTTAGATAGATTTTTCACCAGTGTTGCAGTATCACGCGTCCTCAAAAAGGGGCTGAGTGTGGGGGTGGCAGGGTGGGTAAGAGATAGACTACAAAATGGACGAGGATGGTAACCGAAGGCACCAGATGAGACCACAAAACAGCCCAATCAGAGGAAGGAATAGGCTGAAATCTCACAAAATAGACATACATCACACATTCATCTCCCTGATGGTCTGTCCAGAGTGTATATATGAACTCCCAAAAGCACTTCCCTGCTGTTCACAAACCTGTACAGACCTCTGGCATGGTTATACAGGTCGCCAGAAAACAGTCTACCAAAAGCAGACCTGACAAGTTGAAGGAGAGTTTGATATGGAAATTGCTAGCCTGATAGTGCAACAACTTCATGCTAGTCTTATCTCATTTTTGGCTCTTGCGCCTATATGTTTGATTTTGCTATATCTAGTCACATACTGTGGCAGCACTAATGTCAAGCACATCAAGATACGCTAATAGAGCAGTCAAAAGTTACCTCAATACTGTAGGCTCTATTTATCTTTTGTTTATTACCACACATCATAAGGTGAAGGGTTTTGATTGTCATTTGCAGTAATGTTGAGTCACATCAACTAATTCTTAGATTGATCTCTTTTGAATGTCTGCCTGCTAAGTGCATGTGTCCCTTCATGTTAATGGTCATTGTGTTCTATTTTTCATGCAGTTCTCATGACCGGTGGATAGGCTTGCGTCGATTATTCCAGCGTAATTTTTGGCATCATAGGGGATGAAAAGCATAAAGCATAATGCTGGCATAATGGAGCATAATCAGGAGCATAATGGGCAAATTTCCACCACCAAAGTATAACTTCTGCTATAACAGTCACAAAATCAAGGGCTAATTAACCTGTTTTGAATGGTGACATGATTCCTGACAACAAATGGTAAAATGCACTACTGTCTCTTACAACAAGTTTACACTAGATGAAACGAATCATTGCTTTTCATTGTGGGTTTGAGTTTTATAGGACACATGCAGTCATGTGTCAACTAGCACCAAGGCAGGGCAAAGCAGTTTATATCTATATCTAATGTGTCTCATCGTCTGATTTTGAATAAAATGTGATATGATGATTATAATTATTATTGAAAGCTCGATTGGAAGACAATAGCTACAAGAACAGCTCTGATAATAATAAAGTTAGTGATGAGTCAGTATAGCTAGTGAATGTCCGGACATTGAAAATAGTGAAGTATCTGCAGGTCTGCAGTGAGGCTGAGGCTAATATCAAACCAAGAAAATATTTCAAAACGATTGAGATTCTCTAATCAAACACTCTAATAGAACAGTCATCGCATGCAACAGACAGAATGATAACCATTAAGTGTTTACACCTGGAGGCTAATAAATTATGTTCTTGGTATAGTGATGCAAATGCAAGTTGCATAATATACTGAGTAGTTGCTGTCCTTTGATTACCAATTGCTAAAACTCAGAAGATCTATCATAATATTATTTTTATCAATAATTATTTGCATACAAAACTGCAAAGATATTAAACAATAAAATGTCTATAGCTTCTAAGGAGCTATAGATTTGCCACCAGATCCCTTGCTGTGAAATGCCTACGAACTCTGGAGCGCATCCCAATTTCAAGCTATTGCTAATTTTTGTATGCTGAAGTTGATGTGACACTTTACGTTCATGGTCTCATATGAAGAGTTCTCTTATTTAGAAAAAAACAACAAAATAAAAGCATAATACATTTCTGAAAAGCATAAAAACAAGCATAATAGGCAGAAAATTGGGGAATGCCAAAAAGCATAATAGGCAAATTTTGGAGCATAATAGACACAAGCCTACCGGTGGAAACACTGTAATGGCAACTGTACTATAATTTAAGTAAAATAAATGTTATTTCTTTCCCAGCTACTCTCTGATAGTGTGAAACAATAAATTGTACTGACAACATATTGGAGATTGTTCTATTAGGAATAAGTACATTGTGTGTGAACTTTGTGATTGTCATTTTTACACTGCTGTGGAAAGGGTATCTCTGATGTCCACTCAATTACAATGTTTGAACTTCCTCATCAGTAACTGGTTTTTACCCTGATGTTTTGGAGATAACCTATTGCCACATAATAAAGTTTCATCTAAATTCATTATTCATTTTGGCCACTTGCATACATTCCATGAATTGCAGTAGTCTCCTTTTAAAATTCTGATTCTATTATGCTTTATCTGAACCTTTTGAAACAATATACATAAGTTGATCCACTGAGATTCTTCAGTATGGTCTGAGTTTCTGCATTTGTTGTGCATAACCACAAACATGCTGTCAAATTAACTTTGTATGGCTGCCCTTAGTTGGTTTAGTGTCACCGAACCTGAAATCAAAGCACATAATATGTACATGCTGTATTGACAATACTATAATATTTTGTCTGTTATTAAACATCAAATTTCCACATATATACAGTGTATGTATCAATAGCAAAAGTGTACAATGCTACTGACAATGGTGGGAGGGGGTATAGGGCACATGCCAGTTCCCTTTCACACACACACACACACACACACACACACACACACACACACACACACACACACACACACACACACACACACACACACACACACACACACACACACACACACACACACACACACACACACACACACACACACACACACACACACACACACACACACACACACACACACACACACACACACACACACACACATCATTGACCATTAAAGTGAAGCCATCCACTGGATGGTGCCTCAAACTATTGGTAGTGGACCAAACCATGGCTATCTCTTCCTCCCTTGTGGACATGTCATTTAATTCTTGTCTGGCGATGCCCTGTCTACTTTGAAATTCATGGTGACAAGTTCCTGTGCAGAAATAGTAGTGTTCTATATACACCTTCTTCAATTTCCTGGCACACATCTCTCTACAGGTTTCTGTCTTTGGTAAGGCAGTACTGAATCTCTTGAATCAGGTCCTATGGCTCCTGCCTCACCTTGTCTCTCCAACGGACCTTAGCTCCATGTGCAGACTGAGACTGTGGAAATCACTCAAACAACAGTCTCCGTCCCCCCCCCACACACACGCGTGCACACACTAATTCTGTACAAAAGAGTTTGTAGTTTTGTCAAATACTCTAATAAAACAGTCACCATATTATGTAACACCATTAAAATCCTCCACTGAGTATGAAAACTTGCATCAGTAGCACCAATCCAAGGGCACATTTATCATACAGTACAATAGTACTGCATAGTAAGGATGATGACAGTGTGGGCGTGGCTGGTGATAAAAACATCACCCAAAAACTTGCCTCAATTTTTCTTCACGACATGACAGTATTGGTTGGATAAAGTCAAGCACACTTCTCTTGTTTGCTTCATCATATCCAGACTGGTAGCATTCTTTCCTTCATGACTTTCTTTGTGTTTCTTCACATGATGTGTCAAGCAAACCACATAATATAGCTATACATGTAATACCGTGTAAACAAAATTAGTGAGTGAACCTTGCGTTAAGCTAGATAACTTGATAAACTTCTAAGTGAGTACAGTTTAGCAATATGTGGTGCGTTATACTTTTAACTAATTGGAAAAAATTTGCTGACTACTTGCATATACACATATAATGTACATTGTCCCTACTCTACAGTGTAGTTTAAAATTCCTAATTTTCCTCATACTTGTACTTATGTAGCCTGCAAGATTTTTTTTTGCAAAGTAATTATTTTATTGCTATATAAACCTGTGACTATCACTATTCAATGTGCTGGTCATTAACTGTTGTACATGCCCCATTTGTAGATTGCTCCATTGGTGGTTGTACTTGGTTGTATGTGCCCCAGGCCTAGTAATAATAATAATAATAATAAATAGGCTGATCATCGTAGCAGTGCCTTTTGATAGTTTGAATAGCAATAGAGTTAACTACAGCGACAAAGTTATAAAGCAAAAACCAAACAAGTGTAAAATCGCTGGATTGAGATCAGCCACCATGGGGTAAAAAAAGTTGTACAAAACATGTTGAAAAAACTTACCAGAGTTCGAACCAGGGACCTTCATACCTACAGTGTAACACATGCATTCTTAACCACTGAATCACTGCTATATTTTCTGATCGCCTGCACCTCACTTAATTTTGGTGTCACCCTTAATTTCTGCTTTATAAATGAAATTTCTAGTTTAAATTTGCTTATAATTAAACGTTTTTAATTTCATAGGTCTGCCAATAGAAATACTAGATTGTTCTAGAATATTCTATGCATGTTCTATTAGAAGTCCTCAAAAATGTGCAGTCTGTTAGAGTTAGTTAAAATGAGTGTTAGTTGACTGCAGTTGCATGCCACTAAAATTACAGTTGTATTTTAATATTCTGTCACTGTAAAGCTGTTTTTGGATGGGATAAAGTTTGGTTTAGATGAAAGCACAAGGAGGGAGCCTAAAGGTTGCTGTTTACTTGTTTGGTGGCTTATTTATTCTACTAATAATAATTGCCACTTGGTTGCAAGGTGATGGTGGATTTTTACAGCCCAGGGGAGTGACCATGATTGTGCTCTAGTGACTTCCTCCTCTGCCCACTAAACTGCAAATCACTAACTGATAGTAATAATAACATTACTCATGTTTATGTTAGTCACTTTAGCATAATATAGCATGTTATTCTTAGTTACGGACATTTCTGAGATACAGACAGTAGTAAATACCAGACTTCCTGGCCACTGAAATTACATCTCATTAAATTAGGAATCAGTTTGATATAGCTGTACATACCAAATTCATGAAACCATGTAATGTGAAACATGAGCTTAATTAAGAAGCCTCATTGATTTGACACTTTCTGCCTGTAAACAGCTTATATGAATGGCTTGCATATGGCACAGCAGTATACTTATAAAATTTGTAACAAATATAGTTGTTTATTCTTTTTCACATCATGATTAGTACAGCTTCAGAAGTGTGGAGTTCATATTTAAGGTATGGTCACTACAGTATGTACCTAGCTACATCACACTTCTAAAGTATGAGATATACATATAAGTCACTGCAGGAGTCATACAATAAGTATAAACTATCAACAAGCACACTTCTAAATTATCCAACAGTGGAGGTGTATTATGTAGATTCAGAATATGACCTTATGCTGACACAAACTTCACTATATGTACTGTATTAATAATATTCGGATGATGACATCACTCGTATGTTTAGACAACACTTTGCAAATGCTATAATTCATATCTTTTAAGCAAAGTCGCAAACATTAACATGATGAATGGCATATGAAGTTACATAGGTGAGTCAGATATACTATAGCTACATAAGTATTATGTGATCTCATTTCAACTTTCTGTAATTTGCTAAACAGCAATGTGGTCATACTCATGTCATACTGATTTAAAAGTATCTGTTGCTAAAGTCTTTACAGTAAATTGGTTACTTAGTTTCTGCAGTGTTAAATGCATGCACATAATTTACCATACAGAGAACATAAAACAGCCTGAATTATGGTGACACTTACAAGATTCACATATTACGATTATAAATCACACGCACTACCACATGCATGCAACATGCACACACACACACACAAAACAAAATAACATAATCATCCATAATTATATGATTACTTTTAATACCAAGGAATATAGACTATAGGACTTTGGTTGTGTTCACAGTGTCTTACTGGAGTTTCCTGACAATCCATCATCACCATAATCTTTAACATTGTCATAATCATTATCATAATGTAGACCCTTTCCCACAGTAGGGATCAGCAGGAAGGCTCAAGCTTGTACATGTAGGAAGCCTACAGCTAATCTTGATTTAATATTCTCATCCCGTGCTCAAAAAAAGGGGTCTGGAACTATTTTGAAATCTCATTTTCAGATTGTTGGATATTTTGAAATGTGAAGTGTGGCTCTGCTGTAAGAACATTGGTGATCAGTGGTAACATAAAATATTTTGTAGTACGTACATAGCTAGCAACTGTGCACCAGCTTTATAAAATTGATGACAGTTATGAGTTTCTTATATTCAGTATTTTGACAGTTAACATTAGCTTTTTGTTTCTAACTGTTACATACAGTGCATAGTTACAGTAATCTGACATCAGAATTAATTTTAAGCCATAGCTAGCTAGCTACTGTTTACACAAACTTCCAGAGTATGTTCTACATGCACACATAATAGCTGATAAACAAAGACAAAGATCATATGCCATTTTTAATTCAAAGTTGCTATTGTTCTGGCAGCCAGAAATATTTTGTCAGGGCTATTATTTTGGCAGTTCCACTAAATTCTCTCGCTATCAAGCACACTAGTTGCATATTATGCCCTGAGTATATATTCAACTTTAGGGCACATGTCTAGTAGTTGCTCCGAGCATGGGCATGCATCTAGTAATTGCATCAAGTATTCGACTTTAGGGCATTCGTCTAGTAGGTTACCGCGAGTATTCAACTTTAGGGCTTGCAATAAGTAGTATTAGTATTAGGGATTAGGATTGGGTTCAGCTTTGGTTTCTTCTTCACTTTGCTGTCTTCAATATATAGAAGTTACTGCACTCAGAGACATATACAGTAGAAACTGAGGGAGGTGGGTTGCTGGGAGCCACATAGCACAGTGGCTACAACTCTGGGAACATACACTGGAGGTCCTGGGTTCAACTCCCCATTAAGGATTTTGTATGTGTGTTTTAATTTGAAGACCTTTTTTGTCGAAGTTTTACTTTTATTCACATGACTGCCAGAACAATAGCAACAGCCCCTTTTAAATTTCCGCTGCAAATAAAATTTTTCATTTTGTGGGGATTGCATCATGGTTTTGACTGTTCAGTAATCAGAAAAAATGTGAATGTCTGCAAAATTATTTACCCGATGGCTAATGTATAAAAGAGCAGGTGCTTATTGCCGTACGGAGAAATAGGGTCTGACTATGTGAGACTATATACCAGGTTGTCTGCATAAATAGAAGTCACTTTATGAGTGCATAATTGCCTGTATGAAGCTTATCCGAAATGACGTCATAATTGACAAAATGGCCGTGTTTAGTTTGGGCACTTCGTACGTAATCACTAAAATGAGCTTTGTTTGCGGACTTCACGACATGAAACTATTGGATAATAAAGGTAAAAGGCTAGTTAGTGTGATGTGGCGATGCGAAATAGTCCCCCTAGATGAAACCACACTTAAGTTTGCTATCGACGCAAAACCACGCGCATTTGTCTTGTAATTAATTAAGTATGTATGCCTCACCTTGCCCCTTTCTGCAGCATGTAAACGTTAACATAGCGAACCGCCATCTCTCCTAATACCCTATATACAAAAATGCCCAGACTATCGGCCGCCATTTTGTGCTTTGACGTCAATGCGGATAAGGTCCATTGTTGGTTAACCATCGGGGAATAATTTTGCCGACATACATAAATTTTTTGGATTGTTCGTCGTTTGGTTTGAAAGAGTTTTAAAATCTTGACCATGGCTAGATTTCAATATTTCAGAGCTAATGAATCTTTAGTATCCGTAATATTATGGCCACGGATGCTTAGTATCCGGAAACTTTTATTGAGGTTTTAAATTTTTTCTTGATGTTAAATTTTCGTTGCTACAAGGTTAGCTACAAGAGTCGCGGACCCACTGGTGAGAATGTTGGACGAAGCACACATGATGCTTAATACGGAAGCATACAGGAAATATACGGCAAATATTAAAGTTTCAGATTTCAACATGAGAAAAGGTTTCAGATTTCAACAAGATTTCAAAGTGGCTGTACGAGATTTCAGACAACTGCATGATCGTTGCAGCCATGAAAAAAAATTGTTAAAGCGTTGTTATATGGTGTAGCTACGTAGAATAAAGCTAGCTACTCAACCGAGCAAGTGATAAATATTTGAGCTGAATCTTTCTCGCTTCAAGGCGGTAAGCTTTAGCTAGCTAGCGAAGTCTAAAAATATAAAGGGGCATTATTAGATGTCTTATTTTCTAGTTTCGCGTGCGATTAGCACTCTGGCTACTGTCCTCTGATACGGCCATGGCTAGAGAGGACGAGTCGAGACGAATGAAAGCTGGAATCATCCTTCAGTCATCTGTAGACTTCGGTGAGTTTTTTTGTATTAAGTGTAGCCAGTTGCTATTAGCTATCTGTACGTACGTATGACGAGTTACGTGATCAACGATATCTAACAGAGGATGCAAGGTACCAGCTGGGTGGTAATAGCTACTGTTGATTGAGCAGTTGCGATCTAGAATTTTCAAAGGGGGTTGATCCAAGGTAACTTCTTCTAACTGATCTCTCTACAGGGAGATTTGTTTGTAGCTGAACTCTCTACAGGTGATTTGTTTACAGCTGAACTCTCTACATGATGGTTTCTTTGTAGCTGAACTCTCTACTAGGTAGCTTCTTCTAGCTGATCTCTCTACAGGGCGATTTGTTTGTAGCTGAACTCTCTACATTGTGGTTTCTTTGCAGCTGAACTCTACAAGGTGATTTCTTCTAGCTGAATTATCTCTTTCTATAGTTGCATGGATTCCCTACAAGGTAACTTCTTCTAGCTGATCTCTCTACAGGGTGAATTGTTTGTGGCTGATCACTCTACAGGGTGATTTGTTTGTAGCTGATCTCTATACAGGTTACTTGTTTCTAGCTGATCTCTTGAATTCTCTTCGGGTGACTGCTCTATTAGGATGACTGCTCTATTAGGATGACTGCTCTATTAGAGTATCTCGATCTCGCACTTGCTACACCAAGTTGGATTTCGTGTTATAACTCCGTGGCTTTAAGTCTGATTCTTCTACACCATTGAAGAGCCTTTCTAAGATGATAACTCCATCTGTACAGCGATTTTCAAAGCATTACCCCAAGCGGTTTATCTGGTAGGCGTGGTAAGCAGTCGTTTTTTATTAGCTAATCTCGATTGCGTAATTGTTACACACTGTTGGTTTTTTCGTTGTATCTTCCTGGTTTTTAGGCCAATGAAATTTGATTACCAGTTTCGCGTCATCGCCCGCATGCTTTTGATACACCCGCATGGAATTTCATTATTGGTATTTCAGATTGAAATACTCTAATAGAGCAGTCACTTTTACTCTAATGGAGCAATGAGCTATACTCTAATGGAAAAATCACTTGTTATACGGATTAGTAACGTATTTTAGCTATTTAATGCAGGAGTAATCAATGTAGACTCACTTATTTTGGCAGAAATCTTCATGTTTGAGATGTGTGTTGTGCTTTTAGAAAATAACAGGAAAACTAAACAAACTAGTTACGATTATAGAGTATGTACCAAACTAAGTACTTTAACTACAAAACTAGCTACCTTAACTACAAAACAACCTTAATTAATAACTTAAAAAATAATGAATAATGAATACTAACCGCCCGCCCGCATCAAATTTTCAAAAATCTGAGCGAGAAACTGGTAATAAAGTTTCATTGGCCTTAGCTCGATTTCTTTCAAACCACAAAAAGGTTTGAGGTTCGATAGTTAACCTATTCACCCACCGATTTTCAGCTTCTTCCCATACGCGGTTTACCCTGTAGGCGTGACAACATATTGGTGTTATTTTTCGTGAATAATCGATCATAACTCTTTGCCTGTTTATTGTATCCTAGCCAAAGTTGGTACAGAGATGCGCCTTTATACCCCCTTCTGTGTGCAAAATTTCAAGGCGATCGGATATGGCGTTCGCGTTTTATAGCAGCTTTTGTAAGTGTACGAAAAGAGGAAGAAAAATAAGAAGAAAAAAACCAAGAAACTAAGCCAATTTTTGAAGTCGCATATCTCGGGAACGCTTGAAGCGATTTCGCTCAAATTTGGAATGTGGAGTGCTGAAGTTGGAGGAAGTGTCCACAGCAAAAATCGTCTTGTTTCATCAAGGCAACACAGAGCTACGGAGGTGCGAAAATTGCGTTTTCTTTCTTCCTGTCAATATACTCACGGGTGTTACGCGCCGGCTTCTTGGGCCGCACGGGGCCGCACGACACACTACCGTGTGTCTTGATGTGTATAGCTATAGCTAACGGCCTAGTTAATCTTTTGTTGCCATCCTTGTAGCACTCCTATCAAGGTGGCCTCTTCATATGCAATAAGCGCCTCTAAAAGTAATTATAAAAAAACACAGCATTAAATATATTGACTGATTACTAAAGGCTTTAATAATGGTAAGATTTAATAGTGAAGCTGGAGAATGAATATTTTGCTATCAAATATTACTACTATACATTAATTAATTTTAGGTTGTGTCCTATGCATTACATAATTACCATGCAGATTCATAACTGTCCTTTCTAGAGACTGGTACTGAATAATGAGCTTTCTTTCAACACTTACGTTTATTCCACAAGTTCAGCCAAAATTGTTACCAAGCAAGGCTAATTATGTAAAATGTCAAAATATTCTTGTGGGATGCATTCAGTTGGTTTCCTTTGCCCTCTGAATGTCAGCTTTTAGAATTACTATTACAACACCATGCCACAGTGATTCAAATGCTGTTCATTCAATTAAAAGTGTTACCAAATTCAATCTCAGAAGGCTAGTTTTCAAAAATTTCCTGTGGGGTGCCCAACACCCCCTAGTTGGTTTGCACACTTGTTGAGTGACTTCCATTAGGCCGATTATTAGTTTCTCATCCAGTGACTAGTCTTTCTATTTATTATGATGCGGGTGGGAGGGAATTACCATTAGGCCATTGTAATATTAATACACTGATGAATGGACCTTGTCCAAATTCTTCATCTTTCCTCCCACAAATTAACATCGGTTTTTAGTTGCAATCGTGATATATTGAGCTAGCAGGATTTCAGAAAGCAGTCAAAAACAGAATCCACTGCAGTAATTTGCCAAGGAAGCAACACAACAGTACTCCTGGCACACTGTAGCTTTAATTAAAAATGTCATTGATGACGGTTTGGTATCATGTGTTTTTCTGAGCATGCACAGAGTAAATAATGGCTTACCATGCGGTAGCGTAAGAAGGATGTGGGCGGTGGATGAGAAACTAATAATCATCAAATAGGGGCATTAAGTTACCTAAAGCTGAAACTCCTGCTGAAAATTTCTAGATCCCCCACTGCCATACAGTAATTCATATAGTGTTATTTCAACCAAAAGTGTACCAAATTCAATCTCAGAAGGCTGATTTTTCAAAACCTTCCTGTGTGGATGGCATGTTCCCAGAGCCCCTATCAGAGCATTTTTTGCACACTTGTTGAGTGACTTCCACTATTGCCCACAAAAGAATATCCCAGATCTGCCCCTGTTGCCTAAACCTTAGAGAGTTCAGCTACAAAGAAACCATTCTGTAAAGAGCTCAACAGCAAAAAAATCACCTGTACAGAATTCAGCTACAAATAAATCACCCTGTAGAGAGAACAGCTAGAAGAAGTTACCTTGTTGATAGTTTAGCTACAAACAAATCACCCTGTAGAGAGATCAGCTAGAAGAAGTTACCTTGAAGAGTGTTCAGTTACAAAGAAACCACCATGGACAGTTCTGTAATAAATATATGTATTATATATTTAATTTGTACATTTACTGATAAAATCAGAAATATTTAAGATACATCTGCTTCATCTTTTCTTCTTCCTGTGGTAAAGAAAAAAAGATAGGTTAAAAAAGTCTCAAAGCAGGCCATAGGCCGGCTTTGGGGTATAGAAATACAAAAAGAAGTGAAATCTAATCCAAAACAGCCAAGCTGTAAAAAAAAAGTGTGCGGCCCTCAAAAAGGCTATGGTAAAAAAAGATGTGAAATCCAAGGTGGCGGCCAAGAAATGGCTGTGATGGTAGGTTAATGGTGATAATTTTAATAACAACAATTCAGGTGAATTTTGTGCCGGTCAATTGGCACAAAATTCACCTGAATTGTCATTATTAAAATTCCTTGGATTTCACATCTTTTTTCACCATAGCCTTTTTGAGGGCCGCACACTTTTTTTACAGCTTGGCTGTTTTGGATTAGATAATTATTATAACAAACATACAGTGATTTACGCACTTGTCAGCTGGTCTACAAGGTAGATTCACCCACCTGTGCCTGCTCCGTAAACTGATTTCAGGTGCATGCCTTATTTTCAGAGGGGTTTCCCCCTGTATCCATCACTGCATAGTGTTATTTAATTTCAGTGGAAATTCTAAAAGCTGACATTCAGAGGGCAAAGCAAACTAACTGAATGTGCCCCACCAGGAAATTTTAATATTTTAGCCTTATTTGGTAATAAATTTGGCTGAACTAAACATTGTAAGTGATCACATGTTGAAAGAAAGTTCATTATTTAATACCAATCTCTAGAAGTGGCAGTTATGAATCTACATGATATACAATGCATGGGACACAACATAAAATTAATGTAGTAGTATATTGTGATTTCACACTTATAGATCCAGCAAACTCTTAATTTAATTGCACTGTTTTTTTTTTTTTTTTTTCAGAATAGTTACCAGGGGCAGATCCAGGGGTTCCACATGGTAATTGCTGGTAATTTCAGTCTTGCTATACCGCTAGTAATATTTGATAACAAAATCATTACATTCACTGTTTCACAGTATGTAAACAGCCTTTATGCATTGTCTTTGAATGAAAGCTTATTTTCTGCTGCTCAAAGCCAGTTTACTCATGTGGGTGTAGGACACAATGACAATAACAATAACGACAGACATGCAGAGACACAGTTTTGGCTCAACCAATCTCAGGAAACCAGGCATGTATGCACAGCCGGCCAAAGTGGGCATATGCCAGGTTTGAAAGGCTGAAACCAACATAGTAAATCTTACCATTATTTTTATTATTATTAAAGCCTCTATATACAAAATGTAAGTGAAGTCTTTTGAAGTAGCAATAACCAGTTGATATATCTCTGAAACAATAGCTATTTAGAGGCTGCTTTCTGACCCCTGATAGGGGTGGTGCCAGGATGGCATCAAAATATTAACTAGTGTAATTTACACACTTGGCTGCTGGTCCACAAACTAGATAGTTTCACCCACCTGTGCCTGCTCTGTTAACTGATTTCAGGTGAATGCCGTATTTTCAGAGGGGATTTCAGCTGAAACCAATGCAATCCCCTTGCATCAACCACAGTTTAGGGGTCCACTATAGCAACCTACGTATTTGAAAAGGACATTAGTTATACTGTAGCTAGCTACCCTTACTGGCCTTAGCCAATTTCATACTGTATGTAGCTTTCAAGCACAAAGATCGATAGAGATTTCAGTCACGTTAGCTCAGTGAGCCTTGAGGGACATGGAATAATCATCTGGTTCTAGCCTGAACAGAATACAAATAGGTAAAACCAGAGAGGGTAAACAAGGCTGATATATTTATCTAATCCAAAACAGCCAAGCTGTAAAAAAAGTGTGCGGCCCTCAGAAAGGCTATGGTGAAAAAAGATGTGAAATCCAAGGTGGCGGCCAAGAAATGGCTGTGATGGTAGGTTAATGGTAAAAATTTTAATAATGACAATTCAGGTAAATTTTGTGAAGCGGAACAAAAATTCACCTGAATTGTCGTTATTAAAATTTTTAACATTAACCTACCATCACAGCCATTTCTTGGCCGCCACCTTGGATTTCACATCTTTTTTCACCATAGCCTTTCTGAGGGCCGCACACTTTTTTCACAGCTTGGCTGTTTTGGATTAGATTTCATTTCTTTTTGTATTTGTATACCCCAAAGCCGGCCTATAGCCAGCTTTGGGACTTTTTTAACCTATGTTTTTTTTCTTTACTACAGGAAGACGAAAAGATGAAGTAGATGTACTTTAAATATTTTATCAGTAAATGTACAAATTATATATATAATACATATGTGATCGGATTTGCGAAAAGGGGTCTTCCACACACATCCAATTTGCCAACTTTGATAATTGATAACTTCAGATTGGAAAGAGCTATTGCCTTGAAATTTGGACAGTGGCGATTTCTTTGCAGCTGAACTCTCTACATGATAGTTTCTTTGTAGCTGAACTCTCTACAAGGTAATTTCTTCTAGCTGATCTCTCTACAGGGAGATTTTTTGTAGCGGAACTATCTACAAGGTAACTTCTTCTAGCTGATCTCTCTACAGGGTGATTTGTTTGTAGCTGAATTCTTTACAGGTGATTTGTTTGCAGCTGAGCTCTTTACAGAATGGTTTCTTTGTAGCTGAACTCTCTACAAAGTAACTTCTTCTAACTTATCTTTCTACAGGGTGATTTGTTTGTAGCTGAACTATCTACAAAGTAACTTCTTCTAGCTGATCTCTCTACAGGGAGATTTGTTTGTAGCTGAACTCTCTACAGGTGATTTGTATGTAGCTGAATTCTGTACAGGTGATTTGTTTGTAGCTGAATTCTGTACAGGTGGTTTCTTTGTAGCTGAACTCTCTAAAAGGTAACTTCTTCTAACTGATCTTTCTACAGGGCAATTTGTTTCTGGCAGAATTTTCTACAGGGTGATTTCTTTGCAGCTGAACTCTCTACATGATGGTTTCTTTGTAGCTGAACACTCTACAAGGTAATTTCTTCTAACTGATCTCTCTACAGGGTGATTTGTTGGTAGCTGAACTATTTACAAGGTAACTTCTTCTAGCTGATCTCTCTACAGGATGATTTGTTCGTAGCTGAATACTGTACAGGTGATTTGTTTGCAGCTGAGCTCTTTACAGAATGGTTTCTTTGTAGCTGAACTCTCTACAAGGTAACTTTTCTAGCTGATGTCTCTACAAGGTAGCTAGTTTGTAGCTGAACTCTCTACATGGTGGTTTCTTTGTAACAGAACTTTCTACAAGGTGACTTCTTCTAGCTGATCTTTCAATAGGGTGATTTTTTTGTAGCTTCACTCTCTACAAGGTAACTTCTTCTAGCTGATCTCTCTACAGGGAGATTTGTTTGTAACTGAACTTTCTAAATGATGGTTTCTTTGTAGCTGAACTCTCTACAAGTTAACTTCTTCTAGCTGATCTCTCTGCAGGGTGATTTGTTTGTAGCTGAATTCTGTACAGGTGATTTGTTTGCAGCTGAGCTCTTTACAGAATGGTTTCTTTGTAGCTGAACTCTCTACAAGGTAACTTCTTCTAACTGATCTTTCTACGGGGCAATTTGTTTCTGGCAGAATTTTCTACAGGGTGATTTCTTTGCAGCTGAACTCTCTACATGGTGTTTTCTTTGTAGCTGAACTCTCTACAAGGTAACTTCTTCTAGCTGATCTCTCTACAGGGTGACTTGTTCGTAGCTGAACGATCTACAAGGTAACTTCTTCTAGCTGATCTCTCTACAGGGAGATTTGTTTGTAGCTGAACTCTCTACAGGTGATTTGTTTGAAGCTGAACTCTCTAAATGGTGGTTTCTTTGTAGCTGAACTCTCTACAAGTTAACTTCTTCTAGCTGATCTCTCTACATGGTGATTTGTTTGTAGCTGAACTATCTACAAGGTAACTTCTTCTAACTGATCTTTCTACAGGGCAATTTGTTTGTGGCAGAATTTTATACAGGGTGATTTCTTTGCAGCTGAACTCTCTACATGGTGGTTTCTTTGTTGCTGGACTCTCTACAAGGTAACTTCTTCTAGCTGATCTCTCTACAGGGTGATTTGTTTGTAGCTGAACGATCTACAAGGTAACTTCTTCTAGCTGATTTCTCTACAGGGAGATTTTTTTGTAGCTGAACTCTCTACAGGTGATTTGTTTGAAGCTGAACTCTCTAAATGATGGTTTCTTTGTAGCTGAACTCTCTACAAGTTAACTTCTTCTAGCTGATCTCTCTACATGGTGATTTGTTTGTAGCTGAATTCTGTATAGGTGATTTGTTTGCAGCTGAGCTCTTTAAATAATGGTTTCTTTGTAGCTGAACTCTCTCAAGGTAACTTCTTCTAGCTGATGTCTTTACAGGGTCACTAGTTTGTAGCTGAATTCTCTACATGGTGGTTTCTTTGTAACTGAACTCTCTACAAGGTAACTTTTTCTAGCTCATCTTTCTACAGGGTGATTTATTTGTAGCTGAATTCTGTACAGGTGGTTTGTTTGCAGCTGAGCTCTTTAAAGAATGGTTTCTTTGTAGCTGAACTCTCTACAAGGTAACTTCTTCTAGCTGATGTCTCTACAAAGTCACTAGTTTGTAGTTGAGCTCTCTACATGGTGGTTTTTTTTGTAACTGAACTCTCTACAAGGTGACCTCTTCTAGCTGATCTTTCTACAGGGTGATTTGTTTGAAGCTGAACTCTCTACAAGGTAACTTCTTCTAGCTGATCTCTCTACAGGGAGATTTGTTTGTAGCTGAACTCTCTATAAGGTGATTTGTTTGTAGTTGATCTCTCTGCAGGTTGATTTGTTTTAGCTGAACTCTCTACAGGCTGATTTGTTTGTAGCCGATCTCTCTACAGGGTAATTTGTTTGTAGCTGAACTCTCTACAAGTTGATTTGTGTGTAGCTGATCTCTCTGCAGGTTGATTTGTTTGTAGCTGATCTCTCTACAGGGCAATTTGTTTGTAGCTAATTTCTCTACAGGGTGATTTTTTTGTAGCTGACCTCTCTTCAGGGTGATTTGTTTCTAGCTGATCTCTCTACAGGGTGATTTTTTGTAGCTGACCTCTCTTCAGGGTGATTTGTTTCTAGCTGATTGCTCTACAGGTTGATTTGTTTGTAGATGAACTCTCTACAGGGTAATTTGCTTGTAGCTGAACTCCTTACTTTGTGTCTAGTTTGTAGCTGATCTCTCTACAGGGTGATTTGTTTGTAGCTGAACTCACTAAAGGGTGATTTGCTTGTAGCTGAACTCTCTATAAGGTGATTTGTTTGTAGCTGATCTCTCTGCAGGTTGATTTGTTTTAGCTGAACTCTCTACAGGGTGATTGCTTGTAGCTGAACTCCTTACATTGTGTCTAGTTTCTAGCTGATGTCTCTACAGGGTGATTTTTTGTAGCTGAACTCTCTTCAGGGTGATTTGTTTCTAGCTGATCTCTCTACGGGTAGATTTGTGTTGATTTGTTCATTGCTGATCGCTCTAAAGGTAATCTAAAGGTAATTGATTTGTTGCAGTTGAACACCCTGCAAAGTGTTTTGTTTGTAGCTGATCACTCTAAAGGGTAATTTGTTTGTAGCTGAACTCTCTCCACAGTGACTTGTGGTAGCAGAATTCTGTGTAACTGAATTCTCTAGAGAGTGACTTAATTGTAGCTGATTTCTCTACACAGTGCATGACTTGTTTATAGCTGAACTTTCTTCAGTGTGACTTGTAATGTTCTGAATCTCTATAGTGGTATATTTGCTTAACTCTCCACATGGTGACTGTCTTCTTGCTGAACTGTCTATAAGATTAACTGTTTGCAGCTGAACTCCCTACAGAATAACTTGTGATGCAATAAAATTCTATAATGGAGTAAATAAATTAGCCGAATGCTCTATTAGGGTGACTGTTCTATTAGAGTATCTCGATCTCGCATTTGCTACACGGAGTTGGCTTTCGAATCATAACTCAGTGGTTTGTAATCCGATTGTTCTGTACTACTGCAAGGACTTTCTATGAAGATTATTCCAGCTATACACCGATTTTCAGCTCATTGCTCTAAGCGGTTTGCCTAGTAGGCGTGAAAACTAATACTTTTTTATTCATAAAAATCGATCGCGTAATTGTGACACAGGTTGGGTTTTGTGTCATATCTCCGTGGTCTTTATCTCGATTCCTTTCAAACCACCAAAAGGCACTCCTACGATGGTTACTCCATCTACATAGCAATTTTTAACTCATTCCATGAAGCGGTTTACCCTGTAGGCGTGACAACAAATCGATCTTGTTTTACGCGAATAATCGGTCATAACTCCTGAACCATTCATCGGATTTGTACCAAAGTTGATGCTAGGATTCGCCTTTGGACTCCCTTTCTGTGTGCCAAATTTCAAGGCGATCGGAGTACGCGTTTGCTTGTTATAGCAATTTTTGCAAGTGTGCGAAAAGACGAAGAAGAAGAAAAAAAAAACGAAGAAAAAAAAACCAAACTTTGGCAGCTCGTATCTCGAAAATGGCTGGAGCGATTTCCTTCAAATTTGGAATGTAGACTCCCTTGGCTGGCGGGCAACTGTGTAGCAAATTTGGTTCCTATCAGATAAGTGATCACCGAGATACAAAGGTATGAAAATGACGTTTTCGTTCTTCCTGTCAATATACTCACGGTGTGGCGCGCCGGCTTCTTGGGCCGCATGACACACTACCGTGTGTCTTGATACTGCAGTAACTCACCCATGATAGCTACAGAGTATAATTTGTTTTATTTCTCAGGGTGACAGTATTCTAGCCACAGTGTGTTGAATTCAGTGATAGTCATAGCCAGCTAGCTAGCTATTGAGAAAAATGTTTAAGGCATAGGGAGATGGGTGGTGAGAAATAGTTACAATTCTTACTGTATAGCACATCTAACTATAATGTCATCAATTATTATATATATGCATGAAAGCAGCTACAGATCTAGTATCAAGTTTAAATACAAGTGCTTACAGGGTCAGTGGCGGATCCAGGATGGGGCATTTGGGGCAAATGCCCCCCCCCCCCCTTCAAGAAATTGCATACAAGATCGAGATACTCTAATAGAGCAGTCAATTACTCTAATAAAGCAGTCACAATGTTCGTGAGGCAGTGTAGCTTACCTATGAAGCTATAAATAGGATTTTATTTTACATAACAGACGTGATATAGTTGGTAAGGATAACTAGCTATTATTGTTGTGACCTTTTTTTTTTTTTTTTTTGGTCTTCAACTGGTTTTCAGCAAGTTTTTTGGTCTTCAACTGTTTTTCAGAAAGGTGCCCCCCCTCTTTCCAAACTCTGGATCCGCCCCTGAGGTTAATATTTACTGATACATTAATCTAATCCAAAACAGCCAAGCTGTAAAAAAAGTGTGCGGCCCTCAGAAAGGCTATGGTGAAAAAAGATGTGAAATCCAAGGTGGCGGCCAAGAAATGGCTGTGATGGTAGGTTAATGGTAAAAATTTTAATAATGACAATTCAGGTAAATTTTGTGAAGCGGCACAAAAATTCACCTGAATTGTCGTTATTAAAATTTTTACCATTAACCTACCATCACAGCCATTTCTTGGCGGCCACCTTGGATTTCACATCTTTTTTCACCATAGCCTTTCTGAGGCCGCACACTTTTTTTTACAGCTTGGCTGTTTTGGATTAGATTTCATTTCTTTTTGTATTTGTATACCCCAAAGCCGGCCTATGGCCAGCTTTGGGACTTTTTTAACTTATGTTTTTTTCTTTACTACAGGAAGACGAAAAGATGAAGTAGATGTACTTTAAATATTTTATCAGTAAATGTACAAATTATATATATAATACATATGTGATCGGATTTGCGAAAAGGGGTCTTCCACACACATCCAATTTGCCAACTTTGATAATTGATAACTTCAGATTGGAAAGAGCTATTGCCTTGAAATTTGGACAGTGGCGATTTCTTTGCAGCTGAACTCTCTACATGATAGTTTCTTTGTAGCTGAACTCTCTACAAGGTAATTTCTTCTAGCTGATCTCTCTACAGGGAGATTTTTTGTAGCTGAACTATCTACAAGGTAACTTCTTCTAGCTGATCTCTCTACAGGGTGATTTGTTTGTAGCTGAATTCTTTACAGGTGATTTGTTTGCAGCTGAGCTCTTTACAGAATGGTTTCTTTGTAGATGAACTCTCTACAAAGTAACTTCTTCTAACTGATCTTTCTACAGGGTGATTTGTTTGTAGCTGAACTATCTACAAAGTAACTTCTTCTAGCTGATCTCTCTACAGGGAGATTTGTTTGTAGCTGAACTCTCTACAGGTGATTTGTTTGTAGCTGAATTCTGTATAGGTGATTTGTTTGTAGCTGAATTCTGTACAGGTGGTTTCTTTGTAGCTGAACTCTCTAAAAGGTAACTTCTTCTAACTGATCTTTCTACAGGGCAATTTGTTTCTGGCAGAATTTTCTACAGGGTGATTTCTTTGCAGCTGAACTCTCTACATGATGGTTTCTTTGTAGCTGAACACTCTACAAGGTAATTTCTTCTAACTGATCTCTCTACAGGGTGATTTGTTTGTAGCTGAACTATCTACAAGGTAACTTCTTCTAGCTGATCTCTCTACAGGATGATTTGTTTGTAGCTGAATTCTGTACAGGTGATTTGTTTGCAGCTGAGCTCTTTACAGAATGGTTTCTTTGTAGCTGAACTCTCTACAAGGTAACTTTTCTAGCTGATGTCTCTACAAGGTAGCTAGTTTGTAGCTGAACTCTCTACATGCATGGTGGTTTCTTTGTAACAGAACTTTCTACAAGGTGACTTCTTCTAACTGATCTTTCAATAGGGTGATTTGTTTGTAGCTTCACTCTCTACAAGGTAACTTCTTCTAGCTGATCTCTCTACAGGGAGATTTGTTTGTAACTGAACTTTCTAAATGATGGTTTCTTTGTAGCTGAACTCTCTACAAGTTAACTTCTTCTAGCTGATCTCTCTGCAGGGTGATTTGTTTGTAGCTGAATTCTGTACAGGTGATTTGTTTGCAGCTGAACTCTTTACAGAATGGTTTCTTTGTAGCTGAACTCTCTACAAGGTAACTTCTTCTAACTGATCTTTCTACAGGGCTATTTGTTCGTGGCAGAATTTTATACAGGGTGATTTCTTTGCAGCTGAACTCTCTACATGGTGGTTTCTTTGTTGCTGAACTCTCTACAAGGTAACTTCTTCTAGCTGATCTCTCTACAGGGAGATTTGTTTGTAGCTGAAGTCTCTACAGGTGATTTGTTTGAAGATGAACTCTCTAAATGATGGTTTCTTTGTAGCTGAACTCTCTCAAGGTAACTTCTTCTAGCTGATGTCTTTACAGGGTCACTAGTTTGTAGCTGAATTCTCTACATGGTGGTTTCTTTGTAACAGAACTCTCTACAAGGTAACTTTTTCTAGCTCATCTTTCTACAGGGTGATTTATTTGTAGCTGAATTCTGTACAGGTGGTTTGTTTGCAGCTGAGCTCTTTAAAGAATGGTTTCTTTGTAGCTGAACTCTCTACAAGGTAACTTCTTCTAGCTGATGTCTCTACAAAGTCACTAGTTTGTAGCTGAGCTCTCTACATGGTGGTTTTTTTGTAACTGAACACTCTACAAGGTGACCTCTTCTAGCTGATCTTTCTACAGGGTGATTTGTTTGAAGCTGAACTCTCTACAAGGTAACTTCTTCTAGCTGATCTCTCTACAGGTAGGTTTGTTTGTAGCTGAACTCTCTACATGATGATTTCTTTGTAGTTGAACTCTCTCAAGGTAACTTCTTCTAGCTGATGTCTTTACAGGGTCACTAGTTTGTAGCTGAATTCTCTACATGGTGGTTTCTTTGTAACTGAACTCTCTACAAGGTAACTTTTTCTAGCTCATCTTTCTACAGGGTGATTTATTTGTAGCTGAATTCTGTACAGGTGGTTTGTTTGCAGCTGAGCTCTTTAAAGAATGGTTTCTTTGTAGCTGAACTCTCTACAAGGTAACTTCTTCTAGCTGATGTCTCTACAATGTCACTAGTTTGTAGCTGAGCTCTCTACATGGTGGTTTTTTTGTAACTGAACTCTCTACAAGGTGACCTCTTCTAGCTGATCTTTCTACAGGGTGATTTGTTTGAAGCTGAACTCTCTACAAGGTAACTTCTTCTAGCTGATCTCTCTACAGGGAGATTTGTTTGTAGCTGAATTCTCTATAAGGTGATTTGTTTGTAGTTGATCTCTCTGCAGGTTGATTTGTTTTAGCTGAACTCTCTACAGGCTGATTTGTTTGTAGCCGATCTCTCTACAGGGTAATTTGTTTGTAGCTGAACTCTCTACAAGTTGATTTGTGTGTAGCTGATCTCTCTGCAGGCTGATTTGTTTGTAGCCGATCTCTCTACAGGGCAATTTGTTTGTAGCTGATCTCTCTACAGGGTGATTTTTTTGTAGCTGACCTCTCTTCAGGGTGATTTGTTTCTAGCTGATCTCTCTACAGGGTGATTTTTTGTAGCTGACCTCTCTTCAGGGTGATTTGTTTCTAGCTGATTGCTCTACAGGTTGATTTGTTTGTAGATGAACTCTCTACAGGGTAATTTGCTTGTAGCTGAACTCCTTACTTTGTGTCTAGTTTGTAGCTGATCTCTCTACAGGGTGATTTGTTTGTAGCTGAACTCCTTACTTTGTGTCTAGTTTGTAGCTGATCTCTCTACAGGGTGATTTGTTTGTAGCTGAACTCCTTACATTGTGTGTAGTTTCTAGCTGATCTCTCTACAGGGTGATTTGTTTGTAGCTGATCTCTCTACAAGTTGATTTGTGTGTATATAGCTGATCTCTCTGCAGGTTGATTTGTTTGTAGCCGATCTCTCTACAGGTAATCTGTTTGTAGCTGAACTCTCTATAAGCTGATTTATTTGTAGCTGTTCTCGCTGCAGGTTGATTTGTTTTAGCTGAACTCTCTACAGGGTGATTTATTTGTACTGAACTCCTTACATTGTGTGTAGTTTCTAGCTGATCTCTCTACAGGGTGATTTGTTTGTAGCTGATCTCTCTACAAGTTGATTTGTGTGTATCTGATCTCTCTGCAGGTTGATTTGTTTGTAGCCAATCTCTCTACAGGTAATCTGTTTGTAGCTGAACTCTCTATAAGGTGATTTGTTTGTAGCTGATCTCTCTGCAGGTTGATTTGTTTTAGCTGAACTCTCTACAGGGTGATTGCTTGTAGCTGAACTCCTTACATTGTGTCTAGTTTCTAGCTGATGTCTCTACAGGGTGATTTTTTGTAGCTGAACTCTCTTCAGGGTGATTTGTTTCTAGCTGATCTCTCTACAGGTACATTTGTGTTGATTTGTTCATTGCTGATCGCTCTAAAGGTAATTGATTTGTTGCAGTTGAACATCCTGCAAAGTGTTTTGTTTGTAGCTGATCACTCTAAAGGGTAATTTGTTTGTAGCTGAACTCTCTCCACAGTGACTTGTGTGTAGCAGAATTCTGTGTAACTGAATTCTCTAGAGAGTGACTTAACTGTAGCTGAATTCTCTACACAGTGCATGACTTGTTTATAGCTGAACTTTCTTCAGTGTGACTTGTAATGTTCTGAATCTCTATAGTGGTATATTTGCTTAACTCTCCATATGGTGACTGTCTTCTTGCTGAACTGTCTATAAGATTAACTGTTTGCAGCTGAACTCCCTACAGAATAACTTGTGATGTAATAAAATTCTATAATGGAGTAAATAAATTAGCCGAATGCTCTATTAGGGTGACTGTTCTATTAGAGTATCTCGATCTCGCATTTGCTACACGGAGTTGGCTTTCGAATCATAACTCAGTGGTTTGTAATCCGATTGTTCTGTACTACTGCAAGGACTTTCTATGAAGATTATTCCAGCTATACACCGATTTTCAGCTCATTGCTCTAAGCGGTTTGCCTAGTAGGCGTGAAAACTAATACTTTTTTATTCATAAAAATCGATCGCGTAATTGTGACACAGGTTGGGTTTTGTGTCATATCTCCGTGGTCTTTATCTCGATTCCTTTCAAACCACCAAAAGGCACTCCTACGATGGTTACTCCATCTCCATAGCAATTTTCAACTCATTCCATGAAGCGGTTTACCCTGTAGGCGTGACAACAAATCGATCTTGTTTTACGCGAATAATCGGTCATAACTCCTGAACCATTCATCGGATTTGTACCAAAGTTGATGCTAGGATTCGCCTTTGGACTCCCTTTCTGTGTGCCAAATTTCAAGGCGATCGGAGTACGCGTTTGCTTGTTATGGCAATTTTTGCAAGTGTGCGAAAAAACGAAGAAGAAGAAAAAAAAACGAAGAAAAAAAAACGAAACTTTGGCAGCTCGTATCTCGGAAATGGCTGGAGCGATTTCCTTCAAATTTGGAATGTAGACTCCCTTGGCTGGCGGGCAACTGTATAGCAAATTTGGTTCCAATCAGATAAGTGATCACCGAGATACAAAGGTGTGAAAATGACGTTTTCGTTCTTCCTGTCAATATACTCACGGTGTGGCGCGCCGGCTTCTTGGGCCGCACGACACACTACCGTGTGTCTTGATGTAATAACTCATTAATTGACTATTGCTTCTCAGACAGCACAGCTGCTACACAGTTACTGTATCAGCAGTATTAGCATATTGCACATCATACACTACGATAGTAGTGCATAGTAGGGACCACAAAGGAGTAGGCGTGGCCCATGAAATAATGTCTCCAAAAAACAGCCTCAGTTTCTCCTAACGACAATCAGGCAGTATTGGTTAGGTGAACCTAAGCCCAAACAATCTTTCAGATCGACCCGAAAGGCTTTCAACAAGTTGCTACGGAATTTAAAAAATCATTTATTTAATGGAACTTTCTACTCACTGAGTAAGTAAGTAAGTAAGTAACTGACTGGTTCCTTCAGACAAGTGTAACTCAATAACAGCTAAGGCTACAGGCTTGATTTTTTCACTGCTTGATGTCGCTTCAGCCTGACAGGTGCCTTTTGGCATACCACAGTACGTACAATGCATTCTTCATGGACTTACCAGTGTCCTCCTTTGTGTACCATTCATCTTTGCTGACAGTGAAAAGTGTTGATTTGGTGATAGCACATGATGGCTTCCCTTCATAACGGAAATCGTCCGTATTATCATAGTGGCTATTTTGATATCAGAGGTGCTTTTCAAACAGTTCGTGATTCATACAGCTGTGTAACGGGTTGAACATAGCCAGCAACTAAGTGTAATGGATACTTCACTTTTCAGACGAAAATTGATATAACTGGGGCGCGTGGCACCATTTCTTTTTTTTGGTATGCGTGGATTGCAGAAGTACTTTTTGAACAGTTCTTGATTCATAATACTGTGTAACAGGTTGAACATATATAGTTGACAATGAAGCATAATGGATACTTCACTTTTCTGATGATAATTGGGGCACACGGCACCATTTCAGATGCGGTATGCATGGGTTCACCAGTCATAATTATTATTTACAAAAAAAATTAACAAACAAGTATACAGAAAAATTTGGAATTTTCAACTAGAGTAGGGACCATAACACATCAATAAGAAGTACTGAAACAAGCCGGAGTAGTGCATGATATTAATTCACAGTAAAACTATAAGAAGTGTTATATCCCTACTGTGCTCAAGATACCATAATGGAAATGCACAGTAGGGATATAACACTTCTTATTGTTTTATTGTGGATTAATATCGTGCAGTACTCCAGCTTGTTTCAGTACTTTTTATCGATGTGTATGTTCCCTACTCTAGTTGAAATTCCAAATTTTTCTGTGTACTTGTATAATTATATTTACTACTGTTGACTGATGACCAGTGTGTTGGCTAATGTTGACTGTTGACTGGTTCATACAATTGCATGTAAACATGACACCAGGAAATTCCGATCTTAATACCAGGAAATTCCATTTTAACACTTTTATTGCATTAAGTGTAGTTATCTCCATACGTATATATACATTGAAACTGTTGTTTTGTTGAAATTTATGCAGTGAAACCATGTATATAGCAAATACGTATTTCATTAGCTACCTGCATAATTGCTACACTTGTCGTATAATATTGCTTCAACACTTTTGAGGTGCTTTTATCTGACACAGTGCCATTGAATAAAACGATTATAATGTATGAATCCATCAAACTTCATTGCATTTTCCCCATAGTTTGCCAGGCATCATCCACAAAACGAGCTTATTTTTCTTGCATGACAATAATACTCACAAATGGCATACATGGACACTGGATTGACCTGAATTACCCAGTAACAAGTCTGTCAACCTGTCATTAATGTTACCATAGAAAATAAATCTAAAAATTGGCTATGCACACAATTAATTGCAATTGCAATTATCATTTTAATTCATTAGAAAACTTTATGACTGCATGTAGCTGTAGCTAATCCTGAGGTTAATACTAGGCTGTCTTCAGTTTTTAGCTGGTTTGATACTGCAACTTTGTACATTAGCTACAACACTGTTAAGACTTGACAGAAGTCCTTATGATTCCTTTCCTACAAAACCTCTTGTCAAAATCAATTCCATAGAAGCTCTTTTATGCGACCAGTAGGTACCTTAAAGTTGCATTGGCCAATAGATCGGCCATTTATTAAAAGTAGGCAAAACGCATAAATATTATGAGTAACAGTGTTGGGAGTAACGTGTTACGTAATATTATTACTTTTGTGGCAACTAAGTACTATAACGAAGTACGCTATAAAAACAGGTAATATAACTCAAGTTACTTTACTTACAAATGTAATGCGTTACCTGAGTAATATAGTTACTGTAACGAGTCTAATATTATTACTGATGTTACTAATAAGTAGCTAAAGTCTTTGAGCAGGCTGTAGGACCAGGTGTCCTACAGACCTTCAGCACTTGTGCTGTAAAGCATTAATAAATAAATAAAAAATAAATAATCTCGTTAGTTATCCTCTTAGTAATGTCTAGCCACAACGAAGTAACGAAGCCTAGTGAATGAAACTTATTCACCAGCGTCTTACTTAAAACCAAGATTTGCACATTGTCCAACAACACAATCATGTCACGTGATAAAGTGGTACTTTCACACGTAACAGCTTAAGTAATATAATATGTAATATTATTATAGTTACTTTATTTTATGAGTAATATGTAACTGTAACTAAATAGTTCAGTTGCAAGTAATATGTAATATGTAACTAGTTTTTCCCAACACTGATGAGTAACTTATGCTTAAAGAATGGCTTCTAAACAGCCAGCACAGATAGGCTTGTCTCAGGGCTTGTCTCAGGTGTGGTCTCAAGTCAATTATGGTAGCCACTCTTACAGTGTACCTTGTAACACACGGCAGAGTGCCACGCAGCCCAAGAAGTTGGTGTGCCACACCGTGAGTATATTGACAGCAAGAAAGAACGTGATTTTCATACATGTAGCTCCACAATACCTTATCCAAGTGCCCAACAGGTAAGGAATCTGCATTCCAAATTTCAAAATATCTCCCTAGCCATTTCTGAGATGCGAATAGCCAAAGTCTCATTGAATTTCTTTGTTTTTTCTTCTTCATTTCGCACACTTTGCAAAATCCACCATAAAACTCAAATGCATACTCCAATCAAGCTGAAATTTAGCACACTTAAAGGGCTCATTAAAGCAAATCTCAGTACCAGTTTGGTGGGAATCCAGGAATATTCACGGAGTTATGACCAATTATTCACATAAAGTAAGACTGAACTCCTGTCATGCCCACAGGGTAAACTCCTTGAAGAAATGAGTTGAAAATTGTGACTGGGCCTGCAAAAGCAGGGAATGTGGGCACATTATTTTTGCCCACTTTTCCAAATGTCTTTAACTCATAACTTTGTATACAATTGTGCTATGGCAATGAAATTTTTAGCCCATAGTAAACATTTAGTTGGAAAGTTACAGAATGCAAAGGTTCTGTTCCAGTACTGAGATATGGCCTTTAGTCTGATGGAGTGTAGTTTGTGCTCACACGCTCTGTTTTCCAAGCCCAGTCACAATTTATATGTACATGGAGTAACCATCATAGGAGTGCCTTTTTGTGATTTGAAATGAAAGACCATGAAGATATGACACAAAATCCAACCAGTGTCACAATTATGCAATCGAGTTCCGAGAATAAAAAACTGTTTGTTATTCATGCCTACCAGACAAATTGCATAAAAGAGTGGGCTGAAAATCACCATGTATATGAAAAAATCATTATAGAAAGTCCTTGCAGTAGTATAGATCAATTGGAGTAAAACCCACTGAGTTATAATTCAAAATCCAACTATGTGTAGCAAATGTGTGCAATTGAGATACTCTAATAGTACAGTCACCCTATTAGAACTTTCAGTCTCACAGAGAAATTAAGGGGCCCAGGGCAAAGAGTTAAAGTGGGGCCCCAGGGGCAAGGGGGATCCAACTCCGAATCACAACTTCAGCCTAGCTAAGACCAAAAAAGAAATGGTCATTAGCTACATGTTGACAATGACAATAGCTACCCCTCACCAACTATGTCTCCTTTTTATAACTACATACATGGCTTGCTACACTGCTTCTCTGAAGAATACTGTGACTGCCCTATTAGAGTATCTAGATTGTGACTGCTCTATTAGAGTATCTAAATCTTGACTGCTCTATTAGAGTACATTGATCATTTTAGCAGGTATTCTTGGGGCCCTGGGAAAAACTCCCCAGTTGCTCCCCTCTCCCCCCTGTGGGTGTCCCTGAGTCTCTGTATACAGTTCAAATTACTTACATAATTTAAATAGCTAGTTCATTACATTTTATTATTTCAATAATAATGGTTTTCATTCATTTGATACTTTTCTGTTGTTCTTGCAAAAAAATAAAAAATAAAAAAATAAACAAGAAAAAAGCACAGGAAAAGAAGTGATGTCCATAGCTACCAGCAAAATAGATAAACTGCATGCATGGATGCTGCTTGGAGTGTTCAGTTACAAACAAGTCATACAGTCAAGAGTTCAACTACGTACATCATACAGTACAGTAGTACTATATATTAGGGATCGTGTAGTTTTGGGCTTTCTTGCCCTAAAATATCACCCTAAAATCAGCCTCAAATTTCCTTCATAACAGCTTGGCAGTATTAGATAGGCATAGCCAAGCCCAAAAATGCCTTCAGAGTTACCCCAAACTCTTCCAACAAGTTTCTACGGAATTAAAAAAATTCTATATAACAGAATTTTATTCTGACTAAGTAACTAACTGATGCCTTCAGCCAAGCATAACTCAACAATGGATAAGGCTACAGGCTTGATTTTTCACTGTTCAATGTTGCTGCATCCCAAAACGTGCCTTTTTGCCAACCACAGCACATATGTACAATGCACGTATCATGGACTTACCTTTGTCCTCCTTTGCAATCCAGTTCTTTTTCCTGACAACGCAAGGTGTCAATTTGCGATAGCACAATACAGCCTCCCTCTGGGTGTGTCATGTTTTTCACCCGTAATTTCTGTAGTGACTGGATTCATTGCAGAGAAGTTTCTTGTAGTGTTCTTCAATTGTAACACTGTGTAACCAGTGGAACATATATAGCTATATACAAATGAAGCGTAAGGGCCACCTCACTTTTCAGTGCATAATTGATTATTGGGCTGAGCGTTCCAACACAAAATTATATTATGGGATTCCTGGTGCCATTCTTTCTTTTAATGTGGTACATGTGGATTCAGTAGTCATAATTGTGTTATTAAAAAGTAAACAAACAAGTAGAAGGGAAAAAAGGAATTTTAAGCTGGATTAGGGATCAAAGAACAAAAAAGCAGGGAAACAAGGGAACAGCTAAAAAGTTGTGAAACAAGAGAGGTTGCCTATACCTGCAGATATTTTAGTGGACGTCTAATCCCTACTCTTCAGTCTATATGAATTAGGGATTAGATGTCCACTAATATATTTGTAGGTATAGGCAACCTCCCTTGTTTCACAACTTTTTAGCTGTTCCCTTGTTTCCCTGCTTTTTTGTTCTTTGATCCCTAATCCAGTTTAAAATTCCTAATTGTTCCTTCTACTTGTATAACAGATGTCAGTAACAAACAAGTGGCCTAATAAAGGGTTGAGTTACAAACAAAACACCATGTGGAGAGTTCAGCTACAAACAGTCACCCTGTAAAGAGTTCAACTACATAATAACCAAATTAACCAGTAGAGAGTTCAGCTATAAAAATTCACCTTCTAGAGAGCTGAGCTACAAACAAATCACCCTGTAGAAAGTTCAACTACAAAAAAGCCATCCAGTAGGGAGATCATCTAGAAAAAAGGCACCTGTAAAGTTCAGCTACAAACTAGTCACCCAGTAGAAAGTTCAGCTAAAAACAAGCTACCCTGTAGACTGATAAGCTAGAAACAAGAAACTAGTAGAACTTTCAACTACAAACAGGTCACCCAGTAAAGAGTTTAGCTATAAAAATGTCATCCACTAGAGAGTGCAGTTACCAGCAAATCACCCTGTGCAGAGTTCAGCTATCTGTAGAGAGTTCAGCTACAAGCAAGTCACCTGTAGAGAGTTCAGCTACAAACAAATTACCCTGTGGAGTGTTCAGAAATAAATCACCCTGTAGAGACAGTTCAGCTACAAACAAGTCACTCTGTAAAGAGTTCAGCTACAAGCTAGTCAGACGGTAGAGTATTCAGCTGCAAACAAGTCACCCAGCAGAGAATTCAGTTACAAACAAGTCACCTGTAAAGAGTTCAGCTACAAACAAGTCACCCAGTAGAAAGTTCAGCTACAAACAAATCATCCTGTGGAGAGTTCAGCTGTATCCTTACTTTTATTTATTTATATATTAAGGCTTTATAGCACAAGTGCTGAAGGTCTGTAGGACACCTGGTCTTACAGCCTATTTAAAATTGTTACAGAAAGTATATTTGAAAAGGTGGAGAAGAGAGAAAAAATCCACGACTGTACCTGGGCAGCCTCAAACCTACAACCATCTCATTAACGCTTGAATGCTTACAGGAGTCTGCCAGGAAGATAGGATGTTTTCTCCTTGTCAGTTTCATGTATATGTATCCATAGGAACTTTAGTGAGTGATTCATTATCTCTGGCCTCTCTACAGTATTATCTCAATCCTGTAGAGAGTTCAGCTATAAACAAGCCACCCAGTATAGAGTTCAACCACAAAAAAAATCACACTGTAGAGAATTCGTCTACAGTACAAACAGCATCTTTTAAAGCTCACCTGATACAACCAACCTTGGTTAAAATAACTATCTAAAATGGTAAGAAACTTAGCTGTTGACTACTTCTTCCATGGATGATCTGGAAGGTAATAAATTTTGTAAAACATGTGAAAATTTGGTACACGTAGCTACCACCATTGGCAAGCTACTGTACAACACTCTGATATTAAAAACTGGCATTTCTCGATACTTTGATAAGACCGGTTTTCCCAGAGACAGTCACATATTAGTTTAAGTTGTGCTGCTTACATGTCACACTTTTGCTTATATCAAATATTTTGCTGACTATCCACCCTGTTAGCTCACCTCACCACTTAGAAACTAGTTGAGATGAGTTGCACATTTACTGATAAAATATTTAAAGTACATCTACTTCATCTTTTCTTCTTCCTGTAGTAAAGAAAAAAAACATAGGTTAAAAAAGTCCCAAAACTGGCCATAGGCCGGCTTTGGGGTATACAAATACAAAAAGAAATAAAATCTAATCCAAAACAGCCAAGCTGTAAAAAAAGTGTGCGGCCCTCAGAAAGGCTATGGTGAAAAAAGATGTGAAATCCAAGGTGGCGGCCAAGAAATGGCTGTGATGGTAGGTTAATGGTAAAAATTTTAATAACGACAATTCAGGTGAATTTTTGTGCCGCTTCACAAAATTTACCTGAATTGTAATTATTAAAATTTTTACCATTAGCCTACCATCACAGCCATTTCTTGGCCGCCACCTTGGATTTCACATCTTTTTTCACCATAGCCTTTCTGAGGGCCGCACACTTTTTTTACAGCTTGGCTGTTTTGGATTAGATAACCCTTTTCATTACAGCAATTTAAAGTCTGTGCTATTTTCAGTGGAGTCGCCAGGCCTGGAGTGGACACATCCACACATTTCACCCCATGCAAAATGCGAATCCATTCTTAGAGACTCTACATACATTTGGTTTAAAAACTGTTTCAAAAGTGATATCTAAATGTATCTAGCTAGCTATTAGGCTATGCTGCTGTTTCTGCAGTGATTTCACTATAGTCTAATGCTACTGCATGAATGATATAGAAGCTAGAAATGAAAACTGAACTTATTACACCACATTGTCTTGTTCTCTTTCAACTCATCTGTACTTGTACACAACCCTTCTGTACTCCAGCCTGATTCCTGAGATAATCGTATAGCTAAATTCAACAATTTTTCATCTCCAACTGACTTGCTAAACACCAGAGAATTTAATTTTTGTCTATCACTTTAGGTAACTTAACAAAAGAATCTGCTACTCACAACTTAGTTTTCTGGACGTGAAAAAATAGATTGGACATCCCCTCCTTCCTAGTGTTCCTTTCTACCCCACCTAAAACTTGGATCACGTGATGTGCATTAAATAGAAAGTACTGAAATTACTCAAGTTGATTTAATTATTGAACATAATAATTTTATGTCAATATCAGTTGTTTATTTACAATGAAAGTATTGCTCTGGCATGGTATGCAACTACTTGTCTCTTGTTTGTACCAGTAATAGCAAGCAGATGCCACTGTCCTAGGAAAATTTGGGTGGGCATGTGCCCACCCAGGCCAACCCTTGGCTATGCCACTGGCTATTTTCATGGTTAGGTTGTTATGGATTTGATATTAGACACTTGCTGTGATCCCTTGAATAATTGTATAGTATATCTAATCAAAAACAGCCAAGCTGTAAAAAAAGGTGCGGCCCCCAAAAAGGCCATGGTGAAAAAAGATGTGAAATCCAAGGTGGTGGCCAAGAAATGGCTGTGATGGTAGGTTAATGGTTAAATTTTAATAACGACAATTCAGGTGAATTTGGTGCCAAGACCAAGTGGCACAAAATTCACCTGAATTGTCGTTATTAAAATGTAACCATTAACCTACCATCACAGCCATTTCTTGGCCGCCACCTTGGATTTCACATCTTTTTTCACCATGGCCTTTTTGGGGGCCGCACTTTTTTTTACAGCTTGGCTGTTTTTGATTAGATATCACTTCTTTTTGTATTTGTATACTGCAAAGCCAGCCTATGGCTGGCTTTGGGGCTTTTTTAACCCATTTGTTTTTTTCTTTACCACAGGAAGAAGAAAAGAACTTAAAGAAGATTTGTAATACTTCAATTATTTTTGATTTTATTAGTAATTATCCAAATTATATACATATATTTATTACATGACCATTATTCCCCACAGGATATTTTTTTTCAGCTGATCTCTCTACTGGGTGACTTGAAATGTAGCTGAACTATATACAGGATGGTTTCTTTGTAGCTGAACTCTCTACAAGGTGACCTCTTCTAGCTGGTCTCTCTACAGGGTGATTTGTTTGCAGCTAAACTCTCTACATGGTGGTTTCTTTGTAGCTGAACTCTCTATAAAGTGACTTCATCTAGCTGAACTCTCTACAGGGTGATTTTTTTGTAGCTGAACTCTCTACAGGGTGATTTGTTTGCAGCTGAACTCTCTACATGATGGTTTCTTTGTAGCTGAACTCTCTACAAGGTGACTTCGTCCAGCTGATCTCTCTACAGGGTGAATTGTTTCTAGCTGAACTCTCCACAGGTGATTTGTTTGCAGCTAAACTCTCTACATGGTGGTTTCTTTGTAGCTGAACTCCCTACATGATGGTTTCTTTGTAGCTGAACTCTCTACAAGGTAACTTCTTCTCTACAGGGTGATTTGTTGTAGTTGAATTCTCTACAAGGTGGTTTGTTTGAGGCTGAACTCTCTACATGGCGGTTTCTTTGTAGCTGAACTCTCTACAGAGTGATTTGTTTGCAGCTGAACTCTCTACATGATGGTTTCTTTGTAACTGAACACTCTACAAGGTGACTTCTTCTAGCTGATCTTTCTACAGGGTGAATTGTTTGTAGCTGAACTATCTACAAGGTAACTTCTTCTAGCTGAACTCTCTACAAGGTGACTTCTTCTAGCTGATCCCTCTACAGGGGGATTTATTTGTAGCTGAACTCTCTACAAGTGATTTATTTGCAGCTGAACTCTTTATGAGGTGGTTTCTTTGTAGCTGAACTCTCTACAAGGTGACCTCTTCTAGCTGATCTCTCTACAGGGTGATTTGTTTGCAGCTGAACTCTCTACATGGTGGTTTCTTTGTTGCTGAACTCTCTACAAGGTGAATTCTTTTACCTGATCTCTCTACAGGATAATTTGTTTGTAACTGAACTCTGTACAAGTGCGTTTTTGTGGGTGATCTCACTGCAGGTTGATTTGTTTGTAGCTGAACTCACTAAAGGGTGATTTGCTTGTAGCTGAACTCCTTACATTGTGTCTAGTTTCTAGCTGATCTCTCTACAGGGTGATTTGTTTGTAGCTGATCTCTCTACAAGTTGATTTGTGTGTAGCTGATCTCTCTGCAGGTTGATTAATTTGTAGCCGATCTCTCTACAGGGTAATTTGTTTGTAGCTGAACTGTCTATAAGATGATTTGTTTGTAGCTGATCTCTCTGCAGGTTGATTTGTTTTAGCTGAACTCTCTACAGGCTGATTTACTTGTAGCTGAACTCCTTACATTGTGTCTAGTTTCTAGCTGATGTCTCTACAGGGTGATTTTTTTATAGCTGATCTCTCTACAAGTTGATTTGTGTGTAGCTGATCTCTCTGCAGGTTGATTTGTTTGTAGCCAATCTCTCTACAAGGTAATTTGTTTGTAGCTGAACTCTCTATAAGGTGATTTATTTGTAGCTGATCTCTCTGCAGGTTGATTTGTTTTAGCTGAACTCTCTACAGGGTGATTGCTTGTAGCTGAACTCCTTACATTGTGTCTAGTTTCTAGTTGATGTCTCTACAGGGTGATTTTTTGTAGCTGAACTCTCTACAGGGTGATTTGTTTCTAGCTTATCTCTCTACAGGTAGATTTGTGTTGATTTGTTCATTGTTGATCGCTCTAAAGGTTGATTTGTTGTAGCTGAACACTCTGCAAAGTGTTTTATTTGTAGCTGATCTCTCTAAAGGGTAATTTGTTTGTAGCTGAACTCTCTCCACAGTGACTTGTGTGTAGCTGAATTCTGTGTAGCTGAATTCTCTAGAGAGTGACTTAATTGTAGCTGAATTCTCTACAGGGTGCATGACTTGTTTATAGCTGAATTTTCTTCAGTGTGACTTGTAATGTTCTGAATCTCTATAGTGATATATTTGCTTAACTCTCCACATGGTGACTTGCTTCTTGCTGAACTGTGTATAAGATTAACTGTTTGCAGCTGAACTCCCTACAGAATAACTTGTGATGTAATAAAATTCTATAATGGATTAAATAAATTAGCCGAATGCTCTATTAGGGTGACTGTTCTATTAGAGTATCTCGATCTCGCATTTGCTACACGAAGTTGGCTTTAGAATCATAACTCAGTGGTTTGTAATCCGATTCTTCTGTACTGCTGCAAGGACTTTCTATGAAGATTGTTCCAGCTATACACCGATTTTCAGCTCATTGCTCTAAGTGGTTTGCCTAGTAGGCGTGAAAACTAATACTTTTTTATTCGTAAAAATCGATCGCGTAATTGTGACACAGGTTGGGTTTTGTGTCATATCTCCATGGTCTTTATCTCGATTCCTTTCAAACCACCAAAAGGCACTCCTACGATGGTTACTCCATCTACATAGCAATTTTCAACTCATTCCATGAAGCGGTTTACCCCGTAGGCTTGACAACAAATCGATCTTGTTTTACGCGAATAATCGGTAACAACTCCTGAACCATCCATCGGATTTGTACCAAATTTGATGCTAGGATTCGCCTTTGGACTCCCTTTCTGTGTGCCAAATTTCATGGCGATCGGAGTACGCGTTTGCTTGTTATAGCAATTTTTGCAAGTGTGCGAAAATACGAAGAAGAAATAAAAAACGAAACTTTGGCAGCTCGTATCTCGGAAATGGCTGGAGCGATTTCCTTCAAATTTGGAATGTGGACTCCCCTGTTTGGCGGGCAACTGTGTAGCAAATTTGGTTCCAATTGGATAAGTGATCACTGAGATACAAAGGTATGAAAATGACGTTTTCGTTCTTCCTGTCAATATACTCACGGGTGTGGCACGCCGGCTTCTTGGGCCGCACGACACACTACCGTGTGTCTTGATGGCAGATGATTTTCTTGAGCATTAATAAACTTATTGCTGGAACCAAGTTTGTTCACATTTAAATGCAAAGTAAATTTGTTCTGTGTCTGATATTATGTGTATGCAGTTCTATGAGTAGAAAAGTTTAGTTATGAACGCTTGTCCTTTCACTGTATTTCGTTAGAATCTTAATCACTTGTACTCCAACTCTACTATAAATATATCAATGTATATATTTCACATACGTAGGAAAATTTCAGAAAGGCAATGTAATTTTAGTATATTCAACTGACATGCTATTTTCCCTCTTGTAAGAAAGATACCAAAGTATTGCTCTGTGTTCACGTTTATGTAGCTTATACAGCATATTGTTATACTGAAGTCATTTTATATAACAATTGGAAGGAAATATTAGGAATATTATGCATGGAAGAAAAAAAGTAGTGAAACAAGGGAATAGCTAAAAGTGGTAAAACAAGGAAGTTTGCATATACCTATAGATATACTAGTGGACATTTAATCCCAAATTCAGTCTATATAGGTAACTATATAATTATATAATGCCTAATTCCACCACTTTTAGCTTTCCCTTAATTGTTTCACTACTTTTTTCTTTGATCCCTAATCCAACTTAAAATTCCTTATTTTTCTTTCTACTTGTTTGTTTACTTTTTTATAACATAATTTTGACAAACGAACCAGAGCATACCACATTAAAAGAAAGAATGGTGCTAGGAATGCCATAAAAGTGATTTTGCATCAGAAAGTGAACCCCAGCAATCAATAATATTATGTAATGAAGGAGAGATGGCTATTACGCTTTGTATTTAGCTATGTTCTACCCATTACACAGTGTTATAAATAAAAAACAGTATGAGAAACATCTCTGCAATCAATCCAGCCACTATATTGAAATACAGATGATAAGCATAATAGCCACAGGCACATTGCACTATTGCGAATCGACACCTTGAGTTGTCAGCGAAAATGACTGGAACACAAAGGAGGACAAAGGCAAGCCCATGATGCATGTGTTGTACATATCACTAATGGTGAAAAGGCACATCTCAGGATGAAGCAACAAATAAAGCCCATAGCCTTATTCATTGTCAAGTTTTGCTTGGCTAGTTAGTTAGTCAGTCAGTCATCATATAATTCTGATAAATAGAAATATTTTTAAATTCAATAAAAACTTTCTGGAGGGGTTTGGGGTTAGTCTAAAGACATGTTTGGGCTTGTCTACACCTAAAAAATGCTGCTAAGTTGTCATGAAGGAAAATTGAGGCTGGCTTTAGGGTGATATTTTTGGCTGCAAAAGTCCAGTTCTTCATGATCCCTAATATACAGTACTGCCATACTGTATGATACTGTACTGTATGATATGTATAATGGAATGTGTAATAAGGTAGTGATACTTTGTGCATACAGTTTTAGGAATGATAAGGATGACATTATTATTGTGGATGCTGTTTTCAGTTCTTGTTGAAGTCAACACTCAAGAAGGTTAACCAATAATAAGTGTATGTGCCAATGTGATGTCATTGGAAGTGTTAAAAATCTATACCTAAACATCTGAGCTGTGAGAAAGGGTGCCACTTAAGCCATCACAAAAAAGATGTGAAATCCAAGGTGGTGATCAAGAAATAGTGTGATAGTAGGTTAATTGCAAAAATATTGAATAATGACATTTCAGTTGAATTTGTGTTGCCTCATCCACTTTCACTAGGATTTGGCACCAAACTGTCAATGTTAACATTTTTGCCATTAACCTACCACCACAGCCATTTCTTCATTGGATTGTACATCTTTTTTTTACACTGAAATTTTTAGAGGGTTACACCCTTTTCCCACAGCCTGGCCATTTTGTATAGATATCACTTTTTGTGTAATTGCATACCTCAAAGCAGGCCATAGGCCAGCTTTGAGACTTCTTTTTTTCTTATCTATTATCTTTGCCACAGGATCAAGAACGGACTTTGTTGTTTATGTTTGACTATGTGTCTACTTTTGAAGAATTTTTGATTGCATCTGCAAATTTGAAATACTTCCATGTGATTTAAGCAAAAATGAAGACTCTGAATAAACTAGTATGGTTTCCTGGCCAGTTAGAAATAGACTTATAACCCAGCTTTAAAGTTTCAAAACATTCCCTAAGGCAATGAGTTTGACATGGCACCATATCTCAAATTATTTAGTATACCTTACTCAACTTCCACAGAAAATTTGGTGCTTTTATCACAAGTGAACTCTGTGGTGAGCTCAACTACAAACTGTTCACCATGTAGTCTAAGAGTACAGCTACATTTTGAGTTTCCCTGTAGAAATTTCAGCTAGATACACATTTTCCTGTAGAGTATTCAGCTGCAAACAATATAGCCTTAATGATTAATCAAAACATTTGTAATAATTACTATTAAATGTATATGTGTATAGCTAAATAAACAATTTAAAAAATTCTCCATCATGTCCATAGCTAATCCTCATTCCTACAAGTATACAAAAAAATTTAGAAATTTACCTGTACAACTAGAGTAGGGACGACAGTAGATTGATAAAAAGTACTGAAACAAGTGCATGGGGTAGTGAACAAGTTACTAAAATACAGTTAAATAATAAGATGAGTTGTAATTATATCCCTACTGTGCATTTCCATTATGGCATCTTAAGCACAGGAGGGATATAATAATACGTCTTATTATTTAACTGTATTTTGGCATTGCTCACTAGCCTATGCACTTGTTTTAGTGCTTTTTGGTACTGTACTTGTTTATTGCTTTTTTCTCAAATCTTTATGGTAGCATGTTCTAGAATGGTCAGCTGTACTTTTATGAGATTTCTCCACATCTCTATCATACAATGCTTTGGTACTTTCAGCCGATTTCATACATGAATCTCTCACATGGTTATAATGTTCATCAAGATGACACTGCGATCTGTCCTCACTGCTGTAGTTTTCCATTTTATTTGGGAGTATGTCATCTTTGTGAGCTTTACAATAGGCCTTATTTTTGCCTTTCCTCCTATTCCTCCGTGCCGCTTCCTTTGAAGGCATCATCGCTCCGAATATTACCTCAGAGAGAATACACAAAGCAATAATGCTTAACTAATTGTATTTTCCACACATGATTATGTAACAAATTTACTAACAGGATCTAGTAATAGAATGTGTTAGCTACAGCAAAGAAATGCATTGAGAAATGCAAGCAGTTATTCTTTGCCTGTTAACTTTGCTACAAACAAACACACTTATTATCTCTTACGCTTGTATTTTCTTGACGATGTACAACAGGTCCTGCATCCGTCCTGTATATTAAACCAAATTTTGAAATCACCAGCGTAGTCCAAACTTTGGTGCAATATAACACGTGTATTCCAATATGTTTGGGTGCAATGATTATGTGGTGTGTGTACTCTGATTGAAGCTGTACCAATGAGCGATGGCCACAATAAAAAAGGATGAAACTTAAAACAGTAGTACATACATCGTAGATATTCAATATTGTGAAAGGTTTTTTCACCACGAAGTTCGAAGCGTTCCCGCCAAAGAAATAAGGCTGTAGCATTAGCCTGTTTTCCGCTATGTTTGACTGAACGTATCAGGCAGTGAGGCATTAGAAAATTCACTAAACATCTATTTTTTTAATTTCATAGCGCCTCGTTGAAAATGCTTGGGGTCATTCTGAAGACATATTTGGGCTTTTTTATACCTGACCAATGCTGTCAAGTGGTCGTGAAGGAGTTCTGAAGATAATTTTTGGTAGATGTTTCTTCATGGACCACGCCCACACATTCATCGTCCCTACTATACAGTACTGTCATATTGTATGATAGAAAAGAAAGACAAGTTAAAAGTAATACCCAAAGCTGGCCATAGGCTGGCTTTAGGTATGAAATTACAAAAAGAAGTGATATCTAATCAAAAACAGCCAAGCTGTAAATAGGTTGCGGCCTCCAAAAAAGTCAGGGTGAAAAAGATGTGTAATCCAAGGTGGCAGCCAATAAATGGCTGTGAGGGTAGGTTAATAGCAAAATCCTAGTGAAACTTGGAGGAGGCAACACAACAAAAACTAAACAAACTAGTATTTTTTTAAAAGCGATAATTTAAAAATGAAGCAGGGATCTATGCAATAAAAAGTAGTGAAACAAGAAATGAATGATGGTATTACAGCATAGCTCAGTGGGAAAGTCCCTACTTTGGCACATCATTTATTATTATTTAGTTCAATGCCAAAGTAGGGATTTTCCCTCTGAGCTATGCTTTAATATTTATTTATTTATTTATCTGTAATGTACAAACTCAGTAAGAGTATATTGTAATATTATAATTTAATAATTGTTCTTAATTAGGTAGCGATTGTAAAATGACATTCCAATCTATCTTCAAAAGACTCAAGGTCGGGTGCCAGAGTGGTGTCTGTTGGTAAAGCATTGCAGAGTGCAATACTTGAAGGGTATAGTTTATATGCTTGTATTCTAGATGGTGGTACATCGAAGTGATGGGTATGGTGGCTTCATATCGGATATGGTGACATAGTTTGTGTTAAAATGTTATGTTATGAGTAGAAATGTGAAGGATGTTGTTAACA
Source organism: Dysidea avara (assembly GCF_963678975.1). Lineage (NCBI taxonomy): Eukaryota > Metazoa > Porifera > Demospongiae > Dictyoceratida > Dysideidae > Dysidea > Dysidea avara. Next base: position 27,619,018 of record NC_089275.1, read on the forward strand.
ATTTTGTACAGTGTAACTAGCTTAGCTTGAGCATGACGTTGTTCTAATGTAGCTCAATGAAAATTTTCAAGCATGCGAGTGACACTGGAGGTGTATGAATAGTCATTAAAATAAATCTGGTCTTATGGCATTGAACGGCTTCAAGTTTCTGACTATCTTGTAATGTGTGTGGAGCCCTCACAGTGGAGCAGTATTCTAGAATGAGTCACACATAAGATTCATTGCATTTTGTCTTAAGGCCCCTATTCGGTGATTATTAGTTTCTCATCCAGCCTTTCTAATTATTATGATGTGGGCGGGAGGGTATTACCATTATGCCATTATTTTATAATATTAACACACTGATGTACAGACCTTGTCCAAATTGTCTTTCTTTCTTTTTACAAACATTTTCTTCACCAGCTGATTCTATACTTTTCGTGATCGCCAACTGTTTTTCGACAGTCAACTGAAAGCCTGCTTTGATGAAGTCGATAGAGCACGATTGCAACTGGCACTGCAGCAATTTGTTAAGGAAAACAACAGTTCTTCTGGCGATATATAGCGCAGTGTAGCGTTCGTCAACAAAAAATTATAACAGTTTGGTATCACGTGTTCTTCTAAGCATGCACAGAGTAAATAATGGCTTACCATGAGGTAGCTTAAGAAGGATGCGGGCGGTGGATGAGAAACTAATAATCACCAAATAGGGGCCTAACTGATGGGAGACAACGTTTTAGATTTCTATGCAAGAATGCTCTAACATCATTTGCTTTGTGGGTAATGTAGGTAACATGCAAGTAAGATTGTTGTTGATCATCAATCCGAGGTATTTTATGGATGGAACACGTTTGATTTGGGAATCGCTTAAGGTGTACTGTGATGTGAGGGGATGCTTTTTAAGAGAGACTTGGAGATGTTAACATTTGTCTAGGTTAAATACCATTTGCCAGTCAATAGACCATGTGTTTAGGTCCCGCTGAAGAGTCTGTATATCGTTGCTTGTTCGAATAACATGGTACGCTAAGGCATCATCAGCGTAAAGCTTAACTGTACTAGAAACATTCTCATGTAGATCATTGATGTACAGAAGAAAAAGGAGGGGGCCCAAAACAGACCCTGTGGGACACCGGAAAGTACTGAGCAGGAATTACTTGTTACATTTTAAATAACTACTTGCTGAGTTCTGTTAGATAGGTAATCTTTTATCCAGGTTAGAGTAGTTGTATTAACACCATAAAAGGAAAGTTTGTGAAGTAGCTTCTGGTGTGGCACTTTGTCAAAAGCCTTACTCAAATCCAAAGAGATGACATCAATTTGTCTCCTGGATTGAGATAAGTAGCAAAGTCAGTGACAGTAGTTATCAGTTGTCTTTCACATGAATGGTTTTTCCTGAAGCCATGTTGCTGTTTGCATAAAATGTTATTCTCGCTAAGGTGATGATAGATATTGGAGTAGATAATGTGTTCAAAATTTTTACAAGGGATACAAGTTAGTGAGATTGGTTGATAATTAGCTGGAGATGTACGACTACCTTTCTTAAATATTAGAACAACATTGGATTTTTTCCAGTCATTAGGGAGTTGACTTTGTGTAAGTGATGCTCTATAGATTAGTGATAAAGCAGGTGCTACATTATTGGCTGTTTCCCTTAGTAAGCGAGGTGGTATCCTGTCAGGGCCACAGGCCTTATGAGACTGCAGATCATTGAGCAAGCTTGCAACACCCTCAACTTGTACTTGAATATCATTAGATTGGGAAGGTGGAGGATTACTCATTTTGGGAAATCCATCTGAGTGTTCTCTAGTGAATACAGAGGAGAAATGGTTATTTATTATTGAGGCCTTATCTGTATCTTTGCTATATACTGTGTTATTAACTTCCAATGAGCTGATACCACTTGTGTCTTTTCTTGTTTTTAATGTAAGTCCATAGTTGCTTGTGCCCTCTGGTTGAATGCGGATCAAAGAGATCAGATATATACTGGTTGTGTGCCTGTCTGCACTCACACTGGACAATTTTCTTGATGTTCCGATAAGCTGACCAATGTTGTGGTAGGTTAGTAGTGCGGGTTTTGTTGTACAGGCGGTGTTTCCTTCTAGTTATCCATTTAATATGAGTGTTAATCCAAGGTTGATTATGACGTTTGGAAGTCAGTCTTGATGGTATCAAGTCCAGACAATTTTTACAAGTATCTTTCAGTTTGTTCCGCAGTTCCATGTTCGTTTGGTGTTATTTAGGACAAAATGACTGCACTGTTGTAACATAACATTATTAATATTGCAGAAATCAGTCCTGCTCCACAGGTAAACTTTTCTTTGAATGGGAGGAGTTGTGTACACGGCCAGTTTTGACTCAATGTATAGAGCTTCATGATCACTAATACCAGGCACAACATAGCATGAAATAATATAAGAAGGTTGGTTAGTAGCAAAAATGTCAAGTATGCGGTTGTCATGAGTAGGGGTATCAACCAATTGGGTAAAGCCACCGTAACCAATCAGATCCAGAAAATGATTATTTATAGTTAAAGGGTACTGATAACTACTTATAGAAAGTCTATTCCACTTAATGTCAGGTAAATTAAGGTCACCAGTTAACCAAATCGTGCAGTCAAAGTGCGATGAAATTATTTCTTCTAAAAGATTATGAAGGTTTTGCATATATAGCAGATCTCTGTGAGGAGGTCTGTAGACAGACACAATTACAATTATTACATTTCACCTCACAAGCAACGACCTCACATATAGTGTTAAGAGTAAGCTGAATACACTGTACAGTATATCACTTTGACAGGCAAAAAGAACACCACCACAACCATCACTTCTATCATTTCTGAAAATATTATATCCACTAGAAAAAATCTCACTGTTCAGAATAGCAGGAGTAAGCCAAGTTTTAGTGGTTGTAATAAAATCAGGGTTATATAAATTAATCAGGTTAAACATAGAAGATTTCTTTGCTAAAAGGCTTTGACAGTTGAAAACAATAGAATTTAGGTCCTGGAACTATGTCAGGAGGACTGTGCTCCTACATTGACAACAGGTAGTATCCATTGCTGATGTTTGTGTATTGGTGGTAGGATTAGATGAGTAGGATACAGACCTTACAAACTCTGTTCCGTTAAACTTACCATAGATTTTTATGTCAAGATATAAGGAATTATTCTTTATTTTGATTCTTTTTCATTCAACTTTCTGATTGATTAGAGCCCGTTGCTCTTTCAGCAGTGCAGATTCAGTAGCTAATTCCTCTGGAGAGAGATCAGGTTTGATGTTTATAGGATATTTGAACAGGGATCAGTCTGAAAGTACTTTGATGACATCAGTTGATCTCAAAAATTTCACCAACAGTAGACGGGGTTTGACATTTGTAGACTTATATTTACCCAAACGGTATAGATCTTTGATTGAATTTGAGTCGACCTTGACTTCCTTTTCTTTCAGGGTTGTAATCAAAGATGTAAGATCTGCTTGAGTACTGTCTGTTTAGGTGTGTTTCCTGGGCACTCAGTAATACCGTAGACAACAACATTGAATTTTCTGTCAAAGGATGTAGAACTGTTGCTGGGAGTGAGCTGAGGAGAAGCTGTAGGGGGTGACACAGATGGTTGTGGTTTCTGATGAGATGGTTTACTGGTTATGTTATCTTCTAATTTCTTTATGTGTTGGTCTAAATACATGTTCAGTTCATCAGAGGTCTTGTCCAGTTTTCCTCCAGTTGCTTAAGCTTGTCGTCCAGAAGATCTTGATGCTCTTGAATGTCACTGAAGAATTTAAGTGCTAATGAAAATTTTGGGTGGCATAATATTATATTACAAAAGAACATGATATTAGAGGGTAATTCACGAAGCACCTGAGCATCCTCAGTGGAAAGACTGTTACATTGCAGATGCTCCCACTAGCCACACCAATTACATTCAATACAATTGGATTCAGCAAGCTTGCCACAAGATACACATGTTGGAATTTCTATTTTCCCTTCTTTAGCAGATGGTGATGCACCAGGATGCTCTTTCTGCTTAGATATAAGGTTACAGATCACAAAATTCCATTTAGTACACACCAGTAATGAATGTTACCAGATTTAACAAAGAACAATGACAATATACCACAGATTGAATAACTGGCCTTTATTAGGGCTGTTTCACAACAAAATACCAATGTTCTAGTGGTTTGAAGGTGAGATGTAGAGGCCAGAGTTCAATAGAACTAACACCCACAATCACTTTTCTACAAGTAATACCATCATTCATCTCTTGTTTCACTACTTTTTATTGCATAGATCCCTACTTCATTTTTTAAATTAACAATTTTTAAAAATATTAGTTATTATTATTCATATGTAGATTTTGTGCATGTAACTCTACTGGTCCATTATCAATTATCTTATTCTACAGATCTAGAGTACTCAGTTAGTGTGATAAGTTATCCTCCTGGTAGTTTTATTAATGGGAGTGATAACAGTTTTGGATATCCTGTTGGGTCTGATGTGAACTTGACATGTTTAATGACTCCTACTCCTCCTACTCCTCCATCTAGAGGTGATTCACTGTTAGAGGTGATATGATTCACTGTTAGAGGTGATATGTTTGTAGCTGATCTCTCTGCAGGTTGATTTGTTTTAGCTGAACTCTCTACAGAGTGATTTGTTTGTAGCTGAACTCCTTACATTGTATGTAGTTTCTAGCTGATCTCCCTACAGGGTGATTTGTTTGTAGCTGATCTCTCTACAAGTTGACTTGTGTGTAGCTGATCTCTCTGCAGGTTGATTTGTTTGTAGCCGATCTCTCTACAGGTAATCTGTTTGTAGCTGAACTCTCTATAAGGTGATTTGTTTGTAGCTGATTTCTCTGCAGGTTGATTTGTTTTAGCTGAACTCTCTACAGGGTGATTGCTTGTAGCTGAACTCCTTACATTATATGTAGTTTCTAGCTGATGTCTCTACAGGGTGATTTTTTGTAGCTGAACTCTCTGCAGGGTGATTTGTTTCTAGCTTATCTCTCTACAGGTAGATTTGTGTTGATTTGTTCATTGCTGATCGCTCTAAAGGTTGATTTGTTGCAGCTGAACACCCTGCAAAGTGTTTTGTTTGTAGCTGATCACTCTAAAGGGTAATTTGTTTGTAGCTGAACTCTCTCCACAGTGACTTGTGTGTAGCTGAATTCTGTGTAACTGAATTCTCTAGAGAGTGACTTAATTGTAGCTGAATTCTCTACACAGTGCATGACTTGTTTATAGCTGAACTTTCTTCAGTGTGACTTGTAATGTTCTGAATCTGTATAGTGATATATTTGCTTAACTCTCCACATGGTGACTGTCTTCTTGCTCAACTGTCTATAAGATTAACTGTTTGCAGCTGAACTCCCTACAGGATAACTTGTGATGTAATAAAATTCTATAATGGAATAAATAAATTAGCCGAATGCTCTATTAGGGTGACTGTTCTATTAGAGTATCTCGATCTCGCATTTGCTACACGTAGTTGGCTTTCGAATCATAACTCAGTGGTTTGTAATCCGATTCTTCTGTACTACTGCAAGGACTTTCTATGAAGATTATTCCAGCTATACACCGATTTTCAGCTCATTGCTCTATGCTCTAAGCGGTTTGCCTAGTAGGCGTGAAAACTAATACTTTTTTATTCATAAAAATCGATCGCGTAATTGTGACACAGGTTGGGTTTTGTGTCATATCTCCGTGGTCTTTATCTCGATTCCTTTCAAACCACCAAAAGGCACTCCTACGATGGTTACTCCATCTACATAGCAATTTTCAACTCATTCCATGAAGCGGTTTACCCTGTAGGCGTGACGACAAATCGATCTTGTTTTACGCGAATAATCGGTCATAACTCCTGAACCATTCATCGGATTTGTACCAAATTTGATGCTAGGATTCGCCTTTGGACTCCCTTTCTGTGTGCCAAATTTCAAGGCAATCGGAGTACGCGTTTGCTTGTTATAGCAATTTTTGCAAGTGTGCGAAAAGACGAAGAAGAAGAAGATAAAAAAAAACGAAGAAAAAAAACGAAACTTTGGCAGCTCGTATCTCGGAAATGGCTGGAGCGATTTCCTTCAAATTTGGAATGTAGACTCCCTTGGCTGGCGGGCAACTGTATAGCAAATTTGGTTCCAATCAGATAAGTGATCACCGAGATACAAATGTGTGAAAATGACGTTTTCGTTCTTCCTGTCAATATACTCACGGGTGCGCCGGCTTCTTGGGCCGCACGACGCACTACCGTGTGTCTTGATTCCTCTGTATTTAAACTGATCTGCAATTCATGACTCAGTTTCTGCCTGGTCCCAAGTTATGTATGTACCATGACCACATCTAATTATTTTAACTGCTACTGCTAGTGGTGAACTGCATGCTATGACCAGATTATCTGTAAAAACCAACAGGTGGGCATTGAATACATTACACCTGAAATCTGTCACTTTTTGCACAAATGAAGCATTTGGGGATTTACAAGTTGGCTGGTTTTAACAGGTGACTACACAGAGACCTGATTAGACAGGTTTCACTATGCATTAATTTAGGTTACGCCAGTATGCAGTGTAAATGAGTACATACAAACATTGCACATGTTACATTCACCTACTTCTTCCACCTGCAGCCAAAGTTCCCAGACTTCTGACGATGTAAGTAGGCGTCGGCCTACTATGCCCAAAATTTTACCTATTATGCTTTTGAGCATTGCTCAAAATTTAAGCCTATTATGCTCAAAATTATGCTTTTAAATCAAGATTATGCTCTAGAACTGACTATTTTATTAGAGTATATCAGCCTTTCCTGACTGCTGTATTAGAGTAAATGACTGCTCTATTAGAGTGTCTCGATCTTATTTCTGCAAAGTGTGAATAACCAACAAAGAAATGGTTTAATAAGTTATATTACGTGTTTTAAAATATGAAATACACTAATAATAGTATTGGCAGTGAATATTTGCTTTCTTTGCAGGCGCGCGTATTGCGCATTTTAATTAAATTTTCAAATATCGTCCCTATTATGCTGGCATTATGCTTGATGCTTTTGGTCACCTATTATGCTTTAAATTATGCCGACATAATCGGCCGGTGCCTAGATGTAAGTGCAGACCTCTCAACCTGGAAGCAAACCTGGTCATGAGAAAGCCAGCCACCCATCCCTGTGCAGTTGTAAAGCCTACTATCTTTGTGATGGGCCTCATGCACATACATTTGTTTTAGCAAAAAATTGTTTTAAAAGGCACAACTAGCTAGCTATGTGGATGCAATACTGCTGTTTACCGCAGCTTATAATATCTCTATGCTATAGTGTAGCCTACTATATGAAAAGAACCTACTATCTTTGCTCCTTCATTGAATCATGTGATGCCAGTCTTTCAACTCAGTTGATGTATTGGTTCACCAGTGATTCATCGCTGAAATCACATCTCATTTCTTGAGTAATCAGTATCCAGCTGTGGATTTAGTGTTCAGCACAGATTTTTCGCACAAGTACATCTCACAACAACCGAAATTTAGCAATAAACATTTGTAATAACACAACCATATGAAACAATTAAGCGACTTTAAAAAAATTTTTTTTCGTTTACAAGATACACGCGTCTACACTGGAAGCAGGTTTTCAAGGCTCTGTCATGGAGCGTCAGATAACTTTTAAACCTTTCCCCGGTTCTAGCAGGAATGGCCAAGATGACATCTACTTTCACGTAAAACGCAACAGCTTAATACGGCCTTTTTCATTGTACAAAGTAGGGGGTTTAACATTACACATAAAACCATTGGCAATGGAAATATTGGCTCACCCCAACAATCCAGGCGCGAACTTTTTAACGAATCCCGGTGATACAAGGCTAGATCACTCCTTGGTTGAATACTTCAGCTAGTTATACCGTTCGTTACGAACGTTATACATGATACAAATAATTTTATAAAATCACCATCTCAATCCAATAGTCACATACCCCGGCTGAGCACTAATTATTAGTGAAGCACGTGCTATATTGCGTGGGCGAGTTGCAATGGAGAAACATTCCTTCCGTGAATGTTTAATTCATCAACTTTTCAATGGTCAATAGCCATTGTACATCATGCTAATAACACGTTAAACTATTTTGATCGCATGATCCAACTTTGTAAATGTAATCAAATAAATATTAATTTTAAAAAAAATGGTCAATATAAAACTTTCAAGTTAGCTGTTTGCAGATCTCCAGAATGTAAACCTGTGGAAATAACGGACACATTTTAATTGGTGAATTTAAAAGAATCTTTATCACGCACGCACGCACGCACACACACACACACACTCACTCACACACACACACACACACACACTACACTACACTACACTACACTACACTACGCTACACTACATATTCACATAAAAATAAAACACTACAAGGTATGGTAAGGGATGTTTACATTAGTTAATTTTGTGGTCCACCACATATAGCAACAAGGGAAATGTGTATCTGTGATCAAGAATTTAATTTAGATTCTAATATCATAATTAGATGGTCAGACTACCTTTGTCAACTAGAGATGAACTGACTTTTGGTAAAAAGCGAGGGGTAGCCAATGTCTTGGGACTCTTGTACACTATGTGAGAAATCCAATCAGAAATACACAAATTTTTTAGAAACCAAATCCTAAATCCAAAATCACGTAAAAATAATGGAGAAAGTGAGTTTAACAAGGTAGACAATGATCGATCACGAATAGCTAAAACAAGATGTAGATCAACAACTGTACAGGTAGTTACTAGTTAGCAATCTCACTAAATGCTTTTAAAATACATAAATATTGGGACTCTCGTACACACCATTTGGGTGCTTTGCGTGGGCGTTGGCAACCCCTCTGGTACACCATTTTGGTGTTTTGCATGGGCGTTGACTACCCCTCGAAAAAAACAAAAACAAAAAGACTGCACAGAAGATGAGCCCTGCACAGCTACGTGGGTTTCTTTGTACAAAGCATACACTCACCTTATTTGCACAGTGCCCAATCGTCATCATGGACGCTTCCACCTCCCACCGTGCACTAAAGTAATAGAAACATCATTAAAATAATAATATAAGCATTAATATTATTATAGCATAACACAGCAGCTCAATATTACAGCATGATAAACAAACCAAAGTATTTATACAGAAAACTACGTCCTAGACATTTAATCGTCTTTGAGCAAGGCCATTTTAACGAAGGCGCAAATTGTGCGTGGGCGGGCAATTCATTACATTCTGTTCGCCATTTATAACTATCACTGGCAAACTAATGTATATACAATATCAAAGAACGTATATATTTAAACAGTTGCATGATACTTATAGACTGTTTTTTCACTGTCAACCACTTCTTGTGCGTGGGCGACCCACCACCCCTCCCCTCCGCACCCTCCTACCTACCCACCCCCTATATGATATACGTGCTATACAGGTGAGCATATTAAAAGTTGCTAAAATTAACAGGTTTCTGTAGAATCATTTTTTTTTTTTAAATTCTAATTGAACAAACAGTACATTTTCATACTATAGCTGAATGACATTAAAATATATTGAATTGTTCTGATATGCTGGTAGGATTTCATCTTATTCTTCACCTTCCATGTGTGCTGAGTGTTTTCTCAAAGGATTTCACCTTCAAATAATGCTCAGTACGTTGAGTTTGCCAGCGAAGTGACTCGTGACACATTCAAAAATACGGGAAAGCGCCAAAATTTCCAGCTCAAAATACAGAGGCGCCCACTATCAAGACACACGGTAGTGTGTCGTGCGGCCCAAGAAGCTGGCGCGCCACACCGTGAGTATAATGAGAGGAAGAAAGTAAATGCGATTTTCACACCTTTGTATCTCGGTGATCCCTTATCCGATTGAAACCACATTTGCTACAGAGTTGCCTGCCAGCTAGGGGAGTGTACATTCCACATTTGAAGGAAATCGCTGTAGCCATTTCCGAGATACAATCTTCCAAAGTTTCGATTTTTTTCTTCAGTTTTTTTTCCTTCTTCGTCTTTTCGCACACTTGCAAAAGTTGCTATGAAACGCAAACACGTACGCCGATCGCCTTGCAATTTGGCACACAGAAAGTGAGTCCAAAGGCGAATTTTAGTATCAAATTTGGTAGAAATCTGATGAATGGTTCAGGATTTATGACCGATTATTCATGTAAAACAAGATCAATTTGTTGTCACGCCTACAGGGTAAACCGCTTCATGGAATGAGTTGAAAATTTCTATGTAGATGGAGTAACCATTGTAGGAGTGCCTTTTGGTGGTTTGAAAGGAATCGAGATAAAGACCATGGAGATATGACACAAAACCCAACCTGTGTCACAATCACGCGATCTTTTTTTATGATAAAAAAGTATTAGTTTTCACGCCTACTAGGCAAACCGCTTAGAGCAATGAGCTGAAAATCGGTGTATAGCTGGAATAAGCTTCATAGAAAGTCCTTGCAGTAGTACAGAAGGGCCTAATGTATTTCACGGACTGGACTCACGGACTGGACTCGCAGACTGGACTCACGCATTGAGTTGGAAACAGTTTTTAAGCAATAATCCAGACATTATCCATCTCTTGCAAAACTGGAGACACTACCATCGAGCTACAACTGCTAATACTGCTCTTCTTTACAAGTCAACAAACTAGCGCATGCACTAATTAATTAGAATGCACTTACGATGCACGAGTACTAGCAGTGATAAAACGTGATAGAGGCCGTTGTTGTAGCTTAGATGTTTTTCCTTTGTTGCTCCAGTACTTAGCACTAGTGTTAGGGCTGTAGTGATGAGCCAGCTTATTTGCATAGCCCCATCACCTCGCCGGGCAGTGCCATCTACAGCTACCCTGCTAAGAATTGTTACTGACTCATCTCTACAACCCTAGCACTAGTGCCAAAACAATAAAGGAAAACATCTATGCTACAACAATAGCCTCTATCACGCTTTATCACTGCCAGTACTTGTGTATCGTAATTGTATTCTAATTAATTAGTGCATGCGCTAGTTTGTAAACTTGTAAGGAAGAGCAGTATCAGCAGTTGTAGCTCGACAGTGGTGTCTCCAGTGTTGCAAGAGATGGATAATGTCTGGATTATTGTTTAAAAACTGTTTCCAGCTCAGTGCGTGAGTCCAGTCCACGAGTCCAGTCCGTGAAATACATTAGGCCGTACAGAAGAATCGGATTACAAACCACTGAGTTATGATTCGAAAGCCAACTCCGTGTAGCAAATGTGAGATCAAGATACTCTAATAGAACATTCACCCTAATAGAGCATTCGGTTAATTTATTTACGTAGGGAGTTCAGCTGCAAACAGTTAATCTTATAGACAGTTCAGCAAGAAGCAAGTCACCCTATAGAGAGTTCAGCTACAGATATATTGCTGTAGTGATTCAGAAGAATCAGAACATTACAAGTCACACTGAAGAGAGTTCAGCTATAAACAAGTCATGCACCCTGTGGAGAGTTTGGCTACACTCTCTAGAGAGTTCAGCTACAAACAAGTCACTGTGGAGAGAGTTCAGCTACAAAGAAACTACCCTGTAGAGAGTTCATCTATACAAACAAGTTAACCTATAGAGACCAGCTGCAAACAAGTAACCCTGTAGAGATTTCAGCTACGGACAAGTCACTCTATAGTTTATACAATGTTCAGCTACAAGTAAGTCACTCTGTAGAGAATTCAGCTACATATATACAAGTCACTCTGTAGAGAATTTTGCTACAAACAAGTCACAGTGTAGAGAGTTCAGCAACCAAAAAACCACCTGTAAAGAGTTCAGCTATACAAACAAGTTACTCTGTAGAGAGATCAGCTAGAAACAAGAGAGAGCTCAGTTAGAAGAAATTGTCCTGTAGAGATCTCTGCTGCAAAGAAACGCTGTAGAGAGATCAACTACAAACAAATCACCTTGCAGAGTGTTCAGCTAGAAACAAATCACCCTGTAGAAAGTTCAGGTACATACAAATCACCCTATATAGAGTTCAGCTACAAAAAAAAATCACTCTGTAGAGAGTTCAGCTACAAATTAACCATCCTGTAGAGAGTTCAGCTACAAACAAGTTACCCTACAGTGAAATCAATTTGAAACAAGAGATTTCAGCTACAAACAAACACCCTGTAGAGAGTTCAGCTATGAACAGATCACCCTGTAGAGAGTTCAGCTATACAAGTCACACTGTAGAGAGATCAGCTAGAAGAAGTCACCGTCTACAGAGATCAGTTAGAAGCAAGTCACCTTGTAGAGAGTTCAGTGACAAAGAAACAATCCTGTAGAGAGTTCAGCTACAAACAAATCACCCTGTAGAGAGTTCAGCTACAAACAAATCAACCTGTAGAGAGATCAGCTAGAAACTAGACACAATATAGGAAATTCGGTTACAAGCAAATCACCCTGTAGAGAGTTCAGTTACAAACACATCACCCTGTAGAGAGATCAGCTACAAACAAATCACCTTGCAGTGAATTCAGCTACAAACATATTACCCTGTAGAGAGATCAGCTACAAACAAAACACCGTGTAGAGACTTCAGCTACAAACAAAACACCTTTTGGTGAGTTCAGCTACAAACAAATCAACCTGTAGAGATTTCAGTTACAAACAAATCACCCCCTGTAGAGAGATCAGCTACAACCAAATCACCCTGTAGAGAGAACAAATACAAACAATCACCCTGTAGAGAGATCAACTACAAACAAATCACCCTGTAGAGAGTTCAGCTACAAACAAATCAACCTGTAGAGAGAGATCAGCTATACAGACACTAGACACAATAGGGAATTCGGTTACAAGCAAATCACCTTGTAGAGAATTAAGCTACAAACAAATCACCTTGTAGAGAATTAAGCTACAAACAAATTACCCTGTAGAGAAATCAGCTACAAACAAATCACCTTGTAGAGAGTTCACTTACAAACAAATCTACCGGTAGAGATATCATTTACAAACAAATCACCCCCTGTAGAGAGATCAGATCACCCTGTAGAGACTTCAGCTACAAACAAATCACCCTGTAGAAAGTTCAGGTATAAAAAAATCACCCTATAGATAGTTTTGATACAAACAAGTCACCCTGTAGAGAGTTCAGCAAGATAAAAGCCACCCTTCAGAGACATCCAGTTACCCTATAGAGAGGTCAGCTAGAAGAAGTCACCTTGTAGAGAGTTCAGCAACAAAGAACCCACTCTGTAGAGAGTTGAACTATAAACTAGTTACCCTATACAGAGATCAGCTATATGTAGAAACAAGTCATCCTGTAGAGAATTCAGCTACAAACAAATCACCCTGTAGAGATTTCAGCTACAAATAGATCATCATCCTGTAGATAGTTCAGCTATAGATACAAGTCACCCTGTAGTAGGAGAAGTCACCTTGTAGAGAGATCAGCTAGAAACAAGTCACCTTGTAGAGACTAGCTACAAAGAAACCATCATGTAGAGAGTTCAGCTATGAACAGATCACCCTGTAGAGAGTTCAGCTATACAAGTTACCCTGTAAAGAGATCAGCTAGAAGCAAGTCACCTTGTAGAGAGTTCAGCTACAAACAAATCACCCTGCATAGAGTTCAGCTGCAAATAAATTACCCTGTAGAGAGTTCAGCTACAAACAAATCACCCTGTAGAGCATTCAGCTAGATAAAAGTCACCCTACAGAGAGATCAGGTCACCCTATAGAGAGATCAGCTAGAAGAAGTGATCTTGTAGAGAGTTCAGCTACAAAGAACCCACTCTGTAGAGAGTTCAGTTAGAAATAAGTTACCCTATAGAGAGATCAGCTAGAAACAAGTCACCCTGTAGAGAGTTCAGTTTTTTTTTACAAACAGATCATCCTGTAGATAGTTCAGCTAGATACAAGTCACCTTGTAGAGAGTTCTTCTACAAACAAATCACCCTGTAGAGAGATCAGATGCAAACAAATCAACCTGTAGAGAGTTTAGCTACATTTCAAGTCCCTTAGTAGAAAGATCAGCTGTGAACAAGTTATCCAGTAGGGAATAATAGACATGTAATAAATATATTTATATAATTACTGATAAAATCAAAAACAGTTGAAGTATTAAAAATATGCTCTGTCTTTTTATTCTTTCTGTGGTAAAGAAAAAGGATAGGTTAATAAAGCCCCAAAGCCAGCCTATGGCCAGCTTTGGGGTATACAAATACAAAAAGAAGTGATATCTAATCAAAAACAGCCAAACTGTAAAATAAGGTGCGGCCCCTAAAAAGGCCATGGTGAAAAAAGATGTGAAATCCAAGGTGGCAGCCAAGAAATGGCTGTGATGGTAGGTTAATGGTAAAAATTTTAATAACAACAATTCAGGTGAATTTGGTGCCGAACACAAATTCACATGAATTGTCGTTATTAAAATTTTTAACATTAACCTACCATCACAGCCATTTCTTGGTCGCTACCTTGGATTTCACATCTTTTTTCACTATGGCCTTTTTAGGGCTGCACCTTTTTTTACAGCTTGGCTGTTTTTGATTAGATTCTAATTAACTGATCACGTGATACCTGTTTAAATCAAGGAGATTTAGCATGCCTTAGGAAATTAAACCCTGGGATCAACAAGCGGTCGTGATATTATGAAGGCTGAAATCATGTGTCTCACGATCAAATCATGATAGTTGAGAGGTCTGTAAGTGGCAAGTGGTAGCTGCCTTGTCAACAATCCCGCCTTGAGGTATTAAGTATATACCGGATTTTGCTGCTACTTAGAACTTTTCAGTGAATTTGCACTGCACATACCTATCACATACGTAAATGCGGTTACTCAGTGTGTGGCAATGTGACACTTTACACACCAACTTTACCTTTCTTTATTCCTCGTTTCGTTCTCTTATCTTGAAGTAGTGTGCGTCACATTACAATTAGTCTAAAGTACGCCTCACCACTGAAATCTAGTTCAATACCAAAATAATGCTTCTTATTATGCAGCAAAACTCATGTATGGATACTAAATAATGCTGACTGATACTAACTCCGTATTTTATTCAGTATTGCTCCGTCTTGGGACCATCTTGGGACCATTATTCAAATTCTACCAAAATTTGCACGTAAATAGTCTACTACTATGACTAGCAATCTAGTTTTGCCTCTGGCTAAGCTTTACTTGAAAAAGATTGTTCCAACACAGAGTGATACTGAGTAAAATTCAATAAAGACAGAGTTAGTATCAGTCAGTATTTTTTAGTATCCATACATGAGTTTTGCTGTGTTAGTACTACGGGTTTACTTCTCTGTCTCGACTTGGACTGCCATTAAACATTCAATTTTAAACTGCACATCACATGTTTCCGCTTGAGGTGCTACAGGAACTTTCCAAGAGACTTTCCCTAAATAGACCACCCAATAATTGTCACAATGCGTGTACTTTAATAATAGTATTATTATAAGCTGTCAAGAATTATTTGTGCACTGCTAAAATAATTTGTGTGATGGTTTGACAGCAGTTATTGTCGGGCAAAGAATGCGAGAGGAACTGTGATAGTCAGTAGGAGTAAATCTCACCCTAGCTGTGCCTATAGCTAGAGGCATTAACTAGCTTTATCTTACAGCTACTGTATATTGCTGATACATCAGGGGTACCAGAGCAAAGGTAACAGTGGTAGCTAAGGTCCCTACTGATATAGAGGCCAGGATAGTTGAACAAGAGGTCATTCACAAAGATTCCAACACACTGATTGCAAGCTCACCTTGATGTTTATCCTTTTTTCTTCAACTCTTAAAATGTGGAACAGTTTACCAGCTACAGTTATTGAAGCAACAAATGTAGAAGATTTTAAGAAGAGAGTATTGAAATATTTTTGTATTAACCTAGCTACTGTATAACTTTTGTGTAATTGTTTGTATCTGTGCATATAGATACTCCATTTTGGGAGGTTCGCACAGTATTTGATACAAATAAATAAACATGCAATAATGATAAGGTGGCTTATTATTCTTCTGAATGGGCAAGGGAGTTTGCATGGGGGCATGTTCCCTCAGAAAAGCATAAGTACTGCAACTTTTAGTTCTAAATTGATTGCTACATCAAGCTTGAAAGTTTGTTTAATTTCAGTGGTGATCAAGGCTGTGGTCTCATACACTGGTTGCATATACTGTACTCTAATGTCCTTTTGGGTGTGCTATACTGTTTCCATCTCCCCATAGGTCTTGATGATTTATCATGAGTCCTCTATTCCTTTCTCTGCTACTCCAATCCTGAAGCTGTGACCGCAATGTTACAAATGGTTATATGAAAATAACAATTAATTACTTAAGGACTCTCTGTAGTAAAAATGAATATTATTTTAGCTATCGTTCAAGTTGTGTATCCATGCAATCTATATTATTACATTTGTATGCTTGATATATACATCCATGTATTATGAGAAATGTGCATGAGGTAGCTCTATAGCTAAGTTTTATTGCTGAATTATCTGATGCCTTATTGCTTTACCTCCAGTCTCTACATCTTCTATAATGTGACCTAGAAAATCCACAAACCTTCAGTAATTGTGAATCCAGTAACACAAAATAAGAACACCATGAACTATTTAGACACCCATGACTTGCTAATTACACTATAGCTTAATTTTGAGCATGCATAAGGTGCCTTAAGTATGATTTACTACAGATGTGAGATACTGTATTTAATGTCACAATAAAGATAAATCTACTCTAATAGAACAGTCAAAAGCTAGCTGTGTAGTAACTTTGAACTGTATAATTAGGCACTTCGACAATTATGCAAACATTTGAGCATAAGGTGTCTGAAGCATTTACCACATGCAGATATGAGATATTGTAAATACTGTAGTAAAAGAATGTCACATTATAAAGATAGATCTACTCTAATAGAAAAATCAGTATATTCAAATTCATACTTCTGGTGTAATAAAACAGTCAGTAGTTATCCATACCTTTTATAACACTGTAAAGCAAGATGAAAGTAATCAACGGGTGCATCCCAAGATATTTTACTTGCTCGTTTCCTAATATCATCTGCCTTTGTACCGATTTGTTGTTCCCTCAGTGAGCCTATCACTGACAAAATGAGTGATATCCACCCCAAAAACACCTTTGCTGTAAAAAAGGCACGTCCATAAAACTACAAGTACTTGTAAAACAGCTCAGTAATTGTAGATAAAGACCTCATGAGAGTAAAAATAACTGGCAACTCAAAGAGCTGGTATCTGGAGCGGCCAAGAATAAATCTTATCATACAACTAACTGCCATGCATTGGCTGTACAATAGGTGCACCCATCAAAGTGAAAGTAACTGGCAACTGAAACAGCTGATATCTGAAGCAGCCAAGAATGAATGTTGACATACAATCAATTGCAATCAACAAAAATTTTAACATTGAACTTTTATCATTCAGCTGTGTTTTATATTCACTGTAGCTACATCCTAAATTAATTTCTTTTAGCTCTAATTGGCTGGTAATTTTGCCGCCTTTTTTGCTCTGTACACTAACTATTATAAAAAGCGGCCAATTTACCAGCCAATTAGAGCTAAAAGAAATTAATTTAGGATGCAGCTACAGTGAATATAGATCACAGCTGAATGATATAGGTTCAATGTTAAATTTTTGTTAATTGCAATTGATTGTATGTCAACATTCATTCTTGGCTGCTTCAGATATCAGCTGTTTCAGTTGCCAGTTACTTTCACTTTGATGGGTGCACCTATTTTACAGCCAATGCATGGCGGTTAGTTGTAAGACAAGATTTATTCTTGTCCGCTCCAGATATCAGCTCTTTGAGTTGCCTGTTATTTTCACTCTCATGAGGTCTTTCTCTACAATTACTGAGCTGTTTTACAAGTACTTGTAGTTTCATGGACATGCCTTTTTTACAGCAAAGGTGTTTTTGGGGTGAATATAGATTACATGATCCTTTAAAAAAAATCATTAGATTACAAAATCAATATAGTAGTTCAAGTTTATACTCATTTATCCAACACTCATTCTCGATGTCGATGAGTGCATTTGTCAACTCCAGCTAGTTTGTGAAGTTTTTCAAACTGCTTGATGGTAAGTCCTGTAGTTAGCATATCTGCAACCATATCATAATAGGCCAGTTTAATTCTGCCAGTTTCAATTAGGTCAAGAACAAAATAATATTTTATATCAATATGCTTCATATGTCCGTTGGTCTGTTGATTCTTAGCTAGACAGATGGTAGACTGGTTGTCCTCAATTATGGTCATTTCTCTTTTACTGTCATGCATTAGATCACTCATTAATTGTTGCAGCTATACAGATTCTTGCCAAAGCAACATACTCTGCTTCGGCAGTGGATAGTGCAACGCAGCTCTGTTTACTGCTTTTCCAGCTCACAGCTACACTTCCAAGCATGTACACTTCCCCAGAAGTAGATTTCCTGTCTCCCACATCATCTACCCAGTCTGCATCTGTATATCTTTAAGATCATCCCCCTCTGTACAGCAAACCAAAGTTTCGAGTGCCATTGAGGTATCTTACAATCCTCTTGACTGCTGTATAATGATCATTAGTTGGTTTGGCACAGTAACAGGCAATACTGCTGACAGCATATGTAATATCAGGTCGAGTCTTCGTAGACAGGTACAACAAGCTTCCTACTACAGATTGATATGTTTGCTGGTTGCACATGTCTTTTGGATCTTCACTGGCAACTAGTTTAGATCCAGGGTTCACTGGTGAACCAACAGGCTTGGAATTGTACATTTCAAAATTGTGGAGTATCTTCTCAGTGTAAAAGGATTGACCAATCCATATTGTTATCCTGAATAATCTTAACTCCAAGAAAATGATGCAGTGAACCCAGATCTTTCACTTCAAACGTCTGACTCAACTCCTTTTTGACTGCATTCATCTTTCCCTACTCCTTCCCCCAGAATAATGTCATCAACATAGTGTGCACAATGTGGTGATTGCTTTAATCCATATTATGCTCCGTTTTAGCCTACACACTATGTTCTCACTCCCAGATTCAATAAACACTTCTGGCTGTCTCATGTAGACTTCTTCTACAAGATCCCCATGAAGGAAAGCTGTAGATACATCCATTTGATGGAGTTGTAGCTTCTGTTGAGCTCCAATGGCCAGCAAGACTTTTACAGATTCAAAATGAGTCTCCTCATAGTCCAAGCCAAACTTTTGGGTGCAGCCTTGAGTAACCAGCCTTGCCTTGTATCATTCAACAACCCCATCTGTATTTACCTTAAACTTAAAAATCCATTTGCTGCAAATGACCTCTTGGTTCGGTGGTGGATCAACCAGTTCGCACACTTGAAGTGATTTCATTTCTGTTTTTATGGCTTCCTCCCACTGAAGTTTATTTGGAGCAGTCTTGGCTTCAGTCACTGATGTGGAATATTTCTGATCAGATAAAGTCATTGTCACAACATGACCATACCAGTCTGGTGCTTGTCTGTTTTGTGTTGACCTGCAAGGGAGTGTTTTATCTGGATTTCCACTAGATTTTAAGGTACTTTCAACTGACCGAACCGTCTTATCACCTGTATTGCCTGAGAAGCTCTGAGATTCTGTGTACTCACCAACATAATTAACTTCACTGCAGCCAAATATTTGAAGGTGACTTACATCTGGTTTGATGTCATACCATGCTTCGTATGGGGTGATCTCTGTCAGTGCTTTAGTCAGGCTACGGTTTCAGATATATACATAAGTTGACAGTGCCTCTGCCCAGAATTTATGAGGCAACTTTGAATCAGCCAGCATGGTGCATACTCCCTCAATTAGAGTACGATTGAGCCTTTCAGCGGTTCCATTTTGTTGTGGAGTATGGAGAATTGTTAATTCTTGCCTAATTCCCTCTTGAGTCAGATAAGCTGTAAACTCTGTTGAGGTATATTCTTCCCCATTGTCAGAACACAGTGCCTTGACCTTCATCCCACTTGACTTTTCAACCATTGCCTTCCACTCTCGAAACTTCTGGAACACTTCACTCTTATGCTTTAAAACATACACCCACACATATCTGGTACAGTCAACCACAAAAGTGACAAAATGCTCACCCCACCTAAGGACTGAGTCCCAATCTTTCCACAAACATCACTCTGGGTATGAGGTCCAGTGGATGATGTACTCAGTTCATAGTGGACTATGGAAACGGAAATTGGTGACTCTTCCTTGAACACGGCATTCACAAAATATTAGCTCTTGTTTCCAGTGATATTGCAAACCATTTACCATTTCACTCTGGACCAACTCTCACATTCCACCAGCTCCCAAGTGCCCAAATCTTCGATGCCAAACAGTGAGTTGACATTGTTTAGATTCAGTCTGGTCTGAGCTAGAGCATGCTTGGTGAACAAGTGCACTGTGATCAAGATAGTACAGACTCCCCTCTCGGTATCCAGTAGCAACAAGGCTTAAGTCTGTATCTCGGATTTCACAAAAAAGTAATGAGTTTCACTTTCTCAGAGGCTGAGGTTACACTAAAAAGGTTGAATGCAAGGTATAGTACTAGTTGAACACCAAGGAGTATACATTTGTTTGTTTTGAAATTTGGCAGATTCATCCTCACTACCACACATCCTCGCCCTATAGCCTGTAAGCTTCTACCATCTCCAAACACAACCATTAATGGTTTCTGCAGAGGTTGGTAATGTGTAAATAGGGATTCCTGGTTACACATATGGCAAGTTGCTCCAGAATCCAGGATCCACTTGTTATGAGCATTGAAATCTGATGACAGGGCATGCTGGACTACTAAACCAGTACTTTCACTGTCAGTACTATTTAGTCTCATCTTCAGGAGTAATTGTCACCTTGAAAGCTCCCATTTTTGTTTTCTTCTGGACTTGGACTGATTTGGAACTGGCCCTATACCAGGCATATTTATCACAATCTTTCATAAAGTGACTAGTTTTGTTACAAAAATGGCACCATATCTTTCTCTTAGTTAATACTCCTTCTTGACTAGACTGACTTCCTTTACCCTTCATCTTAGTCTCTTCGTGTAACAGCCATTTTCTCACAACAGCCAGTGAAGGTACATACCTCAGGGTTTGCTTTTAAGGCAGTTACCAGGACACCACAACTCTCTGGGAGACTGGCCAAAAGATAAACAACTTGATATTCATCACTTACATGCTCCCCAATTACCGACAATTCATCACATATTTCAGTCATTACCTTGATGTGGTCTTGCATGGACCCACCTTCAGTTAATTTCAGAGAAAACAACTTTCTTTTGAGTTCTAATTTATTAGCCCACATTTTACGTTGGAACTGGTCCTAAAGCACTTTCCAAACAGCCACAGGGTCAGATGGATCATTACCAATCAAGTAGAGCAAACTTGGTTCTATCGCCAAAACTATGGTCGCCAGGGTTTTATCACGTCTTGCTGCAAATTTCTTGCATCGACTCCTTCTGCAGGTTCACTCTCTGTACCATTAACTCCCCAGAGTCCATCCTTAAATCATCTCCATCTTGCATTGTGCCTTCCACATGGAGTAGTTCATACTATTCAGTGGCACCATTGAAACTGTTTTAAACACTGCCATGTTGAACTTGTATAACTAAATCAACAATGAGCATATACACTGATGGTTCAACAATGAGCATATACACTGATAGTTAGGTTGTTATACTGGGCCCATAACCTGTTGAATTTATTCAAGATCAAAAATGTCAAACAAAAACATACGGACAAAGACCTAATTATACAAAAGAAAATTTGGAAAAAAATTGTATGCATAATTAGGACTACAAAAGAAAACCAATCAATCAAGACTCACGGTAGTGAGTCACGCGGCCAAGAAACTACAAAGTGCACGCCCATATAAAAGACGCACGACCACTACTGTGAGTTATTTACATGTAGGGTTGGTTTCGCAATATTAGTCCTGGATTATGCAACATCTCTCAATAGATTTGTATGGCATTACGTGTTAAAAAAATCTTTAGGAGTCGTCATCATCATCACTGTCTTGCGACCTCGCTAAATATGAATACGCGTATTTACACATATTTCACTCTATTTCTCTACCTTATGTTACACCTACCGTCACATTATACCTGTCAACATACCCGTGTTTGTGCAGCCCATCTAACACTGACACTATCTAATTCTGGTTTGCCCATACACGTATTTTCTTCGATCAAACCTCTAATCCTTACAATAACTTTTAAAGATACAATGTGGACACAAGCCCCAATGTCTGATAAACAAGTAGTGAAAGCATACAGAAGCGTAAGTTGCCTAGGGATGGCATTTTAAGCAGAAATCTTTTAGATTCCATTTTAGTGCCACGCCCAATGAGAGCATTTATATTCGCCAGATGTCTCATAAACAAGGTGTGAGGAGCATTCATAATTGCCAGATTCCTTATAAACAAGGTGTGAAGAACAAAGTCACTAGGAAAAGTGTTTTAAGAATCTTCTATTTAATTTTAATAGATTAACCACAAGGGTAAGGTAAATACAAAAGGCAACAAGCCTATAGGGTTACCACCTCTATGTAGTGTGCACTATCGAGCTTGTGATGTAGATTTCATACACATACCATGGCACTGTGACGGAATGTGGTTTGCCAGTGACTGTGCATGAGCTTCTGTTGTGGCTTTCAAGTTCTGTAACGGATTACTGGAATGTGATTTGTTGTTTGCCGGTGACTGTGTATATGAGTTGGGGTTGTTCCACACAACCTGCACAATTCAAGTTTCATGGATAAGATGGCCGTGAAATCCATGAAAATTTCTTGCCTTATAGTAAACATACAACAATGCTATTACAACATGTAACACAACTTTAATCAACATTACTAAAAAATAGTTTAACACCAGTGACGATTTCTTGGATGTCTGCATAATGACACAAGATTAAGTGACACCTGTAAAAGAACAAGCAGGCACTGAACTTTACCTTAAATTAAACACACATGTAACTAACCTGGAACATCGGTCGCAACACCAAAGACACTTGTTTGGATATCTGACAACACGATCAACCTACAAAAATCAACAGGTAGACATTAAATACAATATATATATGCCTAAAATCTGCATACTGGAAAATATCTTTATAAACACGACATGGGGGGTGTCACCATAACAGTACCCCTGATCCAGAAATAATAAACAACTATATTCCTTAGTACGTACATAGACGGACCTGGAAATTCACTACACCCTAGATGTCACTATAGTCGATCCATGTACAGTTGACAATTGAGAGCTATAAAAGGAACACACAAGATAATACAATTCCTCTGTATGTAAACTTACTTGAAATTCATGACTTCCTACCTGGTCCCAAGTTATGTATGTACCATGATGACATCCAACTGCTACTGCATACTATGACCAGATTACCTGTAAAAACAAACAGGCAGGCATTAAATACAACACACCCATCACTTTTTACACAAATAACATGTTTGAGGGTTCACAAGTTGGCCTGGCAGTGACCTTACTATACAGTGCACAGGTTTCACTGTACATAAATTTAGTTATTTAGACTAGTATGCAATGTGAATGAGTATTTTTTGTACACACAAGCATCATGTACATTACCTTACTTCTCCCACCTACAGTTCCAGGACTTCTAAATTGGCACTGACTAGAGTGACAATACAGAAAGCTGTTTAGTCTGTACAAGTACACCTTGTTGACAATCCATCCATGAGCCGGATAATACTGGTATTTGCTGCTACTCAAGTTGGTACCATCACAGAAGCTTTCAGCTTGGTCTCAGTGAATGTGCACTAGTCAGTGCAGATGTCTGACAGTCAAAACCAATCGCATACTGGTACGCGATTCATCAGTGACAGTGTGAGGCGATGTGGCACTTTATACACTAGCCTCATCTAGCTTTCTTCACTCTTCCTTTCGTTACTGAACCTCTACTCCTCTTTTCGTTACTGAACCTCCACGAAGAGCTAAGTACATCGGTATTCTGGCATAGATCATATGCATGGTATTCTCGATGCTTCAATATCCATTCAATATCCATTCGACTTCTTCAAGCGGTGTACGTATTTTAGTTTCAAACCAGTTAAAGTACATTTCACCACTCCAGTTACAATATGACAAATGTTTATCATTCGTATTTCCCTCTCAAGACATGGACTGCCATCAACAATTAATATAAACCGTGTATCACGTGTGATCACTTGAGGTGTTACAGGGACTTTCCAAGATATTTCCCCTAAATAGGTGACGTGATCATTGTCAGTCGGGTGGAACTTGTTTAGTCATGGCTCTACAATGCGGTACGCGTACTTTATGTATTTGAGTGTTTAATTATTATTCATACTTCCCTCTCAAGACATGGACTGCCTTCAATAATAATATAAATCGCGTATCACGTGTGTTCACTTTTTGCTTGAGGTACTGTTCAGGGACTTTCCAAGAGATATCCCCTAAATAGGTCACATGATAATTGTCAGTCAGGTGGAACATATTTATTTCTATTAATTCACCATGGAGCTTGTGTTGTGGCTTTCATTAATCAATTATTATGCACATACCATGGTGCAACAAAATTTGCGTAACAGATTGCCGAAATGTGTTTGCTGGTGACTGTATGAGCTTGTGTTATGGCTTTCAACTTTTGTAACAGATTGCTTGAATGTGGTTCGTGGTTTGCTGGTGACTGTGTATATGAGTTGGGGTTGTTCCACACAGCTTGCACAATATTCAAATTTCATGCCGGGATGTCTTCATGATGACACAAGATTAAGTGAGACCTGTAAAAGAACAAGCAGGCACTGAACTTAACCTTAAATTAAACACAGATGCAACTAACCTGTCGCAACACCAAAGACACTTGCTTGGATATCCTCATGGCTTAACTATGGAGTGACATGTGTAATTAATGGGATGTACAACACAATTTTCTTTCCTGCAAACACCAAGTAAGGGCACTACCAGCTCACCTACAAGAGCATTTCACAAGAGATGCGATATTAACTTGTTTACATCAAGTACAACCAATATGTGGTGTGTGTTTGTGTGAACATGCGTGTATAGTATTTGCACATTTTGTGTGTGTCTTGTGCTTGTAAGCGTGTGTTTGTATGTAGTGAAATAAAAATAATAACATGATGTTTGTGATCTCCTTCATAACCCTCAGCAAAGCATCTTGCTCTACGAGTGGCAAACCAAGTTGAGAAGTTGTCCTCAGGACACTACGGCCACTATGGCAGTGTGGCCATAGCAGGTTTCATTCATTGATAAGTACAGAATGATTGATATATTCCAATAGAACAGTCAGGCAATAAAATACTCTAATAGAACAGTCATGAACAATATAGCTGAATATTTACATTTCTGTCTGAAAACACTCCCAGATCCCAGATGCAATCTCAGATTTGCTATTTCAAGATGGTGGCATTCCCCAAGATCACCTAGAAGAGCATGCTTTGCAAATAAGTGCTTTACACACATCTTTGGTAACCCTGACTATAGCCATTACTGGCCTGACCAGTAAATTGCAGTAAATTCCACTGGCCCTTGTCCTAATAAAAATTAGCCACTACTATAGGATTGCATGTTATATGCTCACCACCTATCAGCAGATTTGTTTTTTGGTTGGAACATCTCTACAAGGCAGAATTCATCATACACCCCCCATAGCTTGAACGTTGGGTCTGTAAATTATATAACTGACAAAAATTAGTGATATCCCCCTCAAAAACACCTTTGCTGTAAAAAAAGGCGTGTCCAAGAAACTACAAGTATCTGTAACCCCATGTAAAAACAGATAAGCTGTAGAAAACACTCCATGAAATTAATGGGTAACTGAAAGAGCTGATATCTAGAGCGGCCAAGAATCAATAATGTTACTACAACTGACTATGATCACAAAAGAACACCTTGGCTGTAAAACAGGCAAATAAAAGTAACTGGCAACCAAAACAGCTGATATCTGAAGCAGTCAAGAATAAAAGTTAAGTTGATACAACTAACTACAATTATTAACTTGCAACATTGAATCTTAATTATTCAACTGTGTTCTATACATTCACCCTTGCTACATCCTATATTAATTCTTTGTAACTCTAATTGGCTGGTAATTTGGTCGCCTTTTTCAATAGTCAGAGTAAAGAAAAAAAAGGCGGCCAAATTACCAGTCAATTAGAGTTACAAAGAATTAATTTAGGATGTAGCAAGGGTGAATGTATAGAACACAGTTGAATGATTAAGATTCAATGTTGCAAGTTAATAATTGTAGTATGTATCAACTTAACTTTTATTCTTGGCCGCTTCAGATATCAGCTGTTTTGGTTGCCAGTTACTTTTATTTGCCTGTTTTACAGCCAAGGTGTTCTTTTGTGATCATAGTCAGTTGTAGTAACATTATTGATTCTTGGCCACTCTAGATATCAGCTCTTTCAGTTACCCATTAATTTCATGGAGTGTTTTCTACAGCTTATCTGTTTTTACATGGGGTTATAGATACTTGTAGTTTCTTGGACGCGCTTTTTTTTACAGCAAAGGTGTTTTTGAGGGGGTATAGATTACATGATCCATTAAAGAAAATTGTTAGATTACAAAATCAATAATAGAAGTTCAGGTTTATACTTATGGAGATTGATTTATCCAACACTAATTACCCTGTAGAAAGATCAGCTAGAACCAAGTCATCCTGTAGAAAGATCAGATTGAAATAAAAAAGGGAAATTAGCTAGAAACAAATAACTCTGTAGAAAGATCAGCTAGAAATAAGTCACCCTGCAGAGAGTTCAGTAGAAACAAGTTTCCCTGTAGAGAGATCAGCTATAAACAAGTCACACAGTAGAGATATTAGCAAGAAACAAATCTATTAGTAGAGAAATCAGCTAGAAAAATTACCCTGTAGACAGAGTAGCCAGAACAAATCAAGATCAACTAAAAACAAATCAGATCAGCTAGAAACAAGTCACCCTGCATGGAATTCAACTACATTTCGAGTCACCCTGGGTAGAAACAAGCTGCTAGGGACCTGCCGATTATTCTGGTATCATAATGAGCATAATAGGTTCCTGAAAGCAAGGAGCATAATGCTAGCATAATAGGCAGAACACTTGTGCATTACCATAAATTCTTGCCTTTCAAAATACGTATCACAGAAAAAAATTGATATACTATTCTAATAGAACAGTCAGAGAATAATCAGACAGCTGACTGTTCTATTACCATATATCATTCTTTTCTGTGACATGCATTTTGATAAGCAAAGATTTAGAGTCTGTGTTTCAGCAACTTATTGTTTTCCCATGAAGTGCAAATTTACTAGAAAAACATGGGAACTGAGATATAAATATTGAGCATAATTTGAGCATAATATGTAAATGTGACTGGACCAGGGAATGTGGGCATGCACAAACTACACCTCATCACACAACAGGTCACCTGCATTGGAGTAAACTATTTACGTTCTGTAACTTGTTTTATAAAACCAATTACTTTTTTTAAGTATGGCTGAAAATTTTATGGTTTTATTTTGATGGAGTAAAAAGTTATGAGTGGTGAAAGTTTGACAAAGTAGGCAAATTTAGTGTGCCCAAATGCCTTGTTTTCACAGGCTTAGTCACAAATATTGAGCATTATTTTAAGCATAATAGGCAAAATTTTGAGCAGTGCAGCATAGCATAATAGGTAAAATAATAAAACATGATTGGTGAGTCCCAACAAGCTGCCCTGCACTGAGATCAGCTAGAAACAAGTCACTGTGTTTAGAGAATCATGCAGCTATAAACAAGTCACTATGAAGAGGGATCAGTTAGAAACAAATCACCCTGTAGAGAGATCAGCCAGAAAAAAATCACCCTGTAGATAGATCTGTTTGATCAAGTCACCCAGTAAAGAGTTCAACTACATTTCAAGTCACCCTGTATAGAGTTCAGCTAGAAACAAATCACCCTGTAGAGAGATCAGTTTACACTGTAGAGAGTTTAGTTAGATACAAATAAAGTTTAAGTTATTAAACACAGTTAATGTTGTGAAGCGCAGGCTGCGCAAGTACCCAAAATATTAGCATGCAACAGTGGGCTCCAATAAGAACAACGCATGCGCAACAAAGTGAGCAGAACACGTTGGCAGTAATTCATACCTGTTGTAACAAATCTTGCCAGTTACAGTGGCTTTTAATCTTCAAGATGAATACTCGTAGTTATCGCCGACTGAGGAAAGGGAAGCTCGTCGTCCTTGGGAAGGTCGACTGCTGGATTGAGCAAGCGAAGAGCTTTGTCACGCCGGAGGAAGGGCCGCCTAATGGAACAAGTATTCCGGACAGGACGACGACGCGACAAGATGCGATACTACAATGCTAGTAGCCACCTTCAGGGTCGTTTCCACAAGTTGCTTACCTTGGCCCACGCACGGTGTCACGGTCGCCTGGGACAGCTCCGACGCCGCTGGACTCAATACCAACAGTAACTACAGCTCCACCTTATACCATAACCAGTTCGTCGGACGCCACCTAATCAACAAAAATGCAGGGAAATCACGTGGTGGGCATCAATTAGAATCTTCGAGGACAAACACCACGACTATCGCGAAGCGGCCTCAAACAAGATGCTGCATCGGGTAAGCAACAGTATAACACCAATTGGTGTACTAGTATAATCTTGCACACTGTCCCCACACACACTGTATATATTTGTATACAATCAGTGGGGACGTACCGGTACATCGCATCAGTGGCCAATATGGCGATTTTGTCTTTTGCCAATATCGGTTGGTCTCAATATAGCTGCCAAAATCAATATAATATACCCAAATAGTCTTTGCCATGGTAAAGCCACATTATACCCTCTGTTATATAGCAAACAAAGCTGGGGAAACAGTAGTTTTATCCTTGAAAAGAAGTGCTACGCTACGAGAAGCCATAGAAATACGCGCATAGCAGACATTCTTTGTTATAACCATACAAAAATGATCATAGTGGAGAGCTATAAAAAAAAAAAAAAAAAAATTATAATAATAAATAATAAAATAAAAGTAACCATGGGATGAATAAACTAGAAACACAGCTTGAAACAACCAGCCATCTCTACAAGCAGAAGCTTGTGGGCGCGGGGGAGCATGACACTCAGGATATAGCTGTGTTCTATCTTTTGTTAATGAAACACGTCCTTATAAAGAGAGCAGTAATTTCCTGGGCTGTGCTTGGTTATGTTAACAGGTGCTAGCAGTTAATATGCAGCCATAGAGTGTCAGTAATACTGGTAGGGTAATTAAAAGAATTATTTCAACACAACTCCGTTTCTGGTCCTCAGTACAGCACAGAGAGCTTACAAAACATATGGCTACTTAGTTCATTGTTAAGAGTTGTTCAGCCCCTTTTAGTTTACAAATAGCACACAAGTACTTAGACTCATCATGGCTTCCTTTGAAAATTAACAGCTTAAAAGTGATGATGCAATAAACCACTGAGTAGCAGCGAATATAGGATGAATGCCCTACATGGACTGAGGTTTAAGTAATTAGTCAAATGTTGGAACCACTAGTGTCGCGCTCCTTCGCGCCTTCGGCGCTTGTAAGCTCCTGCTACAAGCCATTAAAAATACGGAGTGATTTGGACTTATCTTGGTGGGAGCACGCACTAAATAATAATAATAAAAAATAAATAAATAAACTTGTGGGTGCCTCACGGCCTCGGCTGTTAATTGGGGCTGTCAATTGAGGCCACACCACCACAGACAATCAACCATTGGCAGTGATTGTTAGCACTTGGAACTACTTACTAAGTGTATCTTATGGCAAGTTAAAGTTTCTCAGTTTCCTCTAATCTAAATGTATAGCTGCACTTTATTATATTGGGTCGGTATCGGTGTTCTGACTCAGTATATCGCTTTATATTGGATCGGTTCAGAAATTTCTCTATTGGTACACCCCCAGTAAAATGTGAAATAATAAGAGTTGCTTTGTAAAAACAACAACACAAACACATGGTTATCATAAATTGTATGTTGAAAAGCAGCCAAGTACATATTAGAACTTTGCATAGTAGTTTCATGGCGTTGTGCCAGCTTCTTGCACACCATACCCCTTGAGTCTTATAATAGTCCCAAAGAAAAGTCCATTTTATTGTCACTAAAGGAAACTTCAACCTATACATCTTCAACAGGAATTGTTTCAAAACACAGTGCTTGCTCTAATGTGTACACGATACAGTGTCTTCATCATATATCTGTAGTTCTATGGTTAGGATGTGTTCCACAACTTTGCCAGGCAATTGGTACGGGGCACACCATTGGGTTGTTAGTTGCATGTTAGTTTGCGTGTACGTTATGTCTTCCTAATGTTTACGTTGTCATGCTTGATAT
Source organism: Dysidea avara (assembly GCF_963678975.1). Lineage (NCBI taxonomy): Eukaryota > Metazoa > Porifera > Demospongiae > Dictyoceratida > Dysideidae > Dysidea > Dysidea avara. The sequence goes on from NC_089275.1 coordinate 27,649,237, forward strand.
GTATGTCGTCACCATTGCTTGTCCGTATACCAACGTATGTCACTGCCACTGCTTGTTTTGTATGTCACCGTTGCTCAGCCTGCACATCATCATCATCTTCTGTATGCTGCAAGCATAGCTTATCTTGCATATTACTAGATGTTGCCACCATCATCATTTCTGCACATTGCACGGTCTAAATAAATAACCTTGATGCTTGGGGGGGTAGATCACGATATACATAATACATATCATGACCTACCTATGGCCTCTATTGTAAAGAGTTTGGGACAGAGACGCTTCTCTGCTCTAAACTCTTTCATTACCCAAGCATCAATAAACCAAAAGTACTTCCTACTTTGGCCCCGCTGGAATTACATAACCTTGCCTAGGCCATATACCATGGCAGATGAGTCCCCCTGGCACTTACCAAACCCCCTCCTCAATCAATGGATTGCTGGAGGTGAAGAATGAAGATCCGAGGAACAGAGCACGTAAATAGGTGAGTGGTAGCGTAACTAAACATTAAATAAAGTTTAAGTTATTAAACACAGTTAATGTTGTGAAGCGCAGGCTGCGCAAGTACCCAAAATATTAGCATGCAACAGTGGGCTCCAATAAGAACAACGCATGCGCAACAAAGTGAGCAGAACACGTTGGCAGTAATTCATACCTGTTGTAACAAATCTTCCCACCCTGTCCCTACCCACTGAACAGTTCACAAACTTCACTACACACAGGTACTCTATGTTAATTGGCATAGTATGTTGGCAGTTAAAAATTCTAGTCAGTATCCCATTGTCAATAGTGGTACTTACATACATATGTAGTGTAAGCAGTAGGGCTGACCGATACTGCCATTTTGGTATCACGATCGATTCTAAAGCCACTATTCACGATACTGAATAGTTCACGCTACTTACCAATAAGTCAATCATAGCTGGTGCTACATAGCTTATTGCTCAGCATTCCTGCAGGAAGTCCTTATAGGTGATAACAAACTAGCCACTATCATCCTTGTTTACAGTAACAGTTATTGTAACACATGCTTTGAGGTTGGTATGGTGTTCACACCTCTCTGCAGGGGAAACCAGATGGGTGGACTTTATCATTTACAAGAATTCTTAGCCTACTACTGCATAACAAATAGATTTTTAATGACAGTAATGTACAGGCATGGTATCACGATAGTTAATAACAAAATATCGCGATATCGATACTTTCAAAACATCGCGATATATCGCTAAAACGGTAGTATCGCTCAGCCCTGGTAAGCAGTGGAGCAAGCTAAGTAGACACATAATGTTGTTGTTGTTGTTGTTGTACTCTAAACATTTACATGAAAGACTGTACTATCATATGCATTTTGTTGCGAGTTCTTCAGCTGTAGGTCTGACTGGATTCCTTCACCCTGCCAGCTGCTACCACAAGTAGAGATTGCTATTGAGGGACGCTTGCAGTTCAAATCTTTGTCAGGAGAGATGCTCTTTTATCCTGCCTGCAGTCACAGACAAGCCCCTCCAGTTCAGAGTGCCATCAGGAAATTGGGTTGCTAACAGCTGCTTGCCTCTCCCATCCAGATCAGTATCAGGAGACGCTCTCCCAACCAGATTACTAGCTGAAGATGCTCTCCCATCCAGATCATTATTAGGAGACGCTCTCCCATTCAAACTGCCAACTAGAGATGCTCTCCCAACCAGATTGCTAGCCGGAGACGCTCTCCCATCCAGATCACTACCAGGAGATGCTCTCCCAACCAGATCACTAGCTGAAGATGCTCTCCCATCCAGATCATTATTAGGAGACGCTCTCCCATTCAAACTGCCAACTAGAGATGCTCTCCCAACCAGATTGCTAGCTGGAGACGCTCTCCCATCCAGATCACTACCAGGAGACGTTCTCCCAACCAGATCACTAGCACAATCTGGCACCTGCGCACAGGTGTTGATGCTGTCACAATCTGGCTAAAGCCATGTGACACAAATTAGTGGTGACCCGCAGGTCAACACATCACCTACTACTGCTATAAGCAGTTCGTCCATTCTCCTTAGAGGAGTCTGAGACAGCCAGGGGGCCTCACTTAGGATATCTGCCTTATCCACTAGGTTCTCCCGTTTGGCCTCTATTGTAAAGAGTTTAGGACAGAGACGCTTCTCTGCTCTAAACTCTTTCATTACCCAAGCATCAATAAACCAAAAGTACTTCCTACTTTGGCCCCGCTGGAATTACATAACCTTGCCTAGGCCATATACCATGGCAGATGAGTCCCCCTGGCACTTACCAAACCCCCTCAATCAATGGATTGCTGGAGGTGAAGAATGAAGATCCGAGGAACAGAGCACGTAAATAGGTGAGTGGTAGCGTAACTAAACATTAAGTTACCCTGTAGAGAAATCAGCTAGAAACAAGTCACCCTATAGAAATTTCAGCTACATTTTTGTAGAGTGTTTCAGCTAGAAATAAGCCACCCTGTAGAGAGTTCAACTACAAATAATGTTTTCAGTAGAGAGATCAACTAGAAGCAAGTTATCTTGCAAAGAATTCGAATACATTTCTGTAGAGAGGTCAGCCGGAAACAAGTAACCTTGTAAAGATATCAGCTACATTTCAAATCACCTTGTCTCAAAACAAATCACTCTGTAGAGAGATCTGGTAAGAACAAGTCATCCTGTATAGAGAGTAGAGGTGTACCGATACCAATATCAGTATTGGTATCGGTGCTGATACCAGTGATATTGGTATTGGATCAGTATCAGTAATGCATAGCTACAGATACCACCAGTAGACACTCACCATGTTTAGTATATCTTCAACTATCTCCAGCTAAGTTTCCAGTAGCAGATAAGTTAGTTGGGCTAACAAAGTAGTAAATACAAAAGCATTACTCTTTTCCAAGTATTGCTCCGTGTGTATTCTAATATATTAGAGCATGTAAATCCTTTGTGGTTAATGTAGTTAAGTTGTTCCTCATAAAAAAGTATGTTTATCACTACTTGGCTTGCCTTTTCATGACAAGGTTTGGTTGTAAGGCTGTAGCAAACATTGTAGAATTATCAGCCTCCCACACAAATAATAGCCTAGTTAATGAGCTTTTCAATAAAACTACTTCAAATCAGGTAATCCATAATGGTCTTTACATACTTGGTAATGTTTTAAAAACTGATGTCATTACTTCTCAAACTAAGGCTATGTATCATAGCAGTGAAATTTCATTATTAAACTTGTTTAGGCTGCAATGCTTAGTATCGGTATCGGAATCGGCATCAGCAGATGATTTCAGGAAAAGTACTGGTATCAGGAGTATCAGTAAAGTGGTATCAGTACACCTCTAATAGAAAGTGGTGCTGAACGGTATTGGATTTTAATAGGCGGTACGATATTGAATTAATATATGGCGGCTTCACGGTATTAGGCGGTAAAGACAATTAATTTAAACAACATGTATATAAGTAACTGTGTACTGTATGTTTACATCAAAAGAAAGTGGTATAAATAAATAAAATAATACCAACACCACAGAGTGAACAGAATTAAGTGTCTGATATGTGTTTGCTTAAGTTGCTGGCAAGAAAGATTAATTGGTTCACTTTGTGTGGCTTGATGGAATTTCGCTTACTTCGTACTACATTGCCACCAATACTAAATACTCTTTCAGACGGCACACTTTAGCACACACAGATAAATACTCGTGGGCTGCAGAATATAGTAGTGGCATGCGGCTTGCTTCTAAGCTCCACCGTTGTTGTGATTCGTCAATATTTAAGATGGGATATTGCAAATACATCTCAGCTTCGCATTGAATTCTTTCTGATACGGTAAATGAGTGCAAGCTAGTAGGAAAAGTAGCAGTCTTACCAAATATTGAGCTGAATTTTCCTTTTCTTTTCTTAGTGAGGGGCTCACTACTTTCTGTTTCATTCTGCCCTGTTTGAGAGTTGGACACAACCCTGCCAACGGATTCAGACTCCAACATGGATGCTTCTTGTAGTAAAACTTGTACTGGCTCATCAGTTAATTTGTACTTGTCCTTAAATCTTGGATCAAGGAAAGAACATTTATCCAAGAGCATGCTGACTTCTGTACCAGCATAACGATGCTCTAGATCACTGTTGATGCAATCTTTAATTTCACAGGTTAAGGAAGTGTCGTCATCTTGGTGGTTCACCATTGTCTCTTGGATTAACTGTATCATTGGTTTTATTGCTGAGCAAGTAACTCTCTTTTCACCGGATAGCAAATCAGTTATGTTTTGAAAAGGTTTGATAGCTGCAACAACAGACTGTAAAACATCGATATCTTGCCAACTAGGAACCAAATGTGATGTTTTACGATCTTGAGCCAGCACTGCCCATATTGTATCTTGTTGCTCCAGAATTCTTACAATCATGTCGCACTTGGATCCCCACCTTGTCAATGCACTCCCCTTCAACATTTTTGCTGGCAAGTATTTTTGTTCTTGGACGACTTTGGGGTCACGTTTTCGTTTCCAACTATATGAGAAGGCTGAAACCACTTTTCTACACAGTGAAAGTACTCGGTCTATACGATGGTCATTCAGTCTTTTGTTTATTGCAAGATCTAAATTGTGACCAAAACAACTCAAACAGAGCCATCCTAGCATTTCACAAGCAAGCTTTATGTTACTTGCACTGTCAGTGGTTATACTGAGCAGCTTTTGTGAGTCAATGTGCCACTCCTGAAGGGTGACACTTAAAGCATCTTGAAGGTTTTCTCCAGTGTGATCCTCTGGGTGTAATGAGCCTGCAAGCAATGACTTCTCAGTTTCCAGGTTGAATCACGTAATGTATAGTTAAGCAAAGGTAAGGCTCACTGGTGCATGATGACCACAAATCTGCTGTGGCAGAAAAATTCCCCATCTCATTTGTTATTTTGTGTTGTATTTCTTCTTTTGTTATTTCATATAGTGAAGGAATAGCAAGTCTGCTGAAGTGATCCTTATGTGGCATGTCATATCGGGATTTAACTTGCTGACTAGTTCACGAAAACCATCATTATCAACTATGGAAATTGGCAACATATCAGTCACAATGCAGCGAGTTACAGCATCAGTAAGAGATTTGTGTTCCCTTGAGCCCTTTCCGTACTTTCTGTCTTTCTCAAAACAACCAGTGATAGTTGGTGTACCAGCTGCTGCAGACTTGGATTCTCTAGACTTTGATTGCTTCACCAGACCTGACAGTGTTTGCAGTTCACTGAACTGTACAGGGTGATACATTCGTACATGACTGGTTAAATTACTCGTATTAGACCACTTTGCTGTTACTTTCTTAAAGCATAACTTACAGGTAGGAGTGTCAAAGTTAGTTGGGTTGCCTGGAACAAATCCAAATAGTCCCATACTTTATAGGTAGTATTCTGCTTAGAAATTAACTGTACACTAGTGCCACCATTACTATCATTACCTGATGATGAGGGCTGGCTTTCCGTTAAACTCTCAGTCTCAGCCTGATCCGTTTCAACATCTAAGGTTTCGCTTGTCATGTTTCATGCCATGCTGTAAATAGATAAATACGGTAGAAAAAATTACAGTGCACACTAAATGGGGTTTAAAGTTGGAACGACACCTCATTACAAAATGACACCTCATTATTACAAAACTAGCGTGTCTAGTGCTATTGTATGACAGCTGCTTAAACTTGTTTTTTCCAATGTTCATTGTCACCTGGATACATTGTTGGTTGTCACCTGGACGTTGTCACCTGGACGTTGTCACCTGAACGTTGTCACCTGGACGTTGTCACCTGGACGCGTTGTTCTTTGTCACTTGCACGGTATCACTCCCATGTTAAAGCAGACGCTAATTATTATTGTTGTTGTGTTAGCTGTGCCTGTTGCAGCAGTTGCTACAAGTTCTGCTCTTAATACCACGGTGTTGGCGGTATTGACAGATGGGACGGTTTTATTATTTTGCACCGCGGTTTAGTTAAAATACTGTCATACCGCTCAGCACTAATAGAAAGTACAGCCAGAAAGAAGTCACCCTGTAGATAAATCAGCTAGAAACAAGTCACCCTATAGCGAGATCAGCTACATTTTATGCCTGCCTGCCTGCCTGCCTGCCTGCCTGCCTGCCTGCCTGCCTGCCTGCCTGCCTGCCTGCCTGCCTGCCTGCCTGCCTGCCTGCCTGCCTGCCTGCCTGCCTGCCTGCATGCCTGCCTGCCTGCCTGCCTGCCTGCCTGCCTGCCTGCCTGCCTGCCTGCCATCCTTTGAGTATAGAGACCTTTATGGTTGTGGGTATGCCTACATGGTGTATTAACAGGGACAAAGTTTGTACTACCATTAGGGAGCCATTTGAGAAAGACTCTCAGTCATGCTATTACTTAGCACATTGATGAGAGTAATTAGTTGTGTCTTTCAATGATAGTTTCTTCTACAATGGCTTCTTTCCTGTATGTCAATAGAACTATACAGGTTTTGCTCTTCAGAATGACAACCGTTGTATAGTAATTTTGTGTAAATAAGTAATGTGGTTAACGTTGATTATACGTTCACATTATTTATAAGTTTAATTTTGCATTCTTTACTTTACAGGTTGTGATAATGCTGGAATAGATTTAGTTTTTGTGCTGGATGGTTCTGGAAGTGTTAGAAGTGATCGATTTCAAATGATTAGAGAATTTACTACGAAAATAGCCAATAGTCTGACCATTGGCTCTCAAGATAGCTTAGTTGGAGTGATAGTATTTAGTTCAAGTGCATCAATTCATTTTATTCTACTCCAACACACTAATGCTACAACTCTTGAACAAGCCCTAAATAGCATACCATATCCTGGTGGAGTAACTGACACAGCAGAAGCTTTACAACTTTTGTTATCCAGTGCACAAAATGGTAGAATGGGAATAAGAGATGGACATCCTCATATTGCCATTATTGTTACTGATGGATTGTCAAGTAATCGAGCTGCTACATTAGCTGATGCTAATGCTCTTCATGCAGCCAATATCTATCAGGTTTATGCTGCAGGTTTGGGTAATGCTAACTTGGATGAACTGAATGCTATTGCTAGTGATCCCTCACTTGTGTTCTTCACAAATGAATTTAATGCAGACAGTGTTGCAGAGTTGACAAGCAACTTTACTCAGATGATCTGCCAAGAACAAAGTTAGTTATTTTAATCAGATTATTTGCATATTCTGCACTCCTAGATGTGTGCTGTGTATGTTTGCCTGTATGTGTAATAATATTGTTGTAATTATCACCACTAAAATGAGTTATTTGAGGTACACCTTGTTGTTCATGCTACTGCTGTTATCTAGGGCTGGGTATTGAAAATTATATGTACATCATGGAATTACGTCATAAATATCATGATATGTTCATATGGTTAGAAAATTACTTCATAATATGTCATATTTGTATACCTGACTGTTATATTAGAGTGTTTGAATATCCTGATCTTTATGATCTTAAGTGTTGGTATGCAACAATGCTGTCACATGATATGCTCAATGGTAATATTCTAGGGAAAGAAAACAGTCGTTGGTCAATCACTAGTATCAAATAATTATACAAGAGTTCATAATATTAGAAAGTCACTACCTATACATTATATGAACCTTGATATCAGCTGCATATAAAGGACACATAAGGTTTATATTTTAATACCCATTACAAAGTTGCTACTGGTACATTATCAAAGAATAGCTTTTTTTGCAATTTTGATGTAACCTAATATTGAAGCAAAGGAGAGCCAATCTTTAAGATAAAGTCCTGTCACTTCACTTCAGGATTTTTTCCAATACGTTTTTGTATTTTTTAATTCATTTGACTGCCAGAACAATAGCAACAGCAAATTGAATAAAGTCACATTTAAACTGAGACACAAATTTATATTTCATTGTTTTCATAATAATCTTCCTCAAATTTGCATTCCTCCTCATCGTATGACATTGTATGATATACATTCAAAAATACTTACAGGAATTATAGTACTTGAATGTATGACACATTTGTCACACTGAGCATAATTGCTCTCAGGTCACCTAATTAACAACTGCATGACAATAAATTATGTTTTCAAAACTTATGTTTAATGCTATTATAGCTTGTCAACTACTTGTTGCTCCTGATAATGGAATGATTAATTGTTCACTGGGAGATGATGGACAAGCTAGTCTTGGAGACACCTGTACTTTTACATGTAATAGTGGTTATGAACTAAGTGGTAATACAAGTAGATCCTGTCAGATTAATGGAAACTGGAGTGGTACTGAGTCAACATGCACACAAGGTATGTTATCAAGACACACAATAGTTGGTCATGCATTAATGGTGTGGGCATGCAGCAGAAAAGTGTGTATTATATAGGAACCAAGAAATTGTCACTTTCATGCATCCGTAAATATAGGATACCTTATTCTGTCACAGCATTGATGCATTTTGTTGTAAATATGGGCCTATCAAAGTGATAAGACCCTCACACCTTTAACAACACCTGCAATTCAGTGCACATTTTAAGTGATATACATGTAATTATAATCATGACACATGATACGACCAAGTACAGCTAGTGCGGATGCGCGACAGGCAAATGTGTCTTTTACGGGAACCAAGAAAACACTGTTTTCACACATTGGTAGCTCAATAGTGCCTAAACGGAACTTAACCAGTTTTGCTATGGAAACCCCCTCAGAGTAGGGCACCTTCTATTCCAAATATGAGCTGAATCCACCCAGCCATCACTTATTATTTTCTTTGTATTTTTCTTCTTAATCTTCTTACATAAATTTTCTTTTCCCACACTTTAGAAAAATTGCAATAACTCATGCATGTTGTAGTCAATTGACTTCAAATTTGGACAGCAGGACCAATTTTCATACAGATCGAACTGGGAATAATGAAATTATGCTTGATTTTGAAAATTACAATTTGTTGTCATGCCTACAGGGTAATCTTGATGGAATAACTTGAAAATCGATCTGTGCATGAAGTTACTATCATAGTGCAAACCTTTTGTGGCTTGAAAGTACTGAAACTATTAGCTAATGAGATATAAAGCAAACCAAACATGTGAAAAAAAGCGCGATCAAGATACTCTAATAGAACAGTCACTGAGAAATAAAAAAAGTGTGCAAAAAACGTCTAAAGAAAATTTCTTCAGGGTTTGAACCAGGGACCTCCACAACTATATACCCAAGCCTTTAATACTCTGCCACTGCTGTCAGTTGCTCACCTCACTTAATTTCTACCTTATAAATGAAAGTTCTGGTTTAGTACACTAGCATAATTTATAACTTGTAGATTTATCAGTGAAAATTCTATATACGTTGCATTGAAGTGCTCAAAAAATGTGTGTTCTATTAGAGTGCTACAAACATTATGAAAATAGCCTATATCAAGTGTGTCATGTGACCAAGTACAGCCAGTGTGGGCAGACGAAATACTCATCCTACGGAACCAGAAAATGCTGCTTTCATGTATCCATAGCAGCGTCTTACAGATGGTACCTTGTGTAATGAGGATGGAGCTTGTGTAGACGTTTCTGCTTCAGGATTCTGCGGCGGTAAACATCAGAAGGCAATTTTGATGTCAAAGTGTTTAATCCTATTAATGCACCTTCATTATTGTGGTATATCCTCGACGTTTTGAGAAACAACGGAAGTATGAACAATGTATTAGGAATATTGAGATGGTTTCTTTTACCCCACTTGTATTTTCAACATTAATAGGTGGTTGCTTCTGGTTTTACAAAAAGATTTACTTTCCTTGTCTCTCTTCAGAAGGAGTTACTCATAAAGTTCAGTGTTGTCATGGCTGCATCGCAGGATTAGTCATTCTTTGCTACGCTCCATTGTTATGTGTGTGAGAGGAGCTAGAGATCACATCAGGGCTGTCCACTTTAACTAGGAGCACTTGACCTTGCACTAGCTGAGGGTCAGGTGGCTCCAGCTCATTGAAATTTGATCTCAGTATTTGTCTAGCACTTTTAACATCTTTAGTGCTAAGGTGTGGTGGCAAGGGGTGCTGGTAACTCCAGGAATAATAAAAAAATCTAAAAAAATTTTTTATGTATCCGTAGTTCCATAGTGCTTTAACAGTATAGCTAACTTACCATTTCTGCCATGGAAGTTTCCTCAGGGCAGGGCATCTCCCATTCCTAATTTAAGTTGAATCTGCCAAGGTATCATTGGGGGTATACACACCTTCAAAATTCATCTTATTTCAGTTAGATAATTTTCAGCCGTTTTTGAATGTGCAAAGGGGGAGGGGGTAAAATCATTAGCGTTAAAACCCTGCCGGGTGATTGCTATATAATAAATAAATAAATAATCGCATGTACGCTTTTTAAAAATGCTGATCACATGAGTTGGCTAGAAATCTGAATGCAGTTCATAAGGCTCTAGTAAATCGCTACTGATACTTAATTAATGCAATTCAGTGTCCATTAAAACGGTGGACTAAAGCGAGCTGTTGCTATTACTGCATGGGCCCAAGCCAACAGGATTGGAAATAGTGTGCTTCAGTGAACTATGGAAAACAACGTAGGCGGCAGTAGCCTGAGGCTACCAATAAAATTGCAGTGAGGCTTTACAAGCTGAAAGAAAGACAAAGATAAAGCCCATCTTTAGTCTTAATCTAGCAATTAACACTGATAAACGATTACAATTGAATAGTATGTAGCTACACTGCTTGTTGCTATTGTTTTCTAGAAGGTGTTGTTATGGGTTTAGGAATATTATTGGTTATGGGAGGCTGGATTATGTGGGTATATACTAATTTGTTGGCACTACATAGTTGTGGTAGTTGTGGGTTGCTCATAGAGAAAACCTGTCTCTGCGTGTACCCACATCTCCTAACCTCAATCCACCTCAGACTATGGTGAATACCCAACAAACTACTACTACTGCCAGTGGTGGGATGGTTTTGTATAAACACATTGAAGATAGCAAAGAACGAGTTGTTTCCATGATGTGTATATGCACATTAGCAAATGTGCATCAGGTTAATACTGATTCCCGGTGTGTGTAGGAACGTTTCCTTCAGAGTATCAGCTTCAAAAGCATCAAAATGATAAAGCCATAAGATACCTAGAAGACAAACCAAATGCCATAACATGCATTTTGCAATATTAAAAAGTATCCATGTATTTGTTCTGCTATACAATACATCATACAGTATGTGTCAACATTTTTATACAGTATGCTTTTGGCTGGGGGGAGGGGATTAGAAAAAAGAGTACTCTTTGTACGCTTGTGAAAAGGCTGAAAATTGTGGCCACCCTTAGCGGTGATTCTTTTCCCGACTTTATCCATCCTGCAGCACATATTTATTCCAACATATGTAGCTTGATGTTGTTTGTCAGACCATTTTACTTAAATGAATCCCTTTTCAGGACCAGTTCAGGATTCAATCCACTGCTTCTGACTCCCATACTAGTAAATAGCTTCAGGCCATTCCATGTTATTCTTTGGGTCTATCCATGTCCACTCAGGAGTTACCTGTTCTCTTCCATACTGGTTTGGTATAAGATTATATCTCTTTGTTTTCCTAGTTCACTGCCCCTAGTATAGTGTTGTCAATCAATTTGGAGATCCCCTCCTTGGCTGTGTAAATGGATCACGTGTATTCGCAGATGTGATGCTTTATGTGATGTTGTATACCATGCACTGTAGGTTTTCCTTGCTATTACCTACTGAATTTAAGCATTACTTCTAGCTAGAGGTTGGATAGGATGAGAGTGTGCTTTATGCTGGAATACAATTTGAATAATTGTTTCAAGTGTAGTCAGATTATTAAGTTTCCCTGCTTGATTCTTTTAAGTCCAGCTACACTGTTAAGGAGTCACGGTGCACACCTATTGTAGAGCATCTTTACTGCCTGTCTACTATTCCTATGGTGGTGTAAACATTTTTAAATACAGTACTTTGTGGCATCTAAATATGCTATGAAGTGTCATTGCGGAAAATTAATGCCATGATATGGTTTAATTGCATGGCCCATGGAGAAGATAATGACCAGCAAGATTGAAGATAAAAGGAAAGGCAAGGCACAGAGGGCAGACATTCATTGGAACCCCAAAAGGCACATGCATTAGGTATTGTGATGTAAAATAGTGACTGTACAATATGTAGCTTAGCATGTGGCCCTCAGGCAATCAGACCAAAAATTGGGTTTAGTGATTTTTAAACTTCAATATTCAGCCTTGTGTAAGGGTTTTCTTGTTATTTTTAACAGCAGATTTGACATTAAAACATCAAAACTCTTTCATAAAGGTGCATTTCATCGCCCAAAACATCTCTATGAATTTTGGTGTTTGGGAGGTGCCATTTTGTTAGGAGAATCACCAATACTATTGTGCTGTATCATACAGCAAATATACACTGTAGCTATGAAACAAGGAATAACAATGTGTACATGACTTTAGGATAATGATAATTGCCAACAAGAAATTCAAAACTTATTAGCTTTAGTAGTTCATAAACTACAATTGCAAAATCTATAAAACCAAAAATAATATTACAATAGGTGATATGCATGCGCATGGTGTAACTTCCTGCATGCACTATAAGATTAAATACATTTTTAGTGTAGACCGCATGTGCTAATTTTTATCAAACAGTACGATAGTAGTGTTTATAAGTAGGAATCCCCAAAAAATGATGTGCAATGCCTAAAATGCCACCTTCAAAAATCATCCTACTCATCTTACATGATGAAAATCACCTTTATGGAATAATATTAAACCATCTAACATCAAATACTTCATTAAAAGCAAGAAAACACTAATAGGCAGCCAGATATAGAGTTTAAAAAATCGCTAAGCTCAGATTATAATCTGACTGCCTACCAGTCTGCCTGCCTGCCTGCCTGCTTGCCTGCCTGCCCTGCCTGCCCTCCCTGCCCTGCCTGCCCTGCCTGCCCTGCCTGCCCTGCCTGCCCTGCCTGCCCTGCCTGCCCTGCCTGCCCTGCCTGCCTACAGTTGCAAGTCTAGAGGCCAACGAAGCAGTGTACAACCACCATTCTATGTTACAATAACAAACTCACCAGTGGGGTGTGCCTTTTGAGGTTCCGAAAGTTTGTACCCTCTGCGCCTTATCTTTCCTCTTATCTTCAGTCAGGCTGATTATCTTCCTGTTGCAATGAAACTATATGGAGGCATTAATTTTCCCACTTGCACTTGTGTTTTTTTAATATTGTGTATGGAAAAACACCATTTTATTCACAGGTGTAACTGAAGTGCTATGGAACACTTGTTATTCTTTATTTTAACCTTTTTGCATGACCATGTACGTAGATCTTGTAAGCAGGCCAGACATAAATTCATGGACTGTGCAATGTTCAAATGCACATACAATCGACCGTACCTGTAACTTCATAATATGTTCAGTTTCATGCCAATTAATTAATTAACAAGATCTTGGTTGATTAATAATGATTGAGCATCGAGACCAAACCTCTTAACAATCTATCACAATGACACACCCCATTATTATTGGCCTAGCTGTATTCATATTGCTAACACAATGAAAATATGACACACCCCCTGGTAGCAATCACTAATAGAACAGTCACACACGTATAGTCAAAATATAATATGCTATAACAAGCAAACAAACTAGTATATTAAAAATTATTAGTTTTTGGTTTTAAAATGAAGTAGGGATCCAAGCAATAAAAGTAGTGAGCAAGAGATGAATGATGGTATACAGCATAACTTGGTGGGAAAATCCCTACTATGACATTGAACAAAATGATTGTTATAACATGCCAATGTGGGTATTTTCTCACTGAGCCATGCTGGGCAGCTCCTTTGATTTGAAGTGTGAAAGTGTTACATATCAGTTATATACCACAGATATCAGTACAGCACTGCACTTTTGATCTCCATTACATGTATGATATATGACCAGATTTTACAAAACCAATCCAAATTGCACATCACGCAAAATCAAACTACTTTAACACCACCAGTGGATAGCTACACCATCATACTACTAGTTTTGACACTCACTACTACTCAAACTACTCGAGACTGGTTTTAACAGACGTCTTTTCTGGATGGTGTAGAGAGCTCGAATGGCGGTTTCTGGCCTTGTGAATGGTCTGGCTTAACAAGAATCAGCGGTTTACTGGTGGATGGCCTGATAATGTTGGCCAGATGTTTTTTCTGTTGATTTTGCTACATATCAGCCACTAAGAAGCCAGCACAGCCCTGTAATCTTGTGTCTGGACACCAATCATGGTCTACCTTAAAACTGTTTATCTCAAAACTTCTAATGTGCAATTTGGATCATTAATTTTTTTTTCAAAATCCAGTCACATAAAATTATATGGTTGTGAAAGATTCTTTACACATTATTACCTTTCATAAGTCAAAGTACACTAACTGTATAAATTATTATGCTAATGTAATTATTTACTTGAACATAAAAAATTCTATAGTAGACAGTGAAAACAACATAGATGATTGTGATCCTAATCCTTGTATAAATAATGGAACTTGTACAGATGGAGTTGACTCTTTCACTTGCAATTGTGTGAATGGTTTTACTGGAGTGAATTGTACAACTAACATAGATGATTGTAATCCTAATCCTTGTATGAATAATGGAATTTGTACAGATGGAGTTAACTATTACACATGCAATTGTGTAGAGGGTTTTACTGGAGAGAATTGTACATCTAACATAGATGATTGTGATCCTAATCCTTGTATGAATAATGGTAAGTGTACTGATAGAATTAACTCCATTACATGCTTTTTTCAATGGTTATACTAAGTGAAATTAGCTGAGTTGTAGTGATTGCCATTGTTCTTTTAGCTTGCATAATATTTGCCACAAACTATACCTAATTATATTCCTGTGAAATTCACTAAAGTAGTGGTTGTAAAACTAAAGCCATAAAATTGTAGGTGACCTCCTTTGTTTTGTAATAATAATTATTTCTATGATCCTTACTATGATTTAAAATTCTTAATTTTTGCTTGTACTTGAATGTTTACTTAATCTAATCAAAAACAGCCAAGCTGTAAAAAAAGGTGCGGCCCCCCCAAAAGGCCATGGTGAAAAAAGATGTGAAATCCAAGGAGGCGGCCAAGAAATGGCTGTGATGGTATGTTAATGGTTACATTTTAATAACGACAATTCAAGTGAATTTTGTGCCGCTTGGTCTTGGTACCAAATTCACCTGAATTGTCGTTATTAAAATGTAACCATTAACCTACCATCACAGCCATTTCTTGGCCGCCTCCTTGGATTTCACATCTTTTTTCACCATGGCCTTTTGGGGGGGCCGCACCTTTTTTTACAGCTTGGCTGTTTTTGATTAGATATCACTTCTTTTTGTATTTGTATACTGCAAAGCCGGCCTATGGCTGGCTTTGGGGCTTTTTTAACCCATGTGTTTTTTTCTTTACCACAGGAAGAAGAAAAGAACTTAAAGAAGATTTGTAATAGTTCAATTATTTTTGATTTTATTAGTAATTATACAAATTATATACATATATTTATTACATGGCCATTATTCCCCACAGGATATTTTTTGCAGCTGATCTCTCTACTGGGTGACTTGAAATGTAGCTGAACTATATACAGGATGGTTTCTTTGTAGCTGAACTCTTTACAAGGTGACCTCTTCTACGTAGCTGTTCTCTCTACAGGGTGATTTGATTGCAGCTAAACTCTCTACATGGTGGTTTCTTTGTAGCTGAACTCTCTACATGATGGTTTCTTTGTAGCTGAACTCTCTACAAGGTGACTTCGTCCAGCTGATCTCTCTACGGGGTGATTTGTTTCTAGCTGAACTCTCTACAGGTGATTTGTTTGCAGCTAAACTCTCTACATGGTGCACGTGGTTTCTTTGTAGCTGAACTCCCTACATGGTGGTTTCTTTGTAGCTGAACTCTCTACAAGGTAACTTCTTCTCTACAGGGTGATTTGTTGTGGTTGAATTCTCTACAAGGTGTTTTGCTTGAGGCTGGACTCTCTACATGGCAGTTTCTTTGTAGCTGAACTCTCTACAGAGTGATTTGTTTGCAGCTGAACTCTCTACATGATGGTTTCTTTGTAACTGAACACTCTACAAGGTGACTTCTTCTAGCTGATCTTTCTACAGGGTGAATTGTTTGTAGCTGAACTATCTACAAGGTAACTTCTTCTAGCTGATCTCTCTACAGGGTGATTTGTTTGTAACTGAGCTCTCTACATGATGGTTTCTTTGTAGCTGAACTCTCTACAAGGTGACGTCTTCTAGCTGATCCCTCTACAGGAGGATTTATTTGTAGCTGAACTCTCTACAAGTTGCAGCTGAACTCTTTATGTGGTGGTTTCTTTGTAGCTGAACTCTCTACAAGGTGACCTCTTCTAACTGAACTCACTATAAGATGACCTCTTCTAGCTGATCTCTCTCCAGGGTGATGTGTTTCTAGCTGAACTCTCTACTGGTGATTTGTTTGAGGCTGAACTCTCTACATAGTGGTTTCTTTGTAGCTGAACTCTTTACAAGGTGACTTCTTCTAGCTGAACTCTCTATAAGGTGATTTCTTTGTAGCTGAACTCTCTACATGATGGTTTCTTTGTAGCTGAACTCTCTACAAGGTGACCTCTTCTAGCTGATCTTTCTACAGGGCGATTTGTTTGTAGTTGAATTCTCTACATGGTGATTTGTTTGAGGCTGAACTCTCTACATGGCGGTTTCTTTGTAGCTGAACACTCTACAAGGTAACTTCTTCTAGCTGATCCCTCTATAGGGCAATTTGTTTGTAGTTGAATTCTCTACACAGTGATTTGTTTGAGGCTGAACTCTCTACAAGGTGACCTCTTCTAGCTGATCTCTCTACAGGGTGATTTGTTTCTAGCTGAACTCTCTACAGGTTATTTGTTTGTAGCTGAACTCTCTACAATGTACCTTCTTCTAGCTGAACTCTCTACAGGGTGACTTGTTTGTAGTTGAACTCTCTACAGGTTATTTGTTTGCAACTAAACTCTCTACATCCATGGTGGTTTCTTTGTAACTGAACTCTCTACATGATGGTTTCTTTGTAGCTGAACTCTCTACAAGGTGACTTCTTCTAGCTGAACTCTCTACACAGTGGCGGATCTAGGAATTTATAAAGGGGGTTTCCAGTTTAGAAGGTGGAAATATATATTGACATGAGATACGCAAAAGTTTGCACTACATCGTCTGGTTTGGTAAGGTGAGACCAAAAAAAAAAAAAAAAAAGGTCACAGCCTAGTAATAGTACATAAAATATATTAAATAACTTCCTACACACTACTTTAGTAGCTACTGTGACTGCTCTATTAGAGTATCTCGATCGAGACGCACGCCGCGATAATTAAAACATTTAATTGTTACGCAATCATTTTTCAAAGGGGGCTTCCGTGGAAACCTTCGAAACCCCCCTAAATCCGCCACTGCTACAGGGTGATTTCTTTGTAGCTGAACTCTCCACATGATGGTTTCTTTGTAGCTGAACTCTCTACAAGGTGACTTCTTTTAGCTGATCCCTACAGGGTGATTTGTTTGCAGCTGAACTCTTTGGGTGGTGATTTCTTTGTAGCTGAACTCTCTACAAGGTGACCTCTTCTAACTGATCTCTCTACAGGGTGATTTGTTTCTAGCTGAACTCTCTACAGGTGATTTGTTTGCAGCTAAACTCTCTACATGGTGCTTTCTTTGTAGCTGAACTCTCTACAAGGTGACTTCTTCTAGCTGAACTCTCTACAGGGTGATTTCTTTGTAGCTGAACTCTTTAGGTGGTGATTTCCTTGTAGCTGAACTCTCTCCAAGGTGACCTCTTCTAGCTGATCTCTCTACAGCGTGATTTGTTTCTAGCTGAACTCTCTACAGATGATTTGTTTGCAGCTAAACTCTCTACATGGTGTTTTCTTTGTAGCTGAACTCTCTACATGATGGTTTCTTTGTAGCTGAACTCTCTACAAGGTAACTTCTTCTAGCTGATCCCTCTACAGGGCGATTTGCTTGTTGTTGAATTCTCTACACATTAATTTGTTTGAGGCTGAACTCTCTACATGGCAGTTTCTTTGTAGCTGAACTCTCTACAAGGTGACTTTTTCTAGCTGAACTCTATACAGAGTAATTTGTTTGCAGCTGAACTCTCTACATGATGGTTTCTTTGTAGCTGAACTCTCTATAAGGTGACCTCTTCTATAGGTGAACTCTTTACATGGTGTCTATTTTCTACCTGATCTCTCTACAGGGTGATTTGTTTGCAGCTGAAATCTCTACAGGGTGATTTGCTTGTAGCTGAACTTCTTACATTGTGTCTAGTTTCTAGCTGATCGCCACAGTGTGATTTGTTTGTAGCTGATCTCTCTACAAGTTGATTTGTGTGTAGCTGATCTCTCTGCAGGTTGATTTGTTTGTAACTGATCTCTCTACAGGGAAATTTGTTTGTAGCTGAACTCTCTATAAGGTGATTTGATCTCTCTGCAGGTTGATTAGTTTGTAGCTGAACTCTCTAAAGGGTGATTTGCTTGTAGCTGAACTCCTTACATTGTGTCTAGTTCCTAGATGATCTCTCTACAGGGTGATTTGTTTATAGTTGATCTCTCTGCACACTGATTTGTTTGTAGCTGAACTCTCTACAAGGTGATTTGTTTCTAGCTGATCTCTCTACAAGTTGATTTGTGTGTAGCTGATCTCTCTGCAAGTTGATTTGTTTGTAGTCGATCTCTCTACAGGGTAACTTGTTTGTAGCTGAACTGTCTATAAGGTGGTATGTTTGTAGCTGATCTCTCTGCAGGTTGATTTGTTTTAGCTGAACTCTCTACAGGGTGATTTGTTTCTAGCTTATCTCTCTACAGGTTGATTTGTGTGTAACTGATCTCTCTACAAGCTGATTTGTTTGTAGCTGATCTCTCTGCAGGTTGATTTGTTTTAGCTGAACTCTCTACAGGGTGATTTGTTTCTAGCTTATCTCTCTACAGGTTGATTTGTGTGTAACTGATCTCTCTACAAGCTGATTTGTTTGTAGCTGATCTCTCTGCAGGTTGATTTGTTTCTAGCTGATCTCTCTACAAGTTGATTTGTTTGTTGCTGATCACTCTAAAGATTGATTTGTTTGTAGCTGAACTCTCTGCAAAGTGTTTTGTTTGTAGCTGATCTCTCTACAGGATAATTTGTTTGTAGCTGAACTCTCTGCACAGTGATTTGTGTGTAGCTGAATTCTCTAGAGAGTGATTTAATTGTAGGTGAACTCTCTACAGGTGCATGACTTGTTTATAGCTGAATTTTCTTCAGTGTGACTTGTAATGTTCTGAATCTCTACAGAGATATAATTGTAGCTTAGCTCTCCACAGGGTGACTTGCTTCTTGCTGAACTGTCTATAAGATTAACTTTTTGCAGCTGAAGTCCCTACAGATTAACTTGTAATGTAATAGAATTCTATAATGGAGTAAATAAATTAGCTGAATGCTCTATTAGGGTGACTGTTCTATTAGAGTATCTCGATCTCGCATTTGCTACACAGAGTTGGCTTTCGAATCATAACTCAGTGGTTTGTAATCCAATTCTTCTATACTACTGCAAGGACTTTCTATGAAGATTATTCCAGCTATACACCGATTTTCAGCTCATTGCTCTTAGCGGTTTGCCTAGTAGGCGTAAAAACTAATACTTTTTTATTACTAAAAATCGATCGCGTAATTATGACACAGGTTGGGTTTTGTGTCATATCTCCGTGGTCTTAATCTCGATTCCTTTCAAACCACCAAAAGGCACTCCTACGATGGTTACTCCATCTACATAGCAATTTTCAGCTCATTCCATGAAGCCGTTTACCCTGTAGGCATGACAACAAATCGATCTTGTTTTACGCGAATAATCGGTCATAACTGCTGAACCATTCATCGGATGTGCACCAAATTTGATGCTAGGATGCGCCTTTGGACTCCCTTTCTGTGTGCCAAATTTCAAGGCGATTGGAGTACGCGTTTGCGTTTTATAGCAATTTTTGCAAGTGTGCGAAAAGACGAAGAAGAAAAAAAAAAAAATGAAGAAAAAAAACGAAACTTTGGCCGCTCATATCTCGGAAATGGCTTGAGTGATTTCCTTTAAATTTGGAATGTAGACTCCCCTAGCTGGCGGGCAACTCTGCAGCAAATTTGGTTTCAATCGGATAAGCCATCACCGAGATACAAAAGTGTGAAAATGACGTTTTCTTTCTTCCTGTCAATATACTCACGGTGTGGCGCGCCGGCTTCTTGGGCCGCACGACACACTACCGTGTGTCTTGATTTGCGACATGATTATGACTGATGAAGCTATGTGTACAACATCAAAGGAAAGGGCAGTGCAAAACGTGGTTAATTTTGTGTTTGTGTCTAAATGCTTGCCACAATTATGGGTTACTAAAACCTGAAGTGGCCATCACACTTTGTTTTCAGCTGTGTTCAGCCCATCACAGCACACTACAAATGAAGAATAGTTCCTCAGAAATCAATTATTTCACTACTGAAATGCACTGATACTCTTGATAGTAAGGGGGTAGGCCTGTGTCAAAGTATGCCAATATAATAAAAGCATAATCTAATCCAAAACAGCCAAGCTGTAAAAAAAGAGTGCGGCCTCAAAAAGGCTATGGTGAAAAAAGATGTGAAATCCAAGGTGGCGGCCAAGAAATGGCTGTGATGGTAGGTTAATGGTAAAAATTTTAATAACGACAATTCAGGTGAATTTTGATACCGCTTGTTCTTGGCACAAAATTCACCTGAATTGTCATTATTAAAATTTTTACCATTGACCTACCATCACAGCCATTTCTTGGCCTCCACCTTGGATTTCACATCTTTTTTCACCATAGCCTTTTTGAGGCCGCACTCTTTTTTTACAGCTTGGCTGTTTTGGATTAGATTTCACTTCTTTTTGAATTTGTATACCCAAAGCCAGCCTATAACTGGCTTTGGGACTTTTTAAACATATCTTTTTTCTTTACCACAGGAAGAAGAAAAGATGAAGCAGATGTTCAATACTTTAAATATTTCTGATTTTATCAGTAAATGTACAAATTATATATATAATATGTATATTTATTACAGAATTATCTACATAGTGGTTTCTTTGTAACTGAACACTCTACAAGGTAACTTCTTCTAGCTGATGTCTCTACAGGATCACTTGTTTGTAGTTGAACTCTCTACATGATGATTTCTTTGTAGCTGAACTCTCTTCAAGGTACCTTCTTCTAGCTGATGTCTCTACAAGGTAACTAGTTTGTAGCTGAACTCTCTACATGGTGGTTTCTTCGTAACTGAACTTTCTACAAGGTGACTTCATCTAGCTGATCTTTCTACAGGGTAATTTGTTTGTAGCTGAACTCTCTACAAGGTAACTTCGTCTAGCTGATCTCTGTACAGGGTGAATTGTTTGTAGCTGAACTCTCTACAAGATAACTTCTTCTAGCTGATCTCTCTACAGGGTGATTTGTTTGTAGCTGAACTCTCTACAAGGTAACTTCGTCTAGCTGATCTCTGTACAGGGTGAATTGTTTGTAGCTGAACTCTCTACAAGATAACTTCTTCTAGCTGATCTCTCTAAAGGGTGATTTGTTTATAGCTTAACTCTCTACAGGTGATTTGTTTGCAGCTGAACTCTCTACATGGTGGTTTCTTTGTAACTGAACTTTCTACAAGGTAACTTCTTCTAGCTGATCTCTTTACAGGGCGATTTGTTTGTAGCTGAACTCTCTACATGTTGGTTTCTTTGTAGCTGAACTCTCTATAAGGTGACTTCTAGCTGAACTAAGTAGTTGAACTCCCTACAAGGTCTAGCTGATCTATCTACAGAGTGAATTGTTTGTTACTGAACTCTCTACAGGGTGATTTATTTGTAGCTGATCTTTATATTGGTTACTTGTTTCTAGCTGATCTCTTGAATTCTCTTCAGGGTGACTGCTCTATTCAGATGACTGCTCTATTAGAGTATCTCCATCTCGCACTTGCTACACCAAGTTGGGTTTCGTGTTATAACTCCGTGGCTTTAAGTCTGATTCTTCTACACCATTGAAGAGCCTTTCTAAGATGATTACTCCATCTGTACAGTGATTTTCAAAGCATGAAATAAGATCGAGATACTCTAATAGAGCAGTCACGTACTCTTATACAGCAGTCAGGAAATGCAGATATACTCTAATAAAACAGTCAGCTCTCAAGCATAATCTTGAGTTTGAGAACATCATTTTGAGCATAATAGGCTGGATTTTTGAGCACTGTTCTAAAGAATAATAGGCAATTTTCAAAGTATAATTGGCTCAAGCTTACACGATAATATATCACAGTAAAACAATAATTGTGACTGGATCTACGAAAACCGTTCTTATCGCCGAAGACAGGAAGTTAGATTTTTTCTCACAAACACAAAGCTTAATGAATACACTATCAAGTTTCACTGCCACAGTCGACCACAGTAAAGTGGTCTGCTTTTGCTGGCTGCTTTTTTAAAGCACAGTGGCGAGCTGTAAGAGTGGTCTGGGGTCTTGATGGAGCCCTGGTCAACCAGGAGCTGGCTGTGTGTGGTTGTACAGCTCCGTGGTGCTGGACAATGACCTGCGTTGTAAATTTCCTTTCATTTTAGCCAGTTCTGAGGTCTGAATGGCCCATAACTTTGCCTAATTCATCCCAACACGTTTCTTTTCAATTTTTGAACACCATCTTTCCCACCTTCCAGGGCCCCGCTTCCCACCCTTCTGGAGCTTGCCTGATACAGACAACCTCGGTTAAAAACTATCTAAAATGGTGGGAAACTTAGCTGTTGGCTACTTCTTCAGTGGATGATCAGGAAGGTAAGAAATTGTTGTGAAACGTGTGAAAATTTGGTATGAGTAGCTACCACCATTGGCCAACTACAACACTCTGAATATTTAAAACCAACGTTTCTCGATACTTTTAAATGGGCAATAAGACCGGTTTTCCCAGAGACAGTCACAATTAATAGTTATACCATGGCCACAAGGGATTTGCCAGATATATATGCTCAAGCCCGAGGGTGCGGGCATATACACAGCATAATTCATACACAAATACTGACTGTATTTATTCCATCTATATTCCATCTATGTTTAGGTGTTGTACAAAAATTCTACCTTGGCTCAAACAAAAACAGACCACAGCCCCCAATAGTGAATAACATTAGAGTCATTTATAGATTTGAGGCTCGTTTTGTCTCGTTATAGGGAATTTTTAAAAATATTTGTTCTAATACTGAATAAAGACGAGGTTAGAATATGTAGTATTGGAACACTATTTTTGCTGTGATATATCAGGCAAATCCCAAGTGGCCATGGTATAAGTAATATATACCACTCTGGTATGCTCACCTAATAGGTGAAGGAAGACAAACCTGCATTCACCACATTAGTTTTATACAGAGGCTTGCAAACATCGATTGTGAGTTTAAATTGTGGACACAAAAAAGAAATGATTGTGGGTTTTACTGGTTGTAGTGATACCATTTTAAACCAAATAACCACTTTGTGGATGAATTAAATAACCTAAGGTGCTAAAATAAACACTTAGACATATAGGTTGGGAATGCTTGAGGCATCTTTTCATGCAGTTGAAATGTACTCTGTAGAAAAACAATCCCCACATTGCAAAAATGATTATTTAGTGGTGCCTAGTAACTAAACTATGCAATGCTGACTCACTCAATTCTTTTTGGTTCACAACAATGCCCCTAACTAAACCAACATGTTTAACTCAAACCCACAATGTAAAACTGTAAGCAGCTCTAATTCAAACCCACAATGCAAACCTTTAAGCAGCTCTATATAAATAATCAAAGAGAATTAATGCTTTGTAGCTGCCTCAGCATCAAAGGCAGTTGTGGTCAGGGCAATATGTGATATATAACCCTGTGGTTTCCTTTGATCTGAGGTGTCAAAGTGGTATATGAAGTGTTATATCCCTACTGTGCATTTCCTTTATGGTAACTTGGAGCACAGCAGGGATATAACACTTCTTATTGTTTTACTGTGATTTAATATCGTGCGCTACTCCAGCTTGTTTCAGTACTTTTGATCGATGTGCTATGGTCCCTACTCTAGTTAAAAATTCCAAAAATTTTTGTACACTTGTTTGTTAACCTTTTTTTGTAAATAATTATTATGACTGGTGAACCCACGTATACCGCACCTGAAATGGCGCTGCCCCAGCTATATAAATTATCATCTGAAAAGTTAAGTATCCGTTGTCAGCTATGTTCAACCCATTACACAGCATTTTGAATCAAGAACTGTTCGAAAAGCACCTCTGCAATCCACGCATACTGAAAGAAATTAATGGTGCCGCATGCCCCAGTTATATCAATTATCATCTGAAAAGTGAAGTAGCTGCTTGTAGAGATTTGTGGGGGGTGGGCAAGAGATGGACTTCAAAATGGATTCAGACTATGGTTAAGATCCAGACTAAAGTTTACAGGGTTGTGTCTGCTTCTTAGTGGCCAGTATGCAGCAAAATAAACAGAGAAAACATTTAGTTAACCATATCCACCAGTGCACCACTGATTCTTGCCAAGCCAGTCCTTCACAACGCCAGAAATTGCCGTTTAAGCTTGCCACACCACCCAGAAAGACATCTCTTAAAATCAGCCTTGAGTAGTTTGAGTAATGCTGAGAGTCAAAACCAATAGTATGATACTGTGGATATCAACTGGTTAGTTTGATTTTGCCTGA
This sequence comes from Dysidea avara, assembly GCF_963678975.1. Classification (NCBI taxonomy): domain Eukaryota; kingdom Metazoa; phylum Porifera; class Demospongiae; order Dictyoceratida; family Dysideidae; genus Dysidea; species Dysidea avara. The sequence goes on from NC_089275.1 coordinate 27,673,875, forward strand.
TGTGCGATTTGGATCAGTTTTCTAAAATCTGGTTGCATAATTGTGAACAGTAAATCTTGTACTTGAATCCATCTTCATATGAGGCAAATTTTCACAGTAATCGAATTGAGCATTTGCATTTATGGCAGTTTTTCAAAAGTCTGCAAAGAGAAGAATAAAATAATGAAAATTAATATCGAAGAAAGAAATCAAACTATATATTATGCCCGAGAATGGCTGTAGCGATTATGATCAAATTTCAATTGTATATACAATATGACTGAGCATTAATCAAAAGTTTCCAAAAATTTGGCTACATTTTTTGAAATAATTGTAATACATGTAGCTACAGTACGTATGTAAATAAAACTACTTTTGATATTGTTTTAATGGACTGTTCTTGTAGAGCTAACTGTCACAAGATCATTCACATCAGTTACAATACTGGAAGGACAGTCAGTTACCTTATCATGTTCACCATCTATAATGGAACTTGCTATGACTTGGATACACAATGGAACAAACATTGTAGTAGATGATATTACATTTTCTGCTAGCAATCAAAACCTTATAATTCGAAATGCTCTAACTACTCACAGTGGAGTGTACACATGTATAGCCACAGCTGATGAGATATCAGCAAAAGAAAATATTTCTGTAAACATTTTGCCAGGTAAGACTTGTGGAGTTTGTTCACACACAAATTCCCTGTAAGTTATGATATAGTAGCACTAAATGAGTGTATGCTTATTAAACTTTCAAGCAATGCTTTAAAATTTCTCCATCATTCCTCCTAATTGATTATTATCTGCTACATATATTAGATCAAAGTACTCCATTACATATGTGAATTTTTTCATAATGACCAAATTTGGTGATTTACTAAAGTGCTTTGAATTCATATTGTGTGGTTACTTGTCTAAAATGATATACCTATGGCTGGGTAGTATTGAAATATGACAGTAAGGCACATTATGGGAAGGTTAACATGATTTTAGTCTTTTAATGTACTGTAGCTGATAATATGGTAGTAACTGTATAGTAGGGTTGGGTTTTTTATCAGCCCCACTTTTTTTCATGACAGCTCAGTGGTATTAGTTAGGCATAATCTAACCCAAATGTGCCTCTAGACTGGCCCAAAACACCTCAAACTAGTTTATATGAAATTTTAAAATCTTTCTATTTACTGAAATTTTGTTGACCAGCTAACTAACTGACTGACTGACTTTCAGCCAAGCATAACATGACTATGGTTAAGGCTATAGGCTTGACTTCTTAATTGTTTGACCTTTTCATCTAACACAGCAGCTACAATGGACTTACCTATGTGTTCGATATACTAGTGAAAATTAGTACCTGCTTCAATCTGGCCTTGCGATTAAATTTTCACTAGCTGCAGGTATAAGTGACCTCTGGAAAAAGAAATGGAATCTGCAGGTGTAGGTGAACTCTGTTCTATAACCTCTGCTCATTAAAAATTCATGATCTTTAATGAAAGTGTATCAATACTTAGGCGACTAGAGTACCTTGACTTAAGTGCGATCTGAAACCTCATTGCTCAATGGCACCACATGTTGTGAAGCATTGTAGACCAAAAATATCACTACCATTGTAATGCAACCATATGCATTCCATTAATCATGTTTATGGTATTATCTATTTCACCAAATTTAGATGATGGAAGTACAGTGTGTCATTTCATTTATATATTGCAGTTTTTGTATGTATTGATATAACTTCCGGTATTGTATGCATGCACAATGGTAATAATAGAGTTATTGTATTGTTGTTGTTGTACCAGGTTGTTGCACACTGTTGTCGTGACTTGTATGTAGCAAGCCATTATTTCATCCTGTACGTGATTGTACATTATTTTACACACAATCTACTTGTTATCAACATAACAGTTTTGTGATAATTTCCAGTCCTAGATGTACTCTGTACAGACAACTATCTACATATATAGGACTCAAATTAGGCTTACACATGTTTCAATCCATACCACAACAGCCAAACTGTGAAAAAGGTTACACTCCCCAATAAGGCCAGGGTGATTCATCTAAAAATGTAGGCATTAGCATGGCTGCTACGTACCTTTGATTTTATATACAACTGCCTTTATTTGTGAGGGAGTGACTTGTAATGCAACTGAACTGTCTATTGTGAGACTTGTACAATGTAGCTGAACTCTCTACAGAGAGTGAGAGAGCTTGTAACATTGTTGATCTCTTTACTTTACAGTGAGAATCGTAATGTAGCTAAACTCTCTATAACTGTACTGTAACTGAACTCTCTACAAGGTGACTTGGTACATACCTGAACTCTCTACTGGGAGACTTGTAATGTAGCTTAATTCTCTACAAGGATACTTGTGATATAGCTGAACTCTCTACAGGGTGACTTGTTACGTAGCTGAACTTTCTACTGTGTGACCTGAATTCTCTACACAGTAACTTTTAATGAAGCTGATTTCTACAGGGTGATTTGCTACATAGCTAAGCACTCTACAAGACGATTTGCAACAAAGCCAAACTTTTAACAGAGTGAATTGCTGTATTTTAGCTGAACTCTCTACAGGGTGACTTAAATCTTAGCTAACTCTCTATATAGGGAGACTTGTAGTGTACCTGAACTCTCTACAGGGTGACCTTTTACATAGCTGAACACTCTATTGGGTGACTTGCAGTAGTGGAGGAAGTAGTTTATGTGAGGAGGGCTGACAACAGTATAGAATCTCTGGAAGCAGGGGATCTAGGGGACACTGTAGCCATTTTAGTTTTCGCAATGTCTCAAAGTTCACCAGAATTAATATATAGGTACACTTTGAAGCATTTCAACTAAACACCAAGCTTTTTAGTCAAAAGTATTTAAAACAGGCTATTTGCAGTTAGCAAAACAATGATTAGTAAACATACAGCATTTATAAGCAGTACAAAACAGCCTTTAGACACTTGGAAACACTTGGTACAGTGGTAATACACCAACTATCAAGTAAGCGATCAGTGGTTTGATTCCAGCTGTAGGCAAATAATTTTTTTGTTTACTTTTAGAAACACCTTTTTATTAAGCACTTTGACTGCCCTATTAGGGTATTTGAGCATTCTATTATAGTATATTGATTTTTCACGGTTTGCAACCCCACTCCAAAAAGGATAATTTTCATGAGATATCCCCCTATCCCCCTCCCCTTTCTACCACGTATGGTGACTTGTAATGTAAATGTAGTTGAATTCTTTACAGGGTGACTTGTTACATAACTGAACACTCTACTCGATGACTTGTAATGTAGCTGCATGAACTCTCTACAGTGAGACTTGTTATGTAACTGAACTCTGTACTGGGTGACTTATAATGCAGGTGAACTTTCTACAGTGAGACTTGTTAGTAGCTGAACTCTCCACTAGGTGATTTGTAAGTGTAGCTGAACTTTCTACGGGAAACTTGTAATCTAAGTGAATTCTCTTAGAGTACTGGGTGACTTGTAATGTAACTGAACTCTCTGCAGGGAAACGTGTTTGTAGCTGAACTCTCTATAGGGAGACTTTAGTAATGTAGCTGAACTCTGTGCCTCTCTACTGAGTGACTTGTAATGTCTCTGCTGAGTGACTTGTAATATAGCTAAATTCTTCTACACGGTGAGATGTAATGTACTCTACAGGGTGGCCTGTTTGTAGCTGAACTCTCTAAAGAGTGACTTGTAATGTAGCTAAACTCTCTACAGAGTAATCTGTTTGTAGTTGAACTCTTTATAGGGTGATTTGTTTGTAGCTGGACTGTCTTCAGGGTTGCTTAAAACATAGTCGAACTCTTTACAGGTGATTTGAAATGTAGCTGAACTCTCTATGAGGTGACTTGATTGTACCTGAATTCTTTACAGGGTAACTTGTTCCTAGTTAAACTCACCAAATGTGACCGGGCCTGTGAAAATAGGGCATGTGGGCACAAACTACACCCAGTCACTCTACAGGTCATATCTCAGTAGTGGAACAGAATATTTGCATTCTATAACTTGTATCATACCGCCAATTAAAATGCATACTAAGAGCTGAAAATTGCTTTGCCATACATAGCATAATGGTACAAAAATCTATGTACGATGTAAGTTTGAAAAAGTAGGCAAAAATCATGTGCCCACATGCCCTATTATCGCAGGCCCAGTCACAAATGGTGACTTGGTAGTAGCTGAAATCTATACAGGATGACTTGTTTGTAATTAAACTCTCCACAAGGCAACTTGTTGGTAGCTAATTCAGAAGTCTCTACAGGATGACTTATTTGTAGCTGAATTCTCTGCAGGGTGACTTGTTATAGAGTTCATTATGACATGTATCTCTAATAGAATACATAACTAACTGCTCTAATAGGGTAACTGCACTATTAGCGTATTTTGATCACTTATTATATAGGCAACTAGTTAGTTTTTGCATTATAACTTACAGATTTTAAGCCCAGATTGTTCTATTCAACTGAAAATTCTTCTTAAGATGATTAATCTACTTATATTTCATTTTCACTGATATTTTCATCTCATCCCTTTCATAGGTTTGTCTGGTAGGTGTGACAATATATTGTTTCTTATTCATGAAACTTGATCATATGCCTGATACACATGGTTGGCATTTTTGTTATAACTCGATGGTCTTTATCTCAATTCACTCCTACGATGGTTAATCTATTAAAAACCATTTTTCAACCTGCTGCTTGAACTGGTTTACCATGTAGCTGTGATAAAAAATTTAATTACTTTTGCATTTATTTTTTTTACAAATCACACATAACTTCCTTGTTATTTATCCGATCTGTACAAAAATTGATCTGTACAAAAATTGACCTGTAAATGTGCTTTAGGATACTTCTACTACTACCCATATTTGAAGTACATTTAATAAAGCACGTATGAGTTATAGCAATTTTTCTAAATGTTTCAAAAAGAAAATTGAAAATAAGATGAACTACGAAGGCACATATGTCAGTAACAACTAGGTGGATTTGGCTCAAATTTGGAATAGAAGCTACCTCACTCTAAGGGAGTTTCCACAACAAAATTAGATAAATTCTGTTCAGCGCTAGAGATGAGTGAAAACGATGTTTTCTTAGTTCCTGTAAAATAGCTATACACTTGTCTTTCATGTACCTGCACTGACCGCACAACACAATATCATGTGTCTTGATGTATGTTCATTGATTACTGTTTTCATTAATGCTTTAGCATGTGAAAATGACTTCTCAGAAGGTCTGTTCTGGCCTAACAGTAGACAAGATTTACTAGTCACTCAATCTTGTTCACTACTTCATCTCAGTTTTCGTTCTGGTGTTAATATTGGTCGACAGTGTGAGAGTGATGGCAGTTGGTCACCAGTTGATCTGAGAAACTGCACCATGTTCATAGGCTCCCAACCAGTTGTAATAGTTTACTTTACTGTTTCTTTCAACAATACTGATGCAATGACTTCAGTGAATATTGTTGATAAGGTGAGTGATCATTATTTAATGAGAATTATTGTTCTCAACAATATTACTACCAAGTCCAGAAACCCAGTAACTATTCTCCATTACATGAATATAGAGCACCAAGATATGAAGTTATGAAACAAAAAAAAAAATCATTTTTGAATAAAATGTCAGATCAATGCGTCATATATTTTTCTGTCAGTTTCTTTTTGTAATTGTTAGTACACCTATTGCCATGGTGGCAACCACAGCTATTCAAAATTTAAGTCTGTGTTTGAAACTAGTATCAGATATTGGTATGCATTAAGTTGACCTGTAGGTCATTAAAATGGTTAGAGACTTGTTACCAAAAGACTACAAAAGCTTTGCAAATCTCATTTTTCAACCATTGATTTTCTATGATCTCCTAAGCATATTGCAGGCTAATAGCCCTGCAGCAGGTGACCAGTCACCCAAGCCAATGCACGTTCAACCACTCTATTCATTTTATAAGTATGCTTGAAAGAATTTGATTATGGGAGGTGTAGTCACCTAAATGAATGTTTCATTGACTCATTTTGGTATCGCCATGCAATTTTCAGCACTTTTTAAGCATTTATTAAACTATGTAATGAAGGATACAGAATGCAGATATTCCATCCTGGTATTGAGATATGATCTGTTATGTGATGGGGTGTAGTTTGTGTCCAAATGCTCAGGCCCAGTCACATACATACTTATAAGTAGTATAAGTATTAGTATCCAAGGTAACTTTGTAGTGAACTCCTTGACTAGCTGAGAGTTTTAATACCACTTTTTGGTGGTCTACTTCTTATTCTGTGATGTTGCACAGACCAAAGCAGACAAGTGTAATAAAAATACTCAATGAACAGTCATAGGTAGCTGCAAATAAAGCAGTCTTTGGTAGCTAGCCACAAATAAAAGGATTATAATACGTTGTTGGAAGCATATTGAATAGAGGAATTTTAGTATAGCCATTGTTATATCATGCTTATATACTCTATTATGCCATATTATGAATATTGGTTACACTTTTGAAGTATCAGCTGTGACTTCAATAGAAACCTGTATCAGAAACAGACAATAAATATTGGATATATGTAATGGATGTAAAATGTGGTATCAGTACAGCATTAATACCACATCTAATGACATTAAAATGTGTGGGTGGGCAACTTAATTTTTTTGAAGTTACAGATTCAGAGATTCCGCAATATGTTCCATGTTATCATTGAAATGGCACATGTGGTACAGTACTTTTTATAATATCATAGTGCACTTAGTGGACTTCTACTGTATAATACAGTGTACTGTATTATAATTATTATGGTTTTTATGTTTAATTGAAAGAAATCCTTGATAAAACTCTCTCATGGATAAGATAATAATTTTATAACTAACTAATTAACTTTATACAGTGAAACCTGTCTATTCCAGTCATCATAGGGACAAATTTTCTGACCTCATTAAGGAGGTGGCTGCATTATAAGTAGGTCACTTTGTACACAGTTGGCACATGTGGGGATTCATATAATGGCCAGTTTAGACAGGTGACCTCTTTATGCAGTGACCTGATTAGACAGGTTTCACTCTATTACATGTGGTAACATGTACAATAATTATATTTGATATACAGGTATTAGAAGTACTACAGGATTATTTTGGAATGAATCATTTGGATATTGGAAATCCTGTGAATAGAACTTGGAGTTATAACTTGAACAATGGAGTAATGTTTATGAGTTTTTCGATATCTTTCAATTTGCAAACTATGCCACTTTCCAGTAGAAATATTCTGACAGACGTTCAGGATAGCCTGAGAACCAATGAAAACAATATTTTCCCTACTGGTTATAGCTTAACAAATCAAGGATTCCAAGTTTTGTTATTCCAAACGAGCTGTAAGTAATGATGCATAATGTTATTGTCATACTTATTACAGTATGTGACTTGTCATATGAAAACCACTAGTGAAAGTAACACCCCACTACATTAGGTCTGAGCCTAATGTGCCCAAAATTTTACCTATTATTCTTTCCAGAATTTCCCAAAAATTTCTCCTGTTATTCTTTTTTTATTCTTGTACCTAGCCTATTATTCCATAATAATGCTCATTTAGTTTCTTTAGCTATAGTCGCTTAGTTCTCAATATGCTGATATAAGAAGTAGTTTTGTCAGAATTAATTAATAGCTAGCGAAGATTGAAGCATTCCACCTTACACATAATTGTTATAGCCATTACAACAGGCTTAAAATGGCTATCAGGAATAGTTTTTCAGTTATCAGTGTATTAAAGCTATAGCTATAACTATACGCTAAGTTCAGTAGATAATGATATCAATATGTTTGTAGAAAGACTTAAAGAAATACACTGATATGAGATGTACAAGTTTCAGAATTGCAGATAATCATGCAGTTAAATCCCTGATGCTGTCTGCAGATTGTTAACATGAAACGATCTGACTGCTCTATTAGAGTATTTGAGCGTTTTATTAGAGTATATCGATCTTTTAGAGGCTCTTCAACCTCTTTCAGCCAGCACTCGTATAATAATGCCGGCTGTCAGCTATCATTCTTAGTAGCTTACTTCCTTTTTCTAGCTAGCTAATCAAGAAGAGGCACGCCCCTTAATTCCGACAATTATTCCCGTGGACGTCCGATAATTCTAAAATTATGCCTGTAACCATCCTATTATTCCGGAATTATTCTCACGAAATTGGTGACCTATTAATTCTCAAAATTATGTCGGCATATTAGGCGCAGGCCTACACTACATAATAGCACGAGAAATTAAAAGAAATGAAAATTGGTAAATCAAGCTATATTATGAGTTTTATTGTACCTGGTCATAAACATTCACACAACATGTACACACTAATGTATCATAAACCATTACTGTGGTTCATAATAGAGATCGCTTGTTTTTGCTAGTATCCTAATAGAACACTCACCTAAATGCCAACTTACAAAACACCCCCAACCACAAACCACCCCCAACCACAAAAGAAGTCTTGTAAGTTAGTTTGGAAAAGTATAAGCCCACCAGTAAATATGGAGTCAAAAGGAGCTGATAAAGGTTCTTTTTAATGACTGAAATAATATGCATTTTGCGGATCTTATTATTACGAACCATGGCAGTGGTTCATAATAGAGATTGCCTATGTTTTTGCAAAAATCCTACAGAACACTCACCTTAGAAAGTCCCCCCAACCATAAAAAAACTTTATAAATTAAAGTATAGGTCTACTAGTAAATATGAAGTCAAAAGGAACTGATAAAGGTACCTTTATATGAAACTGAAACATTCATATTATTTTTCCACTGAACCACACGAGAACTTGTTACTTTTGGGGAATAACAACTGCATAGCCTTCCTTCCTATGTCATTCTATTGTGCATACATTAATGTGTTTTGATAAGTATCCAATCTATTAAAGTTAACTTGTTCCTTTGGAAACCCTATTTAACTACCTATATAATTATGTATTTTAACCATAGTATATTAAGTGCAGCAATGTTATTGTGTATACCACTGCCTACTTGAATTATTGTGATCACAGAGCTACATATGTGTACATATATACCAGAAGCCATACACAGATACACATTGTTGACCACAGCATGCTGTACACTGACTATACTTGGACTATTTAGCACAAAGTACTCTCAACTGCAAGATATTGAAGTAATACACTGGTGTTGTTAACTTTGGTTTGTACTGAATGTTGTACATGCAACTTGTGGCTTGATATATATGCTGTGAAATACCAAACACTACCATCACCTTTTTTTATAATTATCATTATGATGGTGTCCATAAATGGATTCATAAAAACTATGCAAACTAGTGTAAAAATAGTTTTGAATAATTATGTGGAAATAGAGATCACTAAAAAAAGGAAAACAAGAGTCAAACAAGTCAGCAAGTTAAACTGCTCTGGAACATATCAACTGCTTTAAAGCCTGGCACTTGAAATTGTCCCACATAGCTAGATCTCTGATATGACTAAGGAAAAACACAGTTTTCATGAATCAAGAACAGATGAGTAGCTGCTGAGAGTGTTTCCATATAGCTACCATGAAATGTATACCACTTTTAAATTTTAGACATGGCAAAGGCAGCTAGCTACATGCAATATGCTTAGCAAGGTGAATTTCTTGTGGCTAACATTTCTAGTGACCTGTAACGTAACTGAACTGTCTAAAGGGTGGCTTGTAATGTACCTGAACTTTCAGCATGGTGACTTGTAATATAACTGAACTCCCCACAGGGTGACTTGTAATATATCTGAACTCTCTACAGGGTGACTGGTAGCATAGCTTAACCCTCTATAAGGAGTAGCAGAACACTACATAAATGCTTGTAAGTACTGTATAGCTGAATGCTCTAATAGAGTGATTTATTGCATTTAGCTGACTGCTCTAATAGGGTGACTGGATTATTAGAATATGTTTGGTATTTAAGCTGCTTTGTAATGTTTATGTATTTTATAGTTATGTAGTTGCATATGTATTTTTTGTTTTGTTTTGTAATGGAAGAGAATGACTTTTGCTGAATGGCTTGAGCATAAATTAAATCAGAGTACCTTGATCATGCATTTGCTACATGTATTTGGGTTTTGCATTATAAAATTCAATGATTTTAAATCTGATTCTTCGAAACCACTAAAATGCTTGATAATTAGTCTGGTCTATTGTTCATTCAGTTTTCTAGGTAGTTGTGACAAACAATCATTTTTTATGGTCAAACTTGATCTAGGGATGTGGAAATTATGCAAAAAAAATTTCAGGAATAACGATGCGATAAGATTATTCTGGAATTTTGATGCAGTTTTAGAGCATAATAAGCATAGATTGAGATAATCTAATAGACCAGTCACTTACTCTAATAGAACGCCTAGTGTCAATAGTTCATTACTGAATATACTAGTCACTAACATTTTGCTAGCAAATATAGCTATTAGTTTAGCAGCTGTACTGTTTCAAAGTGTTTCTGTATACATTTTGATTATAAAAGTAAAACACAAGTTACAATCATTTTGAGAATAATCAGTACATACTGGGAACAATGAAAGAATAATGATTACTTTTTAAAAGAAACTCGAATAGCACAATCATGAAAATTTTGAGCGTAATTCCCACAAGCCTAACTCATAATTGTTACATACTGTTTTTTTTTTTGTTGAAAATACACCTGTATGGAATATTTTTACAGGCAACAAGTAACTAATTACAATTATAAAAACAAACTACATAAAATACAGCAATGCTTCCTACATCTATAAAACTTCATACCTAACTTAAACAAAACGTCCAAGCCATCCTCAGAAGGAAGAAACTGTTAGTTTTTGTGCTGTATCCTCATAGTCTTTAATAACTCCAATTATAGAAAGTTTGAGGTTTGTTAGTTAAGCTATCCATGTACTGATTTCAGCTTCTTCCCATATGTGGTTTAATATGTAGGCGTGGCAACATAAGTACTGATGTAATTTTTTCATAAATAATTGTTAGACTGTTTATTGTATTCAAACCAAACTTGGTACCAAAAATTGCCATTAATCCCACTTATGTGTGCCATATTCCAAGGCTATCAGATAATGTATTTGTGTTTTATGTCAGTGTTTGTAAGTGTGCAAAAAGATGAAGAAGAAAAATAAGAAGAGGAATAAAGGAAGAAATAAAGTTAATTCATATAATTTATTGCATCACAATGAATTGAAGTTAAAATGCTTGCTAAGGGTGTAGGATATGTACCTGCATATAGTTATTTGACCTAAACATATTGACGTTAGATTACTAGTTAATTGGTTGTCAAAACACAGCAACTTGTAAATTAGTTTAATAAGTTTTGAAGTGCCATGCCATCGAAGATCAAATAGCCTAGCTGTACTAAAACTCCCCAACTATCAATTACTGCCTCAAAAATGCAGTGGCCATTACGCTTTCAGCTATGTTCAGCCCATTACACAGCATTACAAACGAAGGACAGTATCAGAAGTGCCTCTGCAATGAATCCAGTCACAATGGAAAATACAGACAATTCCTGTTTACCAACATGTTGTAGGGAAGCCATGCATCGTGCTACCACGAATTGACACCTTGGGCTGACAGCAAAAAGAAATGGGACACAAAGGAGGACAAAGATAAATCCATGATGCATGCATTGTATGTACTGTGGTATGCCATAAGGCATGCATTGGGATGAAGCAACATCAAACAGTGAAAAAATTGAGCCTGTAGCCTTAGCTGTTATTGAGTTATACTTGCCTGAAGGCATCAGCAGGCAGACAGGCAGGCAGGCAGGCAGTTAGAAAATTCCATTGAATAATTTTTATAGCAATTTATTAGAAGCATTTAGGGTTATACTGAGGGTGCTTTTGGGCTTGGTTATACCTAACCAATACTGCCAAGGCACCAGAATGGTATTGTGAAGCTGGTTTTTCGGTGATTTTTTTTGGCCAGAAAAACCCAAACCTCCTGATCCCTAATATAATACAGTACTACCATACTGTATAATAATATCTCATGTATAACCTCATGTATCTAAGAATCATGTGCTATTATCGTGTCATTGTTTACTTCTTATAATCAATTGCTATATATTGTTACATACACCTACTGGCTTTGTGAAACTTAGCATTAGGGCAAAGTAGGAAATAGTGGAGTGGAAGGTAGTATATAGCTAGGCAAATATACTAGACTGTGTATATATTATGATCACAGTATATGCAATGGATTGAGTACTGAATAATAGTGGTATCACCGTTGGCCCCTGGGATGTGCCACAGCTACTAACATGTTAATAAAGGCTCATGTCTCAGGAATGCTTAGAATATTTTGCTCAAATGAACTGCTAAAAGTAGAGGACATTTTCATAGAACAAAGTCTCATTTCATAAAGGCTGTACAGAGCTATTCTCTGTACAGCCTTTATGAAATGAGACATTTTCTATGAAAATGTCCTCTACTTTTAGCACTTCATTTGTGACTGTCTCTGGGAAAACCGGTCTTATCGCCCATTTAAAAGTATCGAGAAACGTCGGTTTTAAATATTCTGTGTGTTGTAGCTGGCCAATGGTGGTAGCTACGCATACCAATTTTTCACATGTTTCACAACAATTTCTTACCTTCCTGATCATCCACTGAAGAAGTAGTCAACAGCTAAGTTTCCCGCCATTTTAGATAGTTTTTAAACCGAGGTTGTCTGTATCAGGCGAGCTCCAGAAAGGTGGGAGGCAGGGGCCGGTGTTGCCATGCTGTGAATAAAGTTCATAGATTTATGAACTTTTTGTCTTGTTTGTGAACCTGAAATAATCTATGAACTTCTGGCTGGTTTGTGAACCTGAAATAATCTATGAACTTTTTTATGAACCTGGAGTAATCTGTGAACTTTTTATGATCTTTTGGCAATTTTAGGTGGTAACCTTTTTTTTTTTTTTTTTTTTTTTTTTTTGCTCTTCAGTGCCGTACTAACCCAGAGATCCACCTATTTATAATGTGTAGGCTAGTTTTCAGAAAGTGACTATGGATTTATGAACTTTTTATGAACAAATTTATTTTTTCACATGAACATTTGGAGCAAATCATCTGGCAACACTGGCGGGGGCCCTGGAAGGCGGGAAAGATGGTGTTCAAAAATTGAAAAGAGACGTGCTGGGATGAATTAGGCCAAGTTATAGGCCATTCAGGGCTCAGAACTGGCTAAAATGAAAGGAAATTTACAGCACAGGTCATTGTCCAACACCACAGAGCTGTACAGCCACACACAGCCATCTCCTGGTTGGCCAGGGCTCCAACAAGACCCCAGACCACTCGTACGGCTCTCCGCTGTGCTCTAGAAAAGCAGCCAGCAAAAGCAGACCACTTTACTCTGGTCGACTGTGGCAGTGAAACTTGATAGTGCATTCATTAAGCTTTGTGTCTGTGTGAAAAAATCAAACTTCCTGTCTTGGGCGATAAGAACGGTTTTCGTAGATCCAGTCACATACAACTGTGTCACGTGAGATCACGTGATCACACTAATATTATGGTGTTCAAAAATTGAAAAGAGATGTGCTGGGATGAATTAGGCCAAGTTATAGGCCATTCAGGGCTCAGAACTGGCTAAAATGAAAAGAAATTTACAGCACAGGTCATTGTCCAACACCACAGAGCTGTACAGCCACACACAGCCATCTCATGGTTGGCCAGGGCTCCATCAAGACCCCAGACCACTCGTACGGCTCGCCACTGTGCTCTAGAAAAGCAGCCAGCAAAAGCAGACCACTTTACTCTGGTCGACTGTGGCAGTGAAACTTGATAGTGCATTCATTAAGCTTTGTGTTTGTGTGAAAAAATCAAACTTCCTGTCTTGGGCGATAAGAACGGTTTTCGTAGATCCAGTCACATTTATGTTTATGCATGAAAAATTGTAATATCACTGTTATTGTCAATAACATACTGGGGTGACATTCCCACTTCTTAAGCCACATGACATGATACCAGAGTGGATTATAACAGTCGGCCATCGGACATTTACCGACCAATTAGATCAAAGACTGCACAATTACCTACTGAATCGGTCAGGATGGCCGACCACTTTCTGCTAAAAAAGATCAATATACTCTAATAGAGCAGTCAGCGACTCTAATAGAGCAGACAGCGACTCTAATACAGCAGTCGAACAGCTTTTAAAAAGGTGTACCTAAAAGGTTCAAAAGAGCAAAAAATAAGAAAGTTGTTTGACTTGGGGAATCAAGCCTGCACCTTTCAATGAAGAGCAATCTACACCATTCTACCACTTGTTCACACACTGCTTCTAAAGGGGTTTTAAATGTCCTGCATGCTGCTAAGCATTGCCATATAATGTCAGATCATGTCAGATCAACTTTGACTTTGATCTGATGTCGGATCAATGAAGACTAGTTATAATCCTCTCTGCATGATACCATGTGTCTTGCACAGCATAATTTATACACAAATACTGACTGTATTTATGTTTTGGTGTTGGAACTAATAGTCAAAATATTTTACATAAGCTCAACAAATACAGACCACAGCCTACAATAGTGAATAGCATTGGAATCCACTATTTTTGTCTCATTATAGGGAGTTTTTTGAAATAGTTGTTTCAATACTGACTAAATACTGGGTTCGTATAGGTAGTATTGGAACACTATTTTTGCTGTGTTGATTATAACAACTGAATACAGTCTAGGGTAAAATGGTTATGATAACAAGCTAATAGTAGGGTCAAAAACTGTGGTTTCGTGACCAACCTCTGGCTAACAAAGTTTGATGGTTTAATATTGTACTTTAGGGTATTTTAAACAAAATGAGCTCCCACGCCGCTTTTTAAAGTCCGGGGAAAGTTCAGTAGAGCCAAAAGTCTAAAATGGCTACTAGCTGACATGCGCAAAAATAAAATAATGATAAAAATTCAAATAAAGGTTCCTTTTAGACTAATTTGGGATCAAGGAATCCATTTCTGATGTTATTTTTGTGATTGGATGTTCCTATAACCTAGAAATTTAAGTTTGGTAGCTACCGGAACAAACAATTAGCTAGCTGTTTACAGTGATTAAGCCTTGTTCTTTCAGCTCCACAGTCAATAGTATCCCTCTTGACAGTACACGGCCCCCTTGGCAGAGTTAGCTGACTAAAACTAGCTGACTGTCAATTCTTTGCAATGAGAAGCAATTAATGGCTGATGCCAAAAAATTGTCAACAACATTGGTTGAATTCAAGCTGCTCAGGTGAATAGAAGGTAACTCTCTCAAAAGCACGAGGAATATACTCCAGCACGTATGCACAGAGATGGGCAAGCTGTACAAGATCTAACATCATGCTTTAATATTGCTTTCCATTTGATCCGGCATTGCCTGCTCTAAGAACCTCACAATTAGCTATTCCAGCTACACCTGAGCTCATTTCAGACTTCAAGAAGGCCAAGCAAGATGGGGAGACCCAGCCGATAAAAATTTTCATGGATGAGCGTATCTATTCTAAAGAAAAATCCATCCATGATTGCATAAAACGTAATTCACATCTCACCTTTGCAGGGATTCCATCAAGAAAAGTCTCTGAAAACACACTAAAAATAAAACAAGGAGAAATGGATAGCAGGATACTAGCATCCGTGTTGATGTCAATGGTCTACTGTTTCTACCTGAGCTCATGAAACATCGTATATCTGAAGAATACCTAACACTGTTCAATTTCAATGGTACTTTCAGAAAGACTCAAAAGAACAAACTTCTCCAGAAGTTAGCATTACTGCCTCTTGATGTCAACTCCTACACAGCATTAGTGGACAAGATGTAGTGCCTAGCATCACCTATGTGTCAAGAGTGATGGGCCTCTACACACTTGGGGTGACTACACCAACAAAATAGGGTCTGTGATCCTGGCACAGCATGTCAGTATTACCACCATCATCTGCATCAATGATCCCAATGATTATGCTGAGTCCATTGATCAAAGATAAGCGTGAATTGCACATTCAGGGTCAAGGTCCCATACCCAATGTATATATGAAGCCAGCTGATCTATTTCCCATGGTCTGCAATTCAAGACAATTCTCTGCACTGCTGGCAACAAGAAATGCCTCCAGGCTCTAATCAAAACTCATCAGCTCTCAGAACTGTCTAAGTCTATCAGTCAGGAACTAGTCTACTCAGTGGGTGAGGACTGAGTGAGTCTGTCAACTGGTGACACCAAAGAAAGCCTGAGTTTTAGCCAGGGTGGGGCTGACACAGTTATGCTATCTGTTTATGCAGCTCTAAGATCGATATCACCTGGTTATAGCAATCTCATAGTAATCGATGCAGAAGACACAGATGTGTACATTCAGGCTGCAGCCATTTCACATGACATTCCAGGTATTATAATACCTCTAAGAAGCAATTTTTTTTCTGCAGAGGCATGTGTACTGAATATTTTGCAAAATCTCTTATACCCTTTTGTGTCTTGTCTGGCTGTGATGCCAACAGCTGTTTTTCTGGGCACAGCAAGATATCCCTCTATGAGAAATTGTCAAAAAGTACTGAGGCCGGTAGCCTCATCTCAAAGTGTAGAGAAGGCCTTCTGCTGAGTGATGATGTCTTGAATGACCTTAAGTCCTTTGTTATCCGCTACATCTATGGAGACACACAAAATTCCTCTCTGAATCTAGCCTGTGCAACCAAATGGAAAAGCCTAAAGAAAAAATCTTCGGTGCGTTTGCTTCCTGATGATGACAATCTTGAGCAGCATATCAAATGTGCCAACTTTTTAGCCTATGTTCAGTGCCACCCTAACCTGAGAAGACATCCCTCTCCTATAGGTCATGTTTGGGAATTGGTGAATGGCCAGTGCGCCACACAAACCTGCCCTTCCAATTTCACTTCCAGTCCCATCAGTGTGACAGGATGGCTATGACTTTGCCAATTCAGAGCTGAATCTGAAGCTGCATCTGAATCTGAATCTGATTTTGATACTGAACCTGAATCATCAAATGAGTTGGAGTCATTGGATGAACCTTGAATTAGACTTAACACACTGTTTATATTTCATATTATTGAGCAAAATTCTTAAAATTTTACATTAACAGAACATCCAATCACAAAATAACATCAGAAATGGATTGCTTGACCCCAAATTAGTTTAAAAGAACCTTTATTTGAATTTTTATCATTATTTTTATTTTTGCGCATGTCAGTTAGTAGCCATTTTGGACTTTTGGTTCTACCGAACTTTCCCCGGACTTTAAAAAGCGGCGTGGGAGCCGATTTTGTTTAAAATACCCTAAAGTACAATATTAGACCATCAAACTTTGTTAGCCAGAGGTTGGTCAAGAAACCACAATTTTTGACCCTACTATAAAGCATACAGTTAAAGCACAATCATGTGTATGCATTACTAAAAGTAATCAGTCACTACTATATCCCTCGTACTCAAGTTCAGAATCTGTTTGTGTAATTTACATAATTATTTATTTATTTACAGTAAGTTGTTCATGCTCTGTTAACATCAACAATGATGATAGAAATTTCACAGTTTGCAGTGGACCTAGTGTTGCTCCATGTTTGTGTGATTCTCATAGTTGCATGGTAAATTATAATCATACTAACTAACCTATTAAGCTAATAAGACACATTACCTATACAGTGCAATAGTCCCACTTTTGCTGGTGATGGAAATGTGTGTGGACTAGACTCTGACAGTGATGGATTTCCTGATGTTGATTTGGGCTGTGACGAACCAACCTGTGATCAAGTTTGTATAATAATATGTATTCAGTCTTTATGTTTGATACACTAGGACAAATGTCTGGATGTGTTTAGCATTGATAGTGATGGTACACAAAGTGATGTATTTTGTAAAGAGATGGATGATTTAGGTATACCATGTACTGTATGTAAAAAAACTTAGGAAACTGTATATTGATGTTGTTGCTACTGTACACTGTAGTTTTCCTTCAGTTCTGTTAATATATTAAACCAATGAAAATAAAAATTCTGAATGAATAATAATTTATAATGAATATTTATTTCTTATATAAGGGTGCCAATTGGAGCAAGATGATATTTGGAACATAACATGGCCAGCAACTGTTGTTGCTGAAACTGCCATTCAAAAATGTCCTGGAGGCAGTGAAGTGGAAGGTATACAATGATCAACTAGTACATAGCTGTATATTTTTCAATGTGAATAAAGGTCTAGCAAGCCGAAGATGTGTTAGTGATGATCAGTGGGCATCGCCTGATGTATCACAATGTCAAACAATAGAGCAAATTAGACTTTTGATGAGAGCTGTAGAGTTGAGCAATCTGGTCAATAACACAATTACATCTGAAAACAGAGATTTGACAGTAATGTTTATGCCTGAAATTTTAGTGGAGATTGCAACTGAATTGGATGAGATAACAAATCCTTCAGAATCACAACCATTACTGCCAAATGATATTTCTTCTTCAGCTATTACTTTGGATATCATTATTGCGTAAGTTTGTTCATGGTCCAAAGCACTAACTATAATTATTGTGTATTTATTTACTTGATAAATACAACATCTCATTTTATTTACAGGGTTACTGAAACTGTCATTGGTGATATTGGTCAACAAATGTCCATGCAAATAGTTGAGGTAAATTCTACTACATTGTAAATACTGGGTTAATGTAATACATGAGCAAAGTATCTAACTACCAGAATGCCATGTACACACACATGCAAAGTTTATCTTTGATTATGTTAATACCTACACGAGTCGTAGAGAATTGTTATATAGTATTTATATGGTCAAGGCTATATACTGAGGTGTTACTTTACTCAGTGTGTTTGCTACAGTAAATATATTTATGGTGAGTTCTTTCTAGGTAGTGGTGTCTACAATGATGTCTATCTCTATAATTACATTTATCAGCTTCTGGTAGTAGCAATATGGTGCACAGAAAGATATGAGAGAGCTCACAAGTAGCACTTACACATGTAATTCTAAAGCCTGAACACCCAAATATAACATTCCCAATCACTATTATTGCGACCAGATTTGCGAAAAGGGGGTGTTCCACACAGATCCAATTCTATGAACTTGGAAGACCATAACTTAGTGTTCAAGAAAGATATAAACCTGACATTTTCTACATCCATTAACCTACTGTATGCTGGTACTCACTTCTGACCAAATTTCGATCCAATAACTTTTCCAATCTCAAGTTATGAATTGTCAAAGTTCGTAAATTGGATGTGTGTGGAAGACCCCTTTTCGCAAATCCTGTCATATTTTATGGTTCCAATCCATAAAATAGACTTTCAAAACTGGAAAATTGGTTCAACTGGACCTCAAAATCAACATGTCTAATAGGTAAGAAAAACATGTATGAAGAAGGTGTATATTTCAGGGATTATCTCAGGGATGGCAAGAAAGATTTCACTGAACTTTAGAGTGAAATGTTTCCTACTCCAAGGAATTTTAGTGATACTGTTGCTTCACAGTACAGGGGCGTAGCCAGGAGTTTTTGAAGGGGGGTTCCAGGACCAACATTCAGTTACCAGAAACAGGGGTCTGGGGGCATAGCCCCCAGCCGCTGAAAGACTTTCAATATTTTAATGAATCAAAACTCAGCAAATTTCTATATTTTATGCAAAAAGTATATTAATTATAATGCATATAAGTGCTCCTGGGATGAAGTTAGTACTAGATAAAGCCACCTAGTGGAAACAGACAGCATAACACATAGAGACACATATAGTAATCTGTAAGTGATAGTTATCTCACTGGTATAGGAACCATGAATCCACTGATACAAATGGAATGACTTACAATCAAAACAATATAACTATACAGATATGTACAGCATGAATTCATTTTGTATAACACAAGTGATAAAATACTGGAGGTCCATATCTTTAAACACTGCACACCAAAGCTATAGCAGTATAAGGTCATGCTAAATTTTGCATTTAATGTTAGAATATCTGAAAAACTTCACATAGATATGGGTATATTTACATGCACGTCCTATTTTGAGTATACCTGACTGCTCTATTAGAGTATAAACCTGACCGCTCTATTAGAGTATATCGATCTTTTTAACAAGTTTTGAAGAGGGCTCAAGTTACCTCTGTAAATCCTTCCCTGAGAGATGAATGCAAGCTTTATCAATTGCTGTGCTGTGCCATTACACTCACTCATTTTGTCCTGCCACACTAAATGGAGTGTTAGGATCCTGCTTGCAGAAGTCTAAATTTTACAGGGGGGTTCCTGAACCCCTCGGAACCCCCCCTCCCTACGCCCCTGCAGTAATAATCATGTGCGAAAATGCATTGTTCATTTAGTCCCTGTATGTTACACACTTGTTTGTCACATCATGTCTACAACACCAGCTTCTTTTGACTACACAACACTTTACCATGTGTCAATGTTGGTCAATACAATAACACAACCAGTTTGCCATGTGACACAACTGGTTCTCTTGTCAACCTCCATCTAATGATGGTGGTTGTTTTGGTAAGTTGTGCGGGTTCCATGGTTCACCTATATATTTAAAACAGGACCACTTATATGTATAGCCACAGATTGTGGCTCCCCTGTTAGCATGAGGCTTGGAGGACAATTATCTGGGGGTTCCCAACTTTGAAGCTACAGGGATTTCTAAGGCCATCCTACCAATCCTACTGAAACCCTGCACTATCACACCTCAAGCTAACCTTGAGTTGGAAGCTACTCATGGAATGGGGTAATATTGGAGCATGAGTCTACTCGGCATGTGGACAGATGCATATCCCCCAAATATAACTGTATGTATCATTTAAAAAACAACAACATGTGACCGGATTTGCGAAAAGGGGTCTTCCACACACAACCAAATTACCAACTTTGACAATTCATAACTTCAGATTGGAAAAGCTATTGACTTCAAATTCGGTCAGTGTTGAGCACCAACCTAACTGTATGATTGGAAAATTTTTCAGGCTTATAATATGTTTCTTGAGCACAAAGTTATGGTCATCCAAATGCATAGAAATGGCTGTGTGCAGAAGACCCCTTTTCGCAAATCCGGTCACATAATTATTTAGTTTATGATTCTGTTATTCTTTTATTTGCACTGCTTATAAATACACAGTATATACACAAATTTGAATGTAGTCTCCTAAATCTAGGGGGTGGGCTTTGGGTGGGGACAAACTTTTTTACACCATGTGGCCTTGATACATACCCTATCTGCGTGCTCCTTCTGGCACATGCGTTTGCGAGTCACCGTGATTAATGCTCACCCTTCTTTCGCCTGCTTTGCCATTTACCATATTGCATCCACCTGGTCATCAACTATTAATAGCTGTTGGTAAATGATATTATTCCATACTCACGCAATTATCTCCCAACATTAACCTTGTTTAACTAGTTAAACTCCATTTTTTTACTTTATCATAGGAAATAACATGTTGAGACTATATATTCCATTAGACAATGGCATGCAATGTTTCCTTTGATGTGTGGAGGTCTCTTATTTACAAAGAAACATGGTATCAGGTGTCTTACTGGTAAGGCACCTGGCTCAATAGGACAGTTGTTTATAACCACAATGTGGCCCACAGTAATGCAATAAGCTTCTTGTGGACAATTAGTATTTAGCACATCAGTAAATACCAAGGGAAATTGATATGATTGTGAGCAGATTGTAAGAAAGAAATTACACTCAGGTACGCCGTTATGTGTGGCTAGCTCAGTGGGGATTAGAACATCGTGGTAGCTGGTTAATCAAAAAGCCATTAATTCAGTTTGTGACCTTCACCATATGTGACTGGATTTTGGAAAAACGATCCAAATTGCACATTAGAAGTTTCGAGATAAATGGTTTTAAAGAATTCAAGCCAGCATAACTCTCCAAGGATAGCAAGCACACGTATGAAACTTACACTAAAGATGCATCAATCTGTTACCTTTCAGACCACTTCCAGTACTTGTAGCTGTTTGTAGAGTTTCTCACCAAATAAGATAGAAAATCTGAGCTGTTGGACAAGCGAAGTAGTATCACGAGTGCTCACAAAGGGGTGGGAGGTGGCAGGGTGGGGGGGTGGCAGTTGATATGTAGCAAAATCCACAGAAAAAACGTCTGGCCTACATTATCAGGCTGTCCACCAGTAAACCACTCATTCTTACCAAGCTAGGTCCTTCACAAGGCCTAAAACCGCCATTCGAACTCTACACACACACCCCAGAAAAGACGTCTGTTGAAACCAGCCTTGAGTAGTTTGAGTGGTACTGAGTGTCAAAACTACTAATACGATAGTGTAGCTATCCACTGGTGGTGTTAGTTTGATTTTGCCTGATGTGCGATTTGGATCGGTTTTGTAAAATCTGGTCACATATTGAAGTGCCCTCTGTAGACCTAGACAGCCATGGCTATTTACATTCGCTGCCATTCACACATATCTATAAGGCCTCAAATACACATTTTATTGACTTTACAAACCTTTATTCACGCTTCATGGGCTTGCACGACCTCATATCTCTTGCTCATTGAAATACCCTCAGTATTTATAATGGGAACTCTCCATACTAACTCACAGCTTGTACACCATTGTCTAAAGTACTTAGACACTCATAATAGGCATCTTTGAGGATTTTAAAACCATTGGTGATATCAATAATTACCTTGGCTGGGCCTCGGTAATTATTGATGTCACCTCAGGTTTTAAAATCCTTGAAGACACCTATTACGAGTGTATAACTATTACATAATCCTGGTATGTAATTCCCAATGTTCTACCTTACAAACAATGCAGTGGCAGACCTAAATGGGGTTTGGTTGTTTTGGCTGAAACCTCCTCTTTAAATTTTGTCCAAACAATTTCAGAAACCCCCTTTTAAAACCTTACATCTACCACTTACAGGATGTAGTAAAATACTGTACAGACTAAAGTCCTATGCTCCACTAATACTGTCTTCTCTATTGTACCTCAACAATAGAATGTTGTTGACATACTGGATAACTTGCTTGATGAGAGAAATGATATTTCATTTCAAGACATGATAGATGAGGTTTGTATTAAAATCATATATAAATGTATAGGTGTATGATCATAATAATTATACATGGTGCATTTTGTGCATTACATATTCCTGGTGAGGTTAGGTTTACCTATAGTATACCCATTTATTATTGTTATATCACTATATAGGAAGGTAACACAATATCACCCAGTGAACTCTTACAAATGACCACTGAGAGAATTGGCATCATATATAGTACTACTTTAAACACTAGTGGTAATGAATCTGTGCAAGCAAGTTTGGTGGGAAATAATATTGGTAAGTTTACTTGTGATCATGAGTATTAACCAGATTCCTTTGTGTGTGCCATATTTTTGAAAATTATTGTATTTAACTGCTCTATTAGAATATGTACAAAAATACCGTGTAGCAGGTAATTTTCGAAGCGTTTTTATTTTCAGATATTTCAAAGAGACTCTTCTCTTCAAAAATAAATTTCCACAATTAAAACTAATGTGATCAAATATTTTGGTATGCACATCTTATAGCTCATGTTTTAGTTCAGTTTTAGTCATTGTATTGGTTAGACAGTATTACTACTACCAGTAAACAGCTTATCCATAACTGTGATTGTTGGGAATTGATGCTGTCTGCTATAATAATATAGCATAGGCATGATTGAACTGGGATGATTGGTCCACTTGAGACTCCCCCAACAGGGGGTGGCTATAACAGTTGGCCATTGGGTGTTTACCAACCATTTACCAAGATTGCCACCCATTTCCTTGTTTGGTCTGACATTTGTCAGGTTAGGGAAGGTTGGGTGTAGGCTGTGGTTCTCACCTGCATAGTTACTCTAGTTAACATAATAACAATGTTCTGTTGCTAGGAGATTAAGCTAGCCAGGTGGGGCCACTGTACATCATAGTTTAAACAAGTACTTGAGGCAAATAGTGTTGTTGGCTGATTGGCTGTGGCTTGCGTCAGTATCAATTATGCTGACATAATTTTAGGCATAATAGGGCATATAAAGCATAATGCTGGTATAATGGAGTATATTTGCATCATAATGGGGTAAATGTCTGCCACAATAAATATAACTTCTGCTATAACAGTCACAAAGTCAAAGGCTAACCTGTTTTGGACAGTGAAATGATTACTCACAACAAGTAGAAACAGTGCACTACACTAACAGTCTTACTACAAGTTTACACTTGACGGAATGTATGCTTTTCATTTTGGGTTTGAGTTTTATGGGACACATACTATATATCACGTGCCAACTAGTACCAAGGCATGAAAAAGCAGTTTAGTTGAGCTTCAATCATTGAATTTGGTGTTATCTAATGTGTCACACTGTCTGATTTTGAATAAAATGTGATATGATGATTATGATTATTGAACGACAAAACTTATGATGAAAGTTCAGATGATAATAAAGTTAGTGTTGAGTCAGATATGTTCTTGGCATGGTCTTGCAAATGTAAGTTACGTATTATATTGAGCAGTTGCTGTCCTTAGAATACCAACTGCTACAACTCAGAAGATCAATCAGAATTATTCAGAAGCCATGCAATATCAAACCAGGAAAATATTTCAAAATATCAAAATTTTCTAATATAACAGTCAAACACTCTAATAGAACGTTCAGTCATCACATGTGACAGAGAGAATGAGAACCATTTAAGTGTTTATCCCCAGGAGGCTAATATGTTCTCGGCATGGTACTGCAAATGCAAGCTACATATTATACTGAGCAACTGCTGTCCTCTGAATACCAATTGTTACAACTCAGAAGATTGATCAGAATTATTCAGAAACCAAGCATTTGCATACAAAACTACTATGATATAAAGCTTATAGCTTGTGAAGGACCATAGATATTCCCACAGACCCCCTGCTCTAATATGCCTGCTAAATCTGGAACACATGTATCCCCTTTTCAATTGTCAATGCAAGCATGAGGCGTGGCACTAAATGGAGTTTAAAAGATTTCTGCTTAAAACACCTTCCCTAGGGAACTTACGGTTCCACACGCTTTTACAACTTGCTTATAAGACATTAGGGCTTGTGTTCACATCGTGTCTTTAAAAGTTATTGTAGGTATTAGAGTTTTGATCGAAGAAAATACGTGTATGAACAAACCGGGATTAGATAATGTCAGTGCTAGATGGACTGTACAAACATGGGTAAGTTGACTGGTATAAGGTGACGCTAGATGTAACACATGGTTGAGAAAAGAAGCGAAATATGTCTAAAAATGCGTTTTAATATCGGTTGCAAGAAAACTACTACTACTACTACTATACGAAAAAAGATTTTTTTATTATTACGTATCGCAATGCAAACCTATTGCATAATCCAGGGCTAATATGTGACCAGATTTGCGAAAAGGAGTCTTCCACACACATCCAATTTTGTAAACTCGGGAGACCATAATTTAGTGTTCAAGTAACCTATTAACCTGAAATTTTCACCATCTACTAAGCTATGGTGGTGCTCACTTCTGCCCAAAGTTCAAGCCAATAGCTCTTTCCGGTCTGACATTATGAAATGTCAAAGTTGGAAAATTGGATGTGTGTGGAGGACCCCTTTTCGCAAATCCTGTCAAATATTGTGAAGCCGTCTCTACACGTAAATAACTCACAGTAGTGGCCGCGCGTCTTTTAATTGGGCGTGCGCTTTGTAGTTTCTTGGCTGAGAGCCTCAATACTGTAAGTCTTGATTTTTGTCATGTATGATATTTCTATGATGTTTTTTTAACTGCAGCATTTACGTAGATAGGCACCATTCATTTTAGGGGAGAGTCCTACTAAAAAGTACTGTGTTGATACGATGCAGATATGCATATTGTTAATTATACAGGGCAGTGGTGAAGGAAGTAGTCTATGTGAGGGGGGCTGAACAGAGTACACAATATCTGGTGGAAGGAGGGGGCACAACCCCCCAAAGCTGTAGCCATTTAAAGCTTTATATACAATGTCTCAAAAGTTCACTAGAATCAAGACACATGATAGTGTGTCATGCGGCCCAAGAAGCCGGCGTGCCACACTGTGAGTATATTAACAGGAAGAAAGAAAATGCAATTTTCACACCTATGTAGCTCTGTGATCCCTTATCTGATTGGAACCAAATTTGCTACAGACGTGTCGGCCAGTTATGGGAGTCTACATACCAAATTTGAAGAAAATCGTTCCAGCCATTTCCAACATACGAGCGAACAAAATTTCGTTTTAATTTCTTTGTTTTTTTTCATCTTCATTTTGCAAACTTCGCAAAATCCGCTTTAAAACACGAATGTGTACTCCAATTAGGCTGAAATTTAGCACACTTGAAGGGCTCATTAAGGCGGATCTTAGTACCAACTTTGGTAGGAATCCGATGAACATTCATGAGTTATGACCGATTATGTGCGTAAAATAAGGTCGAAGGTCTGTCACGCCTACAGGTAGGCAATCCAGTATCCGAGATTTTTAAATAAAATAAATTCTCCGTACATTCCCCAATAGAACCCTGGCACAAAATAACAACTCATGATTAACTTGGGATTGCTCCGTCGTCCGAGCTCCAATGAGGATGAATATTGCTGTGGGGTTTGTCTGGGCTAAGATGGCACCAGACTAGTAAGTTGTATAAGTACGTTTATATATATGTAGACTAGAGTTGTGGCCACCCGCGTTGGCTTTTTCGATCGCCATTGGCTGCTTGTAAACATTATACGTATTGGTGACGTTATGGCCCACAATCGACCTATACATGTCGGGCTATAAAAGAATTCGAGTGATCTGTGAAGTGTCTTTCCACCTATTAGGTGAGGTGTCGTAGTGGTCTTCACCACCGGCACTTGTGCTATGCTGCACAAAACTGCAGCCAGTGCAATATCTGTATATTGCACTGCGGTCGGTGCATTTTAACTTATAATGCACTCGTTGTGGTCTACAAAACCGCAAACAGTGCGTTATAAGTTATAATGCACTCGCTGCGGTCTGCAGCAGTGCAATATACAAATTATGGCACTGGCGGTGCCTTTGAACTGCCCACTCAGAGTGGTACATAGTTAGCTATACCTCAGTAAGAGTAGATTGTCTTAGTTATTGAGATGAGTCCAAGATGAAGCTAGTCAAGGACAACATTGGTGTCAATAGCTAAGATATTTTGCAACTGCCTTATGTCTCATGAAGGTGTATGACTTCTGTGATGTATAATAATGACTTCTGTGATGTATAACTATGACTTCTATTAATGTTGTTTCCTTTAATTTAATGTCTTACTTGACTGTATGGTCATTATTGTACTACTGTGCAGTTTCTATATACTCTTCAATGTATGGCTCCACTGTGATTCAAAAATCCTATGTGTTAACTTCTATAAAAGCTTTTAAACAGACTCTTGCATGGTACTGTAGGTGATGTGCCCATTTCAGATGGAAATTATTCATAAGTAGTTTACTATAATGACTTATGTAAAGAAATGATTGTTTTACCAATTTAGTCATTGAAGTACAGATTCCTACAGAAGAATATTTGAAGAATGTTGAAAGTGTCAACTTTCCATCAGTTTTGAACACCATTGGCAATAATATGTTTGATAAAATGACACCCATGATTCAAATACCAAACTCTATACTCCTCAACCAGATAACAGTTCAAGGTAATAACATACATATTAATAAGAAATTAACAGTAAATTAATGACAGGAAGAAGAATTGCTGTGGTTAATGCTGTATCCAGAAATGTACATCTATCAACTGATCCTGGGTAAGAGCAATTGTCTCTGCGTTTAATTTATGAATGGAAAGTATGACCTGGTTATTAATTTTTATAGGACAAGAATTGAAAGTCTGATCTTATCTAGTCAAATATCTACAGAGAGAGTAAACCTGGGTGATGACAGTGTTACTTTATCATTCGACATTCAATTGGTATGTACATTTTTGTTGATGTGCATATATTTGCTTGCGTTGCTAATAATTATTCTAAATGTCAGAATAATTACAGAATCATGCTGGAAATATTGTACATAGCTCATATTTGCTGCTTTATTATTTAACAACATTCTCCCATAGGCTGAAAATCAATCATACTCTAACATACGTTGTTCCTTCTTCGATTTTTCAGGGTAAACAAATTATTGTTTATATCACATTAATTTCTGATTTTGTGTGCACAAAATGATGTGCTTTATGTAGCAACAGTAATCAGCGTGGTCAGTTTTCTGAAGATGGTATACAACAGATAGGAAGCAACAGAAGTTTTGTCCAATGTGCTTCTTCTCATTTGACCAGTTTTACTGTTCTGGTAGACACAACAGGAGGAAGTGTAAGTTAATGCTATAGTACTGTGCATGAGATTAATCGAATTTAAGAGATTAATCAAATTTAATTGTTGTATAGTCTTTTGTATCAATCAATACATATTGTCTTTTCTGCATACATATAAATGTAGGCTCAGTCTGAAGCACTCTCTATTGTTAGTTATGTTGGATGTGGAATATCTATTGTTTGTCTGACATTCACTATAATAGTGCTGATTGTGCTACGGTAAGCGTGTTATGTAAACTGATCCATAATTTATTTTAGTTATTTAGCAAGAAAATGTTTTCAAAAGTACCAGATTTTGTCCATTTGAATCTTTCCATTGCACTATTGTTGGGTCTAATAGTGTTTGTCAGTGGTATTGAGACTGCTACAAGATACAGAGTGAGACAGTATACTTACGAATGTATGTATCTACCACCTACACTTAATTTTCATAGGCTAGCTGCCTTATTGTAGCTATCTTACTTCATTATTTTTTCACGGCAGCATTCAGTTGGATGCTGTGTGAAGGAGTAATGCTGTTCATTTGGTTCAACTTTGTATGGTATGAAGGAGTATTTAAAACAAGGAAATTTTTTATGCTGCTAGGCTGGGGTAAGTACTGTACATGCATGCATACAGGTACAACGCACAATCGAATGTTTACTTTGATTTATTATTGCACTAAATAATTATATTGAGGGATGAATATTTTTGAAGTTGAGCAATGTAAAAATAAATTTATTACACAATACTAAATGTATTAGATGCATAGGTTTCAAGGATGATATTTCCACTGTTAAACTCCAAAACCTCAAAAATTAGCAAAAATTCCCCTCCTCGAAATATTTAGGCTATATACCACTTTAGTGTGGGATTTCAATGGCACCACTTGAGCAATCATGGGAACATGGTTTGCTCATGGCTTTATGCCAAACTAGTTTAAAGATACGATATGTTTTGGCTCATTATATTGAGCAACATGGAACATCTAATTATACGTTTGGGTTTACAGATTATCAGTTTAGTTGCTAAGTATCGACTAGTTGACAGTTACTAATGACAAATGATCAATAAAATAATTATTTTTGCAATGCATGGATGCATACTTATACCTACCACACGTCAGCCATTGAGCAGACCACTGAACATTACAAACAGGTCAAGTAGATTTAAATAAGTAAGTAACTTATAGTCCTAACTACTTAACTTAATTATGTGACCCAGTCTGACAAAACCGGTCTTATCGTCCATGTCAGCAGATTTGATTTTTCACCCAGGACACAAAGCTACATGAATAAATTATCTAATTCCACAATCAAAATCATCTAGACTTGAGTGGTCTGGTTTTGCTGGCTGCTTTTCCCAAGTCCATTGGCCATCAGTATGTGTGGTGTGGGGCCTTAATGTAGCTCTGGTTAGCCTGGGGATGACTGTATGTAGCTGTACAGCTCTGTGGTGTTGAATAAGTACCTCTGCTGTGAATTTCCTTTCATTTTAGCCAATTTTGAAACCTCAATGGCCCAAAACTTGGCCTAATTCATCCTTACGCCTTCCTTTTCAATTTTTGAACACCATCTTTCCCGCCTTCCAGGCCCCCCACCTCCCACCCATTTTGCAGCTTGCCTGATACAGTCAACCTCAGTTTTAAAACTGTCTAAAAGGGCGGGGAAACTTAGTTGTTGGCTACTTGCACAGTGGATGCTGTGGAAGATAAGTAATTGGTGTAAAACATGTGAAAATTTGGTACACATAGCTTCAACCATTGGCGAGCTACAACACACTAAATACTTAAAACGGGCATTTCTCGATACATTTAAATAAGCGATAAGACCGTTTTTGTCAGACTGGGTCACATTTATTGTTGGAAATGATGTAGAGTGCTAAATTTCATGGACTTTTATTGCATTAGACAAGAAGGATTAAAGATTTCTAGACCAGACATTAAATGTAGCGAATGCAAAACTAAGTGTGAGCTTATATGGCTAATCTGCAGTATTTTCAGTAATGGTGTAGATCTCTGTGTTTTTCTATCACTTATGTGTACAAGAAACATCTTTTAAATAGTGGATAGAAATCAAAAAGTAATTTGATGTATAACCATAATGAAGTATTTCAGGATGTATCATGTATATCTAAGTGATTATTGACTAATAATAAGTGATTATTAATTTAATTGCTAATTATCATATTTATCATCATTATTATTATACGTAAGTCTCTTTGTGTAACCCCACTAGCTAGCTGTTTCTCAGCAAACACTGACCAGGTTAAAATGTGCTAAATCATACATGAAATATTATAACAATCTGTTTAGATTTAAACCATTACAATATTTAAGGTCCTTTGGCAGCTGAGAACTGCACACCCCACAACCCCTAAATCTGGTAACTAGGTGCTATTAATGAAACCCCCTATACTCCTGTTTATAAGATGAAATTAAGAGAGGTGGTTAATTGGCAGCGCTGGCATATGTGACCGGATCTGCGAAAAGGGTTCTTATAGCCTTTTCAAATTTCCAAGTTTGACAAGTCATAACTCATAATTGTCTTTAACCCATTGTCTTAAAATTACATCCAAGAATAGTGCTATGTTAGGCGTGTAAGGTGACCAAATTTCAGGCTGGTACAGTACCATACTCACAGGTCAAGTTATGGATTGCCAAGTACATGCAATTGGAAAGGCTATAAGGCCCCTTTTCACAGATCCAGTCACTTATTGGTAAGGAAATTGTTAGTTTACGTAGTATGAAATGCTGGTGGCCTGCAGGCATGATGAAAAATTACATTTTTAAATTTTGAAAGGAAACTCGTAAACTAGCAGTGTGCAGTGTGAAAGGTAAATGCGATGTATTGTGCTCTATATACACTCCAGATTTAATAAATTACTATATAAGCTTTCAAGAATTTTGAGGGCCTTTCTTGGGTATGCAAAAAGATCATCTAGAACAGTAAGAAGAAAAGTAAATTATGTGTTTGAAAGAAAAATGAGAACAATTTCAAATTTTGAATGCATGTACATATCTCAAAGATGTTTAGATCAGTTAGCTCAACTTTGGTATGTAAGGTGTCTCACACCAAGGGAATTTCCACCACCACAATAGTACATTTGTTCTAAGCTATGGATGCATGTTGTTTTGTGATTCCTGTGTATTATACACTTGTCTGTGATGCATTGCACTTGCTTTCTTTGGCCAAACAACACACTGTTATGTCTCTTATAATATCAATGATGTTCAGGTTTTCCTGTTCCTATTGTTATTGTGTCTGCTGCTGTATCACATGAACACTATGGATCTGATGATATGTAAGAAGCTGTGTGTGGTGTTTAATAATATTTTAGCAATAGTTTATAATTACACAAGTAGCTACAAGGAAAATTGATTAGGGATCATACAATTAAAAAGTAATGAAACAAGGAAGTTGTTCACACCTGAATAATGTTATATACTATAGACATTTAATTGTCTATCTATACCCATAACTGAATTAAGGATTAAATGTCCACTATAGTATGTTTACAGGTGTAAATAATCTCCTTTATTTCTATGATCCCTAATCAAACCTTTAATACCTAATTTTTCCTTTCATTTGACTGTTTGTTTACTTTTTGCACTGGTGAACCCATGCATACCACATCTAAAGACAGAATGGTGCTAGACTTGTTGTTTTTATTAAAGCATGCACCTCAACTATCAGTCTATTACACAGCATTACAAATGAAGAGCAGTATAAGAAGTACCTCTGCAATCAATCCAGTCATTATAGAAAATAAGAACAATTTCCATTATAAACGTAGAGAAGCCATCATGTACTACCGTAATTCGACGCCTTGAGCTGTCGTCACTCAATCAGTCAATCAGTCAGTCAACAAAAAATTCTAGTGAACAAAAAACTAAATTTATATAGTAGTTACCGACTTGGAAGCATTTGTGACCGGATCTGCAAGAAAGCCATATGTTAGTGCAAGTCTAGTTTTACAGTAGAACAATGGGTCAAAATTGAGAAAAATCAGTAAAATTTTTGAGTGCTTGTTTCACGATGAAGGAAGATGATACCAGCAAAAGCCTTGATAGCATCGTGATCCCCAAAGCAAGAGGAGTTCAAAAATCTTTGTTTTGTGTTATATACGTAGTACTCCCAAGGAATCGAAAGTTACGTGTGAGTATTAGTTTGCCGTGCATTGGATGAGCAATTCATTTTTGTTTTTCATGTTTTCACCTTCGCCTTGGTTGTAGAAAAGGCCTGGAAGGCAAAACTAGGACAACCCGATGGTGTAAGTTCTTCTTGGTAGAGAACTGTATTTGTAAGTTATGACCATTTATTTAAACGCCTATATTTATTTTTCTGTATTGTCACTGTACAAATCGATTTTTCTGTTGTTGCAACTTTGTAGCACTGTGACTTTGAAATTTCTTGGCTTCTAGAGCTGAACACTTTGGTTGACCATTCCTTAGGCTATCTGGATAAAGAAAATGTAATAAAATGGAATTAGAAAAATGCGTTAGCATGTGGGGTTCTTGCAGATCCAGTCATATTTACAGTCATACTGATAGCATTTTGAGCTTGGTTATGCCTAACCAATACTGCCAAGGTGTTGAGAAGCTGGTTTCTGTGGTAAATTTTTTTTGTGAGAATTAAAATCTACATACCATACCTTATAATGGAGGAATGGATGCATACTCTTGTGTAACTACATTGTTGTCAGATTAACGATTTAACTTATCTACACCAATGAATGTTCTCTAACACCAGTAGCTGTTAATTTTTACTTCAATGTGTTTGCACTGGTACTCTTCCCATAATAATCAACCCTTGATCTGTACTAATCTTTTTTATCCTTTCAGTCTCTCATTAATATCATATACTGTATTGTAGGTGTTGGATTACTGAGGAGAGAGGTGCTATATGGGCCTTCATAGCTCCCATGCTGTTGATCATACTTGTAAGATCCTATAATTTCGTATTCAACCACTAGTGCAATTCTACATATTTCAGATTAATATGTTCTTTTTGATTGTAAGTCTTTATCAGATTTATGGCAGCAAGAAATATTCTTTGCAAATGGTATCAGCTTCCAAGTTTCAGATTGGAAAGTAAGAACTGTTGAAGTCATTAACATGTATTTACAGTATATTGGGTAAGTGTAAATAGAGAATATGTATTTATTATTAAGGCTTTACAGCACAAGTGCTGAAGGTCTGTAGGACACTTGTTCCTACAGCCTGTTTAAAGTTGTTACATAAAGTGTGTTTGAAAAGGTGAAGAAAGGACCATGACTAGACCTGGGCAGCCTCAAACCTGCAGCCATCCAATTAACGCTCGAACGCTTACAGGAGTCAGCCAAGTGGTCAGGATGTAATATAATGGGCTGATCAAATCATTTATCATAATAGATGCTATTTGGGTAAAGTAGACAATGTAGAACAGAAGCTGTGCACATATAACATTAAAAAATCAAAATACTCTAATAGAACAGTCACCCTTTAATGAATATCCTAACACCACATCATGCATACTTGAGGCATTCTATTCATCAACAGATTGAAAGTAGGTAACTTTTTTATACAGGCTCCTATCTGAATATTCATGATTCAATCAGTATGGGTAATATCTGAGGACACTATGCAAAAGATTTATTATTGAAGCATTCATGCATTATCACACAAAAATGCTGCTTTGAGGTCTTCTGTCTGCTGATAAAGTGTCTCATAAACATCTATTTACAAAACTAAGCTATTAAGCTATTCGAGGGTCAATGATAAGTTGGCTCCATGATTTTCTCACAAGTAGATCTAAGCAAGTCATTTAGATGGATGTTCAAGTGACTCACAGGCCGTTACATCAGGTGTAGCCCAAGAGCAGTTCTTAGCCCATTATTGTTTTTATGCTTTGTGAATAACTTTCCTCCTCCAGTACAGTACGCCTATATGCTGATGACATCTTGTTGTATAGAGTTATTAACTCTGCAGAAGACTGTGAAATGCTCTAACACAGCTTGAGATTATACAAGTGGAGTAGTGGACTGCAACTTGGAAAATGACATTCAGTGCCACAAACTGCTACTATGCAAGATTTACAAACAAACAACACATCATTAATCACAGCTACCACATCCATAACCATGATTTTGAAGAATGCAATGTTATTGAATACCTTTGAGTTCTCAATGACAACAAGCTTTGTTGGTCTGCTCACGTTAGTGAAAAAAGCTAATGGAATCCTGAATTTCTTGGTTCAAAATTTTAAACACTGTTCACCTGACGTAAAACTTGAGTGTTATTTATTGTCGCCCAATCCTTGAGTATGCATCCATCATATATGGTTACCTTACCAAACAACCCTCATCAACAAAATCAAATCAGTTCAGCGTTGCTCAGCATGTGTTTTATCTTCAATAGCTATGAAAGATAAAGAATGCAGTACATATCTCAGTTGAGCCACCTACGAATTTTCACCTTTAAAATACACTAGGAACTAGAGGACACAGTTTCAAGCTCTACCTACAAGGATTAACTCCTACGACATCTCCTTCCCTGATACAATCAAACTTTGGAATAACCTTCCTTCATCAATTGTTAACATTGATAATCTTAAGTAACTTTAATCCACAATTTTTCAATGCTACTAATGGACAGTAATTAATCATTACCAGCTCTTTTATACTGTAGGTTCTGAACTGTATATTTATAACAATAATAAAAAGACTATATTCTCTCACTGTCTTGCATTTTCCTTGTCCATACTGTGACGATCTCTAAGAAGACTGCTAAATTTTGCAAGTGCTCTTGTGGAGTGGCACAAGAATATCATTGAAGTAGAACCTGAAGGATCGAGTCCATCACCTTCTAAAACACTGCTGGAACAGATGACAGTAAGTGTAAATACCTGTATATCCTTTCTGTATGATTACTGTGACATAAGGACACTACTCTCCTTAAAGGATCATTTGAGTCTAGTTTAGAAAACTTGCCACCACCAGGACATTAAGTCATCTGGGTGAGGTAGTAGATTTTGGTCAGTCTCCAGCACACTGAGTTTGCAGTCTTGCTGTAATCACCATGTAAACATACACTACCATCACTTTTGGGAATAGCAATCAAGGGTGTGGCCTGTGATACACTTTCAATCACCCACAATGATTCTGGGCACTTCAGCTCTCTGTCTACAGCATCCATTAAGCATAGGGCACTTCTCTGGCTCTACAAAAACTGTGGCATATTTCCAGGCTTAACACTCAGTTTGACTTTGAAACCAGACAAAGTACAGTACCTAACTCTTTCTTTATAACATCAGAGTAGGTTCTTCAAGGTGAGAAGATTATAATTGTTTTAAACATTTGCAACATAAAGCCTTATGTGCATGAACCAGTCCCACCCATTTCCTACTAACAACTTACTTTCCTATACAGTTAGCATACCTGACTTGGACCTCTAAGGTGTTAAGGACTATAGCTCTGCTGTATAGGTGTGAAGCTTCACTGTGGTCTTCTGGAGCTGTGCATCAGGAAACAACTTCTTAAGTGTTGTTTCAGACATCAAAGTAACTGCTACCCTATTGTCTACTTCCATTACAACTGACTTGCCATTCAGTTCTAAAGTAACTATAATAGGTCTGGTACTGTGCCCCTGAACTTTCAGAATTGCATCATCAGGAAAGTGTTCAAATTCTTCTGTAGAATTGTCTATCCTGAGTTTGTCAGCTGGAGGCTTATCTTTAGTGTTAGTGGACTTGATAGTGCATGGCTCATGCGAGGAATGACAAACTTTTGCTACATATAAGTACCACGTGCATGACACACCATCTCTCTGTACATTTATGATTAGGGTTAGAGGTGTTGAGTGTTGTGGTCGACTGCTTCCATACTCTAAGCGATTTCTAATGCTTTAGTCAATGTCAAGTCAACTTCTGCCAGGAGGAATTTCGGGGTACTCTCACTTCTTGGTTCTCAAATAAGTCAATCTCTTATTGCCTGAGGTGAATAGCTTGCAGCTGGCAGCCAAATGATGTAACTCAAACTTGTGGGTTTGAGAGGTCTACTTTCACCAGGTTCCTGTTTGCAATGATGGAACTAGAAATGTTCCATGATGACAACAGGCTTAGGCTCAAAATGAGTCTGCAAGGCCTCTTTAAGGTACTTCAAAGTCTTTGTGGCTGGTTTGATTGTTGCTATTAAGTCACTCAACAAAGCATAAGTATGCCACCAATCATTGCATCGAGAGAAGTGTTACAACTTGTTTGCCTTCTTCTACCCCATTTGCTACAAAGAACATTTCCACTTGTTCCAGAGATTCATTCATTGTCAAGGTTGAATGTTTCAGTGTGTCTAATAGTGGCCATCCTTGTCACCAGTTGTTATTCTGTGAATGCTACCTTACTACAGGGACCTGTGAGAAGGCTTAAAGCCTTTGAATACAGTGAGTCAGAAACATGTAACTGAAACGTGAAAAATGCAGAAAAAATCTAGGCATATACCAAAGGAGCCACAACAGCCGGGATCTGAGATCTTCACTGCATTCAATTTGTACTTAAAAATAGACTTCTCACCACCAAATAGTTTTATAGTTGTGATAACAAATGAATAGTTTTAGTCTAACACAAAAAGTACAGTAGTAAACAATGGTCTACTACACACATGTCACGACAACAACTCTGCAACACTATTGTACAACCAACAATTACAACTCTATTGTACATGTTGCAAATCATTATAATTATGTCAATACATCGCAACATTCACCCATTTATTTTATACACGGGTAATAGCATGAGTATAGTACTCCCAAAATGTTGTTCATGGACTATACAGCCTGTACACATTTTATTTCAAAAAAAGTATTTATATGTTTTTCTTGTTTTAGTAATACCATTTGTAACCCCATTAAGCATCCAAAACCCAAGTTCATTCACTAAGGTAAGCATTAAAGAGTACAAGAACACAACAACTTGGAATTTTCAACTATGAGCATAGAAATGGTTGAAAATATCGAGATATTCTAATAGAGCAGTCAACTTCGAGTCTATAGCAGTCACTTATATAAAATGCTAACTAATATGCTTGTTTTTGCACAAATTCTAGGAATAATTTTTGGGAATAATAAGTAAATTTAACAAGAATTTCCAGAAAGAATAATTGGAAATTTAAAAGCATAATAGACTCCTGCCTATCTGTAATACAATACTATTACAACTTCTATTCCATCAAATCAAAGCTGATAATTATACATACAGATTGACAGGGTAGTACACTACTATTTAGACCTACTCGTGTCAATTGTCATCATCATAATCATAATAAGTGCTTTAATAATAAGATTTATCTAAATGATTTAGCAACTTTGTATAATTAAATAATTTAGCTAAATAAATAATATTTAATTACTTTGTTATGAAGCACTATTGCAAACAAATACAGTGCTTTATTTATGGTTATTTATATTTATGTTTATTCTTTATTTAAATACAGTGCTTTATTTATTGCTTTATTATATAGCCTTATTGTACTTTGGGTGAAAAGATCAAAGTGAAAAGTCTACTTTTATTTCCATATTGTACACCTGGTTGCACACTTCAGGGTGCTGTATTCGTTTCAACTGTGCTGTATTTTCCCTTTGATCCCAATACAGCACTGTTGAAACAGTAAACAAGTTGACCAAAGCATAACCAATACTAGACACATTATCGCATTCCTTTCACCAAACCACTGCAATGTTATGAAGCCATTCAACAATTATGATGTATCATAAACACATAGAACAATGCCATGACCTAAACACAAGAGGTAGAATTACCCTGAAAGCCATTCTTAGCGAATGCAATTAGTGAAGGAACAGAGCACATGGCGTTATCAACACTACAAATGACTCCTGTTCACGTTGTAAAGCCAGATGGAACAAGATAAGTTAATTCGCTTCCAGTTTCCTTCGTGCTATTGTTCCCAACGCCACACCGTGGCTTCTATAAATGCACTCTTACCAGCTAAACACGATAGCAAGCCTCTCTATAACAAAGTCACAGACTTACTCATGGGAATTAAGCCAGGCCTCAACCGAGAAAGAAGCAGTTGGCCACTTACTGTCGCTCTCGGCAGCTCAAATCAATTAAAGCTACGTAGCTAGCTAGCTTCATCACGCTGGTGCAGTATGAACCAGGGGCGTAGATAGCCAGACGGTGGTGGGGGGGCAGGCACCCCCCACAAAATACTCGACATTGTTCATAATTGCACAAAAGGCTAATGACCCAATGATGGGCTAGCCAACATATGGTGTTGTATTATTACAGCTTATGTAACTAGCTACACAACTACTTCATTACTGATTGTTACCAGTTATCACTTATCAATGGAAATATTTTTGTCGAGTGTCATCACACGTGCCACAACTGTACTCCAACAAATTCGTCCACAATCCGGTAGAACTATATTGTGAATATTTTAGTACAAATACAATGTGTCACAGTTACTTACGTCAGCCACAGTCTGTGCTGCAGTCCTAGCACACTGGCACAGTATGACGACCTCACTGACTTCAGCTGGCGAAATTCAAACGCCATGTATTGGCACAAAATCCCAACTCTATACCTTTCCTGTTAGCAGAATTTGTAAGCTTGTGACGGATCATCTGACTGACTGACAAAGTGAAAAAATTAAACTGGCATGCCGCTACACTGTACGAAGATCCAGTGTGATTAACTCGGCTCGGGAAAATAAAGTTGGTCCATTTAACACTTTATCACCTTGTAGGTTTGTAGCATCATTGCATATCACTTGTCACTTCTGAGTTGCGACTCTTGTGAAGTCACTTTGAGAGATTCATCTGTCTAGATTCAAAAAATGCACTATCACTTGAGTAGTGTGGGCTAAATATAGAATTGTGTCTAATATTTTCGTTCGGTGAAGGCATAGGGTCTACACAGGGGAACCCCTGGGGATTCGAGCATACCTTATTTTTTGTGCATCGTTTTATTAATTGCTTGTAACGCGCAAGAAATCATCGTATTATGATCACCATTCACAAACGAGTTGAATGTTGTGTGCACTCGTGTAGTAGTGCACAAATAGTAATTTGGGATGCGTGTCAGTTACTGGAAAGCTTGTGACGGAAGTTTTAAAAAACATCACTTAGTGACGGGGGGGAATTCCTCCCCTTGCCTACGCCACTGGTATGAACGAGTATTAATAATGCCAGTTACACTGAGTTAATCACTGCAATACACACGGTCTCGAACTTACGTGGATAGGCACTCACCTCCTGCTACTTGGCGTCACCCCCACTCTTCGCAGCCACTACTTTAGCACAACAAACCAGTTAAAGCATTGCCATTGCTCGTGCAATATGGAAAAATAGCACTCGGGCATGGTCTCGAACCTAATACAGCACTCGGCTTTGCCTCGTGCTGTATTAGTCTCTCTCCCACGCCCTCGTGCTATTTTTTCCATATTGCACTCGCGGCGGTGCTTTAACTAGTATATAAACAAGCAAGCATAAATTATAAGTATATAAATTTGCTTTGGTATCAGATCAGTAAGTATTTTTCTGTATCGGAAGAGCAGTGGTTTGTCTTATATCATCTTTATTACATCTGTAGATAAGAACAATGATTTGTGTAAAAACAAACCTCAAAGTCATTTTTTGGTTGGCTTTGGGATACAATATACAAACAGAAGTTAAATCCATGTAAAAACAGCCAAGCTGTATAAAAGAGTGCAGCCTTCAAAAAGCCTGGGTGAAAATGTTGTGAAATCAAAGGTGGCAACCATGAAATGGCTGTAATGATGTTGGTGATAATATGTACGTATGTGTGGATAAATGTTATTCGAAACTAACGGAATACTCTTGAAATTCATTATATATCCTCGGTACCGGGGATTATAAATTAAATCCAGGTGGTCTATTGTACTGGTTGGGTTAACTGGTCATCCAACACAGCACAGGCTGTTAGCCTAGTCTGGCTTGGTTGACTGGTGTACTGGCCAGAATGGGTGATTAATCACTCGAATAAGACCATTAGCCTGCAAATAGACCTAGCAGTTCTATAACTATGGTACCTGATATAGAACTGTATTCTATAACTACCCATAATAGAACAGATGTGTTCTGTATGGCTATTATTATTTTTAGAACATTTTGTTTTTTTGCTTTGATCCTCCCACAAAGTTCTTTATACGTATATTGTAGTACATGTTGCTAAAAGTGTTTTACCAGAAAACTAATGTCATATTATAGGATACTAGTTAAGGCAGCTGTACTTTTACTGCCACTGCTTGGGCTAACTTGGCTGTTTGGACTACTGGCTGTTAATGAAGACACAGTTGTGTTTGCATGGTTATTTACAATTCTTAACTCTCTACAGGTATGGCAATTTAGCTGACTATTTACATAAACAAGTATGTATATAATCTCTATAACATTAGGGTTTCTTCATTGCATTGTTCTATGTGATCAGAAATGAACAGGTAATGTTTAATGCACAGTTGTAGCAACTACTGTAATTATTTTGTGTCTACAACACTCCTGGTCTTAGACACTTTAGGAGGGCCAGGGCCACATTATGAATGCCACATTATAGTATGGGGATTGGGGGAGAAGGGAAAGGAAGAAGGTATAAAGGTATTACATATCAGTGGGTGAACTTAAGTAGGTATATATAAACCATCAAGCTTAACATAGTGTGCAAAGCACACACAGCATGTGATTGTCAGCATACAAATCTAGAAGGTATATCATCTTTTGTAATCTACTTTGATTTTTCTATAACATCCATTTGAAGGGGTCTGACTAACAACTTTAATTAAATGTCTGTCAAGAAAATTGTATTCCATATAGGCTGTTGGTTGTATTGTACAATATTTCATTGACTGTGATAATATTATTCTAATATATACTTTAATAGAATGCACATTTTTTGAGAACTATTAATGGAAAACACTTAAAAACTCTACAAAAAATATGATTTTCCATCGGTAGATCTACAAAATTATAAATTTTTATTATTAAGTATACTTAGTCTATGGTGGTTCCAAATCAAATTCTAGTAAGTCTCCGTTCACTTTTTCCTGCAGTGAGTGTTCTATTAGAGTATCGCGAACCTGAGATTTGTTGCTTTTTGCTTTGTAACTCTGTAGCTGTTACTCCTTTGATTTTCAAACCATCAAAAGGCACTGTTATAACCTAAATTTCAAGTTATTCCTTCCCTTGAACGGTTTACCCTGTAACCATTGCAATTACCCTGTAACCATTGCAAAGTTTGATCTTTTAAAAACATTCATAGTACCATGGATATTTGTCAGATTTAAAGCATACTTTGTACATGAATTTACTTTTGTATGGTCTTCACCTGTACCAAATTGTCAAGGTATTCAAATTATGTGCTTGCATTTTATATGTGCTTGCATTTTATATGTGCTTGCATTTTATAACAATTTTCACAAAGTATGCAAAAAGAAAAATCTAGGCTCCAAGAGTCATTAAAGAAAAATGAAAAAAATCTAGAAACTTTGGCTGCCCTTATCTCACAAATGGCTCAAGAGAATTAAGTTGATCAAATTTGCTGTGTGGCCTACCCTACCTGGTAGACACCTATAATGCAATATGGTCTACTTTTTGAGAAGGGATCATGGAGCTATATATGCATGCATGAAATTGCATTTTCATTCTTCCTGTCAATATACACACGGTGTGGCATGCTGGCTTCTTGGCTGTCCGACACACTACAATGTGTCTTGATTAAAGGAGAAATTTGAGCACTGAGTGTAACAACTGTGTCTCAAATGAAGTATGTTGGTGACATGAATTTCTCATTTGTAATTTTGTCCTCAAACTTCTGATGGCTGTTTTCTGTAGATATCCTTTGACCAGAGCTCTTCTTGTAAAGTATTGACAAAATAATCTCCCTTTAAACAATAGCATCTATAATTTATTATACTAAACCCTAGTTTAACTGCATGTTTAGATACAGAAAAATTACATGTAGTTATAGTGTTATTATAAACCATTACAGCAATGATTAGTAAGTTTCCCATACACCACTATGAATTGGTTTGCATCAAAACAGTAAACATACCGTATAGTGGGAAATTTCCGGAGGGTATAATTTTCGGATAAGTGATCATTGTGAACTATTTCGGAAATAAATTTTCGGATAAACACCACAGTCAGCACTTGACAGAAATATACGGAATTGTGCTCTGGCAAGGAAGGTGAAGACTTCTGTGCATCATCAGGTCATGGATTACGAGTTGGACTTCACGTAATGCCTAATAGTGACACTAATCCCGTAAACAGCTGCTTTCTTCGCTATTTCTGCCTTCTCTTCTCCTGTGTAGCTACACCCGATATTCACCACATGGTTTCCCATTTTCCTGCTTCCACTGGCATATCTCCATCATTCTGATGACGCCTTAATTGGCAACAACAACGGTGCAGAACTAGGGGTTGTCAACAGGTAACTAAGAAATACTGGTATCGCCACTCTGTTTACACACCTTGAAATACTTGAGGAGCGCTATGTCAACTCACGATTTTTACCTAAAATTAATGTAGACTACGTATGAATATTAAAACAATTTCGGAAAATTAATTTTTCGGAAATTATTTAGTTTTCCGAAATATTCGAAAATTATACCCTCCGGAAATTTCCCGCTATACGGTATATACCTACGTGTATATGTTTTACAAGGATGTGTTTGTTGAAATAATTATACAAACTAGCTAGCCAATCTATAAATCATGGTCCAGTATACTGTAGTGAGTCACAGACCATAAAAGTGAAAAAAAAAACCTCAGCACTTGTAAGCACTACTGTGAGCTACTGTACAGTATTTATGCATAATATTACAATCTTCACTTCAATTATAAATACATCAACTCATGGATGTAGGAGAAATTATAAGCTCAATATTATAGACTGATGTAAATTATAGTGATTAGGCAAATTGGTGTAGACAAACTTGGACAATTCTTTTCTGTCACATATAGATTATTATTATTATTTTTTATTATTATTATTTAATGGGCTTGTAGATGCCAAGGCAAGCTAACTTGCCAGGCTAGGCAGCAGGCCTTTGAAGGTGCCCATATCTACGTAGATTGCTTCCAAAATTTATCCAAGCGCAGCTTGAAGGTTGCAACTGTTGGTGCTGAAATGATAAAGTCAGGTAAGGAGTTCCATAGATTGACTATTCTATTTGTAAAAAAGTTCTGCCTAACAAGTAATTTTGATCTTTCTTTAAAAAGCTTAAGAGAGTGGCCCCTGGTGGTAGCAGTATTTAAAGTAAAAAATGTAGATGAGTCCAAGTCATAATGTCGTTTAAGTATCTTATATGTTTCAATCATATCACCCCTTTGACGTCTGCAATACAGAGAATAAAGATCCAGAATTTCAAGACGGCTTTCATAAGTCAAGTGGGCTAATCCGCGAAGGTGTTTAGTTGCACGTCTCTGAACCTTTTCAAGGGTGTCGATGTCTCTGGCCAAGTACGGACTCCAAGATTGCACACAATATTCCAAATGCGGTCGAACATACATCTTATACAGAAATATAAACATATCATTAGAGTCAATTCTAAAAGATCGCCTAATAAGCCCAAGAACCTGTATCACATTATGACGCCTCACAGTTTAGTCCTCTCTTTCTCAAACTATTTCATTACTATTATCATGCTATAGTAGCTATATTATAACATGTTTTTAATTGTATGAAGAATACTATTATCAAGACACACGGTAGTGTGTCGTGCGGCCCAAGAAGCCGGCGCGCAACACCCGTGAGTATATTGACAGGAAGAAAGCAAACGCAATTTTCGCACCTCCGTAGCTCTGTACTGCATTGATGAAACAAAACGATTTTTTCTGTGGACGATTTTTGCTGTGGACACTCCCTCCAACTTCAGCACTCCACATTCCAAATTTTAGCGCAATCGCTTCACGCGTTCCCGAGATATGCGACTTCAAAAATTGGCTTAGTTTCTTCGTTTTTTTTTCTTCTAATTTTCTTCCTCTTTACGCACACTTAGGCCCCTATTCGGTGATTATTAGTTTCTCATCCAGCCTTTCTAATTATTATGATGCGGGCGGGAGGGTATTACCATTATACCATTATTTTATAATATTAACACACTGATGTACAGACCTTGTCCAAATTGTCTTTTTTTCTCACTACAAACATTTCCTTCACTACTTTTCGTGATGGCCAACTGTTTTTCGACAGTCAACTGAAAGCCTGCTTTGAAGAAGTCGATAAAGCACGATTGCAACTGACACTGCAGCAATTTGCTAAGGAAAACAACAGTTCTCCTGGTGATATATAGCGCATTGTAGCGTTCATCAACAAAAATTATAACAGTTTGGTATCACGTGTTCTACTGAGCATGCGCAGAGTAAATAATGGCTTACCATGCGGTAGCTTAAGAAGGATGCGGGCGGTGGATGAGAAACTTTTTTTTAAATTTT
Organism: Dysidea avara; assembly: GCF_963678975.1. NCBI lineage: Eukaryota > Metazoa > Porifera > Demospongiae > Dictyoceratida > Dysideidae > Dysidea > Dysidea avara. Next base: position 27,718,506 of record NC_089275.1, read on the forward strand.
TTTTATTTATTTTTATTTTTTCCCGGGGTAACCAGCACCCCTTGCCACCACCCCTAGCACTAGGTGTTGAAGTGCTAGACAAAAATTGGACTGAGATTAAAGGGAGCAATTTAAATAATTAGGGGGAAGGCACCCGACCCTCTGATAGTACAAGGTCAAGTACCCTATGGCTGATGGGACAACCACTGTGGGAGCGCGCCCCCCCTAAGGTACGCAATCGCTGAGCGGAGCAACGAGAAGCTGATGCGACAACGTAGCCAAGACATCGCGCTGCTGTAGGAAACTTCTCTCTTCAGGGACAGTAAGTAGGCTAGACGTTTGTAAAAGATGCTGGTACATCCACTGATTCCACCAAACGTTGAAAAGACTAATGGGGTAAATGAACCCATCTCAACCTCCCTAATCCTCTGCTCATATTTCCTACGTTTCTCCTTTTCAAATCTCCGATACAATGAAGCCACTGGTGTAGCACGGTATGACGAAGCAGTTGGATTAAACACCTTAACATCAAAGAAAGCCCGTTGGTGGTGACCACCCCAGAACCCAACAGCTGAAACATCCAATCGTGCTCCATCCTCACGATTTGCAGTAGCGTATGTGAGTGTTTCACCAGAGAGAGACTGTAAAGGTAGCTCAACACACACATCAGTAGGCATTCCAATATCCGAGATTTTTAAATTAAAATAATCTCCGTAAATCCCTCAATAGAACCCTGACACAAAACAACAAAGTGCGTTCAACTTGCGATTGTTCCCTTATTCGAGCAGCTACGAAGATGAAACTGTGTATGGGGTTTGTCAACACGATAAACATCGTGGTGATGTTAGTTTTGTCGTCCGCGTAATTGCTAGGTAAGTTTTGTGTCTTATGCAATACTTTAATTAGACTATAGCATATGAAGAGTACTTTCAAACTTCGAAAAACACACTGTGGGATAGAAAGGATTCCCTTGTGCTTACTATGAAGTGGTTAATCACTTTGTCTCCGTTGGCGATTTTGAGCTACACAGCAATTGTCGAATGGCCGCAATTGTGTTATTGCTCAAAGCTATTTTGTTGAATCTAGAGAGATAAGAAGTGGCGGAACCATTCTTGAAGTGCATTATGGAGGGTGCAGTGAGAATATATTCAACCGAAATAAAGTTTCCTGGCCCTGATCAGTGGATTTAGTGTTTTTAAATATGGGTTCCACCTTTCAAACTGAAGCATGCTAAGCATGCAGAACTAGCTATGGTAGGAAAGTTTGGCGGAAAGAGGAAACATTCACAAATTTGCCACAGTAGCCTATTTCAGTTTCAAATCCCATTTTATTTGTTCACCATGCAATGCTTGCATTTGTGTGTTTATTTACAGGTAGACTAGACCGATTCACCAAGTTATTGATGTACTAGTTACTGCTGATGTTTATGATAACAATGTTGTATACAGTGTGTTGTAATTTCAGGAGATAGGTCATAAGTATTGGCTTGTGTGATTGTGTGCTGAACATCATGACATCTTGCTTGCTACTGATGGTCAACAATTGTAACCCATTTGCTTTATTTTATAATAACTAGAGGTAATGTACAACTTATTTTTTTCCCTAGAATGTCACACAACAGTTGAAAAATGTTTCACAATTATTGAATATTTGGTATTCATAGCAAGTAGATTAAATTCTACATTGGGAATTTTTTATACCACAAGTAGTTTGATAATGTATAATGAGTCTCCTTTGTGAGTATTGTAGTTTCGCCCAGTGGTGGCCAATTCAGTGAGAGGATATTCCAGAAAATGCAGATTTCTAATTAAGTACAGTGAATGCACAATTTTAAATAAGCTATCGCATGAGCACAGCTAGCTAAATTGATGTATTAATAAGTTATGGTGCACAAATATTGTTAACATGAACTGTAAATACTTTAGTTATAGAAAGCATTAAAAATCTACTTGAGTCGAAGTTCTCCTTTAGCAATATCTTCTAATAAAGGATATTGACAAACATCACCCTCATCATCATATGCAATGGAAAATTCACCAGTGTCTTCATTATAGCTAACAACAGTTCCTGTAAACCAAATCATTTCACCACCACAATTAAAGAGATGCTCAACTCGTTTGTAAACAAGAAGCTGTGGATTATCAAAGATTTCCTCTTCAGTAAGTGATGGTAATTCCTCATGTGGTGATAGTAATTTAATTAAATTCTCTTTCAGCTGAGAAGCAGAAAATGTTTGCCGCTTGTGTGAAAATTGGAAGACTGTTTTGTCAGAATGCTCTTGGCCTAGGACTTTCTTACGGAAACTTATTTGCACTTTCAAAGCAGTTTGTTTAGCTTTGGCTCCTTTAAATCTTTTCAAACCATCACTTACTTCTAGTTCCGTTATCCAAAGGCCTCCAACCCTTTGAAGTTTTTTGCTTAACTCTTCTTTCTGTTTGATCTCTTTCACTCTTTTCTTTACTATTTCCTCTTGGCGTCTTTTTACAGTTTCAAGACGTTGCACTTCAATCTGTTTTCTTCTCTCATAAAAATTAGCCTTATGAGCTGCGGTGAGTGAAATTGCTGTTTCAAACAATTGCTTCTGCTGAGCCTGTGATTTACCTTTAAGCCATTCAGATGTCCTATTATGTGAATATAATATTACCGACTCCAATGCTATTGAATTGGCATTTGGCTTCTGGGCCATGAGTTGGTCAAGTACAGCAAAGTCACGTTCCGGAGCAACATTAGTTGTGGGAACAGATTTTGTTTCTTCAATCAATGCTCTGTCTGTGGTAGAGTTGTAAACTCCTCCAGGCAAGTGATCGGGTAACAAACGCTCTGCAGTAAGAGTGAATGATTTGAATAATAATTGTAGCAACTCTTGGACAATTACATCACTTGTTGTAGACTGAAATAATTTGTCTGCCACAACATCATCCACACCCCGGTCATTATTAAATAAACCCTGCTCTCCATTAAGAACACCTTGTGCATCCTCACCCCACCTTTTGAACAAGGTGTGCATTTTAGAATACGTATCACTCATTTCCAAAACTGAAACAGATGAATGCACAAGGTGCCGCCACAGAGGCCCAGTCACTACCTTATCAATGATTCCTAGTGCTTTGCAGCCAGCAACAAAGGTTGGTACACATAGATCTGACAAGACAGCTTGTAATAACTTGTTCAGTTGGCCATGACTATGCTTCAAATAATCCTCCATGTGCTGCTTGAGGTAGTACACTCCAGCAGCATCATAAAAAATGATGTTAAAGCGGTTACCACGAAATGGAGCAAGGGGAATTCTGTGTATTCCCTTGTCTCGTAGGTATGAACGAAAGTAAGCTGAGCATCCTGCTTGTTCAGAACCCCTATGAGTGAACGCCTTACAAGCAGTCCGAATTAGACGTTGGGTTCCAGATGTAGCACTTGCTTTACCATCACCGTCAACTAATTCCCACAGTTTCGTGGTAGCTTCAGCAGCATCAGCCAGTGCAACTAAGAAATGCAGGCCGCAGAAGAAATTGTTCATTCTTATCACTTGCTTTTTTTCCTTATCTCTTAAACTTGACCAACCAGCGAAGACGTCAGGTAAAATATCAGAGCGATACTCAGAAAGTAACTGATTGAAATGTTTCTCTGCTGCATGCCGATCTGACATGGAATTCTTTAATTTCACAATGATCTTGGATGAAACCTTTGCAGATTCTAATTTTGCTTGAACCAAATCTAAATCTTCTAGAATTTCTTTCAAGGTATCTAAGGTATCTTGGGCTGATCCTGAAAAAACATGGCGGATGCCAAGTATGTAAGTGTTATTATCTGTTGCAATGTCAAATGTACCATAGTGTTCTCCAAATTTGGTGGTTCCATCACTTTGAATTGTGTAATTATTCTTATCATCATAAGACAATTCCTCTCCCAATTGAGCATGAGCTAATGTCAAACATTCAACCATCATATTGCAAAGAAGAGATTTACTTGGCAACTTATCAATTGATAAATCTGTAAGGTTCTTCAATACCGTCATTATAATAGGAGCAACTCTTTTGATTCCGACATTTAATGATAATAATTCATAACAGCAAGCACGGATATTATCTGTATACCTCCCATTCTGAAAAGTTGTCACATGCAGATCAGGGCTGTCTTCTAGAATAGTCTCAACTGTTTCTTTCAGTTTGGTGTTTTCTTGCTCAAGGTGATCCAACCTTTCAGTCAGCTTACTCGATTGCTGCTGATGTTGAGCAATATTTTCATCTGCTTGGTGTTCATATGCCTCCTTAAGATCAACAACCATTTTCTTCCAATAAGCCACTCTGTGTCGTAATTTCTCCTTATCCCTTTGAAGCTCTTCTACCTGTGGTTTCAAACTTGTCACTTCATCATTCAAGCACTTCAATGTGTCAACCTGTTCACTGATTTTCCTTGCCTGGAGAGCAATTGTGTCTTCTTTACGAATGAATTTCTTTGAAGTATTTCGATGCATTGAATACATTTTGTGCCTTAGCTGCATTAGCTTCCTTTCTTTGACTTCATTGTCTAACTGACTTTGAGTTAAATTTCTGCAGAGCTCAACATTGATATTCTGGAGTACTTTATCACAATGCATGTACAATGACTTATCTCCCATCGGTGAATCAGCAGCTTTTGTGATTTTGTCACAGGTCTGTGGTAAATGGTATTCATCTTGCAAAAATGCTTGAATCCTTTCTAATTTTGATTGAGAGTTTCTTTCTTTCTTCAGCTTGCATAACTTGGCAGAAACACGTAACACACTTTGGCGAATTGCACTGACTGAAGGAAAGTTTTCCTTTGCACATGGTGCACCAAACTGTTCCAGAAGCCATTTTCTAAGTGTTGAATATGTGTAATCTGAATTACAGTTCATAGCACCAATTAAATCAAGCACCATTTCATTTGTGACTGAGGGCTGACTACAAGGTGAATGATATCCTTTAGCTGCACTAAGTGGTTTTGATAGTGCCATATCTGATCTGTGAGACCATAACATAAATGAGAACTAGTATAACTGAGCAATACATAGATTGTGGCATGTAATTGTAATGGCTGTTACAAAAAAAAGTACAGTACTCCTCATACACACAAACATGCCTCATGATCTAGCCTGCCAAATGCATAGACTACATGGCCAGTTTATAGTGGTTGGTATACAGCATACACGGAGACGACGCGGCATTTCTTTGAGCTGTGCGAATAATTGCGCGCTTAACATCAAAGTGCTGTCACGGAAATATCGGTCCGGGTAAAATCGGTCCGGCCGGACCGATTTTGGATACCAAAACTGGTCCGGCCGGACCAAATTTGGTTGACCAAGTTTAGTCCGGCCGGACCATTTTTGGCATCCAAAATTGGTCCGGCCTGACTAAAATTGGTCCGGCCCAAACTTTGTTGGCCACATGCACCCCCTGACCACTTGGACCAATTTTGGTTGGTCCGCGGGTGTACCCGGCATTGTGTAGACAGGTCGGTCCGTGCTAAGTATATTGTGATGGATCACTGCAGCCGACTTAGCCTGGAAACTATATAAATGAGTAGCGTAGTTTAATTTCCCGAGTTCTGTGATTTACGGAAAATGCATGTAGTAGCTAGAAACTAAATTCCATGATCTATATATGCAGCGATGAACACAGTCGCAAAATTAATGCTGTTTTAATTTAAAGCAGTGTGGTATGATAAAAGTCCTGTATTCTTCTTCTCCATGTCAATAGCTAGCTGGGAAGTAGAGGTTTTCTTCCGGCATACATCAACTCAAATGCATGGTCAATGCTGGATTCATGCATGGTGGTCAATGTTGCATACAAAAACACAGGTAACAAAATATTCTCCCCAAGTACGTTTTTATATGTTCAACCATGTTTGAATGTGAAAACCTTTTCTTGTATTATTGATATAAATTACCAATTAAATTTTTTTTTTAAAAACGTTCAATAAACTTCACAAGCATCATCAGCTCTGCAGTGTTTGGTTGAATCTTTCATCCAGCCTGTTTGTGTTGATTATGACAAACAACTATAGCAACATGATGGAAATCACCAGCCTATGCTTGATCACTTATACTTGAGGATGGTAGACAATATATAAAATCTACCATTAAAACATGTCTTATCTTCAACTTCTGCATAATTATATAGCTCAGAATTTAATTTGTTAATTCTGACCCTTGGTCAGTTTTTTATTAATCTGGGAATATCCATGCATGCACGCATTGTCATAAACAGATACACATATTATTTCAGGGACTGATCCAGAGGGGTGGATGAGGTGGCTAGCCACCCACCATGCATGGCCTTGCAGCCACTCAGACATGCATTATTTAATAATGAATATTACTGACCATGAACACTCTTTTGTTATATCAATATGAACTAAATCCCTACATTGCATCAGATTCCAATGCTAGCTGGCTATAACCTTACAGTAGATGGTAGCAGTATACATGAATTTATCTATGATCATGGGCAGTATATTAACTATTACCAGGCAGAGAACTTCTTGAAGGAAGATATGGGGTCTGCTTTAGGATTGAGTCGATTTTACTTTTATGTCTGCAACAACTCGTCCTAAGGCTGTGGAATAATGCGACTGCATGCCTCAAAATTTTAAGTTGGCTAAGTAGTAAAAAACATACTGAGAATATTTTAGCTATAACCTTTATAAGGTGATGTTTCTTCCTGTGGGGCATGTCATTAGTAGGAGATGATAGTTCACATTTAGTTATTCAATGGAGTAAACCTAAACTATCATCTCCTACATATCACATATGACAGAGAGGAATGTGCAGTATGTGCACAGGTGTTACATAGCAGGTGTATTACAATTTGTTTTAACCACTGGTGTTAACTCATGATCAGCCTGTATACTGAGATTACAAAATACATTAGGCCAGGAAACTTGATTACTAGTTTCTCATCCACAAAAATTCAGATTTCCATGCAGGCGGGAGGTCATTTTTCATTGTTCATTAGTAAAGAAAATACTCCAAATCAGGCAAGTCTGTTATAAAGGTTAACTATAAAACCTTTTAAGAACTATTACTTACTTATTAGCTACCACCGTTTCTGAGGTGCAAGTGACATTTGCCGTGCTGTAAAATGATAACCAGCCTTCCTAACATCAAAATACGCGTGTACACGTGATTGATAACAGCAATAATGAAATAAGAGGCGGTGCATGGGGTAAAAAGGGATGTGGGCGGGGATGCGAATCAATTAATCAACTTTGTCCGGCCTTATTATGTTCACAAGGGTATATAGGTGACTGCTCTATTAGAGTATCTCGATCTTAAGCACCTCCAATGCGGCTAGCTGATCCCGTGCATGCAATGATCCGTGCCCTTGTTGGATAACCTTTTAAGCACAAATCCATGCAGTGATAATGCCTACAATGCTCATTATTCGAGATTGATAAATGAGAATAGCTATAGCTAAGTCGGCTACAGTGTTCCGTCACAAACAACTTATAGCTATGCATGCATCATTGGCTGCATGCGTTAGTGGTCCACCCGGACCCATTTTGGTCGACCAATATTGGTCCGAGTGGTCAGGAGTGCATGTGGCCAACTAGGTTTGGACCGGACCAATTTTGGTCAGGTCGGACCAATTTCGGATGCTAAAGATGGTCCGGGCGGACTAAATTTGGTCGACTGAAAATGGTCCGGCCGGACCGATTTTTGCCCCGGACCAAAATTTTCGTTACAGTGCCCCATGAATAGCCAATGATAATACATTGGCTAAGTGGCTATGCCATGTAGAAATATCTCTGCGTTGAAGCCATGTAGCTAGCTACCAGTGCAACAGCTATATCATTTTAAGCAGTCACGATATAGCTACCTTCAGTTTAATGAGAGAATCCGCTGTTGATATATTGCGTGGCTCACAGGCAACTGCCTAAGGCTTACTGAATACAAATCAATTTAGCTAAAATAATGCATAATACTACTCTTGTCGTCTTGACATACAAGAAACGTTTTATTATAAGTTGAGGCTTGAGTATAGGTTAGTTATATAGCTATATAACAAACACAAAAGCCAAGTTTTAAAGTAATACGTGACTTAAAACTCACCTTAGAGCTCCATATGAGCTAAAAACAATGTCACCACTGTCTTCGCCATGTCAACAAACCGTAGACCACTTTTCATCAACGTACAAGCTTGGATACAGCTACAGCTACAACAATAAGTTTCACAAAACTCGATTGTGCCATTTTTTAGTACAAAATATATGGGCAATCGCGGAGAAAAATTGCACCTTTTTTCGCAAAAAAATCTTCGTGCGCATTCCCGTAGCCACACCCACCCTAATAAACTATATATATTTGAGATCGGCAATCAATACTCTATATCTTCAGCACATAAAAAGTTCGATTTTCAGAACTTTCAAAATTGCGCTGGAATGCCTAACATCAGTACAGACTTCTGACAGGATGGCAGCAGTAAAATCCCTAAGTTATAACATGAAATCCAACTTAGGCCAGCAAGTGCGAGATCGAGATACTCTAATAGAGCAGTCATCCTAATAGAGCAGTCACCCTGAAGAGAATTCAAGAGATCAGCTAGAAACAAGTAACCTGTATAGAGATCAGCTACAAACAAGTCACCCTGTAGAGAGATCAACTACAAACAATTCACCCTGTAGGGAGATCAGCTAGAAGAAGTTACCTTGTGGGGAGTTCATGCAACTATGGAAAGAGATAGTTCAGCTACAAAGAAACCACCATGTAGAGAGTTCAGCTACAAAAAAATCGCCCTGTAGAGAGATCAATAGAAGAAGTTACCTTGCAGAGAGTTCAGCTACAAAGAAACCATCATGTAGAGAGTTTAGCTACAAACAAATCTCCCTGTAGAGAGATCAGCTAAAAGAAGTTCCCTGTAGAGAGTTCAGCTTCAAACAAATCACCCTGTTGAAAGATCAGCTAGAAGAAGTCACCTTGTATAGAGAGTTAAGTTACAAAGAAACCACCATGTAGAGAGCTCAGCTACAAACTAGTGACCTTGTAGAGACATCAGCTAGAAGAAGTTACCTTGTAGAGAGTTCAGCTACAAAGAAACCATTATGTAAAGAGCCCAGCTTCAAACAAATCACCTGTACAGAGTTCAGCTACAAACAAATCTCCCTGCAGAGAGATCAGCTAGAAAAAGTTACCTTGTAGAGAGTTCAACTACAAACAAACCACCCTGTAGAATGATCAGTTAGAAGAAGTTACCTTGTAGAGAGTTCAGCTACAAAGAAACTATTTTGTAAAGAGCTCAGCTGCAAACAAATCACCTGTACAGAATTCAGCTACGAACAAATCACCCTGTAGAGAGATCAGCTAGAAGAAGTTACCATGTAGGGAGTTCATGCAACTATGGAAAGAGATTGTTCAGCTAGAAGAAATCACCTTGTAGAGTTCAGCTACAAAGAAATCACCATGTAGAGAGTTCAGCTACAAACAAATCACCCAGTAGAGAGTTCAATAGAAGAAGTTACCTTGCAGAGAGTTCAGCTACAAAGAAACCATCATGTAGAGAGTTCAGCTACAAACAAATCGCCCTGTAGAGAGATCAGCTAGAAGAAGTTACCTTGTAGAGAGTTCAGCTACAAAGAAACCATCATGTAGAGAGTTCAGCTGCAAACAAATTACCTGTAGAGAGTTCAGCTACAAACAAATCTCCCTGTAGAGAGATCAGCTAGAAGAAGTTTCCTTGTAGAGAGTTCAGCTACAAACAAATCAATCTGTAGAAAGATCAGCTAGAATAATTTCACTTTGTAGAGAGTTCAGTTGCAAAAAAACCACCATGTAGAGAGTTCAGCTACAAACTAGTGACCTAGTAGAGACATCAGCTAGAAGAAGTTACCTTGTAGAGAGTTCAGCTACAAAGAAACCATTTTGTAAAGAGCTCAGCTGTAAACAAATCAGCTGTAAACAAATCACCTGTACAGAATTCAGCTACGAACAAATCACCCGGTAGAGAAATCAGCTAGAAGAAGTTACCATGTAGGGAGTTCATGCAACTATGGAAAGAGATAGTTCAGCTAGAAGAAATCACCTTGTAGAGTTCAGCTACAAAGAAATCACAATGTAGAGAGTTCAGCTACAAACAAATCGCCCAGTAGAGAGATCAATAGAAGAAGTTACCTTGCAGAGAGTTCAGCTACAAAGAAACCATCATGTAGAGAGTTCAGCTACAAACAAATCGCCCTGTAGAGAGATCAGCTAAAAGAAGTTACCTTGTAGAGAGTTCAGCTACAAAGAAACCATCATGTAGAGAGTTCAGCTGCAAACAAATTACCTGTAGAGAGTTCAGCTACAAACAAATCTCCCTGTAGAGAGATCAGCTAGAAGAAGTTTCCTTGTAGAGAGTTCAGCTACAAACAAATCAATCTGTAGAAAGATCAGCTAGAATAATTTCACTTTGTAGAGAGTTCAGTTGCAAAAAAACCACCATGTAGAGAGTTCAGCTACAAACTAGTGACCTAGTAGAGACATCAGCTAGAAGAAGTTACCTTGTAGAGAGTTCAGCTACAAAGAAACCAATCTGTAAAAAGCTCAGCTGCAAACAAATCACCTATACAGAATTCAGCTACAAACAATCACTCTGTAGAGAGATCAGCTAGAAGAAGTTATCTTGTAGATAGTTCAGATACAAACAAATCACCCTATAGAGAGATCAGCTAGAAGAAGTTACCTTGTAGAAAGTTCAGCTACAAAGAAACCATCATTTAGAGAGTTCAACTTCAAACAAATCACCTGTAGAGAGTTCAGCTACAAACAAGTCTCCCTGTAGAGAAATCAGCTAGAAAAAGTTACCTTGTAGAGAGTTCAGCTACAAACAAATCACCCTGTAGAGAGATCAGCTAGAAGAAGTCACCTTGTAGAACGTTCAGTTACAAAGAAACCACCATGTAGAGAGTTCAGCTACAAACTAGTGACCTTGTAGAGACATCAGCTAGAAAAGTTACCTTGTAGAGAGTTTAGCTACAGAGAAACCATTCTGTAAAGAGCTCAGCTGCAAACAAACCACCTGTACAGAATTCAGCTACAAACAAATCAGAGATCAGCTAGAAGAAATTACCTTGTAGATAGTTCAGCTACAAACAAATCACCCTGTAGAAAGATCAGTTAGAAGAAGTTACCTTGTAGAGAGTTCAGCTACAAAGAAACCATTTTGTAAAGAGCTCAGCTGCTAACAAATCACCTGTACAGAATTCAGCTATGAACAAATCACCCTGTAGAGAGATCAGCTAGAAGAAGTTACCTTGTAGATAGTTCAGCTACAAACAAATCTGCCTGTAGAGAGATCAGCTAGAAGAAATTACCTTGTAGAGAGTTCAGCTACAAAGAAACCATCATGTAGAGAGTTCAGCTGCAAAGAAATCACCCTGTAGAAAATTCAGCCACAAACGAATTGCCTTGTAGAAAGATCAGTTAGAAGAAGTTACCTCATAGAGAGTTCAGCTACAAAGAAACCATTCTGTAAAGAGCTCAGCAGCAAACAAATCACCTGTACAGAATTCAGGTACAAACAATCACCCTGTAGAGAGATCAGCTATAAGAAGTTACCATGTAGGGAGTTCATGCAACTATGGAAAGAGATAGTTCAGCTAGAAGAAATCACCTTGTAGAGTTCAGCTACAAAGAAACCACCATGTAGAGAGTTCAGCTACAAACAAATCTCCCTGTAGAGAGATCAGATTATAGAAGAAGTCACCTTGTAGAAAGTTCAGTTACAAAGAAACCACCATGTAGAGAGTTCAGCTACAAACTAGTGACCTAGTAGAGACATCAGCTAGAAGAAGTTACCTTGTGGAGAGTTCAGCTACAAGGAAACCATTCTGTACAAAGCTCAGCTGCAAACAAATCACCTATACAGATTTCAGCTACAAACAAATCACCCTGTAGAGAGATCAGCTAGAAGAAGTTATCTTGTAGATAGTTTAGCTACAAACAAGTCACCCTGTAGAGAGATCAGCTACAAACTAGTGACCTTGTAGAGACATCAGCTAGAAAAGTTACCTTGTAGAGAGTTCAGCTACAAAGAAACCATTCTGTAAAGAGTTCAGCTGCAAACAAACCACCCGTACAGAATTCGGCTACAAACAAATCAGAGATCAGCTAGAAGAAATTACCTTGTAGATAGTTCAGCTACAAACAAATCAGAGATCAGCTAGAAGAAATTACCTTGTAGATAGTTCAGCTACAAACAAATCACCCTGTAGAATGATCAGTTAGAAGAAGTTACCTTGTAGAGAGTTCAGCTACAAAGAAACCATTTTGTAAAGAGCTCAGCTGCAAACAAATCACCTGTACAGAATTCAGCTATGAACAAATCACCCTGTAGAGCGATCAGCTAGAAGAAGTTACCTTGTAGATGGTTCAGCTACAAACAAATCTCCCTGTAGAGAGATCAGCTATAGAAGAAATTACCTTATAGAGAGTTCAGCTACAAAGAAACCACCATGTAGAGAGTTCAGCTGCAAAGAAATCACAATTCAGCCACAAACAAACTGCCTTGTAGAAAGATTAGTTAGAAGAAGTTACCTTGTAGAGTTCAGCTACAAAGAAACCATTCTGTAAAGAGCTCAGCTGCAAACAAATCACCTGTACAGAAATCAGCTACAAACAATTCACCCTGTAGAGAGAGCATCTAGAAGAAGTCACCTTGTAGAGTATTCAGTTACAAAGAAACCACCATGGAGATATCTGTAATCAATACCACCATGGAGATTTCTGTAATCAATATAATGTATTATATATATGTGACCGGATTTGCAAAAAGGTACCTTTTCCACACATTTTACATACCAGCAAACAAAATGATGTAACTGTTGCATTCGTATACTGACTAACTAGCTCTTAGTATCAAAATATAGCCAGATACTGTAGCTACAATTATGGAAATTGTCAGGCAATTATATGCCAAGACAAAAAAGTTATGAAGCTTCAAAGTTCAAAAAATGGGTCAAATTTTGTGTGTGAAAAAGGTACCTTTTTGCAAATCTGGTCACATATAATGTGCACATTTACTGATAAAATATTTAAAGTACATCCACTTCATCTTTTCTTCTTCCTGTGGAAAAGAAAAAAGCTAGGTTAGAAAAGTCCCAAAGCCGGCCATAGGCCAGCTTTGGGGTATACAAATACAAAAAGAAATGAAATCTAATCAAAAACAGCCAAGCTGTAAACAAACAGTGCGGCCCTCAAAAAGGCTATGGTGAAAAAAGATGTGAAATCCAAGGTGGCGGCCAAGAAATGGCTGTGATGGTAGGTTAATGGTAAAAATTTTAATAATGACAATTCAGGTGAATTTTGTGCCAATTGACCAAGCGGCACCAAAATTCACCTGAATTGTCGTTATTAAAATTTTTACCATTAACCTACCATCACAGCCATTTCTTGGCCGCCACCTTGGATTTCACATCTTTTTTCATCATAGCCTTTTTGAGGGCCGCACTGTTTTTTTACAACTTGGCTGTTTTGGATTAGATATAAGTATCACCTGAAATTTTGACAGATTCTCCATAAAATTGCTAACTATACATATGTACTGTACTTTTAGCCAGTAAACCTGTAAAAAAAAACTAAAATTGTTTTCTTGAAATTAGCAGATGGACTAAATAACAAATACAAACTGTTTTATTGGGATAAACAATTATGTAATCATGAATGCAGGTTGTCATATGTAATGCTACGGTTATCATACAGTGCAACAGTACTGTGTATTAGGGATCATGAAGGTTTAGGCTTTTCTGGCAGAAATATCATCCTAAAATCAGCCTCATAATACTTCATGGGACCTTGGCAGTATTTGTGAGATATAAGCAAGCCCAAAAGTGTCTATGGAACAGCCAAAACCACTTCTGGTAAGTTGCCATCACTGTGCAAAAAGATATGTTCCTGTGATGTTTCTGTAATGAACTTAAATAAGATTTTCAGGAAATGTAAAAGTTCATCACAAAATTTTCATAATTCATGCATATTTCCTGAAAGGAATTAGACAGTACACATTCATGCATATAATTACAGAAAGATAAATTAATTGTGACAATTCTGTACACAATTCCATATACATTTCCTTTAATTCAGGAATTATGCACATTCTGGTATTTCTGACTCAATGAATTGTCATAATTCATTATGCATGAAACGTCAGGAAACATAATTTTTTGCACAGTGTATGTTACTGACTGACTGACTAACTGCCTGTAGGCACCGGCCGATTATGCCGGCATAATTTAAAGCATAGTAGGTGACCAAAAGCATCAAGCATAATGCCAGCATAATAGGGGCGATATTTGAAAATTTAATTAAACTGTGCAATACGCGCGCCTGAAAGACGGAAAATATTCACTCCCAATAGTATTATTAGTGTATTTCATATTTAAAAACATGTAATAACGGTAATATAACTTATTGAACCCTTTATTTGCTGGTTATTCACTCTTTGCAGAAATAAGATCGAGATACTCTAATAGAGCAGTCACTCACTCTAATATAGCAGTCAGGAAAGGCTGATATACTCTAATAAAACAGTCAGTTGTAGAGCATAATCTTGATTTTGAAAGCATAATTTTGAGCATAATAGGCTTAATTTTTTAGCAATGCTCAAAAGCATAATAGGTAAAATTTTGGGCATAATAGGCCGGTGCCTAACTGCCTGCCTGCCTGCCTGCCTGCCTGGTTGCCTGATTTTTCAAACAAGTGTAAGTCAAAAACTGCTAAGACCACAGGTCTGATGTTTTCACTGTTAGACATCACTTAAATGAGCCCAACCGGTGCCTTTTGGCATACCACAGTACATTGAGTGCATGCTTCATGGACTTACCTGTGTCGCATTTATCTTTGTTGACAGCAAATATGTTAATTCATGGTAGCACAGTGTGATGGCTTCCCTACATAATGGGAATCACTTGAAGTTTCCATTGTGACTGGATTGATTGCAGAGGTCCTTTACGTAATTAATTATATAGTGGTCTTCGCTTGTAATGTTCTGAACATACAGTATATAGCTGAAGGTGAAACATAATGGCACTATACTTTCAGTGATAATTGATAGTTGAGACATGCCTTCAGACACAAAATGGTATTTCTGCATCCTTCTTGCTTTTCATGTGGTAGTCTATGCACTGGTGTATTAGTCATAACTACATTATAAAAGTAAACAAAGATATAGCAGGAAAAATTAAGAAGTTTCAGTCTGATTATAGATCATAGCCATATAAAGTAGTGAAACAAGGGAGGTTACCTACACCTGCAGATATACTAGTGGACATTCAATCCCAAATTCAGTCCTGGGTATAGACGGAAACAGGGATTAAATGTCCACTAGTATGTCTACAAGAGTAGGCTCACTACTTTTTATGGATATGATTCTTAATCAGACAGATTTTTCCTTCTACTTGTGTACAGAGAATTGTGGAATCTTTGCAATACAGGAAGTCACCAAAAATGTGACCTATCAAAGTTGTGGTGATGCAGTTTGACACATTTCAATGTTGATGGATCACGTTTTCGGTTGGCGCTTTACGGTTTTTTGCAAACATTCCACAAATATATATGACTGTCTTGAAATTGTATTGCTAAAATTTTCATTTCTTTCTTTTTATGCAGTTTCTGAAATTTGTTAAAGAACATGGCAAACTGAGTTTGTTCTCTGAGGTATATGTAAGTAGTTGTAATTGAACATATAAAACATACTTACCATCTTTTCACTGTTGGTGTTTCCACAGAGTAATAAAACTAATACTACAAAAACATCTAATGGAAACTCTTCCTTAAATGACAAAAATAATATGATGATGTTAAATTCAAAAGATCAGTGTAAGTTTAACGTTAACTTTAGAGTGATACTGTATGTGTAGTGGATTTAATATACTGTACTGTATATAACTAATGATGTCAGTAATAATACAGGTGGGTGATTAAAGTTTCAAAGTCATTGATTAAAGGTGATTTCTCTCACATTTTTATCAAAAAAGTTGCAACATTTTTAAACTCTCATTTAAAGTAATGTATAATGATATTAGTGAAAGTGTGCTACATCAATACAGAGTCAATAACTTTGAGGAGGATTACCAACAACTACAGAATAACTTAATTTGAGGTCATAACATGGCAGATTGTAGGCCAAGAAAGCCAACATGCCACACCATCAGTATATTTACAGGAAGAAAGAAAACAGTATTTTCACGTGTGCATAGCTCCATGGCCCCTTTTCCAAAGCACACCATTTTTGCATTATGGCTGTCCGCCAGGAAAGGTAAACAACACAGCAAATTTCATTAAATTTTCACCAGCCATTTGCAATATGTAGGCGTTCAAAGTTTTGATTTAATTTCTTCACTTCTTTTATTCTTCTTAAGCTGTAGGGGGGCTACAAGGGCTTTGATTTATTTTAGCACACTTTGCAACAATTGCCATAAAACGCAAATGTGTAACTTGATTACCTTGACCTTTGGCACAAAATTAATGAAGAGCGTATAAAGGTGAATTCATGTATCAAGTTTGCAATGAATCTGATGAATACCACGCAGTTATGAGCATTTATTCATGTAAAAAAGATCAAATTTCTGTCATGGCTACAGGGTAGCTAAACTGAGCATGAGAATAGCTTGAAAATTGATGTGAAATAGGTTGGTCATTGTAGCAGTGCTTTTTGAAAAGCAATAGAGTTGCAGTATAAAGTTATAAAGCAAATACCAAACAAGTGTGAAATTGTGGGATTGAACAGTCACAATGGGGTAAAAAAGGGGCACAGAAGTGTTTTAAAAACTTATCATAGTTTAGACCAGGTATCTCTCTTGCATCCTTAACCACTGAACTACTGCTACGTATCTTCACCTAATTTCAGCTTTATAAATGAAAATTCTAGTTTAAGTCTGCTTATAAATCAATGCTTATAATTTCATAGATCTACCAAAAGAAGTACTAAGATTACTTTAGAACATTCTTTGTAGGTATGTATGTTCTATCAAAAGTTCTCAAAAAAATATTCACTCTATTAGAGTTAGGGATGAGCCTATTTTGCTTTTTGTTTCCACCCATTTTTCTTTCTAGCAATTCTTTTATTTCTTACCTATTTTGCTCAAAATTTTCCTATTTTGCTGAGCATCAGTAAAAATTAATTGCAGTATCTCTAGCTTACAAGCATGAGTGACTGCTTTATTAGAATATTTCGTACCTAGTGACTGCTCTATTAGAGTATCTCAATCTTAATTCATCATTTTCTATGAGCATATGTGACCGGATTTCACATAACAAGGCTTCCACACACACAAAATCAAACTTACGATTTTACCAGAAATGGATTGCTGGTCTAATACACTATCATATTTCACACTGTACTTCCTTCAGCACTGACAAGTCTGGTTTCTGTAGCAGCTTTCTTCCGACCCTGTCAAAGCCACGAGTGTGAGATTGGCACCATTAAATGGCCATGGCTCTGTGATAATGGTGTGTAGTGAGCTGGGACTTCACAGAGAGCTCGCCAATAGTGTTCTCAGTCAATTTGAAGTAATCTGAGTGCCATGGAGGGCCATGGAGAGCCCAAACTTGGCCTCTGGATTCCAATCGTCTTCTTACTTCGTTTTATATCCGTATATTAAGACCACCGTCCACCCCCACCCTCCCACCCTATTAGTACCGCCTGTGATATTATTACCCGCTCGAAAAAAGCTGCTCAAAACAGGGCAAATTATGGGTATCAGAAATGTATACACCCACTCAGTGATAGCTAGTGAACAGATGAACAATTGGTGCAAATTTTGTTTGCACAGCTGTAGGCACTGGGAAGTTATTACACAATGATTCCTTAAAATCGCCATATCTCCTAACAAAGCTTTGTGCGTCGAAGCCTTGTTTTGTCAAATTCAGTCACATATGTTGTCCTAATACTATGCGTGACTGTTCTATTAGAGTATCTCGATCTTTTTCATACAAAATGTGCTAAGTTGTCATTCCTTGGTACCCATTTTTCCAATTTTTTACCTATTTTTCCAGCATTTTGCTCTGCTTTTATCAACATATTTTTCCAAAAAGTCTGCCAGCAAAATCGGTGCATCCCTAATTAGAGTATTACATAGATATCTCCAAATATTGAAGTAAACCGGGTATACCAATGGAAGTTCTATGTATGCTCTATTAGAAATCCTCAAAAAATGTGCACTCTATTAGAATACTACAATAATATTACCACCAATAGAAGTACTAGATTGTTCTAGAACATTCTATATAATTATTATGTTCTATTAGAAGTCCTCAGAAAATGTGCAATGTGAGTAAACACAAACTCAAAAGCAGGCTGGTTTTGATGCCATAAAAAAGACGTGAAATACACACAAAAACAGCCAAGTTGTGGAATAAATGGTGCAGCCTTAAAAAGCTGAAAAACGTTGTCAAATCAGAGGTGGCGGCCAAAAAATGGCTGCAATGATGTTAATGATAATAAATTTTAACAATGCACACAGCTATTAAAAATTTATATTATTGCAGCTATTTCTTGGGCCCCAGGCTTTTTAAGGCTGCGTACAACTTGGCTGTTTTTGTGTGGATATGTGTGAATATTAGATGCTATAGAATCTCCTCTTCTTACCATTAATCTTATACTTTAATGATGAGCCAATATCTAACATTCATTCCTTGAGTTATTCTTATGCTCTTCTGGCAATATAACTGCTAAAGCATTTAAGGTAATTTCTTAAGATTTGGATGTTCTACAGAGATAAGGTAAGAGCATGCTTATCACTTGTATTTTCAATAGTAGAATATGCTTCAATAGTTTGGAACCCCCATACACAAGTAAAGATTCAACTAGAAAGAGTACTGTCTATTTAGTTTGCTAAACTTGCGACTGGGAATGCATTGTTACACCATTACTAGAAAACGACACTTAAGCGCTGAAGAAAAATTGCACAAGAGTGGTATTGCTGTGCTGTATATACACATGTACAACCTTACAGCTCTGAAGATTCCATCCTATTACACCACTACTGCAAGACTTACTAGGAGGTGCAATAACATGCGATACATTTTCCCTCCTTGTCCACAGATTCATATAAATTTAGTTACTTTCCTTGTGCAATCCATGATTGACATAATTTCCCTATCAGAATCATTGAATTGAATCATTTGCTTAGATTATCATACAGTGTACATACTATATGTGGGTAAGTTTTGTTTGAGATGGTTCCCTGGACAAAGCAGCATAAGCTGCCTGTCAAATAATTAATTCAAGTTATCAAAGTTTTCTCTGGCTGCTCAATTAAAGCACCTTGATATTTTCAATTACAGCTTAGTGGTTGCTATATAGTAATTATTTTGTTTTTGTTTAGTTACATTTCTTCAGGAAATAATGTTATTTGGAATTAGACTATGGCAAGCATAGTATGCTTTGACGTTTATTCATTAATGAAGTATTCAAAATCTAATAGATACCTGGGGTAGGTATCTAAACTGGTTAGATACCCGTGACAAATTTTTGTCACGTGGTTTGCTGGATTCCAGTCACGATAGCCATCAGAAATCATCGCTAGAGTGTAAAGAAAGCATTGCTGGATCACAAAGATGAATGTATTCATCTAGGGAGCCTACCAGTAAGTTATTTTACACTAATTCAATCAGGAAGCTGCCATTACGACAGTGACAAGAACCGTATGAGCCATAGTCTAAATCGTTCGCCCTCAGTGATTATTTTGCCATTCCTCAGGTCTCTAAAATAGTGAAGATACCTGGATCTGTGCAATAACCTATACATAATTTCACAGTATGTATGTGTATAAAATAGGCAGTGTTATATAGGAAGAATAATTGAAAGCACAATATACATATTTCTAGCTATTTAAGAGTAGCAAATTTAACTATCCTGGAAAGTTATGCATATATTACAGCTGCTATTTGGATAATAAAGCATAAGACTCATGGCTGAGGGCTTCATTATTTGTCTGGCATAAGTAAGGTGATTAGTACATGTGAGCCTAGTACATTACACGTACTAATGTGGCAGTTTACATATGTGATATAGTCTGGGAAAATCGGTCTTATTTAAAAGTATCAAGAAATGCTGGTTTCTAAGTATTCTGTGTGTTGTAGCTCTCCAACGGTTGAAGCTATGTGTAACAAATTTTAAAACTTTAAAGAAGAAGGCATAGGGATGAGTTAGGCCAAGTTGTTGGCCATTCGGTCTTACAACTGGCTAAAATGAAAGGACATTTACAGCACAGGTCTTTATTCAACACCACGGAACTGTACAGTCACATATATTACAGCCATCCCCAGGCTAGCCAAAGCTTAGCCAAAGCTCTATTAAGGCCCCAGACTGCTTGTGCAAATCATCATTGTGCTTGGGAAATGCAGACCAACTGATATTGATTGTGAAATTTGATAGTTTATTCATGTAACTTTGTGTTTTTGGTGAAAAATTAAATCTGTTGTCATGGATGATAAGACCGGTTTTCCCAGGCCAAGTCACATATACTGGCTGCACACTTACATGTGTTAATAGTACTACTTTAGGTGAGTGTTTGTAGTACAGGTAAACGTCATTGCTAATGTTCCAGCTTCCTTGTAGTGTACAACAAGCCTGTTAATCACTGTAATAACAGTAAACCTCAGTAATTTCCGGTGGACTAAGCAGCTGATTATTGAGTTGGTGTAACCAACTATCTTGAGGGTGTTTGATAACAAATTACTGACACACCTGCATTTTAATAAGCTAAGTTTGATGAGCTATAAAGTTCACACCCCAGCTGTACTGTATGGCAAATAAAGTACATTTTATTGTTTAATGTCTCTCACTCAATGTTCTTTAGATATAGCATTATTGTAGTTGTGTGCATATTTTTAATTAGATGCCAATAACAAAAATACAATCAGGTCACAGTCTGCCATTGATGATGTCATTTGTAATGAATGTGTATCATCTCCTACCAAAGATATTAGTGGTGAAGCACAAATAGTCACAGGTAAAAGCAGTTTAGTAGATTACACACTTAATTATATATTCCTCCAGTGAAACAGGATACTGATGATGAAGACCATAATAATAGTGAGATAATGGTCTGCATTATTAACAATCAAGTTACAAGTTTCTAATATTCAAAATTGTGAAAGCATTATAATGAGTAGTATACAGAACATGTGTATGGTATACTGTACAAATATTTGCACACTAGCACACAATTACACAATAATGACATTGTATTGATTTAGTATTCAGCTACAACAGTAGATACTTTGCAGTTATATACTAAATGATGGGTCAGGGGTGATGGGGTTTTCAGAAATCAGGAAACTTCACCTCTTTGAAATTTAGGTTTCAAAGGTTTGATGGATAACATAAAAGTAGTGAGTAACAACACACAGTACAGTACAACAATTTATAGTAGCATGAAACTTAAATTCATTCCTCAGTGAGCAATCTGGAGTTGGAGATAAGCCTTTTTGAAAGGTCAAGATAAACAGTACAGTTGAAGCAAGTAGGCCTGAAGTTCAGCCTCACAAGTGTCAGTTCCTTCAACTTCAAGTCACTTTCCTAGGCCACAATATCTCTCCAAATGGAATTGCTCCAGAACCTGCAAAAGTGCAACAATGGCCAACTCCGACATCAAAAGCTCAAGTTCAACAGTTTTTAGGCATAGCAAACTATTATCAAAGGTTTTTGAAGCACTTTGCTAGCAGAGCAAAACCATTGCACCAGCTTACTGAAATAAAAACCACTTTAAATAGACTTCACAATGCCACACTACTTTTAAAGAAATTCCTTACTATTGCCCCTACACTAGCAATGCCAAACTGGACACAGCCATTATTTTATTATTGTTACCGATGCTAGTGATGTCAGAATTGGAGCTGTCCTTTCACAGCTGGACAAAGAAGATAATGCAGACATGTTGTAGCTTATGCCAGCCACCTATTATTTACAATACATATTTCCTTGAATGATAAGTTTACTGAGTTTAATGAAACTTTTCAGCAGCTTATCAAGTAATTGTAAGACTCTTTCATAAGGGGGGTTCCATGCAATCCTTGAGCCCTCCTGGATCCGTCTCTGTAATGGCTGGCCACTGGACAGTTAACTCAAAGACTGCTCAATTACTGGGCTGACCAGTGACCATCGATATTGACTCATATATTCTAAATAATAGTTAGACATTGAAACACAGGGTTCTACAGAATTTAGTAACTCAAAGGCCCTGTAATTTGTTGTGGTGTATGAGTGAAGTAAGTGTGCTACTACAGGGCCTGATCATGAGGGTTTCTAAATTCCACCCCTGGCACCTTGTGTTTTGATGTCTAACTAATTTAGACCACAGTTTGTTGCTGAACCTTCACTGCTGCTTTTTGTACCTTCACAGCTGCTTGTGACACAAGAAATATAGCATTCATTTGTAGAAGCAAGCCCAATACACCTCCCTGTAACTTGTAACAGAACTTGCTATCCAGTTAAACTCCCTCATGTTGCCAACGTCACCGGCACATAATTGCTATGTTTTGTATAGTCTCAGAGACAGGGACAATAAGAGCACGCTAAAGGGTTGAAAAACCTGACATCGACCCATCAATTTATCGACCCTTGAAAACCTTGACATCGACCCTTACCCCCCCGAAAATCCTTATTATACTAACGTTTCTTTTTGTTGGAAAGGCGCTTTATTTGGTTATTGATCCAGGGATGTCTTGGAGATTTAGAGAGTTTTCTTTGAGGTATCAGTTCCAAGCAGCTGTGACATTCCTGCTTAAAAGCGTTCCATAAATCTTGGATTGGGGTGACAGTAGAATAATTGGATACAAAGTTATTTGAGAAGTGGGAAAGATTTTCACTAAGTGCTTGCTAGTTAGCTTGATGCCATAAGTACACTGTGCGAGGTTGAGATTCAGTTAAGGTTGCAACGAGAGAGGACTCAATAACAATTAGTTCGTGGTCACTAATACCAGGAGAAACCTTAACTTCCTGGATCAATCCGGGTCTGTTTGTAACAAATAAATCAAGTATATTGTTTCCCCTTGTAGGTGAGTCAACCAACTGTGTAAACCCAAAGGTACTAAAAGTGTCAAGTGACATATTGCATAACTCTAATGGATAGGCATTGGATACGATAGAATTAAGGTCCCAATTGATATTGGGAAAATTGAAATCACCTGTAATCCGCATTACAGCATTCTCATACTCACAGCACAAGCGTTCAATTAGATTACAAGCGTTTTGCATGTACTGTATATCTCTATTTGGTGGTCTGTATATAACTAACACTATTAACATGCGACTGTCTGATAACTTAATTTTACAGGCTACAGCTTCACAATCTGTTATGGTTTGGATTTGGGTACAGTTTATAGTGTTTTGACAAGTGAAAAATACTCCTCCTCCATACCTGTCTTCTCGATCTGCACGAAATACTTGATAATTTGAGGGGAAAATTTCACTGGTGTATACAGTAGAGTTCAACCAGGTTTCAGTACCTGCTATGAAGTGTGGAGTTTCTGCATTAATCATATATATAAAAGACTCTTGTTTGAAACGCAAACCTCTTAAGTTAGTTGAAATCATCTTAAAAGATTTATGATCATTAAAGTAATGTTTACAATTAGTAGTTGAATCATCGTTATTAGGATTACAGATAGAAGAGTTCTTAATTATTCCCTCCTTACAATTTGACCGTTTTTTATACGGTAGGATCTTGGGACTGTTTTATTAAGCTCTGCAAGTTTCTCTCTTAAAACCTTGTTTTCTGCTTGTTCCTTGGGTGTAAGGTCAGGTGTAATAAATATTTTCTTGACCCAGTCAGGGTTAGTATCATCTCTTAGCTTTGAACTGTTACGCAAGACCTGCTTCTTCAACTTTTCCGATGGAACATCAACCTTCAGCAGTCTCGTCTTTTCAGAATCCTTTTTGCCTATACGGGCAACTGTGTCCACCTGGACGTCAATTTTAAGGTAGTCTTGAAGAATGGATTTAACGTGATTAGTATCATGTACCCTCCTTTCCACAGCATCTTCTGAAGCACTTTCAGGAATCCGGTGTAGTATCAAATTGAGCTTTCTCTTTTCTTTCTCCTTCTCTTCAGACAAGAGGGATGTGACAGTAGAGTTAATCATTGTTTCTATGGATGGTTGGAGAGTGGCCATGCTTAATGTGGGGATGCCGTGGCTTAGTTTGTCTTCTTCTAGGTGTTGAATTCTTTCAGTAAGCTCACTGACTTTCGTGAGGAGGGATCTGATCTCGGACTCAAAAGAAGCTTTCAGGGATCCAACAGATGAGATAATAACCTCTTGGAGCGAGGATAACAGCCGTGATTCAAACTCCCTGAAAGCTGAGTTCATAGACTGACTCACTGAGCCAGTGTCGTCGTAAACTGTTGGTGCTTGTTCATCACTATCTTTCAAGGCTCCAGAGTTAAGATAGGTTAAAAGTGCCACGGTACAACAGCATAAACGAGTCTTCTTGGTGAGAATTTAACGACACGAAGTACAACTCCCACAATCGATTATAACTCTATAGAGTTATGAGCGATTATTCACGAAAAATAACACCAATATGTTGTCACGCCTACAGGGTAAACCGCGTATGGTAGGGTCCGCAATCCGAAAAATCAACTTCTACAAATCAACCCCCCTACCATTGTGGGATGTTCATTGTAGTATCCCATTGCTTGATCCACCATGAAACCGGAGGCACGATTGTTGTCTTCACAGAAATATCATTTTCAGTATCTCACAAGATGCAAGATTTATTTTTAAAATTTCGTGCTCAACACAAAGGACCGGATGAAACTTGCTACTTAGCCAAATCGTATCCAGAGTTGTTGTAGTTGAAAACTACGCACAGAAATAAATAAATGGTTTGCTGGGTGCCCGGCACAGGGTTGCTTTCTTTGAAAAAACAGACAAAGAAATACGAAGTTTCGAATTCAAACTGCCCTACCACCCAGGGCAAGAGAAGCCAACTCTTCCTCATAGTGTTTCGATACGGTTGGGTGCATAGTCTGTCTATGCTGTTAGTTTGGAAAAGATCTGAGACTTCTCACCATCTGGGTGACGAGCGTAAAAATTTTTTGCAGCATCAAAGAATTGTGTTGCGGATTCTACCCATTTCCAGCGCTTCTGCAGCCACAACAATCATCAATTATAGACTAAAACTATGGCAAAAGATGTCCCTGAACGTTTAGTAACAGCGGTTGTCAATTATTATTTCATCCACAGCTTCCACGCCTCGCTCTAAGCTATGCATCAAGGGAGGCAGCAAAATAGTCCAAATTTGACTTCACCTCTAACGCTCCACAGCAGTTTCAAATCTTCACTAGATCACCCTACATCACCATTATGCTGCAAAACATCCCAAAACAAACCGAAAAATGCACAAAATCTTTCATTTTTTATTCGAGCTGGGTGGAGCTCCTGGTGAGCTGCTGGTATACTGCATCATATGAAATCACAGAAACACCAACTACTACTACTACCAAACGTTTTGAACCATCATTTATCATCATTCTAAACAAAATTAAGTGACCAGTGTGGCATCAGAAGTACCGGAAAGCACTTTGGTACCATTGAGAGAATCCCTTGAAATGACGCACGAAAATTTTGACGTTCTTCACCCAGATGGTGAGAAGTCTCAGATCCTTTCCAAACTAACAGCATAGACAGACTATGCATCCAACCTTAACACATCACTATGAGGAAGAGTTGGCTTTTCTTGTCTTGGCTGGTAGGACAGTTTGAATTCGAAAATTTGTATTTCGTTTTCTGCTTTTTGAGAGAAAGCAACCCCGTGCCGAGAACCCAGTGAATCATTTGCTTATTACTGTGCGTACTTTTTAACTACATTAACTCTAGATAATATCTAGCTAAGCAGCAAGTTCTATCCTGTTCTTTGTGTGGAGCCCGAAATTTTAAAAATAATTTTTGCATCTCACGAAATACTAAAATCGATAGTTCTGTGAAGACAACAACCGTGCCTCCGGTTTCATGGTGGATCTAGCAATGGGATACTACAATGAACATCCCACAATGGTAGGGGGATCGATTTGTGAAAGTTGATTTTTCGGATTGCGGACCCTACGTATGGGAAGAAGCTGAAAATCGGCGGGTGAATAGGTTAACTATTTAACCTCAAACCTTTTGTGGTTTGGAAGAAATCGAGCTAAAAACCAGGAAGATACAACAAAAAAACCAACAACAATTATGCAATCGAGATTAGCTAATAAAAAACGACTGCTTGTCACGCCTACCAGAAAAACCGCTTGGGGTAATGCTTTGAAAATCACTGTACAGATGGAGTAATCATCTTAGAAAAGCTCTTCAATGATGTAGAAGAATCAGACTTAAAGCCACGGAGTTATAACACAAAATCCAACTTGGTGTAGCAAGTGCAAGATCTAGATACTCTAATAGAGCAGTCACCCTAATAGAGCATTCACCCTGAAGAGAATTCAAGAGATCAGCTAGAAATAAGTAACCTGTATAGAGATCAGCTACAAACAAGTCACCCTGTAGAGAGATCAGTTACAAACAATCCACCCTGTAGAAAGATCAGCTAGAAGAAGTTACTTTGTAGGGAGTTCAACTACGGAAACAGATAGTTCAGCTAGAAGAAATCACCTTGTAGAGTTCAACTACAAAGAAACCACCATGTAGAGAGTTCAGCTACAAACAAATCGCCCTGTAGAGAGATCAGCTAGAAGAAGTTACCTTGTAGAGAGTTCAGCTACAAAGAAACCATCATGTAGAGAGTTCAGCTACAAACAAATCGCCCTGTAGAGAGATCAGTTAGAAGAAGTTACCTTGTACAGAGTTCAGCTACAAAGAAACCATTCTGTAAAGAGCTCAGCTGCAAACAAATCACCTGTACAGAATTTAGGTACAAACAAATCACCCTGTAGAGAGATCAGCTAGAAGAAGTTACCTTGTAGATCGTTCAGCTACAAACAATCGCCCTGTAGAAAGAGCAGTTAGAAGAAGTCACCTTGTGGAGTGTTCAGTTACAAAGAAACCACCATGGAGAGTTCTGTAATAAATATATGTATTTATAATATATTATAATTTGTACATTTACTGATAAAATCAGAAATATTTAAAGTATTTAAAATCTGCTTCATCTTCTCTGCTTCATCTTCTCTTCTTCCTGTGGTAAAGAAAAAAAGATAGGTTTAAAAGTCCTTCAAAATACAAAAAGAAGTGAAATCTAATCCAAAACAGCCAAGCTGTAAAAAAGAGTGCAGCCCTCAAAAAGGCTATGGTGAAAAAAGATGTGAAATCCAAGGTGGCGGCTAAGAAATGGCTGTGATGATAGGTTAATGGTAAAATTTTAATAATGACAATTCAGGTGAATTTTAGTGCCAGCACCAAGCGGCACAATAATTCACCTGAATTGTCGTTATTAAAATTTTTACCATTAATCTACCATCACAGCCATTTCTTGGCCGCCACCTTGGATTTCACATCTTTTTTCACCATAGCCTTTTTGAGGGCTGCACTCTTTTTTTACAGCTTGGCTGTTTTGGATTAGATATAAATAACTATTACAATTACAAACAACTATTATTACAACTACATAAACTACAACTAGCAACAGGGGGAAAACTATTACTATAGTATGTTCACGTTGAGCTGAATCCTCAAAAACACTTAATAACTCATGGATGCAATTACACACGATCTTGAAATTTGGCTCATTTGTAGTACTGCTTGATCCGCTAAAAATATTTCAAAATCTTGTTGTTCAAATGTTTGACATAATATTTACGGCCAATCAAAATTTTCACAATACACTTCCTATGGAGAAGCCATATAAGTACAGTGTCCATTAGACCCCTTTCCCGAACTTGTAATGGAGCCAAACTGTACATGTCTGTTGTTGACACCTTTGCTGTTACCAATAATCATCTGATTGGCAGAAATGTTAACTCTGTTGAGAAAAAATCCACTTTTAATTTTTAGCTGTTTTTCAGGGTTCAGCTCAACGTGAACATACTATAGGTGAATGAGTGCATAGCATTAAAAAGACTTAATTTATAGGAATTTAGTCTTATAGCATGTTTGCTAGCAAGGATAGTGTTGACTTTTTCAGTAGTGGCAGTAAATAGTCTACAATGTTGGTTGTAACTATAAAAGGAAGCCAATATATAATTTGAAAGTTAGAGACAAATTACTTTGTGAGAGACAATGTTATATTTTGAGCATATCAAATTTTATATTGACACATGGGACCATGACATACAAACAATATATAAATGTTACAAACCAGTCAGTATCTCACAAAATCAAGGTCGACAGGCCAAGAGTGACATATACAGTGCATACTATCTATTAGTGCTAGGCTTGAGCCAAGTATGCTTGAAAATAGCTATTTATGCTTTTGAGCATTACTCAAAAACCCAGTCTACTATTCTCAACATTATACTTTCAAAATCAACATTATACTCTAGAGTTGGCTGCTTTATTATGCATAGAATTATATCAGCCTATCCTGACTGCTGTATTAGAGTAAGTGACTGCTCTATTAGAGTATCTTGATCTTATTTCCATGAAATGTGAATAATCCGCTACTAAACAAATAAAAATAAAATAAACATTTTATTGATATGAAATGCAGTATAAGGTGTAGTGTGTTTATGTTATCTAGCATTTGTCAGATCTGTAGTTGAGTATGCATCAGTTATCTGGTCTCCACATACAAACTCTGATATGAAATGGCACAGCAAAAGGCAGCCGATTTGGTTTTAACGCTTCTCACCTTATTCAAGTGTAACAACCATGCTTCAGGAACTGAAATTGAACTCACTACAAGACTGAAGAATTCAATCCAGATTGATCACGTTCTAAAAAATTGTTAATAATTCAGTGGAAATTGACTTCAACTCTCATTTGTACCGACTAGAGGCTATCAATTAAATTATAGACAACTGCAAGCAAGAATTAATTCATTTCAACACACATTTTTGCCAGTCACAATCTGTGTGTGATTGGAATTCTCTGCCAGCTGATGTAGTTACCTCTTCTAGTTTAGATAAATTTACTGACAAACTGAATAATTTGTACATGCGCACACACACACACACACACACACACACACACACACACACACACACACACACACACACACACACACACACTCACACACACACACACACACACACACACACACTCATACAATATGAGGTTCTGTGCATAATCAATAAATAAACAAAATAATGTTTTGCTGCATTTTTGGTGTGCGCATTGTGCATTTTAATTAAAAATCTTGAAAATCGTCCTATTATGCTGGCATAATGCTTGATACTTTTGCTACCCTACAGACCTGTATAATGCTCAAAATTATGCCGGCAATATATCTGGCCGGCATTAGGTACCAGTCTATTATGCTTTTAATTTTGCCTAATATGCTATAAGCTGCAGTGCTCAGAAATTTGGCCTATTATGCTCATAATTATGTTCAAAAATTTTGCCACAGTTCCAATGTTTTATTACTTTTTATGGATAATGAATCAGGCATAATTGGTGCAAGCCTAATTAGCACTATAGCTATTAGCAAGATCAAATTTTCAGTAGCCCCTGTCACGGCCCTGTGAACAGAAAAGGAAGAATACATGTGCGTATAACATAGCACATAAACTTGACATATACTTTTTATTAGTCACATACGTAGAGGATCCACTATTATAATGACTGGCCATTGGAAATTTATACTATCAAAGCATACTGATCATGATCACTTACTTACTGTACTGGTCAAGGATGGCTGACCATTAACATCGATATACTCTAAGCCTAACAGAACAGAAAGTATTAGTATACTATAAACTTTACAATGTATTGCCTTTCATTATACAGATGCAGTACCTTCAGATGATATTGGCCATATTGCTAGGATATATAATTATACTGGTTAAGTGAGTAATTGCATCTCATTAAATTAGAAGACTATGGGAGTCAGTTTGATATGCATACACTACTAGAGACAGCATATGAAATTCCCCATGAAATACTTATATGAAAATTCCCTTGGTTCTCCCCTACATAAATTATTAACTCTCCGTGTGTATTGTACCAATGCAGTGTAATGAAAATGCCATGAAATTATGATGTGTACAAGCATTAATTTCATGGCCTACATATGCAACAATCCATGTTATATACCCTGGTATACCATTAATGACTTTCATGGTATAGTCCAGCAGAAGAAGGGGCATTTTGGCTGAACCTTGCCATAATATGGTCTTATAGTTTATTTTATATCATAAAATATTTCTCCATACTATGTACTACTCAAACCTACCTGCTGGACATCCGTCAGCATTGGGAATATTAATTCAGAAAATTCTAATATTTTGGTCATTCCACCATAAATTATCAGAGAAATTAAAATGTTAACCCACTCTTTTCAAATTTCTTCAAAATTGGCACAGACAGTGTAACATGAGATAAAGTCATACACCAGATTTCATTTGATCACAATCCATGTTATGCCTGTTTACTTTACCGTATTTATGGTTGTGTAATATTTTAACATTCAACTATATAATATACTGTGAAACCTGCATGTATTGGATCACCGCATAAAAAGGTCACCTGATTTAAACTGACTATATAGGCATTGTGATTTGTAACAGTCTCCCTAATTAAATCTACAATGACAATGACATGTTTTATGCAACCAGCTGCAGCCCCTCAATAAGGCAAGCCCAAAGGTGACTGGGAAAGCTCACTATTACTTTAATGCTTAGTGATTAAATATATACTTCATAAGCTATATGGTTTTTAAATATACTGTAAGCATACTGTGTAAGTTCTTTTTTCAACATCAGCTTGGCTTTCTGCCTTGTTTGACCTTGAATAGAGCACATGTAAAGTCGTGAGTGATAGGGTCCATGCTAAAATAGCCAAATTTAAAATAAAAATAAAAATAAACAAATAAAAGTACGTAATTAGATTGCAGCTATAATTTATACAATATTTTAGATCAACACTTTACATTTAGTTTATAACTCTGGACAATACAGTTGCACACTTTTCACAGCTTGACTGTCATGGATTTGTTAGAATCCAGTGCTGTTCCAATCTACCACTGCATTTCATAGAACACTGTGTGGGGGAGGAGGAGACCCCTTAATTAAGGGGGGCTTGATTTGTAGCTAAGGGATGACATGCAGGAGTGGATCCAGACTTTCTAAAAGGTGGTTCCTCTCTGGAATTGCAGCCTGGTGATACCATGCCCTAGCTGTAAGTCAAAGACCCTATTGCAAAAAATCATTTATTTATTTATTAGCTAAAACCTTTTATATGGGTAACACACGGCCTAATGTATAAGAACTGTAAGTAGTTACTTCGTCCACAAAAATGTCTTGGAACAGTGGAAGGTTGTACATATTACGTTAATGGAATCCCAGTGTGCGGTTGGCTTTATGACAGAATGTTTCAATGTGAAGATACCAAGTTAGTTTATGATCTAATGTTATACCCAAATATAGATGTTGAGAAATAGTGTTCAGTGTAGACAGTACCTTTCATGGCATATTCATCAGTACTTATTGTCATTTTAAAGTTACTTGAAGAACGCTACATTTAGCAATGCCGGTTGAATTCCATATTATGCCAATGTCTTGCCCAAATTGTTAAATTATTGAGATTTTTCTGAAGAGTATCATGGTCCTGTGGTGTATGTATCACTCTATAAACTAGGAAATTGTCAGCAAAGAGAAGTATGTGGTTCTGGGTGTTATCATTGATGTTGTTTATGTAAAGAAGAAAAAGAATTGGTTCCAGCATGGAACCTTGAGGTACACCTACCAGTAGGCATTCCAGTATCTGAGATTTTTTAATTAAAAAATTCTCCATATATTCCCCAATAGAACCCTGGCACAAAATAACAACTCGTGTTTAACTTGGGATTGCTCCATCATCCAAGCTCCAATGAGGATGAAAATCGCTGTGGGGTTTGTCCACACACTGGTCATCATGAAAATCTTAGTTTTACCATGTGCATTACATATAAGTAAGTTTTGTGTTGCTTTGTAATCTTTTCAAGCCATGCAATGTATGTAGAATACTTTAAAACTTTTAAAAATGTACTGTTGGGTGGAAGGTAGTCACTGGTGCTTACTTTAAAGTGCGTAGTTACTTCGCTTGGGTTAGTGATTTTCAGCTCCAGAGCAATTTTCTGATGGCTGTGTCATCAGCTCAAAAGTATAAACCACTTCAATGTCGGCATAACAATGTCATAATTGAAACCACAACTCCATCTTAGGTATTGTTGCATCATTGTGGCACCTCCACTTTAGTTGTTTACTTTTGCAAGTTGTTAACTTGATGTTTTTACTCACTTGAGATAGCCACTTGCCTATGGCTATACACCATTGTATTGAGAAGTGTGCAGTAGGTGAAACATATTTGGTCACCACAAAGTATACAAAGATCCGATACGATCTGAAATTACTCTCATTACATGTACAAACGTGAAGCTAGAAACAACTGCAGTTTCAAGATAGTCCAGATTGCTAAATGGCTTCCTGATTGAATTGTATCATTTTCCCCTTAAAATGTATGGAGAGCCCTAGAGAAAAAATGTACCTTTTTTCAGTTTTTAAGCACTGTGCATGCCAAAGTAGCTAATTCCAACCCAACAAACTATATATTTCTGAGATCGGCAATCAATACTCTATCTATTGAGCATATAAAAACTCATTTTTCCAAAATTTAAAACTTGGGTTGGAATGCCTACTACCAGTCCTACCTGCTGACAATAGCTGCCCTCCAACAACTATTATCTCCTTATTTATAACTACATATGTAGTTTGTTACACTGCTCTGCTGAATAATACTGTGACTGCTCTATTAGAATATCTCGATCTTTATTCTGTATTATTAATTAATAGGCAGACAGCACAGCTGATGTGCCTAGGATATACAATCACACAATACTATGGTACATAACTGTATTACAATTATGAATTATACTACATAGATTACAAATACTAATTAAAAACAATCAATAAATTTTATAATTGGTTAGAAAAACTATTTACAGTGCTTGCTTCGATGGCAGAAGTAGGTAGAGTTCCAACTGTGCACGGTTTTTTTGGAAAATAGCTATTAGCTATGATAGTAATTAGTTCTGGCAGTTGGTATGTTAAAATGAAAAGGATGCGGAAATCTTGTTAAGTGGGTGGTGGTGGTGGTTGTTATATAGTTAGGTATTTCAAATGTAATTAAATTGTGTAGTCCTTTGTACAGTATTGCGAGTCTTGAGATGGTTCTGCGAATCTGTAATGCTGGCCACTGCAGCTCTTGCAAATTTTCTTGCAAATTTGGTCACAAATGGACTGGCATGTTGAGGACTTTTATATCATTGAAAGCACTATCTTGCATGCTAAAGGTTGCCAAAATGCTTATGCAAAAGGTGCAGTATGCAGATTTAGGAGAATAATATTTCTTAAAGAATTTGGTTGATAGCCATTTCAATTAAAATAGCAAAAGGTACTACATATGAGCAGAAGAGATTGAGATCATCTGTGAACAATCAACTTCAGTACAAAGGGCATACAATGGTCTATTTACTGTACATAAATATATCAATGAAGAGGTAGGCACAGCCATACATATTAGTGTAACCTAACTATTCTTTATTTCATTGTATAAAATAGAGGATATCTATAAAACACAGTAACACAGTGGAATCCCTAAAGTGTAGAAAGTTGTCCTGATCTTGGTGGCCTAATTGTATGTGCGTTCAATACAAATGGGACCATAGATTATTCTGATTATCAAGATGTCCATATTTCAGGCTGGTTCAACTGTTTAACTTACATACAGTAGGTGGGACATGAGGCAGGTTTATTGTATCATTGCATGGACACCTTATATGATGCCCCAAATAAGGAATTGGAAATATGCTAAATTAGAATAGATGTGAAGAGCCTGAGCACCAGCCAGTTAATAAACTTATCGATGAAAAACACATTACATGCTATTTGCTGTACAGTGAGTGCTTTGTGACATCTTACTTCTACTTGTGGCTAGTAGCAAGTACTAGTTGTTTGCACTTACATTAATTGACAATCTATGCATAGGTGTATACATCAACTTTTTAAAGTACAAAACTCAAATTATTCCATCTATAGCACCAATGCTATGATCATATTTTGAGCATTTTGTTGCGTACTAATACTGTACCCAATAAATTGTTTGCACTTAATGGATTTTATAATTAGCTAGAGAAAGGGTGTGTTAGCTTTCGGATAGCAGCAAACCCAAAGGGGCAAACCATTATCACCATTCTGAGAGAATCAAGAGACACTTGATTATATCATCAAACAGTACGGTAGTACCATTTAAGTAGGGATCACCCAAAAATTTCACGCGCCACCCAAAATTTTGCTTTTGAAAATCGTCCTAGAGACATCTTAAAATCACCTTTACACTTACAGAATAGTACTACAGCATAGTCCATATAGTATCTAATACAGCATTAAATATAACAAAACAGCTGGATATAGAATTTTAAAAGAAAATTGCTCAAACTTGAACTTTTGTCTCACTGCTTCTCTTCCTGCTTGATCACAGTTGCAAGGTTAGAGGTCAAATGAAGCAGTGTACAGCCACCATTTTGTGCCAAAATAGCTAATTCACCCTTGAGATGTGCCTTTTGGGGTTCTGATAAGTGTAGGCCCTATATAGCTCTGTGTCTTGTCTTTTCTTCTGTCTTTTTTCAATGTTATTTAATCAGGATTTAATGAAATCCCTACATGTACCAGAAACTATAATTAAATACCTGGTATAATAGCTAGGATTCAATTTGTTCTCTCAAATCTAAAAGTAATGGTAGCTATAACTATCATGCTGAACCAAACAATTGAATGTTTAAATAAGTAAACTAAGGAAAGTCAAGAGTGATGCTTATTGAGACATACATAACTATAGTATGCATAATGATTCTTTTAAGGTTTACGATTTATGAAACATAATTTTAATTATTCAGTTTTTCTGACATCAATTGTAATACTTCAGATTTGTTAAATGGTCAGGTTATCAAGCAATTTTGTATAAAACTTGAACCCACAGAAACTATTTTGTAAAAATTGCATGGTGGCTATGCAGCTAATTAAGCTTTGGTTGCTATGGGAAACTGCCCAATGTTGTCACCTGTCCAGCAGGTGGAATATTGTTTTAGGTGTACAGGACAATCCAAAACTGCATTAAAATAAACTATGAACTATTTGCCAACTTCACCCTACTGTCTGCCAGACTATGGTACATTCCATGGGTGTGATTTAACTTTTCATGGAAAAGTCATAGGCATTCAAGGCACACTTCTGTGGTAGTAATAGCTTTCAACTTCATGAAACCATGTAATTTGTAACAGAATCTTAATTAAGAAGCCTCATTAATTTGACACTTTCTGTCTGCATACAACTTATGAATGGCTTGGAATACCTATCAAATCTATGGCTAACAAAATAATTTTTCAAGCAACTTCAGTTATTAGTAAGTGTTTAGGAGTAACTACTGACCAGCACTTGTCTTGGAAAGACCACATCAGCATTCTTTATAAAGCAAACTCTGTAAAGGGTTTCCAAACACGAAATCTCCATCAATGTACATTACCAATTAGGTATTTGTGAGACCAACTTGCTGTTATTGTACTGTATGGTCCCCTCACCTACATACAATATCAAATCTATCAATATTTAAGTACAGCCCGTTTTGTTATGAATGACTTTCTCGATTCAGTGGCATAACCATCATACTGCACCACCTATGGTGACCAACTTTAGAAACTACCTTAACTTCTTATGCTCTTTAAATTGATTCATGGTCTAAGTCTTGTTGAAGTCACATCAATTACTCTAACTTTCTTAACCTCAATGACATGTACTGACTACTGAGATGAGTCTCAAGGTCATTTTCGTCATTATGCTATTCCACCAGTTAGTTTAGTACATTCTTTCCTACAGTACCTTCAGCAGTAAAATTATGGAATGATCTACCTCAATCACTACTCAAAATTTATGATGTTGATGATTGTAAACAAGAACTTGAGCCCCCCACACCTCCTGTATGATTATCTGTGTTTGTTAGAGATTTTACACAGTAAAACAACAACAACATCAACAACAATAATAATAACAATCCTTTCAATGATATTTGCTCTTAGAAAAGAATTATTAGTCATGGTGCCTTTCTCAGAAAGGCATTAGGAATATTTGATATGGTCTCTCCTTTAGTGGTTATATGATCATAACATTACCTTTAATAATGAATCATTGGATTTAGCTCTTCAGGATGGTATAGCAGCAACTAGATGGATGCAAAACTATACTTTTAACCAACAGCTGTTGCATTTGCAGACAAAAATTAATGTAGAGAGTGTGGAGCATCTTTTAAGTTGCTGTTGTTGCTGTACTCCTCTTGCCCCTACTATATATTTGAGAACTGTTACAATATTTTGTGTGACAATCAATTTGGGTTTTGTCAACATAGATCTACTACCTCTCTTTATTAACTACGTAGATGGTTGGGCTAAGATTTTAAACTCGCATCATAGTGTTCATTGTCTGTTTTTGGATTTCACCAAAGCTGTGCCCCATGAAAGACTCCTACTGAAATTATGGCTGTATGGGGTAGGTGGAACCTTATTGAACTGGTTCAGATGTTTTTTGACTACTCATAGACAGCGTATGGTTTTGAATGGTTCATTTTCTTCTTGGCTACCTGTAATTTCTGGGGTGGCTCAAGGAGCTATATTCTTGGTCTCCTGCTATTCATTTCGTATTTTAATGATTTGGCACAGTTCATTTCGTATTTTAATGATTTGGCACAGTTTGTTAAATGTAAGTTCAAGCTTTTTGCTGATGATCTCACTTTGTTTCATTAGATTATTTCAAATTCTGACCGTTTATATGTGCAAGAAAACCTATATGCTTTCCTTAATGGTGCCAAAGGTGGTTAATTCATTTGCAGCTTCCAAAGTGTGAAGCCCTTTGTATTTCAAACAAACGTTATCCTCCTACTTTCACATACCTCTGTGATGGTCAACCCCCTTCAGTGGGATAGTATG
Source organism: Dysidea avara (assembly GCF_963678975.1). Classification (NCBI taxonomy): domain Eukaryota; kingdom Metazoa; phylum Porifera; class Demospongiae; order Dictyoceratida; family Dysideidae; genus Dysidea; species Dysidea avara. The sequence goes on from NC_089275.1 coordinate 27,755,516, forward strand.
GTGAAACATTTGGGAGTTTACATCAATCAACATTTGAAGTGGACAGATCACTGTAAGTTTGTTTGCAGTAAGGCTACTAAAGTTTTGAACCTGCTACATCGTTTGTTATTATAATATCATTGTTCACAATCTGCTAAAAGCTATTCATATTGTGCTCTTGCTCTTCTGCTAATCCAATTTGGCTGTCCAGTTTGGTTACAACATTATAATAAGGACCTCAAACAACTTGAATCTATTCAGAATCAAGCTGCTCACTAGATTTGTGGCAGTCATTGTAACCTTTCTACGTTTACATGGTCACCATCATCAGGATCCTGCCTTTCTGAACTTGCTTGGCCTTCCATTTACACACAGCTCATCACCATATCATTCTTATTTTTATATAGTGTATGACTTGATGCATCACCAAACTTGGATTACTTTTGATGATCACTTCAAAATTAACTCTAACAACACAAGGTCCCATTCTAGGACACTTATGACTAAATAATAGGTGATTAATGTACATCATTAATTAATGTTTTTTGTACATATAGTTTTCTTGTGGAACAAATTACCAGCTTCTGTATGTAATGTAAATTCACGTAAGGTTTTTTGTTCTGCTGTACTTAATCATTTTGCATGTATATACAGTGCAACTTCTTGTTTGTTTTTGTTATTTGTGTTCTAGTGTAAATATTTTTGTAGTTTGTGTTGTGTGTTATGTAAATGTTGTATTATTTGTTTGGGGGTGTTCTTATAAGCCCTTTAGCCTATTACTCTCCCCTGTCAATTTTCACATATTAATAAAAATTAAATCAAAAATCTAAGTTACAGAAAGCAGCACTTTAAGTTTTGGGCTGATGCAGGATCATGAGAAGTGTTCTACTAAGAGACTAACCAGCCTTCTATCCCGCTAGCTACAATTAACATTGATACTTACTTTAATGTAACCGCATGTATCTATAATGCTTTGTTTAACTCTGTTTATGTATAATTTTGTATAATAAATAATTATAATTTCTTTTGCACATCTCAATTGTAGTGATTTAAAACAACTTAAAATTAAGTATGAAATTTTAACAAAAATACTCTTAAATTAACAGTGAAGGTATAGCTATATGTAAGTTATTCTGCACCAAGCAATTATAGTTATTTGTAAGTTATTTTAGATAATTGTAATTAGATAACTAGTTAGTTAACTACATAGGCTACCAGAGCTGGTGTCTGGTAGATCCTCAGAATTGTATGTCCCTTGCAAGCCAAAGATTTCTGTATGTGTAGTTGTACCACAATTCTGTAAAGCAATATATTATTATTATTATTATAATAAGCAAACTTGCTTATGCTGATACACAATTATTCATCAGATGATGACACTCCCATAATTATTTAGACCGCCACTTAAAAACTTTGCTAATTCATATAGCTAGCTATGGGTTTCAGTATTTTTTTCAGTTGACAATTTTGTAGTCTCGCGTGACCAGACATACTCTTCGCGCGGCACTTATCGATTAATAATTCTAAGCGCCTAGCTGATAAGCGCCGCGCCAAGAGTTGGGTCTGGTCACGCAATAATGTGTCTTCCTTATGTCCCTTCTAACCGATCCACCGCCAGCATGAATGTGCGAAGTGCCGTCAGTTTGAGGAGAGGGTTGGTGAGAGAGAGAGAGATAAACGTCATAATAATTGACAATTACATGAACAAATAATTACAAGAGGTCAGGAGTCCAGTTTCAGGGTTACCAAGTTATTACTAAAAAGTATGGAGCATAGATTATCTCTATAATCTATGGTGAGATTGATCATGGAAACTTCAGCCCACTCGTCTTTTTACCTTTTTGTACCAGTTCATGTTGTTACATGTTTCTGTGATTTCAATTAATAATAATAATTTTAGCTACATTTAAGGAATCCCAGTGTGCGATTGGATTTGTGGCAGAGTGTTTCAATGTGAGGATACCGGGATAGTTTGTAATATAGTGTTATACCTAAATATGGATGTTGAGAAATATTATTTAGTGTGGTGCCATTCATGGTGTATAGAGCAGTTTCAAAACCATGGTAACCAAAAATTATGCAATAGACCACATCCAAATCGACATGTTTTTGTACCAGACTGCTTGATGTTGCAAGTTGAATTCCTCACTAAATTCATGCCAAGACTTATTAATATGTGAGTAAAATAGATGCCAGTGATAGAATAAAGTATATAGATGAGTTATTAGGCATTAAATGATACGTACTGCCTCCCAACAGGGCAGTTTCGTAGGAAAGAGAAATGCGTAAAGATTTATTTATTTATTTTTTAATACAAATTACTCTACAACTAAACTACAAACACAATTAATTACAACAGAGGTTTGGGGAAAGGAAAATCAGAGTCCTCACACAGCCCAATACCGTAAAATCATACAGGCATTGTTCGTCCATAAAGAAACTGAAAGTTGTTGTAACAAATGTTTACGAGCCTGTTTGGTTGATGCACCACTTCTGGCTGTGGTGCATTCAGCAATGGTACAAAGGGTTTGAAGCGCAAATGGTGACCAAAAACCAAAAGTTTCTACAACAAGTGGGACAAAGTCACACCCCGCCTCCTCTACAGCATCTTGATGTCTCTGGTCCTTGGCTAACTCACCAGCTGCAGCAGCTACCCCAGCACAAGAAGAAGAAAAAGAAATGTGAGAAGGCTGGGTAGTGCTACGAACAGACACATCAAAATAAGCTGGACGACCATGCTGAAAATCAGGGTGGTACACATCACCTGGGAGAAGAATTATCTTCATAAGAAACACGTTGTTCCTTCAAAACTCCTGAGTGACTCTGGGACAAAGCATGACAAACAATGTCAACTAGAGCATCATGGCGACGAATTCTCATAGGACCATGAGAACATTCTAGAAGATGGTCACCAAATTGGTCAATGGAAGTAATATACACACATAATGGGGAAAGTGGAAATAGAGGGATTCCGAGCCACAAACGAAGGCCAACAACAAACTCAGGACCAGGAATAGCCAGAGCAAGGGAGACTTGAGGAATAGCTTTGATGAGCCATCCACTGCTAGTACCAGATGAGTGAGAGAGAGCAATAAGTAGAGCACGGTTTTGGATGTTGAAAGAAGCAAATAGTTGGTCATACTGATTTTGATCTAACAGAGCCTGTAAGTCCTGCTGGGTAGCAGAGGGAATAAAGATATCAGATGTAAACCTTTCAAAGGTAGCAACAGCATGTTCTTCATTTGGAAACACTAGATCATGAAAGTCCTGGGATAGAAGATGAGAAGCCAGGAGACGAACACTATTACATGAACCCAAAAAGGCCGCAGCAGCAGAAGAAAAGGATGAGTGCAAGCCCAGACCCCCCAAGCGAAATGGTAATGTGGCTTGGCACCAAGAATCATTAGGAAGACTACATTGTATTATGCAACTTAGGCAAGATTTAAGATTAGAATCAAACTGTTCTAAAAAGGAATGCAATATACAGAATGGCACTGTGCGCAAAAGATGAATGATCTTGCAGCTTCCAAGGCAGCTGCGTAGTAAATGAAGCTCGATTTGAGGGTCTTCTAAAATTGCAATGCTGTCTTGAGCAGCTGTAACCTTGGCTAAACGAGAGAACAAGAACTCATCGAAAAAGTTGTCAGTTCCCCAAATAGGAGATCCCAAAAGCTCCAAACCTTCACCAGCTCGGTTGATACTGGTGGGAAATTCAGGGAAAGAGTCTCCAGAAGGCCAGAATAGTTCGCACTTGGACAGTTGTAAATGGAGACCAAACCGGGGACCATGAATTGAGAAAGAATCTAAAAGCTTCAGTAAGGAAGATTTCGAACCAATAAATGTCCCATCATCTAAATACCACAGATGTAATTTGACTAAATCATGAAGCTTGACAAAATCAATAAACTGCAACAGAACTAAAGAAAAAAGCAAAGGGCCCAAAGGATCACCTTTTTGTACACCAGATGAGGCCATGATACGTCTAGAACCAAAACGAAGCTCAGCAGGTTGTGAGTAGCACCACTTAACCCAAGCAGAAATCTCTGGGAAATCTTCAGCAACTCGTTCGAAAAAAGCAGTACGACTACATTCATTGAAAGCGTTCTTCATGTCTATTTTTAACAGAGCTAAGGAAGAGTCAGAAGCATGTTGGTAAATGTAATGATGAGTAACGTGGATAGTAGTCTTCAACCACACAGGAATTCCAACCCCCACTTGACCGTAGGGGATAAAAACACTAGGGAGAGAAGGACAAGCAGCAAGACAACATACTCGACTTGCTAGGTGCCTAAGATGGATTTGGCCAAATTGCGACCTATTCACTGCCCAAAGGTGGTTAAAACTAGGGGAAACTTGAAGTATATTATTATTATTATTATTATTTACCTATACTGTACAACTTCAGAAATGAAGAAAAATGTACAGACAAATCACAAAAAAAAAAATTCAATACAATAAGTAAATCATAATTTAATTATAGATTTAAATACTTCAAGTGAATTAGAGTCTTTAGCTAGGTTAGGTAAATCATTCCAAAGTGAAATTGTTGCTGGAAAAAATGAGGACTGATATGAAGTCTTTTATGCTTGCAATGATAGGAGGTTAAAAGGATGATAATTTCTTGTACTGGAATATGTTGCAAAGTTAGTATACAAATCAAATGGGATATCAATTTCATTGTGGATAATTTTGTACATCATGGATAATCTTAATTTTAATTGTCTGCTTTCAAGTGATTCCCAGTCCAGCTGGTCCATAAGGTTAGTTACGCTAACAGTAGGGTCACGTGTGTATGTATTGGTCACAAACCGGGCTGCTCTTCGTTGTATCTGCTCTAACCGGGATATTAAGGTAGACTGCCAGGGTGCCCACACTGTTGCAGCATATTCGAGTTGGGAACGAATAAATACGGTGTATGCTAATTTCTTAGCATGGATTGAGGCACATGAGATATTACGTTTGAGAAATCCCAATGTTTTGTTGGCTTTAGCTGTTATGTAGTTGACATGCATGTTCCATTTTAGGTCTGATTGGATGATGACACCTAAGTACTTGCAACTGTCAACTTGGGACAAGGGAGAGTTATCCATGTAATAGGTTCTTGAGATAGTATAAAGCTTACTTAGGGTTACACTCATGCTGTGACATTTATCTACGTTTGTAATATATAGATTAGCACGTGATTGTACAAGGCACGTGAGTGTTGTGAAATCATTCTAAAACATTCTTAGCACGTTGTTACATGGTGTCAGAAGTTTCTTGCGAAAATGGATCAGCTTTCGCCACCAGAGGCATTGAACTTAGACGGAACTATTGCTGACAACTGGAGACGATGGAAACAACGTTTCGGGATATTTTCCCTTGCTAGTGGACTATCTACAAAAGACGCGGGAATTCAAGCCGCAGCATTTCTTCACGTGGCCGGACCAGAGGCACTGGAAGTTTATAATACTTTCTCATGGCAAAATGCCGACGACAAGAACAAGGTGGATAAAATAATAGAAAAGTTTGATGAGTATTGCAACCCTCGCAAAAATATTACGTGGGAAAGACACAAGTTCAACACGCGAAACCAGCAACCAGGAGAAACCATTGATCAGTATGTAACAGATTTAAAAACAAAAGCTCAATCTTGTGAATTTGCCGAATTGAAGGATGGTCTGATTCGTGATCGGATTGTGTGTGGCATTATTTGCGATAAGACCCGTGCGCGTCTATTAAAAGAAAGCGACTTAACTCTTCAGAAGGCCCTCGACATATGTAGAGCGAACGAAGCTACATCTACCCAATTGAAAACCATTAGTTCCAGTACTACCGGTAAAGAAACACACTATCAGGAAGTCCTTGCTGTTACAGCACGACGTCAAAGTCAAGAAGCAAACCCCAAACCTCGATGTGACCGATGCGGAAATCAACACTATCGTCACCAGCCCTGTCCAGCACAAGGCGTAGAATGCTACAATTGTGGTCGTAGAAACCATTTTGCAAAGGTTTGTCGAAGTCGCACTGCTACAAAGTACCAAAAGAAAGTGCACAGTGTTACACATGAAGACTCCGATTCCCCTGACGACATGTTTATTGGTATGATACAATGTGCTACTTCAAAGTCACCCGATTGGAAAGTAACAATCCTCGTAAATCGCCAGAAAATGAGTTTTAAGATTGATACAGGTGCACAATGTAATGTCATCTCCAGACAGAAATACCTCCAACTAAGCTCAACCCCACTGCAAAAATCTCATGCAAGGCTAGTTGCCTTTGGTGGCCAACGACTCGACACATGTGGTAAGGTCACACTAAACTGCCAGCACAAAGGAAAATGTTACCCTGTGGTTTTTGAAGTGATTGACCAGAATGTTCCCAACATAGTAGGCTTGACGACTTGTATGGAACTGAATCTAGTGCAACGATTAGATGCTATCAACAATCAACCTGATGATATTCTCAATGCCTACAGTGATGTCTTTGACGGATTGGGATGTATCACAGACGCCTTGTACCACATCAAAATTGACAAAAATGCCCAGCCTGTTGTACACCCACCGAGAAAAGTTCCAGTCACTTTGAGACCCAAAATTCAACAGGAACTCAGTCGCATGGAAAAGCTCAATGTAATCCAGAAAGTTGATGAACCCACAGACTGGGTAAATAGTATGGTAACAATTGTTAAACCAAATGGTAACCTCAGAATCTGCATAGACCCACGCGATTTAAACAAGGCAGTCAAACGTGATTACTATCCAATGAGCACAATTGATGACATCGTTACAAGAATGCCAAATGCCAAGGTTTTCTCTGTCCTGGATGCCAGTTCTGGATTCTGGCAAGTCCAATTAGACACACCAAGTGCAAAGCTTTGCACGTTTAACACACCCTTTGGACGCTACATGTTCAAACGTCTTCCTTTCGGGCTCTCGTCTTCCCAAGACATTTTCCAGAAAATAATGTCAGAGATGTTTCAAGATATACCAGGAGTCGAAGTTGTTGTGGACGACCTGCTCATATGGGGCGAAAATGAAGAGCAACACGACACCCGCTTAATACAAGTCTTAGAAAGAGCACGGCACAGAAATCTCAAGCTCAATAGAACCAAGTGCCAAATCAGAAAGGATGCCATTACCTATATCGGTCACATACTTAGCAAAGATGGTCTCAAACCTGATCCAAAAAAGACCGATGCCATTCTTAAAATGCCATGTCCAGAGAACAAAGATGATCTTCAGAGATTCTTAGGTATGTTAACTTATCTGGGCAAGTTTATACCAAATTTATCCACTGTAGCTTCGCCTCTACGAACCCTATTGGAAAAGAATGTGGAATGGCATTGGCACACTGAACAAGCCAACAGTTTTCTATCTTTGAAGAAATTAATCACCACTGCCCCTGTGCTCAAGTATTTCAACCCTAGTAAACCTACCAAGCTATCCGTCGATGCCAGTTCTAAAGGATTGGGAGCTGTACTTCTACAAGATAATCACCCCATTGCCTATGCATCCAGAGCCCTCACTATGTACCAGCAGAACTACGCCCAGATTGAGAAAGAAATGCTCGCTGTGGTTTTTGGATGCACCAGATTTCATGAGTACATTTTCGGCATGCCGTCTGTTGAAGTAGAGACTGACCATAAACCCTTAGAAGCCATACTCAAGAAGCCACTACATCAAGCACCACTGCGACTCCAGAAGATGATTATGTCCATACAAAAGTATCAAATCAATCTTATTTACCGCCCTGGTAAACAGCTAGTGATTGCAGACACTCTGTCCAGAGCGTATCTAACAAAACAGCCAGATGACTCCACATCATTTGAATTTGAAGTGAATGTAGTAGCATCACTGCCAATATCAAAAACCAAGTTAGAGCAATTTCAATCAATGACCCAATCTGATTCAGCTCTAAAGCAATTAATGAAACTAACACTGGATGGTTGGCCAGATCACAAGTCACAAGTGCCAACTGAGTGTTTACCGTATTGGTCATTCCGAGATCAAATATCCTCCAGCGACGGAGTTCTTCTAAAAGGGGAAAAGCTCATAATTCCTAAGGCCATGCAGCCAGAGATGTTGAAATTGATACATTGTTCCCATTTAGGTATAGACGGGTTGCCTTTTTAAGGCGTGGTCGTTTTACCGTAAATTTTCCACATACTTTCCGAGTTCGCTAAGTCAAAAATGTATTACAGCTATTGGAGAAAATGAACGTTTCGGTTAACTTTAGCAAGCAAGAGTTAGCCAGCCTTCAGAACAGAAAGTATGTTATAGAGAAAGGTTTGAGCTATAACATATCCAGCGTGTAAGGTGAAGGCTGAACGAGAAGATGATTTTCTCTCAATCTCGGGTTTTTGGAAAGCGATAAAACTCGCTGAAAACATTCTTTGTAAGACTTTGCTACTACTTAGAATGATAGACTGGATGATTTTAACTCATCTTGTACATTTGAAGAGCCAAAAACGTTTGTCAAACTATTTTTAAAAATGGGTTTTTTGTTGACTTCTTGACCAACATTGTAATCATGCGTAAAACGGAAAGTCGCATTTTCTCGCGTTACACAAGGGACACGCCCTAAATAGGCAACCCGTCTATAGAGAAATGCAAACGGCGAGCCCGAGATATAATGTACTGGCCAGGGATGTCATCCCAAATCCAACATACCGTTTCAGCTTGTGGCACTTGCAATACATACCAAAGAAAAAACCAGAAGGAGCCTCTCATCCCACATTCTATCCCAGACCGTCCATGGTCCAAAGTTGGTGTTGATCTTTTTGAGCTGCAGCAAAAGCAGTACTTTGTGATAGTGGACTATTACTCAGGATTTGTTGAACTAGACCTGCTCATTCACACCACAGCAAAGCAAGTAATTAAGCATTGCAAATCTCAGTTCTCCCGTCATGGAATACCGGATGTCTTGATATCCGACAATGGCCCCCAATTTTCCAGCCACGAGTTCCAACAGTTTATCAAGCAATACCAGATTGACCACCGTACATCCAGCCCATACCATCCACAGTCCAACGGCATGGCTGAAAAGGCAGTACAAACCATCAAACGATTGATGAAGAAGGCAGCACATGATGGAAATGACCACTACCTAGCACTGCTAGAGTATCGGAACACACCATGGTCAGACACCCTTGGGTCACCAGCCCAGCGACTTATGGGGAGGCGGACAAAGACTCTCATACCTACAGCAAATACTTTACTAAAGCCAGCAACAATTAACCCAACTGCAGTACAGGAGGAACTTCAAAAACACAGAAAACAACAAAAGATGTTTTACGACCGCCAGGCAAAACCATTGAAAAGCCTCAAAATAGGTGACTCAGTGTTGATGACATCAAAGGATGGCACGTGGAAGCCAGCCAAAGTAACCAGCATTAGTCAAAGAGCTCCACGCTCCTATAACATTGTGACACCACAAGGGCAATACTATCGTAGAAACCGAAAGGACTTAAGAAAGGTGATGGGTAAAACAGAGGTTAACACAAGCATATGACAGTGACACAAATGAACCAGTTGAGGAAAGTTGTGGCACTAATTCTGTTGTATCAGCTCCAGCCCTGAGACGCTCCCAAAGAACCATAAGAGCACCAGTTCGATATGCCGACCAGTTTTCGTGACTATAACATACGCACACACTGCACTACTTTCACTTATTTGATTAGAGCACTGTAAGGGTTTTTCATCCTTGTACCCTGTAACACACTCCTTTTTGTAATAATGGAGATGTAATATATAGATTAGCACGTGATTGTACAAGGCACGTGAGTGTTGTGAAATCATTCTAGAACATTCTTAGCACGTTGTTACAACGTTGAGTTTCATTCGTATAGGTCTTTATCCAGCACCGCAGCAGCGTGCAGCCACATCCAGCTATCCTAGGATTAACCAGAGCTGCTGAAAGGCACGAGACCGGTGATGGCGTACTACCAAACTGTGATAAAACGCCAGCAAAAGAAGACTCTTATTGGTGAATTTTGCTAGAGTTAACTTTTATTGTCGAAATCAACCATCAGTTAAAGTTTAGCGGTCTTATTTTGCGGTCTGCTTTTTCACACCAGGCGAAGTGGGAATCCCAGCACATGAGCGATTCTGGCTAACTCGGGGATGGCTGGATGTGGCTGTACGATGCTGTGGTGCTGGATAAAGGCCTACACTTAGCTATATCAAGACGATTTTAAAAGTTTTTTAAAACCAATATTAAACCTTTTCATCTTGTAGAGCTAATCGCGAGCATCACATTGATATGTAGGTGTCCTGCATTTTAACACTTTCTTTTTGAAAGATTAATATTTAGTATAACCTCCGTAAATTCAGCAGCCTAGATATATTAGTCCGTGGCACAATACGACAAAATACTTAATAAACGAAAAATGGCCACTGAAAGCGATTGTGCGGTGAGTATATTGAAATTTGTGCATGGTGGAGGGATGTTTCAATGCAATCCTGAATTTCTAAGGGAAGGTTTGTACTGTTCTATTTAAAGCACACTAGCAATTCTCGAGGAGTAGGGTGTAGCTTTATAGTACGCTGTGGTACGCGTTAGCTACCAACTATCGTTACTATAACATGTTCTTTTATAGACAATACAGTATGCAGCAGAGAAGATACATTGTGTGTGGCTGTCTGATGACGAATTGAAAGTGCTGTTTGAATGTAATGATTCCACGGCCCTCCTGTCAGTGGATGTCAAGTTCATTAGCAATAAAAGCTTAGTGCAAGAGTATCTGAATCAGATGGATTTCATCCCACATTTTAAAAAAATTGTAACAATGGAACCAACAACAGGAATAAGTGTATTCAATGACCATTAGCTGTACTGTATTACTGTAGGTACTGACAAGTTTTAAGTTATACAATAATGTATACAATGCTGTGCACTAAATACAAAAATTATGCTAACATTAAGTCACCACTTTTTATATCATCGAGGAGTGGGTAATGGTACGTTTCATCTTCACCATCATATAAGACTTGAAATTCATGTTGAAGGGTTCATTTTTAGAACAGTTCCAAAATACCATACTAACTCGGAGCTCTCCTCTACCTTAAACCTCTGCCGAATTCTCTGGCCTACTAGAAGGTGAGGGTTTACCACTATTTCTTCAAGTGAACATGACATCGGGGTACGTCTGCTGGATTCCTGTTCCAGAATTTACATAAATTGTGCTTTAATTGCTCAACAGTGAACTGCTTCTTATTTTGAGAAAATTTAAATAAAGAGTTGGAGGGTAGCTGGTTAAGTACTTTGTTACGAAAATTAATTTGGAGCTTTAAAATCTTAATCTTCTCCGTTTTGTTGTGGATTTTATTTAACCCATCATCCACTTGTGTTTGGTTGGTCCAAATCCCAATAACTTCAATTGCTTTTGCTAACTTCTCTTTTTCCTGGTTCTTCTTGTACTTTTTCCGAGCTATATCTTCCTGCTTTTCTATGAGCCTGTCCTCATTCTGTTTTTGTATTGCTTGCTTTCTTGCTTTGAACTTCTCTTTTGTAGCTGGAACTAAAGTCCTCGCTGCTTTAAAAATTACTTATTTTTCTTCCTCAGTCTTTTTGTTTAACCAGCGTGATGTTTTGTTTCGTGAAAACAGAATCATCGCTTCTAATGCAATAGTGTTGGAATTTGGCTTTTGGCGCATCAGTCTGTCTAGAATTGCGAAGTCTCATTCTGGTGATACATTAGTGGTAGGGACACCAGCTGTTTCATTGATTATTGTTGTGTCTACAACAGAATGGTACTTTCCTTTAGGAAGATGGTCAATCAGTAATCTCTGTGTTGTTGTGGAAAATGCTTTAAATAGTATGTGGAGTAGTTCCCGTGTTTCTATATCATTTTTGCTTGATTCTGTTAGTGAATTCCAGACCTCATCTTTATGCAGTGTAGCAGCGGATTTCATTGTAGCAGCTCCCGTTAGTACACTTGAAGCATCCACACTCCATGCGTCAAAGCTTCCTGTCATATCACAGTACACCTGACCCATATCTAAGATAGATAAAGATGATTCTTTCAATTTTCTCCGAATTGGGCCAGTCACTATCTTGTTAATCAGACCGAGGGCTCTGCAACCCACAATATAAGAAGGATTCTTAAGGTCAGCTTTGACGCACTGCAGCAAACGATTAGCTTGTGTACCATGAATTTCATCAATAAATTGAATCATATCATCTCTCAAGTAGTATATGCCCGCTGCATCATAAAACAATATGTTGAAACGATTTCCTACAAATTGAGCTAGTGGAATTTTATGGATGCCCTTTCCCTTCAAGTAAGCATGAAACAGAGTATAGCTGCCACATTGTTGGGACCCCCTGTGGTGAAAGGTTTTGCATGCAGTACGAACCAATCTTTGTGTTCCAGACCCAGATGCTTCTTGTGCTATGTTATCATCTTCCCAAGCTTTTAATGCCTCCTCTGCACAATCTGCAAGACCAACAATATAATGAAGATCACAAAAAAGTTATTAACTCGTGTCAAATGTTCTCGCTAATTTTCCGACATGATGCTCCAATTTTTAGCAACTGTGGGCAAAATTTCCACTCTATACTCAGCAAGTAGTTCATTAAAAAGTTTCTCTGCAGAATGGCGATCAGACATAGTATTTTTAAGCTTTGCAATGATCTCAGCTGAGCTAGAGTTTTTACCTAATGCTCGCTGTACACCTTCAACATCAGAAAGAATTTCTTGGAAAGTTTCTAGTGTGTTTTGTGCAGATCCCGAAAAACTGTGTCTAATCCCAAGAGTGTATGTAACTGCTTATTCAGTCCTAACATCAAAAGTTGAAAAATGTTCACCAAACTTGGTAGTCCCATCTGTCTGCAAGATGGTAGAGCCAGGGGTTTGTAAAAGTTCTTCACCAAGTTGAGCTTGTGCAAGTACTAGAGATTCAAGAATTATTTGGCAAGTCAAGCCATAACTTGGTAAGCGACTGACAGATTTATGTACTAAGCACTTTAACACACAGCGGATTATTGGTGCAACATTACGGACACCAACATTTAGGGACAGCAATTTGTATATGCAAGCTCGAACATCATTCGTATACTTTCCACCCTCAAATGCTTGAACTTCTGTATCCTGCATTATGGATTCTATAGTTTCAGTCATCTCAGCATTGTCCCGTTCGAGACAATACAACTCTTCCTTTAGTTTATCGATTTGATGTTTGTAAGATGCTTTTGATGAACTTTGATGGTCCACAATTTCTGAAGCTCTGTTTTTCCAGTAGAGTGCACGATGGTTAACCCTGTTTAGCTTTACCCTTAACTGCTCCACTTGATCATTAGCTCATTTCAGCTTGCCTTCATGAAATTTGATCAGCTTCTGCTGGCTTGCAATACAATCTCTTTGTTCAGCAATAACAGTTTCCCTACATTTAAGCCTTTTATTGGCATTTCTGTTAGCTGCATACATTTTTTTCTAACTTCTGTCAATTTTGCATCATCCCTCGCAGCACCTTGTAATTGGGATTTCTTTATGGGACTAAAATGTACCACTTGACCTTTGAAAATTCCTAGTTTCGGCAATACAAATTCCTGCTGTAAAAATTCAGAAATTTCCTCGCCTTTAAAGCTTTTTGCCTTATCAAGCTTTTGATAAATCTTCATCAATCTACGGACACTTCTAGTAATTGCCTTAACAGTTGATGGACTTTCATGAGGCCATGCTTCACCATAAAGATCCATTAGCCATGCATATAGCACTTTAAAATTACACTGAGAATGTTGATCCTTAAATGTTAGCAGTTCTAGAATTAATTGGTTGGAAACTCTCTCTACCTGAGGTAGCTGCTTGATAGGCTTACTTAAATAAGACAGAAGTGATGAACAATCAAAACCATTCAAATGAAAGCATCTCACCATAACCACATCGGTTTTTCAACAATGTTCGCTATGATAAGCCGTCCACAGACCTTCACCAATGCCTGCAGACATAAAAACATTATTATAGAATGATTAGCTAGTCAATAAACTTAGTAAAAGACGCCTAACGAAGCCATAAACCATAATAACTAACAGTATTCACGGGAAACCATAGCAATATTTGGTTTCGTCGTGTTTTCTTACCTATAAAACAATGAACACTACTCACAACAAGCTGCACAAGAAGCGCGGGTAATTGTGCCGTTTTGCGTATTCAATTTTTCGGAGGTAGCTAAAAATAATTTTTTCGAAGGTAAAAATATTTTTTTCGATTACGTAATTGACATCGCTACTATACTGCAAGTTTCCCCTAGTTTTAACCACCTTTGGGCGGTGAATAGGTCGCAATTTGGCCAAATCCATCTTTACGCATTTCTCTTTCCTATACGAAACTGCCCTGCTGGGAAGCAGTACGGATCTTTTAATGCCTAATAACTCGCCTACATACTTTATTCTAAGACAATGATAATATAAATAAACACTTAAACAGTGGGCAGAGAGCCCGGGCAAACTCTGCCTTTATTCTATCACTGGCATCTACGTATTAATAAGTCTTGGCATGATTTAGCGACTCGTTTAGCAAGGAATTCAACTTGCAACATGAAACACTGAGTCTGGTACAAAAACATGGCGATTTGGGTGTGGACCATTGCGTAATTTTTGGTTACCATGGTTTGAAACTGCTCTATTCATAAGTACTTACCGTAGGCGGGGAAAGTTACGCGTGGGAAAAGTTTCGCGAATTTCACGATTGCAGTAGCTATCGCGAAACTTTTACGTCGGCAAGCTTCTACATGCTTGTATTTGTAACAGTAATAAATTAGTGTGCAAAATCAGCATCGCGAAACTTTTACGCCGGCATACAAAGTAGAATGCAATTCGCGAAACTTTCCCCGCCTACGGTATGTGTTGTTTTGTAGTTACTCGAAGAATGCTAGCTACACTTGGAGATGTTGAATTCCATATGGTATATTAATTAATGACGTCATTCACATTTTTATGACCAAGAAAAGTATAAGAAATAGCCACAAAAGACTAATGCTAACTATATAGCGAGCTTATGATTACTATAATTTTGACAATGATTACTCTATGTTAGATCAGTTACTGTACTTAAACCGCAGAAGCCATTGGAAGCGTTGTTATAGCTATATGGTTTCCTGCTGGTAGATATATAGAATATAAAGCTATAGCTAGCCAGTGATCAATAGCTATTTGAATTGAATCCTTCTCGCGAATTGTCCAAGGTACCGTTCCAAGGTAAACTCTCATTATAGCTATATAGCTTAGATAGTAAAAATATGATGAGCCGGCCTTATTTGAGTTCTTGTTTCCCGGCTAGATCAGCGTATTCACCGTTGTTGAGTTACTCATTGGCACTCAAACTGACCTCTGACACGGAAAGAGAGGACGAGTCGAGACGAGTGAAAGTTGGAATCATCCTTCAGTCAACCGTCACGTCACAGTCTTCGGTGAGTTTTGTGTAGCTATTAAAAACTAACTGATTTGCGGGAATTAGTCTCCCGTGGCCAGACCGCTTTTTCTCCGCACGGCGCTTATCGATTAGAAATATAAGCGCCTGCTCAGAAAAAAGCAGGCGCTTATAATTCCCAATTGATAAGCGCCGTGCGGAGAAAAAGCGTTCTGGCCACGCTAGACCAGTGCGTGAATGCTAGTTGCTACTTCGCGATTTTTATTGAATTTTAAAAAAAAATTATTTTTAGACACATAAGACCATATTTTACATAATAAATAAAACATTGAAATAAATAATCAACAGTCAACCTGTAGCTCTCCTTTCGCAACAGCCAGGGATGCATCATTTTCCATCACTGGGTGTTCAGCTGAAAAGCGGCTGCCTCAAATGCACGCAATGGCACATCTCAACATAGCAAAAGAGATTCGACATCGTAGCCAAACCATAACTACTGAATAACTTTCCTCCCGCTTTTGACTTACACACTCAGCCAGCCGTTTATAAAAACAGTTGCTACTTTGCTATCTGTACATACGTACGTACGTACGAGTTACATACCCAACGGTAGCTAGCTATCTAACAGAGGATGCAAGGTACCAGGGTGCTGATACTGTTGATTTAGGGGTCCAAGTGTACCTAGCTACTTAATCTCTGTACGTACGTACGAGTTACGTACCCAATGGTAGCTATAGCTATCTAACAGAGGATGCAAGGTACCAGAGTGCTGATACTGTTGATTGAGGGGTCCAAGTGTACCTAGCTACTTAATCTCTGTACGTACGTACGAGTTACGTACCCAATGGTAGCTGTAGCTATCTAACAGAGGATGCAAGGTACCAGGGTGCTGATTGAGGGGTCCAAGTGTACCTAGCTACTTAATCTCTGTACCAAAAGAAATTGGCTAAGACCAGTAAGGGTGTTGGTTACCCTTACTAGTCTTAGCCAGATTAAGTCACGTGCGTCAGTAGGCTCATTCAGTGAGCCTTGAGGCAACCATCTGGTCCTAAACTAACAGAAACATTAAACAGGGCTGACATAGCTATTTATACTGCAGTGACTCGCCGATGGTAAGTAGTTACATGTACCATGGCAGATAATGCTCCACAATAGAGACTGACAACTTTTATGCAAAAATCACTCACAGACCTAGACATTACCCTAGAAAGGTTCTACAACCACAAAAGAAGCCTTAGAAGTTAATTTGGAACACCACTAGTCATATGGAGTCAAAAGGAATTGAACAAAGAGTTTTTAAAAGAACTGAAATGGCTATGCCATTTTGTTCATCTTGTTGCACTGCACACCACTGTGCAGTAAACATCATCCAATAGATGCCAGGAAGTTAAATGAATTGGGAAAGATGGAAATGCCATTAAATAAGAGTCATCAAAATGGGATAACCTAGCAGTTCGGGGAGAGAAACACTTACCGGCTATAGATTTACCCTCACAACTCACTGTTGTTCTTGGAGCAGAACAAATCATTACATTACAGTTCTCATCAACTCACCATCGTTCTCGGAGTAACAGAACAACTCACCATTGTTTTTAGAGTAGAACAGCAAATCACTATTGTCACGGTAAGAACAACTCATCATCGTTCTCGGAGAGATAGTGCAACCCACCATCTTTCTCAGACAGAACAGCTCACTACTGTATTTGGACCAGAACAAGTTGTTACTGTTCTCTGAACTGAACAAATCATCATTCTTTTAGCAAAACATTCTCTAGAGTTACACTGGCCAAACCCTCAACCACTGTCTTTGAAAAAAGGTCTTGAGAAAGAACATCAGAGTAAAACAAGTCATTCCTTTGAGTAAAACAATTAACTGTTACCCCATAGCAGAGTAACCAACTATTGATTTCATACATATATCTTTCTCATAACACTGTTATGTTGTTCTCTGAGTCATAGAATACCATTGGCAAAACTTTTCATTAGGACAGACCCACTTGCTATTGTTCCAGAGCAGAGAGTACTCTTGCCATGTTTCTAGTAACAGAAACCCTAGTAAAGACAACACAAGTGCCCTATACCACATTCTAGGAACTGACATAATGTGTTTAGTAATTACAAATAACTAATGCACCCATACTGCAGCAACATGTACTGGCTTCTACAGTACCAAACATGACATGGCTACTTTCTAGGAAGGAAGCCACCAAGTATACAGGGACAGAGCTCCCCTACCAGAGAAGTTGGCAAATAGTATTCCAAACAGTGAGTAAAGTAAGTTAGGAGTCGCACCTCACATCAAGTCTATGACCTCAGGTAGGAGTTCAGCACGCCCATCTACAGAATTATTTGTCTTCAACCCAAAACCCCTGGTTCAAGCATTGCACTTGACTACAAGTACAGGATAGATGTATAATCAAAGGTACCTTTCTAACCACCCTCAATACTCAACATTCGGAACAACTTCAAGTAATGTAGGGCTGTTACAGAAAAAGCTATACATATAGAAGATATGAGATGATAGCATTGCACTATTTGAGGGAAGGGGGACGGGCAACCAATCATCATCATGGAACACTTTACCAAAGTTGTTTGTGAAACAACCTTTGCAGTCAGCTCATTTAAAGTGCTGTTCTAACACTGTTCAGTCTCATGGGCACTTATGAAACCCTAAGCAAATTCAGAAATAAGTGCATCAACCTACATGAATCATGATCACATACTACTACTTGCAAGCCGAGACAGATGATCACCCCCATTGAGTACAAAATAACGCACACAACTAACACAGTATCTTTATTTATTGCCTCACAAGATTATTCTCAGACTCTCCGAGGTATTCAGCATCTAGGATGAAACAGTTATACTATATCAATCACTCAAGATAGATGTCTTGGGTAATATTAATTAACACCTAATACTCTCAGACAGATATGTTAAACCTTGACAATGATCTGGTCATGACATCTTGATGTGGTGTACAATTCAAATAGAGGGTGCGATCACAAAAAGTTGCCTGATAGGGAATTCAACTATATTACAAGTCACTCTGTAGAGAGATCAGTTACATTACAAGTCTCTAAGAGAGCTCAGCTATGTTACAAGTTACCCAGTAGAAGTTTCAGCTTGGTTACAAGCCATTTTGTAGAGAGCTCAACTACAAGAAAGTAACCCTTAGCTACAAACAAATCACTCTGTAGGAAGTTCAGTTACATTACAAGCCACATGTATATAGAGATCAGATACAGTGTACAAAATACACTGTAAGTCATCCTATTACAAGTCACCATGTAGAGAGTTCAACTACAAGTAAGTCTATCTGTAGAGAGTTCAGCTACAAAGAAATCACCTGTTAAGAGATTAGCTATATGATAGAAGTTACCCTGTAGGAAGTCCAGCTACATTTTAAGTCACCCTGCAGGGGCGGATCTAGGCATGCCCCCCTAGGAAAATTTTGAAAAATAGATTCTAAAATACTGCAATTTGGAGACATTTCCACATAAAATTCATACCTGTAGATATTTAATATACTGCCTTTAGATTATAGGTGTGGCTCTCTGAAGCATTTTGCTAATGGAAAAGTTTAGTTAGGTACAGACAACCAAGTACATGATGTACCCCTCTCACAATTGCACAACACTGAATAGGTGCATGTTAGAATAAAAATGTTGAAAGTGGAAAATTTTGAAATTTGAACAATACAAGATTGAATCTGAGAGCAAATTAAGTATTGCCATACATATTAACTACACAAGTAGATGAATGAAGCCCTTTAAACAGACCAATGCACTTCATTGTATGTATAGGTGCAGGCAGATTTGGAAAAATTCCATAACAGAACCAACGACACGTTTCTAGTGAATGTTCAATTAGAGTAGTTATCTGACTGCTCTATTAGAGTATCTCGATCTTGTACACCTCCAATGCTGATCCGGGTCTTTGTTGCATAAACTTTAGCATAAATCCACTGATAATACCTTGGAAAGATGTTTATAAGGTGGTTTTATGAGTATTTGTATTATTAGTGATCATATAATTATGCTAAGACAAAATTTCATTATAATACTCAGTATATTGATCAAGTAAAGCCTAAATATGAAGGGGGGGGGGGGGGGGGGGGGGCTTCAGCCCCCAAAGCCCCCCCTGGTTCCGCCCCTGCCCTGCAGCAAGTTCAGCTTTGTTACAAATCACCCTTTATAGTTCAGCTACAAAGTCATCCTGTAGTGAGTTCAGTTGCATTGCAAATCTCTGTGTAAACAATTTAGCTTTGTTGCAAGTCATTCTGTAGAAATTTTGCCATATAGTTACAAGTCATCCTACAAGAAAGCCACCCTGTAGGACAAGTCGCACTGTATAGAGTTCAGCTATGTTATATATAAGTCACCCTGTAGAGAGTTTAGTTATATGCAAGTCTTCCTGTAGAGAGTTCAGCTGCATTACAAGTCAACCTAGCTATATGTTATATGTCTCGCACTCCTTGTAGAGAGTTCAGTTAGGTCATACTTATGACTGTTATGAGTCACTCTTTCTATCTACATGTATGAAGTCATCCTATAAAGAAATCAGCTATTTTACAAGTTACCCTGCAAAGTCTTCGGCTTTGTGTCAAGCCAGTTTAGTAGATTACATGTCAGAGCTCATGATCAGCTACCTGTATATATGCATTTGAATAATAATTATAAGTTGCTCATTATTTACTCATGTAAAATTTTAATTCTAAATCCATCTCTTTTGGCATTCAGATGTCTTTTTGTTTAGCTTGTGAGCAAGTGTCAAAGACAGGGGTATCAATTATTCATCCTCACTAGTAACATCACCAAATATCAATCCCTAACAAATGAAACAGTGCATTTTTCATTTCAAAATCTCCCCAACTGGCACACAAGTAGTTGAAACACTCTACGGCTCTGATGTCTTTATCAGCCTTTTCTCATGTACCCTCTGTGAATTCCATTTGGTTGTTGGTGTATGGCAACCAAGTCTGATAATTAGTGCCTGGAAATGACACATGATGATGATACATGTGTGATATAACTGCACTGTGTAACACTTACCATTCTCTCCATCACCGTACCCAATCTGCTGTAGAGAGTTGTTTACATAGTCTAGTTAAGGTGTTCTCCCCAAATGCCATAACCAAATGCACATTCTAAGAAAATTAAGTGACAGCAGAAATTATTACAGATGGTACTAAAATTCACCAACAAGGATGTACACAGGAGGTGAAAATGTGGCTTAGACACCTCAAAGGATACATCTCAGAACAGAGAAGCTACATTGGTTTTCCTTCCTAAAATCTATGGAAGTGTTCCATCCTGAATTATAATGGTTTGTGCTCCCAAACATTCAATAGAAGTAAAGTATTCTCATTGCAAAAGTATTCTGTGAATTTTTCTACTGTCACAACTTCTAGAACTGACAGCATAATGTGCCTTGTCCTTAAGGCTAATACATTGTAGTGGGTCACTAATAATATAACAATTTTACCATAATTAAGGAAGCCAGGCATTTGTGGCTAAAACAGAGAATGTGGGTATGAACTACATTCTGTCACATACAATAACTCAGTACAGGAACAGAATAACATCTGCATTCTGTGATGTACAGGATGTACATGCATACTGGTCAATTAATGTTTGATCAGAACTAAAAATTTCAAGGCCATACAAGCATACATAGTCGCATAAAAATTATGCAAGATGAAAAGTAGGAACCCACACGCTCTGTTTCTACAGGCCCAGTAACATTTAGTTTTTATGTCGAAAGCTTGTGGCCTGAATACAACTGCAAGCACATGTAAGTGAAAGAGCTGTTACTCTTGCATTTGTACCACTTTGGTTTCATGCATTGAGGTATGTATAATCTAGTTTTTAATTAAGTTTGTTGACTACTTACAATGTACACTCCTATTACTAGGTATGAAAAAAAATTTAAATTTTAAAAGGAAGTAGGGATTTGATATAATACACATGCCACAAAAAGTAAGGAAGCAAGCTCAAAAATGTTACAGCTGAAATGAGAAATGATCCAGCAATAAAAAGTAAGGAAACAAGATTAAATGACTACTTGCTAAAATGAGACACACTCTTTGCACTTTTGGCTAGCTAGCATCTTGATATGAGACGATCAAATTAGCTATAACTAGGGATTAATAGTGTGTCTCATTTTAGCAAGTAGTCGTCTAATCTTGTTTCCTTACTTTTTACCGCTGGATCGTTTCTCATTTCAGCTGTAACGTTTTTGACCTTGTTTCCTTACATAATATATATATATATATATCTAATTATATCAATTCCTACTTCCTTTTAATTTTTTAAAGTTTTTTCATATCTAGTTTGTTTACTTTTATGTCTAGCTAGCTAGCTATATTTGTTTTCCACATACAGTAGTAGAAATATCACTTGAAGCAGCTATCTTTTACTTCACACACAATAAGTGTCTCTAAAATAGTTATTGCTTTGTCTTTTAAAACTATTACAGCAACCGTTAAAGGCTTCAGCTGCATTTTTAATAGCCTAAATGTTGATGATTTAACAGTAAAGCATTGCTGGAGAGTCCACCATTAATAGTGGAACCCTAACTTTTAGAAGTCTGGATCCCAAAGTGGATCCGCCCCTCAAAGGCATGATTAGCTAACTACCTCGCAAAAAGCTAAACTGGTAAGACTTTATATAAAATGACTACCCAGCACTAATAAATGCAAGAGACAACTCCTTGGGTACTACACCCATTCCCCCTCCACAAGTACTCACTTCATTAAAATTATGTGTTTAGGTTGTGACACGCGCCACAACTATTTAATTATCCTTTGAGAATAACAAAGAAGTGAATGAATGATGAAAGCAAAGAGCATGGTGCAGTGGACAAAACGTAATTGAAACAACAGATTTGTGAGTCTGTCTGCCACCATTACCTTGGCTGTCTGAAATTTCTGGAGCCGTACACCTAGTGCAACCGGGTCTTACAGCAGGCGGGCAGATGAAATTCAGGTGAATTTCAAAATTTTTAAAACTCACTGTACATCAAAACACTCAACTTTTTGCTTTGCTTAACCAAGGTACAGCTTCATTACAGCAGTACTAATGTATTCCAGGTAGTTTTTTCAGGTAAAACTTATTGCAAGGCTGTTTTTTAAAGAGCAAAAATTTACGAAGCTATATGATTTCTTACCAATTCCTACTTGTGAAGTACTATCATACCTAATTATATCGTCTGAATTTAAATGTATCTGTTTCCTAGGACCTACATATTATGCACCTGTGGTGCTTATCACTCATGCAAATTTTTAGCTCCATACATTCCATAGTTTCTGATTTATGACCACAAATATTTTGAATATTTCATGAAAATTTGGTCCATCTCTAGTTACTAAATCAACTGCAACTTTGTACCGTGTAAATATTTTTAAACACAATTTTCACTGATGGAAGACTGTTGACTGACCTTTCCAGTGATCCCTAAATTATGGGATATCTACATAATTATGGTTCAAAAGTTCTTCATTGAAAACTTTAATCCTTTACATTTTGAAAACTGCTGCTTGAATTTTTTATAATTCTTTTGTGAACAATGATTGGGTCATAGTCTATGGTTGATAAAATTTTTGTGGTGGGACCACAATGGGCTCAAGAGATATAATGAATTATGTTGTGGTATGCAGTGGAATTTGCAGTCTGTTATTGCTGTATTGGAGTGTACACCTCCAATAACCACTCGCAACAAGGCCATGCCAAGTTTGTCTTACAGAGTGAAGGTGTCTAGGTACATTACAACCTGTACTAGTGACCACCTGTATTGAAAGACCATCTATAAGCTGCAGTTAATTTATACTTTGATTGGATCTTAATGCATAGCACAAAGCATCAATCTTTTCTAGCAAATCCAAAAATGGTCCTTATTAGACAGGTTGACTATATAAATGAGATCATCATGCATCCATGAACACATTAATGTTGTACCATCTCTTCAGTTATACCTCATTTATTAAGTAAAATCTTGCTGTAGTGCACTTACATACATATCCCCACTATATATACACTATTCAAGTTACGTACATAGCTGCATAGGACAACAGACCTCCTCAAAAAGGATATCTGGGTACCTTGATAGCCTCATGATCTTACTTTATAATTGTACATACATTTTTGGACCCAAGACAAGTCTGTGGTTTCTCAGAAATGAACACTTCATCAATGGTCCAGGGAATAGAAGAGTTACACTACAGGTATATACAGTAGATGCATTACTTGTACCAAGAGTTTTTATATTATTAACACTTGCTTGCACCTCAATGTGTGATTTATAGTACTGTAATTACTAAAATTAATGGTTTTTCGAAGTATTTTGTGTTCACGTTTTGAAGATCAGTGCAGGTAAATGTTAAATATGTGGTCAACATGTTTACTTCCTACGTGAGTATGTACTAGTAATAGCATGGGTAGCAGTGAAATTTGGGATAAATACCACGAGTGTTGTATTGGAAATGGGGATAAATTTCACGAGGCGAAGCCGAGTGAAATTTACCATTTCCAATACAACAAGAGTGGTATTTATCCCAAATTTCACTGCTACCCATGCTATTCCCAGTTAATACCATACTCGCTGCATATACGCATGCTGTGCATTAGCGTTGCCATGTACGCAATTTGTCACTATGTTAGGGTCCGCAATGCGAAAAATCGATATCCTCCAATCAACTACCTAACTATTGTCATGTGTTAGGCTAAGTGTAACTTGAATAACACCAGCGTGGCAGCCAAGTTTGTCACTTTCTTCTGGTAGAAAACGATACAAATGTCTTGAAATCACGTGATTTTTCGTTGCAGCAGTTCGTAGGGTTCTTCGTATGCCACAATATTCACTCTCAACATTGTTCAAGTAGTCTATCATCAACTCAAAGTATTGGTGGTTTGATTTTATTGGTCAGTTTCCGGTGGCAGCACGATCTGTGCAGCCTTTTGGCGACAGACAAAATGTTTCTTGCTCTGGAGCACAGGACAAGCAGAGCAGCAACTGCGCCGTGGGTCAGCAATGACCAGTACTAGGTAAAGTACCTGCATGCGGAGTATGGTTATAATTGAAGCTTGTTAGCCATCTGGCTGAGCCATCTATATGCTGAAATTCGGCCAAAATGACACGATTTTTGCAAACAAATACAAGAATGGTTGATACATCAGTGAGAAAGTCTCCAACAGCAAGGATACGAAGCTTATAAACACCTAACAATACGGCTATCTCGCCCAGTAAACGCAAAGAGCAATCCAATGCATGAAATAGGCACTCACGTGATCGATATTCAAATATCGGAAAATACAACCATAATCTATTCCAATGACATTAAAATCACTTGGAATCAAGTGACAATCAGTTTGTGTGCATTAGGTTCAACATCTCAATTAGCCCAGTAGTCTGAGACTCTCCCTATGATGCCATCGCAGCATAAAACACACCTGCACTTGCCCAGACTACGCCTGAGTGAACAATTAACACAAATATTTACAAAAGGAGCACACTGCATGGTTCCTATTCAGAAATGAAAGTGATTTCATGGGTATTTCCGTGATTTGAATTTCGATCACGTGAGTGCCTACTTTTCATGCATTAGATTGCTCTATGCGTTTACTGGGCGAGATAGTCGTATTGTTAGGTGTTTATAAGCTTCGTATCCTTGCTGTTGGAGACTGTCTCACTGATGTATCAACCATTCTGGTATTTGTTTGCAAAAATCGCACCATTTTGGCCGAATTTCAGCATATAGATGGCTCAGCCAGATGGCTAACAAGCTTCAATTATAACCATACTCCGCATGCAGGTACTTTACCTAGTACTGGTCATTGCTGACCCACGGCGCAGTTGCTGCTCTGCTTGTCCTGTGCTCCAGAGCAAGAAACATTTTGTCTGTCGCCAAAAAGCTGCACAGATCGTGCTGCCACCAGAAACTGACCAATAAAATCAAACCACCAATACTTTGAGTTGATGATAGACTACTTGAACAATGTTGAGAGTGAATATCGTGGCATACGAAGAACCCTACGAACTGCTGCAACGAAAAATCACGTGATTTTAAGACATTTGTATCGTTTTCTACCAGAAGAAAGTGACAAACTTGGCTGCCACGCTGGTGTTATTCAAGTTACACTTAGCCTAACACATGACAATAGTTAGGTAGTTGATTGGAGGATATCGATTTTTCGCATTGCGGACCCTAACTATGTACTAAACACGCGTCAACACTAATTGTTAACATAAATTCTAGCCAATGAAATTGCAATTACAACTTTTTCACTGCTACCAGTGAAATACGGGATAATTTCACTACTACTATTGAGACTTTTGTATGGGCAGTGAAACAGGTATGGTATTAGTGTATGAATTTATGATTTGATCTTCAAAGTGGTCGTGAATGTAATGTAGTAATTAATTTCATACATTGAGGTACAATTAATGCACGTATATGGTAAAATCCCTCCGTTGCCAGGACCATAATAAAGTGCTCATATTACAGAAGCAGCCACAGAAGTATCTTGGTCTAAATGTATGTGCACTACTAGAGTGGGAGTACAGTGTATAAACAGGTGTCCTGGTTATCATGCAAGGTATCCTCTGAGGAGTTCTGCTGTATGTACCTATGCAGCCACATACGAAACTTAAATATGGCTAAGTCCACTACAGTGGATTCAACTTAATAAAGAATGTACTTGTGAAGAGATGGTACAACATTTACATGATGTTTATGGACACGTGGTGGTCAGATCTATAATTTATAGTCAACCTGTATAATAAGGACCATTTTTGGATTTGTTAGAAAGGATTGATGCTTTGGTGCTATACATTAAAAAAATATAACTTAACTGCAGCACATAGATGGCCTTTTAATACAGGTGGTCACTAGTACAGGTTGCAATGTACCTAGAAACCTTCACTCTGTAAGACAAACTTGGCAAAGTCTTGTTGTAAGTGGTTATTGGAGGTGTACACTCCAATACAGCAATAATAGACTGCAAATTCCACCACATACCACAACATAATTCAGTATATCTCTTGAGCCCATTGTGGTTCCACCACAAAAATTTTATGAAACATAGACTATGACCTATTCATTATTCACAAAAGAATTTGAAAAATTTCAAGTAAAATTTTTCGAAATATAAACGATTAAAGTTTTAATGAAGTACTTTTGAACCATAATTAGTAGATATCCCATAATTTAGGGATCACTGGAAAGGTCATTCAACAGTCTTCCATCAGTGAAAATTGGGTTTTAAAAATATTTACACAGTGCAAAGTTGCAGTCAATTTTATAACTAGAGATGGACCAAATTTCAATGAAATATTCAAAATATTTGTGGTCATAAATCAGAAACAATGGAATGTATGGAGCTAAAAATTTTGCATGAGTGATAAGCACCACAGGTACACAAACACACCAAGTTTCGTCAAAATCCGAGAGGTGACCCTAAATTTCTTGTTGATTTGACATGGAATGACCCATTTACTTTGTTATACCATCTGTAAATCATACAACTGAATCTGCACATTTTGAATAATGTCAATGCTTAGCAATTTCTACTGTTGATGGCTGTGCATGTGATTCATTGGAAATGCCCTTTCTAGACGTGTGCCAATTATGCCAGCATAATTTCGAGCATAATAGGCTAGCAAAGACAACAAGCATTATGCCAGCATATTGATAATTTTCAAGACTTTTGATTAAATACACAGTGTGAGCTCTAAGAGTACGGAAAAAGACAAACCCATTACATCTTAATACTGCATTTCATATCAATAAATAGTGCAGTTTTATCATTTTTATTGTTTCTTAGCTGATTATTCACACTTCATGGAATAAGATCGAGATGATCTAATAGAGCAGTCACTTACTCTAATACAGCATTCAGGAAGGGCTGATGTACTCTATTAATTCAGCCTCTCTAAAGGATAATCTTGCATAATTTTGAGCACAATAGGCTGAATTTATTAGCACTGCTCAAAAGCATAATAGGCTATTTTCAAAGCATAATTGGCTCAAGCCTAGCCCTTTCTAGATACACCCCTGCTAATGTACCAGTGATGACTGGCTCATACAATTGCATGTAACAAGATAGATTTAGCAGACATGCCATTTTTCTCTTACATTGTATATAAGTACTACTACTGTGTTCACATTTTATGTAGTTTATGCACAATCTACTAATATCATACATATAGAACTAGCATATTAAAAAATATTGTTTTAAAAATGAAGTAGGGATCCAAGCACTAAAAAGTACTGAGCAAGAGATGAATGATGGTATTGCAGCATAGCTCAGTGGAAAACTACATTGGCATGTTATAACAATGATTTTGTTCAATGCTACAGTAGGAGATTTACCCACAGAGCTATGCTGTAATACCACTGCTTGGATCCCTACATAATTTAATAATGGTTAATATGCTTTAATTTAGCATATAGCTATCCACAGGTGACTGTTCTATTAGGGTGACTGCTATATTAGAGTACCTTTAGTCATTTCACCTACCAGAGGGTGTGTCACTATTTCATATTTCATTGTGCATTATGAATCCAGCTAGACTAATATTAATGAGGTATATTACTGTGATTGAGTAAAAGAGTTATGAGATGTGTCTTGGTGCTTGATCGTTATTAATCAACCAAGGTCGCATATTGATAGGCATGGTCTTGAACCTATCAGGAATCTCTGCCAAGAATAAGCACTTAAATAAGCTTGTGGACATCAAAATAATTTATGCTACTCAAGGAAAGTGTTGATAGGGAAAATTAATGCATTGATTATGGTTTCATTGTATGAAGAAGGACAAGACCAGCCTGACTGAAGATAAAAAGAAAGCCAAGGTACAAAGGGCACACATATGTCATAGCCCCAAAAGGCACATTCCACTGGTGGGTTTGTTATTGTGGTGTAAAAAGGTGGCTGTGCACTGCTTTGTTAGCCTCTAGCCTTGTGACTGTGGTCAGACAGACTGGCTAGCAGATTAAAATTCTACATCAGGCTGTCTGTAAGTGTTTTCTTGTTTTTAACGCCATTTGATGTTAGATTTATTTGATAGTGAGCAGGCAGCACTGTTGATGCTGCCTAAAGGACTAGCCTTGTCCCAAACAATTAGCTACAAAGAAAATTAGAAAATCTGGCTACGAGTATGGTAATACAAATTAACAATAATTATTGTCTATTTGATCATGAAATAAATTGATTGATATTGATTCTATAACATGTGGGGGTAGGGCATTCCATTCCCTGATGGTTCACAGAAAAAATCTGTTCACATAGGAATATTGACAATCTGTTGGTGGTAAATCCTCTTTACTGCATGTAGATGTACTGTGAAGGTGATTTCCATCATGTAAGATGTCGTTAGGATGTTTTAAAGGCAAGGTTTTAGGTGGTATACATCACTTTTGAGGGATCCCTACATACTGTTTGATTTGTGTGGAGTGTATATTATAATGTGGTAAATGATTCTGTGTGCATTGCATACTGTTTTAGGAATGATAAGGATGAGATTATTGTTGTGGATGCTGTTTTCAGTCCTTGTTGAAGTCAACACTCAAGAAGGTTCATCAATAATGTATATATTCTATAAAATTATAATGCAAAGATAAATAAATCGAATTTCAAATGATTATTTCTTAGACATGCAGAATTCAAATATAACATTCAAATCTCAGTGACTGGTGGCCAATATTTACACAAGTGGAAAAATTAAATTGGATTAGGGATCAAAGAAAATATTGTTGATTCAGAAACAAGGGAATAACTAAAATAAGTTTAATCCCTATACTTCTCAGCCTAGCTATAACCACAACTGAGTAGGGATTAAATACCCACTATTATACAGTGTCTGTAGGTATAGGCTACCTCTCTTGTTTCATTACTTTTCAGCTTCCTTAATTGTTTCACAACTTTTTCTGTGTTCCCTAATCTAATTTTTTATTGGTTTGCTTACTTTTTCTTTTACAATGTAATCGAGGCTCGAATGTAATTATGACCAATGAACCTTTGCATACTGCATCAAAGGAAAAAGGATTCCAAGCATGCCATTAAATTAATTTTGCATTTGAATCCATGCCCCAACTGTTAAATATTACCAAGAAGCATAGTGCCATTGCCCCTAGTTTTAAGCCCATTAGCTACATAGTGTTGCAAACAATGAACACTATACGGGAAGAACCTCTGTAATAAATGCAGTCACAACTGAAAACTCATCCATTACAAATATAGAGAAGCTATCACATAACGCTACCGCAAATCAACACCTTGCCTTCAGCAAAGATAAAACTAATGGGATGCAAAGGACGACACTGGCAGAATTTGGAGTAAATTTAGTTTCTTTTGTAACTAAGTTGCATAACTAGTTGTAACATAACTAGTTACTACTGTAAAAGTAACTAGTAATATAACTAGTTACATGTTTTGTAACTAGTAACTTGTAACTAGGAGTAACTATCTGAAAAGTAACTAAGTTGCAATAGTAACTAGTTACGATAGTATTCTTTAAAAACAAAAAAGCTTCAATTTTTGTGTTATATTATTATTATGCTACAGCCACATCGAGTAGACACACTCTGTATACTGTCCTTCATGATTCAGTTTGAGTAAAAGATGTAACAACAATTGAAACTAAGCTGAAATGGCCAGAGAACCATTATCTTCAGAAAGTGCACATGTATAAAATTCTCTTCTTTCCTTGCTGAAGCATATATCTGAGCAAAATAATAATTATGCTACAACAAGCTACTATTATTTATGAATCAAAGTAAAGTACTTAGTTACCTATAAAGAGTAACTGTAAGTTACATGGGATAAAAGTGATTAGTAACTATTGAACTACTGTGACTATTAACAGTAACTGGACACAGGTAAGTCCATGAAGCATGCACTGTAAATACTGAGGTATGCCAAAAGGCACCAGTCAGGCTTTAGTGACATCTGACAGTGAAAAACCAGGTCCATAGCCTTAGTGGTTGTTGAGTTATGCTTGTCTGAAGGCATCAGGCAATTAGTTAGTCAGGCAGTAGAAATTTTTTATGAATAAAGAATTAAATTTCATAGCAACTCACCAGAAGTGTTTTGACTGTCTGTATATAGACACCCAAGATTCCCAAGCTTTCAATATCCCTAATATGCAGTACTATATGCGACTGGGCCTGTGAAATCAGAGCATCTGGGCACATGATGTTTTCCTACTTTTTCAAACTTTCATCACTCATAACTTTTGTACCATTATGCTATGGCAAAACAATTTTCAGCTCTTAGTAAGCATTTAGTTGGCTTTATGATGCAAGTTACAGAATGCAACTATTCTGCTCCAATACTGAGATATGAACTGTAGCCATGACAGGGTGTAGTTTGTGCCCACATGCCCTATTTTCGCAGGCCCGGTTACATATGTATATCATACTGTATGATTATTAGTTGTATGTGCAGCTGGAAGCATATACCAGACTTTACTGTTTGTAACAAAGAGTATGTATGTATGTACATAGAATTTATAATTATTAGTAGAGTAGCCAAGCAACAAATTTTGCTAAAAATCGTTCACTTTGTGATAAAAGCACCAAATATTTCCCTGGAAATTGAACTGAATGATTTTATTATGGTGTCACATCACAATCATTGCCTTCAGTGGTGTAGCTAGCCTTTTTAGTGATGGTAAAGCCTAGGTAAGGCACACCTTTGCATCAAGTCCACCCATGAAATACATGAGATATGACATATGAGCCCATCTCACTGTGGACTCTTAGAAGGCTTATTAAAGTGCATGGTTTTGCTTAGCTAAATACTGCTAACACTGCTGTTTCTGCAGCTAATTGACACTACAACCTATGCTGTTGCATATTCAGCAAGTGATTTTACCTGATTTCTTCTTCAAGGATAAATTCTTATTTTAATCTTTAATTGGCCCGCAGCTTGTATTATATCAGTTCTGCACTACTGATGATCAGCTGAACCATGGGAGGCATTAAAAGGAATGTGTACAGTGCACATGCCTCATCACCTCGACAATTTCCTAGTATTATTGATTCGATCTGCTATCACTAGCAACTTTTTATTGGTACCATTAGCACTAGCATCACTATTCACAATCTTATTCGCAGCATGCATTTAAAGTAATACTTAGGACCTTTCTTGGGAGTGAGACTCTTCACTAAGGTGAGCAACAGAGATGAACTCCTTCAGCAGTAAGCATGCAATATTTATATTATAACCAGCACTTCAGGATGTTAGGACATTATATTAGCATGGTATCCTTGTGCTGGTTTTGTTGAAAGTGTCAAACGGTACGATCGTACTGTTTAAGAAGGAATCCACACGTGAAATTTTCGCGCCGCCCAAAATCCCGCCTTTTAAAATCATCCTAGAGATATCTTACGAGACGAAAATCACCTTTACGGAATGGTACTAGTCCATATAATACATAATTAAAACAGCATTAAATACAGCAGAACGCTTACAGGTGGCCGGATACAGAATTTTAAAGATCGCCAAAACTTTACCGAATTTTAGACTGACTGCCTGAGGCCAAACGAAGCAGTGTACGGCCACCATTTTACGCAACACTGAATAACAAACTCACCAGTGGGATGTGCCTTTTGGGGTTCCGACGAGTGTGTGCCCTCTGCGCCTTGTCTTTTCTTATGTCTTCAATCAGGCTGCTTGTTTTCTTTTTCATCCAACGAAACCATATCAAGTCGAGGCATTAATTTTCCGTGTCAACACTTTCTTTAGCAGCATAATAGACGCCACAAGATTATTTAAGGTGCTTAGACTACGCTACTGTACAGAGGAATAGATTATTAATTCCTTCCTGATATAATCTATGACGGAGGGTACTGTATGGAGGTATTGGTACTAGATAGCTTCACGATAGGTCACAAGATCACGCCCATTCTTCATTTTCTGCATTATCGATTTATCGATTGAAACCACGATGACACACCCCTTTTGCACTAGCTGTATTTCAGTGACCACATACCTTCAATTTGGAAGGCTGACTCGACATACTCTATAATCAATCGAAACTATGCCCCTTTTTGGGCAAGAGCACATCTTGCAGGCTGCCTCGAGATACTCTAACACAGCATTCAGTCACTCTAATAGAACAGTCACACGTTTATAGCTAGCTGTATGCCTTAACAAAAAAAACTAAAAAAAAAATAGTGTTTTAAAATTATAAATTTAAAAATAAAGTAGGAATCCAAGCGATAAAAAGTAGTGAAACGAGAGAGGAACGATGGTAACTATTACGAGCATAGCTTGGTGGGAAATTCCTACTTTGGCATTGAACACAAAGTAATGGCTATATCATGCTAAAGTAGGGATTTCCCACTGAGCTATGCTGTAATAGCTACCATCGTTCTTCTCTTGTTTCACTACTTTTTATCGCTTCGATTCCTACTTTATTAAATTTATAATTTTTAATATACTATTTGTATATAGTTTATAATGTCTCTTACCCATTGTCCTGTTGGGATGCATTACTTTATCTGGCTGGACCTTTTCTTCCAGTGCCTCACACAGTCTGTTGATTAAGTCCTCGACTGCGATGGAGTCAAATAATTAAATACCTTTTCAGTGGCCAGATAGTAGTAAATATCTGTATACTTGGGTAGGAAATTTTTTGGGGCAAGACAGGCTCTGTCCCTCCAAGGTCTTTCAAACATCTGATCCTATGAGGCAGTCACCTATCTGAGACCTTGTACTATCAACACTCTCTAGAGCAGAGATGCTATCATGGCAACTTGGCATCTGTGATGCACTTTCAAAGGAGCATGGTCGTGCTTAAATTATACTGTGCTGACAGTGGCATGATTATGATAGTGGTCTACCACAGTGAAATCAGCACAGGTGCACAGCAGTAGGAATAGTATAATCCACAGCAGTGTATGGAGTTTTAATCTGTGCAGTATAGAGCTGCCACAATATAGAAAAACTCTATCATATATCACCAAGGTTTATATCACAATATGAACATATATCACGATATAGAACTAACTGTAACATTTGCAAGACAAACATATGCATACTCTTCATTGTAAGTTTAAATTTAAGTTGGATGTATACCACAAGCAAAAGCTACTCTTGTTTATCAGGTTTTAAATACATTTTACAACTGCTTTACAGTTGAGACAAGTGGCTGGCACAGCACAGAAACCTTAAAACCTCCCAGTTTACTTTGGGGTTGGCTTGTTTACCACACTATACCATCAACACATAACTTAATTAAATGCAAAATACCATATGTCTGGCCTCCCCCACATCATTATACCAAGCAGCGCCACTATTGTGCAACTATCGATATAACTGACTAGCTATATCATATCATATCACCACCTTGTTATATCGATACTATCGATATATTGATATATCGTGGCAACACTAGTGCAGTATAATTTATCCATGGCAGTGGATGCCTCGGTGGTAGGTCTGTAAATGGGAATATGTGTCCGAATTTGATAAAACAAGGCTCCCACACACATCCACTTCTATAACTTTGAAGCACCGTAACTCATTGTAGGAGTACGCCATTAGTTTCAAATTTTGACCTGGTATTTTACCATGCTATGGAAGATTTGTGTGAAAATTTAGGTAAATAGCTTGCTGACTAGTCAAATTACAGTTGGTTACATTCAGAGAATTGGATGTGTCCAGAAGCCTTGTTTTGTCAAATTCGGTACTTCAGATTGCAGCATTAGAGACTGACAATGAAGGTACTAAGGTGGTAGTAGTACTGGCAACATGTCTGCAGGTTAAGACAACACATTAATAGTTGACAATTGATAGTCACTGGAGTTGTGCTGGCAAATTTTTGGACACTACATAACATACTCAAAACATGTGTCGGATGTATATAAGTGTGCATGTGAATACCACAAGAGAAGATGACTATATGCACAAGCACATGCATCCATACAACAATTAAATAATGCATTTTGGATAGGTTTTCCACAAGGGTTTATAAAAATTACCCAAATGTTAATGTGGTGTGGGTGGGGCTGGGGAATAATTACAAGAACCTTGTTGTGAGCATGTGCTACTGTGCATGCGTCACTCTTATTGATGGCTGACATTATCCCTCCCCTACCCTGATCTGTATCATCCCCAACTGTATGTTGTTCACTCCATACATTAACCTTGTTTAAAAGGTTTAAACTTCATCTAATAATGTCACTCATCCATTGTCCTGTTAGGATGCACTATCTGGCTGGAGCTCCACTTCAAGTGCCTTACACAGTCTGTTGATTGTGGTATGTAAATGTAAAAGGCCTCAACTGTGATGGAGTAAAATAATTTGATACTTTTCAGTGGCCAAATATCTGGGTAAGAAAGATTTTGGGGCAAGGCAAGCTTTGTCCCTCCAAAGATCTTTCAAATTAGGCCAGAGAAAGCAAGCTGGTTGCTCTGGCCAGCTTTCACCCAACTATTCCAGTGATGAGATGGCTGACTATTCCTTGGTATAGAATGGTTGTCTATGCAAGTGAGACTGTGTATTGATTGTAAAGGCAAATAATAACAACAAAACAAATTAACCAATATCACATGCAGGAGTTACATGGTCGGTTGTGTTCTTACTGATCTAATGTATAACATTACTGTAGTACTCGCCTATAAGATGCTACATGATGCACATTAATTTATGGCTGGTTTTATTCTGCAAAGTTACAGGGAAAGCATCAGCTGAGTCTTTTTAGTATAGTGATAATTGGAAACCTGTTTTTCAAAATAATAGTTAATTCTGCCTATGTACACAGTTCTCCTTCACTATACCAACAACAAAGGAATGCTGCACATTACATAGACAGGTAAGCTAGATTTCAGGTGAAGACCAAAAAAAAAAAAAGTCGATACTTCCTAAGAATGGCTATACTCTCCACTAAATAATATTTGTATCACTATTAATTTAAATGCACATAAAAATCTTTATTCACAACTTCATAGTTTGCTACACTTTTTCTGAATACTGTGACTGCTCTATTAGAGTATCTTGATCTGAACGTGACCGGTTTCCGGAAACCTCAGAAACTCCCCTGGAGTTGCCCCCGACAGCCTATGCCTCCGCCTACAATTCAATGATAATTAGTTATTATTGCAGGAACCTAGCTCAATGCATTTTGTTCTACTTAAAGAGCTACGTATAAAGTGGTTAGTTTTGATTACATGCCTTCTCAACTAGTTCCTAATTTTACATTCTCTTGATTACTTGAATTGTGTGCTAGCAGAATCATTGGAATTTTGGTTTCACAAGCCTTATTTAAATCTCTGAGATCATTGCAAGTGTTCAAAATGAAATTAATTCTTGCTGAGATGTAGTACAGGTTTTTGGTTCTTCAGAGCATACGTATTTCAACCTGTCCTGGTGCCATCAGCTTTAGAAACTAAATAGCTATATAATTACACTGTACCTGCAGCTTTATTTACAACAGCTGTGTTTTTATAGTGCCTTTGAGCCTAAAACACTCTTACAATTACGGCACTTCCTTTAGAGGGTTGATGCTATGTGCCTTCATTGTTTTGCTCAATGTATGGCTCACAGTTTGCCTCTCCAAAGACTGATTTTAAACAGAGGGTCCATGGGTGCCATCTTTTGGCATAAAATAATTCTGGCCATTAGATACTGAAGATGTGCTGAGTCTCACCTACCTACTCTGATCTTGAGAAATATTACACCCTTGCTCTGCAGTTTTATTTGAAAATGACAAAAAATAAAGCATGGTTGAATGCATGAGATGCATTAATAATAAAAATTAAATATAGTTAGGTATGTAGTGGACTATAAGCACCGATCTTGTTATAGCTACACAGTGATCAAAAAGATGATGCTAAATTGCAATTCATTTATTCTTAACAGGAAGTGCATGAATGTCTGTAATGTACTTATCAATATTATTCTCCTCCTCTCCTCTCAAAGGGTGAATATAGCTAGCCATGGCTTCTGAGCACATTGATTGTGTTCATAGCAAGTATATTTGTTGTTCTACTGTATTTCACAATTCTCTTACAGTAGCCTGAGTTCATAATTTGGGATGTGATAACAAATGATGCTATATGGGTAGGGAATCTGATTGGAAAAAGTCAAACCCCTTACTATGGTTGCTGTGAGGTCAAGCTGATCACGCATTTACAGTTACACATCTGAAAGACATCCGAAATTGGTACTGGGATTCAATTAATAACTGCTTTAGGTTTACCAGATTTCAACTGAATTGGAGTGCGTGTTTGTGTTTTATAGCAGATTTTGCAAAGTACACAAAATGTACCGTAATAGAAGGAAAAAAAATACTGAAAATTTGGTCACCCTTATCTAAGAAATGGCTGGAACAATTTTCTTTGTATGTGGACTCCCATACAGTATCTGATGGACACCTCTACAGCAAAAGTGATCACAATCAGTTAAGGGATACATATTTGTGAGAACCACATTTCTTACTTCCTGTCATTATACCTACAATGTGGTACGCCAGTTTCTTGGAGTGCACAAAACACTACCATGTGTTTTGGTAATAATACTTTTCCAACCGCATGTTATTCTATCATTACCAGTACATCAGAAATGTACTACCATAAGTCTTTGAATTACTGTTTCCTTTTACTTCAAACTATTTAACTTACCTATGTCACTTGTAAATTACAGTATGTTCTGAAGCTTGTTTTGAGATTAGGGGTGTACTCTAAGGTAGTTATTGGTATGCATTGTAGCAGAAATTAGAATTTTATTCAACTGATTTAAATCTCAATAGTAGAACTGGCAGAGCAGCCCTAAGTATGCATGTGACCTATGCATAGCAAGAGTTTTGAGAAGCAACCTGGTATATAATAATGGCTTGCAAACATTCCTATATGTAGACAAGATAAAGATTGATAATTTGAAAAATTTTGACTATATAAATTAATGGTATGCTTCCCATGGTCACTTAGTATGATCTTCACACTTCACAGTATGAATATACAAACGTACTTCAGAAGTACACTGTATGTACATGTACTGTGAAATAGGTACATTGCACTAAGTGACTGCAGGGAGCATACTGTTAATTTACAGTGTTGAGTTTAGCCAGATGGCAAACAATTTTGGAATATGGTGGTATTTTGTCTGATAGTAGCTAAACCCATGCTGCACATGTATGAGCTGGGACTGATAGTTTGGAACCATTGCTGTATATATACTCCAACAGTATCAAAATTTCAGTTTCACACTGCTGTGGCTAGAAATAACTCCTAGTGTTGACAATGCAACAATTTATGCTTACAGTGTAGTATACACTTTGTATATCAGACATTTCCTTCAAGATCATTGTTTTGATTGATTTGCATAAAAGAAAAAGCTATTTACAAATTTATTATATAAAAAGTAATAGCACCATCTTTTATATTGCGCCTACAGATATCTAGCATCTGTCAGTGGTTTAGTAGTTCATTCTTGGAGGTCAAAGTTTCTCATTGCAGACCCTATCTGATAGAGGGACGTCATGTGGTTGCTATTCTTGACTATATCTAGTTCAAGTAATGTAGTTTTTGGATACTAGCACAGGATGCCAGTATTCCAATAGTGTAATTTTTACATAATATAATTAGTTTATTTCATTGTACAACCTTTTGTCTGTCACTGCTTTTTACACTGTAGAGTCTTCAAATAAGTAAATAATACTTATTAGACATTCACTAATTTTCAGGTTGCTCTTCAATTAGAACATTGATGTAAAATCAACTGCTGCATTAATTATCAAAAACTTGCCAACTGTAAAATCAAGTCAATTCCTAGCATTTCATACAAACATACGTATTTGTATTTTACACACAAATATATTTATGAAAATTTGCATGACAATCAGAGGAGGTTGGTACGCGTCATAATCCTATGCCGCAAAATTATGCAACCAAGCATTGTTCTACGTGTTAAGGCTTGTTTAGCAGCTAGGAAAGCAGGGCTAGGCCTGCGCCTATTATGCCGGAATAATCTTGAGAATAATAGGTCACCAATTCCGTGAGAATAATTCCGGAATTATAGGATGTTACAGGCATAATTTTAGAATAATTGGACGACCATGGGAATAATCGGTGGAATTAGGGGGCGTGTCTCTTTTTGATTACCTAGAAGAATGA
Source organism: Dysidea avara (assembly GCF_963678975.1). Taxonomy (NCBI): domain Eukaryota; kingdom Metazoa; phylum Porifera; class Demospongiae; order Dictyoceratida; family Dysideidae; genus Dysidea; species Dysidea avara. The sequence continues at coordinate 27,793,964 of NC_089275.1, forward strand.
G